>NC_071523.1:18750000-20000000 GCF_027887155.1 Malaclemys terrapin pileata | reverse complement strand
AAGAATAGTTCTGCTCCTCTAGACACTCTCTGAACCCCCAGATATTCTTGTTTTGGGGTGGATTATTCACATGCCGTTCTGTACCCCAGCCTGCTGACAACACATCCTTGTCCCCTCCTCTCCTCTTCCTGCAGCCAGCTGAGAGGAAACCACGCAGGCCTCTCTCCACCTGCCCAACACACACATGGTCTGGGTGGTGCCTCGTCTCCCTGCTGTGCTTGCCTCTGCTTGCTATGGGCTCTAGTCTGGGATAGCAGGCTATCTTTCGAATTTAGCAGCGGGGAACGTGTAATCGCTGAGCCACGTCTTTTCATCTCCAGCAGGAGGCGGGGACTCAGAGACTCCACCCACACCCTTCGGCTTCAACTGCTCATTAGTACTGTATAAGTGCAAGCCGATTGTTACCAGTTGAACAAATGGTCTTTTTAACTCTAGAAATAGGGTTCCTTTAGATACAGGAGGGGCATTGTCATTGCTTGATTTGAAATACATCCCACTGTATTGTGCTGTTCTCTCTGTTTTCTTTTACATTTCAAACCATCCTGCCTATTTAATACACAGGAGGTAATGCTGTGCTGTGACTAATGTAAAAAACTATTAATGTAAATTGGGACTAATTATACAACCTCATTAATATCCGTCTACCATGCCATTATAATGTAATAAAAAAAATACTATGAAACAATTTCATAATAACTCATCAGGGTTTTTAAATCGTTTTAAAATGTTTTTCTTCTGTGTCTTATGGTTCTCTTTTAAAAGATTGTCAGCTCTTCTTTGTCATGCTCCATGGTGTCTTATTGTGGTGGACGTGGCAGGGCTGTTCTAAAGGAAAATGTTCTCTTCTGTTTCTCTGTTACTTTCATTTACCCAGATCTCCAGTTCCTAATAAAACCCCACAAATGACTTTGCTGTTCTGTCCTGTATTATTAGTAGTTTGATCATAGCACCTAGGGGTCCTCGTCATAGACCCACAGCCCCATTGTGCGAGGTCTGTATAACCACAGAACAAACAGCCCAACGTCTACGTCACTTCCTTAAGAAAATGTAGGTATCTAAAAACTCCATGGTTAATATGGCCAGATTGTCGGCTGATGTAAATCAGTGTTGTTCTATTGAAATCAGTAGGAGTAATGCTGATTTACACCACCTTTGTATCTGACCCAATATAGCTAGAATCTTTCCCTTGGATACAACAGGCTAGATCAGAGAGAATAGGCTTCAACCAAAATAAAAAGGCCACTATTAAACTCTTCACGTTCAAGCACCCTGGAAGCTGTAAAGAGTTTTAACAAACAAAACAAAAGAAACAAACAGGGGACTCATTTTAATTGCGTTTTTCAAGCTAAATGTATCCACTTAAACAAGCGGTTCTCATCCTAGTGCAGGAGCTATGTGCTATGTGGTTCCCCTAGGCATGGAGAAATTGTACCAGGCAGGATCAAGAGTGGGAGGTTCAATGGTTATGATGCCAGCCTGGAGACCAGGTTTTAATTCCTTGCTCCATCACAGACCCTGAGCAAGTCCTTCAGTCTCTTTGGGACCGGGACCCCCAGCCATAAAAAGGGTCTAATACTTCCCTCCCAGTCCCACAGCTGTTGTGAAGATAAATACATTAAAGATTGTGAGAAGCTCAGCTTTTGGGGTGACGGGGGCCGCCGATGCATCGGAGATAGCTAGATTGCAAGTGAGGGAGCTGCAGGGCTTGTCATTCCCAGGATGGATGAGAGAGGAGCGCTGACTGATTCCCCAACTCTAGGTCCTGGATCATGCTCCCCTCATGGAGGCCTTGAGCAACTGAGCTCCAAGAAGCACAATTCCTCTTGGGGCTCCGTGGTTGTAGAGGAAGAATCATCTGCAGCATATCCCCCTTTCTGAGAAATACAACCCTCCTGCCCCGTTTGCTGGGGTGAGCCAACAGACTTACTCCCTGCCCCTGCTCCCCGAGTAGTTCCCAGGAAAAAGCATGCGGAGGGCTGCAGTCATGACTAGATCTTAGCTAGCCGTGTTTGGGGAAATTCTTAACGCTTCCTACATCTCTGCACAGCTACATAAGGGTTAGTCACAAGTTCAAGTTGGGAATAGAACCCAAGAGTCTTGACTAGAGCTGATGTGCTCCAAGAACCTTTGCCATAAATGTACGGAACATGCACTTTTTACATTTCCAAGTGTTTCCTGGCTTTAGAAAAGCATGGCTTTTTCCCCAGTCACAATTCTTAGATTGAGTCATATTCACATGCTTGATAAGAATGAAGCATCAAGCTGTTCATGTTCTCTGCACTACACTTAAATACCTTCTTCAGGAGAAGCTTTATTGGCTCTTTCAGTAGACTTTCCGATTAAAATGATAGGTGTTTCGCTCTGTGCAGTATCAATAAAAACGTAAATACAAACTGCTGGAAAGGCAGCAGAACCAATGGATTGGTTAGCTCTTGCTCAGTGGATTGAACTTGTATATCTCTTATTATATCCTGAATGGAATAATAATCAATCGTCTAAATGAAGCTGCCCAGTTTTTTGATTAAGGCTTATTGTTATTGTTTCATAAAAGACATTTCGGAATCCAGGCCTCCCCTCACTGAACCGTGGTTTGCCCTCATTGTTATTCTGAAGTTGACAGTTAGGTACTTGGCTTATTATTTCATTATATTATCACTTCCTTTTACACCTATAGCCACGTGCAGGGTTTCAGGATCTGCATTACTCATCATATCCAGGGTAATATATAATAACAATTATCCTCTACAGTCCTCCCATGGGCAAGGAGAATAGAGTTTGGCTTTAAATGTGCACAATACTTGTGTCCATAGAATTGATATAATACTTTCACTTTGGTGGGAAAAAATCCTATAAAAAATTAGCATGCTGAATCTTTCTCGCTCAGATAAATATCCCCATCAATGACAGTGTTCGGGTGGGAAAATGAAATCTTAGGTAGATTATAATCCATTCCAAAATACACTGCACAACCACCCTAGGTCATAATCTCATTTAGATCAGTGTAAATAAGAATGATCTCCAATGACAGGAGTTACTCCAGCCACTGAGAGCAGGGTGTGTATGCTGAGAGCTGGTTGAACCATTTGCAATGAATAATATTTGTTATCACTGTACCAGCCTCCTTGCTTATCGAACCGTGGATGAACCAAACCTGATTTCCACAGCAAGCGTTCAGCATTCCAAAGCAAGCGCTGGATAATTCTCAGATTAGGGGTTGTCAATCAACTGTTCGGGTTGGTCACCTAGGTCAAGAGGTATTGTTCCTGCTTCCTGACTGAATGATGCACCAGGAGTGAATAACATAGGGTGAAATTCATCCCTGCTCACAGGAACAGCACAGAACCTAGATACACTTCAGACCCGCTTGATCCTAGTCTGAGGGTTTTAGTGATGCTTCGGCCATGTGCACAATGGTGAATGTCACCCAGGATGACGATGAGCACACTTCCATTCTGAATTTCTGACTGTATAACCACAGCTGCTATAATTCGTGTAACTTTCCAGATCTGCAAACTTTTCGTGAATACTTGGCGGTTGTCCTAATACTCACAGATGATGACCTCATGAACCACAGTGAAGTGAACTTGGTGCTTTTATTAGTGAAAATAGTCCCCCCCTTTTTTTTTTTCATCTCTGGTTACGAGCTACCAAACAAGTCTTGCACATTCAGCACTGGGATGTGATATTTTATTTGGGTTTTTTGGCTCTTATGATTAATTAGAAAGTCACTTTGAAGTTTGTCCTTTCCTAAGGCTAAACATAACTAATGAAATTTACAATCCCTCGCCTGTTCCCTGAAAATAAAAGTTGAAAAAAACATTAGGAAAGCAAAGAACTGGTACTGTGTCTGCATTCCAGATGCAATCTGACTTGAAGCCCACAGTGAAATGAAGGAATTGGACTGACACTCAGGAGTTCTGGGTTCTGTTCCCAGCTCTGACACAGAATCAATGTGTGCCCTTGGGCAAGTCATTTCATCTCTCTGGGGCTCAGTTCCCCATCTGTACAATGGGGATAGTAATCCTTCCTTTCCCCATCCTTTGTCTGCCTTGTCTAGTTAGATTGCAAGCGCTTTGAGACAATGCTTCTCTCTTACTACATCTGCACAGTTCTTAGCATAATCAGGCCTTGATCTTGGTTGGGACCTGTAGATGCTGCTGCTAATAATAATGATAAAAATAATAATAATCAGGAAATTTCATTCCCATGCGCTTGAATATGTGAACTAATGGATGCAAAAATAAACTAACTGATGCCGAAAACACAACACCAAAGCTCCTGTCAGTTGTTTTCTCCAAGAACTATGCAACGAGAGAAATTAGAATTTGAAGCCAAAATTGCCAACTTGACTTAGGGCTATCTCTTCCTTCTAAAAATCAGATGAAGAGAGGGGAAAAAACTCTCAAAACCCTTTTACCAATTTAATGTTAAGAAGAAAAATTCTGTGGCTTTAAGGAAAGAGTACAGGGTGAAAAACTCAGCATACTTCAGCTCCGGTTTTCAAAAAATGTGTGTGTGCAATTGCACGTGCAACTGCTTTGTACACGCAACTTGAGTGTCTAGTTTTTAGTAGCATCAGTAATCGGCACACCTGGAGAGGTATGAAGCTCCGTGGCCCCATCTGAAGTCATTTTGTGCTGCGGGAGCAGGAGGGGCTAGAGTGGGAGGAGCCAAAGGGGCCATAGCTCTGCTGATCCCCACTTGTGAACAGTCGCTGGGCTGGGATAGGAACCATTGTAACCTGCACAAATTAGAGCAGCCATGTGGCGCTTCTGCCTTGCACCAGTGAGTAATTTGCTCCTTGGCCAACGCAGGGTCTGAGGAGCCATGAAGCTGGCTTAGAGCCACTTTTGCCTTTTCCACGCCCCAGCCAGGCGTGCAATGTTAGGTTCAGCTATATTTTTAACCCCTGTGATCTGGAAATTGGGCTGGAAATCTTTAAAAAAAAAAAAAGGGGGGGGGGGTAGGATATTCCTAGACCGTCTGGTATTGATTGAAATCTTGGTGATCTGCCAGGATTTGGGCTGAAACCAGCATGTGCCTGAATGTGAAAATTAAAAACTGAACTGAACTTTTGGAAATCTTGGAAAATAAGGTTCTATTCTGACTTTGGTCTTCAGTGAAAGTTCAGGGCTCTGCTCATTTAATCCAAATTGGTTCATCCATCCACAGCAGCACTCTCTTTAATTATGCACATAATCAACACTAATTATGAAAGTGCAATTCCAGGTTAAGACATCGCAGGAAAGTAATCCTGCTTATTAGTGTACATTTCCCTAACAGGATAAATAAATGCTCAATAGTGGTGTATCTTAGTCCTAGTGGCAGGAGTTGAAGCAGAAATTGTATGGCAATCCATACCTCACCCCTCCATTTAGATTGATTAATTGACCTTTAAAAATGTACCCAGAAAATAAATTACCTAATAAAATAAATTATCCCATACTCCACCGTGCTTGAAATCCACAGTAACTTGAGAAAGGACTAATGAAGCATTGAAAGCATTGAAGAAATGACTAATGAAGCAAATAAACCTAATAAAGAATAATTGATTAGTCATTTGGAAGAACTACAGAATGTATGAGAGAGACCACTCAAGCTATATCAGTGGAGTAACTCAGAAGAACAAAGACAAAACTCAGCTATGGCAAAGGAGAAATGTACAATGGTAATTCAACAGAGCAAAGGCAGCATGCTGTGACTCACACTCCGAACTCTCCCTGGGCGTGGGCAAAGAAATCCCTCCTGCAGGAATCTGCTCTTTAAAACTCAGGAAAGCAGCAATTCTCACCCATTCCTCGCTGGAGGAAAGGGCCCGGCCAAAACTGTGAGAGGGATTTAGAAAGAGAGGTCAGTTTTATGGTTAATGCATTGAATTGGCATTTGGGAGAGCTGCGTTCAGCTCTGCCACAGATTGCCAGCATTGACCTTGGGCAAGTTACTTAATGTCTTTGAGCCTTAGCGTCCCACTGGGAAAATGGCAATATTGATCAGAGCGAGGTGGAGAAAGGTAATTCTGTGCCACAGAGGATTTTCGATATTTCAACGTTTGATTTTGTTCCAATTCAGAATGAAAACTAAAATTTTTGAAATTTTCTGTGACAGGGACTGAAGACCCAGTCCTGGGACAGTCTGCCTGGTAGGCTGCCCTGGAGCCTGGAAGCCTGAGGGACTAGCAGATTGTCCTGGAGCTGCCAACGTGGGAATCTGGACTCCCGAGCAGCAGCCTGCCAGATGGGCTGCTGAGGAACTGGGTGTGCAAGCTGACAAGAAGCCAGGCTTCAAAACCTGCCTGGTTTGCAGAGGAACTTTGTTGAAATCAAAAAGTTCCAAGGTGAGTTTGATTTCAACGAGCCAGCAAATTCCAACAGAAAAATATCTCATTGGAATTTTTTCTGACCAGCTCCAATATTCATATTTTCTTAGCCTTGTCTGTTTAGATTGCAAGTTCGTCGCGGCAGGGACTGTCTCTCTCTATATTTATGTACAGTATCTGGCACAATGGGACCCTGAGCTTGGCTGGGGCCTGGAAACACTACCATAATAAGAACATAAGAATGGCCTTACTGGCTCAGACCAAAGGTCCATCTATCCCAGTATCCTGTCTTCTGACAGTGGCCAGTGCCAGGTGCCCCAGAGGGAATGAACAGAACAGGTAATCATCAAGTGATTCATCCTCTGTTGCCCATTCCCAGACTCTGGCAAATAGAGGCTAGGGACACCATCCCTGCCCATCCTGGCTAATAGCCACTGATGAACCGATCCTCCATGAACTTATCTAGTTCTTTTTTGAACCCTGTTATAGTCTTGTAATAGTCGAATATAAATAATACTAATACATACCATACAGTCAGACCTGAAATCAGTGGAACCACTCATAGCTTAAAGCAAGATGTGGGCTGGAGAGCCTTGCTGGATGGGGTATCCGCAGTCCCTCTTGCTCTACAAGCTCTTCATATTTATTGCAGGTTTTTTGGCTAAGCATCTAAGATCCTTAAAGATAACAGGAGAAGTAGCATTGGCAAGCACCTCATAAATTCCTGCAGTCTAGAACCTCAGGTCTTCCTCATTGCTTGGAGCTGCCGGAGTCATTGTTCTATTGCTGTTCGGGCCACTTGCCCCCTGCTGCCCTTCCTGTCACTGAATGTTAAACGTGCATTAAATGCCTGTGGTCTGCATGCCTTGCTCAAGGGCTCAGATCTTCCTTCTAGAGATGGAAAACATCAGTGCCTTCCACTCATTTTAGCAATCTCTCACAGCGAATATCCCTGGGAGACAAAGCGGAAGCACACCCTTTGAGGGCTCGGCTATTTGGGAATTTGAACCTGACTCTAAATGGAAAATAAAAGGCTCGGCGCTTCCCTGAGAACAAGAGTCTTGTGGCACGAACATGGAGTATTTTCAGTCCCATGTAAGCTGAACCAATCTTTGAGGTTATTGCCCAGTATCGAAGTGGGACCTGGATGTCAGTAGGTGTGTGCCCTCCGCTTCCAAAGAGATATTGAAAAGAGGAGCGGAGGGGACTCTTCTCTGTGTCCTTCACCAATCCCCAGAGAATGTGGACAGGAACACACACATGCCTTCAATCTTCTACACAGCACTGCTCTTCTTTATTCCTCCTGCTGTAACTGTGATGCTTTATGGGCACAGCTTGAACCAAAGGAACGTGAGGTCGGAGGCATTTTCTCTTGCATCCTTTCAAAGGCAGTAATGAGAAATCCACGAGTCCTGTACACAGGTCAGATGAGGCAGGTCTTTAAAACAAATGGGGCCAGAGTTTAATCACATGCATGGTAAAAGGAATGGAAGCACAAGCAATTGAAATCATCGAGTCCTCTTGCAGCAAGGTTTCTCTAGAACCTCACACACTGAGGTAGCTATTGTTTCCACCAGGGTTCACATCAAGGTGGCAATGAACACCTTGGCTTCAGCAGCTGTATTTATCTTGCCAATTTAATCTTTTATTTGTACCTGGTTTATTTCTGTTTTCTTAGGGAAGTAAGGGACAACAGCTTTTCTTTGGAAGGCAGTCTCTCTCTCGCTCTCATAGCACCGTGCACTCCCTTCCATCACTTAGGACCTGATCCAGAAACCAATGGGAATTTTTCCATTGCCATCATGGGCTTTGGCTCAGGCCCCGAAGGAACTAAATGCACATTGATCGGTTGAAAAACAAGGCTTCAGAATGCAATTGTGAGTGACGGTGGGTGACACATAGCATTCTGGAGATGGCCAAAGACATCCCCAGAGGAGACTGTCATGTTACACTTCCTACGCAGATTCAAAGCACTTAAATTTTGCTAGTGTGAGCACTTGTGAAAAGCAAATTTTAAACCTGAATGATCACAAAAAATCATCTTTCACTTGATATTCAAGTGTAACATTCACAATTCTTGTTATGTAACCAGGGAACAGGAATCATGCCTTGTCTCTTGTGTCAGTCAACACAGGGTAAGATCAGATATTTGCACTGACCTTGTTTGCTTGCTATTCTAGTAGGGAGTGATGCTATGAAGAAATTCATGTTAAATCTGCAGTATGCAGCTGGATGAGCCAGCAAAAAAATGCATTTGATATGTGCTAATCCAACTCTAGAACTGCCCGTTTTTTCCATACCTGAATTTGTTGGCCAAAATTTGGCTTGGCTCTAACTCTGTGAGACCATCTTCTCATGAGCTGCACTGCCCCGTTTTGTATTTCCCTGAGTGTGAATAACATCTGGAGAAGCATTTGGGTTGTGATTTTTTAAAGCTGATGAGGGTATTCAGCCACACAACTCCCACTCCTCTTCCGAGGTTCACCCATTCCTAGGTAAAATGGTGCCACACCCTCTACTCAGACATGCGGGGGTAAAGTTTCAAAAGCATATGTGGCACTTAGTGAAGATGCACCCAATGACAGTTAGGTGTCTAAGGAAACAAGTATGTTCTGAACTCGTGTTCGCCAACACGAGGGAACAGCCTAGAGAAGACTACATGGCCGTGTCGTTTTCACAGCAGCACATCGTATTAAAGACTATGGAGGGGCCTAGGATTTACTTTGACCTGTTGACTCATGTAAAAACTACAAACTCCCTGATTTTCAGTAAGATTTTACCTTGTTTTAATTAATTCAAGGGTGCTAGCTTGACAAGCTGCTTCTTAGACAAGTTTTCCCTAGTAATGGGATCCTCTGCCATCCAGTGAGGCAAGTCATGTGGTTGATAGAAAGAATAATAAGAATTTTGATTATTATTATTATTATATACATAATTATCCAGCAGTGTACATGTTCAAAGTATGTACAACCAGGAGCTAGTTAAAACTAAGTGGACAATGCAGCCTATCTCAGTCAGTGCTGACCTGACTTTCTGCACCTAACCTGATAGTGAATCTCAAGGATTCTCCAAGTTCACATTTTCAGAGGCAGTACACGCCGACCTTCGCTGGATAGCAAACATTCTACATCATCAGGTGCAGTCAGTCATGAACTGGAAACTGAAAAGAGATTGAATTCTCCACAAGCTGATGGCCGTGTGAGAGGCTAACAAGTGGAACAAGTACACTGGGGTCAGAGTTTTTCAGCTCCAGTGACTTCCTGCAGGTTTTGCTGCTGTTGTAATTTATTTACTTAGGGAAGCTCAGCTTCTCGTGCAGCATCCATTTTCTTAGTGACGTTCCTGCTTTTCACCCAATTTTCCACTTGGGGAGACGAAGGCGTGAGTGGGTCTTATCACTTTCTCAGAGTCACCTGCTGAGTCAATGGCTCTTCTGCTAGATTTTTCAAAGAGCATCAGGAAACCAGAATGTGTGAGAGGGACAGCTAGGGCCCGCTTTGCCTGACCAGACACAAAGCAGCAGCACTTTTACTTTTTGTTTGAGTGCCCGAAGTGATATTCTCGTCTTTTTCAAGGCAGCTCCTCTATTCACTATGGCAATGTGAAATGTGCGAACCCGACTACATGATGCTCTTCCTAGTCCTGGATATTTCTCCCGTATGAATTCACCTGAGCCCACACAAGGTGCTTTTGTAAGTGCACATTCAGAGTAATTTTGTTTCAACTGTTTCGGGGGCAAATCCATTCTGACTGATACATTTAACCATCCACTTCAACTCCGTAAGTGCCTCTTAACTCTGCGTGCCCTCTCCTCTCCATACACATGTACACTGCTCTTTATCCATCTGTGATAGCTAATGCAATTGTCTTTAAATAAAGAGACTCTGAATCAAAGATTTGAGCTACAAAACAATCAATTTTTAAAGAGCAAAATATCCATGTTTAGGGACTCACCCTGCCAGGTCCTTAAAATACCCAAGAGAAGCTGAGCGCTCTCAAATACCATTGACATCAGTAATGAGTAGTCCCAGAAATCAGTGGGACAACTCAAATGATTACAGGCTCCAGGTTTACATCTGGTAAGGGCAGAGCAGGAGGAATCCTTACACAGAGCACTACAGAATCCAGCAAGCATGTGGATCTCATCGGGATTATAGGGAGTGCGTTTAATTCACATGGAGCCAGGGTACAACTCAGTCAGGTCCACTGGTAAAATACAACTATTAAACATTAAATCATGTTCTTTAAATGCACTTTGGGGCCAGTGCAACGCTGCACTCTAAGTTGCGTGCTGGCAGCTGGAATTGTGGTTTTATCCATCCAATCCGCAATGAATATTGCATTTTTCCTTCCTGGTAATTTCTAGCAATGCTTCTGTTGTGCCTACTGACCTTATTCTTGTTTCTCCTTTTGGTTCAGAGCTCGAGTTCATCTTGGTGTCTGAAGGGAAACGAGTGTGTTTCTCTGGAAGTGCTACCCCAGGTGTAACATTTGCCTCACCAAAACCACCACAAATAATTCAGCTCATTTCACCAAGCTGTCACGCCACGCACAGGCCTAAGGCTAAAAGCGCAAAGAGGTGCCTCTCCCTTGCAGGGAAGCTGGGAGCGGCACAGAAAGCCCAGATCACCCTACATCAATAGGTACTTTCTAGTCCTTCCATTTTTGGAAATGGAAGCTTTCACACTTGGGTGGTTTGTTGGCGGGCAGCATATAATCAGTGCATAGATTGTGTCCCATTCATTCAATCATCAAGGCTTCCTATGAGTAGGGAAGCTCAGGTAGAAACGGTTTGACTTCAATTTATAAGAATAATTTACTCCTTGTGAAAAGTGCCAGCCGAGTATGACTGGGATTGGTGGGCGGAGCCACCAGTGCAACAAAAAGCCCGCCCCTCAGGCCTGGGAGGGGCCACAGGCACGCAGTGCAGGGGCCAAAAAAACAAGCAGGGACAGGAGCTCAGGTCATAGAGTCCAAACAAAGGGACAGTGAGATTGAGAGCCTTGGAGACCCAGGCCTCTGTTTATTCACTGCACAGGCACAGCATGGGGAGTGACAGAGCAAGCTTCCTCCACACGCTGTCCCAGAGTCCTGCCAACCCTCGCTCTCCCCGGGAAGGGTCAGCCCTAGAGCTGAAGGGTTGACTCCCCCACGCCATATCCTTCCTGTTTGGACTGTGCGCAAAGATGCCAGTCAGTGCTAGTTCTGAGGAAACCCCTGGCTTAAGAACTGGTCAGGCACAATTCAATAGCTGCCAGATGTCAACCCCCTTCAGTTGTTGTTCTTACTATTCATATTACAGTAGAGCCTTGAGGCTCCATATGAAATCAAAGCCCCACTCTGCTGCGTGCTTTGCCTACAAATAGCACAAGACAGTCTCTACCCCTGAGAGCTTACTGTCTAAACGGGCAAGACAGAAGGTGGGAGACAGAAAGTGTTGTTATCCCCGTTTTATAGATAGGAAACTGAGGCACAGGGAGATTAAGTGAGTTGTCCAAGGGAGTCTGTAGCAAAGTCAGGCAATGAGTCCAGCTCTCCTGCCTCTTGGCTCTGTGCACCGACAAGGCCACCCTCCCTCTCTGATCACTGCTAGGCTAGTCCAACCGTTAACAAGAAACCACACCGTGAATGGTTTTGTGTCACATTGCCAGCTCCTGCGACACCCAGCCCCTCTTTCCATCCTTTTGCAAGGAAAATGCTTGGAAGTTTTTAAGCAGCAACCAGGTTGGGCTATTTTAAAATATCATGGGCCAAAATTTCAACCAGCCTTAACTGGCGCTCCATTTTCACAGCCACAAAAATATGCACAATTTTGCAGCTGCAGTTTAGGTCACCTGGACTACTAGGTCCTTGAATGCATATTCAGATGAAAGGCTTAAACATCTAAGGGTCTAATCTGCAATGGTTTGTCATGTATCTGAAGCTATGGGGGCCTAGAATCTCCCAAGATCAGGCCTTTGGTGACCTAAATTGTGCCACTACTAGCCTTGATTGTTATTACTGTTATTTATACAGCAGCCAAAACACACTAGGTGCTTTGGACAGTGTCTGAAAATCTAGCCCCGTATCTGCAAGGACTGCATAAAAGTGAACTACTGCAGCATTCTAGAGAGAATTGTATTTTTATAGACATCTCTTTTGCTCAGTGAATTTTATGATTATCGATGCCCACAACATCATGGCATACAATGCATTCCAATGCTGCATTAGACAACACAGCTGGTTTCACTATGAAAGTGGCACTTCCTGTTACATGAAATCATATGCTTACACTTAAATGAGAACAGAGCAACTGGAAAAAATGCAGTAGCCAAAATCCATTGCTGAAGATTTGTGTGGGAACTGCATGCTGTTAGCACATAGCTCATGTTCACTAAGCAAATTATTATTCTTTTGGAACAATTAAGGGCTAAATAAAGGTTAAATGAATCCAGCCATTTGGAATTGCTATTGCTACTTTAATTTGTAGTTTACAAGAGTTTGGTAAATTAAAAATGGGAAAAGAAATCCCTTCCCATCCTGCACTCATCTTCTCAGGGGAAGAGTAATTTCGTATGAGAGTTTTAGCATCCATAACGCCCTTATCTCTCTGAAAAATTATTCCTCTATTTTTATGAGTTTCTTGGTAAGACTGGCAGGACTGTATTCTCTCTCCTCTGAGTTCAGTGTGAGCAGATATTGTTCCCTAGGTGGAAAATAAAGGTAGAAGTGTCCACATTTAATTTACTGCTTGCAATAACCAGGGTTTTATCAACATTCCATCAACAAATTATTTTTATTGTCAGCCTCTTATTGCCTAGAGCTGTGACCATGAAAAAGCTGGCTCAATGAAAATGTAATCATGTCACCTATTGACTGAACCTGATGATGCCCCAATTGTTGGTAAGGCTGCAGGTGTGAGATCTTATTGTGAATGAAGTGTTGGTAATTTAATTGCTGTTGCCAGAGCCTGGCACCAAGTGGGGCACTGTTATTTTTCACTCTACTACAGCTGGACCAGATGTCCCTATGTTTGTTTTTCATATGCAATTCAGCTTCACAACCCAAACCACAAGTCAAGGCTCTCACACCATTTAGAGAAGAGCATGCGGAGTTGCTCAAGGCTGCAGACTAATGCAGCCAGGTGTATTTACCGTAATTTAAAGGCTGGGAGCCAGCTCCTAGGGACTCCCTCAGCTGTGCATAGCATAGGATGTGGGGAGGAGGAGAGCAAGTCTCTTCTAAGCCCCTTTCCACTCCCACAATCCCGGGGATGGCTGGGGGTCCCTGTAGCAGCAGTTCATGAAAATGAAGGAACCACTTTGCAGCAGGCATTCCATGCTGACAAAGTCAGAAGCAAAATCCCCATTGCAGTAGGATGAGGCGGTCACCAAGGCTTCTCCCCTGTCCCCGCCCTTCACATCCACAATCACCCTGCTGGCGGGAGTGGGAAATGAGCTGCTTTTTGGGAAATGGAGAGTTTTGAATTGGAAGCCATAAGTGCAACGGGGAAGGAAACAGTGTTTTTCTCTTCCAAGAATGTTTGTCAGCCGAGCACTTTCAGAGCAGGGCCACGGGTCCCCTTCCTAATTATATCCAGACTTCTCATCTCTGATACCTCATTTAAAACCTGCCTAAGTACCACCCAGGAGTAGAACTCGCCAAGCGGTCAGGGTGGAGGGCTTTGAGGGCCACGCACACCACAGTGCAGCCTGGGGACAGCCTTGAATGAGCAGGAGTGGGCATTTGGACTGTGAGGTTCCCTGTGGATAAATAGGTATTTGAAGAAATCGTGGTGATTTCCATCTGCCCAGGGTAGCTGAGAGTATGGCACTTCCCAAGGGGTATTAGTCAGCTCTCGGTACTCTCATCTCAGCTCATAGACTATAAGGTCAGAAGGGACCATTATGATCATCTAGTCTGACCTCCTGCATAATGCAGGCCACAGAATCTCACCCATCCACTCCTGTATCAAACCCCTAACCTATGTCTGAGCTATTGAAGTCCTCAACTTGTGGTTTAAAGACTTCAAGGTGCAGAGAATCCACCAGCAAGTGACCTGTGCCCCACACTGCAGAGGAAGGCAAAAAAACCCCAGGGCCTCTGCCAATCTGCCCTGGAGGAAAATTCCTTCCCGACCCCAAATATGGCGAACAGCTAAACCCTGAGCATGTGGGCAAGACTCACCAGCCAGACACCCAGGAAAGAATTCTCTGTAGTAACTCAGATCCCACCCTATCTAGTGTCTCATCACAAGCCATTGGGCATATTTACCGCTAATAGTCAGCTATTAGCATCCAAGAGTGTTCGCTTGTTGTAGGAGCTGGGGTAGACCAACCATCAGCATTCTCAGCACTGTGCCTTCAGCAGGTTTCCTGGTGCACAGTAGGCCTGATGCTGTGTAGTAGAGACAAGGCCAGTGAGTGTTACAGACATGACATCACTGCGGAGCTGCCAGCTTGAGGTGGGATATGAGGCAGTGAGTCCTGGAGAGGGGAGAGTGAAAGAGGAGATATGATCCCAGGAGAAGGGGGAACCATGATCCCACAGCCAATGTGGCTGGCTACCCCCTTGCTGAAGGACACTAGTGACTTGTGATCACTCTGTTTAGCCCAGGACTTTTGTGTGGCAGCTTAGCTCTGGGGCGCTGCAGTCAGCCATTATTATAGACAGCCGTACACCTGGAAACCCTGCAGGGCACCCAGGTGGGCGAGATGGGGATTACTCAGCAACTTTGGGACAGAGCCCGGCCAGTGTGTAGGGTGGTTAAAAGTGGAGTTGAGCTCAGTCTCACCTGTGACTGATCAGCCATTTCCCAGCTGAGACAGACCAAAGGATTATAAAAGCAAGTGGCTCAGCTGGGAGTGGGAAGTGGGAGTGGTTCTGGTGCAAGCTGTGGAGCAGAGGGAAGCGGGGCAAGGGAAAGATCACTAGGCTTTGCAGCTTGCTTGGCTCAGGGACTAGCTTGTTTTGTCTTTGAAACTGAGCCCTGAGGAAAGGGGCGTGAGCCAGAGTTTGGGTGTGGCAATAGCCCTTCCAGGGCTGTAGAAAGGGGCTATCAGCCTATCAAGGGAATGGAATCACTCAGAGGCTTGGGATGTAAAATTGATCCTCTGAGTAACTTAAACCTTTCCAAGTCCTTGCCTTTGTTTCCCACTTTGATTTGCTGTGGGCTGAGCAGCTGGAGCTTGATGCCAAGAAAAGTAAATAGTGGTTTTGCAGCTTTCTGTAGGAGGCATCCCCTTCCTAGAGATGACACTGCCTACTTCATTAGGGAAAGCACCTGACATAAAAGCACTGGAAGTGAAAGAACTGAAATGCACATTTTCTGTCTCCTTGGGAATGTGTATTTCCTGTGTCTGTCGGGGTGCTGATGGTGGAGGCTTTGAAAAATATAAAATGAAGATATAATAATAATGTGAAAGACAGATATTAAAGAGGAGGCAAAAGCCTGAAGGCTGTAATGCTGGAAGAGACTCCCATCTGGTATTCCTCGCAAGAGTATCTGAGCACCTCATTGGCACTGATGGATTTTTATCCTCACAGCACCCATATGAGATAGGAAAGTCCCAGTATGCCCATTTTACAGGTGAGAAACTGAGACACAGAGAGACAAAGTGACTTTTCCAAGGTTACATGGAAAGTCTGTGTCAGAGCCAAAAATTGAACCTAGATGTCCTAGTTTAGGCCCTTGCCCATCCTTCTCTAAGGCTGAAAGTGGACAGTCAAATAATCAAGAGTGCATAGCAAGACTTGGCAGCAGGAAAGGCCACAGCAATGTCAGGCTCCACATCAGAAGTTTCGTGCCGTAAGAAAGGGAGGCAATCGTCTCTGCCTATGGCTCTTGTGTGACCATCCCTAGAATACTGTATTCCCTGTACAGTGCATTGTTACCAGAAAGACAGTGGCGTACTGAAACTAGCTCAGAGAAGAACCCCAGGAAGGATTAGAGTTCTGAAGAGGGGGTCATGGTGCTTGGTTAATTCTCATCATGACTACACAGCTAGGCCAAACAGTGGCACAAGCCCTGATTTTCAAGAAGTGCTGAGCTCTTGCAGCTCTTGTTGAATTCAGCTGGTACGGTGAGTGCTCAGTACCTTTGAAGACCAGGCCCTTTTGAATCTACAAAACTATATGATAAGTCTTTGAGGGGTGCAAACACCAAGAAGGGGAAAAAATTCTTTATGATGGCACAAAAGGATGTACCTAAGAGCCATTTGGAGGAATTGAAAATAGGAGGAAACTGGACTGGATACCAGGAGAAATTTACTTTCTATGGGATCTGCTATGGTGTGGAATAGTCTCTCAGGAGGAAGTGACGGAATAACCCATTGCATTTTAAATTAGCCTGGGCAGTGCACTAGTATGGTTTACCTCAGCAAGGGAGGAATAGATTCATAGATTCTAGGACTGAAAGGGACCTCGAGAGGTCATCGAGTCCAGTCCCCTGCTCTCATGGCAGGACCAAATACTGTCTAGACCATCCCTGATAGACATTTATGTAACCTACTTCTAAATATCTCCAGAGATGGAGATTCCACAACCTCCCTAGGCAATTTATTCCAGTGTTTAACCATCCTGACAGTTAGGAACTTTTTCCTAATGTCCAACCTAAACCTCCTTTGCTGCAGTTTAAGCCCACTGCTTCTTGGTCTATCCTTAGAGACTAAGGTGAACAAGTTTTCTCCCTCCTCCTTATGACACCCTTTAGATACCTGAAAACTGCTACCATGTCCCCTCTCAGTCTTCTCTTTTCCAAACTAAACAAACGCAATTCTGTCAGAATTAGACAACCTAGTGGGTATTTTCCATCTAGAATCTCTGTATGTCTATGAAGCAAACTAAGCCTAGTAAAGCTTGAAAAGTACTTTGCCACTAGAGGGGGAGTGAGCTGCTCCATTACAAGCAATACAGCTGTATTTTGCATCACAGCTTTCATGCAAATAGTGTCCCAAAATAATGTACAAGGGTGGTGAAGCCTGTGAAGACTGAGTGGTGTAGGGAAGAATGAATTCTTAAATCTTAAACAAAAGAGTTTTGGTGATGCCTATACCCTGATAGCCAACAGAAATAAAGACATTCACTGATGAAAGAAGAGCAAAATGTATCGCATGCATTCGGCACGTCACTGAGAGTTCTATCTGCATTGGAAAGGAGAATTACACCCCTTAATGATCATCTGTATCTTAGCATCACTATCCTTCCACAGAACACCCGGGTATCACAATCAAAAGGCCTCAGCCAATTGTTCTGCCACAGGCAATGCTGTCTTGATCATTCACTAGCAACCACAATCACTCAACAACTGCAGATCACCTGTAATGCTCTGTGTGTGTGTGTCGTGTGTGTGTGTGTGTGTGTGTGTGTGTGTGTGTGTGTGTGTAGATATAGATATAGATATATATGGGATTTTGTCAGGTCATTGCCAATACTGAAAGTGTAACACGTTGATGTTAGAATGGCCCATGGCAGAGATATTGAATTGTATCCAAATAACCAATCTGTTTCTCTTTGCAATCAAGTGGACTGAGCAGCGGGGTTGCTGCCATACACTAATATAATGGATGAATCTCTATTCACATCTTTATTAAATGGTTATTAGTGTCCTGCAAAATAAAGTGGTATCAAAGTATTCATTTATAATCCCGACTAGACTGCTGGATTTCAGAAACTGAAATGCAATTGTGTAAACATTGCAGATATGCTTTGCAATGGAAATAGGATGCACTCATATAATTAGTTCATCCATAATTGTATATTTTAAAAATCATATGAAGTTTGCACTCATTTGTCAAAATCACATCTTCCATTTGTTTATTTGTTTTTTTTTTTCAACTTAAAACAATAGAAACTCCACAGCTATTTTAAGCAAATTAAGTTCTGCTCAAAGCTTAATTTCCATTTAAAAATATGTCCCTTCAGAAGCTGCTGTAGATATGGGCATTTTCAGTAAAATCAGTGTATGCTGGTTGAACTATTTTAATGGCATTATTAACGTTCATAACTGCTGTGACATTTATAACAATATGTAGTGTTTGGCTAATACAACATGATGATGAAAAACTATGTTCATGCACAACTTTTGTCTCTCAAATGTCAAAAAGTACCCTTCATGCTCAATGAATTTGAAATGGATTTGATTT
Source organism: Malaclemys terrapin pileata (assembly GCF_027887155.1). Lineage (NCBI taxonomy): Eukaryota > Metazoa > Chordata > Testudines > Emydidae > Malaclemys > Malaclemys terrapin. Next base: position 19,981,562 of record NC_071523.1, on the reverse strand, counting down.
TTTTCCATGTCAGTTAAGGTCATTGCACAATTTTCCTTTTTATCATGTTAAAGACCATACTAAGCAAACAGCTTCGCTTACCTTCCCCTGATGAGTTCAAACGGGGAGTGGTGTCAGCCAGGCAAAGCAGTGACGGTGCTTGTCATTCACACCTGAACAGAACTGCATGAGATGAACTAAAAGCCAATAAACTGTTGTGCGTTATTGAGTCACCAATGCCTTGACGAATGCAGGAATAGGATGTTGCTGTAACACCCCGTAGGACATTTGACTGCATCATGGCATTGTCGCAAGAGGCTGCCAAAGTCCGATCACATAGTCTTTGTTCTCCTATTTCAAGCTACTCTGATCTTCAAAATACGAGCTGGCTAGCCCATGAGATGTGCGGGATGTGTTTGTGCAATTGTTGGGGGCAATGAGCTCATGGTCACTCAGAATCTGGAAGCCTGCCTATTGTTGGAGCGCTCCTTTCCCATATACATAAGAGAGCGGCATACGTGGGATCCAGAGCAGGTAGCCTCTAGTAATGGAACGTGCATGACCCATTGGCAATGAGAAACACGCTTCTGGAGAAATCCGAATTCTTGGCTGAAATCCAACATACAAAATGCACAACAATGCCAGAAACAGTTCCCTACACTAAACGGATGGTGATGCTGAACCATGGAAGAAGAGCCTGTCTATACACAGCAATTACGGTACTTAAAGATTTAGTCCCAGTTCAGCCGAAGTTAGCCTCAGAGTTTCACTTGGCGGAAGAAAACCCCCATCCCTCACTATGAGGGCTGGCTGGAAAACAATAATTCCAAGTCGCAAAAAAAAAAAAAAAAAAAAACCCTGAAGGTTTTGAACTTTGTTTTTGTAATGATGCAGAACATAAACGAAACCTTTTGATGAAAACGAGAGAGAGAGACAACAAGAGACTGACCCATCCCACAATAGCCCAGTGGCTACGGCATTCAACTGGGATATGGGCGACCCTGTTTCTAGTCATTGCTCCAGATCAAACACTTGACCTGGTCTCCCACATCATTCTGGGGTCTCTTTCTGGTGAAATGGCATTTTTGACCCGGTCTGCTTAATACCTGTATATTTCTACTGAACAGATCGTTCATCTAAACACAAAATATTCTCAATTCTCAGTGTAGAACAAATCAGTGCCGTAGAAACTGTGATTTCCAGCTAGCTGCTGCGTGGAAAGAGTGATTTTGCCATTAGCAAATTTCCTTTCTCAAATGTAGGAAAGGGAATTTCTAAAATCCCTGAGGGGGGAGAAGTTGTGGCCCTGTGATCGGAGACTGACTGTGCATGTACGTAACTTTCTTATGGTGGAGGAGCACGCTGCTGTCAAGAGAAAGGATGGAGGTATGATGTGGAGGTTCTGCTTCAAAGAAATATTAAGACCTCAAATCGTGCAAATCTGAATGCTGAAAGGTTTTGGATCTATGATCACGTAGCATAATAAACCGAAAATAACTATGGACTGACATTACAAAAGAAAGTAACAATTCTTGCAAGTTGTCTGTAGTTAGGGAATTTCAACAATTTCATAAGGTCGTCTTAGGAAAGAGGGAATAAAAAGCCAAATATCACTATGTATTGTTACTTTCCAGTTCACACTGAACATACGGACCAAGGTGCACCGTGTATTTACAGCCCCTTCATCAGTCAGCTACATTGGGTGTCACTCCTAGGGATGTCACTGCTTGCGTTACACAGTGGGTTGCAGGCACAAAGCTCGCTTTTTTACAGCCCTTACCAGTCCAGCTCTGAGATGAAGTAGCTGAGCAGTTCGCTGAACAATAACTATGTTCTTTTTTTGCAGTGATTTTTAAAGTGTCCACAACAGAGAGAAATGGGTAACATCAGCCAGAGTCTCTGGGCAGGTTAGCAAGTGTTGGTGGACAAGCTTCCACAGCATAGTTTGTAATAAATTGTCAATTGCATATGTGCACATCTGCCCCCCTGCTGGGTGAAATATTCATGCTGCTCAGTATTCAGTGCTTCCCTCTTCTAAAACCAGAGCAACAGCGTCACTGATCTGCTTTAGTCTGGGCCCGTGAGGTGGAACCAGAGGTCCTGCATTTCCTTTTAGCTCTTTTTGTCACCAGTAATGATCTGTTCCTTTGGGCCAGTGTGGATGTGACATGCACCTCCACCGAAACCCCCTTTGGTGCAGCAGCAATTATTGGGCAGTTGAAAAGTGTTACCCTTTTCTTTTGTTCAGTGCCAGTAAGAAATTCCCTGTCAGGTAGCATACACAAGTGGGTGTAGTTTAAACCCCAGATTGTCCCTCTGGTGGCAGCTTGTTATAGAAGCAGAGAATCTGTGTCTCCTGGGCAGGAGAATTATGCAGTCTACATGTTCATTCGCCTAGAATGTCTTTAAGAAAAGGCTTCTAATTGTGTGAAACGAGACCCTGAGTTAAGTGAGCTACTCAATCGTCAGCAAACAATCCCAGAGCGAGGGCAAGATAAGAATAGACACGCTCTATTTTATACAGGTTTGCCCAGCGTTGTAGTACTTTCCATCTCATGTTTCTGCCCGCCTAACTGTTCCCAATTCCAGCAAGGAAATGTCATTTTTATGATTAATTGGCTATATTCCTCAGTGAAGGCTGTCAGGAGTGGTTTCCTGGGATGTCATCATTACTTGTACATGACAGTGAATAGTATTCCTGAGAAACTGATGGTCAAATATCTCCTAAGCAACCTGGGGTCTAATCAACGTCACAAGACTTCACCGGAAATTCCATTCCCTCCCTTCAACAGCAGAGTCTGTAAGTTCCTTGAGCTGCAGCTATTCAGTGTGATGCCTCTTGAAAGCAGCTATCCTTGACTGAGGCCTCATTAACTAAGCCATCCTCTACCCATACCCCCATAGATGTCAAGGCCAGAAGGGACCATTGTGATCATCTAGTCTGGCCTCCTGTAAAACATGAGCCAGAGAACTTCCCCAAAACAATTCCTAGAGCAAATCTTCTAGAAAAACATCCCATCTTGATTTTAAAAGTGTCAGTGATGGAGAATCCACCATGACCCTCGGGAAATTATTCCAATGGTTATTTACTCTCACCAATAAAAATGTATATCTTATTTCCAGTCTGAATTTGTCTAGTTTCAACTGCCAGCCAGTGGATTGTGTTAGACCTTTCTCTGCTACACTGAAGAACCCATTATTAAATATTTGTTCCCCATGGTAGGTACTTATAGATTGTAATCAAGTCACCGTTTAGCCTTCTGTTGGTTAAGCTAAATAGATTGAGCTCTTTGACTCTGTCACTATAAGGCATGTTTTCCAATCCTTTAATCATTCTTGTGGCTCTTCTCTGAACCTTCTTGAATTGTACATACCAGAACTGGACATAATATTCCAGCAGCGATGGCACCTGTGCCAAATATAGAAGTAAAATAACCTTTCTGCTTCTACTCGAGATTCCCTTGTTTATGTGTCACAGGATCATATTAGCTCTTTTGACCACAGCATCACATTGGGAGTTCATGTTCAACTCTTTATCCACCCTGACCCCCAAATCCTTTTTAGAGTCACTGCTTCCCAGGATAGAGCCCCCATCCAGTAAATCTGGCCAGCATTCTTTGGTCCACGGTCCCATTGAACCAGCTGTCCTTGAGCTCCGATGTTCAGGAGAAAATCTCTATGATTAAGTCTCAACCAACTCCACAAAGGTTTGAAGAAAATTGTTGCAATAGGTGTAAAGGTATGATGGGCTGATGTCAGTATTCTTAAGGTCGGACTTCTTAAAATGAGTGAGAGCAAATGCTGCCCAACTTTGGAATTCCTGAATGACTCTTCTTGGATTGATGTTAAGTCTCTCTGAGATCAGCAAAGTGAGACACGTTTGATGTTTCTACTTTAAGTGGTCAGAGCACTGCACTTCTGTTTGGAACATATGAGAAGTGTGTTCTTCCCCTCGCTTCAGGAACACAAAGATGGCTGAGCTAATTCTGCTGAAGCTTTCCATCGCTATTTACCCTTTTGAGCTGAGAAAAAATATGGAAAATTTCAACACAACATTAATGTGTTTGAGAACATCATGAGCGACTGAAAGGGGGGTTTGGAATTGAAGATAGAATTCATTTTGATTGTAGGAAGTGTTCCAAGAGGTTGCTTGTATAGCGTCTTCCTTGGAATCCAGATTAATGGAGCAAAGGAACAAATAAGTGCATCCTCCTAGCCCACCCAGTCCTCCTGAAATGGGATGAATTTGACTTATGTCTGATTCTCTAAATATTCCTGTTTTCTTTCTGAAAACTTAACCTGAGAGACAATACTTCTATGACATTACTGGACAGGAGTAAACTTTATTTCAGTGAGTCATGGAATACATTTATTCTCAAACTTTACTCTCCATCTCATTCTGTTCCTCCCCCCACCCCACCAAACATTCTAGATTTTTGCATTTGGAGGACAGAATCTTCATAAGGGTTAAACCCAGTATTTTACAGTTTATGATTTTTCACATGGACAGTCACTAACATTCCTTCTCAGTTTCTCTCTTCTGTTGCTCTAATGTTGGTAGAGATGACATGACCTGAATAGGACAAGCTGTTGGCTCTGAAGTGACTACAGATATAAAAATTTTCATTTGAAGAAGTTTCAGGCCTAGTGCTGATGATCTTGTCAATTTAATTTCCCCCACCTCCTAATCATAATGACTGGAAGATTAGTTAGAGGTGAAGAGAATATTAAAACTTTAATAAAGCCATCAAAATCTGACACAAGCCACGTCTGGGCTCTAATCTCTTCCTTACATTACATTTGATAATCATTTTATAGTTTGATCAAAAACTTCTAGATCTGCAGAGCACCAGGAGCTATACAATCCAGGTGTGATATCGGCCTCAGCCGCTCCAGAACAGGGACGCCGTGCTGTGAGTGAACGGAATCCTAGCCAAAGGGAAATTTCCATTTAGATGGCAAAGACAGAAGTCAAGTGGACACTGGTTTTAAAGAAATAAAGTTCCAGGGGTGCAATTTTATGCTGCATCTGTAAAAGGCACAACAGAAAACTTGCAGCTCAGGGGAGACTGGGTAAGGTGGGTTAATGGCACTTTTATGTCCTCTCAATTCAGGACAGGTTTGGGAGCTCAAGGGCCCCCAGCACAAGTTAGGCAAATTACAGCTGTTTGTCCACAGCTGCCTGTGGGTGGCTGCACTGCCCGAATCCCCATGGGGCTGTGTGCTGCAGTCTTGCCCCCTCCCACCATTGAATACCCCTCATACCCCCAAACCTACCCTCAGCATGTCCTTATGCCAGGGACCTGTCACTTAAAGCAACCTCCTGCAGTGCTTGTGCCGGGAGAATTCTTCCCCAGCCAGCTAGGGACCGTTTCTGGTCCATTTAAGCTACGACCATACAGGGCTGGGCCAGTAGGAACAACTCCTCCCTGGTCTCTTCTTTTTCTATTGTTCCTCAATCCAAAAGAAGGAGGGAAAGGGCCCATCCATTACTGGAGTCTTTTTTAAAACTAGGCCGGACAAAGCACTCAAAGATCGCCTATGCAGAGAACCGGAGAAGGTGCCCTAATAGAGCTCTTCCATCTCCATAATCCATATGATCCCAACAAACCCCTTAATGGATTTCCAGACCTCTTGGAAGACTTCACTGCTCATTCCTTTCTTGCAGCCAACCATAATATCAACTCTTTGCAGCTTGGACATGGTCACACACACAGAGTGGGATCTCTCTGCAGAGGATCTTCTTTCAACCTAGAAAGTCATAGAGTTTAAGCCCAGAAGGGATCACCAAATCATCAACTCTGACCTCCTGTCTCGCACAGGCCACACATCACCACACACCAAGCCCAACAACCAGAATTAGACCAAAGTTCTCTCTTGATCCCTTTGATGCAATTAGATGGAGCTTTTGTTCTTTTTAGGGTTGCTCCTGCCAGCGAAAATGTCTTACTGGAAGGTGCCCAAATCCAGAACTTGTCCACAAAACCCTGTCAACTGGATTATCTCTAAAATCAACCCATTGTACTAATCACCAAAGGGAAAAAACAAAAACAAAGAAACGGGGGGGGGGGGAGGGAACCGAGAAGAGGGCCCTGCTGAAAGGATCCCCATTCTGTCTAGCTAGGGCTCCTTAAATATTTGGGCTTTTTAAAAAGTTAGTAATAGACACAACTTAAATTTCCTGATTTTTCCCCATAACCTCAGAGTCCTCATTATCGATTTGTTGTTGTTGGTTGCGTTTTTTTTTGCCATCGTCCCAGTTGCTGTCACATGATATACGTGGTTAATAAAAGCGAAAGGGGAGTTACCATTCATTGTCTGAGGCAGTGCTGTTGTTAACTCACAACATCATTGTCTTCACCCATCAATATTTTCAAGGGCACAGAGAGATTTCAAAGGCCAGATAGCATGTTCTTCTGAGCACTTTTAAAGGAAACGGTTGACTTAACACTTGTCCACTTGCCGCAGTTTGCAGCTATTCTCCCAGTACCAGCAGCATTTAGCTAGGTCAGGAGTTCATTTAACAAGTCATGTTCCATTTCCCCCACACAGCATTTATTCAAGTGTCTATTTAAAGCAGCAAAGTATAAAAATAAAATTATAAACACTTCATGCTTCAGAGCGATATTTTGATCACCTGGGGGGTCAAAGAGAAATTCCCCTCCACCCACCTGCAGCATTTCAGAACCAGCTAGTTGCATGCAAGTGTAAAGGCTGGTCTTCTGATAGTGGGCAATGTCAGAGGCAGAGTACCAGACTGGAAGGGTCAGTTACCAGCCCGGGGGCAAATCCAGTATTCTCAGCATCCCCCAGCAAGAAGGGAAAAAGCTACGTCAGGAACAGGGAAATGGTATGAAATAACCAAACACACTAGTCCTAAATCAAAAGCCAGGAGGGGCTGTTGGAGCACAAACAAGATTCTTCTGCTTGGCACACTCAACCTGAAATGGAAATGCAACTGTCACTAGCTTTGATATTCCCATGCACGCATCCTCCTCTTAAATAAGACAGCTGTGGGCACATGCAGCCACTCATGAGCACATGGCTTTAGACTTATTGTTAACCTCCTGTTTTAGTCCTGCCTGTCCATGTAAAAAAAAAAAAAACATTGTCATTAACACACTTCAGTCAACACGTGGCACAGTGAATGAGCAAAAAGAATGGGCACATCATTTAGTTACAGAGAGTATGAGGTCCCAGCCATGATCAGGGCCCCATAATGCTAAAAGTTATACATACCCACAGTCAAAGGCAGTCCCTGCACTGGAGAGCTCACAGGCCCTGCCCTGGAGAGCTCAAAACAGATAAAGAGTGAAAGAAAGGAAGTACCATCCTCATCTTTCAGATGGGAAACTGAGGCATAGAGATTAAGTGAGCTGCCTGAGGTTACACACACAGTCTGTGACAAAGATAAGAATTAAAGTCAGATCTCCTGAGTGCCAGTCCCATGCCTTGCCACAAGATCAGACCATCCTTACTAAATTACATGAAGGTAGTCAAGATAGAGTTGTGGTTCTAGGAGCCATCAGTATAAAGAAGATGACTCATCTTATGGAATTTTCCTGCCTCCTTTCTCCACCCCTGTTTCCCCCATGAGAGGGGCTAATCTGGCCAAAAGTACCTTTTTCTATACCTTTTGCTATTGATATATATTTACAGATATATGTTTTGCCTAATTTAACCCATGTGATTATCACAGAAGTAAAAGATACCTGACATTTGTGTACACTGCAAAATAGTGTCCCCCAAGACTCATCATAGGCCCAGACAACTTGCTCTTTGTTTTCTCTTAGTTAACAAGTGAATGATTTTTTCCATCCATCCAAAATCCCCAACTGCTTTTCTGTTTAAGAGCAAGATGTAGGTAAATCCAGTAGATCACGTTGTACCTTCTCTTAGAAGAAATTAATTAACCAGAGGAGTGATATTTAGATTATAATATAAAATGATAATATGCAAAGCTGCAGTTCAAACAATGAAGAATAATTTATGGCCACAAGGAGAAATTCGAAGCAAAAAAAAACTTTCAGGTTTGGGTCTAACTGGTAAATATATTAAAATAGCTTTTTTTAAAAAAAATCAGGGCCCCTCCGATTCAATGCTTGAGTTAATTGCTTTGAGAACACAGCTCCATGAAAGCACCGACAGTTACATTATGGCGCTGATTTACTAAGAGTGCTACACAAATAATTCAACAGATCTTTTGTTTTTCCAACAAAGAATGGCAAATTTAGATTTGGAACTGAACACACAAGGGAATTGCAATCAACGCCCTAAGTGACACATGTTATGGTCTTTAGCCAGCATTGTTACAGCAAGGCTCTTGCGCTGACGGCCACATGCAAACCTTGGGAAAACACAACAAAGGGTTTTACCCGTAAATGTTTTCAAATTTTTACATGCAGTAGGTTTTGTATGTTACTGTAACATCCATTAATAAAGAGGAAGGAGCTTATGCCACAGTGGAATCTCTGGGTTGTGAGTTACAGGGTATTGTGATATCTTGAAAGCTTTCTGAAAAATTAATGGACTAACATCCTATTTACACTGCAGGGGATCACATCATCCCCTTCCTTCAGTTAGAGAGATGGCACAAATGGGATGGATTATTATTATTTATTGGGGAAAGCCATCTGGAATCTCAGTCACCCCCTCTTCCATAACCTAGAAGGAGAACAAAGGACTTGTCCCCGTGTTACTGGTACTGTGCGCTTCTTCCAGCTGAAGAGGACCAGACTTATTTGCCAGCAGAACCCATCAAAGCAGCTCCAAGCACTGATCAGAGGGGGCAGCTGTCTTCCCGCATGGGAGATATTCTCAAACCTTTGCAGGTCTGGGGGGGGGGCAGAATTCCTAATCCTATCTCAGATCCCCACCAGCCAGGGTCAATGCTGAGTTGAAATCAAAACTAAGCTGTTCTGATTGATGCTGCTATCAAACAACCAAAATGTTCTGGGATGGACAATTATTCATCAAGAATAAAACGGGTACTTAAAGATCCATGTCCGCTTATAGCACTGCAACCAGGACAAAAGAACCAGGTAGTTACCCAATCCGGGGCAAACCTCAGAAAGGGGCACCAGATAAAGCATCCAAAGAACTATCCTCCGACTTTCTCTTTGCCTCTTGAACCTTCACAATCCAGCTGGAGCTTTCTCAAGAACAGAAATGTCTCTTGCAAAATTCCTCTTGTGAGTAGGCCAGAAATCACAATAGTTTCTGTCATGGTGTTTAGACACACCTTTCCAATCCTCATTATTAAACCCCCAAAGGACGTCACTTCTATGCAGACTGAGCACCATCCAGTTCAATCTTTAGCTAGGTCCTTAAGACATCTGGCGGGATGTTCATTCACTGTCTGTCATTGGCAGTCTTATCATGCTCCCAAAACTTATGGCACTCCCATGATCACTGCCTGTATAAGGGCATAGCTTAGAGAAATGCTCTCCATCATTGGCTGATCGTCCGTCTCATACCAGGAAAGACACTGAAGCCAAATCAGTGCTGATGAAGGCAGTTGGTCGGTTCGTCTATGAATATCCTCATTGCTGATTTTGCCCTCCACTTGATGTGGAGCCGCTGATTAAAAGAATGAGAATCAAAAATGTCAACACATGGCTTTCCTGGCACCTACGATTCACAGCCGTACAACGCAACTGATTCTGTAGATCTACAGCTAGCTTGATGTCGTCAGGTCTCACCAGAGGCCACTGAATGGTCTGGAATATGGTGGCAACCGTTGCTACATGAGCATCTACATCTTTTGCGCAGCCTCTGCACTTTATATCATTATTTATACTAAGTGAACCAGCGTCAGCAGGAGCTTTGCCTGACTTGGAGCTGGGACTTGAACCAGGTCTAGCCACAGGGCAGGTGACTGCCCTAATCACCAAGCTATTGGCTATTCTGACGGCTCACTTGCTCGCTCTCGGGATTGGGGAGGCGGCTGAGCGTTAGGGGAGGCTGTGTTTGCCGTGTGCTCTGGGAACTAGCTGGGTGTCTGTTAGCCTGTGGCTTTTGTTTTGTTACTTGTGGTTTCTTTGTTTTAGGGGCGCTGTTGGTCACCCCGCTTTCCTTTGGGGGAGGTTGTTCTCCATGGGGTCCACTTCCGTGGGCGTAGCAGTTTGACTGTAAGCATGGGGGTCGGTGCATGCCTGCTGTCTCCAGCACTGGGGAGGGTGTGTTGTGGAGTGAAGGTAAAATTATTGGCTGTGCTAATGTAAAATCGGCCTCCAGAATGAATAAATCTATCGTGCTTTTCTTGGCCCAGGAGCAGTTTGTGAATCGTTTGGTAGAGAAAGGGCTCTGTGTCAAGGAGTCATTTGTTCAAGTTTTCCCCAGGTTTACTCCTGCTACTAACGTAGTTTTTTTTCCAGTGTCACTGCCTCCCTCCCCCGCCCCCCTCTTCAAAATGAGAGACGAGTGTCTGAGCTCTCGCATTATGGGAAGGTGGTGTCTGCTGTTCGTGCGAGGCCGTTGGGCTGCACGAACCCAAATGGGAGGTATGTTACGTGATTCCAGCACCAGGTTCACATGGTTCTAAATAACTCTGAACAGCCCTGCAACCTGGTATTACACACCACGTAGCTGGGGCGGATTATACAGTGTTTGTTACCTCTGAAAACATGCAGTGTTTCCTGTGTGGTGACCCTGGTCATTTGAGGGGTTCCTGCTCACACACTGCTGGCTCCGGGGTCCCTGGTAGGAATGTGGGACCCCAGGATAATGGGAAGCGGCCGTGGGACAGCAAGGGACAAGCAGGAGACAGAATCTGGCAGTGCGGATGCAGGTTCTGTCTGTGTTTTGGGAGCATTGACAGCAGCACAAGCCCCTGTATGAGTCCCTGAGACAGTGGTGGGATATCAGAGAGGTCCAGATCCAACTGTCCCTACCAGCAGTATGCCAGCTGCCACACAGTCCTTGCATCAGGTCATGAATGTCCTGCAATGTGACATCTTGGGCTTTCATGGCAACCTGGGTATGAGAAACCCAGTGCGGATTTACCAAATCTTAACTGAGAAATACCAGCTCCTGTGGTGCTTGCTGGAAGAGAAGATGCAAGGAGCCCTGGGTTGGCCCATTTTACTCATCTGCATCAAATTGACTTTCCCGCAAGGTTCTTTTTTGGGCTGGAGAAAAAGTTTAAGCACCATGGCAGACTGTTTGCCTACAGCTGCTGGATGGTCATCTGACAGCTGACCCTGCTGGGATCTGGAAAACAGCTGGTTCTTTTTACAGTACTCTGTACTCGCCTGAAGCCTGGGATGTGCTAGCACTAGAGAAGCTGCCCCAGGGATTACCCTGCCTGACTGGTGAGGAACAGTGGGGCCTGGATTCCCCGCTATCACTGCAGGAGCTCTCGGCTGCACTCCAGCAGCTCTCCAGAGGCAAGGCCCTGGGCATCGATGGGCTGCCATCTGAATTCTATAAGCATTTGTGGCATCTTATCAGCCCTGACTTTTTTCTAGTGGTGCTGGAGTGTCCCCTGGAGAAAGAGCTGCCCTCAGTTGCAGCCGAGCAGAGACCACCCTGCTGCACATGAAAGGGGATCTCTGACTTACAGAACTGGAGACCTAGTTCCCTTCTCTGCTCTGATTATAAACTTTTATCCAGGCCCTTAGCTAGCCAACTGAAGGACTGTCTGGACTCCTTGACACACTCTGATCATCCTACTGTATTCCTTTCCGCTCTATTTTTCATCATTGGTTTTTAATTCATGATGTTTTTCCATTAGCAAACTTTCTAATCTGGATGTGGGGCTTGTTGCAATGGATCAGGAGAAGGCCTTTGATAGAGATAAGCAGAGTTATCTTTTAAAAGCATTGGAAGCTTTGGGGATTGGGCCAGTGTTCTCCTCATATATTTCTTTATCGTACCATCATGTTTTCAGTGTTCTAAAGATTAATGGGGGGTCTTAGCTGCTGCTTCCCAGTTTGCAGAGGCATTTGTCTGGGGTGTGCTCTATCTGGGACGTGGTATGCTCATAGTTTGGAGCCAATTCCTCATCTCTTCAGACGCCGTGTGACTGGCCTTTCTGTGCCGGGGGTGCCGGATGCTTTCCCGGTTTGTCTGTCGGTCTATGCTGATGGTATCTCGGATTTTATCACATCTGACAGTGACATGCAGGCACTTTGCACTTGTTTACAAGTGTGTGAACAGGCATCTTCTGTCTACATTACCTGGGTTAGGAGCAATTCAATCTTACTGGGCTCTTGGCAGTGTAATGGACCCCCTTGTTGCCCCCAACAATTGCAATGGGGCATCTCTGGGGTTAAGGTGTTGGGGGGTCTCTTTCAGATCCGAACAATACGTGTCAAGGCACTAGGAGGTGGCTGAAGAGAAAGTGCAAGGCCCTCTGCAGAAATGAGGCTGGTCCCTTCCTGGCCTCAATGTCGTGGCACCAGCTACTGTGTCTGGACCATCTCCCTCATCCTCCCGGGCCTTTTGGACTGAAGATGAGATCCTTGTGCAGATTCCAGGCAGATTGCTGTCCTAGAAGGGTTTGGTGAATGTTCCTTTTGCAGCCATGACCAAGAAGCAGCTCTGTGGTCTGTGTGTCAAGCTGCAGCATTATGCCACCTTCTCTGGTCTCCCTGATACAGCCTCTGTCCCTGGGTGACTCTGTGTCCCTGGCTTGGAGGATGTTGTGCAAACCTCCTTGTGCTAAGTGCTCCGGTGACTTGCAGTGGAGGGTCCTCCACTTAATCGTAGCAACCAATCATTTTGTGCACCATGTTACCACTGTGGTGTCTGCGCAGCACCCCTCCTGTTTGGCTTCAGGCCCAGTGCTCCATTTTTTCCTACGCTGCTCCTGACTGATTCCTCTTCTTATTCTTTCACAACAGCTTTTCAGCAGTTCGGGACGTTTTTTCTCTAAACCCCTGTTTGTTCCTGGAGCGAGATACAGTGTTCACATTCGGCTGGTTTCCCGCCTGGCTAACTTTTTGCTGGGTCAAACATAACTGTTTTGAAACCTCACCCGAACAGAATGGCCAGGTAACGTGGAGTAACGTGCTAGGGCTGTTCCACCCAGATGGTGGCCCGGCTGCAGATTGATTACACTTTTATCAATTGACTTGTAACTGGGACACTTTTCAGTTGACTTGATGGGTTAACAATATTTTGAGTCAACTTGGTGATGATGCTTTAGTGATCCATGTTTAATGTTCATTGGAGACCTATTTTGCTTTATTTTATTCATATCTCTTTGTGTGTGTGTTGAAATGTTATAACACTTTACGTTTTTAATGTGATTTTATGTGAATAAAAGTGTTTTTCATGTCATTTCTCTCTCCCGCCCTCTCTCTGTCCTCACCTCCCTCAGGTCTCAGGTTTATCCCAAAGCAGGGAAAAAATTCCAAAATCTCCAAAAATGTTGTGGGGTTGGAAAACCATTCCCCACCCAGCTCTACATAGCAGCCCATCATAGCCCTGTGCTACTGAGCCAGGCGGCAGCAGGCAGCAGTGTATGTTGCATATACTTTCCCGCCATCTCCTCTCCAGCCATCCTTTTAGCAGAACAATGCGAGAAACCAAACAATTCACTGGCAGGGCAGAGACATGTTCACTGAATTCAAGATGCAACATCTCTAAGTACTTGAAATTCTGAACTGTACCTTCAAATCTCCTTTCCGAATTAATCTCCATATCCCCGTTTCTGCAGTGCTGCATTGTTCCAGGCCGTTGATTAATCATTGTTGCGAATTTTAAATTGAAACGCGTGCAAATTAAACAATAGTTCAAAACCAACACTGGGGTCATCGACTTGAAGTATTGAAGAAATGTCTGCGCAGCACAATAAATCCTAATTCCAACCCATTACAGCTTTATTAGTGGAGAAGCCTGCTGGTTAAGCCGGCCGCAGCCCCTTCTGTCTGCTGTAAACTGCCCTCAGGACAGCCGGTGGCATGCAGGGAGGGGGCCGGGATCTGGATTATAGGTGTGGCAGAGGACAGGACTCAACAGAATCAATGATAATACTCTGCAAAGAGAGTCAGTGCTCACCCCTTTTTCTCTTGCAGCCTGGTACGTCACAATGGAGAGAGAACTGCACGTAAGACACTCCTTTCCTCCATCTGAAGAGGAAGGGCACGTGCCAATCTGGGGCCAGTGAATGCCGGTCCTTAAGCCAGAGAGTGGTGCTGGGCTGTGAGATGCTCCCTGCACTGCAGGAGATAAGCATGCTGCCTCTGGAACATTCTCAGGACCAGTGTCACAGAGAGCGCAAGAACCAGCCCCTTATTCCCCACATGGGGCAATGTGCCATAGAGCTGTTAGACAGAGCATCACACTGTCTCCTGCTTTATTTTCACTGCACCGGTTCCTTGTTCTTCAGTGAGACTTGCATCCCCTGCACAATTATCTGCATGGCTCCACTGAAGGATGCTTAATAGGGAGGTGCTTTCTGGGCTGAAATCAGCAAACTCAGAAGGGGGAAGAAATCCAACTCAATAAGCCAGATATCTCTCTGCGTCACAGTGATGTAAAATCAGATCCCATGGAGCTACTCTAGATTTATGGCAGAATTACTGAGACCAGACTTTGGTCCAATATCTCAAAATAATGTCTAATAGTTTCACCTCATCCCAAAGGTCAAGGGAGTGTAGAGTACAGACAGCCCAACCAGGCTTATTTCAGCCCGCTGAGCAGAGATGGGCAGCTCTTCTTTTAGGTCCAACACTGGACAAGTGCCCCCTCAGAACCTCAGTTTACCCATCAGTAAAATGGACAATATGATGCCTCAGAAAGGCTAGGGAGAGACTGAACTGGTATTTGTGAAAGGCTTTGGATGGGAGGCACTATATATGGGCAAAGATTGTTTTTGCTGATAAAAACACATACTGTTTTTTTGGCTGAAAGCCTGAGGTTGTAAAGTAATAAATATTAAATGTAAAGGAAGTTAGCTGAGTCTCCCGGCCAATAGGAACAGAGATAATTGCTACTTTGTGTGTCCCTGACATTACAAAATGGTTACCTTAACCTAGAGAGTGTTGGCCAAATTAAAAAGGTAGTTTATACAAACTGAGGAATTATACTGGGGACAAAAGAATCCATATGGCTTCTCTGTTTTCCTTCTTGCACCTGCAAGTTCTCTTCCTTGAGCACTGCAGATCTTCTTGCCCAGAAAATGTCACTTACATGTTATGCACAAACCAACGCAAAACATATCTGAATTTAATTTGTGGTTTGTGAAGTCAGCTTTTCTGTATGTGCCTACAAATACCTCCTGTCTGTTCTACCCATGTTCCTGCTAAGCAGACGGCTCTGTTTTTCGTAAGTGCATTCCATCTGAAAGGTTAATTATTTATTAAGCATAATGGAGTTTAATCTAAACAATTACTTAAGATAGTATTAATCTTAAAACCATTTAACTCTGTGTCAGCACAGAAGGAGCTTGTTAATTTAGGCTTTGTTCCAAATCCCCAGAGATCTTGGTTTCTTCATCTCTAAAGATGGATGGAGCACACGGAAAGAAAAGGAGAGAAAATATTTCTACAAAAATTAGCAAAATTGCTCAGACTTTTGTCAATGCTCTTCTAAAAACAGGGCTAGCAGCAAAGCTGTGACAGTACATACCTGCCCAAGACATCTGTACAGTCCCCATTACCGTTATAGCTGAATGCCTCACAGTCTGTAATGGGTACATCCTTACAATACCCCTGTGAGGTAGGGAAGTCTTATCCCCATGGGGCAAATGGGAAACTGAGGCATAGAGAGACTATGTGACTTGCCCAAGGTCACAGAAGGTATCTGTGGCTGAGCAGGGAGCCGAACTCAGGCTAGTACCCACCCCACTGGACCATCCGTCCTCTCTCGGGGTAAATTCGACCCCGGAGCTGAAGGCCCCAAAGCCTATGAGCCACTCCAGGTCTCAGAATGGGTCTTGAGTGGTGCCCTGTACTGGCTTCCTGTGCATGGGGTGAATGTCACCCACAAGAAGAGGCTGAGAGTAGGTTCTCGAAATTCATCCTGCCTGGACCTGAAGTCAATCCAGCGGCCTGTGTAAAATGAGCTTGTGGCCTCAGTCCTAATCACCTCCCTCAAGCGCCCCACGTTTTGCATGGTGTCCTCCCTGACATCCCACTTCCCAGATATTTCAGGGGCCCATGGTGTGTAGCTGCTTTGCTCAGGGAGCTTCCATTCCACTGAGGCTGCTTGACTCCTTCTGGTCAACAGAGAGGGCACAGAGGGAGGATGAATTACCCTGTTAGATTGACAGCCCTTTGTGGCCAGGGCTGGCTTTTTGTTATATGTGTGTACTGCACCGAGCGCAGTGGGCTACTGATCCCTGATGCGGGTTTCTAGGCATTATCATAAAAGAGATCATGTACCTAACTAGTTAAGCTTTAGTGCCTGGTGTTATCTATATTATCAAGGCATTTATAAGTCCTGGGGGGTTTGCACAATTGACTCTAACAAGAAAAAACACCTCAGTTCAGTGGCTGGGCAGATGCAATAAGGAGGAATGCCCAGGACATTCTCCCTTGGAGAATTCCAGGTGCATTTTAACAACCAACCGTCCTGATCCTCCATTGGAAGTTGCTAGCACAGCCTCCATGATCTATGTCAGGGATCTGTGGTCGGAGATATCAGTGCAGGTATGAAGCTGTTGTCTGGGAGCAGGATTTAAATTAAAGGTCTTAAATAAAGACTTTTATACAGCAACTTATTTTGAAATAAAACCTTTACTAAATAGAACTATATTTCACAATGCTGGGCTGGAGAACATTCTTGTGTCGATGGTAATGAGTGCCTTAAATAGTATGCCATTCTATCAGTTTCAGAAAAGGCCACAATTTCCATAATGCTCTTATTTTTATGTATTTATTAAATTTAAATTCCTAACTCTGCCTTCCTAATTACATCTTCTTTGGGTTACTGCAATGGAATTGATATTTAAAATATGTTACTTTGTATGCTGTGTATCTTTTTTGCATTTCTATCAAGAGGGAAAATAAAAATTAGCCAAGTATCAGAGTGGTAGCCGTGTTAGTCTGTATCCACAAAAACAACTAGGAGTCCGGTCAAGTATCAGAGGGGTAGCCGTGTTAGTCTGAATCTGTAAAAAGCAACAGAGGGTCCTGTGGCACCTTTGAGACTAACAGAAGTATTGGGAGCATAAGCTTTCGTGGGTAAGAACCTCACTTCTTCAGATGCAAGAACCACGAAAGCTTATGCTCCCAGTACTTCTGTTAGTCTCAAAGGTGCCACAGGACACTCTGTTGCTTTTTAGGAGTCCGGTGGCACCTTAAAGACTAACAGATTTATTTGGGCATAAGCTTTTGTGGGTAAAAAAACCCACTTCTTCAGATGCATGGAGAGAGAATTACAGATACAGGCATAAATATATATTGGCACATGAAAAGAAGTGGAGAACCAATGTTGAAGGCCAATTTAGTCAGAGTGGATGTAATCCACTCCCAATGATTAAATAATTTAAAAATTAGCCAGTCAATTTCACCCTCTTTGGTGGAATCAGTTGTATGTTCTAATCTCAGGGTCCGCTTTCTCAATGCTGCAATGTTTATGTTGCAAAAGAATAGGGAAGGGGGGCTGTTTTGTATTTGGCAGGGAAGTTGTCAGAACTGTATTGGAATTTTTTTAATCATAAAAACATTTCTATAGGTTTTCGGTTTTGTAAGAAATTCATTTTTTCCAGTACCTTTAAGTTGGAGCCAAATTTGCCATGACAGCATTTTTGTTAAACCTATAACTGAACATGTCAAATAATCACATAAGATCACTAAGGATGGGCAAAGCATCCAGCCTCCTAGCTCTTCCTCTTAACTGTTTTGATCTAGAAGATGAGCTGGTTAGCTTAGCTTTTCCATAAAATTTCCAGTACTCCCTGACCCCAGGTCAATCAGCTCTAGAAACACCATGATATTCCAGTCCCTCCTTTTCTGAGCAGTTGAACATTAAAAGAAATACAATGCTTTTTTTAAAAAGCAAAAGGGATGTTCCAATCTGGGTTGAGGTTTGGAAGAAGTTTTCCGTTGACTCTTACTTTAACCAAATTGATTCTATACAGTTATTAATCACAGCAGCCTAAATTTTCAAAAGCATCTAGCAACGCTGGGCATTTAGGATTTTTCAGAAGTGCTGAACACCCACAATTCCAGCTGAAGTCAGTAGATGCTTAGGGGGCTCAACTGCTCAGATAATCAGTCCCAAACTGAGTAACCAGCATTTTGGAAAAAATGAGGCAAATGTGGTAATTTCAGGAAATTGTTCCTTGTGGTGATTATTGCAAGAACTAAATGGAGACCACCTGTAAATGTCCTGAGATGTAATCCTGAAATACGAGTTTGACCTTTTCTTTGTTCTCTAATTTGACTCTGCCCATTTCTCATCTCTTTTGTACAGTCTCTGGGCGCTAGAGAGAAAGAGACCAAATGGCCAGCAAGAAAAGTACAGACTGCTTAAAAAGATGACAGTGGCTATGCATACTAACATGGCTCATGGACTGCACCGCGCATTACAATTCAACCAGCTTGTTCATGCGACTAACACTGCAACGTGGACAGAAAAGCCAAGCACTGGGATTTTTGCTACAAGAATTGCAAGGCAAAGGGGAAATGCTATTGTTGTGTAATCTTCCTCCCTTTCCAGGCCAGTGAGAGCCAAGGGCCACCTATGCTGGCTAGGGAATAGCCACTCATCTTTCCAAGTTAGAATGCTGTGGTCTTTAAAGAAACAGGTGTGGTGTGGCTGTAATGAGGAAGGATCCATCCGGCCTGATTGACAAGGGGCTGGACAGAAAGGGGGCATGGCTTCCCCTGACTTCCTGCTGCCAACCAGACTTTCCATTGGAGGAGAGGAATGTCACTCCAGAGCAGGGACTGCGTATTGGCTCCAGGCCAATCAGCTGGTACCAGGGCAGGGCTAAAAGGAGAACACATGCTGAGGCCTGAGCACATGTTGCTGCGGTGGTTGGGAGGAACAGGCCCAGGCAGGGCCCACACCCAGGGCGAGGTGATCAGCCCAGAGAGCAATCTAGACTCAGCAGAGGAGCCTGACCAGCACACTGACCATGAGGACAGATGCCAGGCAGTACAGCAAAGACCAGAGGCTTGGGCCCTATCCGAGACACACAGTTTGGGGTCCATTTAATCAACGCCAGGGTGCTCCACTGCACATGAGCTAAGATTTTGCCATACCACATTGAACCAGCGGCCCATCACATCCATTGTTCCATCCTCAGGCGTAAGCAATACTTGATATAAGAGTAAATAATAATAATATGCTGCACAGTGATACTTCCTGAGCCCTGCCATCTTCATCACCCTTCTGCTGTGTCCCACAAACCTCATATCAGAAGTCAAGGCATTTTTAAAATGTCTCCCTCTGTAGCTGGAATGGGATCATTTGTACATTCCTGAGATCCAGAAGAGTCACACAGTCTGGACTCTTGGGCGGTGTTTAGAAGAACACATTTGAAAAGGTCAGGAGAGCACTTTGCAGTGTGTGAAAGATGCTAGGTCCCAATAAATGGTTTTGGTCAGATTAAAAGCCTATAATTTTATTCTCCTAACTTTGTTTTCTATTTCTTGCAGGTTGATACAAAAATCAGTCACTCGTCTGTTTGCTCCAAAGTATGAGAAATGCTCTCTGTCCTGCTTTTCTTTTACTGCCAATCCAAAGTTTCTTCTCCTATAAACTGATGATGTTTGCTTAAAAACATAAGGCTGAGAAATAAGATATAAACTGAATGTATCCAATGGCTAGAAAATATTGTTAACTTCTTGACCCTGAAGAAGAATTATGGCCGCTTTGGGAACCATTAAGGAGAGAAGAAATGTTGGGAACTGCAGCTGAGGCAAATGGTAATGAAGATTTATGGAGGATCACTGATGACATGAGTTTATTTAGGATCCTATGAACAGCTCCTGAGAGAGAGAGACAGACACACACAGGTATCAAAGTGCTGCTAGATGGCATGTCAGCACAAACCCTCTGGAAATTTGAATGCCTGAGCAAAGTGATGACCTGAACATTTCCAAAATGGCAGCCTGACGTCCAAACTCCGAACACGAAAAGTCCAATAAAAATCATTATAACACTTTGTACTTGCACATCCCAAAGCGCTTTACAAGGAAGCATATGAGCTAACTTGCAATGGGCTAACTTGGGTGAACAGAGAAGTTCAGGCTCTGCCCAGAGTCAGACGTTATCTCCCCAGTCTTGTGCGTCTGCATGACAGTGGCATGGGAGATTTCGCAGATAGCTGTTCTGTGCATTCAGCCTGCTCTGATTTGCATTGGAAGAAAGGAAGCTGGTTCTGGGGGAAACTTTCTGTTCATTTCATTTTAAAATAAACCACGTTGTTGAAAAACATTATTGCAAAATAATAATAGAGTGAAGGTGAGCGAGAACATGGGGGAAATACAAGTCAACGAGCATCATTCCCTTGCATTTCATTGTGCTAAAATGATGCAACATGGTCCTGGAGTTTGGAGAGCAGGGCCCAGGTCCTGCAAACTGCTCTGTGTGGGCAGCACCCACACGGCGCCCCAGTGACTGCCAATAAACAGCTGTTGACCTGGTATCTGGGTGAAATTCCAGCTCAGATAATTACATTCAATCCTTTTAAAATGCCATGCTGCTTTCCACTCTCCCTCTCAAATCCTCTGCAGCAGCAATACGTTTATATAGTCACCAATTTTAAAGTGGGTATATTAACTACACTAAGTTCTTAGACAATTATCATATTGAAGGTCAGACAGGCATTAGGATTCTTAACAATCATAATGTAAATGACATTAGACTGGCTGATTTAAAATAATCCTTATTGGATTCTGAGACATTAATAACGGGTAACCAGACAGCAAAACATTACCTGAAAAATATTGTGCCTTTATGTCGCACCTTTCATCCAGAAGGATCCCAAAGCACAATGCCTAATAAAAAGCCCATTGAAGCCAATGGAACAACACTCATTGACTTCAAGGGGCTTTGGATCAGGCCTCTTTGGTCAGATTTTCAAAATGGCTGAGGGACAAATTTATAAGGGCACAATAGCCACATAGGAACCAAAACATAGACCAGATTTTCAGAAGCGCACAGAATGCATCTGCTCTCGTTATGACCCTTATGGCTCTTTTGAAAATCTGACCGTAGTTGTTAGATCTCTTTCCCCACCACCACCTCTCAACGATAGACAGACTACATCCAATTGAAACCAACAGTACATTTTAAGTGAAACACATGTAATGCTCTAAGCGGAATTTGATCAGGATGCCAAGTTAAACACCAGTCTTTACCCATGTAAGGACCCCAGTTTTCTCTCTGATATCCTGTTGTCCCATTTGTAAAGCAGTGCATGAAATATCATGTCCCAATCCCTCCTTGAAAACAATGCTGCCACTCTGAGCCTCAGAACAAAGAGGTGCAGGAAGATGCAACATTTGCATCAGAGTTAGGGGTTTGCTGATGGGGGCCCAAAAGGAAGTTGAGTAGGAGAGGCCCAAGAACTCTGGATAGTCTCGCCTGAGCCGTGCCAGCAGCACAGCGTGGCTTCCCATATCACTTATCTAAGCAGGTCGGGAGCATGATAAATGGTGGCAAAGGCCCTGGTGTGTTTGGGAAAGGAAGTGGAGAGGAGTTTCTCATTTCACATCAAGCAGCGAATTAGGAAAGCTACTGTGGCGTGTGCCTCTCTCCTTCGCAAAGAGAACCAGGTACAGACAACAACAATTTGGCTTTTTTTGGCAAACCCACAATGATGTGCCCTCCCTCTGCCTGGCTCTAGGGACAGTCAGGCCGCCAGGAATCTATCAGTGCAGACACTCTGCTCTGTCTCCTGTGTCACTGCAATGCTCAACCAGAGAGACCTCCAAGCACCTAGCAAAACCAAATCAGACTAATCATTTTCAGGTAGGAAACACGACTTACTAATGCAAAAAAAAAACCCCACATGCGAAGAACCCTGTGCTGCGCACACTATGATATGCGCTGAGATGCCACATAGAGGGCCTCCAACTGCAGAAATAAACAGGTTGGCTTTTCCTAGCCTGACATTTCTATTTATCGTTAGCTGCACAAAACCCCTTTCCTATCTGCCAGACATATTTACGGCGGGACCTTTACTGAAGGATTTATAACTTGGGGAGATCTTAGCGTAGGCTGGACACATTCTCCCTGCTGCAAACACCATCAGAAGCAGCAGGTCTTGCTCAGAGCCCTGTGTCCCTGTGTAATGCCAACCCCGGGCACAGACTCCTCCCGTGGAGAATGGGCTGCTTCTCCCCTGTGAAGCAGAGTGAGTTTCCTCGGGAATGTTGCTGGCCTCTCCGTTTATTGGGATCCCACCTCCCACCCTGAGGAGCTGCCGAGATTAAAAGCTGCGCAGATAAACAATTTCCCGAAGTCAGGTGTCAACCCCCCATTGCTGAGTGTGCTGCCAGGAGAATGTCTGTCGGAAATGTTGGTAAATTGCTCCTGCATTATTAAGGGCTCCTCGCCGGGCCAGCTGGGTTCAGCTGTGGTTTGAACTTCCCCTTTCCCCAGCTGTTCATCTGGGGGCGATTTGTGTGTGTTGTTTTAAACCTGCCTGGAATATCAAACCAGGAGAAATCCCAGCACCAGCATTTTTCTGAAGGTTTTGCTCCCATATCCTAACCGCTAATGAGGCTTAAACGGATGAGCGCTGCTCTCCTTAGAGCTGCCTCTGATACATTCGTTTATTCTGCTTGTGCTACACATTTCTTGTTTTCCTGCAGAGGCAGGCACTGGGGAGTTTATTCTTGCAGCACATCATAATGGCAGCGCGGCTGGTCCCCTCTACGGCCAGTTTCCTTTGCGATGTTAAAAAGCATTTACATAGGCCTCAGGAGTAGTCGTCTTATTGTTTCCTTCCTTTCCCCCCTTCCACCTCATTTCTCCCAGTTGTCGGTTACACACACTTGTTGTACCTGGTCTCAGCTGGACTGTGAGCTCTTCAGAGCAGGGGCTGCCTTTCACTCTGTTTCGACAGTACTTGGCACAATGAGGAATCATAATGCAAATGATAAATAGTAATGATAATCATCAAGAATACTGCAAGGCTGGCTCAGGCCCGGCCACTGAGGGCCAAATCCCAGGGGTCTTACCCACGTGAGTAGTTCCATGGCTACAGGAGGTCCTCTCATGTTAGTAAGGCCTATAGGATTGGCCTGACTATACAACCAGCCATAGCATGTTCCTCTCGGATTTCTCTTAAAGAATTGTAGTAAATTAGGGCAAACTGCCTTCTATGCCAGGTGGACAGCCCCAGAAACAGGCCAGGTACAGTGTGGGCAGTGTCAGCACAGGTTTGTACTGGGGCAATGTGGCGGGGCGAGTGCCCCACCCCCATGTGAGAGGGGGCCTACTCTAGCCCCCTCTCACATGGGGGTGGGGCACCCGCCCTGCCACACACCATCCCCCTTAAGAATGCTCCCAGGGGGAGGGAGGAGGAAGGAAAGGGGTCTTATCAACCCTACTTCCCTCGCAGCTGGGCCTGTAAGGCATCCCTTTCCTCCCGCAGGCCCTCCACTGTCTGGAGCAGCCTGCTTCCCACTACTAGGGTCTGAGTCCCCACCGTAGACCTCTCTGGTCCTACGTGGGTTCCCACATCCGTTTGGGTTCCCACATCAGCCCTCCCGGCCCCTATGTGGGTTCCCTCTTTTAGGTGGGGCCTCTCTGCCCCAGCCCCCTTCTCTCTGGGGGCCTCAGCCTGCACTACCCCTTCCTGGTGGCTAGTCACAGACCGAGCCTTAGCTTCTTCTGGCACCCCCCCTTTTTGCTCAGGGGGCATGCCTCTTTATGTGGCCCTTGGTGTGGCAGTGGAAGCACCCTCAGCGCCTTCCCCCTGCCACGGCCCTAGTCCTGCTTGTGTAGGCCCTAGCCGTTCCTTCTGGGCTGGCCCGGGCCTTGGAAGCCCTGTAGGGGCACTCTCTCTTTAGGTGTCCCCGCTCCCCACAGACCCAACAAGCTGGGAGCCCCCCTGTTCCTCTCACGGGGATGCCTTGTCTGGGTGAGGCTTCTCTGCCCTCTCCCAATAGGGACACTTCCACCTGAAGTGGCCCTTTCGCCCACAGGCGTAACATTTCTTGAGCCCAGGCCCTGGCCTCTCGCCCTTGGCGCCTGGTCTCCTATATGGTCTGGGTGCCCACCCTCCCAGCAGCCAGAGCACCTCACTCTGCTGCTCGACAAGCCGAGCCACCCAGGCCCTCCAGTATAAGTCCTTGTTCTCCACCGTCTTAGTCTCTCAACGTGGCACAAACTGCCTAGTCCTTTGCTCTGCCCCTTGTGTCAGGGGTGGACCGCTATGCCCACATTCTCCACCACGTGTGACGGGGTTGGAACTCACCACCTGGGCGCCTCCTACTGGTTACTCCGGGAATTAGCTCAGTCCAGTGGAGCGTTCCCTCTCAGTGGTATCCTGCCTGTTGTCTTGCCCTCGGTTGGCTTCTGAGCCCATGTCGCTCGCCAACTCACGGCATCCTCTTCCAGACCACTGTCCTCTGGCAGTGCCTCTTAGTCCAGCCACACCCCCTTCCAGAGGGCGGGGAGGTCAATCAGCAGTCTCTATATCCAGCCACTGTGGTCAACCACACACCCCGAAGTCTAATCCCTCCTGTCAGGGATCTGGTGTGGTCTATAATGACTGCTCCCTACAGCCAATGGCTGGGGACTGCAAGGGAGGGGGGAAGGGGGAGACCCAGGCCCGCCCTCTACTGTGGGTCCCGGCCCAGGACCCTCTGGCGGCAGCCTCGCTGTCCTCCTTCTCTCCCCTCATCTGTCTGATTCCCTGGGCCGCTTCCCCTACGGCCCCTCGCACCGGCTAGGCCCTTCCCCTCAGGGCCTGCAGCCTGGCAGACACCGGGCTGGAGTTTCCTTCTGCTCCCCGGGGCCTGCCCAGCACTGCGCTGTCCCAGGTGCTAGTCTCCCACCCTGGAGACAGACCTTCCCCTGTCAAAGGCCTGGGACAGACTGACTGCTCCTTTCCAGAGCATAACTCCACGGCTTGGAAAGGACATCTTGTGCCATGCAGTCCAGCGCCCTGTGTGACTGCAGGATGATGCTATTGAGAGATTTCAGCCTGTCCACTAGCCTCGCCTTGCCCTAACTATTTCCACTGTTGTGCATTCCAGGGCCTCCCCTGACAATTTACTCCATTATCTAACCCACCGCTCTGCTTTTAGAAAATGCTTCCCAAGAGCCCACGTGTTTACATGATTTCTGGCCCTTGAGCCCAGGAATTTGTTTGTCAGACTTGGTTTTGAGACTTGTTCCTTTGCCCTTGCTGGCTCCTGCCCTCTCCCTACCCCCTCGGAGAGAAGGGAGAAGCAAGAGGGCAGGGACCTGGGAGACAAACACAATGATCTCAGACCACAGCCCTGGAGGGACACAGAGGGAGAAAAGGGGAGGTGTATGCAGCATTAGAAGCAGTGATGTCTATCAGACCCACCCCCACTCCCAAAGCAAAGCTACGTTTCATTGTCTCCTACTTCTCCCTCAGCTAAGGAGGTGGCCACGTGAAATTGGATTATGTTTTGTAATTGCTTTCCTCCCTACATTTAGGATTTAGGACATTGGAGGATTCATACTAAAAAGCTGCAGCTCCTTCATTCTCTTGGCATGATTTGCTAAGATTGGGTGCTGGGCGAGGCACTCAATTTCATCGGGTACCTAAATCTATTTATGAGACTTGGAACTGTTGGACTAGCTCCCATCTCTTCCAAGACCTAAAATGGATGTCATTTTAAAATTCCCATGTTATAATAGTATAAAGAGAGAGACGGACAGTTAGCGAGCTGATTCTAAAGAAAATCCTTGACATTTTCTCCTCTGCAGCGCTTATGAAAATGAATAACCACCTTAACAGGAAAGAAAATGAAAAAGGAGGTGAAGAACCTGCAGTGCCATTCATTCTGCATGTTGCACCTTCAAATTTCCAGAGAACTCTGCTGGTGTGCATAGATGGCAGTCAGCTCATTCTCAGAGTCGCGGCAAACTGTTACCAAGGAGACACACACACTGTACTCTCTCCAGGCGACTTTTATATTTTATATTTTATATGTTATATTTTTTATATATTATATATTTTATATTTTAACCTCAATATAAATACACTTTTTTTTAGACAGAAGTATGTCTTTTACTCACTGTGCGTGAATAGAAGCCAGAACTGTTGTGTTTATAAATGGAATCAAAACCTGTAAAGGATCTAAGATGCTTCTATTGCTGAGGTGGAACATCCATCTCAAAATGCAAAAAAATACCTTCACGAATCTCTAAAATGAGGGACACTTGCACCAGGTGAGTGTGGGGCTTCCACTTGGACATGAAAAGGGACAAGCCAAGTAATTTAAACCCGCAATATCAACTATTGCATCTAACTGTGGTTAACAACTGGTGAAGAGTGCCTTGAAGAGTCTGGAGATAAAAATCCACCACTGCCACAAGGAAGTTCTCATAAGCAGTTGTTTTGCCATTCATACCATGTCCAGGTTTGTTCTCACTGGCTAAGCAGCCAGGCGTGCTAGTTCTGTCCTTAGATAGGAGACATCCAAGGAAAACTGAGGGTGCTGCAAAAAGTGCTGTTCCTCGTTCAGCAGGTGGGTCTCTCTGCTGCTAGAAATGTAATCTGTGAGATGAAGCCAATACCCCAGTACACTTGGAAGTCCTAGGGGTCTAGCTGCAAAAAAGGAATGTTAATCCCAGTGTCCTTGCCAAATTCCACTCTGGGTAATTACATTCTGCCATCCTAGGTTTCCCACTGCAGTTTATACTGGATATAATATTTGACTTCACTTCCAGTCCTAAAAAAAAATGCTGTTCAGTGTTGCTGAGCATAACCACAGCAATGGCTGCATTTCAAAGTGATTCCTGAATGTATTGCTTTTAAAATGCTTTGGGATCCTCCAGTAAAAAAGGTGCCATGGAATATCTAAAAGCCACATCCGGCCAACTTTATGCTGGACTTTTTAATCAGTTAATCAGCTTTGGTGGGTATTTTGCCCGTTAGGACTGTAGGATCTGGCTCTAAACAAGCAGCAGTAATAATGCATGAGAGATGTTCTCGGGGTTTAAATCACATTTTAAAAATCTTTGTAGTATTTAGTTTTGTTGCCCCCTGGAAGCTTTGAATGATATTTTCCAGTCCCCATTTAGGCAACATGTTATTTCTTTATGTAGATTTGCAGAAGCAGAGGCAGCTTGCTGACATCCTGAGGTTCTACAGTGCTTCACAGCCCACATGCGAGGGAAAGCTACAATCCTCATGCCTCCGTAGCATTTCCTTCCACCCCTTAAAGGAACAGCAACTGAAATAGCTGAACGGCTGGAATGCTGCCTGCCCAGATGTGACTGTTAAAAAGAAAAAAAGCACAATTATGCAAAAGTTCTGGGCCTGATGTAGGAAAACATTCTGCTCTAAATGGTTATGTTTTGGGGGGTGGTAAGGGGATAGATTTTGCATATAAAGAGAGTTTACACTGTATATAAAATTGAATGGCAGGAGCTTAATTTATCATGGATGGGAGCCATTCCATCATTCCAGGCTATTAAAAATTTTAATCAAAGATTTTGGTTATTAAACTGCCTAAGGTTGGCAAAGGTTTGCTGTTATCTTATGTTAAAATCCATCATGGTCCAAACAAAAATGAAATTAATTTCAGATGCCAAAGGAAACTCAAGAGTCAATATAGCATTAATATTTCAAACAGGTTGGTGATGTGCAACTAACAGTGAGCCTGGTGCATTTTGTATCTGCATAGAAGGTATGCCTTGGGGGAGAATAAATGCAGAATTCATCAATACTATTTGCCTTGTGCTGTGTATTTCACAACCCACTTGGGAAGCAGCAGCCGGTACAGGAAGTTTGCTTAGGAACAGGCCTGGTTAGAACATGAACTTCAGAGGGAGCTGAGCTGGGGGCAGGCTACATGTGGATAACAATGTTCTGGCTGATTCCTAAGGCCATTAAACAGACTAGGAGGGCTCGAAGCAATGTTAGATTCCTACACAATCTGCAAATGTGCTACCATCATTCCCTGCCCAAAGGGCATTACTTTCACCTGTGTGTCTGATGGAGCCTTTTAGTTTCTCTCATATTTGCCCCATGTCCACATAGGCCTTTCCTCCCTACCTTAAGGAGTCTTTTTCTTCTTCATATGCACTCATTTGTTTTTATTATTCAGTGTATCTATGGACCTGAGTGTATCCATGTGGCACTTATCACCATGGTATCTGCCCATCTCGCAACATCAATTAATTTAACCTCACGACACCATGGGAGATTGAAAAACATTACTCACCCCATTTTACTGGTGACTGGTGTGGGGCAGAGCTCAGAAATGAACCCCAAGCTGCTGAATCCTACTTCCGGGCTTTCACCATAAAGCCAAGATTCTTCTCTTCATTGATGTTAATGGAAGCACCATGTGCATGTGACAAGCACAGTTAAATCCTACGTTTCTTTGCGAGAAAACACGAAAGCTAAAAATTAATGAAAAGCTTTTATTAAAGTAAAATTATGGAGCCCAGCAATGGATGGGCAAATGTGACATTTCAGCCCAAATGGTTAAAATCTGGCAAAGTTATAAGCAACTGAAAACAGGGTCTTGTAATGGAAAGTGCCAGGAAATTTTAACTAGAGGTGGAGCTACCAGCTGAAGATCTAGTTCAATCACCTTGACCGATGTGGTGCAGGGTTCTAACCTGCAGCATGTGTGTTATACATCATGATGTTTGGCTGACCCAAACAGACATGTTTTCTTGAAGGCTCAGCCCGGGGGGGGGAGGTGAAACAGTGAAATGCTAAACAGTTTCATTCCAAGTTACAGACACCCCACTGCTACAAAGCAACTTGGACCCAGGCAATCAATCACACAAATTCTGTGTCCAGCCAGAGGTCCTTTGGAAGCAGTCTCATATATCACTGCCAAGGTATCTGCAAACAAAGCGACAAGCTGTGATGGAAAGAATCAACATAGGAGATGTGGTGAGAGGAAAGTATCTGCAACGCTGCGGTTCAAAGCTCTTTTTAAGGGTACAGAGAAAATTAGTGATGGATGAGAAATGCAAACATTGTGGAGGTTCATTTTTGATTGCGTGTCCTAAAATATAGGTGCTTATTTCACCTGTGTGGTCTGGCTGAACACTATGCAAGGTTAGGATTTCTCATGAGACTGCCAGCATTTCCTGGACTGGAAAGGAATAGGGTAACGTCTTCCCACAACCCACTTCAAATCAGCTTGTGGAGCGTCTCTTATAGGATAGTAACCAGTACCAGATGTTTCAGGGAAAGGTATCAGTAACAGCAAAGTGAACAATTATGGAGCAGTTTCCACACTGAAGAAGTTTCTTCCTGTTCCCTGCCCTATACCCTGAAGCAGGAGGACTGATATCTCATCTTTAAAAAAAAAACTATCACTTTGGATTTTCTCCTTAACCATGTAAATGTATAATCCTCTCATGCATCCTGCTAAGGTCTTGCCGTCAGTGCTAACTTGTGATGATGAGTTCCACAGGTTACTTATGCCTTGTTTGATATGTTGGGTTTTTTTATCATTTTTAAATGTCTTGTCTTTCATTTGTCACCCTTTTGGCTTCTAAGCCCAGGAAGCACCATTCTCCTTTTGAAGCTCACTGAATTCAAGCAGCATTTCATCGAAGACTCCTTTTGCAGGTTTCACACATACAGCACAACTCTTTGCCTCCCAGACAAGCCCAAATACATTTGCCAGGGTGGAATATTATGAGCCCTTGCTAGTTATCACTGGTTCTATGATGCATTTGTCCTTTCCTTGTCCCCTGCAATGCTGCTCCCACTGGATCTTTCTGGACATCTGTGCAATGAGTTCTAAGCTTCCCACAAGAACGTAAGAAAACATGCATGACAGAGCACCGGTACCTCATGAGCACCAGAATACACTTGCTTTGAGTTCCAAATGAAGGGTGAAGTCACTGCCAGTTCAGCTTGCATCGGACTTCCATCACTTTCACGTTCATTGGAGAACAGGCAGCTTAAGGGTCTCTGACAGAGCCACATCCTAGCCTTGGTTGCAGACATGTAGCTCGGCAGCAGTCAGCTCTATTGGCAATAAAGGACTTCACTCAATTCACATAATCTCTTCTCGAATATCCCAATCAGGAGTTATAGACTCATAGACTTTAAGGCCAGAAGGGACCATCATATCTGACCTCCTGCACATTGCAGGCCACAGAACTCACTCACCTCCTCCTGTAATAACGCCTAACCTCTGGCTGAGTTACTGACGTCCTTAAATCATAACTTCAAGACTTCAAGTTACAGAGAATCCCCCATTTATACTAGTTTAAACCTGACCGTGACCCATGCCCCATGCTGCAGAAGAAAGTGAAAACCTCCCAGAGTCTCTGCCAATCTGACCTGAGGGAAAATTCCTTCTCAAGCCCAAATATGGTGATCAGTTAGACCTTGAGCATGTGGGCAAGACCCACCAGCTAGAACCCTGGGAAAGAATTCTCTGTAGTCACTCAGAGCCCTCCCCATCTAATGTCCCATCTCCTGCAGTTGGAAATTTTTGCTGCTAGCAGTCACAAATCAGCTACATCCCATTGTAGGCGGTCTCATCATGCCATCCCCTCCATAAACTTATCAAGCTCAGTCTTGAAGCCAGTTAGGTTCTTTGCCCCCACTGCTCCCCTTGAAGGCTATTCTAGAACTTCATTCCTCTGATGGTTAGAAACTTTTGTCTAATTTTGAGCCAAAACTTACTGATGGCCAGTTTATAGCCATTTGTTCTTGTATCCATGTTGGCACTTAACTTAAATAACTCCTCCCCCTCCCTGGTATTTATCCCTCTGATGTTCTTATAGAGAGCAATCATATCTCCCTCAGCCTTCTTTTGGTTTGGCTAAACAAGCTGAGCTCTTTGAGTCTCCTCTCATAAGGCAGGTTTTCCATTCCTCAGATCATCCTAGTAGCCCTTCTCTGCACCTGTTCCAGTTTGAATTCATCTTTCTTAAATATGAGAGATGAGCCACTCTCTTCCACTTCACTTTAGCTTCTGCCTTTCTCTGTCTGCAGTCCCTAGAATCCAGCTTGCCTCATGCACTTTCAGAAAGAAATATTGTCCCCCGGTCTTGCAGAGTTACATGCAGAAGGATTCATGCCCTGAAGTTTTCTTTGTGCACTCAGTAGCTAATCTTATTAGTCATGATCATGCTAGCAGTAAAGCTCCTCTAGGTGCTGTAACTCTACCAGCAAAGTTCAAATGACCCAATGGCCACTGTACCATCAGCATCCTGGAAGCTATTTATCCTCAATGAGAACATAACACACTACCACGCAGTCAATTCAACAGAAAACCTAGCTTGGTGCCCCGGAGATGCTAGTTTACTAGCTAGTTCTTCCAGCTTAGCCTTAGTGGTAATGAAACCAGTACCCCGAAGAGACTTCTGCTGCAAACGTACATCATTAAATCAGGCAAGAGGATGTCAGGCACCCACACTTTAAAGGAGCATTCAGCTCACATATGTTAACAGAACTTTTGAAGACTGTTGTTTACACCCACAGACGTCAGAAAATTCTGATTTAAAGCTAGCTCATTCTCAGAGGAACATAGCAGTAGCCCTGCTAAAATAGAACAACCGTGCCTCTAGTTTCTGGCAGTGACCCCTACCTTATTGACTGTGCTTCAGAAAAGTTAAACCTCTCGCCAGCCCTTGCACCTGAAATTCACAGATATGCCTACACTAGGGGCACTACAGAAGGGGTTTGTCCATAGATGTAGGTAATCCACCTCCCGGAGCAGCAGTAGCTAGGTTGACCCAAGAATTCTTCTATCGACCCAGCTGTATCTACACCCGGGGTTAACTCAGCTTAACTGTGGCACTCAGGGATGGGTGTGAATTTTTCACACCCCTGAGCAACATGGTTATGTCAATTTACATGTCAAGTGTAGAGCAGGGCTTAGTCTCAGTCCTTTTCTGTACGTGGTCTTGATCCATCTTCTCCCTTATTTCTGCCCTTCTGAACACATAATGTGCCCTGACTGGCTAACCCAAAATGGAGCCTCTCATTTGTCAATGCACTATGCCTGCCTGTTCTGCTCATTTACTATAATTAGTGGAGAAAATATTTCTAACGTTGCACATAGTTATCCCCTAACTGTAAGATAAAGCTATGCTCATGACTAGCCTCTGAACGCCTAGGATCATGTGATGATATGAAAAGTCCTGTGTCCAATCATAATTAAAACTCTGTATTCTCCCAATTTACTGACGATCTCATGTTGGACTAAGTGAACTCCTGCAAACAAAAACAGTCCAGGATAGAAGAAGAAAATCAAGGGGTTGTCATTTTTAAGAATCACTGTTCACTTCAGTGGTTGGCTTGCTGGTCTGTCAGCTAGCCCAGGAAAGTAAATGCAACCACATGTCCCAACAAGAAAAAGGGAGCCACTTGTTATGTCTTCGAGGCAACAGCAATAAGAATTAAACACATACAGAAGTAACTGAGAAAGACAGCAGCCTGGGTGTGTTAGGATGACTTGCCCTTTACATTGGGCATACCAATTTCCAATTATTTTTAGTATCATAAAAACTAAAGGCCAAATTCAACATCAGATATTTCTGGCTCCCACTAGTCAAGTGCCAGTTGCCTTGAAAAACTGCCTTTGAATGCCTGGCAGAACTGGGCTGCTACAGCGGCGCAAAATTTGAAAAGTAATCCTCTCACAACAGCCAGGAGTGCACACTGTCCAAAGAAACCCTCGTTGTCACCATCACTGTACCCAGCAGTAGCATCTGGCATAAATGGGGGTGGGAGAAAATGGTCCAATGCAATAATCTGTGAACTGTCAGTTGCTAGCACTGGTTCCAGGTGTCACTGATCAAGTGAGAGAGTGAGGAGATTGTTACACTGACCCTCCTGGAATGGAGGAGTCTGATTTAACTGAGAGGATCAGAAAGATCCTACATGCACATCCATGTTTTTTTGCATCTCTGTGGGCTCACTGGCCCTTCTGCAATGCTAAGGCCTGAGTCTTTGATGGTTTTATTATATTTCTTCAAGCTTAATTTTGTAAAATGTAATGTTATCAAATTAGAATAATAGCCAAGCAAAGGCATATGTACTTAACTGGGAGAATGGAGCTATGTATATTACAGGAATGAGGAGCAAAGACGAGCCCTCCAGGAAATTGAATTTAGTTTCAATCAGCATAATGACACCTTGTCCAATCATGCAATGAAAGAACAAGACGAAGGAGTTGAGTATTCAGCAAACAGAGACCAGCTTTGAAAGCCTGAATTCCATTACAGGCAGCCTGACGGGTAATGCACAGGATGTAATATGCAAGGTGGTTATTGGAACCCAGGCTCCCTGAAAGTTAGGGACCTTCCCACTCCCATCCGCTCGCCCCTGAATGTGCACAGACTGTTGCCAATGCCATTTGTTCCTTCTGGGCAGAAGGTCGGGTGGGCTCCCCTTTTAAAGCTTTTCTTTAACTGAAAAATAGCCACACTCCCAGATCTGCACTAGGCTCTGAAGGCACACATGTGTCGTAGCCAGGGGAGCAATTTAAGATTGGATTGGGAGGTGGACAGACAGACCGAAGGAATTAAACTCAGGTGTACTAGCCCCTTGAGTGGAGTTGTGGTGTGGCACTCCCTTCCTCTTGGTATCGTGTCTTCTATTCTCCTCCCACCCAACTCCTCAGCCCAGCCGGTCCACCACCTACAAGTTCTCCTCCTGCAATAGGAGGCCGGATGCTTGGCTCCTATAAGTCAGCATCTCCATTGACTTCATAACTCTGCAGATAAAGGATCTGGCCCAAGGGTTCTCTGCTCCTGCTCAGTTGTGTGCACTGATGAAGGGAGAGCAGGTGGGCAGGAATCTTGCTGGGAGAGAAGAGTGGGTCAGGACTGGCCTACCATTGTGTGTCCATGATGCTGCCAGAGCTTAGCTGTGGAGCCCAAGACCCCTCGCCACTCAGTCTGTGCCTAAAGCTGTCCAGGCAGGATATATGTGTAGATTGACCTTGAGAAATCATAACAAAACACATGTTAGAAAGCCAGACCCTGCCCTCTTGGATGCTCCAATGTGGGGCCTGGAAGGAGCTAAATTGGTTAGGCTTCTGGTTTCAAGCTGAGATATTTCCCCACTACCCGAGCTCAAGTGTGTTCTCTCGGAGAACATTAGCCTTGCTTCAGTACTCCCCTGGGTAGGTTTCTGCTCTTGGCTTTATACAGATGAAATCCTGCCAGAATTTGGACAGGAGCAGCGCACAACTGCAGGGGCTGGAAAAACATTTTAAAAAATGAAAAACACACAAAGCATGACAGGGGTTTTGATAAGGTTGGTGCGAGTTTATAAAAAAAAAAGTTTCAAAGCTCTTGCCTGTTGTTTATATTTCCATGCAGTGGGTTTAAAAAGAACTTTGAAGGAATCTCTTGAAATATTTCTCTTTCCTTTTTATTGTTTATTTTTCTTTCATTTAATCCTCCTAATAACAGAGACAGTAGCCCAGCGACCATCAATCATCAGGGATAGAACGTGGGACAGCTCTCTACCACTGCTCAGCTAAACTCTGCTAGCTAGCGGCAGTAGTACCCAGGAGTCATGCACTATACACGCATTCCATCATGCCGAGGGGCCCTAGCTCCACGTATCCCCAGGCGAAATAAAGACCATAGCTGCAGTAGCACGAGCTGCCCGAGTGCTACAATTTTAAGTTACTCTGTGTGTATCTCTCTCTTTTGCTCATTTTTGTGTCTTGGAGCAGCTGCTGCAGCAAAACTGGAAAATAATCCTAGCTCTGATTATTGTTATATTTTTTTCTCCAGGTAGTTAAAACCTTCAAGCTTCAAAATGATTAAAGCCAGGTTAATGTTACGCCTAAAACAAATCTGTGTACCTTTCTCTGCCTTAACGCAGTGCTGAGATCTGTAAGTGGGGTTTCATAGACTACAGTGAAGGTTATTATGCATGAAGACGATCTCAATAGCAAGAGATCGCTCATACACAATTGAAAAAAAATCTTTGGTTTATTTTTCCTCTCAGCATCATAAGATTGTCAGGCAGATCAGGGGCCTCTCCAACTCTTCTGGCTTCTCAGAAACTTCCCAGCCAATTGTGTCTCTGTTTTCATCCTTAGAGCTAGAGCACACACTCTCCACAGAACTCACGAGCTTTCTGCTGTTCAGCAGGGTAAATCCAAGCTGTATCATGAGCCCAAACACTGTTCAGAACCAGAGTTCTGGGGATGCAGAATAGACCTCCTTCATTTTCAGGCTCACGGCGTATGACAGCAAGTTAGAAAGATTTTTATTAAGAGCTAAATTTCACAAAGCTAAATTCAAATGTCAGAGGCAAACTGGAGTGGTGGCATATTCTCCAAACCAGAACAATGCAGATGAGTTTTCATAGAATTCGACCCATGCAGCTCCCACAGCAGAATAATGAATGACACTCAGCCAGTGAAACGCAAGAGAGACACATTATATGATCAGGATACTTTCACTGGCCGATCATTGATTTGAAGGGAAGGCCAGGGACGTTATAATTTCAGATTGATCATGGACCCCCTCCGAGTGTCACTCCACAATCTCCTTCCAAAGGCCAGCGTACTTCGACAGCGCAGGTAAAGAAACAGAGACAGAGCAGCGACCGCTAGAGCGGCACTGGGGTTGTTCTGTTGTCCCTGCACAGAAAGACTCGAGCTATCATGTAGCGATGGCCGTTCTCCAGAAGTGGGGCAGTGATGAAAGGCGCTAGAGCTCTGTGACACGGGCTTAGGTGACAGATTCTCCTCTCGATGAGTGTTTCCTATGCAAATGAATGTTTGTCCAAAAGAAAAATTTTAATGTGAACTTTTGAAAATCATTTAATGTGTGTATTTGCCCACAATTAAGCAGCAAGGCTCAAATGCAAATATTCATGCTCAATCCACCAAGTAAAAAACTGCAAAAAGATATATGATTGCAAGATCAAGGGACCATGTTTTATTTGCTACCATGTAGAGCACCGGGCACACCTATGGTGCAATATACACATGTTAATTAATCATATCCATCCCGCTGAGATAATAAACAAATCTGAGGAAGATCATAATCTGTGGATATTCTACAAGCAGAAAAGAGAAGCTAATTTTGTCAGATAAATTATTCATAACAGATCATTTGCTCAGCTCTGCCTAAGGGTTAGCGGTAGTGACTATGACAGGGAAAACACAGACCCCGAAAGGTCAGGACTTGGCATTTCAGACCATTTATTTTTAAGAGAGAACTTCACAAAAGCAGCAAATGAGCTGTGTTTTGGTAAACCAGGAAGTAGTAACTAATTTGTGATCTCGTTAACCAGCCCATCTATTCCCCTGGTGTATGGAGAGAGTTAGGAGAATGAGGATGTTGGTTTTGGTTTCACAAATTTGCGTGGCATCTGTTTCTATGGCAAGAAAAAAGACCGGCCGTGTGCCTTGTGATGGGCCCGCTAGCTGCACAGAGAGTCAGTACGCTTTGTGAACTGTCACAGCATTTGTTTAAATTAGTCACATGCCTGATCGTATGCTTCTGAGTGTGGAGGTCATTGAGAAATGTACAAAACACTTTGTGTGTCATTAGGATGGACGTCGAGTTTTTCTTTGATTTCACTTATGCAAGGTTAATAAAAGCGCTGCACCAGATCCCGGCTCCCTGCAGTGCTCAGGCAGTGCAAAGCAGCTGAAAATTGCCCTAAAAGCTTAGCTGGGGACCCGTTGCATCATGGAATGCCAGAGTGGCAGTATTACCTCTACTCCACGCATTCCCTCTTCCTAGCAGAGGGGGCCTGTCAGGGACCTGCCATAATCCTCACTGTCATAAAGGCCATTAGGATGCCATTACAAGTCAAGCCTTTGGCTGCTCTGTCATCCTTTGGGACTGGTCCAGCCCCCCAGCAAACCACAGGGCTGGGCGAGGCAGAAAGCTGATTTACAGGTCTAGCCTAGCGTCTGAATATTTCTTCACAAGCTTAGAGCCCTTCATCCCTATCTTATGCGTCACAAAAATTCCCCCAGCCTGCACGGATGCAGTGAATTCAGTCATTCCCTTTGCCCGAAGAAGAGCCCTTTACGTATAAATGATTGAATTATATCAACGGTAGCCATGACTCGTGTGGCTTTGAGCTTTTCACAGTACTCAAAAGAATCAATACTACAGCATCTGGAAGCCTAAGAAGCAATATGCAGCCCCACCCCCACAGATTTTCCAGCCCAATTTAGGCCTTCTCTGGCCAATCTCTGTTTCTACAGAAAATAAATCAAAGCAGCGGGCTTAGTGCTGCATTAATGGGCTTATGTTTACCCAGGAATAGTTTGTCTAGACCCTTTAAACCATACTCAGGTATAAGGAGCGCTAACATCATGCTGTGGAGTTGGCTCGCAACCGTTTGTGTGACTTTTTCCTTCAGTTTAACCTCACTTGCATTCACATCCTCTGACTTGAACTTTGAATTCAAATCAGCCTACAAACTTCAGCTGAAATTGCCGAGGGCTGCCTGGTTTGGTACAGATTAGAAAATATCCCACCTTCACCAAGTATCTTGTGGTTTTCACATGCAACTTTATACAGAACCACCCCAGGTTCCTCCAGAAGCTCAGACCCGGATTTACTCTCCTTTATTATGTATTACTTGTAGTAGCATCCACAGTACAGGGCACTTCCTGACGTTCGCAGAAGCCCCAAAAAGCTCACATCCAAGGACAGAAAAGTAGACAGAGGGTAGGAGAAAGGAAGCAAGATGCAGGGATTCTTAGATACAAGTCACCTGGGTTCACTGCAGGGCTCATGGGCGAATGAGCCTGGAAGACAGATTTAAAAGTGGACGGAGTATGGGCCTTTGGGATGAGTTAAGGGAGCCTGAGTCATAGGAGAGCAAGTGGGAGGGAAAACCTGGCCACCAGGCTGTTCTCAAAAGGTCTGCCGGGAAATCGCCTACCAGGTAGCTAGGTTTTGTGGGGAGGGTTTTTCCGCCTCCCCCACCCCCTCCACTTTCCAAATGGCTCTGCCCTGTGGGATAAAAGCTGGTACCTTCTGCCTCCTGTTGAGCAAAGCTGAGGGACAGGCTTTCCTCCTTGATGTGGGAAGCAGCCTATGGGGGTTGGGCCACTTTTCCTCTTACCTGAGTGTCCTTTAGAACAGCTCACATTCCTCAGGAGTGGCCAGGGGACAGGTGCGAAGGGGAATGACTGACGAACGAGATTGCTCTCCTGATCCCCCTGGCAGTGTGGGCTGCAGTGTGAGCCAATCTAGTTCAGCATGAGCCCCTCGTGGAGGAGGGGCCAGCATCTTAATGCGTCTCACCTCCCTGCAAGGATAGACAGGCCATTTTCCAGAGACAGCTGCTGCCCACAAACTGTTAACCCGCATGAAGTTCAGCCACTGTCCTCATCCAATCCCCAGCAGGCCCCACTGCCTGCTGATCTGACACCGATTGGAAATGTGGCATCTGGACACCTTTGTCTTTCGCTTTTAGGCTGAGGAATTGCATCCGTTCCTCTGCAACTGCCCACGGGACACTGGGAAAGCGTGGACTGGGGCCAGCGGTTCAGAAGGTGCGATCAGGGCTGGGGAGCACTGTGCTTCAGAAAGCGGTATGGGACTTTCCTCTTCCCTCTTGAATGCAGGAAGCATTCCCTGCCCCATTTCCAGGCCATTCGAAGTTGAAGACCAACAGGGAACTGTCTGAGGAGGTGCTCCATTGTTCCAAGGACTGTGAGGAAATGTACCTTTAAGAGGCTCTCATTATGCAAGGCAGAGGCAGCTGGAACTGAGACACTGAATGAAGCAGGTCTCTGTCCAGGGCCTTGGCTCTGTGATTACTGAACATCACAAAGCCAAACTATGCTGCACCCTGTAGACGAGGACCAATAAGCCATCTTGTCATTCACAGTTCAGGCAAACCGGGCGGTTGTTTAATTCGTGTGTGTAAAGAGAGCAATGTGAGTTCTGTTGATCAGAACTCTTTAGCTGGAAGTAAAATGATATACATGGCTTTAAGGACAATGGGAGGTTTTTCTTTTTTTCTTTTAAATAACAACACTTACCTTTTTAATTTAGGTAGCACAATAACGGTAAACCTTGCAAAGCAATTCTTCATTTTAATAATTCATCTCCTCGAGTTTTACTGTGATTGATCAGAGATATTCAATTTAATACAGGAATGTATTAAGGTTATCGGGTGTCAAGATGAAGAAGCGGCTGCCTGAGTCTGGTTGGTTTGGTTTGTATAAATCGGGCTAGGGAATTGTGTGTGCTGTACTGTGTATGTGTGTCCCTTAGCCAAGGGCTGCAGGAGAACGTAGAGCAGTGCTCTCGCTGAATGAGACTGGAGCTTGTAAATCAGGAGCCTGGCTTCTATTTCCAGCTTTGCCTCAAACTTCTTGGGTGAACTTG
This sequence comes from Malaclemys terrapin pileata, assembly GCF_027887155.1. NCBI lineage: Eukaryota > Metazoa > Chordata > Testudines > Emydidae > Malaclemys > Malaclemys terrapin. The sequence continues at coordinate 19,942,196 of NC_071523.1, read as the reverse complement.
GACAAGTCACTTCCCCTCAGTTGCCTTATCAGTCTCCTGCTAGTTTAGAACTCTGCCAATCCTAGGGCTAGAGCCAGCTTTAATTTGATGGTGATCTCCCAGTGCCACTTTCCCTTTTCAAATACACTCACTAATGAAACATCAGCCCCAGAAACTGATGATGATGATGTAGGCCATGAATTCCATTCAATCAGCTTCTACAGACAGGAAAGTAGCGGGCTCGCCCATTTACATTTCCCTGCCTGGGCCCTGCTCTCTGAGGCACAACAGTAATGACCTGGAGGATTCCAAAGTGCCTTGCAAATGATACATACAAAACAAGGAGACGACTGCATCCACCCATGAAATTTAGCGTCTGTTTAATGGAGCGCAGCAGGAACCATTTGGGACAGGAAGTGAAGAGGCATACTATACCCAATTGAAACTGCAGATCAATCATAAATAAAAAGACAGAGTGAACTGGAATTTGGCCAAGGATAATACCTTTGCAAAAAATGCCATGGGGGCTTTATTGACCATACACAATCAGAGCTTTGCTTTTACATCTCAGCTGAAAGGCGGCACTTCCAAATGCACAGTGCCTCCTGTGACCCGAGGTACCTAGGGGAGCCCACATTGAAAATGTCAAGGTCAGGGCAGGCTGCAAAAAGGAGAGCAGATTCTCCCCAAAGTGGTGGTTAACACAGCAGTTAGATTGACCAACCAGTCGCAAACTGTGCTCCTGATCCCCCACCCTGGTTATCAAGAAGCTAAAAAAAAAAGAGAGAGAGAGAGATCACAGAGCCCCCTTTATTGCATTCCAGTTCTCTGGCTTCCAATCAGAAAATAGGTCCAGTAAGGTGAGGAGTTATTTAAAATTCTGTTCACTATATAAAATATTCTTCTGATCCCCAAAGGGCCAGCCGCATTACCAGATCAATACTAGTTTGGATCTCACCCAAAACACCACGCTGCCAGCCAATCCTTTAGTATCGAAAACTAAAGGTTTTATTAGAAAAGTAAAGAAAAGAAAAGAACAAGAAGAGAGTTGTTAAAAGGTCAAAGCAATCAGATACATACATATGACTTCAGAGTCTAGTGGTGAGTTTGCTGGCTTGTAAAGTCCCTCTGGAAGAAATCCAAAGCTTGGATGGATCTATTAGTCCTTTGTTCAAAGCTTCAGTTTGTAGAGAAGTTACTCCAGAGGAGCAGCAGGATGGGTCACACCGCCTCATGCCACTTTGGGCAATTGCATTAACAGGCTCAGAGGGAAGAGCGCTACATAGATCAGTGGTTCTCAACCAGGGGTATGTGTACTCCTGGGGGGGGAGGGGTGCAGAGGTTTTCCAGGGGGTACGTCAGCTCATCTAGATATCTGACTAGTTTTACAACAGGCTACAGAAGAAGCACTAGCAAAGTCAGTACAAACAAAAATTTCATACAGACAGTGACATGTTTATATTGCTCTATAGACTATACACTGAAATGTACGTACAATATATATATTCCAACTGATTTATTTTATAATATGGTAAAAATGAGAATGTAAACAATTTTTCAGTAATAGTGTGCTGTGACACTTCTGTATTTTTATGTCTGATTTTGTAAGCAAGTAGTTTTTAAGTGAGGTGAAACTTGGGGGTACACAAGACAAATCAGACTCCTGAAAGGGGGACAGTCATCTGGAAAGGTTGAGAGCCACTGACATAGACCAGTGCCTGTACTGGCCTGATCGAAAGCTGTTTAGCTGGAGAGATCAAATGCAAAAGGTTCATTGCACCCAGTGGTAGCGCCACCGCTCAGCATGGAAAGTGATACCTATAATTCCTTACAGGTCAAACCAGCTAAAAGAAAAGAGAGAGAAAAGGACAATTCCGAGAAAGCTGTGATTTTTCGATCCTGAACGAAGAACTCAAAATACACTGGCTGTCAGAAGTAATGGTAATTAGAATGAATCTCCCAAGCAGTGAGGGCAGGCAGGGAACGTTAACGTCCAAAGGGTGTTGTGTGAAAGCACCCAGAGCTGGGAAGGGCAATGTGGTGTGTTACCTGCCATGCAGAGCTCTCTCCCAATGTGTGGTACCCACAGGAACTAAAAATAAGGTAGCAGAGAGCAGCTTTCTCTATTTGGTGCTTCTAAGCACTAACAGTGACCCCAGAAATTCAGCATACATCTCCTAACACTGGCGGTGACTAAAGTTGTTTTGACTTCAGTGATGGAGGTGTAACTCAATTATAAAAGGAAAAGCCCACTACTTAAGAGCTGGTATCAATCTGAATTAAATTGAGCATTTTTAATAATGTGGCTCATTCTAGGAAGCTTTCCATGCCAGCTTCATTGTCTTTATCATCTCACTACTTTAAAAAAAAGCCAAGGGAAAAAATAGTAATCAAAGCTCAGGTACTTTCACTTTACAATATGGCAGGATCATAGAATTATAGACTCGTAGGATTGGAAGAGACCTCAAGAGGTCATCTAGTCCAGTTCCTTGCACTCAAGGCAGGACTAAGCATTATCTGACCATCTCTGACAGGTGTTTGTCTAACCTGCTCTTAAAAATCTCCAATGACGGAGATTCCACAACCTTCCTAGGCAATTTATTCCAGTGCTTAACCACCCTGACTGTTAGGAAGTTCTTCCTAATGGCCACCCTAAACCTCTCTTGCTGCAATTTAAGCCTCTATCCTCAGAGGTTAAGAAGAACAATTCTTCTCCCTCCTCCTTGTAACAACCTTTTATGTACTTGGAAACTGTTATCATGTCCTCCCTCAGTCTTCTCTTTTCCAGACTAAACAAACCCAGGTTTTTCAATCTTCCCTCATAGGTCATGTTTTCTAGACCTTTCATCATTTTTGTTACTCTTCTCTGGACTTTCTCCAATTTGTCCACATCCTTCCTGAAATGTGGCACCCAGAACTGGACACAATACTCCAGTTGAGGCCTAATCAACGCGGAGTAGAGCGGAAGAATTACTTCTCGTGTCTTGCTTACAACATTCCTGCTAATACAGCCCAGAATGACGTTTGCTTTTTTTGCAATACTGTTACACTATTGACTCATATTTAGCTTGTGGTCCACTATGACCCCCATATCCCTTTACGCAGTACTCCTTCCTAGGCAGTCATTTCCCATTTTGTATGTGAATAACTGAGTGTTGCTTCCTAAGTGGAGTACTTTGCATTTGTTCTTATTGAATTTCATCCTATTTACTTCACACCATTTTTCCAGTTTGTCTAGATGATTTTGAATTTTAATCCTATCCTCCAAAGCACTTGCAACCCCTCCCAGCTTGGTATCCTCCACAAACTTTATAAGTGTACTCTCTATGCCAGTATTGGGCAACCTGGCGGGCCGCAAGACAGTTTGTTTACATTGACCATCCACAGGCACGGCCGCCTGCAGCTCCCAGTGGCTGCAGTTCGCTGTTCCCGGCCAATGGGAGCTGCGGGAAGCAGTGTGGGCTACGGGGAAACATTTAGTTTTCACAATCACTGTGACAAATATATAATGGGAACAGTTTGACTTTTATATTATATTGTAAATTATACACTATAAAAGGACTATCTAGACCAATGTAAATGTATTAAATAATATAGTATCAAAGTTGGACGTTTTGATAAGGTGAAAACTAAACATTTTCAGAATATTTTGTTTCATGAAAAACTCCAAGATTTCCACTTTTCATCACAATTTGGTAAGAAACCAAATTTCAAAATCTCACAATTTCCCATGGGACAGAAATTCCACTTTTCAAACAGTTCAATTCATTACACTTTTCAAACAGTTCAATTCATTACCTCCCCGTATACTCAGAATAATATTCAGGACTTTATTTTCCAATAACACCACGTACGGTTGCAGAGCCGATCTAACACAGAGGGCAGGGAAAGTGGCCGAGAGCAGCAAACATCTGGGTGCAGGACCCACTCGCTGCATGGTGGTGCCAGAAGGATTTCCCACAATTCCTTGTGCTGTTTCATGGACTCTGGGCAAGGCGTCTCCCCATCGCGCTCCCTGCAGGGAGTTCTATACTTTTTGACTGTCTCTGCTCTAACTAGGAATTATTCCACTCATGAAAATCCCAAATTGCATTTTATATTTCTTGTTAATGTTTAATTTTCTCCTCAGCCCTAGGATAAGCCGCATTTATAAAAGAGGTTGAATATCCATCAAGAATTTGCTCAGACAGGTCAAGTGGAAACTGATGCATTCAAGTAATGAGTGTAAAAAATGTCCATTATCTATAAATTAAAGCCTGTCAGGAACAGATGACTGCAGCACATTAAGCCCTTGCCTTTAATGACAGCAGTTTGAGGTCCTTAATTTGTATGTACATCCTGCAACTCTACCACCTGAAGGGTGCTGAGAGGTGGATTCATTTGCTAATGGTGCCTCTAGAAGAATGCACTTAGAGCAAAATTCTAAACTCGTTCTGATTAGAACGCCAGTGCTTTCCTACGAAACGTTTATTCCCCTTTCTGGGGACTCAGGTCATGACAGAGGAGGGGGATGGGTCACCAGCCTTGGGGCCACTTCAGAGTAAATGGCCTGAAAAAGAGTTTCCTAATTCTAAAGAAGGGTAAATCATGTTGTATCCTTTCCCCATGAGGGTCGTTTGTTGTAACTCTGTTAAATGATGACCGCCTTTAAAATATCGCTAGGTCTCTGGGATCCGTCACTGATTTTTGATTCTGGGACCACTTGCTCCAGTGCCACTCTCCCTGAGCAGCAGTCAGACCCTACAAACGTCTGACTCCTGCACTTTTTTAAAGGTGGAAAGTGAGCGAACATAATTGTCCCCATCTCCTTTAGGGGAAACTGATATCCTACTAACCAGGTCTTTGGCTGTGGCTCGGGAAACCCGTTCATTACATGCTGGATGCTTCAGGAGTAGGCAAGGCAGGCAGAAATCTGCAAGCTCTGGAAATTCACAACTTAGAAGTGTCTGAATCGTGAATCTGAACCGGCTGTAACTTGCACTGTTGACAATTACAGAGCACGGCAGATAGCCCATAAATACACTGACTTTAGCAGCTTAATGGGGACAATCTTTACCTTAGGACAAATCTTCTTGGCTGTGCACTAACAAGATGAAAGAAATTAGGTACCAATAGCAAACAATTGCTATTCCTTTCCCCGCCCCCCCATTTCTCCCATAGACAAGAGATTTCACTGGAGGAGGACATTGCAACAAGGCTGCTGGGACCACTTTAGTTCAAGGCGTCTCTGTGACGCATATGGTCCAGGATGGAAAGCTACCTACATTCACATCTGCAGAACCCAGCCCCTGCACGGTGACATGGGGTAGCCACCACTTAGCTGGTCACTTCCCAAGGTGCTTTTGCGCCATAGCTAGTCCAGAAGAGCCCTGGCTGCTGGGCGGCCATCCACAAGCTGTGGGCAAAGAGGAATTCTAGTTCAAGTTCACTGCTGGTTGTAGACAGCAATCTGCCTCTTCGGGTTTGTCCCACCTCCGCCTTCCTTTCTACACAGAGCACTGGGGGACTCCCCCATTTCGCTCTGCAGAGGACTTGGCTGATTTCCGTCCTCAGGGATTCACACTTCCTGATTGTTGGTTTGAGTCTCAGGCTAAAACAAGGCCAGAGACTCTTGGTGAAACTCAACCAAAGCCATTGAGCTTGGTTTGGTTTGGATTCAGCCATAGGAAATCTTCAGGTTTCCCTGTGGCCTAAATGGAACCATAAATGCGTAGTGAAGACACCAAATGAAACCACCCCATACAAAAGAAGGAAATTCTCACCAGGTACAACCCAGAGAAAGTGAGTTTGAGGTGTCTGGCTCTTTTTGACTGGCTTCAGGTTCTGTTGCAAAAGCTTTTTCATACTTCTACTCTGCTATTAGTGGTTTCTCACTGCAGAGTGATGAGTTTCCAGGGTAGGCTAAAATCCAAACTCTCTCTCTATTAATGTTGCCCATCACCACAATTTTTAAAAGAATCCTCCCAGCAGTGTTTTGTTCTACAAGTTTGTTTTATTACTTTCTTTCCAGAATAAATATTAGACATTTAATCTGGTGATGGTGCCATAGAAATTGACAAAGGAAAAAAGGAGAAAAGTTTCATAGTACAAAGTTACAAATCCCTCTGTCTGGAAGATTGCATGAAACTGCTGCATTCCCCTCTTTCCCCCATCTCACCTGCATGACTTGAGAACTGCACACTGGGACATCCTCGGCCCTCTGAAGTCCGATCTGCAAGCCATGAGGAGAGTGATATGCAGAAGGAGAAGCATTTGAGTGACAGAACTATTCTCATTTTCTAGTGCAGGAACAGTTATTTCTGCTGTTGAAAATCATGTGTTCATTTAATTCAGTCGCAGAAGCAATCACAGAAAAAATAACCTCATTTATTCTGCAGGGTATCAGTAACTCAATATTACAGTGATGTAAATTAAATATATAGTTTCTGTAAATTCCCATTGATCAACAATCTACATGAAATGTCTTATTACAGTTGATGTGGTACACGGTCATGCAGCTATAAACATAAAATCCCATCAATAGTAAGACAACTTGCAGTGAATATATTGTAAGATGTACACCAAAAGAAAATTGTGTTGGTTTCCTACACGGGTACAGCATTGTGCACATGGGCTGAATTCAGATGATAAGGAGAGGAGTTTGTACCTCAGGGCATTTAAGGTATCATTTAATGGGTCTAGTCCATCCCCCTGCATCATGGCTTGTTTAGTAATTTAAAAGACTAATACTTAATATTCTTTACTGAGCTGTACAGGCGTTAGCTAATTAGCTCACAGGAGACACCAGGCAAGCATTACTATTATGCACATTTGACAGGTAGGGAGGCTAAGGTACAAAATGTAAGTGACTTTCCTAATGTCACACAAGACAGGCATGGGAACTAAACCCAGGAGTCCTGATTTCCAGTACACTGCTCTAGCCACTAGACAGTGCTGCCTCTCCAATTTTTTTATATTTCCTTGTGCAACATGAAAAAGGAAAAACCTCGCTTGTGCACCTGCAAGAACAAAGAAACCCAGACTGCACATAGTTCTGTTTCCCCCTCCAGACCCATGCTAGGTTACAACCACGATGCATCAGTCCTCCCCAAGAATCTAGGGACATAATAGCCGATTTCAAGCTTCATGGGGTGGAATGTGGGTGAGTGTCCGGAAAAACTGCTACCACCTTTCCCTTAGGACAGCAGTAAACAACAGGTTATTCTGTACCAGGCATGGTCCTGAAACACACAGTTCACACCTGGATCCAGATCAGAATGTCTCCACTCTTCAGGGTTGTTCTGGCCTCAGTCCTGCAAGCTGCTCTGCACAGTCAGACCTTTGTACCCACATGGATGGCCGCAAAAGTCAATAGGGCTCCGCCTGGGACAGGTGCCCCGCCTGTACAGATCAGCCAGCACTCGTTAACCTCATGGCTAGTGGAATGCTTTCCATCTTCACATTCTAGCCCTTGATGTTCTAAGGCCAGTCAGTCTGATTGAGTGAGGAACCTAGGAAGGCAGTGGGAGGCACCATCCACATGAGGGAAGTCCCCACACAATTCAGGGCTGAGATCCTTCCCCTACTGGAGTCAATGGGAGTTTTGCCATTGACTTCAGTGGGATCAGGATTTCATAATAGATGGCCATTGGCTGGTGTCATGGATCTACAGGACTTGTGCTACACCCCAGCTTTTAAACAATCCTTTGGAGGACCCCTGGCAGTGTGTCAAACCCCCAATGCCACCCCACACTTCCTTAAGGGTAGGGCACACGGCCTCACGCCTCCAGGACTGAGCCTCTGGGCTCCAGCACTCCCGCTTCACACCAGGAGCCTGCCCCGGCAAGTCCCACTGGGATAGACTCCTGGCCCAAGACTTCCACACTTTCTCTTGTCCAACCCCCACAGACCCGTGCTGAGTTCTCGTGTTCTGCCTGCCAGGATTCCCAGAGATGTGTTAATTGTTCAGTGTTTGGGGGTCCCATTATCTTTAATGACCCTGCTTATTCCACCCCCACACAGTTACATGATACAATAGCTCATGTTTCCTGCTCTGTCCCAAGAGCAGCTTTTTAATCCTTCTGCAACCACTGGGTAGCAATGCAAAGTATGGAGGGAAACTGAGGCACACATAGGCATCATAAAAATCTTACAGAAAATTCCCACTTTGTCATAGTTAAGTTTCACCCAGGAGAGAGCAGGAAGATTCTGAGATCCCATTTGCAGAAGCAGTTCCCTGATTGGTGTATTTCCGTTGTCTGCTAGGACCTGCTGGGCTCAGTTCCAGCTCCGGGGAAAAATTTAACATAGCAACAATAGGTCCATTTTGTCAAAATTGAATTTATATCTCCATTGGCTTTTTTCCTTTACTACAAGTGAGGATTTTTTTAATCTGTTGAGTCCCTAGCATTATTAGAAGTCAAGATAATTCTGAAATCCAGGACATTCTCCAAGACAACAGCACCTCAGACTGGAGGGGAAGAGCATCATTAATTTTGAAGACTTCAGTACATTTTGCTAATCAGCATTACAAAAAGCAAAAAAAAAAAAAAAAAAAAACCTGTCCCCTAAATGCTAAATTTGCCCTTGGATATAGAGGACAAATTGACAATTACTGTTCTAAATTCTTTTCCCTGAAGGTCTTGCTAGATAATTAAACGTGTAGGCTTTCTAAAGATTGAATACCTTGATTTATAATTTGTTGCATCCTAAAGTATGTGTACCATTGCTTACTCACAGCTCTATTCACAATGCCATCAATATTATGAACTTAATAATATACATAGGTACAAGCCTTTTTTGTTTCTACTTCAGGGGTATTAATTAGCCCTTTGTAATTAGTTCTCTGTTATAACAGTGATCCAAAAGCAAACAAACCCTTCAGCAGTTAATCTGAAGTATATGGAGACAAATGCATGAATACAAAATCCATCCGCACATTATGATGCTGCCATGTGATTGTATTTAGGAAAGGCAACTGCAATATGCCTCGAACCATGCAAAATTACAGCCCAGCCCTGCAGGCACCTACTCCCTCTAGTAACCCTTATCCATGTGAATGCGGATCGGTCACATGATGAAGGATTTTGCAAAATTGGGCCTTCAATCAGACACAGACAAAACAGGTGAAACAAAGGGTTACATAGGTTAAGGGTCAATGTTCAGGTAGTCCAGTTCCTTTAAAATACGCATCCTACATGTGACCTGTTCCCATTATCAAGTGAAAGATCCTTTTTGTTTTGATTTGATTTGATTTGATTTGATTTTCTAACTTACTTAATCAAGTCACACAGGGCCAGATTGTGATTCCTTTACTCTCAGTGACTAGCACCTTACTCCAGGAGAAGCCTCATTGACTTCAGTGGATCTTTTAATGGTGTAAAATGCTACTCCCCACAGGGAAGGCTACTATGATCTGGGCCTGTTCCTATTGCTATTGTTGTCAATGACAAAAATCCCATCGATTACAATGGAACAAGATCAGGCCGCCCATGCCTCCATTTGCTCTGCTGTACAATGGGAGAGTGATACTTACCAGCTTCCCAAAATGAATAATAATAATACATATTAATGCACATGTTAGTGGTTGCAGACTATTACTTCCCAAAGTGAACTGACTGTACGCAAACTTCTCTCTTTAACACATAAAAAGTTCTAAGCCAAAAAAAAATGCCTCTAACACTATGTAATAACAGGTCAAGAAAGGAGGTGCCATCCTTGAACTAAAACAGCATTTGGCATTAAAACATTCAACCCTTTAAAAAATAATTGCTTCCTGGATGATAACTTGTAAATCAGATTCCAGATCCATCTAAGGTATTGGGTCCTGAGAACAGAGTTTTGAGCTGTAGTGGAAACGAGACTGGAAAACTCGCTCTGTGATAGTGCCGTGGCTTTAATCTCTCATCACTATTTCATAATATCATTGAGAAATAATAAGTTCTGCTATGATTCTTTCCCTGAAAAGATTGCATTGCATTGCCATCTCCCCAGGGCATAGTGCATGTAATTACTGTTTTATTAACATAATTTCATACCTGCATATTCATAGTTGGCTGGCAACAGTCATGTGATGTGTCAGCAAGTTTCTATTCTTATGCTGACCTTCTCAAAAGTCATTAATACTGAGAACTGGAATAATATTAAATAACGAGCTGGGTTATTCAAATGCTTCATCTCTTAGTGGGACAAACAACCTAACTAGTTTTAAGATGGAGCCTGATAAATTTACAAATGGGATTATAGGATGGGATGGCCTGCATTGGCAAGGGACGGGACTCTAGGCCAGGGGAGATTCCTTCCCGACCTGTGTCCCTATCTGGACTGGCTCCTCAGGTAGGTATCAATTTTCTAAAGTTCTCCCCACTTTTGAGCATTTAACAAAGCAGAGATCCATAACAATAATGGAAATTTTCTCTGTGTTTCTACATTCATAATACATCCTGACATCATCTTTCAATGAACTTCAAGACTTATTTTCCTTCAAGGAAAATCATAAAATCTTAGACTCATAGGATTGGAAGGGACGTCAAGAGGTCATCTAGTCCAGTCCCCCGCACTCATGGCAGGACTAAGTATTATCTAGGCCAGTGCTTCTTAAAGCCGGTCTGCCGCTTGTTCAGGGAAAGCCCTTGGCAGGCCGGGCCGGTTTGTTTACCTGCCGCGTCTGCAGGTTCAGCCGATCGCGGCTCCCACTGGCCGTGGTTCGCCGTCCCAGGCCAATGGGGGCTGCGGGAAGGGTGACCAGCACATCCCTCGGCCTGCGCTGCTTCCCGCAGCCCCCATTGGCCTGGGACGGCGAACCACGGCCAGTGGGAGCCGCGATCGGCCGAACCTGCGGACGTGGCAGGTAAACAAACCGGCCCGGCCTGCCAAGGGCTTTCCCTGAACAAGCGGCAGACTGGCTTTGAGAAGCACTGCACTAGACCATCCCTGACAGGTGTTTGTCTAACCTGCTGTTAAAAATCGCCAATGATGGAGATTCCACAACTTCCCTAGGGAATTTATTCCAGTGCTTACCCACCCTGACAGTTAGGAAGTTTTTCCTAATGGCCACCCTAAACCTCCCTTGCTGCAATTTAAGCCCATTGCTTCTTGTCCTATCCTCAGAGATTAAAGAGAACAATTTTTCTCCCTCCTCTTTGTAACAACCTTTTATGTACTTGGAAACTGTTATCACGTCCCCTCTCAGTCTTCTCTTCTCCAGACTAAAAAAACCCAATTTTTTCAATCTTCCCTCATAGGTCATGTTTTCTAGACCTTTCATCATTTTTGTTGCTCTTCTCTGGATTTTCTCCAATTTGTCCACATCCTTCCTGAAATGTGGCACCCAGAACTGTACACAATACTCCAGCTGAGGCCTAATCAGCACAGAGTAGAGCGGAAGAATTACTTCTTATATATACCGACCTAAAGGTCAATACATCTCGATGTTAACTTCAGCGGAAGCCAACATCTTCTCAGTATTGTTTGGATGGTTAGACACAATGTTTATTTTATCATTTAATTCTTCACGTTCGCCTTCCAGGATCACATCTCTTCCTGTGCCCACTAGTTACGGTGTTGGTATGGACAAGGAGGCAGCGGTTCACCAGCCACTGAAGCTGTACGTGTGCACAAGTCGCAGGACAGGGACCTACGACTTTAATTTTCTTGGTAAACATTGTCAGAAAGAAATGGGGAAATGGTTGTTAGAGGAGGGTAGAGAGAGATCATCAGCACGGACAATCCCGCCGCTTGGGAGTTGGGGCCAGATTTGCTAAAGTATTTAGGCTCCTAATGTTGCAGATAGGCACCTAAGGGGATTTACTAAAGCACCAAAGCAGGTTAGACACCTAACTCCCATTGGAAGTCTTTCCAATTATTACCTTATTGTATTACTACTACTATTATTCTTTGGCCTGTACAGGCAATCTAGCTGGGCAGGAAGGTGCAGGACTAATGGCCCTTTCTCCACAGAGCAGGCGCAGCTCAGACAGCAACACCAGGGCAGACTTCATCCCTCCCCTTTCCTGTCCAAATGCCTTTAGCCTGCTAGACTGGAGCCACCTCTACCGCCAGCTCAGTGTTCATCCTCTCCACAGAGACGACGAACACAGGGGCCCAGTCAATGACAGCTCTGGGGTTGGTTCAGCTGTGTGCATTACAATGCCATCCCCCTTAGATAATTAAGTAACGTCTTCCCTGGATTTGCAGCATTCCTTCTCGCCGGCATTGGCGGGAAGGGTGGTCTTGTGGGTGAGGTGCTGGAGTGAGACTCAGGAGATCTGGGCTCTATTCCCAGCTCTGTCATGGACTCCCAGAGCCAGTCTCCTAGTTTCTCTGGGCCTCCCTATCCTGTCTATAAAAATGCGGAGCATAATTAGAGCAGGCTGCAAAACTTCTGAATACAGAATCTGTGGGTGGGGGCGGGAAATAGCAAAAAATTAATCTCGTTTTCTGCCCAGCTCTAATTATAATAGCCCCTCGTACCTCCAACCTTTGTCCATCTCCTCTGGGTAGATTGTTAGTCTTTCGCAGCAAGGACAGTCTCTCGCCACGTGGCTGTGCAGTGCCCCTCACAAGGGGGCTCTGATCTGAGCTGGAGGCCCAAAGCACCATCTAAAGACAGGTGCTACCATCACTAATGGGAGGTAGAGGGAACACAACGATAAGTGGGGTAGCGTGATTTATCTAAAGCAAACCTGGCTTGGCTCTAAGGGTGCCCCATGCAGGGCTTAGATTTTATTTTTAATTCGGGTCTCTGCTTTCAGTACTGACTGGAATCCTCCTGGTCAGAAGGTACGTGTCCCTCATCAGTGCCTTTCACCCTGGGGAGTCAGCCATCTCGGGGAAGCAATGGATGGCTCGTCTTCCTTCTCAGATGAGACCCTTCCTGAAGCAGAGAATCACAGCTCCCCCAAATTATATGTGCTGGTTTGGGGTGTCTCATCAGCTGTGTGAAGCCAACCAAATGCTTTGATATGTGTACTGGTCTCAGTCCGACAGGTGAAAGGGGGGTGACCTGTATCCATGAAGTCTGAGCTCAGGGCAGGCCCATAACACCGACCCTTGGCCCTTTTGCACCCGGCCACTCTGTGGAATGTATTTATTGCCTGCTAATTGAAGGTTAACTGCAATATGGAATCCTTGGTGCTTTATTATAAACACTTGATGGCTTTCTTTATGGAGCAAGGCAGCTTTTAGTGCCTTTTCATTTCTTAGCCTAGCAACCATGAAAGACACAAAAGGAACCTTTAGTAACAGGATGTCTATGGATATGGATTGTTTTACAGCCAGCAGCTCTCAATACATCTTCAGTAGTGAATTATACGCAGTTATGCTGCTGTCTAATAAAATTTACCGAATGCCGATTAAACTGTTTAACAGCAAGACGATGCTGGAGCCATGTCTCTGTCATGGAACACTCAGACCCACTATTACAGGAAAGGTGAAATATCAGAGGCCAGGTCAGACGGTGTGACAGGGCAGCCGAGTGCCGTTCCACAGGTGCAAAGCTGCACTAGGGGTTGTTTTGCTGGCCACTGGAGAATTCCCACCTACACTTGAGGCCAGGGCAGGGGGCATGGCCATGGGAAGCGGCATGGGACTGGGACTCCCTGATGCCCAGGACTGGCTCCAGGCACCAGCGCAGGAAGCAGGTGCTTGGGGCAGCCAAGGGGAAGGGGCGGCACGTCCGGGTCTTCGGCGGTAATTCGGCAGCAGGTCCCTCGGCCCCTCTCAGAGGGAAGGACCGGCCGCCGAAATGCCACCGAAGTGCTGCCGATCGTGGCTTTATCTTTTTTTTTTTTTTTTTTTTCGTCGCCGCTTGGGGCGGCAAAAAAGCTGGAGCCGGCCCTGCTGATGCCACAGCAATCTCAAGCTCCTGGAGGCTGTGGGAGGAGCAGAGGTTAGAGCAGCCTGCCTCACACCTGGGGAGTGGCACAAAGTGCATGAAGGAATGTGAAGGGGGCTTAAAGCACCAAATCTCTCCACATTGCTGGAAAATATGAATCATACTGACATAGAGAAGAGGGACGCCATGATGACTAATGTGTGTAAGCCACTTGGAAGACGAAAAGGGACATCTCTTTGTGAGGGCCTGTTTGTATATAACGCTGATCTAAGACTCTATAGCCTCACGCTAGAGCAATTCAGATCCTGCCTTTTCAATAAATAATTGGAAATTTCGATTGTTTTTACTTTATTTTTTATGTAGCTAAAATTGCATTACTTAGTAATAATATCACTTCTTTGCATGGCACTTCCCTTAGACACAGTATGCTTCAGCCCAGTGGAAAACATTGCTGAATAGTTATTCCTTTAACTTAGTTTTAAAATTAAACCCAATTCCAATTCCCTACAGTGTGAAGGAAGAAACGCTTCCAAAAACTAGAGCATAAATGCTAAAAACAAAAGCCACAAATGACTCTAAATTATATTCAGGGCAGCCCTTTAAATCTCCAGACTTAGATCTAAAAAACTGATCAGGGATATTAAAGGAAAGTAGATTTGAAAGATATGAGGGTTCCAATATTATTTAAAGCCTCATAAGTCAGTAATAACAGTTTAAAATCAATCCTAAATCTCACCACAAGTCAGGGAAGGTTTGTTTTATACTGGGATAATATGATCTGATGAGCTGCGTCTTAGATGTTGTGAGTGAAATACTTAAAAACAGAAAAAGAACAAAATCTTTTTCCCCACCAAACTTTGGTAGAAGGGAGGTAGGGTTCTGAATAAACCCAAACAGGCCCCCAATCCTACATGTGGAAAGCGCCAGGGTCAATCTGGTGTGACTTCAATTCAACATAGCAGCGATTTGAGATCCATGTTGGGAGGTCAGTTTGCTAAAGCCAGCTTAAAACAATAGTGTTGGAAAGTATGTCAGATCTAAAACCATCTGATATCTGTGGGAACTACAATCTCCTCTGTGCCCCTGGAATGCATAAAATATCTCTCGCCTGTGGAATGGTGCTGCTGAGATCATTAGACTGGGCCCAAAGGTATGATTCTTCTCTGAAAGATGAGTGCGGGTCAGAAAGAAATGCTGAGAGCTGAAATGGTTTATTGAATGAGAGTGTGTTTTTAATAGGGAACTCAGCCCTGGTTTATTGCATTGCTGCCTGCTCCGGATTTGACAACGTTGTTTGCAGCCCCTCCAGCTTGTGCAGTGAATGCATCAGATGTCATAATCCTACACGGGCTTGGACTGGGATGGCAAAACTCCAATGCTGCGGGAACTACTGCTGGTGATTCACCAGTCTCCCCTCCTTAGCGTTGCAGCGATAGACCTGAGCTCCTGAGCAGCTCAGACAATTTCAGCTGCTTCTCTGAACTGCTCAGATTCTCAAGTCTGCAAACTCAGGCTGGAGAGTTCACGAGCATGGGCTTTTTATGAAGACTGCTGGCTCCTCCTGAAAACAGCACCACAGTGGATGAAGAGCGGGAGCACTTGGTGTTTCCACTCCTGGTCCTGGTCAGAGCCCAGAGGCTTGAAGGCATCATGAAAATGAAAAATTATGGTGACAAAAACAGAGCGCGTCAGCAACTCCTGGATCAGGGCTGGGAATGGCCCCGCTGTTATCATTTCCAAGCTGGTTCACCCTTTGCTACTTCTGAGCCGGCCTATTAAAGTAAGGCCAAGATTCTGGAATGCCTTTGCCTCCAGCCCTCCCAGGCAGGAGTCAGATGTTTGCAGTCACTAGCACACCCTGGACTGAAGTGTTGGGGCTGGGGATGCCCAGTGACGCCAGCGGTGGAGCCAGGCATCGTCTCCCGTGCTCTCTGAAGCATGCAGCCCAGGTAGAATTAGTGAAGGAGACACTGCCAGGGCACACGCTCTCCACAGTTACTTCTGCCTCTAGCAGAATCCAATCCTCAACATAGGGATTGGATTCCTTGGTCAATGAGGCCTAGTTGTGCCAAGTCAAAGGGCCAACACCTCTGCTGGTATAAATCAGTGACTCCACCGGCACTAAGTTCCTTTACACCCGCTGAGGATTTAGGCGAAAGCTAAGTCAACCCCTGTCCCTAAAACACCTCCACACTTACAAATGCGCAGAACCTTCTTCTGTCCCACGGGGAGATGAAACACCAGGATTATATCCTGCCGTTCATTTCTATTTTAACGCTTTTCTTCTAGCTAAACCGCTTCAGACAATATGATTCTGGGGTGAGTCAAAGGCCAATACATCAGAAAAATACCCAGGTCTTGCCACTGCATTAATTTCAGCCCATTTGTTGCTACTTACAAGACTATTTCATTATTTGTGCTACAAATGCCAGGAAGGGTTCCAAACGGCAGACCTGGGGAGAGGTGTTATGTTGCTGATAAAAATATCTGGAGGCCTGATTGGCCCATCTAGCCTCACGTTTGCTGTCTCTCGGTGCCGTTCACAGACAGATCTGCGCTCTGCTGGTCTGAGCCTCACCTCAGGTCAGACCCAATCTATCTCAGGGTAATCTTCAGCAATAAACTGATTACATACTGTGAGCCTTCCCGGTTTGTATCTGGGAGAAATTGTCTGCACTCCTGTGTTTCCCCTTAAACCAACAGCGCTGGAAACCAGCGAGCGATCATAATATGAACCAAATTAGCAGCACCACCATAGTCTTTAGGCTCAGCATTAATTATTACTTAGTATCTAGAGAAATAAATGGTCTCAGACATCGTGCCCCCAATGCAAATGCAATCAGCGCTTTCCTGCTTACTGTGCTATTTTCCATATTCATTTTGGGCCTATCCACAGCTGATGCTCACGGGGTCCATTAAAAGTAAATTAGCGGTGGTTTTAATTTCCCCTCCCCACTGCTGCTTGCCTGGCTAACAAATAACTTGTTTGTGCAGCACTCAGGGAGCCTCAGATGTGCCCCTTCTCCAGGTTTCAGCTAAATGCTGTTCCACAGCAAGGCCACTGGGCTTCACGCCCCTCTCTCTGCGTGCAGCAACTGGTCATCAGTAGCCCTTACTAGCAAAACACAGAAAAGTCATGCTTGCGGGCTTATGCTGTCACATTCATCTCCATGTTGTGATGTCAGATGATCACATCGAGCAAAAAGGAGTGATTGGTAATTAAAGGGCAAGTATTTGTTGTTAAAATTCACTCCCCCCACAGACGAGACACCTTTTGATTACAGAAAACCCGTCCAAGTGAGCCTGGGCTGAGCAGGTGAGGGGGCTGAGTTTGGCACATGATTTTGGCATCGTTTGCCCTGGTGGCCAAAGAAACTTTTAACAAGGCCTTGGTCTCATTTGAAACTCAAATACTTCAGGGGCCCAGGAAAACCCCCAGAGTCCTTAAACTGCTCTAAAAACACATCCCTTTTGCCAGGGCCATTTACTTCAGCTGTAATAGGATTTTCCAGAGAATTCACAGCAGCCCTGGAGGAGATGGAAGTCATTTATTTATCCACAGAACAGGGCCAGTGACGGCGGCAGCTGGGCAAATTCCCCTCCTGCCCCCATTCAGCCCACACCCTACCAGTGTGCCTGCTCCAGCCCTGACCTGGAAAGAACTCCTCCCAATGAGAAGGGGCGTTTAAGCCCCACGGCTGCCAGCTGCATCTTTGCAGGCCCAGCGCTCCACCCGTTGGCAAGAAATTGCAGGATCAGAGCCCTAGCCCAGTGGCTTAGTTCAGCTTTGTGCATACAAAAAACAACCGCCACCCCCTCCAATAACACCTGGCGGGCAGCCTCAGCCCAGACTAGACAGAGCAAGAGATGAGCTCCACAATAACTACTGCTGACCCTGCAGGGAAAAGCTCTCAACCCAGCAGCACTTGTAAACTGGCTTCCTCTTCTCATCCAACTTTTTACAGGCTCTGAATAATGCAGCAAATGAACATGCAACCAGGCTGATCGGACAGGACTCTGTTTCCCTGCTTAGCGATTCCTTTGTCCTCATACTCTGTGTGTGCTAATAGGCAGGGGATCTTTTTGTCGAGGTTTGAGAAGGCGACACTGATTTTCAGGGAGAGTAATTGGAGGGTGTTCATTACTGCGGGTACGATGGGCAATCTATTGCATTGGATTGGATGGATAACGGGATTGGCGATTGTGAGGCTTTTATTAGTGTGAAAGCATCCAGCACAATGGTCTTAAACATGTAAATAAATCAATGAGACTTACTTCCCCCATCTCACTTAGTTGCAATGTATGTTGAAGGGAGCTCCTAACAATGAGAAAAAGCACAGGGAAATGCCTTCTTTCAGGTCAGCATATCTCCCCTTTCCCAAGCAGTCTCTTCAGAGCCTGAAGGATTTGATCTGGAATTGAAATCCGAGTCAGCTCCCCCAATCAGCAGAGAAGATGTGTGTGGTGGGGAGGGAGGGGTATTTTTGTTTTTTTGGCTTAAAGGAAATGGTTTTGTCTGCCAGTAAAAAGGTTTAGTGCTGTAATTGCATGGATGGCTCATGAGTAGCAGAAACAGCAAATCCCTAGTGATTCTGGGTTTGTGATTTAGTTTGTCTGAAGTGGGGAAACAACAGAGCTATTTAGTGCTTGTCCCCTGAGTTTTGCCCATTGAAATAAATGTAGTGTTCCCGTTATTAACGTCACAGCAAACAAATCAGGGAAGCAATATATTAATATCCTTCTATTGACAAGTTTCGGCTCCCTTAGCTGCCTCTTATAGATCTGGTATTTTTTACTAACGTGCTCACTACATGGACTTTCTGCTGCTTTTTATCTGCAACAGAAGAGCCCCTTCAGCCGTGTGATGATGACCATATTGTTACACCTCTGTAATCTTTCTTGGGCATTACAGCTGGGGAAATTGAGTCACTGAGAGTGGCTTGCCCAAGGTCGAAAACCAAGGCAAAAACCGAACCCAGAAATTCCATCTCTCAGTCCATGGGCAAAACTGTCCTCTTAGTAACACCAGAGGAATGCCAAGAATTTACCTGCAGGCAAAGTCATTGGAAGTTACTCTTTTCCACCAGTGTCAATGTCAGCTGAATTTGATCCCATGGGTCTCACCATTAGACTACACTCTGAGTTCTTATGTTCTTAAACAAATATTGCCACAGAAAAAGCAAACTATATATCCACCCACGTTCACCTGAGGTGATGAGTGTTAAGTTTTTATTGATGCCCCTTGCAACTGTTTTCAGGACTGTCTCCACACTTAATGAAACGCTGTACTTGCTAATCACACTTTGAGCAATGCTGCTTGGAGTATGTTCCTCCTCTGGGGTCTGAAGGGTCTGAAGAATCATCAAGAAAATAACCACTCAATTAAAACATATTTCATGTACATAGATAGAGCTGGCTCAAATCATATTTCCCTATACACATGGAATGCAGTGTAAGTGACAGCTGTATCTATGCCCAGTGTTTAAAAAAAAACCAAGATACAGATCATTTCATTTTGGATTTATTTGTTTGAGATTTGTTTTTAAAGGTTCAGTGGAAAATGTGTTAGTCCGCAGATTTTACAGTCTGATACCAATTATATAACAAAAACATATATTGTGATAAAATCTTGAGAGTTGGCAAAACTGGAAAGAAATGGAATCAGTGAATCAGTTTCAAGAGAAGGCTTCTTCAGATTTGCACAAGTCTCATGACACTTGATTTTTTAAAAAAACACCAGCTCCTGGAGTCAGGTGATTAAACAAAATTAAAGCTGAGATTCCTGCGTAAACAACATGCTTAATGGTTGCAGAGAAAAGCTTGAAAAATTGTCCTGAGTGTACCCTGAGGGTCCAGAAACCAGAGGGGAAATAAAAAGAACCCAACATGTATTACCTTTTTAAATCTCATTATTTGGGAGGAGGGTAATGGCTGATGCATGATTAGTGAATGCCTGGCGTTGACAATCCTGGCTCCCGTTTTCTTTTTAATTCATTCTCCACTCTCTCGTAGGCAGAACCAGGATTCCATCCCAGTTTTATTTTAATAAAACCACTTATTCTAAGCCAACTTTCTAACCAGTGCCCAGAACAGACTGAGTGGAGTCCTTGACCTTACCGCAGCAATGCAATTTGTATAGTGGTCTCCTGTTGGTACAGGGAGAAAAGAATTAACCTCGGGCATTAAAAATTGGTAGCCCCTATAATTGTGTCATTAGCAGTTTCAGGGGGTTCACTGCTGCCCTATTAATCTGTTTAAATTCATGTGTTTTGAACCCAGGAGTTTCACTTTGAATTTCAACACTTCAAAGCAAATCCTGGTTACAATTGTGAATTTCACAGGGCTGCATCACTGAACCATAAATCAACCTTGGGTTTACTGGAAACTGAGCTCCCACTGAATCTGCACAGGGCTTCTAATGGCACACAAGCCCACATAAGCATTTTTAGCAGTTTTCACAGCTGTCATTAGTTCCAGACTAAAGGCCAAATTTTCAAACAGCAGAGCCTAGCACGAACCTGCAGAACATGCATAAGCACTTCCAAAAAGGTTATTGGGCTGGCAAAACCAGCCCTTTACCTGAGGAAATAAATAACCACTGCCCTTCAGAGGTGTGACTTCCAATGTCATGTCATTTAGGTAGCAGATAGAATTTTCTCTTCCTGTTTGCCTACTTAGGCCATGTCTGCAAATTCAGAGAAGAGTTTCTCTGCTTTTTCTCAGGTGTCCATCAATGACTACAAATGCTTCCTGAGCAATGCTGCGAATCTCTCAAATTACCAACAACTCTGGTAGTCTCTAAAAGATCTACAGCAAATTGTCATCTACGAAGTGAAACCATAGAACTTTGGACTGTAATCTTGTCCAACCTCAGAAACGAAACAAAATGCGGTTAGGATAGATCAGTACTCAGATGAGCTACCTCCAAAGAATGCCCAGGTGTGTCAGGAAGTGATTTGGAGGGTGCAATCGGAGGCATTCTTCCCTCTTAGTATTCACCCAATGCAACAGCATAATGTTGGGGAAACTGCGCTGTTTCAAATGAGACATAAAACCAAAGAGTTGGCCTTATATTAGCTTTGAATCCCATGGCACTTTTCACAATAGAAATGTTTAACCCAGATGTCCTGGGCAAATTCCAGGTTATCTAATTACATTCTGCTTCCCTAAAATTCTCACTGCAGTTTCAGATAAATAGTCTTTTTCATCATTTCCTCTCCTAACTACTATATAGAGGTTCTGTGCACTGATTAAACAGCTGCCACATTACAACCCAGAGGTGACTGCATTTCAGTAGTGGATGAACTGACCCATTTGTATCTAGTTTGCAAAGTGTTCTGAGATCCTTTGGGGTGGAGGGGTGAAAGGTATTTTTAACAGAGGTTAAAAACAAAAAAAGGCCAATATCTGGCTTCTTTGACAATTCATTTCATTCTGGCACTTTATCCTGCATGTGCAGTGGCTAGAAATGTTTGTAGCTTAGACAGAGTGGTGACATGTGAGGAATCAGAACATTAGCTTCAAGTGCCTGTTCATACAGTTCTGCCCTGAGAGGATCTGATTCTTAGCAAGCAGGGTGAGATGTCTGAGCAAACTTTATGATTTTCAAGATTATTGCAATTATGTTTCAGTGTGGGCTGGAAAAGGGAGGTCTATTTTCTTAGTTAATAAGGTTTATTTTTACTGCAATTGAATAATACATGATTAATGTCAAAATAAATTACAACCCTTCCATTTTGAACCACTTTGCTGTCCTATATCTTCTCTCTCTGGCTTCCTGCTTCTTTTAACCATCTTCCATTTTTTCCCCCTTTATCTCCTCTCCCTTTAATGTTCCCTTCCCTCTCTTGTCACTGTTATGCCATTCGTTTTCACAGCAGCAAAACTGGAGTGGAGGGGTGGCAGTGGGGAGCCAAAATATCTAGTATTTCAGAGTCCTATAAGTCGCGAGTGTCTCAATAAGTTATGTGATCTGAAAGGCATATCTGGGAAAGAAGAGGTTGAGGGCCCACATGATATTCATTCCCTATCCTTCATATTATCAATTTAACCTTTATTTTAAAAGTTATAATAAAAAAAAAATCCCCTTGACACCAGAGGATTTTTTTATGGAGGCCTTGCAAACTGAACTTCTCAGCTTTTCAAAATCAATGCACGTTTTCCATCACTTTAGACGTGTGCTGGGTTTTTATTTTGTTTTATTTGCAAGTGAGCCATATTATACACCAAAAGTTCAAACTGTTTGAAGCCTGCTAGTATCTATCTCTATTAAAACCTCTCCGGGAGACTGGATTTGATTGTCTGGCAGACTGGGACCCATCCATCTAAATCAGGAAGATCCCAGAAGATGTTAGAGACTCGGCCTGCATCCATTAACTGCAGGCAGTTTTCACCCTAAAACTATTTAAAATACATAAAGCATGGATCACATTCAGCTGAATTAACATAAGAATGCATCTCAGACGTGAATTCCATTGAGCTGTATGGACTTCTTGATACTGACATGCTCAGAAAGAGGGACAATAAGTTTCTGTCTGCAAAGAACTTTGTTTTGCAGCAATGCAGAGCTCAACCCCTCTCTAGCTTGTTACAGGTTGCACAGGCTGGAACTCAGGTTCCCAAACTTTTTCACAGTCTGGACCACCTCTTCATAGAAAGATTGTGTCATAGAGCATCTTCCTACCCATTCCCAATGGCTTAGGCCTCCTCCCCACACATTCACATTTGTGTAGAAACTATAGCAGTGACTGGCTTACATGGAAAAGTGATGTTAGAGGGGTACGTAGTTGTCATTTCATGTGACATAGCAACTGAAAACAAGGAGAAGCCAACATCACATGGCTGACAAGCTCTCTATGGACCACCAATAAGTTCTCTAAGGAACACAGCTTGGGAACTGCTGGGCTATAGAATCCGTCCTTGTTAAGCCACTGTGGAGTGTTGCTGATCAGTTATTAAACAGCTGTCGAGTTCCACCCCAGAGATGGTTGCACTTCAAAGGTGAACGAAGCAATTCCTATTTGCAAAGCACTTTGTACATTTCTTTCAGCTTAACAGGCTCATTATGCTGAAAATGCAAGATGTTGGTCAACCTTTCCCTGCCCCCCCCCCGCCCCCCCGCTTCCAGAGAGGGAATCAGGACTCCCTGCAACAAGACTAGAGCTAGTAAATTAGCCTCCATAGTGGCATTAGAGAAAAACCTGATATGAGAGACAAGCCACCCTAACAGAACTCTCTTGTTTGTAGGCTAATGACAAGAAGAAAACAGGAGGATGGAGACAAATAAAGTAATAGCAAAGGAGCAGTTGGGAAAGGGATGCATTATTAAGCCCAGAGTTAGTAAATATGTTTCTCCTTCCAAAGCTGCTTGCATAATGATATCATCCTCATTTGAAGAGCGCATTACTGGTATTTCCTTACAATACCATGGCATTAAGCAATGAAAATGGTAATTTCTGTCTCCTCACAGTGCAAAATTTTCTGAAAATAAAGTTAGACAAAGCTCCCATTACAGCGTCTGAGTGAGTACACCAGCCAATAAGACAAAAAAAATTGCAGCCGTATAACTTGGTTAATTAAGTTTAAACATCCTGCATTCAAAGATCTAGAAAGGCATGTGTGCCTTCACTCATCCAGAAACACACACACACATGCACAGAATTCATCCCTACAGACACATGAATATGCACACTTGCATCTTTCGCCCAGAACCATGTATATTCTCTCTCTCTCACACACTCACACACACACACACACACACACACACACACACACTCTCTCTCTCTCTCTCTCTCACACACACACACACACACTCTCACACACACACACACACACACACAGAGTTCATCCTTACGCACATAAACATGCATACACACTTGCATCTTTCACCCAGACCCAAATATATTCTCACAGGCACATACAGACACACACACAATAGGGGACACACACATGTCCCGGCACACTCTTAGACACACGCACAATCTGCAGAGGAAACACATGGAGTAACTACAACTACTTCCTCCACACCCATTGCAGCAATCTCCACTGGGCAGAAACTTTGACTGTCAAGTGACCCACCCTCAAAACCAGCAATGTACATGTAACTTAGCAAGTGGCAGGTTGAATAACATTCACTGAAATGTACAGAGCAAAAAATGCCAGATTTGACAGGTACAATGATGAAGACTAATGCAAATCCAGACTACAGATAAGTAATAATGAGGGCCAGGGACATATTCCCAGATGGTACCCTGTGATGTCTACAGTGACTGCTGACCTGTGTTTGACATAGCCAAGCAATGAGCGCTATGATTTCTTCATACATAGCTACATCACCAAGAAAACACCTTTCTCTCTAACACAATAATATTCCATTAAAAACACCTCCATTTCCCTTTAGCCATATGTTAGCCACCCTCCCCTCTCCATCTCACCCCTCCAAGCATCCAAGTAGTTATACTGTCCTGCCTTTTAGGGGGGAGGGATAGCTCAGTGGTTTGAGCATTGGCCTGCTAAATCCAGGGTTGTGAGTTCAATCCTTGAGGGGGGGCCACTTAGGGTTCTGGAGCAAAATCACTACTTGGTCCTTCTAGTGAAGGCAGGGGGCTGGACTCAATGACCTTTCAAGCGCCCTTCCAGTTCTAGGAGATGGGATATCTCTATTTATTTATCCCCTGTGGTGTTATTTTCTCATGTCTGTCTCTGTCTTAATTTATGTCCTGATCCTGCAAACACCGATATGTTTAATTTTGTTCATGGCATGCACATTTTCAGAATCAGAGCCTTAAATTCTGACTTCCTTGTTGCAGGGCACCTATGTTTCACCTAGTGTTTTTAAAACAAGCATCCTGCACATCTACGGTGCTACATCAAAAATAAGTAAGAATAATTCAGTGAAGGGTGCAGGTGATCTGCTACAGAGAGATAGAGCTCAAAGCCTAGAGATCATTGCAGAGTGCACTCTATTGGCCTCCAGGACAGGAACTGGCTTTTTTGTTCTGTGTTTTCACAGCGTCTAGCACAATGGGGTCCAGGCCCGGAGATCCTAGGTGCTACCACAGGCCAAGCAGGCATCATAAATAATGTTGGTGATACTAAGTCCGGCTGTTCCTTTTTAACTTTTCATAGCACAGACTAACAGGCCTCTTTGCACTTTCGAAGCCGCTCTGACTGCGTAGTTTGAAGGAGAACCAGCACATGTTTATGAACTGTAGAATTATTGCTGCATAACATATGGGGAACTGGAAGGGTGACAACATCCAGAAGTAAACCTTGGAGTTTCTATAATGAGCTGAAAGCACAGTTAATAGGCAATATGTTCCCATTCATGTTTGCATATTAAGTGACACAATGCCCTGGCCCAGTTGAAGCTGGCTCCATCTGTGTTGTGCCAATACAGGGCTGGATTCCGGGCTTGTTTGGGGTTTGAATTAAATGTTTGACTGTGGGGACATCTGCAGTTTTGATCATTTGTTTGTGTTTGTTTTCCTCTGAGGGAATCTGTATCATTTGAAGAGAAAAGCAGATTCCAGGGCTGGGACACAGGATTTCAGAGTCTGGACTAAGCTGAGAGCAATTGAGCTTCATCTCAACTGCTGGAAAGTGCTCATCTGTCTCTCTTTCTGGTCTTCTTGTTTCCTTGGCTCTGTCATGAAGGCACATCTCCACTAGCTACAAGCTCAGATGGACAACTTCCTTCGCATCGCAGGGGCCAGCTGTTAAAGTAAGAGCTGTCAGGTGCCCTCATCTTCCCCGACCAGGGCCTGATATGCCAACAAAAGAATTCAGACAACTCCATCTCTAAACACCACGCAATAATGCCCTGCCTTGGTTTTCATGTGCAGCCAAAGAGACCGAACTATTCATGGAAGAGCTCTGTCCCCCTTTGCAGTTAAAAATACCGCTTACCGCAAAGAGACACAAAGGTTCTAAGAATACAAGCAGGTTTTCAATAAATTCCCAGTTCATTCAATAGTCAGCGTATCTTAGACACATTATACCTCAATGAAATGGCTGCTACTTCTGCTCCAGACACTCCTGGGTAACCAAGTTCTTGATAATCTTCCAGTAGTACCGGGCCGTGGGAACTAGTTTGGCTCAAAATCAGAACCGATCCAAACTTTGGGCCACATCATAAACAGAACCCAACATTGTGTGAGGTTTGAAAAAGATGGGCTTAGTTCCCCCCCCCCCCCCCGGGCATCTGTGCTCGGTGGGTTTGGCTGATAAAGGAAACTGAAAGAGTCTGACCCGGCTATTCTCCCAGCATTTCCCACGCAGGCAGAACCAGGAAATCTGAGAGGTTTCACCCAAGAGCCTGGCCTGGTTTTACTGGGATCCCAGCTAATGCTTGACTCCAAAGGGTTTGGATTAACATCCAGATTCACTTTGTGTTTACCAGGGTTGGAAAGTTATGATGCTATGAGTTATCAAACTTGCTATACTAGCAAAAATAATAATAATATAGAGGCAGATTTTCCCATGCAGCACAACTGGTACAATGTGCACCTAATGCCTGGCTCCTACCCCAAATCCCCAAGAGGTTCAATAGTCTCTTCCGTGGGGCTCCATGTTCCTTTAAACTCCTGTAAGTCCCGTGGCTGATGCTGAAATGAAAGCCTATACCACAGCATTGAGAATGAAATAACCAGTGAAGATGGGGGTTCAGGGAGCCTGTGGCTTTGTGTGTCTCTCTTCCTTACAGGGCCAGCCAAGCCATACAGGAATGCTACGACTTCCATTTGTTTTTACTTCTGACAGGCAACAGGGGAGGGGGGGAGAGGGGGGAATAAATTTGAGGTTAAATCTGTGAAGAAAATAATGAAATTGCCTGAGGTGGACTAGAATAAAGAGAAGTAGCTGCATGTCTGGTTAGAACAATGTTATTAGGAGCTCTTTGCGTAGCTTAGCCTGCAGCTTTCCTTAAAAGTCCAGTGAGATGACGCAAAGTGGCGAATTGTTTGGGGTGGGGTGGGAGGTTGGGTCTTCTTATCGTTCCATAATAATAACCTTTAAAACACAACATCCAAGGATAAAACTTCAGGGAAAAAGAAAACTCTTCCTACCTAGTTTGAAAGTTCTTTAATGTTCCCTGACTCTGAGCCATGATTTATATATGACCTAGGAGATGATGGCAGTTAGAATCTCTTGCAAAAAAACCTCTAAATATGTTAGATTAAGATGAAGAATGCTGGAGCTGGTTCCACAATTCCCAGCCACTGAAAGCCAGAGGATAGAGACCTCGATTAGGCCATGCTTAGTGCTCTAGGCCTATATCTATAAGGACCATGGGTTTAAGGGCAATTTAGGTCACAAGCAAGAATACATTCATAAGGTCTTATTTTACCCACACCCCCACATGTACAAGGCAGGGGTCTGTGTTCAAGAAGGTCCAGGATCTGAGTAGCATGAAGTGCTGGCAGGTCAGACCTGAGTGGTATGACCCAGAGCTGGGCAAGGCTTGTGTCTACACAGGGATAACACATTGTGATAGCAAATGTGTGAACTCCCACAATGTAAGACATGGTTTAACACTCACTGTAGATGAGGACTGCCACATTGACAATTGCGTTAGCTGCTTGGGACTAACCCCACGGTAATAACATCAGCCATGAGCAGCTAACATGAGAGCCTTTGTCCACACGGAGGTTATGTCTACACTGCGAGGAAAAAACCTGCGGCACCAAGTCTCAGAGTCCAGGTCAGCTGACTCGGGCTGCAGGGCTAAAACTAGCAGTGTAGATGTTCGGGCTCAGGCCTGGGCTCTGAGACCCTCCCACCTCACCGGGTCTCAGAGCCAGGGCTTCAGCCTGAGGCCAACCATCTACACTGCAATTTTCAGCCCTGTGATCCCAAGTCAGCTAGCCCAGGCCAGCCGCGGCCAGGCCGCAGGTCTTTCATCGCAGTGTAGACGTGCCTGGAGTTTTTAACATGGTGTTAGCCAACATATGTCACAACAGGATGCATTTTCCCAATGCAGGCAAGCCCTAAGTGACAGCACTAAAGTCCTGATCCTGCAAAGCTCTTAAGCACCTGCTGAGCCTTGGGACTCCAATGGGACAACTCACGTACTTAAAGGTAAGCGTATGCTCAAGTGCTTCGCTGGATCAGGGCCTAAGGGCTGATCCTGCGAGGTGCTCAGCCCTTCTACTCCCATTGAATTCAGTGGGAGCCAGTCGCCTCAGTGTAGAGATTTGCCGGATTGGCTTCCTCTCTGATGAGCATTAAATTCACTTGTGTAGGGAAGTGTCTGTGGCAGCGTTTACGTCCCCAAATCATTCTCTCCTAGTCAGCACAGTTGTTCCTGGATACCAGCGAATCTGGGTATAGAACCATATATAATTAACAAAATTCATTTGGGGCAATGAATTTATGCTGTGCATTTTAATAGGCTGCCCACCCTGCACATGCATAAATTACTGGCGATGCCTTCATCAACTGCAGTTAAATTGTCTTATTGATAACACTCTGGGGGGAAAACGATAACTCATTATATTAAATTAAATACAATATCATCCAAGCTCTGGAAATCTGGTAATAGGCTGTTTTACATGCAGCTCTAACTGGGAGTTTGTCATTCCAAGGTCTGTGATGATGCCAGCAGTAACACACAATTATCTCCACTCAGCATTGGGTAAGAGAAACACCAAACACCTGTTGTCCTATCGCACCCTGCAATCCCTCCAGGAGGCACCTTGGACAGGGGCTTAGAGCATACTTTGGGGCTATGCAGCATTCAACTCCTTTGGTCACTCGCTCTTTAGTGGGGGCTCTTTGGCTACCCTGGAGCATAAGGGCCGTAACACTGCACTGTTGTTGGGCCTCCCGCTTCCCGATGGCATAAGAGCAAATCGGTTCTGGGCTTGGTCCCTGACCCTGTTCCTCTTACCACCTTAAAGACCCTGCCCTTCCGCCGGCAAAGCTCCCACTGAATTTTGGCCATCAGGACACCAACACTCCACTTTTGCAGGGGACCTTGATGTTTCTGGTGTCTGTCCCTTTTCTCTCTGAGGTCTGTGTTGATAACAGTCCTGGAGCAGAGTACTCCTGCCATTATGCCAGGGCCCAACTCTACTCCCACACATGTCCTGGAGAGCTAGCCGTGCCACTGATTTCAATGGAAGTAGGATGGGAGCCAAGGGGAAGCATATTCCGGGTAAATCCAGTTGGCTGCAGCTGAACCAGCAGCAGGTTAGGCACCTCATCCTGCTCAACAACTAACTTCTTGTTGCCTAGCAACATTAACATGTGTATGTATGGTGCTGTTTTGCTGTATTTCTCTGTTCTGGTGTTGGCAGGGGTGCAAACACAGCACAGCCACGCACAGACACATACGTAAGTCCCAGGTGTGCAAATGCTATTGCCACATGCATGCAAACACACAACTGGCGCATATAGACGTAGGCACAAGCTCAGGTTATCTTCATCCTCCGGAGAAGGCTCAATACATGAAAGAAACAAAGGCCGCAATAATAGGTAAACCCAGACAAGTTCAGCAACCCCACTCTGATCTGCCTTTCAAGGCTAACAGGAAGTTTAAACTCACCGTCAACCTGCTTGTGGGGTAAGGCTAAGAACTAAATGAACTATTCCAAACAGCTGCACCAGAGTCCTTCCTCAGAGGGCAGCAGAGAGACCACGGCCTATGTCCATTGGGGCTGATTATAGTAATAATGGCCTAGTGCTACAGACCTAGAGCTTCTTTCCAGGCTACGATTCTCCTGGCATCTCTCACTCTTTTTCTGTATTGTTCTTTCAGACGATTGGATGGTGGCACCACTAGAGGCGTGGGAGATCCCAGACTGGCTTCTTTGTCTCTTCTTGTTACAGCTCCTTCTAAAAGAAACCACCCTCTGGTGGTAGATGAGATGTAATGGAGACACAAAGAGGCTATGTCTCAGGTGTTTTTCCCTTTCTCCCATAACCCCGACAGTTTTTCCAAATATCTTCCTAGATGTGCTGGACAGACTACCCTGCATAAGGTAATATCGTGTCATTCATTTCCTAAGCGTGAGCTCTAACCCTCCCCGGTACCTGCTCCTAGCTGCACACAAGCAGATAGCCAGTTAACAATAACTAGGGCCACGGACAGAGATCAGTTGTTGGGGATATTTAATTCCAACTGGGGAGGGAAGGGTGGGTGGGGCTGAACTGACAGTCCCTATTCAAATCACCAGAGAGCACTGTAAAGCACTGTGATGCAGCTGAATTCCATCACCTGCCTGAGATGGGGGAAAAACCTACACCTGTGGGGCGATTGAGTGCCCCTTGGCCACAGGGGAGAAGAGCTAGGGGATGAACTGTGGGTCATTTGGGCCATATAAGCAGACTGAGAGAGCGCAGTAAGGGAGATGAAAGAATTTATCAACTTCTATGGGTTTGTTAGGGCTCGGATAAAGAAAGAGAAAAGGTTTTTACACAGCTTAAAGGTAACAAAAGTTACATTCCATTATTTAGTAAAAATGTTGGGGAAATGGAGCAGTATTAGAACGCCGCTGTTACGGTACTGCAAAGACACAGGGCAGATGACAGAATATAGACCACCAGGTATTTAGGAATTAGAATTGGTGGTGTCTAGAAACAGTCCAGTCAAGTCTGCTTTGCCATGGGTGGGAGGGAAGGGGGAAAGGCTACAGAGAAGGCAGTTCTCTCCTGGAGGAAGAGCTCCGCAGGAGTAGCACAGGGGCCTGTGGCAGGGGAAGCTCTGAGCCAGGGCCTGCAAGGAGCAGGGAGATCCCTTAAGGAAGCTGTCAGAGTCCCTAGGGAGGGGAGAAAACCTGATCCATCAGGAGCACCAGAGAAGGAACTCTGCAGGAACATGTTAACGTCCTGGAAGCCCCCAGGAAGGGGCAGTAAGAGAACTGAGAGGGGTTTTGAACTCTTGCGTGACTTTGCTGGAGGGTCAGGCCCCAGAAGACCCTAGAGGCAAGTGGCAAAGACAGGTAGCTTGCAGGGGGTGCCGGAGATGAAACCCCTGCAACATCACACCCTGACACAAGGGGGGCACATTTGTTGTGAGTATGCTACATTACAAGCACATACAGAAAACAATGAGAATTAAAATGTCCTCCTGGCTTAGAATAAGGAAGCTATAGGTGGTCCCATTTGCTGCAGATCCTTTAGTTCGCTCTATAGATTGCCTGTGTCTTAGCATTAACCTCCCATAAGCTAAACTGTTTCTCCTAGAGTTCTTCTAAACCGACATTGCAGTCACAAGCCCATGTAGTTCCCCTTGTTCTTCTGTGTACCATTAAGCAGGGCATATCTTGTCCTTTCTTGAAAGAGAGAGACTATTATTCCAGGGAACAAAGCATATCTTATCCAGTTTTATTACCCATCTCATAAGGTCACAGAAACACTGTTTCACATTATTGTACATGACCTGCTGCTAACCCCAGTGTTAAATTAGCAGCCCATTTTTCATAATTTACTCAAGTGTAGGCTCAATAAGAGTTTAGGCAACCGCTTCTGCTGACTACCCAGGACATTCTAAATTATAGCCTGCATCTCATGTATTCTCTGAGTTCCCGCCAGTCATTATGGAAAGAGATGCTGGCAGTGTTCTAAGAATCTTAAAGGTCCAACTAACACCTAGCCTCATAGACTTTAAGGCCAGAAGGGACCATCGTGATCGTCTAGTCTGACCTCCTGCACAACACAGGCCACAGAACCTCACCCGCCCACTCCCGTAATAGACCCCTCACCTCTGGCTGAGTTACTGAAGTCCTCAAATCATGATTTCAAGACTTCAAGGTACAGCGAATCCACCATTTACTCTAGTTTAAACCTGCAAGTGACCCAGGCCCCATGCTGCAGAGGAAGGCACACACACACAAAAACCCAGGGTCTTGGTCAATCTGACCTGGGGGAAAATTCCTTCCTGACCCCAAATATGGCAGTCAGATGGACCCTGAGAATGTCAGCTAGACCCGTCAGTCAGACACCTGAGAGAGAATTCTTTGTAGTCACTCAGAGCCCTCTCCATCTAGTGGCCAATCTCTGGCTGTCTGGGATATTTGCTAGTCGCAGTGATGGATGGGCCTTATACCATTGTAGGCGGTCTCATCACACCATCCCCTCCATAAACATATCAAGCTCAGTCTTGAAACCAGTTAGTTTTTTTTGCCCCCATTGTTCTCCTAGGAAGACTGGTCCAGAACTTGACTCCTCTGATGGTTAGAAATCTTCATCTAATTTCAAACCTAAACATGTTGATGGCCAGTTTATAGCCATTTGTCATTGGCGAGTAACTTAATTAGCTCCTCTCCCTCCCTGGTATTTATCCCACTGATGTATTTATACAGGGCAATCATCTTGCCCTCCTCCCCCCCCCCCCCCCCCCAGCCTTTGGCTAGGATAAACAAGCCAAGCTCTTTGAACCTTCTCTCAGAAGGCAGGTTTTCCATTTCTCGGATCATCCTAGTAGCCCTTCTCTGCACCTGCTCCAGTTTGAATTCATAAACCTGGGAGACCAGAATTACACACACTATTCCAGATGAGGTCTCACCAGTGCCTTGTAAAATGGAACTAACACTTCTTTGTCTCTACTGGGAATACCTCACCTGATGCATCCTAGGATTGCACTCGCCTTTTTCACATCCACATCACACTAGTGGCTCATAGACAGCCTGTGATCAACTAATACACCCCAATATTTCTCTTCCTTTGTCACTCCCAACTGATAAGTCCCCAGTTTATAGCAAAAATTCTTGTTGTTAACCCCTAAATCCATGACCTTGCACTTTACACATTTCTATGTGCAAAACTCCAGCTTTCAAAGTCATCCAGATCTTCTTCATATTGGCAATACCTTCCAACTCTGTATCATCCACAAATTTTATTAGCACACTCCCACTTTTTGTGTCAAGGCGTAGTGTCTACAAGAGTCTTGGGGGGGAAATAGTACAAGTTCTTTATCAAAGTCATGGCCCTCTTGCTTGGGATTTTTATCAGCACAGCTTGTTTTAAGATGGTGCTTTCAAATGTAGCAAGAAACATAATCTAGTAGTGGCTGAGGCAGGAGAATAGGTAGATATCTGGGGTAAAATTGCAAAGATGTATAATGATCAGTAGCTGGAAGATTTTCTCCATGGTATTGTACAGATATATGAGTTTCTCGGAAGAATCTGGTATTGATGTCTTTCACAATACAAACTGAGCAAGTGCTTAGGTCTGGAATGTCAGGAAGTGGACTACTGGACTAAATGGACCATTGGCCATTGCTGGTCTGGCAATTACATTCCCAACACTCCTAAATAGTGCAACAACAAAAAACTACCAAGTCCTAAAATCAAGAACTCTGGCTCCATTGAAATGCAGGCTGGTCACAGTTGTGTCGCTGCTAGTGCCCTTAAGGGATTGAGAGGTGTGAGATTCCATTAGTGAAGTTAGTGGTGAACTGGAGGCACAGGGGCCAGGTGGCTGCTCATCAGAGAAATGGAAACCGGGAGAAATGGCCAGTCCTCAGACAGATCATTGGTGGTGTAATTTGTCCTGGGGGAGGGGAATAACTTTGCTAAATGCATCAAACAGGAGGATAATGGCTGCCTGTGGTACATTAACGCTCTGGAATATCAGAGACAAGCACAGCAATGCATGGCCTCAGAGTCATTTCTTCAAAGGGCTGTATAATCAGCTTGCGGGAGTTCTTTACCTTTCTCGCCAGTTTTTCTCTTTGGGGATGAACGTGTTGGCTATAGAGTCCAAATGCAGCTCTAGCATAACGTGAAGTGGAAACAGGCCGACACTAATGGCTTCCCCCATAGCGAAATAGAGGGACTGAATAGACTATTGCAGCGTCTATTAAAAATCCCCATGTAGATCATTTGCTTTTGTGCTGTGGCTTGTGGGGGGAGGGGACTATGGAATTTTTGTACGTGCCGTTCGGCAAAGTAACCTGGTTCTCTTACAACCCGGAACAGTCTCGCCTTGTTTTGAACCCAGCACTCAGAACTCTCATTTCCCTTTTAATCATACTTCAAAACTCCGGAGCCAGTGCAGGGTAATGACCTAAACGTAAGCAAAGGAAGCAACCTACAAAGAGAGAGGGCCCTGTTTGATCTTTATTTGAAGGGAGATTAGGAACCAATTCAGAATAGAAAAGCCTAAAGTAACAATGCTGGAAGGAAAAGTCAGAAAACAGCAGTGATCAAAGAGGCCATGTCTGATTTCGTGACACCGGAGTGCCTGCCTGTAATCTCCTTTCCGAAAGCCAGTGGATCAGCATGAATTCAGAGCTTTTTCATCCTTCCAAAAACTGCTGAGGTTTCCTAGAGCAACAGGAGAATTGGCAATAGTATGGATCTGAATATGAAGCACAGCTTTTTCTGTAGAGGTACAAATATATATGAAAAATCACTGTGCTCCAAGAGGCCAGCAGCAAGACCGAAGACTCTTGACTTCCATGCAAGTTCTCTGTGTTACATGAGGCAGATATAGCTCCACTGGCTTTCAGTGACGGGCTTTCAGATGAATCATGGATTTAAAGTTTGCTTTTCACCTCACAGTCGTTGGGGGTCCCTCCTCTTTTTCCCTTTCCTGGCTACTTAACGTCATTCTTTCTACGTAACAAGAAGAACAGGAGTACTTGTGGCACCTTAGAGACTAACAAATTTATTAGAGCATAAGCTTTCGTGGACTACAGCCCACTTCTTCGGATGCTGTAGTCCACGAAAGCTTATGCTCTAATAAATTTGTTAGTCTCTAAGGTGCCACAAGTACTCCTGTTCTTCTTTTTGCGGATACAGACTAACACGGCTGTTACTCTGAAACTTGTCGTTTCTACGTAACGTTGCTCTAAGTGGACTGAAGCCTGGTCTACATTTTTTCATAGCCCCGAGCATTTCACACCCTGAGTGCCGTAGTTAGGTTGACCTAGCCCCAGGTAGGTTGATGGAATAATTGACCTAGCTGCTGCCTCTCAGAGCGGTTGGTTAATTGTAATGATAGTGGGAACTTCAGAGTAGGAACCAAAGTTACCCATAGTGTTGTATGGGGGGAGGGGGAATCATGGTGAAATGACCCTTAGCGGAAGCATGTTGCTATGGCACTTGGGAGCCAGGTAGGGGTGTTGAACAATGTGTATAGTGGGGGTGCTGAGAGCCACTGAACCAAACTCTAAACCCTGTGTATGACGGAAACCACTTCAAGCCAGGGAGCATGGCAGCCCCACCAGCATCCCTACTTCCAGCACCTATGGAGCCAGGCAGGAAAGCCAGAAACTCTCAGCAACACGGCCAGCGAAGTCTCCACTATCTTATGTTATAATAGCAAGTTGGCAACAGCTATTATACTAATTACGTCAATGGAAAACCCCTTCCGTGATTTAGGAAGCATCTACATAGACTATGGCTCTGTGGTTGTACCACTGTAGTGTAGCTAAACCCTCAGTTATTTCCATGAGGTGTTCAGTGTCTTCAAACCAGAGTAATGTCTGCTCTGCAGATAGGACGGTTAAGGATGCAGAACATCCATAAAACAGCCTCACACTTTGGCAGCTGATCTTGGGTACCTCACTCGTGAAGGATGAACATTATGTTTCTTTTATGGCTAGGCGAGACCTATAACTCAAGGGTACTGAAGGCATGAGAGAAAGCTCGTTTATAGTCTTTTTCCCCCCACAAGTGAAAGAAATGGTAATCACCCTTCATAGGTGAGATGCTTAGGTCATCGCACAGGGATTCAGATTTTAGTCATTGGAACTTTTTAACTGTAACATCACACGTGAAGTTTGAGAGAACCAGTGGGTGCTAATATCAATTCTCCATCTCTTAGAAAAATTGCAGAGAGACATTTCCCCAGTAACCAATGTGAGCAGCTTGTTAACAAGCTATAGGTGGTGCAGCAGATCAGGGCTTTTTCCGATGTAGGGTTTTTTTAAATGGGTAAAGTGTTCCATTTAAATTCAGGTTGCCAGCAAGGACATCCTTAGACAGTGAGAAAATGGGCCCATTCCCATAAACCTGAGCAGCATAACATGGGCCAGTGAGCTCCGTTGTCCTCTCACTTCAGTTTTACACAGTGCAACTCCATTGATTCAGTGAAGTGACTCCTGATTCAGACCACACTTAAGGGGAGAAGCAGGCCCTGTAACAAGATTTGTATCAGCACAAGTTCTGACACTTGTGAATGCAATAACTGAAATCATGAATGCTCAACCAGAGCACAAATTGCTAACTATAGTCCCTGTCTGTTACCTGAAATTTGGCTCAGTTCTGTGAACCAGAGATCCAGAATAAACTGGAGTCTCCTGTTCCTCCTTGGACTCTAAAGTACATAGATGAGTGGACTCTATATGTTGTGTTGTTAAATAACAGGGGAGTAGAACAGGGTGCCATCCCGTAAGGGACACTTGAGAACAGGAAGTGTGAAGTCATAACTAACATTCAAAGAGCAAGTGCTTCTCAGCCTGATATTTTATTGCATTTGCAGGCACAAAAGGTATTAGTCTCTCTAGAAAAGGTCGTTTGTCAACATGATCTTATGGGCTTGACTAGGAGTGTGAGAGCTGGTTCTATTCCTCCCTCTGCTCTATGATCTTATGCAAGTTACTTCCCCTCTCTAGGGCTTCATTTCCCCATCTGTAGGGGGGTATCAATGGGTATCATGATGGTACCTGCCTTTGGAAAGCAGTTTGAGATCTGTGGGTGAAAAATGCTGTTATTCATTATTAACAGCAGACAGGCAACTGTTTTCCGCATTGGTTTTGTTTAAGAAATGGAAATATTTTCCCATCCCAAAGTGGGATGAAAAGTTAAAATCTCAAAAATGTTTGTGAACTGAAAGTCTGAGTGGAAAGCATACAGTCTGAGACTATCAGAGTTTTATTTTGATAATTTCAAAATGTTTCATTTTGACTGACCTTTTTATTTAATGTATTTATTTTTATTATAATTAGTTTAAATTTCCAAATAAAAAGTAATTTTGAAGTGGAATTTTGTTTTGAAAATGTCCAACCATTTTGTATCAACAAGTTCAAAACTTTTTTTCCCCAAAGATGTTTCCTGTCAAACTTCCCATTAAAGGTGTTGGTTTCAATGAACTGGCATTTTCTGATTAAAAAAAATATATTTAAAATTTAGTCAACCAATTTTCGATCAGCTCTGTTTATCATGATTATTCATCGTTTACCTTCCTGCCTCATATTGGACTGTATAAGTAAAAAAAAAAAAAACCCAACCATACACACACCAAACTGGCATTGCAATGTGTGTGTGTGTGCATGTGTTGAAATGAATGTCTTAGCTACAACCCAGCTTTCACTTTGAATGGAGGCAGCAGATCCACACGGAGAGAGGATAGAAAGGCAATATCCATCTCACTTTGATTCCAACTGGTGCCTAGTGAGCTGGGCACACAGCTCGTAGTAAAGTGGTATAATTACCCACAGTTAACTTCTCAAGGGGAGCTTCCATCAGGGTATCGCAGGCTTTCCTGTTTTGACTAAGAGCTAGCCTCAAGTGCTGCCTGAGGTAATACTTTTTAGCACAGGGATTCAAAAGGGAAAGCTGAAAGCTGCTATGAAGTACAGAGTCAGGTTTCTCCCTGCAATCACAATAGCATATAGAAGCTGGATTTAACGTGGCCCCCTCCTGCACAAGCGATTACTTGGTTTTGTCAATATGTATCTGAGCAGCATATAAGCACTTACAAACATGTACTACCATCCAGGGGTGGCTCTATGTTTTTTGCCGCCCCAAGCATGGCAGTCAGGCAGTCCGCTGGTCACGCGGATTCGGCGGTGTTTCAGCGGGTGATCTGCCAGTCCCGCGCGGCGTACCCGCCGCCGAATTGCCACCAAAGCCGCGGGACCGGTGGACCTCCCGCAGGCATGCCGCCAAAGGCTGCCTGACTGCCGCCCTCACGAAGACCACCACGCCGCCCCCCACGGCTTGCCGCCCCAGGCACGCGCTTGCTGCGCTGGTGCCTGGAGCCGCCCCTGCTAGCATCTCTGCTTCAACAGACTGGAACTGAGCATGGTCAGGTTTTTCCCAAGCTGTTGACTCAATTCCATCCCCACAACACATTGCGAAAATTTCCCAAATGGCTTTGTGCTGAATGGCAGTGTGGAGCACACTGGGATACCTACTCACCATACACTGCACTTTGCATTGACACAAGCACTCCTGGTGTGTTCACGCAGCATCAACGCAAGCAGCCAAGTATGCATGCACCTGAGTGGTATACAAACTTCAGCAGCTGTACAATGATGTAACTTGCCTCCACTAAAGTTGGCGTGCAGACACAGCTTAAGTGTGTGGTTTTTTCCCCCTCTCTCCATTTGTTGCTGCTTTATTCAACTACATAACAATAAGTTCCCACCCTGAAGTACTGTAAGTGAAATGTTTCTCAAGCACTGAGTGGTCCCTTTACAAAATCACTTTGCAGAACAAATGAACACAGTCCGTGCTATGGAAACCTTAACGAGATAACAGGTGGGGCAAGACAATGGGGTTGGGGGATATGAGAATAGGTTACAGCAATGAGCATGGAGGGTGGTATCACTGGCCTTGCATGTTTATTACTTCATTTATTTATTTCATTCTGTAACTTGGCCATTAGTGTTTAATAGACTGAAGCATTTAATGCAGTGGAATTTTTTTTTTCAAATTAGAATCTAGAAGGTCAGTGAATAGAAAGACCAATGATCACAAACTAGGTTACTAGTCTTGTAGTAGCAGATTTGTCCTCTGCTCTGAGGCCAAATCAGCTGTGACTAGAACTGTCCACCAGGCTATAAATTATTCAAGTCCTCTAATGACTGTTGTCAAGAAATCACAAACCCTTCTCTGCTGTGCGAGAGCTCGTGGAGGGAGATAATGATCTACTTATATTCATGTGTTCATTGTAGAGATTAATTAAAATGTTTTGGTTTTTTTAACCATCTGTATTCATTTTGGGGAGGATTTTAGCAATGTAATTGCATTATCTGCAAATAAACTAGAACTAAGGGATTAACATTTTTTTTCCTGATTGGGATATTCAAAAAATCTCTTGAAAACTGTCTGCTATGGAGGGGGAAATCCATTAATATTCCTATTACACCATATTAGCCAAATGAAATGTTTTGCTTGTAGAGGAATTAAATAGCCTGGCGCAATCGCAGCCGAAGAGCTGGTGAGAGGGAAATAACTGCTTTTTTAAATGTAAACGTTCACTCGTTAGTTGGGTCTGTACTGCTGCCGGTAGTGACTCAAGAGCATGAATACCAACCTCAGGGCAGACTGCTAAGATTTGGGGGAGGGATAGCTCAGTGGTTTGAGCATTGGCCTGCTAAACCCAGGGTTGTGAGTTCAATCCTTGAGGGGGCCACTTGGGGATCTGGGGCAAAATCAGTACTTGGTCCTGCTAGTGAAGGCAGGGGGCTGGACTTGATGACCTTTTAAGGTCCCTTCCAGTTCTAGGAGATGGGATATCTCCATTAATTTATATTTCACCAACCAATTATCAAGTATAAACTCCTCAGGCACTATAACAGACTAACCATGAGTCACAGACAGTCCCCTTGGGTACGTTAATCTACCTTGCCACCCAGGTGAGCTTACCTTTGTGAGAGATGGTCCCTTACACCAAGAATCACAGCAATATTCAGGTAACTCCCAGTCCCAATGGACCAGTCACTTACCCCAGGTAAATTGCACCTTAGATCTCACACCAAAGACAACCGTTGTAGCCAATTCTATCATAAACTACATGAAGAGTTATTAAAAAGGGAAATGAGAGTTGTTTACAAGGTTAAAGCAGGTAAACAGGTACACAAATGAGTTACAATCCTAGGTTGCAAAAGGTAATAGAAGCTTCTATAATAAGCAAGTTCTATATGTCCTTTAGGGCTAACCTAGGCTGAGCAGCTGGGGATTTCTTGCTTATGCCTAGAAACCTTGCCTTGAAGACTCCAAGCAGCGCAGAGATACAGTTCCTTCTTGTTAGTCATTTTTACCCCGCTGTGAATCAGGGAGACTCACAATACAACCGCTCAAATATTACCTTACAGTATGGGATACAGATGTTAAAAGTGAGATTAATGCATCTAGAAACTCATAAGTATTCAGTAAAGCCTAAATGTTGTCTTATAATTCTAATACCTATTTTAACACTACTACCACACAGGTGAGCCAGACTGGCTCCAGCCGTGTATCTGTCAGTGTTCCATTGAGACATGGGGACTTTGGCATGAGCTGGCACCTGTTCTGCTAGTGTCACAGGTCCTAGACTATGGGGAGGCTGGACATCACTTCTGTGTCGGGAGGCAGAAAAGCCTCTGGGTGCTGGAGGGAGGAAGGCAGAACCAAGAGGGCCATAATCACTCATGGGCTAGAGCCCTAGAAAAAAAAATGTGAGCTTCCTGCAGGTTTTTGCCTATAGTTTATCTACCTAGTTGCTTTTCTGGCCTAACCAGCCATCTGCCCCTGTGACGGTGGATAGCTCAGTCAGCAGAGAATTAGAGTCTTAATCCGAGGGATCAAGTTCCTGTTCAGGTGGTAGGTTTTTAATCTGCTGTGTACCTGAGCAGCTAAATGAATCACTGCAATAGCCTCATTAACTTAAGGCTTCTCATAAGCCATAGAAATGTCCTAGCAAGGGCCTGTTTCTCCAAGTGCCTATTGGCCTGCCCGACTTCCATCGGAGTATGTCGAGAAAACTGACTGGGGAAGTGAATCCTCCTGGCTTGCTAGACATAGATGCTGCAGGGCCATGGGAAAGCCCGTCTATGATCCCTTCCCACCGTTCCCTTCCCCTCCTGACTCATGACTGGGAGGGAGGGAAGCTGGGATTTGAAGTCATGACAGGAGGGGGTGAACGCAGAGGGAAGACTTGCTAAATTCTAAATAATGCCACATGAAATCTAGTCAGTCTCTGCAAGCCAGGCTCCCATGCAGCCAAGGGCGAGGCTCGCTCGGAAGGGAATGTGTGTGCTGTCTGAGCTTTACCCAAGGACTCTCCCTTCACACCTGCTTGCGTCACACCACAGACATGCTGAGCACCATATATTTCAATGACCCTCTACCTTTGCACCTGTGGTGATGTCCCAGCTGCCGTCTCCGTGAGCACAATTCATGCTCAGTGCAAAACCAGAGGCCAGTTTTTAAAATGTGGCTTTAAAGCAACATGTGTACTTGGAATGTGCACAGACCCTGCAGGCCATGCATGCCTAGCTAAGTGCAGAGCTGGACCCGGGGCCGCCAGCTCCTCCTCCAGATGCACAACCTGAATGCACTGGCCATGCTCAGCAGAGATTTCCTGGAGCTGCCTGGGGCAGAGGGAGAACTCCCCCAGACCACACTCCATGGCCAAGACTGCATCACCGTGGCTGTTTTCGTTCCCTACTTGTGCGCTGAGTGGGGTGGCAAAGCAGTGGTACCGTGTAGCTGCGGATCCCCCAGCTCCTTCTGACCCTCGGTCCGTTCTACCCCACAAACTCCTGTAGGTCAGGACGTAGGGGGCTCTCCCATCGTGTCCCCACACACGCACACCCCACCAGGGGAAGTGGGACTGTGTCGTTTCTGCTGAGAAGGCAGGAGGGAGACCCGACCGAGACAGAACAAAATCCGCCAAACTGATGCAAAGCCCAGATGCTGCAGCAGGATCCACTTGGTTGGTCCCTGGCCCCCAAGCAAAGCCCCGCTGAAGTTCGGGGGGCTGATGGGGGCTTGCACCTGCGGATCCCATTGCAGCAGCAGGGCCCAGGGCTGTCTGTTGAGACAGGAGTGTGGGCTGGTGGTAAACACATGATTAGGAGCTGCACATTTCTAACCCCAGCATAGATACTGACTCACTTCTCTGTGCCTCACTCCCCTCACCCTCAGCCCTGTGCATGACATGTTTGCGTGGGCTGGTCCTGGACCCCAGATCCACTTGTCTGGGCAGGGGACAGGGATTAAGTTACCTCTTTTATTCCCTCTCCTCTCTCCTGTTAACCAAAATCAGTTTGCTTTCACCAGCTGGATCTTTTGTTCACTGATGCCACCAGAGCCACTCCTGACTTATTCTGGGGTAAGCAGCAGCTAACTCATGCCACAGTATGTTCTCTTAAAGTTTGGCCTATTCGAAGAACTACTTACCTGAGTTTTGCAAGAGCTGCTGTGTATGGCCCAAGCAATGCATGAGAGTGCTTTCTAATGCTCGGGAGAGACAGGCAGTAGAGGAACCCTTCGACATATGTGCCAGCATACGCCACAGATCTTAAATAGAAACTTTGTGTTGAGAAACTGACATCACTGTCTTTCTCAAGGTCCTCAGTCACTTGATCATCTCTCAAACAAAACAAAGACATTCTGAAGACATATTGTGCTGCAGGCTAGTAAATAAAATTCATGCTAAAAAAGTCACAATCTGTAATTACATCATCTCTCATCACAAAAGAGAATGGCAGCATTTGGCTCTTGATGCATAACGTGCTTTTTCTGCCATTGTTTTAAAGTATATTTTATTATAAATATTTATATAGCAGAAAAAATCCTTGCTGAGATGCCAGGCTTCATTTCCAGGGCGGTGGAGTTAGCAGCTTCAGAAAGTTACACATAATAACAGAGCAGGTTTTAATGAGCCCGTGCTGTCATGCTGTCTGGAGTGGCTCACAAGCGTGAGTGCCTACCTCAGGGCAAACTGTCAAAACCAGGGCAGACACCCCAACGTGTGGTGTGTTCTATAAGTAGCTTTCACCAAGCCAGTAACAAATGTGACTTCTTGGATTGCTATCACAGTCTTTCCATGGAGTCACAGACAGTCCCCTTGGACTCTCCAGTCTATCCCGCCACCCGGACAAACTGGACTTGGTGATAAATGGTCAGTTACACCAAAATTCACACAATATTCAGGTTGCTTCCAGTGCCCAGACACCAGTCATTTACCCCCAGATCAATTGGTACCTAGAGCTTACACCAAAGACAATGCCTGTAGCCAGTCCATAATAAACTATCTAAAGGTGTATTAACTAGGAAAAAGAAATAAGAGAGTTATTTAAAGGTTAAAGCAGCAAACATACACACAAATGAGTTATCATCTAAATACTAAGAGTGACAGAATTGTAGTGATCTATCAATTCCAAGTGTCTCTCAGGGCAGACTCAGAAGGTAGCCTCTGAGGATCTCTGGCTTCCATTTGGTGTCTCTAGCCCTGTGAGAGTTCAAACAGTGAAGAGATGGAAAATTTTCCTGTGACTTTGTCTATTTTCATTCAGCTTCCAAGTCCACAGGATGCACTTCCTTGCACATAACATTTCCAAAGTGCCATAGGGCCATTAACCAATCCTTTGTATTGCAGTTTTCCTTGATGGCCCATCTGAGTTGATTGTCCTTCTGGATAGGCCGCGGAGACGATTCTCATGCCTGGGTTCACAAATTCAGAGCAAACATTTTCAAAGTTATAAAGCAAAACTTACATATTTTCTTACAGCCTGGAATATTCACTGTGCAATTGAGATTAACGCAGGCAGCAACTTACAAGCATTTCATAGAGTCTAAACACTAAATACATTCTTATAAGATTAATATCTATTGTGAACAAAACTAACATACAGGTCAATTGGTCCGGTCTGCAGCTACGAGTTTGTCCTTTCCAGCTAATGCCTGCAGCCTGGGCAAGAGCTGGCATCTGGCCTGGCACCATCATACATGCAACCTTGGGGCTTTTGATGTCTCTATTTCTTGAGTGTTACAGCACTGAGGATTGTGGAGCTGATCTTCCAACTTCACATGCAGACTTTAGGAGGCATGGGAATCATGTTGGTGGCTCTGCCTTCCTCTGCAGAACCAAGCAGCTAAATGTTGGTAGTTCACCTAGTGTAGGGAGCAATCCTGTCTCAAGAGGGGGGATGTGCTGCAAAAGGTATCTGCTGTGCCTATGTGATCTGGCATCAGCAAGCAAACTCATTTGCCTTCACAGTCCAAACACAGGGCCAAAAGAGGAATTAGTTGCCTACCTGCTTCCCCATTCAGTCGCAATAGGACCAAGAAATGCTCCTTCAATTGTGCCTAGCTCTA
The DNA here is from genome assembly GCF_027887155.1 of Malaclemys terrapin pileata. Taxonomy (NCBI): domain Eukaryota; kingdom Metazoa; phylum Chordata; order Testudines; family Emydidae; genus Malaclemys; species Malaclemys terrapin. The sequence continues at coordinate 19,898,426 of NC_071523.1, read as the reverse complement.
CTAACCCTAAGGATACAAGGCGTCTCAGACTGCACCATAATTGGGGGAAGGGGAGTTTTCCATGTCACTCCATATCCACTTTGCCATCTTCAGTATCTGTGATTTGTAAACAAAATGTTAGCAAATCTTTTCTCACTGTAACGGTGATTCCAGCTTTAATTTTTAATGCAATTGATTTCTTAAGATCTTGCACATTTGCTTGCCGAAATTTGCTGGGAATGTGTTTAATTGTAAGTCCCTGACAGACAGCTTGCAACGAGTGAGCTAAACAGAAACCCTGGAAGCCTTATCAGTGTGAGATGGAGCCTCCTGAAGCAATGTTTTGTGAAAACAAACTAAGGGATGGGAGATATCTGTAAAAATAAAAAGTGGTTAATCATATGGCACTTGTGATAATTGCTCTGCCTGGAATCCTCATGCACTGATAATTATTACTCTCTGAATTTCATTATTCAGTATGGCGATAGATAGGTAGATATTGTGTGTTCATCTCTTATACAAAGCTCTTATTAACATTCTCTATAGTGAAATTATTTCCCATCCTACCAGTGAAACAAGCTGAACACAGGTTGGAGCGTAAGATCATAATGTTATAATTACCGTTCTCCTGCTGTTATCTTTCACACATTATGTTAACGAAGAGCGGTGTCACCAGGGGCAGTGCATGGGGGCACGGTGCAGCTTTTCAGTGAATGGCAAAAAACTCACACTTTGCTTCCAGGAGTTCTCTGGAGAGGAGTGTGATTCTGTAGGAATAGAAGCAGATGCTTAGAGCCAGATTCTGCTCTCCGAGGTGCTTACATTGCCCTCTGGGAGCGCTATATGCACACTGGAGGGCAGACTTTTGCCCTAAGAGTAAATGCTGTCATAGAAAACTGCTGTTGTTTTAAATCCCTAATTGTTATGTATATTAGAGATGATAGGTCGTATTGCTCAGAACTGGATACAGTTTTATTTCTGTTAAACGTGGATTCCCCGGAGATTCTCACTGCACTAAGCAGAACTTACCAAAATCGCTGTCTGCCGCCTTTTTCTCAGGCATCTAACATGGATGAAGGATCCAGAGGATGTGGTAGGGCTGTCACTCCTGTTTGCAACATCTGTCTGTCTAAGGGCTTGTCTATGTGAGAAGGCTGCACCAATTTAAATTAAGGTGGGATGTTAAACCAGCACAAAAGCCTGTGGGAGGCCTTTAGTTCAGTTTAGCTTTCAAGAGGGAAGAATCAGTTTAAGCTAAATAAACCACTTTTAAACAGAAATAATGGGGTCTGCAGAGGGGATTGCCCCAAGTTAGCTACATTGGTTTATAAACCAATTTAAGTTAAACCGGGGCAACTTTCTCATGTAGACAAGGCCCAAATGCTCTGAAAAGGGGGCTAACTTGGGGCATTCCTCATCCCTGAGGAAAAATACCTTTTGCTGCTATTGTCTCGTGTCAGCAGGATCCGTGTGACAGCGAACTTTCTGAAGACTTGGTAGCCTGTTGAAATGCTGATGCTCATTGAGATTGTCCTTATTATGCACAGAGTGACCTCCAGCATGGTTTGTGTGCTGCTCAGGACACATTCTCAGTGCTGAAGTAACCACACAGATATAAACTACTGTAAGCAAGGTGAGCAAAAAATAGACTCCCAAAGAAGGCCTAGCAACATAATCACGCCCACAAAGAGACACGCACACACTGTGCTGAGACTGCTGCCTGCCTCGAGAACGCAGAGCTACAAGAAACAAATCAAGGCTTGTCAAAGCAATCTCCACAGACAAATGTACCCCGTGGAGGGGATGGCCTGTGGCTTTCTCGTCCTTTAACACCGAAGTGCCACCCAGGATGGATCATTGCAAGCTGAGTTCTCCATGTGAGCCACACCTCATTAGGAAAGACAAAGGAGAGGTGTTATGCTCCCAGACCACGGATACCTTGTGAGTACTACCAAGGCAACCACAATCTGCTTGATTTATTGCCAGCTAAGATGACCTGTGGCTTCCAGCAAGTTCCCATTGTGTCCTCAGGGTAAGCCATCCTATCAATCAATTCTGCACTGCCACAAAGGTGTGGCTAAACCTATTGCCAGTGCTACATGTCAGCATTTCCTAATGCTTCATTGAAATATAACTTCTGGCCATTCCTCCTCCTGATAACCCCCGTACCATAATGGAGAAGGACAGAAAATATTTCATGGGTTCCTTAGCTGGTTCCTTTAATGCAATATGGAAACATGGGAGTGGGATGGAAATTTGCCTAATGTTGAGCCTCATTCTTAACATTTTCTATTCCACCTGCTTGACTTTTGCACTTGTCAGGTACAACTGGCACCCAGTGGGTGTGTGATGTGGAGAAGAGCCCCGCAGAGCTTTGGCTGAGACCCATTTGCATTTCTACTTGTGCCCGTCACATACACTGTAAAGGGAAGCGGAGCCTCTGTCCCTGGAGTGAACAGAAGTGATCCCTATTCCCCGTCAAAGGGCGCACAGGGAAAGCTACCACAAAGCTTGCTCAGCTGGTTCCACACACAGTATGTGAGCCTCACACTGAACCCGACTGCTCCACTCTGCCTCTGCCATATCCCACTGCTTTTTATTTAAAGTGACAGTTGCCTTAGGGAAACAACATAGTCCTCAGAAGAACTGGAGTCTAGGTGTAGCGGGATCACTTTAGCAAAGGTAGAGAAGTGACTAGCTGACACGTGAGCCTGTTGTGCCACCAAGCCGTGGTCTATGCTTTGTCCTTAGCTGCCCCTGTCAGGAGGCAGCAAACATTGGGACGTCCTTTGTGCCTAGGGTTACCATATTTAGTGCCTCCGAAAGGAGGACACTTTAAAGGGGCCCCAGCCCCGCCCCCAGCCCCGCCCCAACCCCGCCCCCTCCTCAAAGTCTCCGCCCCCTCCCCTGCTTCCCGCGAACATTTGAGTCGCGGGAAGCCTGAAGCAGGTAAGGGGGTGTGTGTGTGGAGGGGGAGGAGGCACGGCCCACCCCCGGCACCGCAGGTCCCCAGCCCGTCCCCCGAGCCCCCGGCCCGGCACCGCCGGCCGAGCCCCCGACCCAGCACCAGAGTCCCCAGCCGGGCCCGGCACCGGGCCCCCCCGAGCACCGCCGGCCGAGCCCCCGGCCCGGCCCGGCACCTGAGCCCCCGGCCCGGCACGGCACCCGGCCCCCCCGAGCACCGCCGGCCGAGCCCCCGGCCCAGCACCCAGCCCGGCACCCGAGCCACCGGCCGAGCCCCCCGGCCCAGCACCCGGCCACCCCGAGCACCGCCGGCACCCGACCCGGCACCCGACCCGCCGGCCGAGCCCCCCGGCCCAGCCCGGCACCCGAGCCCCCGGCCCGGCACCCGGCCCCCCCGAGCACCGCCGGCCGAGCCCCCGGCCCAGCACCCGGCACCCGAGCCGCCGGCCGAGCCCCCCGGCCCGGCCCGGCCCCGGGCCCCCCCGAGCACCGCCGGCCGAGCCCCCGGCCCGGCACCCGAGTCCCCGGCCCGGCACCCGGCCCCCCCGGCCCGGCCCGGCACCCGAGTCCCCGGCCCGGCACCCAGCCCCCCCGAGCACCGCCGGCCGAGCCCCCGGCCCAGCACCCGGCCCGGCACCCGAGCCGCCGGCCGAGCCCCCGGCCCAGCACCCGGCCCGGCACCCGGCCCGGCACCCGGCACCCGAGCCGCCGGCCGAGCCCCCCGGCCCGGCCCCGGGCCCCCCCGAGCACCGCCGGCTGAGCCCCCGAGCCCCCGGCCCGGCACCCGGCACCCGAGCCACCGACCGCATGTCCGATTTTCCCGGACATGTCCGGCTTTTTGGGATTTCCCCCCGGACGGGGATTTGGAGCCCAAAAAGCCGGACATGTCCGGGAAAATCCGGACGTATGGTAACCCTAAATTTGTGCCAGCCAAGGTAAGCTAAGCTAGAGGCCTGTCATGTAACAACCAGCCAGGGATCCATTCTGCTCCCAGGAAGCCAAGGATCACAGGGTAACCTCGGGATCACCAGCCCCTGCCACCTCCACACCCAGACCCCACCGTACAGCCATACCCAGAAGGTGTGTTTCTTATTCCTCCTCCTCCTGGTCTCTTCTCCCTTCAGCCCCCCTAGGACCTATCCTCTCCCGTTGCAGTGTCTGTTGTTCCATTCCTGCATGGGTTGTGTCAGGCCTGTGTCTCTAGCACAGCTCCCACCCTGGCCAGCCTCACGCTCCCCTCTCCCAGCACAAGCAGCTCCCCATGCTTCTCTGCTTCAGAGTGTTTGTTTGCTACTGAACTACTGATCTGTGTTTCCTTCCTAATGTGCTGAATGCCCTCCCTCTCCGCCAAAGGGCACTGTCCTTACCTCTCCTCTCTGCTGCCTGGTCTCCTCTGGCACCTTTCCCAATCCCGCCTGACTCTGGCAGAATGGAGTGGCACCTCCTTTCCCCTCTCTGCCTTGATTGGCTTCTTAACAACACTTTACAATTTCCCTTCTGAATGAATCTCTCTGATTCCTGCCCCCTGGCCTCCATACCCCTTTCCAGAATCTGTCCTTTCAGAGGTCAATATCCCGGGGCCCTTTACCTCTGCCACGCACTGGAGAGTAGCACCCTCGCTGCCTGTGGCACACACACACTGAGCGACTGCACTCACTCTGTGTCTGTAGTGAGAGTGACGTGTCCAGCTGGGTTGTCCCTCACTGGGTGTAGGTCACAGCATGAGTGCCACCAGGTCAAGACGTGGCAAAGTCCCTGGGCCTTTCCTCGTGTGTTTACCCTGTTTGCCTTTCCCCTTCAGTGGGGGAGATGGGGGAACTCGTTCAGGCTAGTTTATGGGAGGGTGACCTGAGGTGGCCGCTGTTGTTTACAGAGAAAGCTTACTGTTCCTTTTGGTGGGACACAGACATCCTATGACCTGATGACAGAACAAGGAGCAATGGTCTCAAGTTGCAGTGAGGAAGGTTTAGGTTTAGGTTAACTTTTTCACTAGGAGGGTAGTGAAGCACTGGAATGAGTTACCTCAGGAGGTGGTGGAATCTCCTTCCTTAGAGGTTTTTAAGGTCAGGCTTGACAAAGCCCTGGCTGGGATGATTTAGTTGGGAATTGGTCCTGCTTTGAGCAGGGGGTTAGACTAGGTGACCTCCTGAGGTCCCTTCCAACCCTGATATTCTGTGATTCTATGAAAGTATCATATTCTCTGATACTTTTCCCAGGAGAAGCCAGAAGTAGGGAAGTGAACGGCTCCCAGCTGAACGCAGCCTGGTGGACATAACAAGCGGGGTTAGTTCATTGTTTTACTTTTAAATAATGTTTCAAATGGGCAAAGCCACAGAGTTCTGCCTTGTTCCAACAGCATCTCCAGCCCCAGCTCACTTCGTGCAAAAGCAGGACAAGCTGCAACAGCTTCTCACCTAAACCTCCCCCAGGATAAGTTGCTGCAATTCCATTTCTACCATTGAGAGCTCAGCTGTTTAAGTCTCAATATGCATGAAGACAGGTCCCCACATCACAAAAACTACCACCCCAGCTGGCACTAACAGGCGTCGCTGTGAGCAGTGCCAGCAGACAGCTGGAGGAACCAGAACGCTCCTCTCAGCTTTTGAGGTTGTCCCTCCAGAGAAAGGCCAAAGCCCCCAGCCAGAGCAGCACATGGATGCTTGTCCTGCCCTCTACCTGTTTGGGGGTAAACAGAGGACTGCAATCTATAGGCCCACCTGCCTGGCAGATTTCCAGAGCACTAATCATGCACATGAACCCACATGTTCACATACACTCACGATGCACAGAGCTCACTCATTTCAGGGCATACTTTCGTACTGTCAAAAAGCTGGAAGATTTAGCTCCTGGCGCATGCCCGTGGCTACAGATTCCAAATCCTCTGAATTCTTGCTTGGGGCCCCAGCCCCAGGAGGTTAGCCCTGTCTCCCACAAAGCAGGGGGCTGGCGGTGGGGTAAGGAGGAAGCAGAGAGGTGCAGGAGAAGCCGCTGAACTGCTTTCAACTCACCACTGCTCTCTCCTTCCCAGGTGGCCTGCACACCGCCCTCTGCTCCACAGAACAATATGCCGGTAGTGGCGTTTGATGTGCTTCCAAAAGAAAGGGAAAGTTCCATTTAGCTTTTCTGATGATCCATAAAAGGTTGCCAGAGGCAGAGACAGCTGCTGATATAAAAAAGTTACAGTTATGGGTCTATGGGCTATGTAGGACTGCAAGTGCTACACTGTTAACAAGCTGATAAAGTGCAGTTCCTAGCAATTTGTTACTTTCCCCTCTGTATTTATGCAGGTGCCACGTGTCCATTCAGGGGTCCGTCTATAGGGCTCTGTCCTCCCTGGGTGTGCGACTCCCTTCTGTCATCATTTCACAGGATCAGATCCCTCTAAGGAATCTCCTGCCCCCAGAAGCACTGCAGGAAATGGTGTCAGTCCCCTACCCTCTGAGTCCGTACTGAACCAATGGCCCTGAGAGGTTGCTGGGGGGGGAGGGGTGTGCCACTCGAGATGCTGTCTTTGAGATGAGAAGTAAAGCCAAGGACCGTGGCCGTGTCTATACCAGAACAGGCCCATGACATTCAGACCCTCAGCTCATTTATACCTGTGTACATCCAAGGCAATACAACTGACTTCTGTATAGAGATACTCTGCATTGACCCCACGATAACTAACATCAGAATCTGGCCAAGGAAGGAGTGCTCGGTCCCTTGCCGACAGTTTGGTCATTTATACCAGTGCAAGACTCATGTAAAATGCTTCCACTCTGATCTGGTAGAGTTTTACTCCGGGTTTGTACAGAAATAAACTATGGCCCCAAATGCAAAACAGTGGAGAATCCAGCCACGATTCTTTTTTACTCCCTCTCCTAACCCATATACGGTATCACTGTATAGTTGTTAACAGCTGTAGAAGTGGCTGCATTTCAGATGTAGGTGCAGTTTTACAAGATTGTTTCTTTCCTAAAGCTCTTTAACAAATTAAAGTCATTATTAGATGTTGTTATCACCATACCATCCAGAGCAATGGGGACTTAGTTGCTATGCTAGTTTAACTGAATTTTAGCGTGTTAACATTCTAGCTAGAGGCCCCAGTGTAATGCTACAAATATAAATGCCTGTTGGGAAGTAGGTCAGGCTGCAAACAGGCAAGTCTCACAGCATGCACTGTCCTTAAGGTTTCCCTAAAGAAAGGGAGCTTACTTTATAAACATGGAAGCTAAATAACACAAACAAATCCCACACCTGGATGCTCAGATCAGCATTTTAAAATGCCTCTTTTGCATGCCTAACTGTCCATTTGTGTGTACAAATGCAGGAGCTGTTAACTTCAACTTGTTTTGTTTAAATTTAGGGGTATCTGTGGCATAGTCATTGTAAACCAGTAAAGAAACAAAAGCCTCCCTGTTTGGGGTCTGATCCACCTGCCTCCATGAGGGCAGCCCAAACTATCCTCAAGAAACATATACTGAAGCTAAACAGGAAGAGTCACAAATGGAAAAGAATAATAATATATGTGGAGAAAACCCACAAAATAACTAATTGCAAGTGCAGCTACGCTGCGGGAGTGTTAGCGTTGTTGCATTCAAAGTGCAAAAAGTAATCTTCTGTTGCAAACATTCCATTTGTTATCCCAGAACTATGGCAACATGTTATAACACATCATCAACAAACAACATTGACCAGAGAGGGGAGTAGATAGCAAGGTGGTGAGAATAACATGAGCTCCTGCAAAGACAGGACCCACCGTAGTTACCAGGGCCCCTGGATTTTGGAAGGACCCAACTTACATTTCACCCAGTCACATCCACCATGGGATTATCACCAACATACAGGCTGGAACTTTCAAAGGAGGCTAAAGCACCCAAATCCCACTGAAAGTCAATGGGCATTGGGCAAGCCATTCCCTGGAAGCTCCAGGCTCTATGGGTTTTAAGTGCTGTTTTCTTCTTTGGTTTTGCCATGTCGTTGTTAATATTTTCGAGCCCTAATGATGCCCCTGGGGAAATACTATTCACACTTGTGGAGCTCAGCCTTCTCACAGCCTCCTGGGCTTCCTGCCAACCTGCCTTTGGTTCTGCAGCCCCTGGGCATGATAATGATACTTTTACTTCACCATCAACACTTCTAATCAAAGTCTGATTAACCGTGGGCACCAATGACAAGTAAATGGCAACTGTCCCATGGTCTTTAGTACCATGGCATTTCCCATGTTTCTGGGGCACTGTATACTGGGTGCCGTGAGGATTAGCTACCATGCCTTGGGGCTGACTCCTGTTGGAAGGGTCCCACGTGGAGGTATCCATGGCTCTGGCTCTCCAGCATGGCAAATGTTTACGTGGGTTTTAGCCCACGAAAGCTTATGTCCAAATAAATTTGTTAGTCTCTAAGGTGCCACGAGGACTCCTCATTGCTTTTGTTTATTTCTGTGTGACACTCACTGTGCCTTTCACCTAGGGGAAGGACAGGCAGCCTTCAATGAGAAGAAAATTAGAAAGGGATTATATTGGAGAGATCGAATGATTAGATTGCTGGGTAATGTTTCTCTAAACAAAAGCTCCCTGTTGTAATAGTGGTGGTTCTGTCTCTGGTATTAATGGCCAGAATTTGGAAACTTGTAAAATTTCCTACATAAATAAATAATTTTAAAAAAAACAAACAACCCTGTAGCAGCTGTAATAAATGGAGAAAGATTTCCTTTATAGGCACTGCACAAAAAGGGGAGGCGGGAATTGTACAATGGGTTTGCCTGTTATAGCAGGAGCCTGGACCTGATGCCCCAGGATGGCCCCTCCACTCCTGTGTTCTTATGGCTTAGGGCCTGATTCTCGTTGGACCTCTTTACACTGCTGTGGGGGCTTAAGAGTGAATGGGAGTGAACACCTGGCCCTCGGGAGCAGAAGGGAACAAGAATCCACTCAGGAGTGTGGAGAGGAAAAGGACTAAGAGAAGGTATCCGTTGGGGGCATAGTGGAGGGGTGAATAAACCCCACTCTGCCACAGCCACTAAGGGGTTAAGGGACACACTCACTATCTCCCCAACTGCAGCTAATTGGCTGCCCAGCAATGCTTGGGATAAGGGGCTGCAAGAGGAGAGGGGGGCCGCTGGAAAGGCTGAAGAATACCCTGCCTGAGCAGCCAAGTAGCAGGAGGCTGCCTTGGGAGCAGAACCTGAAGTTCCCTGGGGACTGGGGTGAGACAGCTGGGGAAATCCCACCAGCCTAAGTGGGTCTCCCTTCTCCTAGTCTCTGGACCCCCTAGGCCTTGTGACCAAGCCCAGGAGGGATACCGCATAAGGATTTGAAGATAGCAGGCGCGGAGCCAAACGGCTAAGAGAGCAAGCTCTCAAAGGGCTGGTAGATTCTCAAGAGGCCCAAGGACAGGTCAGGGGACTGATCCTCCTCACAGAAACAGATCTGAAGCAAGACAGGGGCTCCTGGAGTGAAAAGAGAAAAGCCAGAGCCCAGGGCACTGCAGCAACACTTACTGGGGAGTTTACGTGACTATTTAACAATGGAGTGTTCAAAAAGGGAGTTGCCATGGCAACTGCCACACTGTGGTCCTTCAGACAACCATAAAGGGAAACACTTATGCTGCGTGTGTGTAGCCATAACACAGATGGTTACGCTCCTCCTTGAAAGGCAGTTGTGTCCTTGATTTCCAAACAAACTGGCAGTTGTCTCCTTCGGAAGCTCTTTTGCTCCTAGTCATCAGTTCCTTATATAGCCGCTTTACTCTCCAGCATCCCTTAATCTCCCAGGATGCATTGCGCTCTTGTGACGATCACCCTCGTGAGGCACTGGAGACATGGAGACAGCATGGAGGACAGCTGGTCAGCAGTGTTTTAAGCAAAGTGGTGACTGTCAGAGCAGGTCTCAGTGGCACAGGAATTACGCCAGGAGCTGGTCTACACTAGGACTTCCTCTGCTGCTGCCAGAAATGGTAGTGCTAGAAATGGGGGCAGAAAGCCTGATTGAAGACACAGTCTCTATTACAATTTAAAGGGGGAACCTTGAGAATGGAGGCTTAGAAGCTTGCCAAGGAGTTTTTAAACGGACATGCTGAGATTCAAAACATAATTGATTATTTCTGCAATGCTGCCTCTGCCTCCAAGGAACTTGCAAGCTAGAAGAAATTGTTTAAGAAAGCCAAGAGGCCTTCCTAGAGGATTGGTATCCACCCAGGGCACAGCACAAAGGGCAATGGAAAGCCAGCCTGGGATTAGCAGCTCTGTAGCCATTCTCACAAGCTCTGCACAGGGCATTAACTTTCCTCTGTTCAGTGTGTAGAACACGGGACTTTGTGTGTGACGGAGTCACAGCAACACTGCAATGCTGCCAGCAGGTCTGCCTAACCCCTCCCCCAGGACTGTGCTGGCTTCTTGCATCTGATCAACATTCATTGCAGCGGAAGGAATTGAGAGAAGATGAGAAGTGCCCAGTAGGCCAGTGAAATCACTAAACGGAACTGTTTGCCAGCTGGCACCATCTTCTAGCGAAGCCCAGCCTGTGGACTCTCACCCCGAGCAGGTTTTGGAAGGCAGCAGGCTCGATCCATTATTTATCAGCACTGTTTGTGTGTGTTGTATTACACTCTGAAGTCTTGCCTAGTTGATGTAGGACTGGCTGCTCTGCCTTCAAAGCTGTTCACTAATGTGCTGACATCTAAGGCAGCTCTCAGGGCAGCTGTGCCCGGCTCCCCGTACCTTTGCTAAAGATACATCCCTTGGCCAGTTCTAACATCCTTCTTGGTGGGGCCTCCGTTTTTGGGATGGGAACCACAGGAGTTTACTCTCCACAGACTCAGCCAAACCTCCTCTGCTACCTCCCAAGCCTTCGTACATCTAGGCCTTGCATCCCCTGGTTTAGGGAGTGATGTGATTTGAGGTGCTCCCCCAGAAGAGTCATCGTGAGGGCGTCTCCCGTCGACACAGCACGGTCTACACAAGGCAGCAAGTCGACCTGAGCTACGTTGACTTCAGTTGCATCTGACGAAGTGGGCATTCACCCACGAAAGCTCATGCTCCAATAAAGCTGTTAGTCTATAAGGTGCCACGGGACTCTTGGTTGCTTTTTACAGATTCAGACTAACATGGCTACCCCTCTGATACTTGACTTCAATTATGTTATTCACGTAACTGAAGTAGCATAACTTAGGTCAACTTACCACAAGAGAGTAGACCAGTCTAAGTCATGTTTGTTCCCAGAACAGATACAGTAAGAGCAATAGCAGAGCAGTGTGCTAGACCCCTGTAGTTCCCTCTATGCAATATATTTACTTGTCCCTTTCCAGACGCCAGAAGGAGAAGCAGAGTAGGTAGATGCCGATATTCTTTGATAAACAGAAACTTTGTGTTTTAGTTGAGAAAAACCTTATCTGTGGATGTCCAGCATATTTGAAGGATAATTGTATGATCAGTGATGCAATGATATAACTGTTCATTTTCCCCTCCTAATTACCTTGCATGCCAATTTAATAGCTTAGTTGCTAACTAAGACTAGATTTTCGTAGTAATAAACAAAACAGTCTCTTGATGGGAGGGATTTTTGGCATTTCATCTGAATTCCATAATGAATAATTTATAGAAAAGCTTTATTGAAGCCCAGAGTTACACAATAAATGTTCCATGAGAACATGCTCAAATATTTCAGTGTTAATATCTCTCCAGTGGATTCCACTGACAGCCTGAACCAGATTGGAGTTGCTACATTGCTTATTTACGTAAAATATCATAATCTCACTTTTATTTGCATTTCCATGGGGTTGTTAGAGTGATGGATTTGGAACATACATGCCCAGTTAGCAGAATGCAGCTGTGGCTGTTGATTTGGGGTGGGAAATGAGTTCAGGATTTCAAAGCAATGGGCAGCCAAGAGGAGGACTGGCTATTGGCAATGAATTGCCCTTGCAACACAAAGCAGTGCTTGGGTAAATGTCAATGGAATGGGAATTAGGTATTTGTGTCTAGGGGGGAGTGCACCTATGGGAGTTTGATTGCGTGTGTACGCTGTCGTTCGTCTTTAGTTAGGGCCCAATCCTTTCGTCCTTACTCTGTAAGCAGCACCATAAAAACCTAAGGAAAGAAGGAGGGAAGTAGACTTAGTGACAAAAGGATACTTAATAAATCTAAATCAATATCGGCCATTTCAAAATTGTCTGCAAAGATTCAAACACCGTCCTTCCACCACAAATTCCATCCACGCCCCATTTAACCTGTCCTGTCAGGAACAGCCAGGGAGAGTGCATAGACCAGGGGTTCTCAAACTGGGGGTCGGGACCCCTCCAGGGGTTATGAGGTTATTAGATGGGGGAGTCGCGAGCTGTCAACCTCCATCCCAAACCCCACTTTGCCTCCAGCATTCATAATGGTGTTAAATATATTAAAAAGTGTTTTTATTTTATAAGGGGGTTGCACTCAGAGGTTTGCTATGTGAAAGGGGTTACCAGTACAAAGGTTTGAGAACCACTGGCATAGACCTTGCAGCATGCCTTGAAAATTGATGCATCCAAGCTCTGATAGACTGAGGCAGGGGAGTAAGTTGCAATATCGATGGCCCCTCACTGAACAGATGCCAGCACCAGCGCCTCCTCCCATTTAAACCTGGGAGCTGCTAGCTCATGTGTAAAAAGAACAGGAGTACTTGTGGCACCTTAGAGACTAACAAATTTATTAGAGCATAAGCTTTCGTGGGCTACTGCCCACTTCTTCGGTGTGTGCCCCTTGCAGGTTGTAATGTTCGGCAGAGCATGCTGCAAGACTGTAGTTCCAGAGGAGAGAAATATGTCTGGCACATTAGTGTCATGGGTGAGGGATAGCTCAGTGGTTTGAGCATTACCCTGTTAAACCCAGGGTTGTGAGTTCAATCCTTGAGGGGGCCATTTAGGGATCTAGGCCAAAAAAAAAACAAACAATCAGGGACAATACTTGGTCCTGCTAGTGAAGGCAGGGGACTAGACTCAATGCCCTTTGAGCTTTATGAGATAGATAGATATTAGCTTACAAAAGCTAGCAGCTCCCAGGTTTGAACGGGAAGAGGGGCCAGTGGCAGCATTTGAAGCATCAGCTGATGCTGACCCTTTTTTTTCAGTGGCACTGAGAACCGCCCTCGCCGCTAGGTGTTGCTGGACCATTGCACATCCCTTGCTGTGGTTGTTTCTGAGACACAGAACGTTGTGTGGACGTGCAAAAGGCAGAGCTAGATCCAGAGGCCTGTGACGTGCCAGCTCACCAAAGGGGTGAGTGCGATTTCTCTCTTCACGGTGACTGTAGCTCAGGCTGGAAGGAACTCACCATATGCTCCCTCCCTTGGCTCCCTTCTAAGCCACTTCTCGAGAAGTTGTTTTGCCTGTTAGTGACGGGGAGTTCTACTTCCAAGACCACATAATCTCTTAAACTGATTTGAATGTAAAGGCACAAGGCAGGATGCCAATACAGGGGGAAGGTAATTAATCTCAGGAGGCTAGAATTGGGATTTAAGCAACGAGATCGCATTAGGCGGATGCATTTTACCTAATTAAGAAGAGAAGAAATCCCTAGAGAGTCTGCTGCTTTTTAAAAAAAAATCTATCCTGCACTTGGATGTAGCATTGCTGAAAGGGGCCAGATTATCCCCCCGGAGAATGAGATCCTACATTTAGCCACAGACCAGGGACAGCAGTGAAAACACACCCAAGTGGACCCCTGCTTAATGCGTCTCACCACTGCCCTGGGGTTCCCAACAGTGAGAGTGGAGGTTGGTACATTTATTCCTTAACCTCCCTGCTGAGTGAAGAGCTAGCGGTTCCAAGGTGTTTGGGGTGATGTGGGCACCTGATCTCAGGGAACCTGATTGAGACCAGCCACCCATCACATCTGTCACTGTCCAGCATTCAGAGCAGCCCTAGAGACAGCAGGGAGAGTAGAAGGACAATTTCACCAGCCATTCTAGGCAAAAAATTGCCCCAAGTTGTCTTTCTCTGCTCCCTGTTGTGTCAAGCTGACCTTCCTTGTGGCTGGGATGGGTGGCTGGATGCATCTCCCAACAGCGTTTGTCAAATGCTGCCCTCAAGTCATTCAGAGAAGAGCCTGCAGAACCGTGCAGTCCTTGGGTCTCAAGGAGCGGAGCTTCGGAAGAGGGGAGGTTTCAGTCTTTCCAGAATCCGCATGTCAGTTAACGTGCGTTTCTGCTTGGAAATGTGACTGCAAAATGGCTTTGCAGGGGTTTCATTGTTTCTCAGGGACTCCTAGTCAAATCCACTCAGTTTATTAATAAAACAATGGCTTTTCTCTCTAACTTTCATCCCTACAAACTCAGCCTGGGATCGGAGAGCCAAGCTGGGCTCTTTCCCTTGCTCATTGCCACCAGTAAAGTCTCCACAGGTCAAATGAGGCCCTTCTGACACCCATGCAGCCCCATTGTTGCCAGCAAGTTTGCCAGGTACAAGTGATAGAAATGTAGCAAGCAATTCTGTTAATGACACACAAGTAGGGTAGAATCCAGCACACTCGCTCTCTTAGTGGTGTTAGCCCTGCAGGGCTAATGGATTTGAGAGCTCGTAGATATGGGAATGATGGATGCTGCAGAAGAATCTAAGATAAGTAAAGAACAATACAACTTGTTCTAGACAATAAAGTGAGCTAGCTGGACTAAAGACTCAATAGACCTATAGAGTGAAATCATTTTTACATAGTCACTTTTGCAAATAAAACCACACTTTAAAAACAAGACCTTCCTTTAAGTCAGGTGCCATTTTGAGGCTGCACACATTAGCTCTGATCCTTTATCAAGTTTCCCACTTGAAGCTGATGGGAGAAGAGCTGAAACAATGGAAAAAGAGAGTTCATCTGATCCAACAGCAAACTCAGCAGCATTACTATTTCCCCAGGGGATTTTGGGCCCAGCTTCACATCCCTGTCATTCTGCTGCCTGGGCAAAGAACTTGTGACCAATGAGTGCTTGTGATTCCAGACAAACCATAAATTCAAGCCCTCCTGTAATTGCAGTAACACTTCTCAGCGCTGTTACCATCACAAAGAAAATGGAGTTGGAGTTATCTCTCCAATCCTTCTGGGATTTGGTGAAGATACCAGCACAAACAGCATAATGAACATTACAGCCGTCTCCTGTGTTTCACATGGACAATCTTAAATATTTAAGGAGCAACATCCCTTTCACAGTTAGAGAGACTCAAAATCCATCCCAAATGAATGAGGCATATTTTCCTCTCTGTTCGGGGAGAAAGGAGATTTGTACAGGAAACATCCCTTAGTATTAACAGTGGGATTTGCAAACATATCAAAGATGATCCCATGCACTGACAGGATATTACAGTCCTCGGTGTCTCTCTTATGAATATGCTCAGATTGAATTTTTCACTTTGAAATCACAAACTAATGACCTGGAATAGACATCCCTGGGCTGGACAATATCAGCTTTCAGACCTGCCAATCAGGACGTCTGATTACTAAGGATAAAACCTATTCCAGACCTGGTTTTTATCCCTAATACACGCACAGTGTACGGCGAGTGCTGCATCTTATACCAGTAATAATGCCTTGCGATTCTATAGTCCTTTTCATCAGAGTATCTCTGTAGTGAGTGAAAAACAGATCCAAGAATAGAAATGTGAACTCCTGATTCCCACTCCAACCACTAGACCACATTTCCCAACCCCACACAGAGCTGGAAACAGAACTCAAGAGCACCAGTTCTCAGTTACTTGCCCTAAACACTCCTCTCTCTGCCAGCAAGAGAACCCAGGAATCCTCAGTCTCTGCCCTCTGCTCCAGTTACTAGGCACAGTATCTAATAGCTCACCACCACGTTTTACTTTCTTCTCAAAACTATAGATTTTGATTTTCTATAAAGGGTAGGTCCTGCGCAGCACCCTGGGAGGCAGGGTGGCCTACTGGACAGAGCACTGCATGGAGTCTTAGGAGACCTGGGGTTTATTCTTGGCTCTGACACAGGCCTGCTGGGTGACCTTGGGCAAGTCACTCTGTGCCTCAGTTTCCCCATCTGTGAAATGGGGATAATGACACTAACCTCCTTTGTAAAGCACGTTTAGATCTACTGATGAAGATCTAAGTATTGTTATTATTATAATCAGGCTCACAGTTTAATTGCAGCAGAATTAATGAAGCCCATGTATTCCAAACATCTTCCCAAGGGTCCACCAAACAGCAAAACATATCTTCTTGCCTTATTTTAATTTCAGAGGAGAGGAACAAACAACCATTAGAAGTAAACGTCCCTGCTGGCTGTGCAGGCCCCATTCACCCTTTCAGGCCAGGTATCTTTACTCTGAAGATAGTGAGCACAGCAGGAATCTTTGGGATTGTTTTTAAAAAATACCCCACTAGAGGGAAGCAGTCTGCTTCCCTCCAAAGGTGCCTCAGACATATTTAATGCAGCAATCATCATTTTAGTAGTTTAATAAACTCCATCATGAAATATTTATGGAGCTCCATTTCTTTACATTTTACCGAAGATGCAACACGAATGAGTCTTGGGGGTTTTCTTCCCTTCCCTGATTATATACTGGCGAAACAAAACAGGGGAAAGCACACAACTGCAGCAAGAGCTTGGGACCCAAAGCACAAAGCAAAGTGGAACATATATCCTACATTAGAATGCATTGCATTTAAACTGCTATAGGTAAGCAGCTGGGGGCCCTATACTCTGTATGCTTGACCACAGCACAATCCTGTGGACAATTCATACAACAGTAAACAACACAATGCACTCCCTGAGGAATAACATAGGTCCCCGCTGACATAGGTGTGAGATGGCAAAGAACCAAATCAACACCCCAATGTAAATCTATGTAGCAACCTTAGTTTAAACACCAGATGAGATACACAGGCCCCTAAAAATTCAGGGCCTAGGGGAAACATAGAGGACTAGAGCCCTTCAGAGGACAGCAATTGTGTTTCATGGTAACTTTCAAAGTTTAAAAAATTGTTTTCATTCTGTTGTTGATTCAGCAGGACTAGGAATAATAAACTCTGCTCTGAATACAGCAAAGTGTAGGGATTTAAACCAGGGTTTTCTATGATCCAGGCCAATGTCCTAGCTACCAAGTTATCAAGTCAGTCTCAGTAGCATTTGCTCTCTCTCTCCCCCATTACTTTTGACCCAAATAGCCTTCCCGATGAAAACTCTGTCAAAACTTAAACGTTTTGACTTTGACAAAACAGCATATTTCATCAAGAATACTCCTCATCTCATACACAATCTATGACTCACAAAGGGGAAGGCAGCCCCGCTAAATGTGTGGAAAATCATGGAGATGTGTAGCTGCAATGTACCAACAGCTTATTAACTGCATCTCTGAACAACTTAGATAGAAATTTACCTGTTTCCTCTGTCATTCAGCAGAGCCCCAGAATGATAGACCCCACACCTAGAATGACTGCTGTCTAGACATTCTGTATTTGACCCATTTGTACCTTTATATTGTTAGCTCTGTGTGGCAAATACCGTTATTTGGGCCATCAATATTACTCATTTGTAGCATAATAGAGATGACAACACTGACTTAATTTTACTTTAACCCTACTAATACCTGGGCTTATTTATCATGCAAACTAATCACGGTTAGATCCTTCCTATGTTAACCTGGCTAAAACCATTTTCCATTCTCCACCCAGGCATAGGATTAAAAGATTCATTCAAGTGCTTCCTTCTGATCTCACTGGCCACAGGAGGCCAGTCTGTGCCTTGCAGTCCATTACTTTGTTATCTTATGCTT
This sequence comes from Malaclemys terrapin pileata, assembly GCF_027887155.1. NCBI lineage: Eukaryota > Metazoa > Chordata > Testudines > Emydidae > Malaclemys > Malaclemys terrapin. The sequence goes on along the minus strand of NC_071523.1, from coordinate 19,880,759 downwards.
GCTCCCTTGGGAAATTGTCCTTCATCCCCAAGCTCCAATTCCCCAACTGTTCCAAGAGATGCTTGCTTTGTTTTCTATTTAAAATCACAACAGGAGGACGGGAAGCAGGAAATAGTTTATTCTTTTATGAAGTCTCTCATGTTGGCTGACATCCTGTCACAAAATGTCAAAATGCCACAGCACACAACCGCCGGTCCTTTAAGATGACATTTGAAGGACTGATTCTTTGGTTGAAAAGAAATCACCAACAGGGATTGGCTATGAAAATCTGGTAAGGAAGATCCTGTATGTACGCTAACAAGTATAACTGTCATTGTTATCTCACAGGTATGTATAGCACCTTTTGTCCTGAAGGATCCCAAGCTCTTTACAAACTCTGGGTCACGTATCAAGCCTGGCTAAGGCCCAGTTTCCCTTTTTGGGGGAACAAGTCCCATCTGCAATGCTGGCATCTGCAAATGAACGGTGTGCATAGCTCTGAGTGCTTGCACCTCTAATGACCTGATCTGCATCCCTGATTTGTGGGCAGAAAAGGAGAGTGCAAATTTTACAGACTCAAATTGCACTCAGAAAAGAGGGAAGGTGTCCTTTCAAAAAAAAAAATCACAAAAATCTCTATATCTGGATAATGGAGCCAGTGGAGTTCTCCCAAAAGTGAATTTGGCCAGGGTGGATGATTCCTATGTGGTGTTGTAAGTGCCCTGACTTTATAACCAATTAGGCTTTAGTGCTTTAGCTACTTTAAGACAGCAGTAAGCTCTTGACATCTTTTACAGCCATGAAAGCCGTGGCAAAAGAGCAGCATGTTAGTATTTCCAAAGAGCAGAAATCAGTGTGCCCACTGAATAAGTAGAAAACTGCCCCTTTTCAACAGACCCAGGGTTGTATTACACAAACCTCCACCACAGTCAGTGTGCAAATGGACTGAAAACACAGCTGCCTCGGAACTGTAAAGCCTGTTATTTACCTTGCTGCATCTCAGCCGTTCGGACAGATGAAGATGGGAAGTGACAATCTGTGTTTATGTCCTCAAAGCAAAGCCACGCCAGACTCTGCAAACACATGCTTACAGTGCACTCCTTTCAGTGACAGTCCATTACTCAGCACAAATGACCTGGCATGACCAGGGCTGGTGCAAACATTTAGGCGGCCTAGGCGGTCGCCAAGGGCGCTAGGATTTGGGGGGCACCATTTTCTTTGGCAGCGACCGCGGCAGCCGGATCTTCGGCCGCCCCGGTCGCCGCTGGCATTTAGGCGGAGGGAGCTGGGACAGTGGAGTGCAGGGAGGGCCGCCTGCAGCAAGGGGGGGGCGGCACGCAGGGGAACACCCCGCCCCAGCTCACCCCTGCCCCGCCTCCTCCCCGAGCACACACCCCCGCGGCAGCTCCCCCCCTCCGCCCTGAGGCGCCCTCCCTGAGGCACCCCCCCCCCGCGGCAGCTCCCCACCCCCCACCCTGAGGCACCCCCCCGCACCCCAGCTCACCACTGCCCCGCCTCCTCCCTGAGCACGCTGTGGCTGCTTCACTTCTCCCGCCTCCCAGGCTTGCGGCGCCAGTGAGGTGGGGCGGGGGGGGTGCCTCAGGGCGGAGGGGGAGGAGCTGCCACGGGGGGGGGGGGTGCGCCTCAGGGCAGGGGCTCGGGGACGGGGGCGCACAAGGTGGAAGTTTCGCCTAGGGCGCGAAACAGCCTTCCACCGGCCCTGGGCATGACAGTCTCAAGCCCAGACGTGTCACTCAAATCGAAAACTCTCCAAGTATAAAAAGCTGTTTTCATTCCCAGCAGTCCCAGAGGATTGGTTTCAAAGAGATATAGTATGTTGAGGGCAGGCAGGAGACACCAGGTAGATTTCCAGGCAGGAGTGTGCATTTTGATAGCACTTTTCACCCAAAGGTTTTATTATTTAATTCTGTTTCTGAGTGATTCCCCATCATGCACTGAGCACTCTTAGTGTGCACAGAAGAAACCTGGAAGAGCTTACCACCTGTCATGGAACAACGGATTGCAGACTCTTTATGGTTACACACAACAAGGGAAGCTGTGGTGTGAATTACATCATACCCAGCTGAAACTGCAGAAGGTCCGAATCTGGCCAGGACACCCAAGCAATCATTCCTGCACTTGCAAAAAGTGCTGTTAATGAATCAGTGATGTAATGGTCCCTTTGGTGGTTGGTAGGAGGACGTGGGGGGGGATATTTGCACACACTAGTAGATGAAAACCCATGCTGTCGCAAGGGTGTAATTCATAAAGCCATATGCGTAAAAAAGCCCAAAATGCCTGAGAACTTAAAACTGACTGTAACAGTCCATGAATCCCTGTGATGATTTCATCTGGTGATGCTTGCAACTGTTTCCATCACTTCACGCTGACTCAACAGACGTTCTAGGCTTCTGAGTGATGTTTGGAGTAATTGTGTGTTCTGGATGTGTTATTCCTGTGAGTGGTTGAGTAGGTTTGTGGGTGAGTTGTGTTGTGCTGGGAGAGTTGTGTGGATTTGTGCAGGTGGTAACTGCGGGGAGGGGGAGTCCTGTGGGGAGGGACTATGCGTAGGAGGTTGTACATGCTGGTTGTGTTGAGATGTAGGTGGTTGTGTTGTTTTGTGTAGGGGCGTTGTGCTGGGAGATTTATATTGATTTGTGCAGGTGGTGAATGAGGGATGTATGCTGCAGTGAGGGGCTATATGTGTTTGGGGTTACTCTGTGCGATGGTTGTGTATTTGTGCTGGCAAAGTTGTGTCGTTTTGTGTGAGTGGCCAATGGGGGGTGCAGTGGTGAGGGACTGTGTGTTTGGGGTTAGATAGGCTGGTTGTGTTGTTGTGTGGGTTGTGCTGAGTGATTTGTGCTCATGGCAGTTGGGTGCATGGGTGTGGCCATTTGTCCAAGTAAACAACCAGTCTCCCGTAGACCACCAATGAAATTGTTGAGTGCAAACTAGCTGTAGAGTCAGGGTGGTAATGGTTGAGTCAGCTCTGATATCACTGGGGCCTCTTGGCATGGCATAGACACCTGCCCTGCTGTCGCTGCTCACCATTCAAAACGGCTGAGAACTTAAAAATGGGACAGTAAGAGCACAAAATCCATCAGGATTCCACCTGGTGATATTCTGACCCAAAAGAGCCCTCAGCCATGCTTGTAGCTCCTCCCATCGGGTGTAGGCTTCAAAGTGACACGCAGACAGAGTGACATTCCTGGGATGTGATCCTATCCATGGAATGTCAGGGAGGGGGTGGGAGGCGTCTGTGACAAAGCCCTGGCTCCCTGAATCAGAGCGGATGCAAAGCTGATCATTGACGTGCTGCTGCTGCATTGGAGACCCGTAAAGGACTGAGTCCGATACAGTCTGGGACATTGGAGCAGTTGCCCTAGCATGGACCTTTCCAGCGGAAGAGCTGCTCTGTTAATTTAGCAGCTCTTAAAGAGAATTGGGAGGAAAGTCAGAATATTTTCCTGATTCTCTTTTCCCATTTTACCAATATAAATCTTACCCCCAGGGCCCACCGGTGCAACCACCACTACTTAGACATCTCCTCACACTCTCGGCTAAAGAGATGGGTGCAGCTCTTTAAGGGAAACGCCTGGCCATGCTCTTTTTCTCTAGAGTGTGTTCATTTGTAATTAGCCTTTTATTGTGGGGGAAGCACTAACGCAGTGAACCAGAATGATATTTCTGCAGTGGCTGAAAACCCCACCCTGTAAGACACTAGAGAAAGCTACACCTGCCACAGAAAATATTTGTGGGGGGGTTTCCTTGTGATGGTGAGATGCTACTTGGCCTAGCTAACTTCATCTCAGCTCGGTGACCAGCAGAGAGTTTTATTTCTTATGCTTCTCCGTTTTGGCTGACTCAAGTCCACAGGGATATGACTCATCTGCTGAAGACCTGGCATTTCTTAGGAGGCAAGAACTGAACCGCTGGTGTTTCCTAAACTTTATTTTTATTGACTTTTCACAGGATAAGAAATAGAAAAACAACAACTGTGAATTTAGAGTGACAAGGAGGGAGAGAGGCCACTTGGTAATCACTTCACAAGGCAACACAAATATTGATGGTTCCCGTGCGCCAAACAATTGCTCCTCAGCCCATTGCTCACTAACACAAGTCCCATTAAGTCACAGCGGTAAATCAAGACTGGGCTGTGGTTTTGGAGCCATTTAAGCCTTGATCTTGCAACAACTTACGCATGTGCTTAGCTTTAAATTGCGCTCAATGGGACTACTCAGAAGCTTAAAGTTAAGCATGTGTATAAGTCTTTGTAGGATCAGGGTTTAAAACATTCCGACTGTCCTTGGAGAGACACTGTCAGGATAAAATTAATATTACTTAAAATAAAAATTGATATGTTTAACAATTGTTGTCCTTCCCTGTGCTATTAATAACACCAGAAGTTGGTGAACCTGAGAAAATTTTAAAATCTCTGTCATAGTTGCTGGGCTCGCTGCACTTCTGTCTCGCTGTGGTCTCTGAGTGCACACCCTCTGGTGTCAGGGGCTCCCTTCACTCCTCTCAGGTGGACTCACACAATTTTCTACCAGGCCCTTGGCTGCAGTACTCTATGCATCAACCCTGCAGTTCCAATGAGGTTTAGGATCCTTGTTCCCCTTCAGGAGCCTGTGACCAATGGTATTCAGAGACCCCATACAGCCCTCTGAAACCAATGTATGGTTTATTTTGTAGGAACAAAGCACTGAAAGAAAATGGATTTTAAAAACAGCAAAGGATCTACAAGTATGCCTATCTTACCTAGAGTCCTTCCATCAAAATGACTACCTAGCAGACTAAGGCTAAAACACCCCTAAAGTCTGTGCTGGGTGTTAACTGTCTCTCCTCCTGCTTGATGAACCGTGTCTCTCTTTAAAACCTCTTGGACCATTTGATCTTCCTTCCCCACACAGGTATTGATTCATTCAGGAGACGGGGCTGGCAAGCCCAGCAGAGCATCTAAGCAAATGGTTCTTGCACTTTGCTTCAAGTTTTTGTGAAAAGTGAATACCAGGATCCACCTCGCCACACCCCTTACTGAAAATGCTGTTACTGAAATTAACTCAGTACATGTATATAGTAAACATCACATAACCAGGTCAACACGTGATCTTCATAAATTACAGGCAGCTCCAAATCCATCACAATCTCATTGATGTTTTCCACATTTTTGCACTCTGCTTACTTCTTTGCATTTCACTCCACTTGAAATAGAGAAGCCAGACTGGTCAGTTTCACTTTCTGATTCTCCTGCACCAGCAGGAGTTGTGTTTGGGTTGCAGACACTGCAGAGGAAGGTCTAGATTTCAATTAAATTAAATCAAAGTGGAAACACTTTATCTTCATGGTAGATTTTGTTAAAGATTTTTTTTTTCCCAATGAAACAAAATGGTGCGGCCAAACTATCTGACCACAGAAAATCTTGCGGTTCCTCCTCAGTTGGCCCCAATGACAATTAATTGAAAGACCCCTCAACTCGGATCAGCACAGAATCTAGTCATGTAACCTTCTAGTTTCTATCCATCTTGATAAGTTTCCACATGACTACTGCTCACTGCCAGTGACTACCAATAACATTGCTACGATATACTTGTTATCAATACAAATACAAATTAAGGGTCGAATCCTGCAGCTCTTGCTCAGACTAGCCAGTCTACATAAGGTGTTTTAGATGAAATCCAGGTACTATTAAAGTGGCGTTGCCAACTCTCACAATTCTAGAGTCTCGCAACATTTTAGTGGGGTTTTTTTGAAAGTCCCAGTTCCTGGATTCATGTGATTATAAAACCATGTTTCTATCCCTCATGGTTATGAAGAAAAGGTGGAGAACATGAACACCAGCAGACAAATATAAAGAACACCACATGCATTATTTAAAGTCTCATGATTTTTCAACCACACTCGTGATTTTTGGACACTTGGGGTCGGTAATACTGCTGGAGTCTATGAGACGACTCCTCTTAGTAAGGGCTGTAGAACTAGGCCTTTCAGTGTCTGCCCCAGTTCCCTCATCAGTGTTATACAATGGTTTTTGCTGAAGAGATTCATGGTGTTACTCAGTCTATTCTGACAAAGGCAGGATAAGTCCTATCTTTATTCACAGCCAAACAGTGTCATTGATGGGTCAGAATTCTGTGCACCCCAAGGAAAAGGTCTCTTTAAGGGTCTGTTTGGATTTTTATTTTTTAATATATGTAGCTGTAGCTAAATATTCACCTCAGACTCCAGTGATGCCACCTCCATTTTGCCTCCCATCCTTCAGGCTGGCCCTATTCACCTTCTCTTAACCACGGTTCCACTCAGAGAGCTAATGCGCCGTGTACCCTGTCAGATGGCCAGACAGACGCCGATTAATTTGAAATCACGTTGACCTTTTAAGCACTGTTCTTACCTGAATAAGCAAAACACAAATACCTCAGTCCCTAGGCACAAGCAGGAGCAACTGGACACCCAAGTTCATTTTAAGGAAACTCATAATAAAAGGGAAAGATGTGGTTTGTGGTAATTTTTAGGAGGTTGGGACCATTATGTCAGTCAGCTTCCAGGCAGAGGAGACTGAAGGTTAGAAGTTAGAGATGAATCAAAGCCAGACCCCTTTTCCTAACTCCCTCTCTGCACTTCGAGGATTAGGAGAAGATGTCACCTGCATCGCAACCACCCTTTACTGCTTTTCCAGAGCTAAAAGGAGTGAAGAACCTACCTCCATCCCCCATTCTGCAGAGCCCAGCAGCTTTGGGAAGCAGCAATTCTCAGCTTAAATAATTGGGGCAGTGGCCTGGAAAACACAAGCCTTTATTACACACGGCCCCAAGGTGGCTGCCTCAGCCCTTTGGAGTGCACTGGACTTTATAGCTTTACTGACTCAGGCAAAAGTCCCATTAGCTTCTGAGGGAGCTTTGCCTGAGCAAGGAGTGCGGAATGGAGCCCAAATCACTCGGGGAACTAACACACTGAAAACAACCTCTTTATTATGACTTAGCAATAAAAAACACTTGGATCTGTGGGAGCGGGGAGATCATCTGGGATTTCCCATTTGACCTAACACTCTGCTCCTCAAAAAGGATCCTCTTTGTGATTGATAAGGTATGATAAGACTCCCTCCAGGGCCTGTCAGCATCACTTCCTGTATCTGTCACATCACAAGAAGCCTCTTGAGAGATACTCCCTTCCCAGTCCCACCTCCCCAGGAGAGGAGGTTGCTGGCTTAGCAGTTTCTCAGGCTCCTTGTCTGACTTCATCTCTACAGTAACCTTCTGTGAATGCCACTTTTTGCCTGCTTAGGAGCTGGACTTCAGGAACATGCATCATTTATGTCAGATGCTTCCTTGGGTTTTTTCTCTTTAATGCAGCATGTCCTACCCTCAGTTCTGCCTCTCCTCCCCATCAGCTTCTCACTTCAATCCATTTCCTGTGGCCAAATGCACAGCAGTGGGGTGGGAAAGTCCAAGAAGGTGACAATAAAAGATACTATGCAAACAGAGAGTTTAAAAAGAAGAACATCCCTAAACACGCACTCCCACAACTCAGCCTTCCACTGCAGCACGACAGAATGTGCCTTCACTTTTCAATGGGATGCCTAGAAATTACCCACTGCTTAAAGACAGGGCTAGAGTGGGTTAGATCCTCAGCTGATGTAAATCATCAATGATTTCAATGGGGTTAAGCCAATTTACCCCAGCTGAGGATCTGACCCAGGATATTTTGTGGTCTGATGGCACCAGAAATTATTTGCTATTACCTGCAGATGATAACAGGAAGAATGTAGCTCATTACCAGCCCAAAAGCAATCAGCAGGGAGCTTTGAGATGGGTTTTAAATAATCTCCCTGCCTAGACCACCAAGCCGCTTTTAAAGAGCCCTCCACATGTTTAGCAACAACATATTATTGATGGAAAATTAATAAAACTTCAGCATCAAATATTTATCCCATTACACCGGCTTAAGTAATTTAAGCTGCTGAAATCAACATAACGTTTATATTTTTAATGAGCCTTCTGTAAAGCAGGCTCCTCTGTCATTGTCAGGTGTGTGTGGCAGAGAGCTACATTTACACAAAGCAATTTTAATCTCCCCAAAGAAACAATGCTAAATAATGCAGAACGTTTACTAAAACGTTTCCTGTTACTGAAGGAAAATCTGGATGCAGTTACGGCTGATATTCATTAGCGTGTAGGATGGATGCATCTTGCATTCTCTTGCTATTTCCTCTGAAATATGCTCCATGGGAAGCTTTGACACAGGGTGGCCTGAGCAGTTAAAGCCTAGAGCTGCACCTAATGTTTGAATTTGTTCCCAGGCTGAGCTTTACAGAAGTTGGAGACAGCATGTAGTGTATAGAAAATTCTCCTTTGCTTTATCCAGGCTAGTGCTCAAAGCTTCAGGCAATGAGGTGTCCAGCGCTTCCCTTGGAAGAGAGATCTGGAGGCATATGGGGTGTAGCCTCCTACAATACAGGCTTGCAAACTGCAGAGACAGGATCTCACTATGCCTTTCAATGTGTTGTTGGAGATCAGGCAAGGAGCCTGCTACGAAATACCTGGAGATGGGAGGGAGGTGGGACAAATGAGCACACCAGGTTGTCCAACTTCGCTTCAGACCTCCTACATCCAGTCTCAACAAGAAGCTTTAGAACTGAGTGAGGCAAGGCAGTACCACCTTTCTGTTCCCCAGTTCATACCACAAAGGTCTGCTTGTATGTGTCGTGTGTCCCTATGCATCCGAAGAAGTGGGCTGTAGTCCACGAAAGCTTATGCTCTAATAAATTTGTGAGTCTCTAAGGTGCCACAAGTACTCCTGTTCTTTTTGTGGCACCTTAGAGACTAACAAATTTATTAGAGCATAAGCTTTCGTGGACTACAGCCCACTTCTTCGGATGCATACAGAGTGGAATAAATATTGAGGAGATATATATACACACATACAGAGAGCATAAACAGGTGGGAGTTGTCTTACCAACTCTAAGGTGCCACAAGTACTCCTGTTCTTTTTCCTGACTTTCAAGGATGTTTAAGAACTAGAGATGGGCTTCAGCCACCAAGTATAGACCTGGAATCAAACCCAAACGGGATTTCCCCAAAGCCTAGGGAGCAAGGGAGTAGCTCACATCCAGCAATCTAGCTGGAGACCCTCTCCACTAAAACCCTCCCCACATAACGGGCAATCTTCTGAGCAACAGAACCTTGAGCCTTCAGTGTTGTGTGGAACTTCGAAACCAGAGTTACTAAATGAGGCGTTTGGTGCTCACAGCTTGGGTCAGAGGGCAGCAGCCCAAACCACAGAGAATTATTAGCCTATATTAGTAGAAACAGAGAATAATTATCGGGGCCTGGTCCCGTGAGCTAATGGCAGAATTGCAATGCCAGTGACCTCAGGCTCACACTCCTCCAAAGGGACATGCTCTGTCTCTGGAGAGGAAGTGCTTTATGTCACTCTCTAATAAGGACAGACACCCAAGGGTGAGAGCGTGTGATGGGCAGAGAGGAATCAGCAGGGAACGAGGAAGCCACAAGACAGGAAGGAGAAGGGAAGACCTTCCCTAGAAGAAAACCTCTGAAAAACTGATGGACAAATGGAGGCATGACTGAGCACAGCTCATTAGCCAGAGTCAACACTAGCTAGTTCCAGTGGCTGTGAGGAGGATAATGCCTGAAATCTCTCAAAACAAAAAGCCATCCTGCAGCGAATTTTCTCAGGCCGTAGGCCAATATTGTCAGAGTCCTGATGAGCTGGCAAAGCACTCCTAGGCTTTTTGAAAGAGGCAGATAATGGGAGCAAGCATTAAGGTGGAACAAAGGGAGATTCCAGACTGTTAGGTGTATCACACAGGATGACAGAGCTGTAAGAATGCTTTGCAGGAATCTGGTCAGTACAGAAAGCCATTATAATTAAGGGGAAATCTAAGAAGGAAGGGGGTAAGGAGCCTTCTCGCCAGGTGGAACCACAGCTGCTTGGCAATCAGATTACTCTGAGGACCAGTGGGTGGCAGGAAGTCCAGCAATGACAGACCAAATCTGGGAGCCAGCGGAGTCAGAGGGGAAATGGCCCAGCACAGACATGAAAGAGAAAGAGACAGCAGGCCTCTCCCAAGGGAGAGTAGCAGAGAGGGGCAGGTTAGTCCAAAACTGGGAGGGCCTTAGACACAAATGATGCTTGTTTCTATCTCCCACTGCAGCCCCTTTACACTGTTCTGGAGGCATAAAAGGAGGTGAAATGACCCTCCTGAGAAATCTCTCTCGCATAGTCCAGTGGTTCGACGATGACATTTCCATGCTCTCTCTTATTGTGGATTCTGGAATGACTTTGAAGTCCAAAGCATGACGTGCATGCTTGTGAGCAGATCGGGCAGACAATGTCAAGGGTGAGCGTCTTGGTAGCTATAGCGGTGGTCTGATGCTTTCCCTTTGCAGCTAACAGTTGATTATTTCTGTCCTCTTGAAAGGCTTGGAAAACTCAGGGTGCTGAGTGTCACCAGGCTGATCTATTTGACACAGCCTTCTTGAGATCATCTGGTTTTACTGCACCTAAGTGTGTGCTGTTCTTGATGCTGTCCTTATGGCACTTCCTGGGGTGGCCTGGATTCCAGTGTTCTTGTGCCAATTCTCCATAGAGAATTTTTCTGGGGAGTCAACGTCCAGGCATCTTAATGATAGTTGGGCTTTTATCAGCATGGCCTCGATGCTTGTGGCATTTGACTTTTGGAGAACCTCCAGGTTGCTAATTTTGTCCTGCCAGCCCGGGCCGGCTCCAGCAAAGGAAGCAGGTGCTTGGGGCGGCACGTCCGGGTCTTCAGCGGCAGGTCCCTCAGTCCCTCTCGGAGGGAAGGACCCACCACCGAATTGCCGCCAAAGTGCCGCCAATCGCTGCTTTGCCTTTTTTTTTTTTGTGGCTTCGCTGCTTGGGGCGGCAAAAAAGCTGGAGCCGGCCCTGCTGCCAGCAGATCCCCATAATGGCGGGCAGAGACTGCATATGGAAGGCCTCTAGCTGTTTGATATGCCATTTGTATGGTGTCCAGGTCTCACAGCCGCAGAGGACAGATGTGAGCACAAAAGCATTGTAAAGGAATCTCATTTTATATACAGGGGTTCCCTCACTAGTATTAAGCTCCTGCACAGTCCAGCATAGAGGGTGGTTCAGAGCAAGGCGTGAATGATTCTGAGCCACACATGTAAGGCCCCACCCTGGAATTGCTCTCAGGTGAGAGAGATGCCAGGCAAAGCCAGAATTTGCCCTTCCTCTACCTGGACTTCATTTTGCAACCTCAAGTATAAAAAAAAATGATTTTAATCAATTCCATAGCCTGCTTTCTGGAATTCTGGCTAAGAGAGTTCATGGAGGATGGAACCCAGCTTGATGTGCCAAGCACATGTGTGTGAGGGAGTGGATGTGTGTGAGTTGCCTGATTGGAACTGCGGGTGGGCGGAAAGTAGTCACTCTATGTGGGAATAAGTCACCTGCTGTGTTGTGTGAAATCTTGCTCATGTGCCCAGAGGTGTTGTACCAGGTGCATTTTACACCCTTTTCTAAATTAATGGAGAGTAAATAAAAATAAATAAACAATAGGAAAAAAATTTCCACCTTAAACTTTGGACTTTTAAGCATTCCCCGAGTTTAGTCTTGCAGGAGACAGGAAGTAAAGCTATCAAAATCTGGATTGCTCAGCTGAAATTCGGGAGTGGTGGGGACCCCAGGCCCAGACTGCTTACCTGCACCCAGTCAGCAAATGGAAACAGCGAAGGGAGACTGATGGAAACAAGAGTAAAACTGTTTGATGCTAAGTGCCACACTGGCTGGGACTAGCAGATTGTCAGGGCTATTAAATAAAATAACAGCTCTGGCTCTGTGAATCCCCATCGGCTCGGCAGCAAGGGAATCGTGCTTGGAACTGAGCGTTCTGGCCACCCGCAAGAGAGCTAAATGGCTTGACACAGTAGGTAAGTTCCTTTCATGATAATCAGCTCTGCGCCAGAGAACAGCTGCTCCTCACCCATTAATACATTTTTAATATTACATGTTCATTCCCTGTTTGTCTCAAGGGTGCTGAGAGGGGGTCTGCAAATGGAGAAATGGAAAATCAACATTTTCCCCAGCCCTGCTGTGGCGTCAGGCTGCACTACCCCTGGACTCTGACAAACCTGGGAGCCAAGAGATGTGCTGCTTGCTCCCTCTAGTTTGTCAATCCCATTCCCTGCCCCACACCTGGAACTTTCCTCCCCTCCCCCACATAAGGATAGCCAGGGTCTAGAACCACTATGACCACATGGCAGCGAGCTGCCCTTGCTGCCTGCTTCCTTGTCTGGGTAGTTAATTTCCTATCTAATACTGACCCCAAGTGTTTGGGAGCTGGGAGGTTTAAACAAAATGAGCTTCCAACCCAGCGCTTACTATATGGCCTGTTTAGCCTTTACAACACCCAGGGGAGAGGCACCAAGAAAGACAGACAAACAGCTGACAAGTAATTTGCACCAAAGGACTGAAAACAAGTAGCTAGCTGCTGCTGCTGCAAATTAATCCTGGTTCACCCCCCACCCAGTGAAGCTTGTGAGGCTTGCACTGGATGCAGAGTCAAGAGATTTGGCTTCATTTCTCACCTCTTCCACCTGTTTTCTATGTAAACTAGACCAGGTCATTTAATCTGTCTGCGCCTTGGTTCCCCTTTCTCTATACACAAAAGGAGAGTGTGGGGGTTGTGAGAGATATTCACTAATGATCGTGAGGATACTTGGATACTCAAGTGGGGGGACCATATAAATAACTAGGTGGGTAGAAGCATTCAGAGCTTGATGCAATTTCACCCATAAACCCATAGAACGAAGATTTGGGAATGAAATGGAAAATGGTTAAACAGTGGGTGTTGGAGTAACCCACATACCCCCCGGGTGTGGTGTTCTGTCCCATCTAGTAGCCCTGAGACCACTTAGGGAGAGATTAATGAGTCTGTTCTACAGCCTTAACTCAGAGCCATACGGCTTTTAGCTCATTCAATAGAGGCTCATCCATTTAGCATCCGAGGTTCGATCCCACCCGCCGCCGACCGCGCTCTGTCGGTGTTACATTGGCTTAGTTAACTCACCCATAGTTAAACCAACTGTTGAATTAACTCGGAATAAAAGTTCTGTAAGTCCCTGGGATCTGTTGCTTCCTCAGGACAAGGCTCATTCCTTCAGCACTGCTCTAAAGGATCAGCCAGGCTCCTGAAGCAATGGTAGCGATTCTAAGGGTATGTCTATACTGCAATTAGACACCGGCGACTGGCCTGTGCCAGCTGTCTCAGGCTACAGGGTTCGAGCTAAGGGGCTGTTTCAGCTTGGGCTAGAGCTCGGGCGCTAGGACCCTGTGAGGGGCAGGATTCCAGAGCTTGGGTTGCAGCCTGAGCCGGAATGCTACCCTGCAATTAAACAGCCCCTTCGCCCGAGTCTTACAAGCCCAAGTCAGCTGGCATGGGCCAGCTGCGGGTGTCTAATTGCAGCGTAGACATACTCTTCGATGCTCAGTGGGATATTTGTGCGGGGAGAGATTTACTTATATTTGGTTAAATTCTTTGAAAATAAGCATTGTACAAAGCAATTAAGCATTGCAAGGGGTATAGAACTGAGGCAGACTCATTTCAAAGCCATTCACTCATGAGTTAAGGTTTGTAAAGTGCTTTGACAATGAGTAGTACACATCGGGGCTAAGGACAGTTACTATCACTGAGTAATTGTGCTGATTACTGGGACCTGGTAAATGGATTCTACTGCCAACAACAGGGAACACAGGCCAGGGGGCAGTATCTTGTGTAATATCAGAAACATTCAGAGGCCTGCAAGAGATAACTGTATATTCTGGCAAATAACATTCCCATCTGACCATGAGATTTCTGATTCCCTGTTTCCTTCCCTTAAGGTTTTTGGCTAAGGTCAGGCATGTCATAAATCCTCTCTTAGCTGTTCCTTACTGCAGAACTTGCTTAATTCTAACCCTTCTGACCCCACCTCTCACCCTGCCAAGGCTCTAATGTAGGATGCAGTGTGTGAGAAAGATCCAAAGAGCAGGACACAAAAAATCTCTTCATGCAGGAAACCTAAAATGCCATACGATTACTTCCTTTAATGTAAATAACTTTGTCTATAATCTCTGCTTCGGGAGTCTTTATTTCGAATGTGAATAATTTTCAGCGATATAAAGGCACACTAGATTTGTACGGTGCGACTTTGGGACATTTGAGAGTTAGGTTATGGAGCGGTACTCTCTGCTGTTCATGCTGGGCTGGGCACCTTAGAATGTTTCGGGAGCCCACATAAGATCTATTTTATTTGAACTGAGATGAAATGATATGAGGACACACCACACCTGGGAGTAGAGGGTCTAATGTATTAACTGAGCTTGCCTGGCAATCGCCAACTTGGTTGAGACTATGGATTGAACCAGAGAACTCTAGAGCAAAAGCAAGTCTCGACAGCTTGTGCTAAAGATTAACTCATGCAGCTGGGACTGTTACCAATTGACATCTTTTCTCAATCAGACACAGAAAGGGATGTGTAGCCCACTCTGGGCAGAAGCATCATGCTGATTAGTAGACAGTTCCCTAGCCTTCATGCTCTCTCACTCTCAATACCCCCACGTTTTCTTAGCAAAGAGGAATTTGGACACTTGAGCTCAAGATGGTTACTTTCTGATTCAGGAAAGCATCACCAAGTGTCTCTGTTTGATAATTACTTGGCTTGGGGGGTGCGGGGAACCATCCAACAGTTAATAGCCATTACACTTACAGGCAAAATTCATTCCTTTGACCGCTGTCCCTATCATGTCCCTAATGTTCAGCCAAATGAGCCCAGAAGGTTATAAAAAAAAATGGAGACACTGATGAGTGTGGCAGGCAAAGAAAAATGTGCTGCAACAGACTAATTTACATATTCCATTTCACAGCTTGTACCCCGCCGCATGTTTAATAAGATGATAGGCTGGTTCCCCCACCCCAGATCCCCCTTGCTTAAAGGCAAAAGAGCTCTCGATACAGCACTTTTCATCTCTTTTTTTCTCCTGCCTGTCAGCCCAAAGGTTAAAAAAGACACTTTTTAATCTAATTGAAAATACATCCTCTTTTATGCAATCTGATCCCCTGGTAGGGCTCCTTGGTGGTTACTAGTCACATTGCAATTTCTCAAGTCACTTGTCCCCTGAAGAAGTCTGGACTGGTCTCAAAGGAGATCTCCATAACAGCTCCCATTTCATGATGCACTTTCTGTGTTGCACTATGGATGTTTACTCTGCATGGTATCAGGGCTACACCTCTACCCCACTATAACGCGACCCGATATAACACGAATTCGGATATAATGCAGTAAAGCAGCGCTCCGGGGGGGCGGGGCTGCGCACTCCGGTGGATCAAAGCAAGTTCGATATAACATGGTTTCACATATAATGTGGTAAGATTTTTTTGGCTCCCGAGGACAGCATTATATCAAGGTAGAGGTGTACTTCAGAAAAGCTCCCAGAATTCTTCAACTTCAAGAATTCAGAATTTCCATGAATTTTTTGCATTGGTCTTCACTGCAGACGATGTTGGGGAGATATCCACATCAGAGCTATTCTTTTTGGGCAATAAATCCAAAGTACTGTCCCAAACTGATGTGTCAGTAGACGAGGTTTTAAAACAAATTGATAAACTAAAAAGTAATAAGTCCACAGGACCAGAAAGTATTCACCAAGAGTTCTGAAGAAGCTCAAATATTAAAATGCAGAACTAACTGCACTATAGAACCGATCTCTTAAATCAGCCTCTGTACCGGATGACTGGAAAGTAGCCAATTTAGTGCCAATTTTTAAAAAGGGCTCCAGAGTTGATCCTAGCAATTACAGGCCGGTATCAGGCAAACTGGTAAAAACTACAGTAAAGAACAGAATTATCATATCGTATTGCCATGGAATGTTGGTCTGAGTCAGCGTGGCAAGTCCTACATTCTTATATAACATCCATGGCCACTGAGTGCAACGTGTTTAGGAAGGAGAGGGAAAGAACCTCATTTAGAGAGGATATCAAGCCACTTGGTTTCCGGTGTACTTTATCTTGTCAGCAGTTACAGGGTGGAGTATTTGAAAGGAACAGTATTAGGAGCTGGAAGCAGGACATCTAGGTTATCTTCCCACACCAGCCTCCGACTCACTCTATGACCATAAGCAAGTACCTTTGCCACTGAGCACCTCATTTTCCCCATAATGACAATACCCAACTCCCAACTTTAATGAATTATGTGAGGCATAATTGTTCAGAACCAGAGGTAAAAGTAAGCCGGTACAGTCTGGTATGGCATACCAGCAGGAGCTGGTACACAGCCGACCGTACCAGCAGGGGGCAGTTTCCCCGGGTGGCAATTTAAAAGGGCCGGAGCCCCGGGCCCTTTAAATCATGATTTAAAGGATCCAGGGATTGAAAGTCCCCGCCCCTTCCAGTTGAGGCCCCACCCCCTTCCAGTTGAGGCCCCGCCCCCTGCTCAGGACCCCAGCCCTGCATACGGGTAAGTCCCTTAAATTACTTTCACCCCTGTTCAGAACATGCTTTTAAGAACTTCAGAGGAGAGAAGCTCAGGCAGTGCAATGTGTTAGATTAGATTATTCTGAAAAGGAAGAGTTGCTAATTTCAAGTATTGGCCAAGACTGGCCAAGCTAAAACAAAGCTGAATATTGGTCCTGGTGTGTTTACAAAGCAGGGTATACATTTTCACTATATAATAAAAACAATCGTCTGTATTGCTTGGCTGCAAGCGACAATTCTGTAAGGGAATAGAGAACATTAGGATGCTTTTGGAGGAGGATATGAATTACACTTCAGCTACAGAACAAAGCACAGAAGGACCCTTGAGCAGTGCATGAAATTGCAGAACAACATAACAGGCATGTCTCTCAACCTCAGTTTAACTGTGAGAACTTTATGCTGCTGAGAAAAATGTCTCATTTGAATTTTCTCATAGGTAAAACATTAAACTGTTGCCATTTGTTTCTAAAACATAAATTGTTGTTCATTTTTTTAATGCTGAGAGGTGTGGATAAGAGTTGTTCCCTGAGCAATAGGGACTTGGAGAAGAAAGGTGGGTAACAACATCAAACCACTGATGAATGTTTGTATGGTTTTGAAATCTACAAATGTGTGAAAAGTTCCCTGTGAAGAATTCAGCTCTCAGGCCTTTAATCTGGTCACTTGTCACTTCAGAGTCACAGTTATGGTATTGTACTGCACTGTTACTCTACTGGTGACATAGCAATAAAAGTTTCCATGTAATTCTTGATCCATTAAACCAACAAAAAGCAGATGTGCAATTTAGTGTGACACTCACAGATGTGCATGCACCAAGGCCTGAATCCAGAACCCACTGAAGTCAATAGCTTCCATTGGATAGGGCTCCAACTCTTTCCCAGAACATGTACTCTGGGTATTGTTACACGATCAGTTACAGACCACAGATACCAATAATTACTTGAAATGATAAAATACTAAATAATCCTTATTAAAAAAATAACTACATATTTAAATGCTGGTGTCTCATTCTTTGCTTCACATAAATTCATCTACTGTATTATCATTGGTGTCACTGGAGTCCTTGAAGTTAAACAGAGATTTGAGTTACTAACCTACTTTGTTCCCTGTGGGTGGCAAAAATGAACTGAGAGGCAAATCTGAAGAAGTCCCTAACTGAACATATTATAAACCAAACTACAGTTACAGAAAGGAGATGCAGTGGGAAGGAAAAGGATCTGTAATGTTTATAACTGAGAGAGAGAGAGAAGGCAAAATTTGGGTTTTTCCAAACCTCAGCCCATTGGGGACCAACTTGAAGCAAGATTCTTCATTTTTATAAAAAGGGGATTTTAACATAGTCCTGTCTGTGGGCAAAATTCTCTTCTCCCAGCTGCACTGCCAGCCTCCAGTGAATGTTCTACCCATAATTAGCATCAATTGCTATTCCACATTCAAAATGTGCACTAGAGACCCAGCATGCAGAGGAGAATTTTGCCCCTTTACTATTATATCCACTTTAAAACTCTTTTTATGCCCTGAATTATCTCCCAAAATATAACCTTTTTGTTTGTTTGCAAACTTTTGGCAAGGAGAATGGCTCTTCTTTGTTCTCCCTCCTTTCAGAAAGGGGATTCTGTGTGATTTCCACAATGTTTTTTGACGAAAACAACCATTACAGAAAGGAGAGAACAGTGAAGGAAGAAATTCAAGATGCATGTGTTCCTTCCTCCGTCGCCTCCAAACTCTCCATGCCAAGGCCCAAATGTGACACAGACCCAAAATGGGGAACATACCAAAATTATTAATTCAGGCAATTTCAAACGCTGCAGGATTCCATCGTGTTGTAATCAGTCTTTTGATAGCACAAGTTTCCAGATTCTTTATTTCTGATGTAAAATAATTGTCCATAATAAAAGTTTCTGTCACAATAAGGGAAAAGGGTATAAGTAACTTTAACACTAAAATGAGTGATGTTCCCTTGTGAGGAGGGACATTTGAGATCAATGGCTCTGCAGGTGTGCCACATTTCTGAGAAAGCAAAGGTCAGAGCAAGACGAAGCTGAAAGGATCTCATAGTAAATGAAGTGACTTTCCCTCACATACACCCCTGTTGCCCTCATCCCAGAGATGTGAAACATTAGCCATAATATTGCAACATCAGGCATTCGAACAGCATGAGTGCAGCCCCAGAAATCATGAGATTAGTTTAAAATCATGACTTTTTCTAAAACAATAAATGTGGGGTTCTTTTTGCTTTCTGGGCTTTGAGTTTTTTTAAGGGTCCTATTTTCAATCTTTTCTTCACAACTGCAAGGAACTAGAAATTTACTGTATTTTAAATTAAAGCTGAGATTCCCACATACTCCCATGAGTCCAAGAACTAGAGCTTCATGAAAAACACTAGTCATTGCAAGACTCCCACCAGATGGCAACACAAGGCAGCAAAAGCATGGTATCAAATATCATGTCAAACTGCAAAATCATTATCTCTGAAATCTCGTGATTTTTAAGCCAAACCTTGTGACTATTTTGGAGTAGGCAAGGCTGCCTCATGATTTCTTAAAGCTTGTGATTGGCAATAGTGATTTAATCTCTCGGTGGCACATGATTTCCCCGCCTAGCCATGGGAACTTCTGTGGAGAAGAATACCCCCATCAAATTGCACGTAATTAGGGTTGGAAAAAATAGATTTTTATGGATAAACGATGTTTTCACCATCCACACAGAAACTGGTGAAAAATATTCCCATCAATAATCATGGAAATGTACAGAGAGGCAAAGTAAGAAAAATGCTGCTTGAGAACTTAAGGGAGTTTGATGTAAGGCCATTCCCTTTGCCTATTTTGACATGTGTGTTGACAATTTCTGTTTAAGGCTATAAAGCGTCAACTTCTTGAATCTCAGCCTGGACTGTATTGACTATCCTCTGGCCCCAGTTGTGGGCAACTGACAAATCTATAGGAATTGGAAAACCCCCAATTTTATGCAACTGTGAAAACTTAAATCGATATAAAAGAAGAAAATGCTTTAAACTGAACAGCAACACGACCCCCCCCCTTCTCCCCCCCTTACACAAAACATTGCATTCTGCCCAGCCTGCTTATTATACAGAGCTCCCACGCGCTCAGGAGGGCTGTGCCCTTCACAAAGATGGCGGTTGTGTTCGCCCCGCCCCTATTGTGCCCCTCAGAAAGATGGCGTCTGAACTCTTCCCCCTCCCCGTGCGCTAAGCGCCCCTCACAAAGATGGCGCCTGCTCTTTGTCTTTCTCCCCCCGCCCTTCGCCGCCCGCCAGTTTCCAGAATGCCCATCACAAAGATGGCGGCCGCTCCGTGCGTGGCGTAGTGTCGTGTGCGCGAGGGTGGGCGACGTCCGAGCTCGTCGCGGAAGCGGCGGGGCGCCGGCCGGGGAGGGGAAGGCGGCTGGAGCTGGGGGCGCCCGGACAGAGCCGTCCCCTCCTGGGCGTCTTATGAGGACCCGAAAGGTGAGGAGCCCAAGCCCGGCCCGCACCGCACCTGCTCTGGCCGGGCCAGTCACGCTCCCCTGGGGTGGGGGCTACACGGTCAAAGCCTCCCCCGAGCGCCCCACCATTCCCCACAGTGCGCCCCCCCACTGCCCCCTAACCAGTGTCCCCCCCCAGTGCGCCCTTTATCCCCACAGACTGCCCCTAACCAGCGCCTCCCCCCACAGACTGCCCCCTAACCAGCGCCTCCCCCCACAGACTGCCCCCCAACCAGCGCCTCCCCCCACAGACTGCCCCCCAACCAGCGCCCCCCCCCCGGGCACCCTTTATCCCCACAGACTGCCCCCCAACCAGCGCCTCCCCCCACAGACTGCCCCCCAACCAGCGCCCCCCCCCGGGCACCCTTTATCCCCACAGACTGCCCCAACCAGTGCCACCAGCGCCCCCACAGACTGCCCCCCAACCAGCGCCTCCCCCCACAAACTGCCCCCAACCAGCGCCCCCCCCCCGGCACCCTTTATCCCCACAGACTGCCCCCCAACCAGCGCTCCCCCAGACTGCCTCCCCAACCAGTAACCCCCCACAGAGCCCCCACAGAGTACCCCCACATACTGTCCTCCAACCAGCATCCCCCCACAGTGGCCCCTAGACTGCTCCCCAGAGCATCCCCACATTCTCCCCTGATGGGAGCGGCTGCTGGGGATGCTGGGCAGAGATTAAAGCTGGTCTGTGGCGCTGCGGTTTTGTGGCCCCTCTGCCTCCCTCACCGCAGAAGCCGCCTTGTTCCTGTCCCGATCTCTCATGCTAATCCTAACCACTTTCGAGTTCGGGTGCGAACTTCTCCCAGGTGCTAAGGAGTCGAACCTCCTGCCTAACGTAATGGAGAGCGGATTCTGCCTAAGCGATCTGCCCTGCATTCCTGTGGGATCTGTGTCACGATCGTTTGGGTGCACACCGTGATACTTTAGGAGAGTCCTTGTTGCTCGGATGGATGCTTCTACCGCTAAAGATTTAACAAGACCCCCCACATCCTTTCTGCATTGTAAAATTGCATCTGGTTTAGCTTGCAGATGGAGTGCCATCTTCAGCACGCCAGAAGGCTGGAAACAACGCAGCAACCCAGTCTTCATCTCATCAAGAGGTTGATCTTTGCAAATCTACTAAAACAGTGTGTCTGGTAGGAAAAACCTGTGACTTTCACTCTTTCTGAAATGTTTTTAAAATGTTACGTAAATTCATTTTGCAATGAGCTGTTTTGGAATATGATATAGGGGATGTTTTGACTTTTATTAAGGCCATGAAAATAATATGTTGTGCAAAATATGTTTTTAGTTCCTTCACTCCCTTTGTCTCTGTAATAATATCTTTTATTGGACCAACTTCTGTTAGTGAGAGGGACTAGCTTTTGAGCCACACACAGCTCTTCTTCAGGTCTGGGAAAGGTACTCTAGAGCAGGGATCAGCAACCTTTGGCCCACGGCCCGCCAGGGTAAGCCCCTGG
The DNA here is from genome assembly GCF_027887155.1 of Malaclemys terrapin pileata. Taxonomy (NCBI): domain Eukaryota; kingdom Metazoa; phylum Chordata; order Testudines; family Emydidae; genus Malaclemys; species Malaclemys terrapin. The sequence goes on along the minus strand of NC_071523.1, from coordinate 19,859,325 downwards.
CAGGCCGAGCCAGTTTGTTTACCTGCCACATTCGCAGGTTCGGCCGATCGCAGCTCCCACTGACTGCCGTTCACTGTCCCAGGCCAATGGGGGCTGCAGGAAGCGGCATGGGCCAAGGGATGTGCTGGCCGCCCTTCCCGCAGCCCCCATTGGCCTTGGACAGCGAACCGCGGCCAGTGGGAGCTGCGATCAGCAAAAGCTGTGGACATGGCAGGTAAACAAACTGGCCCGGCCTGTCAGTGGCTTTCCCTGGCAGGCCGCGTGCCAAAAGTTGCCGATTCCTGCTCTAGAGTGTCACAGCTAAATGGTAAGGGACCATTCAACAGAAATTGGTCCCATAAAAGATATTACCTTACCCACCTTGTCTCTTCAACATCCTGGGACTGACATGGCTACAGCTAAACTTTAGTTAATGTACACGATTATCCCAAGAGCAAGGGAGATGGAAATAAACATGCATAACGTACATGCCTTTATTAGCTATATAAATAAATATAGCGATGAACATTTAATATATTGACATATGGAACATTCATTTCTGCTTGTTATTGTGGATGTATCAGTAATTTGAGGTACTCCAGATCAGAAATAAGTAATTCTGATTCCTCAGGTTGTTATTTCAGGATATCAGGGTGGCCGTGGTGTATGTTTTTTCTAAACATGCAACCAGCAGTGCATACATGCAAATAAATGCACTGGCACCTTTTTCTTTTCACTCTAAAAACAAGTTTTTTGCATATTATGTCTATACTAAGGTTGAATTGTCCAAGTTTTGTATCATAAAACCTTGGAAATGGTTCTAAGGAACAACAGCATTCTATAGTGGAACACACTGGAAGTGAAATTCTGCCTTCCTGTTGGCTACTGTACTGGCATTTAACCTGTTCTGTATATTTAAAAAAAAAAACAAAAAAACTATAATAATATGCAGTTTTATCTTGCAGTTTATAAAGTGGTAACTTATTTTTCCTTAAACTTATAGTTTCATGGTTAATAATGGCAATAATGAATAGTTAAGGCATTTTCTGATCGATTAATGACTGGTGAGGTTAATAGCAACAGAGGGTCCTGTGGCACCTTTGAGACTAACAGAAGTATAGGGAGCATAAGCTTGGTGAGGTTAATGACTCCATTCCTTCAGCAAGTCACTAATTACTAGGAAATGTGCCCTCCCCAGCAATCATTATCACTTACTTTCTGTATAGGGTCTGTATAGGGTTTTAATGTTAATATATGTGCAATGTGGCCTACTTATGGCTGCTGTGGGAACCACAATTCTTCTGAGGTTTAAAATCTGTTTAAACACTGCAAGGAAGGGGGTTTTTTTTGCATCTAATTATAAACAGCTATAAAATGAGCTACCAGTGTGATAGATTTAGCTTGAGAATTTGTTAAAGAATTTATTTTTTTCAAATTCACTATATTTACATTATTTGATTATATGGCCATGCAAAAAACACAGTCAAGGGAACAAGTTTATACACTGTGGAGTCAGTTTTCCAGATTTGTTGTTCACAGCATAAAGTGCACTGTGGTAAACCATGTGTGTATGTATGTCTTGTGAATTCCTATATAATAGCGATCTCATAATTTAAAGTGTATAAAGTTAATTTTGTTATGGTAACTATCAAGAAGAATATTGTGAAAAATATGATGGGTGATTATCTACATGCTACATTAGTTCTGTGCTTTCCATGGGAAGAGGATTCCAAATGGTAATTGTTTGTTTGTAATTTTGTGAAATGTAATTGAGTCAAATTTTAAACCCACTGTTTATCATAAAATCAACTTTCCTTAGGCATGTAGCTTTGGGTCAAACTGCAGCCCCCTAAAAAACACCCAGTGCTCACTTCATTAAGCCGTTCAGCTTCATATCCAGCCTGTCACCAATGTTGTCTAGTGAAGTTTGTTTGAAGTAGACCTTACATCTTCTTTCTTTGTGATAGGCTTCTTCACACAAAGCAACTGACAGACGCCCTTCAAAGAGGCTAAAATGTGAAAAAAACAGTCTAGTGAAACTGGAGTTACAAGAACTTGTATCTGGAAATGGAAGTGTTCCTCTTCTGAAAGAACCAACGGAAACGTCTGATGAGGATCAACATTTGGGAGATTCAGTTGACCCCAATATGAAGCCTTTACAGAGTAAAAGCAGAAGTGCTCCAAAGATTAATGAAGAGATACAGGGGAATGATGATGATGTTTCCATAAAACCATCTGCACTGAAGGGAAATAGCTGCCCACCAAAGAAAGAGGAAGATGAAACTTTCCTGCAAAACCATATCCCAAATGTGGAAGAGGAGAGCAGCTGTGGAACTGCGTTTTCAGATGAGTCTGGGCTGGAGACTGTGGATCTCCAGAAGAAACCAATACAATTGGATAATAGTGCTTTCTTAGATGAGGACAGTAACCAGCCAATGCCAGTGGACCGATTCTTTGGAAATATGGAGTTCATGCAGGTTAGAAGAATAAAACTTTGAAGTGTGTTTTTGTTGTTGTTTTAATTTTGCTCTTATGAACTCCTTTCTAGCTTTTAGTCTATATGTCCAAAGAATGTTAGAGTGGTGCCAAAACTTGAAGCAAATTTGACCAGTATTGACAATCTATTAGAGAAACATCCTGAGCTATTGGATACATCTGGCTGAAAATCTTTCAACTGAACAGTTTGCTGTTTTTAAAAAAAAAAAAAAAAAAAAAGCAGTTTCATCTAAATTGAAACATTTCGCAGGAACTTTGATTTTGAAAGGAAAATGTCTAAATGTTTTTTCAGCTTTATCATTTTGTTTTGATAAGGTAAAATGTTTCATTTCAATAATGTCAAATTTTTGACTTATTATATTTTAATAATATAATAAATAAGATCATCTTTCATATTCTAATGTAACAACCAAAACTAAACATTTTTCCCTTGCAAAATAATGTTTCTGAATCAGGATTTTTGAGAATTTTCCCACAGAACAGAAATTTCCCACCAGCTCTACTAATGGATTGAGTATGGGACAGGATTCTGAGATCTTTTCCCAGATCCACCACTGACGCATTGTAATTTTGGACAAGACATAATCTTTTTTTCCCCAGCTGTTTAATGAGGAATAATACTTAACCATCATACGGGGTAATGTGTGGATTTGTTTGTAGAGCATTTATCCCAATAATTCCCCCCCCCCCCCCCCCAAGTATTAAAAAAGAAAGCAAGCACCACACGCTAAGGCAGATTTTTTTTGCTCTTAGCATGAGCTCACATGAGTAGTTTCAGTAGGCTCACCTCAGACTGCTTCTGCTTATACTTAAGATCTATGTGAACACAGTCAGCTGTAGTAGGGATATGTTAATGTCTAGCATATACCAGTTGTGGAACCTGTATATAGTAATGTGAAATGTCTGTATGGAAGGGCTGTTTGGTTGCTACAGCAGCTGGCTTTTGTTAATAAATTCTCTTTCTTAAAGGACCTCCCAGCAGCTGCAGTCGCGTGCCCCACAATGAGCAGGCGGGAACTTAGAAAGCTGCACTTCATTGCAAAGGAAGATGATGACGACGATGATGCACTTTAAGCACAGAATGCAAAAAAGATAACTTTTTTAAGTTGTTAAATTGTCTATTTTTCTATAAGTCTGTTAAAATAATTAGTGATCCTATTATAATTAGTTATCCTACCCATCACATGTCACTGGCATGACATCTTTCTACAAGTGCCTTTCTTAGAGAGAAACTGTCTATTTCTATAGGAATCCTAGACAAAACCCAAAGCTGAGTGTGGAAGAGAGTGAGTGCCTTTACTAGTGAATGTGGAAGTGTAAAGTCAGCAGGATTTAGAAGCCACAGCTACTGATTTAACAGAATTAAACAATTTAATAGAATTAAAGGACTGGTTGCTTTAATAAACGAAGCAATTTTACTTTATCTCTTTGTTGTAAAGAGGAACAGCTAACAAGAGCATTATGTAAATTTGAGTGCATACAACACAAGTCACCGTGGGGCTAACAGTTATTTTCTTAAAAAGCAGAAAAATCTTAAAAGCAAAATGTGACTAACACACTCGTGTTGTTATTGTATGGTGTTCTTCATAGGTGCCTAGTAAGTAAGCTGCTAGTACCCAATACCTAAGAGGGAGTCCATCATGTATTTCTTATGTTTAGTGTTACACCATTTGTTCACTTCTGAAACTAATCAATTCTACTTACAAACCTTTAAATTGCGGTTCTGTTGGGAAAACTGGCCCTGTACAAATGTCAGTGTGGGTTCTGTGTTTTGTCTCTAGATGACCAGATGTGCTTATTTTACGAACAAGTATGGGAGCTTTACTCTCTGCCTGTTCAACAACCTCCACCTGCCATCTGAGATATAAGCTTGGTTTTCTTTCTTTCTCATATATTACCAGCAGTAAAGCTACTGTAGGATAAATATTGCCCTCACTTATACCCATGTAACCTTACTGTTTTCTTCAGTTGGTTTACACTGATGGGAGCTCAGTAAATAATTCTGTTGATGCTCAAGAAGGAGTAAAAACTAATCTCTGAGCTTTCTTCAACAATTTATTACTAGATGAATGGTGTTGGAAGTATGGAATAAGGTCGGTCTGCCTGATTTTCCCAGGTGGTAGCTTCAAATGACTTTATGAAAATTATTAGTTAATCTAACGTTGGTAACACTTCATTGGAAGTGGTTATTAGGCAATAAGCTTCCAGATCTATATTTTTGAAACTTTAAGTACTTGTTCTCTGTATTTCTAGAAAAGTAGGAAACCTATCAGCAGATGGCTTATATAAATATTCATTTCTACAGCTATTGCCTATTAAGCAGCCACATAAAAGCTGAATGAATTGTATAGGGTATGTTCATTCTCTTATTTTCACTTCATCTGATATGCTATTGCTGCCAGCAATGTCTTACTGCTTTTCCTCTTTTCTAATGCAGTAATATAAAGGCATTCAACTTTTTTAAATAGTGTGATTATGATTTTTAACAACTAAATCTTGCTGTAATCCCTATACCTTTATCCTTCAGGCTTTTGGGGATTTATTTGTGAACCAATGTCCCTCATAAGTGTCTATTCGGGTGGAATAACATTTATTTTTAATAGCATCTTGAAGGGTGATGTTAAATTATTTAGGGAACATGCTTTATAGACCACATTACAGTTGTCAGCAGGGCAAGAACAGGATCTTCATTTGTTATGACATCTCCAAAAATGTCATCCTGGAGTGTGTGTAGATTTATTTACAGGTATTAAAACAGTTACAGATTACTGTTCAATTGTTTTGATTGTATAAAGTAGTATATGTTTAAAAATTAACGGGGACAGGTAACTATTGGGACTGCCATAGCCCTGCTTTAAAAATGCACCTGCTCAGTGTATAGCAGCAATGCTGAATGCTTATTTTCTGAGTTTTACTCACTTTTTTTTGTATATAGTAAAACTTCCCCACTTTGAACAATAAGATGGTATTTTTGTACTAATAACCTAATGCTACTTGGAGCAATGGTTGTGGTGGAAGAGACAGAGAAGCAAGTACATGGAAAAAAGAGACCTCTCCAGAGAGAAGAGGAGATACGCATGTTGTGACCAGTGTTTCACCAAATGTAAAAACACAACTCTGTGCCACAAAGACACTATTCTAGCCTGATCAATTTATACTTCACTCTATCAGAAGTGGGTATTAGTTCATTTGATTTTGCACTAGTTGCTTGTACACACCTTATCTCTCCTTTATACTTATGTACGAGGAAAAGGATGCCTGAAAGATCTTTATTAAACAAATATATAAAAATATATTGAAGTTTTACATTTACATAGTTCCTGAGAATTCAGTTGATTTTAGATGGCCTTTTAAAAAAAAAAAAAAAATCATTCACATTTTACTACATAATTAAGAGGTAGAGGGGAACACAGCTGAACAGACAATTATCAAAGATATTGAACATACAATACCTTTTCCTATAATATCCTTCATAGGTAGAACTGTACAACACTGCAAGAAAAGTCAAGCAGCCAAGGAAGTTGAAAGATGGTATTTAAAAAAATAAAAGGGGAACATCAATAAAAAAAAAAGACAGAATCGAGCACCACTGATAAAGTTTCTTTAGAAAATATGTACGTAAAATAATAGTAAAGGTTAAAAATGGGAGTCATTAGTAGATTAGAGCAGAGATCCCTGGGACACAGGACTGGGAGTAGCTCTGCCACTGAGTGTGTGGTGGCCTTTGGTAAATCTAAGGCACAGGGATTGTTTGCCCAGCTGTAAGCTCTGTAAAACAACTTAACTATCTTACAGACTTAATGTTGAAAGCAATAGCTAAGTGCATTGTTGTTCCAGAGCGCTTGGAAATTAATGATTTGCAGAAATAGCTCAACGTTGCTGGAGCTTGCTGCTTGGACCTGCATTTCTAATGTAAGAAAGAGATCAAAGCCTGGATTGGTAATGGGATACTAAGCCTTTCATCTCTCAATCAGATCTAGTTCTGAACATGTTAAGTCTTTACCCATCTGGCAGTTTGTGGTCAGTTGAGGGGGAAATTTTCTAAAATGTCTAAATGTTTAACAGACCTCAATGAATTTTAAGGGGATCTCTGCTGCTAACTTCCTTAGGCAGCCTTTGAAAATCTCCCTCAAAGTCATTTAGTGGTGTCCACGTTAGTACAACTTTTCCCATTTTTGGCACGCCTACAAAACTGGCCAGGATTAACTCAGTTATAGAGACTGAACTTTATTTCCAGGCAGCACCCTGGTCTGACTTCATGTGAGACAAAAAAGCCAATATGATTGGGTTTGGGAGAGACTTCAACTGCCTAGGTTGTACCTATGGCTAAAGGGCCAGGACACTTGGTATAAAAGGTCTGTTATATAAACTACATTTCACATTCTATAAACTATGCAGGTTGCTTGGATAATGAGCTGGGGCCTCACGAACCAAGTGAAAGATGGAATGACAAATGTTTGAACTAGGTTTGATTGCAGACACATCTATATTAGGGAATTTAGCAAGAAGAGAATCTATGATCTTTCACTAAGAATTTCAGAAATATTAAAAATGGTGTCCTTTCAAATAGTTTAGAAAACTACTGCAAAGAGCCACCTTCAGGGAAGTCACTTTGAGACCTTCCGCATACACTTTCTTTTTCTGTATATTTTAGTTTTGTCACAGGTAAGATTATGGCTGGTTTTCTTATGGCAAGCAATATGCACTAGTTTTAAATTTTCCAGAGTAAACAGCAACTGATAGAAGTATTCCCAGGCCACTTCCCTTCCATCTTGTTCTTTGACAGCTTCTGCCAGTGTCGGGACAATAGTACGTTTCTTCTCTATGCTGCAATATAAAATGAAGGAAGCATTTCCCATTATTGACCGTAACAAACTTTCTTTTTTTATGAACCATGTATGTATTCCCTAAAGGAGTGATGGGAGTTAACCTTTCAGTCATGTGTAAGATTTTTCTGCATTGATACTAGGATGTGTGTGATGGTGGTTTTTAAATTCTAAAGAAAGGAGCTTAGCATGAATAACGTGGGCCCTAGAATCCTATGTAATTTCTAAGTGCATAACACCTGAAACAGCTTTGGGCAGGGGCAGAAATGAAAGAGAACGGTCACCTGAGGAGCCTAGTGCGGGATGTTTGTAATACAAAGAGAAGTTAGGGGAAAGGGAAGAGCAGCTAATGATGAATGTACTAGAATGTAGTATCTATTGTAGAGCTCTATCCTGCCACCCATCGCTGCAATATCTGAGTATCTTCCATCTCAGTGGACTTAGGATAAAATGAGCAGACCAACAGACTAACTATCAGACTTCCCTGTAAGATGAAAACTAGCTGGGTGGTAACTTGTTTGACACTGAAGATAGGCAGTGTGTAACAGGTATGTTTGGTTTAACGTTTTATACGTACATATGATCGAGATTCCACGTACTGAAGAGGATTCTGCTCTCTCTGTTACTGTAGGGATTGATGGAATGTTTACACAGGCAGTAATCCCTGTCAAAAGGACCCTGTAAAAAGATAAAGGCAGTGGGATGGTATCCACACAGCAAAATGTATTCAACTTGTTGCATAGGAAAAGATATGGGAAGAATCAAGGCCATCCACTGACAAAGCCTCCCTTTGGAAATACAGGATCAAATTTTAATAGTTCTTCCCTGCACAGATAAGCAGTCAATATCAGTAAGCTAACTTGTGCTTGTATTTAATTGGGTATCTAAGTAGTTATCTCTTTCCTCAAATTCCATCACTGAAGAGCAGAGGTGGGGAACCTGCAGCCCATCAGGATAATCTGCAGGGTAAACTGCGAGACAGTGTTTACGTTGACCATCCTTAGGCACGGCCGCCCGCCCGCAGCTCCCAGTAGCTACAGTTTGCCGTTCCCGGCCCATAGGAGCTGTAGGAAGCGGCAGCCAGCATGTCCCTATGGCCCGCGCCACTTCCCGCAGCTCCCATTGGCTGGGAACAGTGAACCGCGACCACTGGGAGCTGCAGGCGGCCATGCCTAAGGATGGTCAATGTAAAGGCGGTCTTGCAGCCTGCCAGTAGATTACCCTGATGGGCCACTGGTTGTCCACTACTGCTGTAGAGCATGCCAGCACTTGCTGCAGCCGAGAACTCTGGCTAAGAAATGACTGTGAAATGTGTGCCTATGTAAGAGGTGAATAGGGGGCAGCTCTTAGCATGGTGGAACTTTTAACAATGATTGGAAAGCCAGTGCTGAGGTCCCTGATACCGCTGCTGTTTTACAACAATTTGTAGAGCAGTAGTTCAGGGCAGTAGATGTGAAATTCAATTTTTAGCTTATGAAGGGCAAGAAACAAGTCCTCTTTTAAAGCTGCGTGATTGTTTACACAACAGTTGACACCATGTCCTGCTGAAAGCCTAACTGAAATGTCAGCCTAAATCAGACATTTTACTTAAATAAAATACAGAATCTTGGAAAGCCTTGCCTCCCCTAGTAAGGCTTGAATTTGTTCAGCAGTATGACAATCAGCAAAGGGACACTGTCAACTTAAAAATGTTGTAAATAAGTTAGTTGTTACCCACACCCTTGATTATTAAAAGAGGTAATTTGCCACAATTTATGCTTCTCAAAAGTTGGATGCTCAAAGTAATTAGTCAGTTTCACTCTCAGTGCTACAATGTTTAAAATATCAGACCAAAACCAAAAAAACAGTTGTTGGTTTTAAGTCTTGTTTAAATTAGTAAAAACACCGAAGTATTTTATCTGAGAACAAATTATGCTGGCAGCGTCCTTCAGTCACTGTAGGTAGGTAAGTTGTTTCTCTTCAGTTTAATAGTTTGTAGTGCCCAGAGGCTTATTCTTCCTTTAAATGCATAACTCCCATTACAATTTATTTTCATGAGCATAGCACATAAAATATACGTACACACACTTCTTGATCTTAGAAATAGTTTCTTACTTGACAGGAGAACCATCCCTCAGTAGTGCAGAGGCGGACCGCCTCCTCCTCTCTTCTGTCAAAGTAACAGCCATTATATTTAACAGACTTCAGTTTATCCAACATAAAGTCAGTTATTCTTTTATATTCTGCTTGTGCTGCTGGATGAACAGCTGAAGTATAACTGCTAACCTTTAAGAAAATAGAAAGCACTATGTCAGCTCAGACAGTGCCTACTGCACCCTGAATCTATTTAATAAATTCAATAGATTTAAATTTAAAACTTCCATGGCTGTTTATGGGGGAAAAAAAAATCAGCTGTTCAGGCCTAATGTAAAGATTTATTTTTAATAACAGCTGGAAACCAAGCTACATTCAAAACAGCAATTTTTACCTCTTTCATATAACTTCGTATTCTGCTTTCACAACTGTATCTCATATAACTTGATTTATTCTTAAAGCGAGACTCTATACCTAAAAGAAATAAAAAATATTTTATGACTTGCTGCTTGTACAAAAACTCTCAAGCTGTTATTTTACTTGGCTGGACCTCTGGCTCCTTTTCTTTATGAAATGAAGTGAGTATGGCTGTTTATTTGCTTTGCTTCCCTGTTCAGAGTGTAAGCACTCTGGACACCAAGAATGCCTTACTATTTTGGCTTTACATAGGGCTCAGCATGTTGTTTGCACTTAATAAATCATATACCAATCATTGCTCTTAATGGTACTCCTTGATGGCCCATACCTGGAATACTGTGTTTAGTTCCAGGCACTCCTGTATCAGAAAGATGACAAACTAAAGGGTGTTCAGAAAGGAACACCACAATGATTAGGGTACCAGATGGATGGGCTTAAAAGGAGATAGTAAAGCTATAGCTATTTGGCTCTTTTAATAAGTGACATCTAAAGGGAATAGATATCTAAACAGAAAGAGGAATATAAATCAAAAATATCTAGACACTAAAGAGTTGCCCAGAGACTGTACGTGTAGAAGAAATGGGAGGAAAGTTAGAGGAATATCTGACAGATCTACTTAACTGTGCAATAGTGTTCCCAGGAAAATGGCAGGATTCTCTTCACTTGGGTCATTTTAGAATTAAGAGTTGATAAAGCATAGAGGAGTTGAGGACATAGACCATGTGTTGTGATCAAATCACAGAAATTAAAGATGGAAACGATTTTAAACTATCTCATCTATCACACTGCTGAGAGGTTTAACTGTTATACTGATACAGAACTTACCTTCAAACCACTTTCTGTCTTCCTCTCTGCTTTCTGCCAAAATGTTTTCACTTAGGTTTTGAATGAGATCCACTAGAAGCTTCTGTCTCTTGGGAGCCTGCTCATCTGATAGCAGCTTTTGTGCAGCCTCAACAATATCATCTTTTTGTGTGTAAAATGTATTTAGGAAGTGATCTATGTCACTGACAACTGTAGTTTTAAATGAAGAAAAAATTAAACTAGTGCTAGGCAAACTTATGTAGTCTGAACTGTGCTTTCAGCTAGGATTTTGATGTGTTCCATAAAAAGTTTGTCTGGGACTGTATAAAGAACATTTTAGGAGTATTATGCTATTTTTCAACATTTATATCTTAAAGAAAGGTAAATCCCAAACTGCAGTATTGACTTGCTAGTGTTTCATAGGAAATCTGGGAGCAAAGGGTTTCCTTCAGGCCAAATTCCCTGCACCTTATTCATGGTTGAATAGCACCTTCCTCTGAGTAGCCCCACTGACTTCAACATGACTACTTGGGGAGTAAGATTCCACTCTGAGTGAGTAAAGGTACTTTACTTTTATTCTGCATCTGTTCAAAAACCCACCAAGCTTTTCTCCACCCAATTGATCAACTCTGAAAAATGAGGGAAATTTCTTCCAATTTACTTTTTACAGTACTACCTTAGTAATATAGTAACATCACTAGTAAGTGGGTGGCCCATTGCACACATTTTTAAAATAAGGGTGTGAACAAAAACCCAGTGATAAGGCATCCACGTGTATTTAAAGATGAAAGCTGTAGATTAGCTTTAGTAGTTCAGACTAGTAAAGGTACAGTAGAATGCTGTAATGAAGTTTTAGTATGGTATCATACTCCTTTTACAGATTGGTAAACTGCGGCACAAGGAGGCCTTTACAAGGTCATACTGAGCCACAGTTGCAAAGATGGAGATAAAATCCCAAATTCTGACTCCTTCCCATTTGGGGTTTTGAAATGTGAAACTGTTTAAGTTGCAAGATAAACTGATAAATTTTTCCCACTTACAACCCTGCCAGGTCTCCCCTGGGGCTAGTAGTACAAGGTCCGTATTATCTGGAATACCGTGGAAGTAACCTTCAGTCAGTTCGGTCCCATCCTCATACAAACAGAGCCGGCAGTCAGGAACAGAAAGCTGTTCACAAAAAGAAAAGACACACACAGGCACAATCTGCACTTTAATACAGTTAGTTTGGAAATGGACACAAAGACAACTTGAAAAGTGAAATCGGTTAAAAGAAATAAAGGAACCGAAAATGGAAAAATACAGATTCCACTAGCGCCTCCAGGTGCCTTTGTGGTTACAGAGCTAGAGTCTCTGGACCCCGAGACGGGGGGAAGGCGCATTGGCACCATGAGCTTCCGCTCCCCCAAAGCGGAGTGTGTGGGACTCTCCGGGGAGCTCGTCTCAGTGCTGCTGGACAGCCCCTGCTCCTGCTCCGAGCGGGTTCGCGCCCCTTGTCCCCCCCCCCCGCTACTGCCTGTCGGGGGCGCCACAAACACCCCGAGATACACCAAGCGCCTCCCCCCCCCCAATGTACTGTGGGGGGGGCTCTCGGGGGAGGCCCCGCCCCAGGGCGTGGGCCGCAGGGAAGGGGCTGTGCCAGGCCGAGGTCACCCCATCTCCCCCGTCAGGCCCCGGGGGGGGAGGGGCGGCCTGCAGCCGGGCTCGCCGCTGTCCCGGGCTCAGGCAGCACCTGCAGCAGCTTGCCCCCCTTGCGCAGCAGCTCCGGCAGGCTCCTCCCCGCGACCCCGTACTTCTGGGGGCCGCGCAGGCTGCGGATCTTGAAGGCCTTAGGCCGCGGGGCCATGGCCCAGCCGAGACCGGGGCCCGAGCCGCTGGCATCAGCCGCTTCCGGGCCCTAGCGCCGCTCCCTTGCAGTTTGCGCATGCTCAAAGACACAGCCGGCTCCAGACACCATGAGAGTTATTGAGGCGGAAGCAGTCCCCCCCCCCTCCCATAAGCAGCAGGTCTGGCGCATGCGCAGATGTGGCCCGGCCGCGCGGCGGGATGCCGCGCATGCGCGTGTCCTAGGCCGGTTGCCATGAGAGCGGTGGCCCTGGCGATGGAGCCGGAGTGAAGTAGGTGAGGACGGGGGCTGCAGCGGGGGGGAGCGTTGCCCCGCTCGGGGTCCTGTCATGCCCGAGGTGAGCGGTAACGTGTGTCCCTGCCCGACCCCGCCCTGTGGGGACCCCCAGACCCGGCCGGCCTGGGCAGGGCCATCCCCGCCCCCCCTCCCCCAACTGCGCTGCCCTCCTGTCCCTCCGCCCCCATAGCACCCCCGTGCTCGGGCCTGGGGCCTGTGTCCGAGCCCCGCTACCTCCGCCGGCCCCGACAGCGGGCGCCGCCCTGCCGCCCTCGCGTTGCTGGGCCGGGGGAGGGGGGGGCACCGCAGCGGATTGCACTTGTCTGTGACGCCCCCGCCGGAATCTTTGCCAAGTTCTTGGTTTACAAACGCACCCGGCCCCCGCGTTTCGGGCCTGCGCCCCGACCCTTCCCCTTTCACCGTCCTGGAGAGAGAGAGCCTGATTCTCACCGGGGATGAGCCCTCCGCCCCGTGGTCAGCCCCTCTGTGCAGGCGACTCAGCAAGCTCTATTCCCCTGACAAGGGCGCCAGTTGGGGGGGAGCCCCCCGAGTTTCATACAGCAGGTGTGGGAGCTCCCAGGTGGCGCCCTGAACTGCAGCCCGGCAATAGGGTGAAGTTGTGCAGAGGAGAGGTGCCCCGGGGCAGGGAGTCTGTATTTTGTGTACAAACAGAGGCGGGGTGATTAAGATCAGAAAGGGGGGGGGGGTGATTACATTAAGGGTCTGGAAGTTTAGCCTGTGAGGGAGGAGGGTTTGATTTAGAGAGAACAGGGGATTCAGAATGAAATACGGCAAAGCACGGAGCCTAGGTTACATTCAGAAAAGGGGAAGATTTGGGAATGTAGGCAAAAAGAAGGGGTCAAATGCAGGGAAGAACTAGCAGTGTATAGAGAAGTGCCCACTCTACCTGTGTTATTTATGTGGTTTCATCACCATAGTCTCTAAGGCTGCGCCTCACAACATCTAATCTATTTCTTCTCCCAGCCCCTTGGCAAGGTAGAACAATGCTGTTATCCCCCTTGTACAGGTGGAGCACTGAGGCACACACAGACTAAAGGCCAGATTTTTCAAAGGTATTTAGGCACCTCATGAGATTTTCAAATGCACTTAGAAGATTTAGTGCTTTGTAAACCCCACTAGAGATCTAACTGCGTCATGGGGTGCCTAAAAACATTTGAAATTCTGTCCTTAAAGCACAGGCTTGGGGTGGGGTCAGACAGGAAGTCAATGGCGGAGGGGAGTAGAACCCAGGTCTTTCAGGGCTAGTTCCCTATCCAGCAGACCAGCCTCTCTCTCTCTGCTGAATGCTTCAAAAAAAGAAGACTGATAGATGAGAGCAAAACCAAGGCAGCCAATTCTCTGAGACTCCAGCAAATGGTCCCAGGATGGATGTCCTGGTTGACAGCATGAAAAGCAGCACTGAGGTTAGGAAGAATGGAGCATGAGAGTCAGATGAGAGGAGATCGCTTAACTCCAAAGAGGTGGCAGGTTCTGCCCCATGCTGGGTTGTAGAGCAATGGCTGCTGTGCAATTTTACATTTTAACTGAAAACCATTTTGTTCAGTTATTTTTTTGTTCTGAGCTTGAGAAAAGGAAGGAATGAGAAAGTGTCATAAGTTTCAAATGTGTTTATGCCTCAAATTTGTAGGGTTTCAGCTGTATTCAGGCCAATTCCAGAACAAAGAACAGAAACTGCATCCACAGAGTCCATGAAGTCAACGATTTGTCCATAAAGTCCCTGAGCCAATGCATATAAAATGTGTAAATCTGGATAAGATGGCTCAGATATTTAAGTTTGAGGTATATAGTTATTGACCACTCATTATTATATGTTCACTGTGATGTTTATAGCTATGAGTGGAGGCACTGATGGCAATAGAAGTTTTACTTGATTAAGGACTAGAAGATTTGACCCTCCAACTTTCTTTCTAAAGGAAGAGCTGCCCAGAGCTCCTGTGCCTGTTTATTTTTCTTTCCTGCCTGCAGTTGCCATGATATACCTCGGAAGTCTGTTTTTTTTTTTCTCAGCTTTAAAATATAGAATTTTCTTGGTGTTTGGTTTTAAATATTCTCCCGTGAGAATGGCAACTCAATTGCTGTAGTGTTGTGTTTAAGAGCCTTCTGAAAAGTAACTAGCTTTTAAACAGAAGTAAAAACACTGTTGCCAACTCTCATGATTTTTGTCATGTGTCTCATGATAATTGTTTTCCTTAAAGGCCCAGCTCCTGGAGTCAAATGGATATGTGATGATTTCAGCTTTCATTCTTAAAGAAAAATTAAGTAGAGAAAGCTTCAAAATGTGACCCCAGTGCACCCTAAAGGCTCAAAAAGCAGAAGGCAAATAAAAAGAACCCCAAATCTGTTATTTTACATAATCTCATGATTTTAAAGCCAATCTCATGATTTTTGGTGAGCCTGATTCATCATTTTTGAACATTTGGGATTGGCAATACACCTCTACCCCGATATAACGCTGTCCTCGGGAGCCAAAAAACCTTACCGCGTTATAGGTGAAACCACATTATATCGAACTTGCTTTTATCTGCCGGAGTGCACAGTCCCACCCCCTGGGAGCGCTGCTTTACCGCGTTATATCCGAATTCGTGTCATATCGGGTCGCATTATATCGGGGTAGAGGTGTACTGTGAAAGTGACTTGAAAGTGTCCGTTTCACTCCTGTTTAAGGTTAGTTTCTAGTCTATTATTTGAAGTGAGATAACACCTCTAGGGACCCAGGAAGGTGTAGTGTAAACTCACAGTGGGCGGTTGCCCTAGTAGGATGTTTCCAAAGTTAAATGATCTACTCAAAGCTTGATGAACTGCAAAAAAGTGATAGAAAGTATTCTAGATATTTCTACAATTGTTTCAGTGTTGTATTCAAGAGTTAGTAACAAAGAATATACATTACAATTTTAAACCTAACCAGCGTTCCTTAAGTGACTTGACACAAGATGTGAGAACATGTTCGTATTAGAGCTGAGTGAGTCTAATGTTTATTAAATCCATATATATATATATATATATATATATATAGGAATTAGATACAGTGTTCCTATCAGCTAATTTTGAAGTTATCTGCAAAACACACACAAAAAATCCCTAGAGTTTTCAGGTGCCTAAATAGCCCTTGGAATCACGGTTAAAGTTGCCCCCCACTTAACAAAATCTGTTCACTGAGAGTTGGGAGTGGGGGCTGGAGGAGTGCAGGCTCAGAGAATGTGAGAAGTGGGAAAGTGCATGTGCTGTGTTAATGCTGGCCCCTGTTTGCTGTGCATAAAGCATGATGAGGTGGCCTAGAAGTTTAGCAAAACTGAATTTCCCCCCAGGAGAACTATCTTATCACGTGAAAGTGGACCACAGTAACAAAGAGCACAGGGCAGCCCACAAGAGAACGTGTTCTGTGGTGTTAAAGCCTGCTCCAGTCACCAGTGCAAGTGGTCAGGTTGAACTCTGTTTAATATTTTTTGTGGTAGGTTCACAGACTCCCAGGATTCTGCATGTATCTCGTTTTAATCTAATCATGATACATTTTATTTACTTTGTCAGATGTTACAGACCATTTATGTTAGTTTTCAAAACAGAGTGCAACTCATGACAAACCAGCTTGTGAGAGTTTAAAACAGGTGATGAAGTTTGAGGCAGATGGTGATGAGAACTGAAGGTGTTCTACTTTAGACCTTTTTGTAAGCAACATGAGTACTCTAGGAGGGAGCATTTCTTTTACAGAGTTCATGAGCTTTACAGGAGAAGAGATCTCGCAATCCCTTCCTGACGCCTACTTTTTGTGTGAAACTACAATGTGCTCAGTTTTCAAAGATAACTTAATACATTACTAATAAGTTATTTTGTTGCCAAGTAACCTGTTTGCAGACCACTCTAAGTGGTGAAATGATGGATATGTTTTACAGACATTATAGAAAAGCACGTGTTACATGTTAGCTTTATATCCTTTTCACTGTGAAATGAGTTCAGTTTTATAAGATCACTGATCAGGAGGCTGTTCTTTGATCAGAGGGATCCATGCACTTTTTTCTGCTTTTGCCTCATGAACAACTGACTACTGAATTACATGGAGTGTCTGTGATATCAGAGATATTTCGGTAAATCTTTACTTTTCTCACTTACCAGTTCCATTCATTACATAAGAACAGCCATACTGAGTCAGACCAATGGTTCATCAAGTCCCGTGTCCTGTCTTCTGACAGTAGCCAGTGCCAGATGCTTTAGAGGGAGTGATCAGAATAGGGCAATTTATTGAGTGATTCATCCCTTGTTGTCCAGTCCCAGCTTTTAGCTGTCAGAGTTTAGGGACATCCAAAGCATGGGGTTGCATTCCTAACCATCTTGGCTAATAGCCATTGATAGACCTATCCTCCATGAACTTATCTAATTCTTTTTTTGAGCCCTCTTATACTTTTGGCTTCAGAACATCCCCTGGCAATGAGTTCCTCAGTTGACTGTGCATTGTGTGAAGAAGTACTTCCTTTTGTTTGTTTGAAACGTACTGCCTATTCATTTAATTGGGTGTCCCCTACCTGGTCACTGGTTTGTTTTATGTGAAAGAGTAAATAACATTTCCTTATTCACTTTCTCAATACAATTCATGATTTTATAGATCTCTATCATATGCCCCCCCTTAATTATCTCTTTTCCAAGTGGAACAGTCCCAAGTCTTTTTAATCTCTCTCCATATGGGAGCTGTTCAATTCCCCTATTCATTTTTGTTGCACTGCTCTGTACTTTTCCCAATTCTAATATATCTTTTTTGAGATGAGGTGACCAGAACTGCACGCAGTATTCAAGGTGTGGGTGTACCATGGATTTATATAGTGGCATTATGATATTTTCAGTTTTATTATTTATCCTTTTCCTTATGGTTGGTAATATTCTTTGTTTACTGTCTGCACACTGAGCAGATGTTTTCAGAGAACTACCCACAATGATTCCAAGATCTCTTCTTGACTGGTGGTAATTAATTTAGACCCCATCTTTTTGTGTGTGTAGTTGGAGATTATGTTTGCCAATGTGCATTACTTTGCATTTATCAACATTGAGTTTCATCTGCCACTTTCTTGCCCCGTCACCCAGTTTTGTGAGATCCCTTTGTAACTCTTCACAGTCAGCTTTGGACTTAACTATCTTGACTAATTTTGTATCATCTGCAAACTTTGTCACCTTATTGTTTCCATTTTTCCCAGATCATTTCTGAAGATGCTAAACAGCACTGGTCCCAGTACAGATCCTTGGGGGACCCTGCTGTTTCCTGTTGTTCACTGTGAAAACTGACCACTTATTTCTACCCTTTGTTGCTATCTTTTAACCAGTTACTGATCCATGAGAGAACCTTCCCTCTTATATCATGACTCTTCATGTTACTTAAGAGCCTTTGGTGAGGGACCTTGCCAAAGGCTTTCTGAATGTCTGGTTCTCATTTCCTTTACATTTAAGCCTATTGGTTAAAATGCTTTGAATTCTTAAAATCGTGTTTTCACTAAATTGGTCCTGACACTTTTTGGGCTCTCACAGACAGGTGGATATGGAAACTTGGTCACTGAAATCCAGTTGGAACGGCACAGAAAACAGTGTTACTAAAGTGGAAATTCTGAAATTGTGCAAATCGTACAAAGTTCCCTCTGAGTTTGGAAGTTTTTATTGACTTTATTAAACAATGCTTGTAAAGTTAGCTAAAACTAATACCTTTAATATTAATGAGGTTTGATAGGATTTAGATTAAGAATCTGATGTGCTAGTATTTATTCAAGAAAGTTCCCATGAAAGTGAACAGTCATTTTGTCCAAGTAGAGACTGCAGGAGTAGGTTGTACTTGTTTAGTTGTAGCTTTTATAAAATGGATTAACTTGATTTTTAAAAAGTCATTGTTTTGATCAGCTCAACTGTGCAGAATGCCACACAAAATTGGATTCGTAGTTATCAGTTCATCAGGACATGAAGATGGCTTCAGTGCAAAAGAACTGATGGTTCATGCACCAACAGTCAATGGATGGAGATCACCAAGGTACTGTAAGTGAAAGAGTTATTTATATTAAGGAAGCATTGAAGTGTCTCTAAAATATGAGATACAAGTAATTCACAGGGAAATAATTCTACCCTGGGTATCTGATTACACCAAAAAATGAGAAATCTAAGATAGAAAATCAGGATTTTGCATAGTTGCCTCTCATTCAAGATCACAAAGAGTTTGACAAAATCCAGCCCCAGTCCTGTGAACTGCTCCAGGCAGACTCCTGTGTCCACATGAGATCCCATCAAAGTCAACTGCCTGGTTCTGTCTGCCCAAAGCCGGGTGAGGGACCTCACTGGCTGTGAGAACTATGGACCAAGTTCTGTAGTTGCCTTTCATCCCACGCAGCCCTTGTCTCCCAAAACTCCAGAGCGTTCTTAAAAGGGATCCCATTAACTTGAAACAAGTCAATTTAAAAAAAAAAAAAAAAAAAGTGATTTTGGGCACTACATCTGCCTCGGAATCCCCCTGCCAATTTTTGTGGTTTTACAATCACTTGCCTTCTCTAGTTTTTGTAATGCTTTTCTCTCCACTTCTATTGTGTGACAGGCCCACGCAGCCAGCAAGGGGACCTGTCTATACACACTGCTGTTAAATATACAAAGTAAATTGAAAAAAGAGCCCCTTTGCCCCCCCCAAAGAAAACCAACTTGCTATATAGTGATGTTAGCAGGGCTGCACATTTTGGGGTGCCCGGGGCAAAATCTGAAACTGAGGGCCCCCACCCTGCTAAAAAAGTTACCACTGAGGGAATGGGGGCGGGGGGGAATTGGAGAGTGATCCCACACTACACTCAGCCTGCAATAGGACCTTGGCTCCTGTCTCACAGGGCTGGGGCTGGTTCCCTGGTCTGGGATTTCCAACCTATAACGTGGAGTTGCAGAGCCATTGAGGTTTCGTCTGGCTGACCCTCTATTGTGAGTGGCACTATGACCCTGCATGCCAGGTGGCAATGTCACTTGGTTTTAGGAACCCTCTCAAACAAGGGACCTGGGCAAGCTGTCCCTCCTCCCCACATCCTTCCCAGCATGGCTCTGAATGTTAGGAGTTACTTGTAGAAATGAGAGAGAAACAATTTTTAGACAAAATGCGATTCAAGTTGGCAATAACTCTTTAAGAAGATGATTATTGAAAATTTTCTTTACTTTCAGACTCTGCCAGTATCCACAAGAAATCGTCCTTCAGATGGTGGAGAGATGTCGAGTTCGAAAGCTGCAATTACTCGCTCATCAGTATATGATTTCAAGCAAAATTGAGTTCTACATTACTGAAAATCTGCCTGAGTACTTTGCACCGTATCAGTCAGAGCGGTTTCGCAGACTGGGGTAAGTCAAAAGGTGCTAAATGATGGTGTCACTTTAATCAGAAAGGTAAGATTTGGGAAGGGAGTGGTATGTTAGTCATGGGTAAAATGTTGATGTGATGTTATGCAAATAGGGAAGGAAAATTCTGTCCCCCAGCTGCGCCTGCGTAATGCCACAGTAATAAAGTTGGAAGTCACTAGAATTGTATGGGTGCAACTGAGGACAGAATTTTCCCCTGGGTTTTCAGAACACACGTGACAGCTGCATTCTTTTCTGTGTTTTTATGAAATATGGATATAGACATCTTACTAGACTTATTGACCAGTATCTCTGACATGTCATCTTTTTAAATATGCATGTGGAAGAGCACAGTTGTTGAAAGGAGAAAAATCTATCAAAACCCACTATGTATTAAGTGCTGTGTCATTATTATTTATTTGTATTGTGGTAGCACTGAGAAGCCCCAGTTATGAACCTCACTGTGCTAGGTGCCAGTAACACATAACAAAAATATGATCCATATGCCAAAGAGTTTATAATCTAAATACATTGTTTCAATGTTAATATCTTCAGATAGAAAAGTCCTTTTTATTGCAGTTTTAAAGGGATGGTGGTTGCCATAACTTCAGGTGGTTTTATGCATCTCAGTTCTCTGGTATTCTATTAATAGTTGAGCATATTTAACACATCAACTCTTTTAATACATAGGCCCCAGTGCTGCAATTGTGTCCATATGTGTGGCTGCCAGAGTAGAACCCCAAGGGTTCCCTCACACGTTTTCTCAATGCGGGCTCAGGGCTATGGGGCTTATTCTACTGAAGTGATCCAAAGCCCTTGGAAGTCAGTGTCAAAACTCCTGTTGATTTCTGTGCACTTTGAATCAAGTCTGTAGAGTGCTTTTTTAAAAAGAGAAATGGCATTCTTTATTTCAGTTCTCAATACCATTTTAAAGTTTATCAAAATACTAATTTGAATGGATGTTGTATATTAACAAAATATATCTTTCTTATTTGCGCATGTTTTTACACATTTCATCTGCTTAATCAATTTTCCTTCTACAGTTATGTCTCTCTCTCAGACAATGAGAAGACCGGGTACAAAGCACGGGAGCTGAAGTCAGTCTACGTGGATGCAGTAGGACAGTATCTAAAACTCACTTTCCATAAAAATTACATCAATAGATACAACTTATACAGTCAGGTAAGATGAATTAAAATGGTGACTTGATGCTCTAAACAATATTGCAGTTGGCCAAGACTTCCGAAGCAAAAAGCTGCTTTGATTTATAAAACTAAAATTGCCAGTGGGAAGTTGTTGTGAATGAGTAATTCTCAGAAAAAATGTCAATTAAAAGTCTGGTGTCTCTTTTCTTTAATGTGCAAATTATTAGCTTCAAATTATAGGGGTCTAAAGATTTCTATTCTACACTTAAGACATTTGGATATAATATCAAGAGAGCTTTCGTCTGGCACACTTTCATCCAAGCACTGCATTGTACATTGAGAGTCTAGATAATATCTAAAGGTAAAAGTTCTCTTGCTGGCTGCTCTTATATCAGATTAGCCAGAAGTGGTATTCAGTGTATCCAGAACAGATTAATCAAGTGTGCATTTCTATGCTTCTTTTCATGTTGAGCTCTGAGTGCTTAATGTGTAATACAGCCAAGACAAACAGCTTTCTCTGCGATGGAATGCTGCTGATGTCTTGCACACCACAATACAGCGCTTTGGGATCGGATTTTTTTTGTGTAAGTGAATTAAGTAGTTACACTGCACATCTATCCAAAATGAGAGAAGCTGAGAATCAGCCTCTCTAACTTTGCATAGTTATGCTGTGTATGAATCAGACTTATGGCCCTAAAAGGGGAGTAGCAGACCACTACACCATGTTGTTTCTAGCCAAGTTACCTTTAACTAATTTAGTAACAAATTGTTAAACATATGCATCTGACCCTTACAATGAGCTCTTGCCTACCTATCTTTGGGTGCATAGGGCCCATAGAATGTATGAATTTAAGTAATTCACTACTAGATAATTTTCGGAAAGTGATAAAAATATTTTAGAGGTGCCAGCACAAGTTGTGTAGTGGCTCAGTGCATGTTCTATAATGACGTTGTTCCAGTCTTCATGAATACAAGTAAAGTAATAATGGTCTTGTGTATCCATATTTCTTTTTAATTCTATCTTAGGTTGCTCTGGTAGCAATAAATATAATTGGGGAACCTGCAGACTACAGCAATGACAGCAATAACGTAAGTATATAAAGATGATTATGGAAGAAAGTTTCCCTCTCAAACATACTGTCCTTTGGATGTTGCTACACGTACTTAATAATGATGTGCTTCACCTAATGTAGGGTGCCTTTTGATTTTTGTTGTTGTTACATTAGTGTTGTTTAAACAGAGCTGTCATGCACTTATTTTCTGTTTTTTGTTTGGTTGTTTCTTTTTAATGTAATTTTGAAAAGAAATTCCCTTTGGAAGGAGTAAACCAAAATAGCATCATGGAACTGAGTATGTTTGTATTTTCAGCCTTTTAAAATGCACAGATTATTTTACATGTATGTGTACATGCAGTCCACTATGTAAAATGTAAAATGTCCCCCTTCCTGGCTTTGGAGTTAACAAAGCAACAACAAGGTAGCAAATTTCAGGTCCAGCCTTTTCATCAGGCTGGGTAGTATTCCTCACATTGGACTGCTCAACCCGCACCCTCGTTTCTTTATCCTAAGAGTCACTTCCATCTCCCGATCCACAGAAGTGATAGTCCAGTAGAACCTACTTAACATTAACCCTACTAGATTCTCACCTGATAATGAAGTGTGGTGTTTCAGGCAACTGCTGTTGTTCTCTTATAATACAGTAAATATAAATTATAGGCCTTGGCTACACTTACCAGCTAGTTCGACGGCTGGAAATCGAAGTTCTGGGTTCGACTTATCGCGTCTAGTCTGGACGCGATAAGTCGAACCCGGAAGTGCTTGCCGTCGACTGTGGTACTCCAGCTCGGCGAGAGGAGTACCGCGGAGTCGACGGGGGAGCCTGCCTGCCGCGTGTGGACCAAGGTAAGTTCGAACTAAGGTACTTCGACTTCAGCTACGTTATTCACGTAGCTGAAGTTGCGTACCTTAGTTCGAATTAGGGGGGGTAGTGTAGACCAAGCCATAGAGTTTTATTTTCAAACTTACTGTGTAATTTGCGTATAAGAGAATAGTTCTGCCATGTTTACTTTTACTGTTGTGCTAAACAAAACTAGTATTTTGTCAGAGATGTAGTAAAAACTCTACTAACATTGTGAGACCTTTTTATATATGTGAGTTTGTTTGAAGATACTGTTAATTCAACTTAGTTATTTAAGTCTAAATATAGAGGCATAGGAAAAGGTGTGACATGATGTCTCACATTTAATTGTTTGAATCTACAGTTTCTATCCTCTTCACAAAAAAATTGGTGACATTACATTAACCTTTTTCTTCCAAAGCCTTCAAGAGAGAAGCTGATTGACCATTACCTTGGGAACAATCCAGATAACCTAACCTTAGATGGAACATACCTCGGGTAAGATTTCTCTGCTGAGATTTGGATCAGAGGAGTTAATAAAGCTAGTGACATCAGGAGCTATAACTAAAAACAATTTAGGTGCCAGAACTTTGTCATTTCCAAGCTGTGAATTGTGCTGATTATTGTTGGACTTCAGCACTTAATTATGTCTTACATGCTTGGTGAATGAATAGTGTGCAGTCACGTTCTGTTGGGTCTTATTTCTTCATCAGCCACCCTTGTGTCTTATTTCTCAGAAACATTGTTGTTCCTTAAATGCCAAATTTGAACCCAAGCGGTTGTTACCAAATTGATAGCACTAGCTATTCTTGGCATCTTGTTAACCAGCACAACTTTAACTACCATTCATCCTATTTTCCTCTTTAACATTTACAGTGTGGTTGCCATCACAACATGT
Source organism: Malaclemys terrapin pileata (assembly GCF_027887155.1). Taxonomy (NCBI): domain Eukaryota; kingdom Metazoa; phylum Chordata; order Testudines; family Emydidae; genus Malaclemys; species Malaclemys terrapin. Next base: position 19,835,328 of record NC_071523.1, on the reverse strand, counting down.
ATGCCGGCAGTCAGAGATTCAGCCAATGTGGTGGCACTGCAAATTTGGCCAGTGGTGGTAGTTCTATCAGCTAACAGACTAGCCTATACTTTCCAGAAGCTAGCTAGATCTCTGAGTTACTCTCCTACTGATATTATTGTCATAGCAAACAGCCATGTAACTGTCAGAGACCACCAACAGCCAACCCTGTGTTTCTCAGCTAGGCTTTTTTGGCTGCATAATTATATGGCCCACATTTTCAAAGCTCTACAAAAGCCATACACATTGTGCCTACAGAAGCCCTCTTTTGGGCATGCAGATCAAGTAACTGACTCAGTTAGTATGCCAGTAAGTGTGCAGTTACTTGATTTACACACACGTTTGTTTTTGCATGTGTTGTTGGACATCTGTGTCCATTGCATGGGATTTTGATATTTTGGCCTATAATCCTTCCTGCTTGTTCTGATCAAATTGATCCAATTCTAGCATTATTTGATCAGAATAATCAGCAGATGATTGAATTATCTGTGTGACAACTGGAGGAAATATCATAGCATGCCTGGTACACAAAAACACTCTATCAGAATAACACAATCTTTTAGTTTTCAGGAATCTTATTTTTCTGGATCTTTTTTCTTTGTTCATTTTAAAAATGTTAGCATCTCACTTAGAAGAAGAGACTGTTATTCTCAGTGATAAATTCATATATTTTTAAGGTCAGAAGGAACCATTATGATCATCTAGGATTTTAGTCTCAACTGTATAACACAGACCTTATAGAAATTACTGGGTGAAATGCTATCAAACCCCTATCTTGTGGTTGGGTTAGAGAATATATTTTTAGAAAGACATCCAATTGTCATTTAAAGACTTAAATGATGAAGAATCTACCATGTTCCTTGGTAAACTATTCTAGTGGTTAATTTCCCTTGTAAGTAGGAGTTATTTTCTTTTGAATAAAAGACAGTTTTCTCTGGACATTGAAAAATTGTTTACTTACTAAAATCACTGCAGTCACAGCAACATTGACTAGTGCTAGAGGCAGTATTTTCCAGTTTATCTCATTTGGAGGAAGAAGCACCTCAAAGTGGATCTGGGAGGAAGAGGATTTGGTGAATGATGGAAATAACAGGAGTATAATAATTAGCTATTACCTAGTACTTTAAATCTTCAAAGCCATGTATAAACATTATAACATCTGCTCTTCTTCCTTAGAAAACCTCAATGACCATAGTCTTGAGGAGCTCTTTCATTTACATAGAAATGTGATAATTTAATCATATAGATGTCACTGAAAACAACAGATCACATCAAAGTCTCGGTGGTGGTAGGTCTAGAACATTGAGTTAGGCGATAGCATATCCACTAAACTTCAGTGTAGAGTAAAATGGAAAATATACATTTGTTTAAATATTCTTTTGGTTTCAATAATAACTTTACAAGAGCTAAACTTGTATTTCAAGGTAAAACAGGAAAAATGTGACTTTGATGAGCCATTTAAAATAAGTGAGATCCACAGTATTCTGAAGAATGAGAAAAATAATTGTCATCTTAATATATATATTAATCTTCTCACAGCAAAAAGAGAAGGAATATATTGTAAGTGGTGCTTCAGATTTAACCTCAAAAATATCTTTTTTTTCATTCTCCAGAAAACCTGACTCTATTTCACCACTGGATGATTTGGCTTTTGATATGTACCAGGATCCAGAAGTTGCTCAGATAATTCGTAAACTGGATGAGAAAAAGCATGAAGCTGTCCATCATGAATGTTATGACTATGCCAAGAAACTCAAACAAGCTATTGCTGACTTGCAAAAGGTACTGTTTAATGACTGTTATGTCACAAATCCATGAGTTTTTCATTTGTCCATAAGGTGGTCCTCAATCTTTGCAGTAAAATACATTTGTGGTGGCTGCAGGTCACCCTTTTGGTGTGTTTAAAAATGACAATTGAGTGTAGCTGGAATTCTATATACATTTAAAAGAATGTGATTTCCAGCAACCTTAATGACATGAAAGCACCATTTTTCAGGTTGGGGAAAGACTCGGGCGGTATGAGGTAGAAAAGCGCTGTGCTGTAGAGAAGGAAGATTATGATCTTGCTAAACAGAAGAAACAGCAGATGGAAGAATACCGCCTGAAGGTGTATCAGCAACTGGAGCTGCACAACCTTCTGGATCCAGAGCTGATGGTAGGGATCACTAGTCATAATATAAAAATAAACACATGGTGACTTGACTCATAAGGCTTTATCAAGTTGTATTATAAATAGAGATGTGCCTGAGAAGCTAAAATAAACTCATGGGATAGGACTCATAAGATAATTGTCATAGAGTATTTTTGTTAAATCTTTATATTTTTTTACTTGGATTGTTAGTTGCTCATATAGCATCAGAGGTTGGCTTTCTCTGCCGTTGATCTGTACTCATCTAGTTTTTCCAGCTATATACACTTAATGGTCTATAAATAATAATGAAAAGGCACTAACATATCACAGTTACACTAGATATACTCACGTGTTTTGTCACAGATATTCAAGGATAAAAGAAACCATTAGATCACTTAGTCTGACCTAAACGTAACCAAGACACGAGGCTTTCTCATATTTCTAAGCACCTCTTGTTGTTACTGTCATACATGCATAAAGGGCTTCTGGTGGCATCACTGCAAACCACAGGAGTTCAAAATGAGTGACATACCACAACCCTAAGGTGTATTTATAGCTTAGAAAGCTATTGGAAAGCATTATTTGCCAATTAGGTGAGGCTGCTTATAATCTGTTGTCTTCTCCCTTGTGTTGCTTTGCTGTTATGCCAGACACTTGCATTTAGAGCCATGATTTCCACTAATTTTTATAAGTGGAGTTGTAGTGTTTATTCAAAAGTAGTTGATATAGTAGTGGTGCCTGAGCTTCACTTTTAGAATTTTATTTTGAAGCATTGTACTGAAACCTTCTTGTACAAAACTGCCCTTTCTTTTCTCAGATCCGAAGACCTCCTGAATTGCCACTTGAGCCTATGGTTTATTCAGTTAGCCCTCGGCAAAAGAAACCCATGCAGTCACCCCAGCATGAGAAAACAGAAGCACAGAAGACTGAGCCTTTGCCACAAGAAAAGCCACCCAAGACAACTTCCCCTGAGCCCATTGTTCCTGAACACTCCGCTTCTCCTGTTGCCCAGCCACCAGTTTCTGTAGAGGGTTTTTCAAAGACAAATGTAAGTGATCTTGTTTATCTGAGTCTTCTCTGATTTGAGGCCTCCCACATTTGCAAGAGATCATCATATAATCATGTCCAGCCAAAAGTCACCTTTCTTGGCCATTTCTATAGGAATCTACCAAAGAAAAGATTTTCTTATTACATTCAGCTTCCTATAAAAATCTGATCATCTTTTGGTTATGCTGATGTCTCATATGGTGTCAGAGGTTGGCTTTCTCTGCTGTTAATCTGTGTTCATCTAGTAGTAATAACGTTTAGCATCTCTTGTGAGAGACTCTTGAAAGCCTTTACAAACATTCATGCAGACTGAGTTAAGTAAGATTATACCCAATTTACAAATAGGGAAACTGACGTAAAGAGAGGTTAAGTGACTAGTCCAAGGTGTCACTGCTGATTCACTTCAGAGCTGGGCTACAAATCAGCCTGTTCCTCTAATGATCTGATAACACTCCTCTTTTATAAATTATCATGTGTGAGTCCAGGCTCAGGGCCAAAACAGCCTCAAAGAATGTGGTGGAATGAGACTGAAGAACATAGTAATGGCTTGATGGCACATGCACCACGAGGAAAAGTAATCCAGGCAGTAATCGTAATAAAAGTCTTGGAACCAGAAACACTAAGCGTACGTCTACACTGCAGTTAAAACCCCATGGCTGGCCCATGCCGGCTGACTCGGGCTCGCAAGGCTGGGGCCGCAGGGCTGTTTCATTGCAGTATAGACATCCAGGCTCAGGCTGGAGCCAGGCTCTAGGATCCTGTGCAGTGCTCAGGCTGCAGCCTGAGCTGGAACATCTGCACTGCAGTTAAACCGCCTCTGAGCCTGAGCCCAAGTCAGATGCACCCTCCAGCTCTAGGTGTCTAATTGCAGTGTAGACATCACCAATAAGGCCAGCCCAACTTCTGCTGAAGCCAGTGGAGATTCCCATTGACTTCAGTAGGAATTGGATTGGACCCTAAGAGCAGCAATAATCTCTTTACAGCACACTGGAGTAAAATAACGTAACTTTACATTGTCTTCATATCTGGAGAGTGGCTATAAATGGAATTCCATAATATTTTTATCTTATCCGCTTAATGTCATATAAAATATATCCTTTGTACTGACTTCCATTCTGAAAACACTGTTGCCATGGCAACAGGATAAAAAAAAGGAAAACTTCCAAACCTGCATTTGTATCTCCTGCATTTTAACTCTGGAGAAAAGTCTGGCTGGATTGTGTTGAAATGAATCAAAGTAGTGATGGAACAACATCAGATCTGAGTCACAATTAGAATTACTTTGCTTGTCTTCTCCATTAGGTTGAATTTTTGCCATACGATGAGAGACCTCTTCCAGCTATTCGTAAGCAGCATGAGGATGGATTTGCCTACCTTGAGCCAGAGATGAATGAGGAAGATATCAGTGATACTCCAAGAAGTGGCATCACTGGGGAACCAGAACCATTAACTGAGAAAGTGCTGAGGGAGGCTAGCCCTGCCATTGAAGTTTTCGGAGAGGCCTTGGTAAAGACCAGAAAAATAAACAACTTCATATTTATAATCCAGATCTTGAGTCATTTTAGAATTCACTTTGAACAAAAGCATGATGAGATAATGGCTTCATATATGTGATGATTAAATAGAACTTCAAATCTAAAGTTTGGTATTGCTATAATTAGTATTAAAATCAGGTGCCTATTTTCAGCATTTACATGGCTACCTAACTTTCTGTTGCTAATGAGTTGATTACATATTATCAGAGGAATCTATTATATCTAGATAAGTTTATGTAGTTCATCCATTTAGTTCATCCATTTTTGGGAGCGAAATAAAATGTTTACAGATTATCTGCTTTCGAATTTGTCCTCTGATGGAAGTTTCACTGCTAGTGCCAGTGATTGGTGCTTTGTCGGTAGATAGGTAATTGCCAAAATCTGGGATAATTTATTGAGATTAAGGTATTAATCCCTTTTCTTTTGGTATAAAGTCTCATTTTTCCTTTAAGCAATCTTATGGAAGAGATTTTCAAGGCTGCAAAAAGAAGTAAAATGCCTCAGTCCCATTGAAAGTAAATGGGATTTGGGCGTTTAATTCACAGTTTGCCTTTGCAAATCTCTTTCTGTGTCACACTAAATTATGCATTGAGTTGCCAGTATTAGCCATTTTAACAGTAATATTGCTCTGTATCAGGTTGCAGGAGCATATTCCAAGACTTGGTCGTATCGAGAAGATGCATTGCTTGCTACATATAAAAAGCTGATGGAAATGTCTGCCAGCACATCTAAGGATGATTTAAAGAATATGCTTAGAGCTGCTGTCTTTCTTATAAGAAGAGCCATAAAAGACATAGTGTCTTCAGTGAGTAATACTGTTTCATAATAAAAATATCCTCATTGACGCTCCAGTCCTGCACAGCCTTGTGCAGGGCTATACTCACATGGAACAAGTTGCAGGATCAGGGCCTAGTAAATGAAGGCTTTTAGTTGAAAAAATAATTGTAATTTAATAATATTACATATCTGAGTAGCCTACACTCTAAAAGGGAATGCTGTTATATTAATTTTGGCTTTGAATAATAGGTGCAATTTTACAAAAATGTGAGTTCATGCAGGTTTTTAATTGCTGTAGAATGTAGGGAACTGCATAATATAGAGGTAAATATTTTAATAGTTTATAAAACGTGAGCATCTTGGGTTGTCTGTATATTGCATACCACCAAGAATAGTGACAGTGCTCAATAAATAAGTTTTATGAAACGTTTATACAGAACGTAAATGCTATAGTAGAAAGAGAAACTTAGGTTATTTAGCAAATAATATGTTTTATGGGTAAGGCTCCGTGTTTGTCATGGAAGTCACGGATTCTGTGACTTTCTGTGACTCCTGCAGCGGCCAGTGCACCTGGGCCAGGGGCCTCCTGAGCAGCTCAGGCAGCTCCCGGGCCAGGTGCACCGGACTCTGCTGGAGCAGCAGGAGTTCGGGTGTCGGGGGGGCTCCAGGCTGGAGGTTGGGGTGTGGGACGGTGCTTACCTGCGGGGGGGCTCCCCAGAAGGGTGACAGGAACTCTCCTCCCTCAGCTCCTAGCTCCACAGTGCTGCTTCCGCCTGCAGACACCGCCCCCGCAGCTCCCATTGGCCGTGATTTCCAGCCAATGGCAGCTGCAGAACCAGGGCTTGGGACAGAGCAGAGGCAGCATGTGGAGCTAGGGGCTGGGATCGCCGCTTCCCAGGAGCTGGGTAGGAAGCCTGTCCCAGCCCCACCATCCCCCTCCCTCCGAGCACCTGCAGTGCCCCCAGGGCCACCCTCCCGAGCTGACCCCTCCAAGTTTTAGTCAGGGGTATACAGTAAAAGTGTATTTTTGTTTACTGCCCATGACCTGTATTACATGGAAATAGGAGATTTTAAAATATTTTTTGTTTTAATAATCTTTTTAACGCAGGTTTTCCAAGCTTCCCTGAAACTTTTGAAAATGATCATAACTCAGTATATACCAAAGCATAAACTAGGTAAACTGGAAACAGCTCATTGTGTGGAAAGAACGCTTCCAAATCTGCTTTCTAGAACAGGAGACTCCTCAACCCGTCTTCGTATTGTGGCTGCCAACTTTATTCAGGTAGGAATGTCATCTGGAAATGCATATTAGACTGACTTTTAACACAACATTTAGCGGTTTTACCCACACATACGACAGACTGAAAATGCCACCAAGACACGGACTGCATGACATCTGTCCAAAATCAAATGTAAAGTTAATATATGAAAATGTAATAAGATATATTGGTGCTATAGTTATCAGTTTGCTGCTGCTGCTGGATTAACCTAAATAAACTCCATCATGGTTGGTTGTTTTGACACTAAAGGTTAATTATCCTTTTTGGTTTGAATGTGATATTTCTGGTCAATACTTCATTACAGATTACACTTCCAGACTCCTGGGCTGGCTCCCTCCAGTGCTGCTCAGCTCCCAGGCAGGCAGCCATAGAAGCCAGCTTGCCCTCAGGTCTGGAAGCCCTCCATCGCCAGCCCCAAGAAGGTCCACCCCAAAAGTTGCAAAACTTGAAAGCTCCAGCTGAACTGCTGACTGAAATGGACATTCTTGTCCATTTCACTGCGGTATCCTGCCAAGAAAGTCAATTTTAGTCAACAGCTGCCCTCTGGAAAGCGTGTTTCTTTTTTGGAAATGTAATGTGTTGGTATATGAGAAGCAAAATATTTTTCAGGATTTCCAGTTCATAAGAAATTTCAAAATATTGTGCTGAATTGGAATTAAACCATATTTCAAAATGTTGAAATATCTCGTGAACTGGAACTCCTGAGATTCATCTTGTACTGCTTGTGAATGCAGGAGACAGACCTCTCAGAGGATTTGGACCTAAATTGTGGAACTCACTCACAGAAGAGATAATGCCCATGAACCTCACAGTAGTTGGAACTAACTCCATTTGTTTGACTTAGCTTCCTCACAATTACTTTTTCAGCAGCTTGCTCGAATCTACTCGTTGTGGAGTAATCTGCTAGCTTTCAGTCTACTCCTGCAAGAGCAGAATGGACACACAGTTTAGTTTGCCATTCTTTTTTTATTATGATTAATTTGAGGGGTACTGCAGTGATGAGAGCTATGAAAGTACCTAGATAGTCCTTGTCTCCTATTTGTAATATGGTAGAATTTTTGATTAAAAGAAAATATATTTACACTCAAACTAATTGTAAAATTATAAGTAAACTTTACCTGTTCTGTGACTGAATTTTAGTCATTTTTTAGTCTTTTAACCTAATTGCAATAAATACTAAGGGAAATTTTTAATTAGAAGTAAACAAATGATATAAATATCGGATTTAGCAAAAGAAAAAAAAATGCCAATTTAAAAATTGACAATCCATTCCTCATGTGGTGGCAGTGAGCATTTGTGAACTGCTGTTGAAGTACAGACTCTGTTTTCCAGTAAAACTTCGATGCAGGAAAAGTAATTCTCTGTGTGTATATGTGTTAATATAGTGCCAGGAGGGTACTAGGTGAGTCACTGACTCTGGGTTATTTTATCATTGTATTCATCCAGATGGGGAGAAAAGCTTTTTCTTTCATTGCCGACTTGACTCAGATTTTAATAGGGATGGTGTGAGCACTGCTCTGGTTTGTCACTTTAAAGCCAAAGGTGGCTTATTTATTTAATGAATACCTCTTGGCTCATGTACAATAGATTTTGTAATTGTATACTTGAAAGGAAATGAGGAAGCCATTAGTGGTGTAGTTTTGTAGCCAGGACATAGAGTACTGTTACTTGGAAAAGGAGGAGGATGTACTTATTATATTATTGCTAGCAGAAAATAAAAAAATCTTAATAGAACCTAAACAATAAAACTTAAGAAATATTTAGAGTGACAGTGTAATGTTACGGTAGGTATTTTGTATGACATTTCCCTACAGGAGGTATAAAAGATGGTCAAGCAGCCCTTTTCCTATATACACTTAGTACCTTTTCCTGTAGGTTTGCCTCTTACTTGAAAAGTGAATGCAGATCATTCATGTGTCCTTTAAAAAATATGAACTAAGTTTAAATGAAACATTGCTCCATAATCACTTAAAATCAAACCAATTTATGAAAGAAGCTGTTTCTCTGATGCCACTTACTCCTTTGGCACAGGGGTCCCACACAGACCGTGCAAATGAAAGGTTCATAAATTATCCTGTGCAATGGGTGCCGGCAGATCAGTGTTCTTCCTCCATGTGCATCCACTACATATTCTTGTGAAGCAGCTTGCACCAGGATCAAATGTCTCACTTTTCTCCTGTAAGCTGTTACTCTCTCTTTTCTAGCCACTGGCAACCAATATTCAGTCAGTTGTGCTGGCAAGACCAATAGTGGCTTATGGTCTGAGCTAAGTTACAGTAAACCTGTTAAAACAGACTCTTCTTTCTGCACAACCTACCTGAACTAATGTCTGGCTCCTTCTCTATTGTTCCCTTTTTTGTCAGGTTTGCTTACAAGAGGACAGAGTGCAGTGATTTCAAGGGAATACTACCTGGCTTCATAGCCTCATGATCTGGTGCCTGTGCTTCCATACTTCTATTGTCACAACTGACTTGGGTGTTTCTTTTAATTTACTTGTTGTTGGTAGCTCCTTAGACAAGTGAGGAAACCTTAGCTTAAATATACTTTTCTCCCTTTTCATGTGACCTTAGCAAATTTAAAACACAACTATTAAACTAAATGTTATGACTTTTTTTTGGTGTTGAAGACCATAATGATGCTTGGCACCACACTGAAAGTAAAAATAAACTAATGAACCAAATTACAAACATTACTTGAAATGTTAAAAAATACAAACCAAAACCTTATCTTTGCGATGTGGCATTGAAAAAATTAAATGGGCACAAAAATTAGTGTAATTTGAACACAAGTGAGACCTCCAATTGCATTAATCATGTTTTAGGATTTAGCACTTATGTAGGAATGGAGAACTGTCCTAGAAATATGCATTTCTTTACCCTTCATAAAAGCATAGAACATATGAAAATGCTAGTCTTCACTGTTCATTAGTGGAAGGAACAATTATTGATTCATGCATATTAATATTTTTTCACAGGGAAAAATAACTGTATTTATTTGTTAAATTTACTCAATGGGTCAGATTCTGATCTGTTATGCTACATACTAGATCAGGAGCTAGTGGATTTAATCCAGGTTTCTTATTGAAATCAGAATCTAGCCTAATAAAACTAAAATGTTAAGTGAAAGTTACTTTATTTTTTTCTACAAACATGTTAAAATTATCAGTTTTGTGCACACAGCTAGAATAGGTACTGTCTAGCATTGAAATGGCTGAACAGCAAGCATCTTATGTTAACAGAATTCAGCTATGAGGCTGTTTCCTTAGTAGATCAATAAAATGTGAGGTGGTAGATTTCCTCTGCTGAAGCACTTGCCTGAGATCAGTCTTGAGGCATTATCATCAGACTTCTTCTAGGAAATTTTCTCTCTACTGCAGTTATTTAAAAACAAAAAAACTTAGTATCCAATTCTGCAGGTCTTGTTCAGATGAAAGGTCCCAGTGAAATACATATTTCTCAGCAGATGCAATATGTGCATGTTCTTTGTCAATAAAGCTGTTGTCAATAGCAAGACTGACACTTTTTTTTTTCTTCTCTTTATGCTGTGTACAGCAGACTGTGTTGAAATAGTGAATGACCATCTGCCTCTCCTGAAAGGCTTACCTCATTGTAACTAACATGGGACAGTCTTGGTTATGAGGTCCTGAATAACATTGGCTTTGCAAACCATTTCATCCTGTGTTTCAGCATTTTCCTGTGCGAGTTAACTCTGTATTTCCCTACAGGAAATGGCACTATGTAATGAAGTTAAACCTCTTCAAATCATTCCGGTTCATCTGGTCCAGCCATTGAAACCGAATTCCCCTACTCATCTGGCAATGAGTCAGGTGGACTTGGTGGAACGGCTGTTGAAAGACCTGGGAACAGAAAACTCTGGGTTTACCATTGACAACGTCATGAGGGTAAGAGTCTGAAACTACAGTATTTTAAGTCTCTTTTTCTTGGATGAATGTTAGTTTATCTGTGTTAGAATGCCTGGCGCATGCACCAGTTAATGAGGCCCAGTGAGCTTCTCTAGGTGGCATTAGTCAACATTGTGAAGATCCATAATGCAAAAGAAAAGCTATAAAGGATACTTGGTTGGAGAAACATGTCGGTCGGTCGGTCTAACTAATAGACAATAACAATGCTCCCATTGCAGTGGGCAATCACTCCAGATTAAGGGACAGATCCTTTGGCCTGACCGAGCTGTGCTCAGCACACAGTGGAAATGGGGCTGGTGACGGTGGTTTAAAGCTACCTTTGTTTTTCCCCCAATGTGGTGAGAATAGTCCAGCCCAGTTTAACTCCAGAAGAAAATTAGAATAACCTTTTTCACCAATATTTTCAGTTTGCGACAGGGGCATTGGAGCACAGAGTATATGAGGTACGCGATACAGCATTACGGATTATCTTCGACATGTACAGGCAGCACCAGGCCATTATACTGGACTATCTTCCTCCAGATGATGCCAACACACGCAAGAATGTTCTCTATAAAACACTCTTTGATGGATTTACAAAAATAGATGGTAGACTTACTGAGGCTGAGCTTAGGGTAAGTAATAAGACTGGAAAGTGTGCAGCTGTATTAAGATACTGTATTTTCAGCAGTGTCTTGGTGGAACCGTATATTGAATTTGTAGCTGCACTGATCATATAGAAAAATTGTTATAACACTTACGGCAGAATTTCATAATTGTAAATATCACAGTTGTATAGTAAAAAACAGACTCGCCCTCACTTTACTATATAAATCCATTTATATTCACTGTTATAATAGGGATCAAGCATGGAAAAAAGCACAGATTATATTTCTGAAACAATAACAATATTTTCACATCAGTAAGGTAAAAATCTAGGTTTCAATGGCAGTATGGTCATTCTGTGACTGGAACGAATGGAAGATATGTTAATTTATTCATTATCTGTCAGTGGGGTATTTATAGGATAAACATGTCTAAATCATAATACATTTATTTAAAATTAGCATAGAAGAGCTTTTTTTGTTTATATTGTGATGGACCAGTTGTTAGTTTTACACATGGTAAGAAAACAATTTTATGTTCTAGATTAAATGGTGTTTTTGCATCCCTCCCTGTATATGAGAGCATTACAAAACCGCTGTAACTGAAAGAGTATTTCTTAACAGGCACAGAAAAAGGCAGCCACAGAAGAAGCAGAAAAACAGAAGAAAGAGGAGATTAAGGTCCTGCAAGGGCAGCTAGCTGCACTGAAGGAGATCCAGGCAGAAGTTCAGGCTGGAAAGGTCAATATCATTTTTGATCAGATGTCCTGGGTTGAAATTATCTTGTAATGGTGGAGTAATTACAGGTACTGGTCCTATTATTTTTTCCTGATGGATGCTGGAAACAGATTAAGCTGCTGTGTTCTGTGAGATGAAAGCTGCTTTGTGATAACTCTGGTACTATATTAAACCACAAGAAGTTTAACTGAAATACATGAAGGGACTGGTCTTTATTCACAGCAGAAAGAGAAGTCTAAATTAAAATTCTATGCTTTGTTTTTGGTACAGTGGTACAAAAATTGCATCCATGTAGAATTGTTTAATCTATCATGTGGTATTTGGAGACTGCTTCTACAGGCTTTAAAATGTCCAAGTACTTGTTAGAGCGGTGCAAGGATACTATACATCAGGGGTCAGCAACCTTTCAGAAGTGGTGTGCCGAGTCTTCATTTATTCACTCTAATTTAAGGTTTCGTGTGCCAGTAATACATTTTAATTTTTTTTAAGGTCTCTTTCTATAAGTCTATAATATATAACTAAACTATTGTTGTATGTAAAGTAAATAAGGTTTTTTAAAATGTTTAAGAAGCTTCATTTAAAATTAAATTAAAATGCAGAGCCCCCCAGACCGGTGGCCAGGACCCAGGCAGTGTGAGTGCCACTGAAAATCAGCTCGCATGCCGCCTTTGACACGCATGCCATAGGTTGCCTACCCCTGCTATACATAACTCATGTAGGTCACTTTAGAATGATGCTATACTATATAATTGTCAGCAATTGGATTTGAATATACTTGACTTTAAAAGGTTAATAACTGCACCCTGACATGGTAGAGGGGCTGTTGCCCACTCTGTTCTAATATACATGCCTGTACCAAGGCAGGGAAAGGAATAAGTCTACCGGAGGAACACTGTTGTGACCCAGCACACAGGAGACATCCTCTTTGGGAAGGTTGCCTGTCTGCACCACAACCTATGCTGCCTTGACCGTGCATCTCATTTGTTCACTGACTGGACTTTCTCTGGATTTCTTCTTTCTTGAAATACCAAGAAATCATTCTTTCTTGGCTGGTGCCTTAGTCACTAAGGCAGTTACTGACATCTACTTCTCTGTTTGGCAGGAGAAAGAAAATGATTTTCAAAAGCCAAAGACTCAAGGTAGGTAAAGCTTAAAACTATTCAAAGAAACACAGAAACCAAATTAACCTTGAAATGTTTTGGATGGGGAAGTAGTTAGGACACATGGCAACCAGTAGATGACTGGCTATGACATAATGCACACTGACTCCTCGGAGTTCAGAAACACACCGATCCTAGAGCTTTGGATTGGTTGACCTCAATCTGACAGAATCATTCAGTCTTCAGGGGAGAACTGACCATTTAGTGTGCCAACATTGGTTGCCATCAGCTAGGTGGGTGGTTTCTTGCACCAGATCAGATTGGCTTGATTCTATCAGATTGGCTTGGATTGAAGCCAGTTTGGATTTCTCCTCACACTGAGGTAAAATCATCTGCCGCTTTATTTTCAAAATGTTCACCAATATTTTAAGTGGTGACTGTGTGTGCAAACGGTCCATTGCTGCTGTTTTGTATATGGCAGTGCACCCAAAAGGCAAGCAATTGTCCTGCTGTATCCAGGAACCGTTTCCTCTTGGCACTGCGTACGCTTTAGTTACTTTTCAATGTTTAGGAGTGTACTACTCCAAATAGTCAGTTACCATTAAGACCTTGAGAAACAATATTTATCCAAAAAGAACTAAGAACCATCTATTGAGTTTAATAGATTCCTTGTTACAGGTGAGCAGGTAAAGAAAGTCACCCTACCTGCGGCAACAGAGATTCCAGATGATCATTCCTCGGTTGCAAATTATTTAGATAAGTAAGTAAAAGCAGCAGCTTCTAACCACTTTAAAAGAGTAATTGCTAAAGAGCAGTTAGTGATCATCCAAATGCAAATATCTATACTGACATTTGTGGACAGTTCATTAAATAAGATTTAAATTGTTAAGTGTTAATAGGGGCCATTTTGAATATTTTAATTTCTTCCTCCTTATTCTTTATCTTCCAAAATAAATATAATTAATAATGGACAAATCAGGATTACATATCCTTCACCACTTGTACAGTGTGAGGTTTGTACATGTGTTTGAGAAGTTGTGTCCATGGATTAGAAAACTGTCACAATATAACAGTCTATCACTGCTACAGGAACAGAGGCAAAGCTAAGACTAAGATTGTCACACTTAGGGGCTTGATGAAGATACAGAATGCTTTCTGAGATCAGGTAAACTGTCCAAGTGAGCTCTCCCCAGTATTTATTTGTAATAACGTCTCTCTCTTTGAGTGAACGTTTTTAGTTATAGCTACATTACAACTTTACAAAAGTCTCTCCCTGAGCCCAATCAGAGGCGGGAATTCTGTAGGGAAGATGTTTTGTACAAAAAAACTGTCTATATCATAGAATTATTTTAAACGGGAAGATATTTCCCCTCAACTTGGACTACCTGTTTCTTTTAGTAATCTATAGCATTTGTTGTTCTTCCTCTGTCTTCTCCAGCCTATGCATTTTTTGTGGTGAAAGGGACGAATCCTTCACAGAGGAAGGCTTGGATCTCCATTACTGGAAACATTGCCCTATGTTGACAAGATGTGAGCACTGCAAACAGGTCAGGCATTGGACTCAAAAGCTTGTATCAATATACAACCTAACATACACATTCCAGAACTAACACAAGCAGTGAATTATTCTGTTGTCAATTGATAAGCTGCAAAAGATGAAAATTGCTGTTTAACAAAAAGTTCTGTTTACAGCAAAATCATTGTCATGGACAATAACACGAGGAGAGGAGCAGTATAAGGAACCAGATTAACAACCAAAATAAATCTGCTCAACATACTTGTCCATTTAAAATGTAACAGCACCGTTAGAATGAGGAAATTGGAAATGAAGGGGATCTCTCTTCTGGGTTAGGACAAATATCTTTTAAATAGTGTTGTTTGGAAGGAAAGGCGGTGTCACATCTATAGGGGAATCACTGCTACGCAGTGTAAGTTGCAGATGCATGTGTGAAAATCAGAGCTCTTGCTGTATGTGAAATTCTAAATCATTTCAGACCAGATGTCGTACTGGGGGAGGAGAAGTTAGTGATACTCTTCCAAACTCCACCCACAAAATCAGCTCTGCCCACAGAAGAGACCTAGTCAGAGTTGATTACGCAGATGTTCAAAATATGATCACACATGCTCTCTGGGCTCGGCTTTCCCCCCACTTGGGTCCTAAGACACCCCTGGCTCTGCTGGGCTCCTTGCGCTTGACTTCCCCTCAATCGGATTCTGCTGGGCTCAACTCTTTCTTCGTTGAGGGAGGAACGTAGCAGTGTCTCCCAAACACATATGTTGCAGGTGCCAAAGGGAGCTGTCATTCACAGTAGATTGTGAATGTGCAGATTTTCATAATCTAACCCTCCGTCTCCTTTTTTTACACAGTCTGACAATCAGTTGTATTGTTAACATTTTAGGCATCTCAGTAAGCTCCCATTGAGATGAATCGGGCAGCTGATAACACTCGGTGCCGTTGGTTCAGGCTCTGCAAATGTGGGCAGGCATCACTTTATCAGTTTCGCTCCATACATGTTTTTGAGGCTGTCTCGACAATTATCACATCTAGAGACTAGATTTTGTCTTTTTAAAAGCGCTGAGATCCTGGAGAACAAGGCAGCATGCCATATGACTACTAACCAGCTCAGTGTGGGCCCTGTTTCAGATATGTATGTATTTGTGGGGGCACTTTAACATTCCGGTGTTACTTGTCGAGTAACTTGTTCCAATTTGTCATACATTTGTTTTGCACTTTCAATTTAAGGTACACCTTGGGTGGGAAGAAGAGGGATGTAGCAGGAGAAGCAATTCAAACAAGCACTAAAAAGTGAGAGAGGCCGGGGGTAGCTTATTTCAATTGCTTTTCCTCTTCCTCCTCCCACCTCTACCTTTCTGTTCTTTAGTGTGTAAGCTCCGTTATTTTGTACACCCACTGATTTTTAGATCAGTCCAAATTTACTTCAATATTTACATCTGCTTTGTGACCAACTTCTACCTGAAGCTCAGCTTACAACACTTGTTGGCCCCGAGACCTCCAAGGGAATTGCATCCATTTATTTCAGGATGAACTTGGCCTAGGAGCCCTTACTGAGTGTTTAATGTGAATCTTTCATTTCTTTACTCAACCACTGGCAGTCAAGGTGGCTTTGAAGCATCTATCTAGACGCTGCTAGCTATGTTGTGCAAAGATTGTCCCAGAAAGAAGCATGTGTTCCTGTTTTGTCTCAGTGCCTCCCTGTACATACATGCAGTGTTAGCAACTTCTATGTTCATACAGAGTACAATACATGGAATCATTTCTAACATCTGTATTTAAAGGTAAGAATAGAGTTAAACACAGGAACAAGTTTTAAGTTATCTTTCCTTGTTTTATTTTTAAGACTATAATGTTACAGTTTCACTTTAAATGTGCAGGTTACATGTGTAAGAAACACAAGCAGAGTTTTATCAGATTTAGGCATTTTTGAAATTTTACCCTGAGCCCCATTTTCAAAGGTGAATTAGGAGCCCAAGTTTCATTGATTTTTTTCAATGACATTTAGGCTTGTAAGTGCCTACGTCACTTTTAAAAATGAGATTTGAGCTCTAAAGTCACTTGAGATCTTTGGAAAATATTATTCTTAATTTCATAGCACAATACAAGTCTATTCCTGTATCTCTTGTATTCTCAGCCACCTGTCTGGTTTCCTGTTGCAGGTGGTGGAGATAGCAAGCCTGACCGAGCACTTGCTGACTGAGTGTGATAAAAAAGATGGCTTTGGGAAATGTCAGCGCTGTAGCGAGGCCATTCCAAAAGAGGAACTGCCCAAACATGTGAAGGGAAAGACTTGCAATCGTGAGTAGTTTCAAATGGAATAAGTGACGCCAGGGGGAGCTGCAAGGACTCAATTCCTTTGGAAAATCAGGCCACTTCTATGTAGGTGCTGAACTATGGATTTGGAATCCTAACTTGAGGCTAAGGATTGAATATTTTTGGCCTAAATGTTTTTGCTTTTCAGTGCTCCCTGCACTTAGCTCCTATTAACGCATGTGGGAGTGTCTACGGAGCAAGAACAGAAAACCCCTGAGATTGCTCCACAGTTTAGTTTGCTCCTCATCACTGTAGAACAAGCTGAAGGCACTTCCGTGTTAGCTGTTCTCCCTTGATCATGAGATCGGTTTCTTGACTAGGCAGGGGAAGGTAGAATAGCAGCTAGTTCCATCTCTTGCTCACAGAAACAGGCAGAGATCGATCTGTTCCTCTCGCATTTGGCAAAGCACGTGGCAATAGCGTAACTCTTCTTTCTTTCTAATCATTTCAGCTGCAAAACCAGAAAAGGTGGCAAACCATTGTCCATTGTGCCATGAAAACTTCGCCCCAGGAGAGGAGGTAAGAGAAAATGAGTGTACTGTCAAATTGGTCTTGCTAGTCTTGTTACTAAGACTTCAATAATTTGTCCTTTAACACTGAAATTACCTACATTGCCTGAACATAACCATATCAAAAAGTGCCTGGAGTCTCTGCCTGTGGCTTCAGATTCTAGAACAATGATAGGTATCGGGTATCAGAGGGGTAGCCATGTTAGTCTGGATCTGTAAAAAGCAACAGAGAATCCTGTGGCACCTTTAAGACTAACAGATGTATTGGAGCATAAGCTTTCGTGGGTGATTGCCCACTTCGTCGCATGCGTCCGACAAAGTGGGCATTCACCCATGAAAGCTTATGCTCCAATACATCTGTTATTCTTAAAGGTGCCACAGGACTCTCTGTTGCTTAGAACAATGATAGTAAATGCAAACTGGTAGCAAACTACTTTCAAAGGCTGTTCTAAAAGATTTTAATGGCCGCCTTGCTTCTTTTGAAATCAGCCTTGGAGCAGAAAGTGGTGCCTCTAATTCTCCCCACACCTTAATTTCCTTTGCTAAGTGATTTGATGGAGTTACATTTAGGCTTGTTCAGGTTACAGCAGGAATTGATTATCCATGTTTGGTTTTCATTCAGAGGTCTTTTCTAAATCTGATCAAGACAGTAGTTAATAGGCAAAAGAATGAGACAGCGTGTCATCTTAAACCCAAGCTGTCTGTGAGATGTTCCTGATTTTGTCCTCCGTGCAGGCCAAAACTATTGAAATCTGCTTGCTTTTCTCAGTAAAATAACACCTAGCATTTCATTTTTCCTTTGATGCTGTAAAAAGTGTGTGTGCGTGCGCATGCCTGCGCATATGTGTAGATACAGAAATAGCCTTCGTATGAAAGACCTGCTATTTCTCTGCTTTTGTAACACCACTTGTTTCTTAATTTATCATAGGCCTGGAAATCTCACCTAATGGGCAAAGATGGCTGTAGAATGAATCTGCGGCGGGTGCATACACTAAATAAAACCCTGCTGATGCAGCCTGGTATGGATTTCTTTGTGATTACTATGCTTTTCACTTTGTTCACTTATTTAAGCAGAAGGCTCTATTCTAGAAAGCAGGTTGATCCTTAGTCAATAACCATTCAATGCATTATTCAAGTATTTGTATATGCTGACTCTGTATTTCTAAATATGTTAGTATAAAATAGCGCACACAGAGGGCAAATTACCCTCTGATACTCCAGTCAATCTCAATGACTTCAGCACAGATGCGCTGTTGTAATGGAATGGAGAAGTTTTTAATTTTGTCTTATCGTTTGTCTCATTTTATGGAGCAGCATGCCCCAAAGACTCTTCTTGCTGTAGTTGCCCTCTTGTATCCTACGGTATGCTATGAACCGAACAGATCCAGTAGTGCACAGGCAGCCGCTTAAATCCTATACTGTCAATGTGCCTCAGGCTTGAGAGGGGCCAATTAGAGATGCTAATCTAATCCTAACTATGGAATGGAGTGAAGTGAATAGGTAGTCTTTATCTGTCCTGTAGAGAACTAGAAATTAGGACACTGGGGTTGATAAGCATCATACAACTGCCTGAGGCAGGTAAGTAGATGGGAACTGAACTCTGACCATGGACTCGTGTCACATATGGTGGGTCTCTGAACAAACTGATGGTATGTTGATGTCAGATGTTAATGTTTACTCTCTGGCCTGGATTCAAACTTACGATCCATCTCCTATTACCATGCCTGTGAATAATCCTGTCACTTCAAAGTCAATCTTATTTCTGTCAATGTTGTAGCTCAGGCATGTACTTGAAATGCAAGAGATGTGCAGTATTTGTTTGTGATTGATAATCTGTATGTTCTTTTTCCAGGGAAAGCAGCAGGATTAACCGTAACCAAATCGGGTCCTACAGCAACAAAGTTTCGACCCCCCTCTGTAGGAAGCAAGATCCCTACCCCAAAAGGGGGCCTGAATAAAAGCACTGGCAGAACATATGCAAAGCGATGACATGAGAAGTACTTGTTTCCTTTGTCTCCATAACTGAGCAAGTTTTATGTGATGCACAACATTTCCAAGATTTGTTTACAAGTGATAGGAGTCCCACATCATCCATTTCACCTGAACTACACACTGCTGTTTATCAACCACAAATAGTGTTTGACTGCTTCATTTACCCAATAGTTAAAGCTTAGATATTGGTTGTCTCTGTGCAGTGTTGTGTATAATTATCCCAAGAACCTGCATCTCACTTTTAGTGATGTGCAGTCTTTTGGGGACAGCGCCTCTGGCCTGCTGCACTCCTTTTGCACTTCCCCAATAGCATGGAGGGAGCAGAAAGCAGCCGAACCTTCCCTGATGAGGATTCTCTCAGCCTGGGGGAGTCCGTAGTAGTATAGATCCAGCATAGCCAGATCCTGAACTATCCACTGCAGCAGCAACCAATGTAGAGATCCTGGCCAAAATAGAGCATGCTTCGGCTATCCCTGGTCAGTGTATTGTCCCATGGGACTAGGGTGGTAGCTAGTGTAACGAGCATCCTGGATGCTAGGACAAGTAAGGAACTGGCCCCAGGATCAGAAAGCCACAACTGGCTCTTTTGGCCCTTCCGCGGAGCACAGCTGAGACTCTAGCCCTTCTGATTCAAACTACATCAGGTTTTCAGAACAAAGCTTTGAAGTATCTGTTCCTTTGAACCAAAGCTAATGTTCGCTTACAAATACTCCCCAAACATCTAGGGAATGCAATCATTGTATCATGTGACTTTATCAGTTTAATGAAGTCACTATACAATTTGTTGGTAATTGTTCTTTGCCAAAACTTGCTTGGTTGTGTGACACAGTAAAAGTCATCGTGTCACTACATACCTGATTGAGGGGAAATAAGTACTAGTTGTATAGAAATAGAACTACAATAAGACTATAGTCTCACTTACCTACAGTATAGGTCTACTATGTGTATTTCTGCACCATTCCAGCAAATCAAAACCAATCTACAGAGAAATTCTCATATTTAGGCTTTGAAACACATCACTGAATATTAGAAACACAATAGCTGTATTGCAATCACAGTAGCCTTGCTGAAGTTAAGTTTGTGTCATAGAAGTGTCACAACCCAACTGTTCTAATGTACAGCTAACAAAAATTAAAGTAGAAAGTAAGTCTTGAGCAGCTAAAAGTATTCCTTTACTAGACACCTTGAAATTCTCTAGCTGGCCAATGTTACGTAGCCACAGAATGATGTGGGTAAACAATATGCTCTTTCTAGAAAAACTTTAACTGCTCTTACATTCCTTTGGGTTGGCTGTCTTATCTCCAGATCCAAGTCTGATATGATCAGTATAATGAATATTTCAGGTAGCAGCTTTTATATTCTATTATAACTACATATACATAGAAAAATATACCTGTTTATACAGAGTACCTGTTAGACATTTATAGCAAGGGCTTAAGCATAAATTATTCTGTCAGTCATGTTTAAAAAAGCAGATTGTACTTCCAAAACAATTTATTTTATAAATATGATTAGACAGACTCATGTGAACAGATAAACACCTGGAGCAGTGAACTTGTGAAATAGCAATTTCCCTAAATTAAAACTCTACCAGAGCTGTTTAATTCAGAAATAACATTGGAGAGTCACCAGTGCAGGCCAGGAACTTATTTTGAATCCTGCAAGACCCAACCTGTAGTTTCTCTCTACCCATAAGGTGCCCAGTTTATAAGCAGAACAAGAATCTGAAAAGTTTTTGTCAACTGCCTTGTTCTCTGTTATCCACCCTAACATCTTGTAAAACAAAAAATCATCCCACTCTCTGAAGACTGTAATTATCCATTATGCCACATACTAACATGATTTGATAGTAATTCAGCAACACCCACTGACTGAACCTTAATTATAGAACCATCAATGTGTCAACAGCAATCCCATCTGTTCAGGGGTTTCTAATCATTCTGGGAGGCAGGTTATTGGTTGCGGGGGCAAATTTTGTTTTAGCAAAAGTGGACAAAATTAATTTTGGTCATTTAATTTACAGAACTGTAAAAAGCTAGTCATTTCTCTTGGATGCTTCAGATCAAAACTGCTATGTTTCTAAACTGAGATTATGCAAATGATTTTTCTGTAACAATAATGTATACTTCTTTTAGGACCTAATTTGACTCCCAGTGAAGTTTAATAGAAAGATTCTGATTGACTTCAGTAGGTTTTGGATCAGCCCTTATACATGTCTGTGAGTAAAAGCTACCAGGAAGTGTAGCTTTGAAAAACAGTTTCTCTAGAAGGAGAGAAGTTACTGTTCAAAGGCTTTTACTACACTTTTCAGTGGGTTTTACAACCTGCATTTGCTGTGCACAGTTAGTGCAGTACATATACCAAAATGTTTCTCCAATAGACAATAAAAGTTCCCAATAAATTTTAATTTTTTTTAAGTCACCAAAGTGCCAGAAAAGTTGCTGTTTAAATAGCCTCTTTGACAGCCACGTAGTCTACATCAATGATTTCTCCATCCTATTTGCTCGGACAACGTAACATTTTCTGAACTGCAAATAAGAGACAAACCTATTCATAAAAACGCATTGTGAAATCCTGGCCCTGTTGAATTCAATAGAAGTCTTACTATTGACTTCAGTGGGGCTGGAATTTCACCCGCAGTCTAGCTTATTCTACAGCTATGTGTTCGTGAGCAGCTGTTTGAAGTGTTAACCCAATCTATTTATTATTTAACTTTTAACATAACATGCTGCACTTCTACGTCACTTTCCTCCCAAAGAGCTGAATAAGATTGTTGCTCCACTGCCCAGTAGTCTGTGGGGATGGCAAAAGCTTCCTTTAGATAGAATTGTTTGATATTGTAAGAGTGGGCTAAGAGAAACCTGCTACCAGTAAAGGATATATAGTGGGAGGGGGAAGTGTCTGTTGCAGGAGAAAATACTTCTTGATTAGAAGGGAACAGATTGTATAATCACAGAAATATGAAGCTCGTTAAATTGTTACTAAGAACAATAGTGTAAATGCATAGTAAAATGTTTAACTGTATGCCCTTCCTTGTGTGTGTGGACAAGCAGCTTCCTTAGGTATTAGCAGGAGCACTGACTGCAAGAGAAGGAAAATATGGTATACCTCATAGGTTGTCTCTCTCTAGGAAATTTGTGGCCCATTATTTGCCACCAGTGTAGCTCCAATGCTGGTAGCATTAGGGGAGGAGTATAGTCTTGAGACTGATTTCCCCTCTGTAGCTCAGCCCACCAAAATGATGCTTGGAGACACTAACAAAAGCCGTGTATACTGAGAGGAGAGAGCCGGTACCCTTGGTGAAATTTGGCCTTCCCTTCTGTTTACTCATAAGTCTAGCCTTTTCAAGGAGGAGTGCTGCCCAAATCTTAGTTAATGCCAAGACTCAGCTCTAAATAGAATCCCAGAGGTTGGTTGAATATTGCCTTAAAAATGGGAAAGGGTTTTAAGAACTATAATTACTAAAAAATAAAAATCCCTTTTTTAAATATATATATATATATATATATATATATATATATTTTTTTTTTTTTTTTAAAGGTTTAGCTCTAGTGACCTTCTCCCCTGGCTATTTTCAGGGCCCTAATTTCATAATAACAGTTTCTCTCATTAGCTTTTTAGTAAAATAAACATTCATAAATCGACATTCCACTGTGCAGTTTTGCTTTAAACAGAACACGGAGTTCTGAGGTGTAGTGTGTTAAAACACAGTACGTGCACATCCTGGAACAGACCTTAAAACACCTTTTATTCATTGTAAATTTCAAGACATTTCCTTCCGAGATAAAATCAATTGTTCTGCACCATTGTCCACTGCAGGATTCAGAAATACGGGATTATAGTAATCTGAAAGCAATATTTTTTCTTTTGCCACATTGATATGAATTTGCTGTATTTATTGTATTTTGTATATATTATACTATATTTGTAGTGTACAGTTTTTATAGAGCTTATGTGCTGTGTACATGTCTATGAATTTTATAAGCACTTTGCAGCACTTGCATTTGAAATGCTGTTGTATGTAACCTTTAAACACTCCTTCACATATTTGTTAGAAATTAAATTGTCTCCATTTTAGAACCTGATCTTGGAGTCCCTTATGCAGGCAAAAGTCCTGTGACTTTGCTCAGAGTTTAGCTTGTGCAGTGACTGTAGGGTCAGTTGATAAGATGCCAGAGTACAGCTTACCTTTGAACGGCCCAAACCTGTCATCTTTTATACATGGAATTCAATGGACCTACTCCTGTCTGAAAAGGTTCTTGTGCATGTAAATATTTGCTGGATTGGGCCCTCCTGGGGTGCACTGCACTGGTAAATGTGACTCTTCTTACAGTGTGGTGTCTTTTGAATCCGGCGATTAATAGTTAAAACAAAGGCATTTAGTTAAATCCTTCGCATAACTGCAGCGGCAAAGATGATCGCTGTCTCTTATTTTGACTAGGGGGAAGTCCAGAAAATGGCCAGGGGATAGACTTTTATAACTACATCATTTATAGGTTAAGCCCAGGAATTGGAATAAAGGCCATATTTTCTGTTGTTGTTCATCATTTTGAATAGCTGATAAATTTGGGGATGAACTTGGCATTGTTTTCAGGAATTCAGTATTGCTTCTTTCTGGCATCTCCAATTCTATTACTATTTCACTAGGAGGGTGGTGAAGCACTGGAATGCATTACCTAGGGAGGTGGTGGAGTCTCCTTCCTTGGAGGCTTTTAAGGCCCGGCTTGACAAAGCCCTGGCTGGGATGATTTAGTTGGGAATTGGTCCTGCTTTGAGCAGGGGGTTGGACTAGATGACCTCTTGAGGTCCCTTCCAACCCTGATATTCTATGATTCTTCCCTTGGTTAGGACTTGCTCATCTCTAAGGTGTTTGAAAGTTGTGATGCTTAGGTCACCTGTCTAAATGTGCATCTCCCTATTTCATGTGTCAGTGCTTCACAGCAGGTGTATGAACTGCTTTCCTACCATCTTGGGCGACCTTCTAGAGTTTAACTAGGCTCCTTGTCTGCAATAACTGCACAGCTTCCTTGCATTCTACTAGTCAGTGCTAAATGCTTTTGTATTTATACTTGCTAATACAAAGACCCAAGGCAAACTTCAGCACTTTTGAACATTATCAGGACTGGGGCCATTGCTTACTGGATTTTGATTCCATAAATAAAATACAAAATGGTTCAGAGAAAGGCAACAAAGATGATCCAGGGTATGAAACGGCTTTCCCACATCGAGGGACATTAGTGCTGTTCAGCTTAGAAAAGAGGTGACTAAGGGGGCGCGGGATATGATTAGAGGTCTACAAAATCATGAGTGGTGTGGGAAAAGTGAATAGAGAAGTGTTTAGTTACACTTTCACACAATACAAAAATCAGAGGTCACCTGGTGAAATGAACAGGCAGCAGGTTTAATACAAATAAGAGGAAGTACTTCACACAACGCACAACTAGCCTGTGACATTCATTACCATGGAATGTTGTGATGGCCAAAAATAAACTCTGTTTAAAAAAAAAAGGACTAGATAAGTTCATGGAGAATAGATCGACCAATGGCTATTAGCCAAGATAGTCAGGAATGCAACCACATGCTTGGGCAATCCTAAATCTCTGACTGCCGAAAGCCAGGAGGGGAAGACCAGTGGATAACTCCCCCTGAAGCTCTGGTACTGGCCACTGTCAGAGACAGGATTCTGGGCTAGATGGACCATTGGTCTGACCTAGTAAGGCCGTTCTCACATTATTTTGATAGCTTTTTTTTTTTTTAATGTTGCACATATGTTTCACGTTGTGTAAAGGAGAACGGTACTCCTTTTTCTCCAGGCTAGCACTATGAAATTCTAAAATGCAAGCAGCTCCTCTCTCCATGAATAAACTCAGGATTATATATTGTAAATAACTATTTCTCTTCTAACATTCCAGGCTTCTGAGATGAGCAAAATGGATCCAAATTTCTGTTGTCTGCATCATCTCTGTAACTCACTCCTGGTGCAGCACTAGTTCTGTTCTCTGCAGGTCTATGCACCTCAGGGCTTAAAGCACTGGCAGGTTATCACTGTTCCACACACACTATTGCTAGCACTAGAGGAGCTGCACCTCGCTGATGTCATTCAGCTTTTGAGCAAAGTTAGATGAGACAGTAGCAAAAATAGCTGAGCCCTACACTACAGCTTCAACATCTGCTGCCTTCAGCAGTTCCACTGCGGTTGAGTTATGGCTCTAAGGTTTGCTAGTATAGATCATCCCCAAAGGAATGCTGTTACTTTTTAAAGCTTTTAAATGTTTTTTGTGTATTTGTGTGTTGTTTAATTTTCAGTGGAAACTTTGTTTAAATGTAAACTTTCCCCTTCAGGGTTGTGATCAAAACACAACTTTGTGAAAGTGACCAGACAGACCAGTTCTGTTTTCATTGTCCCCAGTGACTGACGTGCAAAAAGTAAACACAGTGTAAATGGTGAGAAGGAAATGTAGGTTTAAAATTCTGTTTGTCAAAGTAAATATAGTAGGGTAACATCTAAGGCTTTTAGTAACATAGGAACAGAGTTTTTCTGATGGCCTTTTTTCCACATTGTCTCAACTATTTTACAAAACCGTACTATGGATTGGAAAGCATGTATTCACAGGAGGAAATGAGGATGCAGCCTGTTGTCTCACGGCATTTAAAATAATAATAAAAATATGTACCCCATGGCAACTCCTCTGAAGTCATCTTTTAAGTCCTTAATGCCTTCAGTTAAGTCCAGGGTAGCTTATGTTTTTTGCAGCATCTTTTAGGAAGTGCACATTTTAATAAGGATTTTAGAGTGTGTAATAGTCTATATATATCTGAGCATGTACTACGAAGTCAAAATTGCAATCCCAAAATAGAGGTTTGATCTTATTCAATTATCTAGAATTAGAAACAATTGAGAGGTGGATAAGTGGAAATTTTCAGAGACCTCAACACCTTTATTAATAATCACAATAACACCATTATAGATACATTTTTTAAAATTATGATTTAACAGGGCTGCTTCCTTTTTAATAAGCAGTCTGTTTTCCATCCTTTGGTAAAATAAACTCTTGAATGAAAAACACAATGAGACATTCCCATGCTATGAAAGAAGAAACATGTTTCCAGTGGCTTTTGTGGGTTCTGGAGTGAAATATTCTGGAGCTAAAACTACTTTGCAAGGTCTTATCTTGCAGGGTAAAGGAATTCCCTCCCCCCAAAAAACAACCTGATTATCATGTGCACGCCTACCTCAGCAATATTGCAGCATCACTTCTAAAGACAGAACAGACTTTGGCTCCTATGCTGTGGCTTTTCCATTTCAAAGTACTAGGCTCTGTGAGTATCTGCCAATTTTTTCATCCATCTAAATGGCAGAGACTATTCAAGAGCATACAGCATGCACTCTCGCCAGGAGAGTCTCCCAGGCCTCTGCTTGGAATTCCACTACAACAAATTATTTGATTGTTCAGTACGTGGCAGTTGTGATGATTTTCCTTGGTTGATCAGAATAATCTATCTCTGGAGAGCAGGCCGGATCCTAGAGGTCTTCAGCTATCATGTGCAGTGGGCTAACACCTGGATGAAATATATAAATTAAATTTTTTTGCTATGTTTTAATAAAATTCCATCTATTTTAGCAAGTACTGATGGTGTCTCTGCTTTTGACAAACATGCTCGGTCCTGTGTGTGCTATTGTCTGCTGCGCTCACTAACATTC
Source organism: Malaclemys terrapin pileata (assembly GCF_027887155.1). Classification (NCBI taxonomy): domain Eukaryota; kingdom Metazoa; phylum Chordata; order Testudines; family Emydidae; genus Malaclemys; species Malaclemys terrapin. The sequence continues at coordinate 19,808,164 of NC_071523.1, read as the reverse complement.
CAGTGGTTTGATTTCTGATTTACTCAATTCCCACCTGAAACCTTCGCAGGTGAAGTTAAAGCTGCAGGCACAGCTCACTGCATCTCACCTTTCAGGAACATTAAAAGGGAACCCAGGAAAGGCAGATTTTTAGCTGCTCTTCTCAAACAAGGCACCCAAATCACTGATTTCTCCCCATCCCTTCCCCCCCCCCCCCCCCCCCGAAAATATGCTCTGAGAAAATCTGGAACAAGAAGTTAGAGATTAATCAACATGTGTAAACCTGAATAAAAATATGTAATGTACTCTCCAAGGAGAGAATCATGCTTTATCTTGCATCATAGTAAACTTATTCTCTGTTGGTTGTTTCTCCTACTCTCTCTCTCTCTCTCTCTGCCTTCCTGCCTTAGGGTACACTGATGTCCATGTAACTTGCATAATCTCTGAATTTGTCCTTGTATTTTGTAACCAGGTTAAAAAAAAACTAGTTAATTGATGACTCAACAAGTCTCATTCATTCATAAAAACAAGCCTCTCTCAGTGCCTAGTTTAAACTGATCACTGTTGTCTGAGGCAAGAGGGGGCTGTGGTGTGGGGTCACAAATTTGCCATCTAGCCTTTGGTTTTGTTCTTTGGGAAAGCTGCAACAGCATAAATGTAGAAGTGGGCAGGAAATGTAAATCTGGTGAGGCAATGCCCAGTCACACTGCAAAGCAAAGGATTTCACAGTGCAGAGCAGCTCATCGCAAGGCCCCAGAGCATTAATGCTCCTGGGCCATTCTGGCCAGAGCTTTTTGAGTGAAGTGAAATGAACTGTCCTAGCACAGCTGATTCTCTTGTCATGCACAAGCTCCCACATCCTTAGTAATGCCTCTGGCGTCATCTTGTGCAACAACAGCAAGCCCTTGTAGAAGCAAGAGTCCCTGTTCATAACACTGCTTCTGCACCTGACAGTCCCAAAAGTCCTGAAGCCTGGGTGGGCCTCGGGCATATGCCCAGGAACACATGGTCAATGGGGAAGAGCTGCATCGTCTTGGAAGCCAAGAACAATCTTCTGGCCAAGGCGGTGGCTATGAGGAAGCCTCCCCCACCGGCACAGGAGGTAGGGCTCGTCATAGAGCCCCTTGGGGATATAGTACCTGCTATGCCTGTTCCGCCTGGGGAAGGCCCCAGGCTGATGTCCCCAACAAAGGGCCAGGGCAGGTTGGGGTTTCCGCGCCGGGATCCAGGAAATCCAGCATGTTACCTGTGTGCACGAAGACGTCGCTGCCTTGGAAGAGGAACTCGACCTGTGGGCAGTGCTGGTGGAACCAGCGCAGGAAGTTGACCTCCTGCAGGGTGCGCACAAGGAAGAGGGTCCGGCCCCGGCCACCTCCAGCTTGCGGCCCCCGCATGCCCTGCACGGCCACCTGCCACTCGAAGTGCTCCAGCCCTGACTTGACAGCAAAGAGCAGGGCCATGCGGTCGCCCTGGCATTTCTCGGGTGGCTGAGTCATGGCAGTGGCGGTACAGTAGGAAGGGGTGGAATCGCCCATCCACCTGCCCAAGCCAGCCCGGGGCAACCGGCACCATACAACTTAGTGTCCTGCCCCAAGAGGAGCCCTGGCTCAGGGTAATATGGACCAGCTGGAGCCAGCCCCGGGGGGGCCCAGTGCCCCCGGGACCCTGGCTCCAGTTGCTGCAGCTGGTGCAGGGTGAGCAGCATGGCCAGGAGACAGGAGAGGCTCAGGCCAGTCCTCAGCACCATGCGCAGCCTTCCATGCTGGGCAGCGGACCCTTGCCAGCAGTTAGGCATCCATGCGCCCTGCCTGGGCCCCTGCACGCGCCGCCTGTCAGGGGCACCGTCAGCAGGTCTGGCTCCGGGTTACCACTTCTCCAGCCTGGAGCTAGCCCACCCCAAGAGATGTGCAGAGTGCTTCTGGTGTCCTGGCCATGGGCTGACTGCAGGGCCACTCCCCAGGGCGAGCCTGCCAGGATAGGACAGGCTCCCTGGGCCACCACTTGAGCCCAGAACTGCTTGGCTTGATGCCTGAGTTGCAGGTACCAGCATGGCCCTCTGTGTGGAGAAGCTGGGGGGGAAGGGAGTGCAGTTCTTGGCCTCCCTGACTTAATGCATTGTTCAGCCTTTCTCATGTCGATCACATCCAACAATAACAGGGAGAGGCAGGGGGAGCAGCCTTAGCGGGACTCTGCCGGCGAGTCTGGGACTGCGAGATCTGGCTGGGTGTTGGAATAAGAGTGCAGAATGAGCACAGATCAAAGCAGGCTTTTGGAGATAGTGCCAGGGTTTTAAAGCACTGCAAACTTGCCAAGTAACTCAGCTGGCTGGGATGTTAATATGACCCCAGTGACTCCATTTCTTGCTGTGCAGGCATAGTCAGTGCAGCTTGTCCAAAATGACCCCCTGCCCACACACACACACACATACCCCTGAAGAAGAGCTCGGTGTAAGCTCCAAGCTTGTCTCTCTCACCAACAGGAGCTGGTCCAATGACAGACAGTACCTCACTCACCTTGACAAAGAAGTTGCTGTGTGAGTCTTTTAAGAGAGGCAATGAGTACTGAGAGTTAGCCCTGACTGTTAGAAAATCAGAAGTGTGAAAATTGGGAATATTTTTTTTCAAATAAACAGATTATTTTACATGTACTATAATCACAACACACATATTATTGCTCAACTCTCAGGGAAGTAGAACAGGAAAACCGAAAAGCTAGTTGGCTGTCAGTAAATGACCAGCAATCAGATCACTAACTTAAATTTAAGCAAATGCAAAACTATTGGCAAGCCGAGAGTATTAATATTCCTCGCTATAACACCCCCTTATAATATTTTCTTGCTCTAATTGAGCAACATATGGCACTAGTCATCTTGCTTTCTGGTAATATACATACGTGGACAAGATACCCCCTCTGTTGGCAGAGCAATAGATTCACTCCTAGTGTTTTAGCTAGAAGTTAGAGACATACTCTGAAGACACACGTAGCATCTGATTTTGCTGGTATCTGTGTTTCTGTACCATAGTGTATATTTTTTGAAGTTTCTTTCAGAATGACAGGAGAATGTGAACTGATTCTTTAGGATACCAGAATAGAGTATATTTAATTATCCTACTTGGTTTGGCTTTTTGAAGTTTTTGGCTTTTATATTGTGTCTCTTAAGAAGTTTGCATAGCTCTAGGTTATAATTATTACATTTTCACTGTTTGAAAATGTCCCTTCATAGGGGATTCTTGTAAATGAGGTTGATTAATGATTGTCTCTTCTTAATAATAATAAAGGAATTAAATGGTCATCTTTTAAATATATCATCAGGCCTCCAAATACACATATTTTTAGGAAGTCCACAAGTCCAAAAACCATTTTCTAAATTATTTGGGATATTAAACAGTTCCTATTTTATTTTTAACACATTTTATTTCACATTTAAAGGTTACATGTTGTATAATTAAGGTCAAATGTGTGTGGTATTAAAGGGACAAATTCCTTTGTAAACAAAAATTGGATGTGCTTATGTGAAGACTGTATCATAATCCATATGCAGAAGGGAGATGAATTAAGGCTGCCTAGGCATTTCTGTCATTTCCTAACTTTTGAGTGATTGACTTTGCACCTTAATGGTCTTTTACCATAACTTTTTTTTTTTTTTTTTGCTATAGTTTTGGGAGAATAGAGGTGGGGAAAAGGAGAATGATTCCCCCCTGAATCCCCCTGCCTAGGCTGAGATAGTGAGCCCTCCCTCTCCTTTCAATGTCCTTTAACCACACTCATTTCATGTACAGTTAGTCCCATTTATGTCAGTGAAAGAAAGTACTTCCCATCCTTTGAGGTGAAAAAATGGGCCCTGATAGGCACTGCCACCTTGTGACAAAATGGTGCAGCCAGGCATCAGCCACAGGCTAAAATCTGCCCTCGGCTTTGCACACACATTTAGGCCAGGTCTACACTTAAAAATTAGATTGACCTGGCTCAGGACTGTGAACAATTCCATGCCCTGTATGACGTAGGTAGATCAACCTAACCCTCAGTTGACCTAGCTGCCACCTGTATTGCCTCTGGGAGAGGTGGGTTAGTGGCTGTGAGTTACCTACATCAATGGGAAACCGTGGATGTAGGGTCTGTGCTACGGTGCTACTACATAGGGTTGCCAACCTGCCAGGATTGTCCTGGAGTCTCCAGGAATTACAGATTATTCTTTAATTAAATGTGATGAAACGTCCAGGAATTCGTCCCATCGGACTTGGCGACCCCAGGGCTACAAGGGCACAGCTGCTGTGGCTGTAGTGTAGACACAGGCACCAGCTGTCCCAGAGCTGGGCTGAGACCCCCCACCCTACAGGGTGACTCCAGGCAATAAGGGGGAGGCTAGTGGGACACTCTAGCCTCCCCTTGTGCAGCTCTCCATGGCAGCCACACCCACTCTCCTCCCTCGGAAATGGGAACGCGGCCCTCTGGCCTCCCCGGCGGCCCCTCACTCTATGGCAGTGCCGGGCGTGGCGCTGTACAAGCGATGATGGGACACTCTAGCCCGCCTTCCGCGCCGCTCTCTATGGTCAGGCGACCAACCCCAGGCCAGCCCCGCCCCCGGAAGCAGTGCCGTGACCCGGAAGTGCGGGGTCGGCAGGCAGCATGGCGGACCCGGCCTCTTGGCCGGAGCTGGAGGCGGCGGAGCGGGAGCGGCGGCGGGAGCTGGTTCTCCCCGGCGCGGCGGTGGAGGCCCGTATCCGGGCGGGGGGCGGCCGCCTGCCCCCGCGGCTCCTGGCCCTGCCGCTGCTGCAGGCGCTGGAGCTGAGCGGCTGCGGGGCGCTGCGGGAGCTGGGCCCGGGGCTGGCGGCGGCGCTGCCGGCCCTGCACACGCTGGTGCTGCGCGGGAACGGGCTGGGCCCGGCGGGGCTGGGCGCTCCGGAGGGCCCGGGGCTCGGAGGCCCCTTGCCGGCCCTGCGGGTGCTGGACCTGTCCGGGAACGGGCTGGAGACGCTGCCCGCGGCGCTGGGGGGAGCCCTGGACCCGGCCGGGCCCTGCGCTCCTGGGGGGCCCCCCGCCTTCCCCCAGCTGCGGAGCTTGAACCTCACCGGGAACCGGCTCCGGGAGCTGGGGCCGGGCTTGGCCCGGGCCGCCCCCCAGCTGCAGACCCTGCTGCTCTCCGGCAACCGCCTGAGTGCCCTGCCCGGCGGCCTCCTGCCCCCGGGCGCCTCCGGCCTCCTCCCACTGCTCAGCCAACTGGAGGCAGCCGACAACGGGCTGCAGGAGCTGGACTCTGCCATCGCCAACCTGCCGGCCCTCAAGGTCAGGGGGAGAGGGTGAGGAGAAGGGGCTGGGCAAAGAGACTTGCTACCCCTGGGAGAGGGGAGGTTGGGCCCCTCATGGTGGGTGAAGAAGGGGCTGGGACCCCATAGGAGATTGCAGGTGGTTTCCTATAGGTTGGAATGGGGTGATGCTGGAGCCCAGTGGGAAGGGAGAGAGACGGTTTTGCCAACCCCCGTGTACAAATAGCACAAGTTAGGCACTTAGTTAAAATCACAGGGTTTTTTTAACACCACATTTGGGCTTCATTTTATTTGCTTTCTAATTTCTGAGCCTTTAGATTGCACTTGGTATCAAGCTTTTCTACGCAACCAAGAGGGCTAGACACTTTTTTAATGGAAGATGAGCTTCTCGCTTCATTGATCCTGGATACTGGGGCTTTAAGAAAGTCACAAATTTGCATGACTTGTGAGAGTTGTCAGCATGGGTGACGATTCAACCTTTATGAAAAAAGGTTGATGCATTGGAGTCTGCTAAATTACAGGATCTAAAAGTGGTGGGTGTTCTGTAGAGGAACTGGCAGAATTCATGAACTATGTAATGGTGCATTGACAGAATGACATATCTTGGCTCTAGGGTTAGGTATAACAAATGATCTTTTTTTGTGGGGGATGGGGGGAGATGTCTACATAAAAAGTAGACATTTTATGCCATGCCTTACCATGTGGCATCTAGCTGCCTTCTGAGCAAACAGGGTGCCAAGGCAGAGCTAGGCCCAAGTCTTTTAGAAGCAGCCAGTCTAACTTTGTAAATGCTTTTCCTCCCTCAGATCCTGGATGTTTCCAATAATGAGTTATCAGAAATCCCCGTTGAGCTTGCTGACTGCCCTAAATTAAAGGAGGTCAACTTCAGAGGGAACAAACTGAAAGACAAGCGGCTGGAGAAAATGGTCAATAGCTGCCAGACAAAATCCATTCTGGAGTACTTGCGGGTTGGAGGCCGAGGAGGTGGCAAAGGAAAAGGGAAACCAGACAACTTTGATAAAGAAGAGAGTAAGAGAAAAAAGAGGGATAAACGCCAAAAAAAGGATAGCGGAGATGGGGAACAGGACAAGCTGGAAGAGGTGAATAAACTGATGATCAAAATTCTGCACATTGCAGAAAATCCAGCTCCAGTGGTAGTTAAAGTTAGTCCAAATATCAAAGAAGTTCGGCCATACATCGTTTGCTGTGTGGTGAAGGGAATGAATTTGAAGCAAGGAAATGCCTTGAAGAGATTTCTTTCTGCACAGGTAATTATTGAAGGATTAGGTTAGAACTTTTGTGAATCCGTTTTCAATGTGATCATTTTACTCCCATTCCAAATGAACAGAATTGAGAACAGTCTATTCCTTGGTATAGACTCCATTAAAGAGAAAATAGTGACTAAAGAAGCTATTGCACACAAGCATAAACCTTGAGGACTGCTTTTCTGTAAGTACATGGGTTTAGTTTTTTAGAGAGGGAGCTTTTCCCAACCAAGGAAGTAACTGATCAGTTGTTATGATGGACATTAATGTTTTTAAATTCTGGGGGACTCTTAGATTGACTGCAGTATAACAGTACAAAACAATTTGCATCTATTCCTTTATGTGCAATTTGCTTTAGTTTCAGATTTCTGCCCCAATTTGTAATAAACTGAAATTTGCAGTAGATCACTCAAAGCTTTCTTTATGAAAAAGGTGTTAGGAGCTCAGATGCTATTGTGGAGGATGCCACATAAGCACACCGATTTCTGCTACCAGTTTAAAAGCTCCTTGTAGCTTTGCCATATACATTATGTACTGGGTACGAAGGATAGATGTGAATCCATGTTAAAATCAGAGACAGCAAAGACTGTTTCAATCAGTGATACTCAGACCTCAGTGGTTCAGGAGCCAAATTAGGGATCCACGTTACCCAAAAGAGCCACAGTAGTGTGAATTCATTGTTTCATTCACTATAGTACTATATAGTCCTATTTCAACAGTATGACAGGAAATATTTAGTTTATATATTGCTGTGAGAATATCTATATAATATATAGATTATATTATTATTTTATCAACTACAGTTGGTTAATAACATAATACAAGCATCCTGATTGGTTAAGAACTTAGACTGGTTAATAATTAAATCTCACAGTGTTTTGATATGTGCTGCAAATAACCGCAGGACACACACTAAAGAGCCACTTACAGCTTACGAGCCTCAGTCTGAGTACCACTGATTTCGATCAGTGTGTTTTTTCTCTGGTGCTGGACTGGTAGTTTCCTACATCTGTTCTTCAATGCTTTGTCCAGTCTAGTTTTAAACACCATATGTGGCTTTAAAACTATATTAAGCCATACTAATAGCACATGTTTGTACTCTAGTTTTCAGACTTGAAGGAGGTATGTTTGAAAAAATTTCCTAACTAGTACATTAGTGACCTTGTTCCACTAGCAACAGAGAGTCCTGTGGCACCTTTAAGACTAACAGATGTATTGGAGAATAAGCTTTCGTGGGTGAATGCCCACTTCGTCGGATGCATCCAAGACTAACAGATGTATTGGAGCATAAGGTTTTGGATTGGATGCATCCGACAAAGTGGGCATTCATCCACGAAAGCTTATGCTCCAATACATCTGTTAGTCTTAAAGGTGCCACAGGACTCTCTGTTGCTTTTTGCAGATCCAGACTAACACGGCTACCCCTCTGATACTTGTCCACTAGATGGCACATGCTAGTTTTTCTCAAATGTACAGGTCCTTGTGCATCTATAGTTTTTCTACCTTGGTCAACTTGTGCTCTGCTACACATTTCCTAATGGAAAATAATGAATTAGAGGGATAGATCACCCAAAGTGTTTTTTGTTCATTCAAGTAAGTGCCCAACTTTGGTCCCATACAGTAATTGATGCTTACAAATGCACAATCTTTCAAAATATTATGCATAACAATTGCATTTAAAGTTGCAGGCTGCAATGGAGTGTTTTCCCCAAAACACCTTGTTGAGATTGGATCAGTTTCTTTTCATGGGTTTGCTAGCTTTGCCATATGTGGTAATAAGCATCTTCAAATACTCAGTTTCCTTATTTGTATAGTTAATAAGTATGGGATTTAGGGGTGGGGAGGAGAGAGTGGAGGATGGGGAAGATTATTTTGAAAGAAAAACAAGTAGGGCAGGGCAAAATTTGACTTACCATAGAGTTGTAAGCTGGAGGGAAGTTTCCTCTTGTAATTGATATATTAAATGTCTAAATAGAAGCATTTTATCTGCTCCCTAATTATTATCTTTTGTCTCCATTTTTATGGAACCAGCAAAACAATCTGAACTCCTATCTTCTGTCTCTGCATTATAATTAGGCTTGTCAGAAATTGATTTTTTTCTCTAATTTCAACAACTTTTTTTAGGGTAAAAAAAAAATGGAAAAAACCCCACCCATGACAGCATGTCTGAGTTCACCCAGGCTCGTATATGGGGATAAAAATAGCAGGGTAAATGTTCTTCCTCGGGCTGGAGCCCTGTCTCTTAGATGTACCCCCCTCGCCAGGTTTCAAACGCTCCAGCCAAACGGGAATGTCTGCTCTGCTATGTATAGTCCTATCGCATGAGCCCAAGTCATTGACAAGGGCTTTGAGACTTGCTGCTGTCAGGCTTTTTTGCTGTATAGATATATCCTTAATTTTTACAGTTGCTGGAAATTAAGCAGGGGTTAGGTTTGGGGTTACGGCAGCACTGACACTAGGAGAATACAGGGGACTCCCTGCATGGCTGATGGGACCCAGGGTGCAGGGAAGACTGTGCTTCTGGCAGAGCCCCTGGCCCCAGGTTGCTGCTAAACAGTTCCTGCACAGGGATGGCTTCCACATTCCTGGCTGGTGAGTGGGTGGGGCTGTGACAGCAGAGCTGCAGAGGGCTTTCTGGGCTGGTGACATTGGATCCCTGCAGGCCAAAGAGGTGAGGAATGCTGTTGTCCTGGTATTGCAGAGCAGGGACTCCCAGCTCTCCCAGTTAGTGAGAGCAGGGGTTGCAGAGGGCTCCCTGCACTGCCACAGGGCTGGTGACACTCAGTCCTTGTAGGTGCAAGGCAGGGAGGCTGCGCTCCCGCTGACTGTTACTAATCAGTTTTTTTTCCCTGTCGATTTCAGTTTGTCAGTTGAAATAGTTTACCAACATCTATCCATTTAAATGGAACGCTACAGAGTGTAATTATCAGGAAATGAACAAGCATTCTTTCCAGTGCCATGTGGACAATGGTGAATTACTCTGTTTTGTAAACAAGTAAAGAGAACTATTGCTTTCAGCCCCATCCAACAGAGGGGGAAGCAAAGGCTTGTCAAATGGAAAAAGACTAAGTTGATGGAGGGGGGAGGGAAATGTTTGACTACTACAGGGCTAGTTTAATAAGACAACTTAGAGTAAGGTTGAAGCTGGTAATGGTACAGGAATGCTGAAGGACATTGGCTGGTAACTTCATATTTCTGTGTCCTGCACATTTTGTTAGATCAAACTTCATGATGACATATGTGAGAAACGAACAGCAGCAACCATTGCCACACATGACCTGCAGCGGATCAAAGCGCCCCTGCTGTATGATGCGCAGCCGCCTAACGAATTAAAGGTAGGATAAATAACCTTTTTCCTGTTGCTTTATCAAACTTTGGAGTGATACAGAAATGGGAAGAGGCAATTTTGCACGCTAAAGAAATGAGAAAATTTAACTGAAACCAGGAGGTAAAGTTCAGAAAGTGTGCCAACATTGTACCAATCCCAATCTAAATCAGACTCAGAAAACTCCTCACTGTTCAAATATCCTTCAGAATGTGCACGTTTATCAAATTATCTGATTTACTAGTAGTCACAGAACCCCTAGCACTAGCTGAATACCTTAAACATTCAAACAGGTAAAGCAGTCCAACGTGTTTCTCCATAAAGAGCATTTTGATCTTGGATTTTATGCACCTTTGCTTAGGGTGACAGAGGTCTTGGTGTTTCCCTGTTAACAGTTTCACTGCTGGTCCTCTCATCTGTGTTGAGCTGTTGCCAAGTTAATGTTCAGTGGAAGTCCATAAAATGTTAGGATATACCTGGAGTGTTGTGCAGCATAGCAGGTGTTCATTCACGTGAATATACCAGGAGTGATCGGCAGCAGTCTATAAGGTAATCAGCTGAATCAAATTCAGGCTCTGTTCACCAATTCTTTCTCTCTGGCAGTTTCTATTGCCACACCCCCAGATAATGTAATCATTTACAACTCATTAGTATACCACGCTCTTAAGCTAAACTCGATACAAGACTTAAACCTATGCTACAAAATGTTACTTTAACATGCTGCTCAGGAAACCCCTTTGTGAATTGCCATTGTAAGAGGAAGTCAGTGAACTCATTAACTTCATTGTTGATCTAATTAAACAGGGAAGTCTGAATAGTGTGGATTTTGAGAGCAGCTCAGCATTGTGCAGAGAGAAGAAATGAACGCAGTCTAATCAGCGGGGCCATGTACTTCATTTCCAGGGATTGCCCAAGTATGGCTTCTGCTGGGATACCGTAGTTATCCTCATTCAGTGTGTGATGATAGCAAGATGGTTGTGCCAGTTAATGTGCTTGTTGCGTTCAAATTAATTAGATGTTGTACCAGTCATTTCAAAGGCAGCTTTTACCACAGAGGGTAGTACTTCATGTTAGAAAGAAATTGAGTTTCAGGACTGAATACGTCTGGCAAAACTGATTTTTCTACAATAACAAGTAGCAGAAAACCCTTCTACATTCGAGGTCCTACACTTGAAAAGCTCTCTCAGAATTTACATGGGCTAAAAGTAATGTTTCTTCTCCAAGGTGCTTTAGTGTCCAGTTAGTGAATCTGCAGGTTCTCACCAGGGTTTGGATGTAAAACTAAGCTCTGGGTGCTCCTGCAGTAACTCCTCTGTAATGAGCCATTTCAAACAGGAACACTGCCTGCTTAGCATAGAAGTCAATCTGCTCCACATCCATTTGTGTTCCAACAGAGATGTGCACTCTAGTGTTCAGGTTCATTTGCAGTACTAAAAACTAGATTCTCTCTCTCCAGTTCTTGGTTCCTTCTTACTAATCATGGGTAAGCTAGCCTCCTGACAGGAAACTCGGGTAAACACTGGAAAGAAGCTTATGTAAAACATACCTCAGTATTACACTTGGATATTCTGTCAGAAATAGCTGCACTCTGAACACACACAATTCTGTCAGTGTTTGTGCATCTCTTGTTATTGCTAGAAAGTAATGTGTTGTCATTAAGAGACCTGCTCTTCTCTTCAGTCATCACATCTGCACAGTAGGAGCCAGAAGAAATTTTCAATGGCAGTAAAGCTTGTTTAATTCTAGAAGCTGTGATTGCACACCAGGTCGGGGGGGGTAGTGGGGTTCGGGGGCTATAGAGTCCTGAAATATGGTCCATGACCTCACTTTGGCTGGCTAGAACTCTTAGATGCAGACTGCCTTGTTTCCATCGCTAATAATGCAATCATCAGGGCATTTCTGTTCATTTCCATAGGAGTGCAGGCAAATGTTAGTAGTTAATGCATTTTGTCTAAAGTGTTTAATCATATACAGATGAGGTTCAGGCCTCCAACAGTTGCCCTCTTATGGACTGAGGCCATTTGAAGCTAGAAATTATTTGGAACAAGTCCAGTACTTGTCTCTTGCTACAAAGGAACTGACAGGCTCTAGTAAACTTACCTACCTGTTTCCCAAGGCAAAAACACTTTTAACTGTACTTCCTGATGTAATGTTGCTAATCTTTGGTTCTTTGTTTACTTTTAATAGTCCAGATGGCAAAGCATCTCTGATTTAAACCATGCAGACCACAAAGTAATCCCTGATCAAACAAGGCTTTCTGAGAACCCACTCCACAGAATATATTTAACTCATAGCAAACAATACCAGCCAGCAGTAGAATCCAGGAACCAGTCTCTCATATATAATTGAAATTAGAAAAAAATGTTTCAAGTGTGGACTTTGTCCAAGAGATCACAAATAAATCCTGAACTTCATTGCCTCTCTTATGGCCTTAATTGCAGGTGCAAATACTAGAATGTGGACATCTAACTGCCTGACTCTGCTTGCCAATTGGGCAAACCTGTTTAATACAAGTTATTTTGTGTGAATAGTCACAGAATACAGCAGGCTAATGAACACTTCTTCCACTTCTGGAGACTTTGGTCCAATTATTTCCTTGGGTCACAAGTGAAAGATTTTGTTGGATCTTCAAATTCAATTGTCCACAGCATCATGATTCTAAAGGGATCAGAATCCAAATTGTGGGATGGTTCTTCATAGTATGAGCCAGTGCGATATTTTTTTCTGCCCGTTATCATGAATTGCTGACCAAACCGTGGGAATAGCCTCTGAGATGCACCTAAAAAAGTGTTTTTCTCATTCCATTAATACAACAGGAGAGCAATTGACTAACCTTTTTTTTTTTAAGGTTGTGGGAGTAGGCAAAGTGGTGAAGCAGGGGTTATTTGCTTATTAGAAATAAACCATAGTGTGTTTTCCCCAGTTGGACACAGCTCCCCCCCGTACCATCTCCTCTCAGCTGTGCAGGAGTATTTCCAGCATGGAGTGATTAAAATAAAGGCATCTACATCATTGTCATAATTTAAATTACTTGATCTAAAACAAATACAAATAGCTGTTTTAAATCACATTGAGGCTTTGTAAAATGAATTTTAGATTTTGTCCATTGCAACTTTAGATGAAGAAAATTTGTGCTGGATTATAAATGAGGATGGTTCTCTTTTAATTGCACTATTGTTAGGGTATTTTATTTCAGTTTTATGTAACTGCTATAGGCAAAATAAAACATTGAGAACTAAGGTCTAGATCCTGCAAACACTTAAGTGGGTACAGAACTTCACTCACTAATAGTCCCATTGATTTCAATCTGCTTAAAATCAAGTGTTTGCAGCATCTGGGGCTAAAATTGTATTGTTAAATATTTTTCTCTGAGTAGAATAATCATCTTTGTCATTTTAAACGGCTTGCTTCGGTGTTAACCACAAGAAGTTTAGATTTTCAATATGATAACAAAATGATTGTGGCCTTTATATGTACAGACTAAAATATAGGAGCCTAAAGTTAGGCTCCAAAGCCCCTGTGTAAGTACCTCTGGGTGGAGTTTTCAAAATCAGCAGAGTGACGTGGGAATGCAAGTCCCATTGACTTCAAACTGAACCGTGATTTAGGAGTATAGCCTGTTTGAAGCATTTCAGCTTTCTTGACTTGTGGAAGTACAATCTATCAGAAGGTGTTGGTTGGAAATATAGCATGGGCTATTTGCGTAGCCAGTTTGAGTTTGTGGGTGTTCTCATAGTAAGGATGATAGGAGGCTCTGGACTCGTTTTTCCACACAGATGAACATTTGAAGTGTGATGGTTCTTGGAAAGAAATCTCTATGTAGAATCTGAAGTTCTACAAGCAATTAATAAACTAAAGAGAAGTACAAAACAAAGACTAAAGAAGGCAAAGAAGTAGCAACATGTAAAGTTAAATAAAAAGTTTGCTTTTTTAAAATGATTTTTCTACCCGTTTTCCATCCTGCTGCTCCCTCTGAGTCTTGCTTTGCTCCAGTCTGTTTGCAGCACCAATGAGAAGGCAGATTGCAGAGCAGATCAAATAGTGAGGGACCATAATCACTGCTTGAGCATGTAACAGCAGCCATCCTTGATAAAACCTAGGACAACTAGAAGAGACTTCAGCAGCACTAATTGGGGTGGGGGAGTTTTCTAAACTCTGCAGACTCGATTAAACTCTACAGATCTTTATAGTAAAGTAAAATCTGAGATATACACATCACAGATTAGGCCTGCAGGTCATAAGAGTTAATACTAAAACTGTTCAGTTTTTTCTTCTAAAATAGTCCAAAGCACTGGAAAGTCCTTGGGCGAACCATGGTTCTAAGATATGTATCTCAAGTCAAGCTCTTTATTCTTGGATGTCTCCTATTCACTCAACTCAAAAATAAACATGATGTTCAAAACTCAAGAACATACCATAATTAATAGGAATTTGGTGTGGTAACACAAACAAGAGTCCTGGTAGGGAGTTTAAACATGCCTGAGTATCTAGGATGTTTTTAAAGAATGAAATGTCACACATGTTTCATAAAATCCCCCCTTGTCTGTTCCAAGCACTATATTGAAATAGAAGAATTAGTTATGGGAACTTTCAGTTAAATATTATAATCTCCCAATTTTTTTATCCCTTTAGCTCTTATGAACTAGCTCAGATAGTCCTGACGTCAATGAATGGCTCTTAACTTTTAAGTATTTGCTTTCTCTCTGATACAGGTAATGCCACTGGGTCGGAAGGAGATCAAGGCAAAGGATCTTGTCCGTCAGTTGCAGTTAGAGGCTGAGGAACAAAGGAAACAGAAGAAGCGTCAGAATGTTTCTGGACTGCACAAGTCAGTGTATTAATACACATCTTCTTTCAAATGGATCAGACACGTTTTGGCCAATTTAAGATCACGTGAAAAGCAACAGTATTGTAACTGCAAAGAACATCAGATTTGCCCTCTGTGCTTAGTTATGAAAGGCAACATGTAATGGTGCATATGCACTCAACATGAGCTCCTGAAAATCTAGAGGGGAAAAAAGGGTTGAGGGGGGATTTACAAATAACAATACTGAGTAAAATGTGGTTGTTGTGACATGTTGTTGTGCCTCCTATTATACCAAGAGTTAATTTGGAAGTTGTCACCATTACTACAATATAAACTGTGCCTAAAGACAGTGGATGTTTGAGAGGCGGGAAAGTGGAGGGGAGCTACATATAAATGTCACATAAGTAAACTTATTGTGCTTAAATGTCCAAAATTCTGTCAATGGAACAGCTTGTAAGGAGCTGAATCCTTTACGTGACTATACATCTAATTTGAAGGAAAGTGACACATCACCCTTCCCATCCCATTCCTATTGGGATCATCTCACATGTCCATCATCATGCATGTTTGGGGGAAACTGACCAGGTAAACAAAGTGGGGATTGCATATTTTTGTAAGTGGTGGAGAAAGGTAATGAGACTTAAATTTAAGCATATGAACTCGTAGCGTCAGTAAAACAAGCTCTAAAATGTTGCTATATTTTGAGCACTGGGCACAATAAAAGCAGTAGGAACATGTTTGCTCACTTTGGCAATCGGAATATTACTTTAACTTTAAAGTGCTTCATGATATTACTGCATTACTCACCTTCAGTGCAGGCCGTGCAGTTATGTTTTTCTGTGTGTTGGATCAGAAACACACAACCTCCATTTTCCCACTCTTCCAACTGTCTTATTTATTGTTGCCTGATTGTTCTCTTTCCATTATCTTCACTTTTTTTCCTTGACAGGTACCTTCAATTACTGGATGGGAAAGAGAACTATCCTTGTCTAGTAGATGCTGAGGGTGTTGTGATTTCTTTCCCACCAATCACTAACAGTGAGAGAACAAAGGTACAAAAGTTTCAATCCACTTATCTCTGAGTCTCAATGATAGTGGAAATGGGCCAGGCTTCAAAACTAAATCACTCCAATCCTCTCCTTGTCAGGAGATACTCAGAGGTGTTGTGGAATAAATACTCCTGATATTACCATATGTTCAAGTCTCCATTGAAATTCATGACCGAGTTTAGAAGAACTTTAAGGTCTAAAGTTTATATAGTAAAAGCACTAGATTTTAAAAAATGAATTTAAAGTCAAACTCTGCATTTTTAATGCTGAATGTCAAAATTATGTTAAGCTATTTAGCAGTGCTGCTTAACCTTGATGGCCTGTAGCAACCCAGTGAATAGCTTTACTGGAGCGAGAAAAAAATCTGGCTTACTAAGTATTTTTTTATCTAGATTATATAATGCATGCTGCTGTAATAATTACTAAAAAAGAACACTGTGCATATCATAGCAGTGGCTCCTGGCCTGTGGGGCTGGCTGGGCTTGGCTCCCCACTCTGGGTGTTGTAACCTCTGGGGTCGTAGGGTTACCCACTCACATTTGGCCCGGCCGGCAGCCTGTCATGATGGAGGAGTGGTGCTGTGACCTCACGCAGTAGGTAGTACATACGAGCCCAGCCAGCCCGGTAGGAGTCACTGCTGTGGGATGAGTGTGGGAGCCTGCCCCATCCCAGGGCCTCCCATCTCCCCAAGGGCAGGACTTGACCAGGCCTCCCACTCGACTGTTTGGCTACATCTACACCATGAGCTAGGGATGTGATTTCCCTTGATCATGTACAGATACTTGTACTACCTGTCATCGAACTAGCGGGAGTATAAATAACAGTGTAGCCATCATAGTACAGGTAATGGCAGCAGAGGCACAACTAAGCCATGCTGAATATGTACTCCCCTGAAACCAGTAGGTATGTACTCAGCATGGCTGTAGTGGGTGGACTGCTATTGATACAGCGAGCATGAGTATGTGTTCGCAAACAAGGGCATCATGCCCTAAGCTCATAGTGCAGGCACAGCCTTTGACGAATCCTGGCCACCCGATCTTTGGATGGCAACCCACAGGCTGAGAAACCATGCTCTGTAGTAAGCCGTTCCAAAGGTACAATGGCCTGAGACAGCTGGTTATTGAGCTGCCCAGATAGGTGCAAACATACAGTTCTTCCTTCATGAAGTTAGCAAGATTCACGTGTAGTTACTTGTGCACTTGGATGTTTTTCAAATACAGCTGAAATATTCTTTGAAAAACAAATGCACCAATGTGATTATGGAGCTGTGTGCATTAGTTTCTATTTCATTGTATTACAATTCAGCCTTCCCTTTTCTGAGTCCATCTGGAATACTTTTCAGATTAGAAAAACCACTTGTGAGCTATTTCTGGAAGTGACGAGCGGCACCAGCCTTCAGATATGCAAAGATGTCATGGACACCCTTATTCTAGTAAGTATTCCAGTAAGCTGACTCTCTAGCTTGTTCGTTGTGTGTGCCCCTGAATAAGAGAACCAAGTTGGAATAGAGAGGTACATGGAGCTTAATTTCTCCCTTTATTGTTTATAATTTTGTCTTTATTGCATGTTACTATGAACATTTACTATTGGTAACTTTATTGCATGTGACTATGGCACTTCTTCATCGGAAGTGTCAATGGACCTCAGATGCATTACTGCCTATTGGACATGTACATCTCTATATAGATTCATAGGCTCCAAGGCTAGAAGGAGCCATTGTGATCATCTAGTCTGACCTCCACGGGCCAGAGAACCTCCTCCAAAATAATCCATACAGCAGAGCTTTTTAGAAAAATATCCAATCTTGATTTTTAAATTGTCAGTGATGGAGAATCTACCACAACCCTTGGTAAGCTGTTCCAGTGGTTAATTAGTCACCGTAAAAAATGTACACCTTATTTCCAGTCTGAATGTGTCTAGCTTCAATTTCCCGCCATTGGATCATATTACATCTTTTTCTGCTGGGTTGAAGAGCCCATTATTAAATATTTGTTCCCATTTAGGTACTTAGACTGTAATTAGCTCACCCCTTAACTATCTTTGTTAAGCTAAATAGATTGAGCTCTGTGAGTCTCACTAGAAGGCATGTTTTCTGATCCTTTAATCATTCTTGTGGCCCTTCTTTGAACCCTCACGAGAGCTGGACACAGTATTCCTGCAGTGGTCGCACCACTGCCAGGTAGAGAGGTAAAATCATCTCTTTACTCCTACTCAAGATTCCCTTTGGCCACAGAGTTAGACTGGGAGCTCATGTTCAGTTGATTATCCACAGTGATCCCCAAATCTTTTTCAGAGTCACTGCTTTCCAGAATACAGTTTCGCATTCTACAAGTTTGGCCTACATTGATTTTCTAGATGAATACATTTACAGTTAGCTCTGTCAAAATGCATCATGCTTGCTTGTGCCCCGTTTACCAAGCAATCCAGATCACTTTGACTCAGTGACGTGTCCTCTTCATTGTTTACCACTCCCCCCAATTTTGTGTCCTCTGCAAATGTTATCAGTGATGATTTTACAGTTTCCTCCAGGTCACTGATAAAAATGTTAAATAGCTTAAGGCCAAGAACTGATCGCTGCGATACCCTCCTGGAAACAGACCTGCTCGATGACTATTCCCCGTTTACAGTTACATTTTGAGACTTGTTTTTAACCCATTCAATGTGGGCCATGGTAATTTTATATCATTCTAATTTTTTAATTAAAATGTCATGCAGTATCAAGTCAGACGCCTTACAGAAGTCTAATTATATTACATCAACACATTACCTTTAGCAGCCAGACTTGTAAGCTCAGCCAAAAAAATGTGAAGTTAGGCTGACAAGATCTATCTTCCAATTCACTTCAAAGCCTCCCACCATCCAGGTCTCCGGAATAGTCTGGCAGATTAAGCAGATCTTTCAGCAGTCATCACAAATGGTCTCTCGGGCCAGATATAGTCTGCCTCATTTTTCAAGACTGGGGGATTCCACACTTAAACTTCTTTGCAACTCATCACAACAAAGTGTCATCAGTTTTGTTCATGTGAAGGTCCCGCAGTCCAGGGTGTCTGATGGATGCTTTCCTCCTGCACTGGAAAGACAAACTCACGTATGCTTTACCCTCCTGGTTCCACTCCTCCTACACTTCATTAATTAACTATCATTACCATGTTCTGAAGTCCAAGTTCAACGACACGCGTGTAGTTGATATAGGGCAGGAATGAGGACAACTTAAAATATGTTGAAAGCAGAGTCCTTAATAGTGACACTGGAGCAGGTTCTTTTCATTTAGAATCAAAGGGCTGGGATGCAACGCCTGATTTGTAAACCTGCTTGTGTGGAATGTGGGGACAAGGCTAGCAGGAGGATTTCCGATAGAATTCACTAACCTATATAGAGAGCTGTAAGTTTCTTTTTTAAAAAAATGCTTGAATGATTACTGAAGGTTTCCATTTATGGTATCAGTCCCTCAGGAGTATGTAAAGCTCAGGCCTGCTTATTGGAAACTCTTTAAGCAATTCACAGCCCATCCACTGCGTTCTCCTTGTATATTGAAATCTTTGATTCCTTTTTGTTTCCTAATCAGAAAATGGCAGAACTCAACAAATTCACTTTAGAGAATGCGGAGGAAGAATCCGTGTCTGATGGTGAATCGGACATGACTTCTGAACCAGTGAATTCAAATCCCAGCCAAAATGCAGAGCAAGAGAATTCTCCATTAACAGTGGAGCAGGTTCGCGTTGTGGACATGGATGGGAACTTAAAAGTACTGTATCCATCTAAAACTGACCTAACTCTGGTCTCATCTCTTTTAACCATAATTCGTTAACAGCCATCAAGGTTCTTGTAAAATGCTTTGATTTTGATTTTGAATTTTTTTGCGTATTTTACAAATACAGAGTTTATATATGGTAAAATTAAATTATTTAGACCCCTCTGTCTTTACGAAAACATGTAAAGTGACCTCCTTTTGGATGCATAACTCAGATGATTTGATCCTACTATGGCAAGGAGCACTACATTCTTTCCTGTCTCAGTAATAAAGTCCCAATGTTATAACTGGTTAGAGATGTGAATCAGTTTTAAATGCTAAACTTGGGATCTAAGTATTTCACATATTTTGTGCTCAGGATCATTCTTATCCCATCTAGTTGTATATATAGATATGGTGACCTTGGAAGGTGAAATAATCTTGACCTGTTCTAAGAAGCTTTGAAGCAAAATACCAGTTTATGAAATTGCCCACTCCCCAAACATCAGTCTTTTTATAAGCCTGTTTTTTGGTTTGTTTGTGTGAATTAATGTGGAAACCTATTTGTGACTTAATGAGTAAATTAATAAATAACATAAAAACTGACCAACAAGGATATATCCCATCTACCGGTACTAAAGACATTATGCAAAAACTGCATCAGCTGTCTAATATACCATAAAAAGATGAGAAGAGTTAAAGCTAATGCTGATTATCATCATTTGAGTCTTTTTTTCTTGATGAAACTTTACTTTGTAATGTGTTTATATGGGACTAAACCTGAATCACTGCAAACCCTGTAAGCTCTTGTGGTTGTTTTTTTAAACTCTTCAATCTAACTGCAGCCAAATCTTTTTTTTTTTTTTTTTTTTTTTTTTTTTTAAATTTCAGCAATAAAACTTTCATGTGATAGTTACTCCAATATATTGCTATGGATATGATGCTGCTGCTCTTGCTCACCAAAGCACCAGCAAGCCACATCAGGAGGTGTTTATCATGCTGCATTTTGAAGCTATAATCCATTCACATTGAAGTATCAGCCACTGTCAAACCTTCCCATCACCATTACATTAGCTGCCTGTTGAGTTTGCTCAGAATTTATCTTACACTCCTGTGTTTGAGGTCTGTTGTTTGCAAAAGCATCGATGTGCCCCCTTGTGTTGTGCACCACTCAAATTCTCCCTTAACCCGGCAGCACAGAGAGCTGCTCCCAAAGGGTGACTCACCAGCTGGAATGTCTCATTAGCACACTTGGTATCGATGGAATGCACTGGGTGAAATAACGAAAAGCTTTTTTGAACAGGCAGGTAACGTTAATGGAGAAACTAACAAATTCCTTGCAGTCTGTGTGTGGGATGGTCTTAATTCCAGCTACTAACTCAGTAACTGCCTACATGCTAATGGTTCCAGGCTGTTGGGTGACATGTTAACTGTTTTTCTCATGGAGACAGGCTGTGTCTACGTCGTTGAACCACTCACTGTTGTATAAAACACATTGAATTTTGGTGAGATCTTCATAATAGATGGAAAAACTAAAGTAGGGATGCCTGTAATCAAATGTCAGTGTTGTCTTTAGCATTGTTCTGTTCAAGTCATGTAACCTGCCCGAGGTACAGCGGTGTCGTAAACAGCTGTGTGGAGGAGATGCTTCCAGTGAGCCAGCCTCTAGTTAAATAAGGGTTTCTGTGGGTTTTTTAGAGCAGTTTAAACTTGTCTTCAGTTTACTTAGTTTTTTCTTTACATGTCTACGCCCCATGAAAATACAATAGAGGCTTTGCAAAGAATTGGTCTACGTCATCTGAAATAGCTTTGAGTGTTCCTGCTAGAGCATGAAGGAACTCTTACATTGTACTATTAAATACGTCCTAGGCTAGGTCGGTACTTTACAAAACTCTGCTTATTCTCAGTAGAGTTTTCTCCGTTACTAGTTCTTGAACACGTAGTTCAGGGACCTCAGTACTCGCTCCAATCACAGTCCAACACAAGAACAGCTGCACTACTCAAACCACTTTCTCTCCATTAAGGCTAGTGATATACTGTCTATCTGTATGTGAGGAGCTATTGTCATACTCAAGCCCTACTATAAACTACCCTGTTCTTAAGGAAACACTTTCTGCAATTCAGAAATGCTCACTTCCACAGCTGCAGGGATTGCTGTGGGGTGGAGAAGAGATGAGCATACAGGCAAGTTCTGGTGCCTTTTCCTTACTGTAGAAGCACCTCCACTAGAGCCCTGCAAGTCTGTGGATATCCTCAGACCATTTTGGGGGATCACAGATGGATGAGGATCCAAATTGTATAGCTAAAGCCCTGCAAATCCATGGATGTGGATAGCCATGGATCATTTTTGCAGATTGTGGATTGGATGCAGATCTAAATTTTGTATCCATATAGGGCTCTAACCTCCACCCTCCACAAACTGTTGCTTTGACTGGGCAAGTGCCTAGTTTAATATAGGTTTCAGAGTAGCAGCCGTGTTCATCTGTATCCGCAAAAAGAACAGGAGTACTTGTGGCACCTTAGAGACTAACAAATTTATTGGCGCATAAGCTTATTAGTTTAATATAGGGAATGTGGTATGTAGTGTTTTTGTATAAAAGATAATTGGGTGTTCCACACCCCCCCTTCACAAAATACCATCTTCTAAACCAGTAAATGCAGGGCATGGAAAATTCTATAACTTGCTCATGCAAGTTTACTGCTGCTCAAAGCCCTTTTCATTCCTGAACCGAAGTAGCAATGACAGAGCAGGTGAAGTTTGACTACCCCCCTTTCCTCTCTCCCTCACTTGCAATCCGAGTCAGGCTGAGCCTGGCAGCCGCGCTCAATGCCTGCGGCGGGGGAGGTTGCAGACCCTGGCAAGCAGTGCTTAATGCGTAATGAAAGAGGTGCCAGGGCTCAAACAGTGTTTTTACTCTCATAACTGATGGCAGTATGTATGGCCAAGCCTCAAGGAGTACGGGCACACCCCGGCACAAATTAAGCACTGCTGCAGGGCTCTGTTACTGCTTGGAAAATAAATGTGTGCAGGTCACTTGTAAAGTGAGCCAGGATTCCTGATGTTTGCTTTCTGTGCCCTGAGGGCTGACACTTGTGGCCTCTCACCGCCTAGGCTAACTGCCGCTGGGTGCGTGGTTTCTTTTAAGACCGTGGCAGATATTCCCTCACGCCTGGGGCTGAGTGAAGGAGCAGAGCACATGGGCGTGGGACCTAGGGGCATGGCAGGTGCGGCAGCACCCCAGGTTGCTCTGTAAAAAGTTTGCTGGTGCTGTCAGAATGAACCTAGCAGCATTTTGCAATTGTTCAGAAGCCCGAAGCTGTGGTGTGAGCGGGAATTGTGCTTTTTCACATTGCTTTTGAACCCACGTGGGTTACGGTTTCATTCGCTGGCTTTCAGCACCCCCACTATAAACTCTGGCCCTCACCCCATCCCCTTGCAGCTGGGATCGGCTCTGCCATGGGAGCAGCCGGTAAGTGAAAGCACGACTGTCCTGGCAGGCTGACCCAGGAGCAGAGGAGGAAGGCCCCTGCTAAGCAACGGGGACTCCCAGAGCCAGCTGGGCTGGTGCCCCATGGCAGAGCCTCGCCTGCAGGGCTCAGCGGGGAGTGGGGGTGGCTGGCCGGGGGCGGTGCCCCAGGCACATGGGGACCGAGCCAGTGGAACCTGGCCAGAAAGGAGCATGGGCACTGCCTGCACCTGCCGGCCAGGGAAGGGGCCAGGCAGTGGTGAGCAGGGCTGTCGCAGGGGAGCCGGATCTGCCCAGCCCCCAGCTGGACCCTGACAGCATGCGGCGCATATGGGACTGACTCCTGCGGGTCAACGAGAGCCGCTTTGCCCTGGGGAGCCCCACACCGGAGCAGGACACCACCATCCCAATCGTGCACTGGTGTGGGAGCTTTGCTGGGAATCAGCTATAGTCTCACTGCAAAAATATTCCAGCCCAGTGCACTGGATGCTTAGATCCTCCCCAGACCCATGCTCTGAACAGAGAGTGACCAGCCTGCAGATTTTCCACTGGTGAATTTTCCACTCCAAGATGCTAGTTAAATAAATTATCCAATCAGGGAACAGAATCAACACCATGTGACTACCCCAGCCCAGTGAAAGTTGGCAAACAGCTATTAGCACCTGTTCAATAATGTACAATCCCAAGAGTTTACAAGCAATTTCAAATACCAAAAGTACATTTCACCATTTCTTTGCAGACAATTCACAAAGAGAAGCCGAGGCAGACTCAGTTATCAGTTATTTTATTACAAATAATTCCCCTCAGCTCTACCTGGAAGATTTGGGAGGGATAAAAAATGATCTGTGTGCTATAAATCAGCATTGCTTTGTTCAGGTCGGTAACGTTACTCTGATCTGTACCAGATGAGGCGCTGGCCTAGTGTATCCAAGGGGGAGGGATAGCTCAGTGGATTGAGCATTGGCCTGCTAAACCCAGGGTTGTGAGTTCAGTCCTGGAGGGGGCCATTTAAGGATCGGGGGCAAAAATCTGTCTGGGGATTGGTCCTGCTTTGAGCAGGGGGTTGGACTAGATGACCTCCTGAGGTCCCTTCCAACCCTGATGTTCTATGATCCACAGTGAAACACATAACATAATATCGTCGTGGGCTCAGGAAATGGGACCAACATACCATAGTGATTGGTGCACTAGAACTATGCATCTAGATGGAAATGTCTTGCTGTATGTGGAAATCAAGGTTGAAGATGATCTTCCTGGAGGACCATGTAGCATTACCAAGAATGGGCCTGTCACACAACAGTAGCCATCGTTATTAGCAACACTCGCTTACTGGCGCACAGATGGGATTTTTGCTTATTTTTTCTTTTTGTTTAAATTGATGTTTGAAATGTAGGAGACGTGTTTCCTAAAAGGTTACAGCAAGTTTCTGGACCAGGGAACTAGGTTGACAAACAAGAACTACAAGCCTTAGCCTTCAGAAGCTGGGGGGGAAGTGGGATGAGGGTATCAGAGTCCCGTTTGGCCAAACTGCTCACTCATTATACTTTTAAGCAATAAAGCTCCTGAGCAGTATGTCATGTTCCTTGGGAACGTGCCACTTTAATAGTTGGGGAACGGACTAAACATGCAATAGACGGGTTAGCAGGATACAGCCGTAAATGCTGTACCAAGAGGTAGGTGTTAAGGTTGCATCAGAACCTTGGCCTGTGATATTCCTTCCTCTGCAAAACGGCGTCAGCCCCTAGCAACGTGCCAGAAACTGGCACAAGTTACATCAGTGAGACCAGTGTGTGCTAAGTGATAACTGTATTTCACAATTGCTTCCACACATCATTATTGTCAGGCATGAGATACAGCAGGGGTCAGCACATAAATACCTTAGCTACATACTGGAGTGGAATTACTCTGGGTTTATGTAGATGTCAGATAAGAAACTGACTCAATTTGCCACACATCAATTCTCCTAACAATGATCTCCAACACCAAAGATTTGGTGTGCTCTCATACAATGTTTTAAAATGCAATCACTCCTCTACTGATAATTTTTTTTCTCTAGATTGCTTGGTTCAAATCTCAGCCAGGTCAACAGCAACCAAAGTTACCACCACATGGTAGCCTGTGTGTGAAATCAATTGGGTGGGTCTGAGCCCAGTTCCAGGAGGGACAGGTGATCCCATCACAAAACTACCATTGCATCCAGCACCAATGAGCATCCTTGTTTGTGGTCTGTTGGAGAGAGCACAGGATTGATGTGGAGGCTGAACTCTGCTCAGACCTAGAAGTACCCCTGACTGATGGGTGTCAGCTGCACAGTGTGGGGAAGTTGACACTGCTGCTCCTGCCCCTTCGGGCTAGCGCTTTGGACAAGCACTGACTCAGGGCCCCAGTAACTGTGTCAGACTGTGTTTGGAAAGAGACAGTTCCCATCTAGCAGCACCACATTTGAAGACAAACAAGGAAACTAGCATTCATTCAGGTTAGTAAAGGCTATTGCCAGAGGAGAAATGTCAGCTTTTGTATACGCTTTCTGCTGGCTGACAGGTTTAATTGTGCTTGCTGCTTTCATTCTGCTCAGATGATCTCATGGTGATTAGGTCAGGAATGTATTTTGCTCATGAGATAGCTGGTGAAAAGTTATTTTAACAGCCAAGATGAAAAGTTAAGCAATACCATTGTAAACAGGAGAAGAGGCAACACTGCCAGGTTCGACTCACCCCAGAGGTGTTTACCCTCCCTGAAGTGATTGCCAGACAGCCCAGGTGGGATGACTCGCTCTCCTCTGATAAGCAGTCCCGGGAATGAGCTGCTTGGAGATCCAAGAGCTTAATACATCTATTAAACAGCCTTTACCCTCCACGACCTAGGGATGCAGAAGCTATTTCAGGGAAATACATGGAATTGTGGGTAGTAGCAGCAGAGGAAGTTGAGAAATGAGTACAATGAATATCAAACCCAAAATCCTCCCTTGCCTCAAAATCCTCACTTTTGTTACCCTGGAGTCTCCCAAGCTCCTGCCCACAACGCTGCTGACTAGCTTTCATTCTTTACCAGTGACTTAAAAAAAAAAACCCAGACCCCTTGGTAAATAAAAATCTCTGTGCTGCTTTAGTTTGCAGTTTGTGCTATCAAATGTGGCTTCTCTGACGGTTAGATTTGGGGGCTGGCCTGTCTCTCCCACAGATGCATCCTGGGCCAGTCCATCCAGAGCAATCGATACTGCTGCAAACCTACTGCTGACAGGGTTGCTCAAATGCTTTTCCTCTCCCTTGTGTGACCTTCCCCAGCACAGATCTGGGTTGTCTCAGCATCCTGTCGAAAGGCTCCATTGCCTGGGCTGTGGTCCAGTGAGGAATAAGGGAAGAAGAGAGGGATCGAAGCAGAAGTTAGGAAAGGCAGCATGTACCTGAGGAAACCCTGCCTCCTGGGGAAGAAGAGAGGGATATGCTGATGAAAAATGACATGAAGAGAACAAAGGCCTACTGCCATTTTGTTTGCAAACAGCCGTGAGCAAGGAGGCAGGGGGGCGGGCACGGGCAGGTGGGAAGAGAACAGAATCTGCATAACTCTGGCTAATGCTCGTGTACTAAATCCCTGAAATAACTGCATCAATCTCTCCCTTTTGCTTGGTTGTGTCAGGACAGGCTGCACGTGTGTGCATGGCAACAGTCCCACATGTGGCTGGGAAAGCATCAATGCACATCTTAGATGAGATCTACCAGCAGGGCCTGCCTGCAGGATCGGAACTGGGGTTGTGCTCGGATGGGGTGAATTATTCTCGTCAGGATTGTTTAGAAGAGGTATGAGCTCAAATCTTTCTGCCTTGGGTGGGTGGAGTTGGAATCTGGATCCCACCCAGACTTTTTTGGGGGGGAGCCCTTGACCTTCAATTAGTTGACCCCCAAATACATAATGTACAGTCCCAGGCCACTCCAAGAGTAGATTTCCCTGACACTTCCTATTCAAGCTGCAGTCACAGGAAATGAGTCCAAGACAGCAAGATACACTTCAGTGGTCTCCCCTGTATATGCCTTTCCATTGAGACGCATATTCCAGCACTGATCAGAGACATGGGCAGCCTGTTGGTTTTAAATCTGCTTTTTATTGCTTAAAATAATTTGACTCTGTTGCAGAAATATACAGAGCTTTACATGTCTGCTGCACAGTTTGAAAATCCTATAAAACAGGCTGTGTGAGAGCCATGGCCTTGAAGAGAGCTGTCTAAAGGAAACATTAACATGATTACAGGGAGCAACAGGTTCCTTTGCAGGGGGAAGCCAGTGAGGTGCTGATTAAAATAAAGATTCCCATCAAACTGGTTTATAATGAACCCAACTACACTGGGAGCTGGCATGCAGCCTTCCTGAGGAGTTAGTAGAGGAGTTGTGTGCAAAAGCCTTTAATCTTCCTGGCTGACGTGACTGATGGAGCATAAAGAAGTTTCAAAGGTTGGGTCAGCAAGTCCTGTGAATCCAGGCACTGCACTCGCAGCCTCTAGTAAAGTGCGGGGTAGAAATAAGGGCTTGAAAAGAGAAAGATCCCAAATGTAAGGGAGCAGCACCTTGCCCCTGGAAAAGTCATAGTCAGATAGAAGCGTGTGTGTGTCGACCCAGTGATCAACAAAGGGCTCCAGTAACTGCTAAGGAATTGTGATTAAAGTCCCCTGCATTGTGCAGTCAGGTGCACAAACAGAGGTTGGGTGCCCAGTGACAGGTTTGCTCACACAACTACCCATTATGTGCTCACAAAACAGGTGTTTTCACATGCATACAGATGTGCCAGGAGATATGCAGATGCCATTAAGAAGCTCATAGAAAACATGCCCATGCAAAACCGGTACCCAGATCCCCTGCTGATGGGTGTGTCAGAAGGGGTAGGGATGGAAACCGCAGGACCAAGAAGCTGTTCTCATTGCAATACAGGGCATTTTGGCAGCAGTGACAGATTTTGGAAACAGCACATTTTGCTGATTCGTGAGGGAGAGCACATCCATTTCTAGTTCCTCCTTTGCCTTTGTTGAGCCGTCAGCTGAGATTGTACAATCCGTTCTCTCGTAGGCAGCAAGAAGTGCTGCATCTAGCACTGGTTCTGTGCACCTCCCTAATCCTGATGGTTCCCTTTGTGTGCTCATACGACACATAGTGAAGATTCCTGCATCTTGCATGCATGCTTGCTGACCTGCCTGATTGGGGGTGGGAACTGGACAGGGAGGGTTGGGATTACCTCACCAGAGAAATCCAGACCTGGGATCCTGCCGGTGAATTTCACTGTTACTTCTACTTGCATTTGTGCACATAGTAACCGGTCACGTAGCCAATGACAAAAACCATCCAAAAGAGGATGTTTCCTCCAATCACTTTAACTGCAATGCCGATTTTCCCAGTGCACAGCTTAGTGTAGATTCTGGGGAGATAAACATGGATAAAGAACAGCTGTAGTCAGTGGACATCCTGGCTACATTAACAGGCTAAGCAGAGCTGACTCAGTTTGCTATTTGACTGGGAGACCTGCTGTCGAACTCCAGGTTGGTACTGGAGTGGTGCTGGTGATTCAGTAGGTGGCACCCAGTCACTAGTGATCAGCTGCCCTCAGAAAGGAGGGGCTGTGAGGACTGGGCCATCTCTTGGATGAAATATAAAACCCAGGGTCTGACCACTTGTGGAGATTCTAGATTGAAGATTCTACAGCATCTCTCCTCAGAGTCGAAATCTTAGCCCTAATGCAGGGCATATTCCACCTGGAGTAATTAAACTTTGTCCCCCTCAACCTTCCCTGAAGCTTCAGTTCAACACAACATTCTTCACTGCACCCCCTGAATTGTTGTGTAGCGTTGCTGTGTCTGGCCAGAGGCAGCTGGTTTTAGTGGCAAGTGAAGTGATTCTAGTTTATTGTAAAACACGTTTGGGTGAATGGTGTTAGAGAAATAAATGTTACTATTGTTGTTACGGCGTCTACACGGGGGAAGAGAGAGAGACCATATTTCTCTTCCTTTCCATGAGTGAGGGTCAGTGGGGGAAAGAATCACGATGCTCTAAGACACTCAGTCACTGTTTGCAATTTGCTAGAAAAAAGGAATTCTTTAGAATTGTGTACAGACAGCTTGGCTTTTCAAATAGTAACATGGCAGCCAGTTGTATCTGTAACTTCAGCTAGATTGTGAATAGAGCCCAATTTCTCTGCTTTAAAAATTCCAAATTTGGTTCCCATTCCTGAAATCAATACTGAGACACTATCTCCCCGACATCCGTGGCACTGTACAACTGGAACCTTTGTGTGTTCCTGCGCTGCTCAGTAAACTGAGACAGAGACAATCCTGGAAGATCTGACTCAGTTATCTTCCAGAAGGTGATCTGTGTTGGCCTTGCAGAAATGCTCTTGGTAGATCCTAGGGAACCGTGTGTCTGGTTCTAGGACCATGTATGGTGGATGAAGGGCTACTCTGCTGACTGACCATTGGCAGTCAAACCGTGTGGGTTTCTTTAATTCCAGCACAGAAGGATAAAAGGTTGACAGACTCGCTAAGGCTAAGGAGAAGGGCAGGAGGGCCTGCAGGGAGCCTCCATAGCTCAGGAGGAACACCTTGGGAAGAGGAATAGGTTCTGGACAGCTGTTCCTCTTGTGTGTGTTGTTGAGTCTACACCTGTCAGACAGCTGAGCCACAGGGGGTCTCACCTTTTACTTCCCGACACCTCGGCAGTGGACGTGTTCACACTGACTTCATCACGACTACTGTCGTTCCACCTGCTGTACTGAACACCTGCGTCTTGAGGCTGCATCCTTCCAAGGAAAAGGTTGAAGGAAAAAGACTCTAGGAAGGAGGCAAAGGCAGATACAAGTTAAGCTGATGCCTTGACAAGAGGAAAAACTTAATGCAGTTTCCTAACTTGTTTGTTCTCCTTTATTCCTTATGAAAGTGACAATTACAGTCAATGATGTGACACCGGGCATGACCATGTGGGGTTACACTCTCTCTTACTGACCCCAGATCAATAGCTGTCAAGAATAATGAGAAGTACCAGCATGAAGTAGTGAGACAGCTCTACGTACCAATTACTATCGGGGTTAAAATGGAATCCCCCTGGAGAGCCTGACAGGAGTTTGAACGGGAACTTTGATCAAGCCTAAAAAAAAGGGGATGGGTGACTTTGAAACCACTCCTGAGATTCCATTTATAGATCCAAATATATCAATCAATTGGGCTGATGATAATTTTTGACGTGTAAACACCTGTTCACTGGGAATTAGACTGAGACTATCAAACCAATTCACCCAGGCAAATAAACCTACAATCTGGGGTGAAAGGCTCCATCGAGTCATCCAATCTTTTATATGCATCTGACTCGGGTCCTGTCATAAACATACAGCTAAGGGTAGCATAAAATCCCTCCTTTACCTGTAAAGGGTTAAGAAGCTCAAATAACCTCGTTGGTACCTGACCAGAAGGACCAATGGGGAAAGAAGATACTTTCAAATGGGGGGGTGAGGCTTTGTTTTGTGCTCTGTGGGTGTTCTCTCAGCAGACAAAGGGAGAAACCAAGCAAGTAATCCAGCTCCTACTGAAATAATACATCTAATATTACAGAAATAGTAAGTAAGAACAAGGAAATGCGTTAGAGTATCTCTTGTTTTAGCTTGTGAATTTTCCCTGTGCTAAGAGGGAGGTTTATCCCTATTTTTGTAACTTTAAAAAGTTTTGCCTAGAGGGGAAATCCTCTGTGTTTTGAATCTGATTACCCTGTAAATTACCTTCCATCCTGATTTTACGGAGGTGCTTCTTTTACTTTTTCTTTATAATAATGTTCTGTTTTTTTAAGAATCTGATTGGGTTTTTAGTGTCCTAAAAACCCAAGGGTCTGGTCTGTGCTCACCTTGGTCACGCTCAAGCCTTCCCAGGAAAGGGGGTGAAGGGGTTTGGGGGGATATTTTGGGGAAACAGGAACTCCAAGTGGTTCTTTTCCTGAATCTTTGTCTAACTCACTTGGTGGTGGTGGCAGCATACTGTCCAAGGACAGGGAAGAATTTGTGCCTTGGGGAAGTTTTTAACCTAAGCTGGTAGAAATAAGCTTAGGGGGTCTTTCATGCGGGTCCCCACATCTATACCCTCAATCAATTGAGCTAATGATAATTTTTGATGTATAAACACCTGTTCACTGGGAATTAGACTGAGACTATCAAACCAATTCTTTCAAGCAAATAAACCTACAATCTGGGGTGAAAGGCTCCATCGAGTCATCCAATCTTTTATATGCATCTGACTCAGGTCCAGATTCCAAACACCCACAAATCTTTGGAAGACTTAAGAGCCCTCTCCCTGCAGAGTAAGGACTGCCTAGCTGCTATCTTCCACACCCCAACGGTCTCTGCACTTCAGTAAAGAGATGTATGTATGTCCCATGGCTTTTGAAGCGTATTGGTGAAAGGTCCCCCTACAGAAATGTAAAATTTTATTTTATGAAGCCTACCTAAAATTCTCGCCAAGGCTGAGTTATCTAAAGTTACTCCTTACTCTAGGTCCTGCAATGCAGCTTGTCTATCTGTTTCTCATGTCATAAGTTCTTCCAGACTGGGAGTACCACATATTTGTGTCTTGTAGAGAACACGCCGTCGGCACTTAATAGATCATGCTTTACAACTGCTAATTTGCAGAAATTTTAAAATTCTCCCCTTGTTGCCACCTCCTTTTTGACCCAGCCCTCCCGCTCCTGAGACACGGCTTGAGGCACCCGGCGCTGTCAGACAGCTGTGCCTGGCAGAGGGGGCGAGAAGAAAGGGTGGTCCTATGGGCAGCAGCACAAAGAAAACTAGAAATGCAGCTCGTTGATGTGTGTCTGGTAAAGAAAGGGGACCTGGAACAGAGATGGAGCAGGACTGGGAGGGATTATGCTGCCTGGAGGGTATTTTCAATTTGCCTTTTTAACTGTGATTATTTCCACTTGGATCCTAGCCTATGTTTCGTAAACAGGGGACTTTACGTTCTTGGCTCGCTGACATAGCAATGTTCCTGATGAAGGTCTAAATTCTAAGCCTGCTAGTGCCAGCAATCGCACTGGTGTTTGCTAACGTACCATGTTAGAGATTAGACCCAGCAGCTCCCTTCAGAGTTTTGGCTCTGCAATCTAAATGCCTCTTCGTGCATCTCTCTGTAGCATACTGCAGGTCTTTAGAAACACTGACTATTATCTGCAACTTGGCATGAGCCTGGCATATTGTGAGGGATCTTTTAAAATATTTTGACATTTTTAAAGCTGCCCCTTTTTGATCAGTGTGGTGCCGGATCAGATTGGGGCAAAGGTGGCTTTAATCCACTTAAACATTTGTCCAAGCTTGGGGCCGCTGGAAAGTGGGTTAGAGCAGCCTGTAGGGTGCTCTAACTTACACCCCTCTCCAGAGGCCACGCAGGACTATCCCAGACTGTCAGCCAGACACAGCAGTGTCCCGGCCAAGCCTCCTCTTTGCTAGGCTGCACCTCCTGTGCTGGGGAAGAGGGAGTTGTGCAGGGCAGGAGGCACCCTGTACCACAAGAGGATTCCTCCACGTCAGGGGACATTCCACGGCCGGACTTTGCTGGGTTATATGGCTGCTTTGTGCTGGTGGAGCAGCACTCTACAGCTGCAGCCCAGCTGGGAATCTGGCCCCCAGTTTTCCAATGGGACAGTGACAGGGGTGGCACAAGGAGCCTACTCTCCTCTAGAGTCCCAGGGACGGACCTAGCACAACGGGAATCCTTGCACTTCGGGATGTTGAGCAGCTGCTCCTTGCCGGTGCCTCCCTAGCTGCCTTCTGTATGATTTCCCGATCCAAAGGTCTCCTATCCTCTCCAGCGATCAGTGTATTCACATAACACAGTGACCAGTTGGCTAGAGCAGACACATTACTTCTGGCTGAGAGATTTTTAAAATGAAGCCATATTGCCTCTCTTCACTTCCCCCCAAACCAACCAGTAAAAAGTAGTTTACCACTGGAATGGGCTTGGATTTTATACTCCTCCTCTCCTCCTAACGGCTGCGCAGAGCTGGGCTTCAGCAATTCTACCCCTGAAAATAGGGTGGAAAAGTGGGGGGGGGAAAGTCAGAAAAAAAAAGCGAGTTTGCCAAAGACTGTTTAAAGCTGCAGCGTGGTCTCACCTGAGGATCAAAGTCCTTCTCTGACTCTGCTCCGAGCTGCTTCTTGGTGAAAAATAACCCTTTGCCTTTAGCTCTTTCCTTTCTGGGTTGATTGTGAGCTTTTAACAGCTGTGTGTGCTGTTGTGTTAAACCAAGATTAGAGGCAGAGCGGGGAAGGAGGCGGGGTCCATCAGTTCAGTGCCTTTCAGCACAAAAACACAGGTGCCAGCTATAATTGGCTGACTCCATATGTTCTGACCTAACCAGCGAAAGTGCTGGGGCAAAACTTCCACAGTTCCCACGTGCAAATTCTTTAACCTCGCTCCGTCTGACGGCAAATGAGGTGCATGCAATGGCGAATGCATGCCAAAGACTTGATTTGAGGAAGGAGTATAAGGGTTACCACCAGAAACATTGGCCGTTGGACCTGGCCTGTCCTTTATTTCAGCATTCTGACCTCAGTGCCATGACAGCATTGAGATTCCAGTGAAAGGAGTGCACGGCCCTGGGGGAAGCTGGACAGCAAGCAGGGGAGACTCTTGAATATTCTGAAATCCTGCCCGCAGCCCTGACTCACACAGCCCTTACTCCTCCTGGGCTAGATCCAGAGCGTCTCATTCTGTCCTCCATTGATGTGATGTAGTTACTCCAGATTTACTCGGTGTTGTGAGATCAGAATAGGTACAGTGAACCAGAGATCTAGTCAGCACTATCAGTCTGAAGCAAAATCCTTCACTTCTACTTCTGTCTTTAATGGTGCAGATTAGGGAACTGGACAGCTTGGGGGAAGGTTGCTGATGGGATACAGACCCTTTCACATGGCCAGATTGCTTGCTGCAGTGCAGCTCTGGTCTGTTGTTTCCAACTGAAGGCTGTCTGGTGCCCTGTCTGAAATGAGGCAGTAGCCCCAGTTCAGTACTGAGTGGGCAGGTGTCAGCATCCCAAAATCACCTTTACAACTGGCAGCTAGATCATCCATCTCAGCAGAGAGGGCACAGCTTCAAGGGGCCTAAGGAATTAACTCCTGTCTTGCTCCCAGAGATGGTCCACTCCAGGCCAGAGTGGAGGCCCAATGTCAGGGTTCTATGGAGCTTGCTTAGTCCAGCATCTCTCATCAGTAGTCAGTTCACAGGGAAATGCAAAAAGGAAGTTGATTTTGTGTTTGGTTGTATTAGAAATATTAAAACTGAAGAGAAAAGCAATGGCACATCCCTCACTAATCATCTGCAATAGTAGACATTCAGTTGTGTGAAGACGTCACCTAGAGAAATGCAAAGATCAGACCGAAGAGGGCAATGGCAGATGTTAGTCATGGAGATTCAGCCTTGTGCTAAGCTGAAGAGGAAAATGTACTTTAGCCTGGTTGACTTCTGCAATAGACCTCTGGATGCAAGCGTTGTAGAACTCCAGGCAAAGGGCTGGGACTGCCACATGGGGATGGATTTCATTTCTAAATAACCATGAGGCAACCATCTGAGTTGCGAACCTATCGTTCTGTTTGGTAGCAGAGAGGTTGGCATCCTTAGCCTTCCAAAGGACTTTGGGTTTGAATCTCTTGTCACCCTGTGCCCTTTTGCAAAGTAGGAGTGAAATGGTACAAGTAAGTGGAGAATCCTGATTTGACAGCGTTTCATCACCACTTTACACTGGTGTAGATGAGGTCACAAGGTCCAGGCCCTGGAGAACCAGACCTTTTATTTACTGTGACATAATTCAGCCAGAAATCTCTTACAGATGAGGAGGCTGTTTTATGCATTTGGAATAACTTTGTCAAATGGGAAATTCGTAAGTGTGGCTCTTGGTTAGGGGTAAAACACGAACATGCAATTTCAATTTGTAACTGGCTTTGGGGCTACCTGCTGACAGCACAGAATTGGCATGTGGGGAAGTCTGCTGGGAAGTAGATATTAGGGTATTTGATCTGTTCTGTTAGTTAGAAGGAATAACTGTGTGCATGTCAAGAAGGTGATCATCATTGATTGTGGAACTGGTTACAAATTTTGGTCACAAAGGCAGGTTTCGAGCTTGCTGTTATTAATGGCAATAAGGTACAGTTGAAAAGTGACTCTGTAAAAATGACAGAGTGGGGTTCCATGTTTGTTGCTCAGTTATGCTCACTTTGCAATCCAAAAGATTTTTTTTTTTTCTAATTGCCAGTCCTGCAAACTTGATCTTGGTACCTGAAAATCAAGCTGGTTTTCTATGGCTCATGCATCGCCAACAAAAAAGATTTTGCAATGGGAACTCAGTGAATAATTCGGATAAGGGTGCATGAGCCAGAATAGAATCCAGGTCCAAACTCTATGGTGGGTTCGAGGGTGCGCAGCTGAATGGGAGGTTGGCAGTGACATTGTATGAGAGCCTGGCCCAGTGGTTTATCATTAAGATTGGGAAGGGGAAGACTGATTACTAAAGCTTAGATTGCCAGCACTAGTGATATCTAGCAGTGGTTGGGTACCGTCCGGTTGTAGGATATGCTCAGAGATGACCTGGATGTGATGGCTAGAATCTGGCAAGGTTGGAAGGCCTGCTCGTTTCAGGTCAGAAAAGCTTGGTGATCCGACGATTATGCCTGCACCCTGCGTTTGAAAGGAGCATGGTGAGCAGCAATGGGATAACCTGGCCAAAGCAGGTGGTGTGCAACACAGAGGGAATCATTTTCATTTTCTAGCTCCTCTTATCCAAGAACCCCCAAAGCACTTTGCAAACTCACATTAACTCTCATAACTCCCGTGAGAGGCAGAGATTATTCTACAGATGGAAAACCTGAGAGAATAAGAGATTTATGGCAAATTGAGCCCTGATTCCAGTCCCCAATTCCAATTATGAGGCAACAGTGTAGACTAATTAGAGATCAGCTGGCTTCACAGAACGCAGTTGAAGTCAAATTTAATTATTTAATTTGTCAATAAAAAAACAAAACATCAGAACAAACCAAAATGCAACCAGGAAAGAGCCTCAGGAAAAAGCGCCTTTCTGACTTTGACTCAGCTGCAGGAATCAGCTCTCGGCATACCCTATTTCACAGGACTCTTTTTGGTGGTCTTAGAATTAGGAGAGGACAAATTTGCTGGCTCACTGCTGAAGAGAGACGGGACCTTCACACCCTTCTGTTTCAGCATCTGATGATAATCCAGCCGCTCGCTAATTATTCTCTGGAAATCAGACACATTCACAGGAGAATCCAGGATTAGCCAAGGAGGTGATAGGATCATAAAGCTTTTCCTTCTCCCCTCCCCTCTCCGCTGGGCCCCAGCTCAGGGGTCCAAGCAGAAGCATCGTTCCACGCTGAATCACATACCTGCATAGCCTCCAGTGCCTCCTCATCACTAATTTCAGCTTGGGGGGATTTGGCGCCTGCAGCGCTGTATGTGGCCTGAATTATTTTGCTTCGAAATCTTTCAAACTTTGATTTTAAAAAGGAGAAAAAAAATGACCTTAGTGTAATTAACCAGGAATTAACCAGGTTTCCTCCAATTAAAGAGGGACGCTGTCTGACACAAGCAAAGAACTTCTCTCACTAGAGGGAGAATTTAAAGCAACGCTTGCTTTTAAGCTATGCCAACAAGAGGGTTGGAATGACAGCTGGCATTTCTGACAGGTTCTCCTGTCTCTGAATGTCCCCAGGCCAACAGCGAGGGGCGGGACTGAAATTCTGCCCTGGGGTGAGTATGTGCAATTCTAGATGGCTTCACCAGAAGCCCCACACAGACACCTAGTGGCAACATGTGTCTCTGAATTAGTAACCTAAGCAAATCTGACCTGACATTGGATGGAGTCGCACCTGCTTACAGCAGGTCTGAATATGTCCCATTTAAGAATAAATATGGAGAAATGTCTTCCCATGATGGCTGTTTAGCCTGTGGCTGTATTTGAGAGAGGGGGATCCCCAGAAGGGCTGGGAGGCTGTGGGATAAAATTCAGAAAGAAGTTTGGCATTGTAACTATTCTGCTCTGAAACCTCGGGGTCTCTTTCTTGGTATCCCATCAGACCCATAACGTAAACAAAGGCCCCTGGCAAGCGCAGGAGCCCAAGCCGCCAGGGAAAGGTTGGGGAACAAGTGGACTGTTAACTGCCAGCCCCTCCATTCCTGCTGCTGGAGCTGAGGTGCCAAAGGGAGCCCCATGCAGTCCACCCAATGATTGTGTCTAAAGATGGCCCTGACTAAACTGGGGCCTTTGTTCTCGTTAGCTGGGGTCCCTCCCTCAGGGGAGAGGCCCGCAGTGAAGGAGGAAGGAGGCCACCTTTACCCTGGCACTGATGCACTCCAGTGCAACTTTGGCCTGCTGCTCAGCGTGCTTCAAGGCCTCGACTTGGCTCTGCGTCTCACTTTGGTCACACAGCTGCTTCTGCATGTGGTGCTGGGCTACCATAACCTCTGCCTGGAGCTGGTTGATCTTGCTCTGCAAATCATCAATCAGTTTGTTTTTCTCGGCCAGTCTGGATTCTTGTTCCACAATGTCCTGAGGAGAAACACAGTTCAGGAGGAGTGGAGGAGAAAGCTGCCTAATTCAAACATGTCTCGCTAGAGATTTTGCCCTGCTATTCCAAACCCTTCCTAAACTTCTCAGAAGGCAGCGGGAGCAGAATATGTCAGTGCCCAGTAATGTTACTGGTTTGGGACTTTGTCCCCGCCAGGTTTACCTATAGTATTTAATAATAATTCGAATTAAGAGCCATTAAAACAGGTTTGTTCCCTTCTTCATCAATTCAGGCTCGTTAGAAAAATTAAACTGAGCAATAAAGTGTATTGAGAAACAAAATAGGCCAGGGCTATCCCATCTCTGATTTTCATGGGACAGACTCCCCTGCAAAACTAGGGAGAACATGGATGGGTTTAGTGTTGAGAGTAACTAGAGTGAAAGACACCTGACAGCAGTGCAGGCTTTGGAGAGAGAGCAGGAAAGAACCTAAAGAAGCTCAAGGTGCTCCCCAAATGGGATTGCTTTGTTTAATTTATACGGGGGCTTAGCAGGGAGAATTAGGGTGTTGGCTACTGTAACTGAGCACAGGAGTTTGCACTGATGAGTCACCTGTCGGAGTTTGTAATTCTCTCTCTCTATTATTCCCATCATTTCTTCACGCTTCCGTTCTTCTCGAAGGCTGGAAAACTGAGAGAAAAGGCTCCAGTTAACACCTCCGCCCCATTACTACAGGTCACAGACTCATGAGTTCCTGACTTGTTGAAAAAGAAAAAGAATAAAAACAAGCCTCACAAAGAATAAATTCCCAGTTCCCCCCACACTACACACTGGTGGCCAATGGTCTGTGTTGTGCTCTGAGTGACTGTACCTTGGCAGACATGGCTTGCAGTTGACTTCCCCGCTCTCTAAGCTCCTTTTGTAGCATTTCCTTTTCAGACTCAGCTCTCCGTAGCTGTGACTCCTGGAAAGCCAGCTGCCTTTGCAAGGAAGTGATGGCACCTGCAGAATCAGAGTAGAGTCCTGAACCAACTGAACGCTGTTCAAGTCCTTGGGAAAACCCCCCCCGCAGGTGATGAAAAAGGTCATTTTATTCCATCATCCAAAAATCATCTGGCTGTGGACATAAGTTATCTTAGAACTACAGTCACTACAGAAGTACACTTCAGCTGAATAATACTTTATCGCATCACTGAACTGAAGTGTCCATTTTTTAATACCAGCCAAATTCATTTTGTGCAAGAGTCAAAAGACTTAGAAATGGTTTGATATGCAGAAGCTCCCTCCAGGCTAGCGACAGAAACTGGACACGTCACAGAGGTGCTCTAGCTATACAGAGCTGATCCTCTGTTCAAAAGCTGCTCTTGATTAGCACCGCATTGTTTAGCAGTCCAAACCTCACCAAGCACTTTGAAGTAGAATCTGCCCTTGGTTGGTAATGGGCATCTTTACCAGGCAAGCTGTAAGGGAAAAGAATTCAAAAGTAGCTGTTGTTGTTGGGAAGCTACCTTTAAAACTGCAGAGGGACTAGAAGCTGCAGCCTCTCAGTGAAGATCTAATGTAGATCCTTCCTAGACAGGGGAACTGAGCTTCAATAATGACTTCCTCTTGCTCCCCATAACCAGCATACGAATTGTTCACAGAATAGGAGAAGAGTTTAGGATCTAGCCACTCAAATTTCAGATACTCTCTGGTCTTTAGCCCTTTTGTGTTCCCCGTATACCAGTCCTGGTACCTGTGGCCATGTCATAGTCCGTCTTTGCTTTCTCCAGTTCTTTACAGAGTTCTTGGTTCACTTGCTGGAATTCTCTGAGCTTGATCAGGGATGCTTTCTCTTCTGCCTCTGCCTCATTCTCCTCCTCCTCTTCAGAAGCCACTTCAATTTCTGTACCACCGAGAAGCTCTTTTTCCATGTCCTCTTGTCTCAAGCCCTTTTGCTGCATTTCTGAATACTGTAAGGACAAAAGGACGGGAAGAATTTTGAAAGTTGAAGCAAAATGCAGCCTGAGGTAGAGACTGGCTTTAGTCATATAAGGCTCCATTTCTGGAGGGACGGGAGTCTAGTTCTGGAGTTGCATTTAGGGCACCTCTCTAACGCTGAGCCAGAGACCTTGCAAATGGAATAATATAATGTATGGTGAAACATTGACACAGGCTTAAGAAAATGACTCAGTAACTGCTGCAGCTTAATTACTGGCTCCTTTTTAAACTCTTGAGTTCTAGTCCAAATGCAGGAAAACTGTGCTTCCTGTTCTTCTTTATCTATTGTGTCCAGCACTGGAGCATCTGGAGACCTCACAATGTCTAGATCGGGGTGGGCAAACTTTTTCGACCAAGGGCCACATCTGGGTGGGGAAATTTGTATGCAGGGCTGGGGCAGGGGGTTGGGATGCGGGAGGGAGTGTGGGGTGTGGGAGGAGTGCGGTGTGCAGGAACGGGCTCAGGGCAAGGGATTGGGGCAGAGGAGGGGTGCAAGGTGTAAGAGGGGGCTCAGGGAAGGGGGTTGGGGTGCAGGAGGGGGTTCAGGGCAGGGGTGCAGAAGTGGTGCGGGGTGCAGCAGGGGGCTCCGGGCAAGGGGTAGGGGTGCGGAGTGTACGAGGGGGCTCAGGGTAGGGAGCTGGGGTGCAAGAGGGGTGTGAGGTGCAGGCAGGTGGCTTAGAGCAGGGAGTTGGGGGGCAGGGTGCAGGCAGGGTTCAAGCTCTGGCCCGGCGCCGCTTACCTAAAGTGGCTCCGGGTTGGCAGCGGCGCACACCGGGGCCAGGGCAGGCTCCCTGCATGCCTACCCTGGCCCCACGCTGCGCCACTCCAGGAAGCGCTGTGGTCCCTGGAGGAGGGGGCGGGGCGGAGGGCTCCACGTGCGCTGCCCCTGCCGCGCCTCCAGGTAACTCCCACGAAGTTCCCATTGGCCGCGGTTCCCCGTTCCCGGGCAATGGAAGCTGCAGGGAGTGGTGCCTGGAGGCAAGGGCAACGCACAAAGCCCTCTGCCCCCCAACCCGGGGGCCGCAGGGAAGTGGTGCCAGCCACTTGAGAGCAGTGCGGGGCCTGCGGCTCCATGGGGGCAATCCCATGGGCTGGATCCAAAGCCCTGAGGGGCCAGATCCGGCCCGCAGGCTGTAGTTTGCCCACCCCTGGTCTAGATATTAAAAAAACATACAATCATGGGTCTCATGCTCCTGGAGGCACAACCCATAACCCCATGCAGACCTGGAGCAAGATTTCTGGAAGTTCATTATTTGGTCCAAATGTAAACAGACACCAAATGCACTGACTGTGAACTTGACCCAAAGCCAGGTAATATCTCCAAGATACTACAAGGGAAGAAGATTCTGAATATTTGGCATTTTTACACATGAGCATTTGAAATATGCTATATTGGAGCACCTTTTTGGATCTGTGTGATTTGTTTGTTTATAGGCCTCTTCGATACAATTAGGAGGATAAATTTATTTTAGGATCTGTCCACACTGATCTCTTTAGCTTCTGTGGTTAGACAATTTCCCTGGTATTTTCACAGCAGTGGACCTGGGAAGGGGGATTAAATTATATGAATCTTGTTGTAGATGTACCTTCATTTACACTGATATAACTGAAAGCAGAATTTGGCCCAGAGATGTTAACCTAAGTTATTCCTTATAATGATGTTTCTAAATGTTGTGGTTTTCTGTTTAAAATTTCCTATGTCTGCAAATCAGAGACCCAAAGGGGATGGGTGAGAGAGGGAAATCTAGAGCAGGGTTTCTTGCAACAAATTTTTTGGAGGCCTCAGAGTGTGGCCACCAAGTCTCTTGGTAGTGGCTGCTTTGACAATTTTTCCTAAAATACTTAATTAACTTTAGGAAAAACAAACACATATGCACATATACAAGTCCAATCAGTGTAATTTATTTTTGTAGGGGTGTTTTTGCAGACTCAATAATAATAACAACATACAGTTGTGTCTATTCTTTACTGGACCTAAACAGAATAAAAACACAAATAAGGTGCTTTGCATGTTCCTGTCTTTGTTGTTGTTTATTTTGCTTTTTTGGTTGCAGGTATGTTTGTTTTTAGGCTTGCTAGCTAGTAAGTCCCCTTCTGTGAAAAGTGATCTTTGTATGTTTGTTAATATCACTTTTTCACAGCAGAGACTTGTTAGCTAGCTGGGAGGCAGTGAAAAGTGATATTAACAAACATGCACTATCACCTTTCACAGCAGACTTACTCAGCCTTGGCAAGCTGGGGAGACAAATTAAGCCTTGGATGGGGAGGTGGGTAGGGAGGCAGTGGGGGCCGGGGGTGATAAGGGTGGGGTGTGAGTCTGAAGCCCAGCTGCCGGAGTCCGCCGCTGTGCAGCGAGAGCCCAATGCCCCATAGTCAGAGCCTGTGGCCAGAGCCTGCCGCCCGCCACACCAGGCCTGAAGCTGGAAGCCTGAGCCCCACCGCTCCCGGGAAGGTGGGGAATTCACACCGGCTGTCTGTTCCTCTGATGTTTGTGGTTCAAGAGGGGGGCAGGACCCAACCCTTCCTTGCTGCCGCCTCCCCCCGAATCACTGCCCAAGAGGTTGTGGCTGCAAGAAAAGCCCCTGGTGGTTGCATTTGAGAAATGCTGATCTAGAGGATGCAGTCACTAAAGGACACCTTTAGCAGTAGTGTGAAAAGCACATAATAGCAGAGACTCCTCTCAGTCTACTGTCAGTTTCTTTTGCCGTATCTGAACTAGTGCAGATCCTCTTTCACCTCCTTTTCCAGTTGCCATAGTTCCTCCTGGTCTTTCATCAGGGACTCAGACAGGCTAGCAATCTTAGAGTCCAGAATTTTATCAGAGTAGCTTAGTTTTAATTTTAAGCATGCCACCTCCTCTCTCAAATCTTCTTTAGTGCCACTTTGTCCTAAGCCCTCCTGCACTGAGCTGCTTAGCCCAGGTATCTTTGTCTTGCTGTCGTCAGCTACAGGTTCGGAGGCTGCATCTTTCTGCAAGGGAAAATTTAGTATGAGGAAAACTACCTAGGAAGCTGCTTTCCACACTCCTAGCTTGCAGCACATAAAGGAAAGAGCTTGGTGCAGTAACCGCAAATACTCCTCACCCGGTCAGTGAATTCTTAGTACTAGGCCTCCACAATGGTTTTGGGGAAGCTGATAACGTGTTTAGAACATGATGCACAAATGAGCACTCTCAGCATTCCATTCTGCTTCACATTGCCTCCGAGTGGTGCAGTCACATTCAGTAGCTTTATTATATCCCTTATGAGAATCATAAAGTGGGACTGCTGGAGGGGTCTCATTTGCATATAATTACCCAGAATGCTTTTCCCTCTCACTGTGCTACTTGTGAATTCAGGACACAGGAGGGCCTTAAATTGCTTTTATTTTGAACCTCACTTCCTCAGTTTGGTTGGTTTTTTTGTGTGTGCCCCTGTTTGGGGAAATCCCCTATCTGCTTACATCATAGAATCATAGGTTCAGAAGGGACCACAAGGGTCATCATCATCATCAGCTTTTCCACTAGCGATGGCCACTGCTGATAGCCATTTTGTCTCTCACTATGAAGTCTATCTTAAATGCGTGCTTCATTTCATACAGAGAAAACGAGTGCAAGTCACCTCCTCTGTGATGACACTTTCCCTCCTGAGCAGCTCCAGATGCTTCTTCAGATTCTCTATCTCCTCCCTAAGGATAGAGATTACATCATCCTTCCTTGCACATTCCGCTTCACATCTTGAAAGACGATTAATCTTTTCTCCCATCATCAACAAGCATCGTTCCTGGGAACAGAAACAGGCATAGTGTTCACTCAAACAATGCATCTGAGGTTTGATGGGATATTGGTGGGCAGGAAAAATACGGATGAGTGGATGATGTACTGTATTTCAATACCTGCCCATCTGTAGGGAATTTAATGGCATCTAGTCTAAGGGACTAGGACCTACGACTCCTAGGTTCTCTTTCTTACTTTGACGTGGACTTACTGCCATTCTCCTCGCTATGTGCTTTCCCTTCTTTCCTGCACTTCACGTTGTTTTGAAAAAGAACTTTGAGATCCTTTGATTAATCCATTTATCCAAATACAATTCTATTTTTAACTTAATTTACATCACACCCTTAGAAAGTTAATTTTCTAGCTGGATCACTTTGCAATTAACTATGTGCGTGGTCTATTCTTCTTTTTGAAGTATTATAGCAACATTTTCTTACCTTCTCACGGATTACATCAATGTACCATGGGATTTTACTCTCTATAGGTCCTTTTTGTTGTTCAGCAGGAACGATTCCTTCTGTGAAACTCTTCCATTTAGAGAGACCACTGAAACTTTTACTGAGTAGGAGATGGCCAGCTGCTGGGGGGAGGGGAGGGGCAGATGTGAAATAGTGGAAAGAACATTTATCTAAATATCACCCAGAGACTGGAAAAACATATTTGTTCTTCAAACTTATTTTTTCTGGCAACAAATCTCTATTACTAGCCTCAACTTTTTTGGGTTCCATTTACTGTACCATTTAAAAAACTCCTCAGAAAAGATTTACCATATTGAATTAAAAACAGTGACCCAGCCTGCAATGGGTAGGCTTCAAAAGGGAGTTGTGTCTGTTTAAACTGCCTGCCGGCTTCAACAAAATCCTCCAACTTGTGGCTGGACTTGTATGTGCCCTGTGTCCTGCATATAACCTCACCTAGACTGGAACAGGGACCGTGAAGGACTATAGGCAGCACTTCTACCACACGGTGCAGGTTGCTCTATGGAATATATAGCTTGGAGATCATGTCATGCCACCAACGGGTTAAAAAGAGCAACCAAGGCATGCCCAGTGGTTTTTCCTATAGCAACATAATGCGCTGCCTTGCAAAAGCACCGATTTCACAGCGGATTTTCACCCTTCTGGGAAAACACACACGCATACAGTCATCCCCTTACCTTTGGTGGCCGATTCTGATGGATATGTGTTCTGAAAGGCAGCATTCCACTCTTCAAAGTTGAGTTGGGAGGACAGACTGATGGTACTCAAATTAAAGGACAAATCAGGGCTGTGTGATAAAGTACTTTCTGCGTTGGAAAAAAAATCCTAGTTACTTCTAAGTGGTTTTTATTTTTTGTTTTTGGCAAGAAAAATATCTATTTGACGTATTCCAGATTCTCAGCACTCTGGCTTATACCTTCTGTCACAATAAAGGGTTAAAACTCTTACCAGTTTCAGAGAAGTGAAGAGAATGTGGGTTTTATGCAAAATAAGATGGACTGATTTAAATATTATACATTTATACTGAATTCCTAGTTCAGGTATGTGAGGAACCTATCACTTTTAATATCCAGGTAGATTTACCTGGTCATGGTAACACAAACTTATGATAAAATGAAAGGGGCTGAGATCTGAGTCACCTCGCCCTTCTGAATAAGGAAAAATCTGTCTTCAGTCACAGGGCAGGCTAAAAGGGACCACCAGAGCATCCAGAAACTAGTTCTGAAACTCCGTTCAGCGTGAAACCGTCACAGCTCAGCATAAGCCCAAAGGTTCCTTACCCTGAAAAATGGGGCTGGTGTTCAGGACATAGGGAAAAACTCCTCT
This sequence comes from Malaclemys terrapin pileata, assembly GCF_027887155.1. NCBI lineage: Eukaryota > Metazoa > Chordata > Testudines > Emydidae > Malaclemys > Malaclemys terrapin. The sequence goes on along the minus strand of NC_071523.1, from coordinate 19,763,217 downwards.
CGGTAGGACTACCCTACTCTGCGACTACCCCTTCAAGAGACATGTGGAGTTTACAGCCTAAACAGCCTGGGTGCAATCAAGAAGCACCCTACCCCGCCTTGGGGCTATATATAAACAGGGAAAGGCAGCTGAGTGAGAGAGAAAGGAACCAGAAGTGGTATTGACTCACTCTTCCCATCGGTCACCAGCCTGACCTAGGCTAAGAGACTTTGTTTTCTGATTATATGCTTGGTTACGCTGACTCACGCCTCAGAGGTAAGAGCTTTATGAACTTGGTTAAATTGTTCCTTCCCTGACCTGCTGTCTAAGGGAAAGGGAGACAGCTTGCCTGCCTCCTAGAACCATAGGAGAAGCTGGAACTCTGGATGGCTGGAGGCCCTCAGAAGGCAGGATTTTTTTTTTTTGTTTGGGTGGTCTTGGCCTCCTCTTTCTTGGATCATGTACACTTGCCTTTGGGTTTTTCACTTGCTACCAGCTAGGCTTTTCTTTTTTAACTTTGTGGTAGCATTGAGGAAATGCTAAATAAATGATACTGTCGAAAGCCCCTACTAGCAAATACATACTAGTCAAGTGCAAGATCCGTGTTACATGTTAAAGTTGTGCTGAGGGACTCATCAGTACTCTGGCTTCCTGCAATTTGATGAATGGCGAAACAATTTGTAGGACTTAAACGGGAGTTCTGGGGAAATAAGGGCTATCGTGTGGGAGAAATAGCTTAATATATCACAGGAAAGAGTACTGGGGGTTTGCTGATCTCTCATGTGAGCCTTACCAAGATAGGATGTTGAAGTTGCTCTGTTACTAAATCTAGGACATCCAGGGCGCATTAGAAAAGATCTCTGTAATTCCTCCACCTGGGGCTCATACTCTGACGCAGAGACGCCAGCAGGTTTGATATCAGCCTGGCAAAGAGGAGAAAATTAGACCATTAACTGGATGTATCTTATTCAAAAAGTGCTTTTTAACTGTAGGTTGGCAGGAAGGTAGGTGTAAATCCATTCTGTGATGTGACAACCAGCAATGATAGGTCAGGGCGTGATCTGCAAAGTGTTGAGTAGCCTCAACTCCATTCTGTAGTTGGAGGGAATAGAGGGGGCTCAGCATGTCACAGGAGGCACTGAGTTCACTGCAGGATCAGGCCCTCACGAAGAAAGCCTTCATCAAATGCTAAAATTCCTTTCTCCCACTTTCTTTCAGCTAAGATTTTTCAAGGGAGTTAAATGCCTAAATCCCATTGCAGCTGTGTGCCTAACCCCTTTTGGAACTGCCAGCATTAATCCTGGGGGTGGGATTATGATTTTGCTGATAAACAAAGCATTGCAATTGCATAGGAGGGATGTAAATCCACTTCTTGCCATTATCTGCATATTACAGTTGGCCTTTGCTGCACTTGCCTTGAGAAGTCCCAGTATTTTGTGGGTAAGCAAATGGCATATGATCGGCTCCTGTGGTGTGCAGAATCCATTCTACTTAATGGGATTTTCCTTTCTTTGGAGCTCAAACCTGAAAGAAGCTGCTACCCAAAATGCCAACCCGCAAGGTGCTAAGTACTTCTCAGAAGGTGTATAGTGTTAGCAAGGCAGCCCCTTGTAACTCTTTGCTTCCCAAATCAAATCAAATCCCATTTTATCATGTCTAAAACGTGATTAAAATAGCAGCATATTAAATACTTGGTTCTCATAGTAGCGTCTGACTGCTTGAGCCGATTTACTCAGCGTGGATCTACCGCTGGGAAGTTTCCATACAGGTGTCTGTTGCCTTCGGCTGCTTAGTTCCTGGAGCTCACTAAAACCCTTTGTCATCAAGTTCATCTCTCTAATGGTGTTTCACCAATCTCAGCCTTTCATAAAATGGAGAGGGGGAGAATTAATGGGAGCCTGCTGGGTTAAAAAGCCTCTAATTTTACAAATCATATTTCCTCATTTGTGTTCCTGATAAATCTCAGGTTTGCAAACTGTGGGGCAGTGGGGGGGGGGGGGGGCAGAAAGGAACTTTCAGGGGGACACCAGCCCCATGTGGTTGAGGATCTGGGCTGTGGGGAGCAGAAGGGAGGAGGACTGGCTGAGGGATTGGGGGAGCAGGGGGCAAGGATTGGGGGCGGGGCTTGCGGGGGGGTCTGTCTGGGGGGCGGGGCCGGGAGGGGAGGAGCAGGGGGGCTGGGGGCAGGTGGCTGGGATTGGGGGCGGGGCTTGCGGGGGGGGTCTGTCTGGGGGGCGGGGCCGGGAGGGGAGGAGCAGGGGGGCTGGGGGCAGGTGGCTAGGGGAACAGGAGGGAGGAGGGCTGACTCAGGGATTGGGGGCGGGGCTGGAGGGAGGGGTCTGTCTGGGGGGCGGGGCTGGGAGGGGAGGAGCAGGGGGGCTGGGGGCAGGTGGCTAGGGGAACAGGAGGGAGGAGGGCTGACTCAGGGATTGGGGCGGGGCTTGCGGGGGGTCTGTCTGGGGGGCGGGGCCGGGAGGGGAGGAGCAGGGGGGCTGGGGGCAGGTGGCTAGGGGAACAGGAGGGAGGAGGGCTGACTCAGGGATTGGGGGCGGGGCTGGCGGGAGGGGTCTGTCTGGGGGGCGGGGCTGGGAGGGGAGGAGCAGGGGGGCTGGGGGCAGGTGGCTAGGGGAACAGGAGGGAGGAGGGCTGACTCAGGGATTGGGGCGGGGCTGGCGGGGGGGGTCTGTCTGGGGGCGGGGCGGGGCTGGGAGGGGAGGAGCAGGGGAACTGGGGGGCAGGTGGCTGGGATTGGGGGCGGGGCTGGCGGGGGGGGGGTCTGTCTGGGGGCGGGGCGGGGCTGGGAGGGGAGGAGCAGGGGAACTGGGGGGCAGGTGGCTGGGATTGGGGGCGGGGCTGGCGGGGGGGGTCTGTCTGGGGGCGGGGCTGGGAGGGGAGGAGCAGGGGAACTGGGGGGCAGGTGGCTGGGATTGGGGGCGGGGCTGGCGGGGGGGGGTCTGTCTGGGGGCGGGGCGGGGCTGGGAGGGGAGGAGCAGGGGAACTGGGGGGCAGGTGGCTGGGATTGGGGGCGGGGCTGGCGGGGGGGGTCTGTCTGGGGGCGGGGCTGGGAGGGGAGGAGCAGGGGGGCTGGGGGCAGGTGGCTAGGGGAACAGGAGGGAGGACGGCTGACTCAGGGATTGGGGGCGGGGCTGGCGGGGGGGGTCTGTCTGGGGGCGGGGCTGGGAGGGGAGGAGCAGGGGAACTGGGGGGCAGGTGGCTAGGGGAACAGGAGGGAGGAGGGCTGACTCAGGGAATGGGGGCGGGGCTGGCGGGGGGGGTCTGTCTGGGGGCGGGGCGGGGCTGGGAGGGGAGGAGCAGGGGAACTGGGGGGCAGGTGGCTGGGATTGGGGGCGGGGCTGGCGGGGGGGGGTCTGTCTGGGGGCGGGGCCGGGAGGGGAGGAGCAGGGGGGCTGGGGGCAGGTGGCTAGGGGAACAGGAGGGAGGAGGGCTGACTCAGGGATTGGGGGCGGGGCTGGCGGGGGGGGTCTGTCTGGGGGCGGGGCTGGGAGGGGAGGAGCAGGGGAACTGGGGGGCAGGTGGCTAGGGGAACAGGAGGGAGGAGGGCTGACTCAGGGAATGGGGGCGGGGCTGGCGGGGGGGGTCTGTCTGGGGGCGGGGCGGGGCTGGGAGGGGAGGAGCAGGGGAACTGGGGGGCAGGTGGCTGGGATTGGGGGCGGGGCTGGCGGGGGGGGGTCTGTCTGGGGGCGGGGCCGGGAGGGGAGGAGCAGGGGGGCTGGGGGCAGGTGGCTAGGGGAACAGGAGGGAGGAGGGCTGACTCAGGGATTGGGGGCGGGGCTGGCGGGGGGGGGTCTGTCTGGGGGCGGGGCTGGGAGGGGAGGAGCAGGGGAACTGGGGGGCAGGTGGCTGGGATTGGGGGCGGGGCTGGCGGGGGGGGTCTGTCTGGGGGCGGGGCTGGGAGGGGAGGAGCAGGGGAACTGGGGGGCAGGTGGCTGGGATTGGGGGCGGGGCTGGCGGGGGGGGTCTGTCTGGGGGCGGGGCTGGGAGGGGAGGAGCAGGGGAACTGGGGGGCAGGTGGCTAGGGGAGCAGGGGGGCTGGGATTGGAGGCGGCTGGGGGGCGGGGCGGGGAGGGGAGGAGCAGGGGGGGCTGGGATTGGAGGCAGCTGGGAGGGGAGGAGCAGGGGGGGCTCTTCACCTGCCGCGGCCCCGGCCCCCCACGGTGGACTCTCCACCAGCCTCAGCCGAGCCGCGCGGCCTGCGGGAGCCTGACAAGCCCCGAGGCGGGACGGACAGGCGAGGTGGCCAATGAGCTGAGGGAATGGCGAGCAGCGGGCGGGGGAGGCGCCCGGCTTGTGGACGGCTGTTGCTAAGCAACTGGCTGAGAGCGTCAGGGGCGAAACCGGCCGCTGAGAGCGCCCGCGGCGGCAGCGCCCCTGGCGGCCAGCGCGGGCAATGCAGGCGCCCTGCTCTGGCCCACCCCAGGCAGCCCCTGGGCTGCACCCGCGCGGGCTGGGGAGATGGAGGCGCCCCCCCCCCCCCCCCCCCAGACCGGCCCGGAGCCCGGTTCTCCCCCCCCCCCGGGCAGAGAGAGGCGGGAACTGACCCTGGGTCTCCACTGCAAGCGCCCCATCTCCCCCTCTTTCCGCTCAGCGCTGAGCCGCAGGGTTAGCCACCGCCCCGCAGGGCACTGTACCCCCCAAGCCTAGGGGCGCCCCAGCCCTAACACCAGCGCAGGCGGAGGCCGGTCCCACGCCCGGGAGCAGCACCCGGGAACGCAGGGTGCCCAGAACCTTCCTGCTCCGGAGCGGGACACATTGCTTTTAAAAAGCCAGACGCAAACAGGGGCAGCACGGGGGAGCTCGCCGGGGACAGCGCATGCAGAGGGCAGAAGATCGGTGCGTTTCGGATGCTTCTCCTTTGACACCCCCCCCCCCCCATGCCCTTGCAAGCCGCAAGGGCCGAGTCAGCGGGCCGCCCGCTGCAGACGGAGCCGATTCAGCACCCCAGCATGGGGACAGCTCTTTGCAGGGCTCTCCAGTCGGCCCGGCCTGGCTTTGAATGGCTGCAGGACACAGCTCCTTGCTGCTTCGAATCAGAACCCTCGGGACAGTTTGAACGGAAACAGACCCTCCCTCCGCCAGCGCTCCAGGGCAGCCGCTGGCTCTGGGAGCTGCACTTTTCAGACCCCAGCAAGGGATGCTCTCCCCCACGGATTTAGAGGCTTGCTCCTGGAGATCTTCTAATTCCACCCGAAGCAGCGAGATGTGAGATTTAGACCAAGCAGAGATTTAACTGAAAATGCTAGACAAGTGGATCCTCTTCCTGTCATTATTAACAACCCAAATTCGGAGCAAAACCCAGGGTGAGTTATTAATTAGCAGTGGACATTAAACATAAATTCTGAGCTACCACCCTGGATAACGTTCAGGGTCTGTAGTACTCGGAGTTAAATCCTACTCCTGGGTGAATCTAGAAGCCTAGAGTCAAAAGTATACTTGAAACATTCCTTAAAAATCTGTTCTATTTCAGCAATGATTGATGTTCGTGAATGCTAAATTAGATTTGGATAGTGGCATTTTACTACTAACCTGTGTGAAAACTCCTGCTGAACTGCTAGATTTCCAGAATGCAAAAATCTTTGTCCAAAGACTGTTAAAAGGTGTCCTCTGATAACACAGCCTTATATGAAGATTTCACACACACATGGGAAATGCTGATCCATATTAATTCACATGCAATTTGTTTTTCATCGGGAATCTAGATTTTGTTCAGTTTCAAATTACATTAATTTTTGCAAAGAAACAAAAAATATATTTTCTGGATTAACTCTATTTAAAAGAAAATTAAATTACCAATTTGTGCTGGAGATTCTGTTTCCAGACTTGGATCCGTGGGTCTCCCAAGCATTCTTGATTAGCCTCATCCAAAGCCCATGCAAGGCACTTGGAGTTTCTCCATTAATGTCAATGGATCAGGCCTTCTGGGACTTTTTGATTCTATCCGCTTTGCATACTATTGATGAGCAGGGGTGGGTTGGGGGAGGGGAAAGGTGGACTAAATGACCTCTTGAAGTCCCATCCAGCCCTACATTTTTATGATTCTACGTGTTGTAAACAGTCTTTCTTTCCAGATCCATACAGGCAGGAATGCAATGCAAGGGGAATCCAGTGTCATCCAAAGGCAATTTGTCAGCTGGATGAAGTGACAACCTATTTCTATTGCCAATGTCTGCCAGGATATGAGGGTGATGGCACTAATTACTGTCAAGGCAAGTGCCATCTTAAGCTAATTCTGACAGCATGTTTAGGGGACCTCCTTTCAGCAGGAAGAAGTGTGGATCAGGAGTCAGGACTCAGGGATTCTTTTCTCTGCTTTGCCAGTGACTCACCTTGAGCAAGTTACATGACCTCCATGTGCCTCAGTTGACTTCTCTATATACCGGTATAATAATGCCTATTTATCTCACAAGGGTCATATAGCAATTAACTAGAGCTTATTAGATGCATTGAGATCCTTCCATGGAAAGGACTAAAGATGCACTAAGTATTATTGTATTATTGCAGGTAAGCAAAGGGCTGTACTGTAAAACATAGACTAGGACAAGCCTTAGCAGCAAGGACAGACCAGTCCATGTCCAACCAAATATGAACAACTGCCCCCTATGGGCTACTTGTGCCTGGAGGGAGCTGCTTATGCTGCTATTGTAAAAGTGAAATTGGTCAGACCTTTGTGGAGCTTCCTGTGTGTATCATTTTCTGTGTCCAGAGAACAGCAGAGGAACTACACAGGCAATATGGCTGAAATGGAGATTGATTTTTGACATCTTCTACCAGTACTGATTCACTTAGATAACCATAATAAACAAGAGCAAGTGAATGCTTCTTGCCATGATTCTAAAGACAGACAAAGATCTTTGTTTATCCTTTTCTAGAGCCTGCTGTCAGCATCACTGTTTTCAATAACTCTGATTGTGATGGCTTTGGAGAGCAGGTTTGTCTTATCAAAGTAATGACTGGAAGAACAGTCACTTTCAGAGTCTCTATCGCTGGGAACCACCAGCCGTCTATGATAAAATGGTACAAATTCTACTCTGCCCAAGGACCCCAGTTCCACAGGTATGTTTAGAATAGTTCAGATTCCACACCATTATGGATGTTACAAGCCTATAATATGTATAATAGAATGCATCAGATAGTGCTTATGACAGGAAATTATCTATTTTTACAGGTGATGATGTCATTGTTAGGTATGCTGGGGACCAGTTTGGATAAAATTAAGAAACAATCACAGCAGTGTAGGGCTGGAAGGGACCTTGAGAGATGATTTAATCCAGCCCCTTGTACTGTGGCAGGACCAAGTATACCTAGACCATCCCTGGCATAGGCGCTGACTCTGTGGGTGCTCTGGGGCTGGATTACCCATGGGGGGGGGAAATGGTGGGTGCCAGCCCCCCATTAGCTCCCCCCAAACTCCCAGTGCCTCCTGCCCGCTGGCAAGCCCTGCAGATCAGCCCCTCCCACCTGCTGTGAACAGCTGTTTTGCAGAATGCAGGAGGTGAGGAGGGAGGACGCAGCACGCTTCGGGGAGTGGGCGGGAAGAGGTGGGGTGGAGGTGGACCAGGGGCGGGAAGAGGCAGGGCAGGGGTAGGGCCTTGGGGGAAGGGGTGGAGTGGGGGCAGAGCCTGGGACAGAGCCAAGGGTTGAGCACGCACGCGGGCACACACACACACACACACCTGGCGCTTGGTAAAGTCAGCACCTGCGATCCCTGGCAAGGGTTTGTCTAACCTGTTATTAAAAATGATAGGGATTCCACAACCTCCCTTGGCAACCTATTTCAGATCTTAACTTATAGTTAATTCCATGCTCCAGACCATGGCTGAAATAGCTGAGCAGGACTTCCAAAATCTTGGGTTGCAAATGACCCAAGGAATATAGTTTTCCTCGTTGAGCACTAGATAATTTTTTTTTTTTTTTTAAAGACGTGGGAAGGAAAACTGAATTGGTGAGTCCGCTTGCACCTGGTTCATTTCAGAATTAGTGAGCTTCTGCTCTCCAACACCTTGAGTTCTTCTCCTCATGGTCCAAAGGTCAGAACAGAATTAGCAGCTTCCCTAAGAGGAAGGTTTCCACACAGAAGCCTGGAAGCATTGCATGTATGTGGCAAATGGCATAATAATTAGGGGAACCGTCTGGAACATATTTTTTTGAGGGGAATGGCCTTATAAAATTTTGTTTCTTCCTCAGTCCCCGTTAGCTCTATCCCTGCTGTCACCCTGTTAGCTGGAGGCTGCAGTACTGCACTGTGGATTGCTTAACAAGCAGATTCAGGACACTAAGTTTAGCAATTTTTGTAACCACTTGCCTGAACCTTGGCAAAGCTTGAACTGGACTGCCTCTTGATAACACGGGGAAATTAACGCCTGCATAGAAGACCACCACAAAATCTACCAGCCCCTTAAATCCCCTATAAATTCTCCAAACGGGGCTTATGTGGGATTTAGATGGTGCCTAGGCCTTGGGTTGGCCCTCTGCATAGGAGAGAATTTCACCTTGAATTCTGATTGATTTTTTTAATCCCATTGCAATACCACTTTAGACACTAAAGGGCACTAGAGTGTTACTTAAATTGGTGCATGAAGTATTGTAGCCCTGTGGGTCCCAGGATATTAAAGACAGGCTGGATGAGGTAATAATAAAAGGTCCAATAAAAGATATTACCTCACCCACCTTGTCTCACTTAAATTGCTATCAGTCATTGGTCTGAGTAGTTTATGTAGTGAGTGAGGCCGAGAACAGCTAGTACATAACAATCCTGTATTTAAAGTTCCTGCGTATAAGTTTAGAGATTTTTAAAGAGTGTTTATCTGCAGTCAATTTTTGAGCCTCAGTTATCATTTAGGGTGGCCAGCCATTTGTTCAGAGCACCATTACTGATCACTGTAGAAATGTGTTTGTGGGAGGACTTATTAACTAGTACACTTTTATATATACATGGCCAAGTCCCCAGGCATGGTGGAATAGGACTTTTTTGCATGTGGTGGTGAGGGAGAAACACACAGATAGCTTCATACCATCTTTACCCTCCAGTGACATTGGGAGAGGGGCAATTGGCCTCCAGCACAAGTTAGATAGTTAAGTTACATCAGTTAAGAACGTCCCCAAGAAGCCACGCTGCTGGCCAGGTTCACCAGAGCATGTTACACTTCTTCATTCCCCCATGTTCCTGATGTGGCCATGGCCTACCCCCAGTTACACCTCTGGGTGGGGCAGGAGTAACTGTTGTCACATTGGCAAACAGAGTATTTCTCTACTATATAGTACAGAGGATTTAACCCACTTGCATTCTATGTGAGTGGCTTCCATTGGTGTCAATGAGATGTGACAAACACTGAGGGTAATATATGGCTTGGCAAAGATCTGGAAAAGACAGTCACCATTTCTATTCCCCTCAGCCTGGGTAGAAGATAGTTGCCCTCAAATATAGAGTGTATCCAGTATTACACTGATCCTACAATTGACCTTAGCCAAAAAATCCCATTTGGTTACAAGGACTCTTTCTTTGCAGTTATCGAAGGAGATTGACACCAGCTGCTAACATGTCCCCAAAGATGACTCTGGCCAACAGCAGTCTGGCTCTGAAGCTGTTTTCCATTGATGAGGATGATTTTTACCCAAACATGTTCTGGGCTGAAATCCAAGCAAAAGCCTTACCTGATAAACAGGCAAAGATTGAAGCCTATGATTTCACAGACTTTCAGATGTTAAACCCTTCTCACTTGAGATACTTTTTCGTCCTAGAAAGAATGCCAATAGGTAAGAAATGGAAACTGCTCCCACTATTCACATTTAGAAAATGTTGCCATGCTGTAAGGGTCAGTGTGGAAATTTTTGTCAAATAAAACAAAGCTGGTTGTAATCATTTTTGTAAAACCAGAAACATGCATGGTGCTTTGCAGTAACCATTATATCTGTAAACATCCCCTTAAATGAGAATGGACTGGCCCATGGGCGTTCATCCATATCAGGACCCATTTTATCGGAAACAGCTGACCTGTACTAACACCAGCTGATAAATCATAAAGGGTGGCGTGCTCCTGAGCTAAGCCTTTTGTGTTTGGGATCACCAGCTGTCCTACATTTCATGAGACTTTCTTTTTTTAGTAAATGAACAGACTCTCTTTTCTTCTGTAATCACCTACAGAGGATGTCTGCAGGACTGTTTCTCACCGATAAAGAAATAGTAAACTGTACCTCTTTCTGTGAAGGTAGCACCCTATCTATAGGTAACCCCATTTATTCTGTTATATTCTTCATTCAATTTTGATTTTAGACTTTCATATCCAGCGAGACCTGATATTGGAGGGAGGAGTTGAAGTTTGATTTACATTTACAGCATGTGGCTTTGCTTTTATATTGCATTATATGATGTTAATTTCATGCTGCTTATTAACATGATTATATTCTAATTCTCTTTACAGCCCCCTGAGTGTTGGTGCAAGGACGCATTATAAAAAAAGTCGGCTTCCTCCATAACACTCTGTTTAGATGCTTGTATGTTACTGATCATTAAAGATCAAAGTACAGCGGGCACACAAGGAATCTGCCAATGAACACTGACATAATACTGTCTCCAGGATCTTTGCATATCTTTATCTCCAACCTCATGGAGACATATATCACACTTTGACTGGAGCATAAATCCAAGACATTTCATTCAATTGACTGTTACTTTCCTTGAGGCATACTTGGCATGATTTATATGTTCGATTGCTTTTAGAACCAATGAAAGTTTGGGGTTTTTTAGGAGCCATCATGAATGTTTATTGATCTTGTTCTCTGGTTTTGTATTTGTCTTTTTAGAGCTTGGACAGTTTTTAGAAGGAGACACTATTACCATCCAGCTGCCCCAGTATCTTCAGGTGTCTCCCTCCAGCTTTGTAAAGTGGACCAAGGAGCCTTCGCTCATGACGCTGTTTGCCACCAATGCTGTTGTGCTGGCCAACGGGACTGAAGGGATTGAGATCAAAGGAGTAAAGTATGATTGTAATCTGCTGTATTTTCAGCCTGTAAACTCCTGTTTCCTTCTCAGTGTCCAGGAGTAATGCATCTTCATAAGAATGACCATTCTGGGTCAGACCAATGGTCCATCTAGGCCCAGTATCCTGTTTTCCAACAGTGGCCCAGGCCAGATGCTTCAGAGGGAATGAACAGAACAGGGCAATCTGAGTGATCCATTCCAGTCCCAGCTTCTCGCAGTCAGATGTTCAGGCACATTCAGAGCATGGGATTGCATCCCTGATCATCTTGGCGCATAGCCATTGATGGACCTATCCTCCCTGAACTTCTTTAATTCTCTTTTGAACCACCTATATTTTGGCCTTCATAACATCCCCTGGCAAGGAGTTCCACAGGTTGACTGTGCATTGTGTGAAGAAGTACTTCCTTATGTTTGTTTTAATTTCATTGCGTGACCCCTGTTTTGTGTGTTATATGAAAGGATAAATAACACTACCTTATTCACTTTATCCACACCATTCCTGATTTTATAACCTCTATCATATTCCCCCTGCCCCATATGCACACCAATAGGGGATTAGCATCCACAAGGAGCAGAGAATAAGGCAAATAGACTGATGGGATTATCATCACATAGTGGTGCTCAATACTTTGCTGTAAAAATATTATTTCTTCAATGATTAGGAATAGAAACAGATCTAGAGAAGGAGAAGAAATAATAAGCAACTGTGAACTGAGTCTATAAGAAAAATAGCCATCAAGGGGTTCTGCAGCTGTCATAAAACAGAGTGGATCTCTGCATTTTAATCCCCTCATCTCCTATCACCTCTACTTCCCCTTTCCTTCTATTTCTTCCCCCTTGAGTACTCTCCCCCGTTCTCTTCCTAAACTATCCTCCAGTTGCCTGTGGGGAGACAAAATCAACAAAATGTCTGAGTTCTAATCTCCTTCCCTGCTCATCTAGAAACCTGTCCCCAGAGTGAAGTCTGAGTACTGTAAAGCAACCTTCAGTAGAAAACCTGAGTGGGAAATCGAGGATTCTCATTTCCTTTCTGTTTTACCTTCTCTCAGGAATAGTGAATTTGGTTACATCCGAGCTCTTGTCTATGATTTCACCCCTGATGTTCCTGGAAGGGTTATGGTAGCCCAGAGGCTCTTCTTCATAAAGAAGGGTACTGAGTGTTTTTAAATTTATGGTGCATTATCCTTAGTATGCTTTCATCAGGATTTGACTTCCATGTCATCTCTACCTTTTTACTTTGATATTCAATGCCACCAAATCAGCCAATGCAATATTTAAAAAAAATCATTAAAACATTCTATTAATATTAGCTTTGGTAAGACAGCTTTTTTTCTTTAATTATTATTTTATATGCAAATTTATATAGGCCACTTCTGCTTGACAGTGCCCTTTTAACATATGAGTGAAATTAACTGTTCACCAAAGCTTTTAGTGAATCAGGTTTTCCACATTTTTAAAAGGATGCTGAAACATTGGAGAGGGTGCAGAAAAAGAGTCACAAAAATAATTTAAAGGCTGGAGTAGATTCCTTACAATTAGAGATTTAAAAACATGATTTGTTTAGTTTTTCATCAAGAGGATTGAGAGGTGACTTCACTGCAGTATACCCATACCTTTACAAGGAAGAAATACTAGCTCTTTAACCTAGCAGAGAAAAGCATAAGAAAAGTCAATGGCTGGAAGTTAAGGGCATGATAAATTGAAATTAGAAACAAGGGACAAATTTTTAACAGTGAGGGTGATTAACCATTGGCACAAACTACCAACAAAAGTGGTGAACTCTCTATTTCTTAATGACTTTACCTCAAGACCGGATGCCTTTCCGGGAGATTCGCTTTAGACTTTTGTCAAGCACACGTTATTGGGCTCAATGCAAGTGTAACTGGGTAACATTCTATGGCCTGTGCTATAAAGAAGTCAGTCTAGATGATCTAATCGTCCCTTCCGGCCTTAAAATCTGAGTCTGTGAATGAACCAACACCCATCACGTTTACTATAAAGGGCAACTATGTTTTTTTGACTTGAATAAAATGCAAGGATTAAATGGATCAATTACTTTACTTTGGCCAGGCACCTGTCTGTTTGTATCACATGTGCATTTTTCCCTCCCAGATATTAGCAAAATGTGCAATGGAACTCGGAATGAGAAGAATTGCCACTGTAACCCGGGATTTGAGGGAAATGGCGTACACTGTATTGGTAAATATTCATGCACTTTGCTTCCTGGAGCATTTTCTCATAATATAAGCATAACATAACATAGAAGATACTGAAGCGTTCGTGATCCTGCTGCAGCCATTCAATGCCTTATGATCAACATATATGCATGAAAAGGATTCCCATGTGAAACCAAAATGCTGCTTGCCTCATTGAAAAGAATAAAAGACGGGGGAGGAGGGCATCCATTTCAGAATGTTATAAAAATAACAGAATTCTTCAGTAATGACACTAAAATTGCACATTTTAATGATTTTGCTAGTGTTTTAAGCTGCTATTGTAAAAATAGTGTAGCCTTTCTAAAGGGTTGCCTCAAGGTGAAGATCAGAATCAGATTAATCACTCATTAGATATAACAATGAGTTTTGTTAAAAACATCTTTATGCTGTGCCATGCAGCTTGTGAAGGAAATCCAAAGTTAATTCCAGAAAGGTTGGGTTTAATCAACATTCCCTTTCATGGCTGGCTTGAATTCAGTTTTATTGTGATTTTTAAAAGTGTCTGATATCCTTTTTTGCACCTGCAATGTTTGCATGACAGTGTAATAGCGAGATGCACTATGAGAAAGCACCTCTCTGTCATGCTGTTAATGGTAGTGGCTGAAGTTTTTAAAAGGACAAGACACATTTTGGTCCAATAATACTATTTTCAATCATATAACCTAAGATAGAGGAGTAATCAGGCCATGCTTCTGAGCATCTTCTGACTATTTGTGGAGGCGAAGCAAGATTTTCCCTCATGTGCAGGTTTGCACTTTACAATAATGGCAAAAGAAAATGCCCAAGCATTGGTCACAGCATGCTAGACTTGGTAAACCAATGGCAGGGAGATGGGACGCTGGACAAGTAATCTGATGTGATGACTCTTCTGTGTTTTGTTGAGAGCAATTTGCAGGAATTCCATACAAGGGCAGTTGGATATCTCTTTAGTGCCCACAAAAGAGCTGGTCACACAAGCAACAGACAGAATGGTCAGGGACCATTATTCAAGTTAATGAATAGTCGACTGCTGAGGCAGCATTAAAACGATGACAATCAAGTGAACATCCCCCCCACCCCAATGTCTCATGAACAGACACCAAGCCATGTGCTGCATTCTTTGATTGCTCAACAGACTGTTCCAGTGTCCTGCTGGGCCAGCGAAGACCCACCGTTGTGCACAGGATCAGCATTTGAGTGCACAATTCACATAACAGTGCAGCTGCAAATGTCAATTTGTGCACACGAATGTGGGTTTGTGTGGGCCTAGTGGGTTCACGCACACTGTTGCAGGTGTGTATCCATTGTGTCCACAGTCGAAAACTGTGACTTGGTTATAATTAGTTAAATCTGCTGTTAAAACTTAGGCACATTCACTTCTTTCTGCTTGAAGATATAGATGAGTGTGTGGAAGGAATGCCCATGAAGTGCCTGCCTGAGGCTGAATGCATCAATAGATATGGATCGTACTTTTGTCGTTGCCCACACGGATTCGAAGGAGATGGCCTGTACAGCTGTGTAGGTAAAGGAAATGTGAGCTCTGAGACTTGAGGTGTTGTTTTTTTTTAACTGAGTTAGCTTGTCCCTAATACATTCTGAAGTCCATTTTTCAAAGGCTGTGGTTGTGATTTACAGGGACCAAAGCAATGTGCAGAAATAGCTTCTTGATAGGCCAGAAAAGGACCAGGCAGTGAGCCCTATCAAGATGGCTTGGAATGATGGAGGCCTAGGGAAATCAAATCCCATTCCTACCAGGGAGCCTTGGTCGAGATAGACTCAAAACAGTATCTGTGGTTGTTTCCCCATGTCGATGGTCCTGAGTAAAGATACTGTTGTGCTGTAGAAACTTGTAATTTACATGAATCCTGTATAATTAAATTTAAATGGAAAAAATAGTGTAGGTTTTTATCTCCATTCTAGATATAGATGAGTGTGCAGGAGGTATCCATAACTGTAATCCGGATGCTACTTGTCTGAATACTCTTGGCTCCTATTTCTGTGTGTGTCAGAGTGGGTTTATTGGTGACGGCATTCACTGTAAAGGTAAGGAAACGAGATTACCTGTTGGTTACTTACACGTGACTGGGAAGAAGTGAGGAATGGATTTGTTTCTCATTCTGATGTTTTCATCTTTGTCCTCCTTATGGCAGCAAAAAGCATATGGTCCCCATGGTCTCCGTGGTCTGTCTGTACTGTCACTTGTGGATACCAAAACCAGATGCGGATCCGTTTGTGCACCCATCCAGAGAGTGGGATGCGTTGTGAGGGACCTTCTGCTGATCTCAAGCTCTGTCCCAATCTAGAACCATGCCCAAGTGAGTCCAAACTCATTCATTTATCTTAGAGTATGTATATATCCACAGCTACATTCGTACAGATTGCTGTATGATTTCTATTCCCTATGCAACGCTTGTCAGCTAAACTGTGCCAGTTTGGCATGGGAAACAGAAATTGGGATGTCCTGCTCCAAAACAGACTAAATAAGACTCTCATTTGCTCTCAGCAGCTCTGCTTCTTTTTAGTTGTCTATCCCCAAGAGCATGAGTCATCACAAAATTTTGATCAGTTGTGTTGGTGTAACAGGATGGCTGATCCCAAGACCTTGTACAGGAATGTAGGACTCCTTGAGTTCCCCTAGGTGCAGCTCATAAAACCCTGTCTTAAGATTTAAGGTAATTACTATTAAGTCATACTGGCAGGTGGGTGTAGTAAACTCCAACCAGTGTATAAATGGGTTCACGGGGTGTCTCTGGGCATCGGGGACTAGTACAGAGGAAGGAAGCCCAAAGAACATCTAAGCTTGGAAAGTTTAGATTGAGATTATGTTATTGCTTTTGAATTTCCACTAAAGCCAAGCCCAGGAAGCAGGTGCTTGGGTACTAACTCAGGAACTGCGTGCTATGTTGAGGATGGGGGTAGGGACTCAACCTGTTCAAAGCTGGTTTGCCATTCTCTCCAGCCGTGGAGCCATAAGAAGACAGGTTGTAACAGAAGCTGTCTCACTGACAATCCCTTGTATTATATGCTTCTTTAGTTGACCACAAGTTAAAGAAATTCTTAGGGCTTGATCTGCTGATGACCTGCTCTTGTGTAGTCATTTCCACTAGTGCAAAGTGGGCATAAAATATTACCACACGAGAATGGTAGCAGCAGTTTGCATTGGTGAAAACAGCTACCTGAGGTTCAGGGAAACTGTGAACTGGGCCCTTAGTTGGCACCTGTAATGGGGTAAACTTATCATTGATGGTGCCCCCGGTGCCTCAGGTCCAACTGAAATCTATAAACTAGTAACTCTTCCATCCCTCTAGGGCTCTACAGAAGTTCTCTTACAGGCCCTCTCTGGGGGGCCTCCCCAACAGGATCCCAACTTGCTCCTGCACAGTTCCTCTTTTGCTGCTGCTTTGTCACAGGATCCCCCCACTGCCTCCTTTCCCCGGGGACGCTGGTAGCTTCCCTTAGGGATCTCTCTGCCCCGTGTGGGCCCTAGCTCAGGGCTTCCCCCACAGGAGCCTACCCTGCTTTGTGTGAGCCTTCCAGCCTGACTTCTTTGCTCCTCTCTCCCAGGCCTTCCCACATAACCTTTTCACAGCAGGGGTCAGTAATTATCATTATTTATTTTCACATCACCATCAGGTGGGGGGGCTAGTTGCTAGGTCACAGGCTGAAACTTAAAGGACCAGCCAGCCTGTGACAGCACCTATCAAATAACATTTCATCTCCTGCATTTGAAGGAAGAGATCATGTTAATGGGGTAGAAGGTGGTCACAGGATAGCATGGGATTGTCACAATTTGGACTGTCACTTGGAGGAGCTTGCCCAAATGAGCTGTGCTGAGCCATGACAGGTATCAACATGTGATCATCACGGTGATATTTTGGTATGTTTTAACAGTCTATCTCAGAGCACACCCAGTGGCCTCATTGCTTCTAGAACAATGGTCTCTCTACACCCCATTGCAGTATGTAAAGGTAAAAGCTGAGTTCAGGGCTACACTAAAAATATATCCATAAGGTAAAGCAGAGACATTTCTGCTGAGAGAGAGAGAGAGTGCTATTTATTCTGTGACCACATCCTTGTTCTAATGATTATTTTCCATTATCCTCAATGATGTGAAACCCTTTCAATGAATCTTGTCACATTCCATGAGGATACACTTCAACACAAATAGCTGCTAATAGTCTGAATCAATGTGGATCTGCCACCTTGCTCAGAGAGGTGAGAATGCTTCTGTTTCATTTCTCTAGTGAATGGCCAGTGGTCAGAATGGTCACCCTGGTCAATGTGTTCTGACACCTGTTCAGGAATCAAGAAAAGAATCCGGATTTGCAATAGCCCTGCTCCTTCCAGAGGAGGGTTGCCCTGTGCTGGGTTAAAGGAGGAAGTCACGGTGTGCAACAACAACAAATGCCCAGGTACAGTAGTTATTTTGAATTCTGTAACATTTCACCAAAATATCAGATGCAGGTGAGACCTGAGGAAGAAATTTTTGTTGCATAAGTAATGTCAAAGGTGCTTCAGTACCAGATTGGAGTGTCCCCACATCTCTGCTCCCATTTCACCCTACCCTTCCTCCCACGCCTAACTGCTCCCTTTGTCTCCTCCTCCCATCAGTAGGTGTACATCTTCCTTATGCCTTGATGCTTAGAACAGCCATCTTTTCCTGCATATCAAATCTCCATTTCCTCCTTCAAGTCCCTCATTAAAACCCCTTCTCTGTGAAGACTTTAGTTCGTGTTCCCCTCACTGTTAAAGTTTCTGTAGCTTCTTGCATGTGAACTGCTGATCCATGTTTTTGTTCAAATTGGACTGTAAGTTCTTCAGGGCATGGTTACTGCGTTTTTCATGTTTTGTAAACTGTGATGTACCCTCCCAGTACTTTATGAATAACAATGATGCTGCCAGACGAAAAAGTGGCCAGTGGTTTGCATGAAAAGACCAGATTTGCAACAGCCCATCTGAAGTTATCTTTCCTGAACATAAATGCCTGAAATGTGTCGAAATTAAAAAGAAATGAAGTACATAAGCACTGGTCATGCTTGGTTTTTCCTTTGTCTTAGTTGATGGGATGTGGTCTCCGTGGGCATCCTGGACTCCCTGCCCCATCTCTTGCGGCCTAGGCGTGGTGAGCCGATCTCGACGATGCAATAATCCTGCCCCGGAGCATGGGGGAAAGAATTGCACTGGACATGGATATGAGGAAGGTTCTTGTGGATTTCCAGTAAGTCATAGATCTGTATGATAATTGATTTTAGAATATTCCTATCTGAAAGAAAATGGGGATCTATTATCACTGATGGTAGAACTTTAAGTAGGTTCAGAGGAGCATCTAGAGTTCAGATGCTTATTAAAATGGACAAAATGGGCTTGAATTGGAAGAATGGGAGAGTACCTCCAACGATCAATAGGAATGACGGGAGAAGTCCCCCCAAAAGGCTAAAGTCGTTCTGACGGTATCCTAGCAGCTCACTATCAACCTGATCCTGAGATACTCTTCTGTTGAAGCCAAAGGGAATTGTTGCTGTTCAGGATCGTTCAGAAAAAGGCCTTTTATAAGGGTGGGGTTTTTTTTTTTTTTTTTTTTTTTGGAACAGTCAAGTCTTAATATAAGCAAACAAGATAATGAAATTTCTAGAATTCTGCCTTATAACACATTTCAGGAGAACTCTATGCATGTTATATATTTTTTTCTGTTTATTTAACCTCACGTTTTTAAAAAATGACTGGTTAACATCTAATTTTTACTTCAGTCACTCATAAAGGGCAGAATTACTCACACTACGGATCTTGGTTGCCTACACTATGCTTGCTTTGCTAGTGGAAATTGCATTGATGTCAATTAAAGTTTCAGATGTAGACATTTCAAGATGACCAACTGCACATATTAAAGGAGAATGTGATCTGATAATGTTTTCCTTCTAAATGTTTCTTTCACAGCATGCTAAGAATACTGCATTAGAAATTCAATCCTCGCCACACAGTCGATCTTTTATCTGTTTTATTTGCAGGAGGACTTTTGCAAATACCTGAAGCGACCATCGGAATCCATTATACCAGGGAAACTGATCCAGTAATCAGTCTAAGGAAGTTAATGTGCTGAAAAACTGTTGAAATTCACTGGCCTCTAACTCACCTACATGCCTTTGAAAAGCCCAGCTATACGGAAAAGTTCCAAAAGAAACCTGCCTCAATAGAAAACGTATAGTCCTGATACTTACTGGAAAACACACATTATTGGTGTTGGAACCAGTGCAGTGTACTGAATGCTAAGGCCTATGTGGTTCATGACTTTTGTAGAGAAGAATAAAAGCCAGGCACAAAATGAAGACTTAGATCTTTTTTTGCTGCAAGGCAGAGGGGGACTTGTACTGTGCCTTTGAGTAAGAAAGTGAGCCTCAGTAAGCAAAAACTGAAGACAAGGATGGGGAAAGGATGCCAGGGTCCAAGACAGACACACAAACCAAAAGCATCCTTTTGAGGAGTGGGACATAGAGCACTGTACTGTGTGAATTTACAGATATGATAAAACGCCTGTGTCACTAACACTGTGTTTATGGCACTGCTTCATGGGCAGGAATGGTTTCCCTAGCCCCTGTTTGCTAGAAGCTGGGAATGGGCAGCAGGGGATGGATCACGTGATGATCACCCGTTCTGTTCATTCCCTTTAGGGCACCTGGCATTGGCCACTGTCGGAAGACAGGATACGGGGCTAGATGGACTTTTGGTCTGACGTAGTATGGCTGTTCTTATGTTCATTTCCTTTTTGTGGGTGATTCATCTGGCACTATCCCTCCCTCGCATCAGCCAGGGCACCAGGTAGCAGTGACACCCTGGACAGTACCCTTCTACCCTGGATCCCCTCAGTCTCTCTTGGGCCATGTGGAAGGAGCTGCAGCTTAGATCCTTTCATGTTCTTAGCTCAGGTTTTTGTATTTGTACAATTTCTGTATGGATTTAATGAAACTGGTACAGTTAAACGGATACCATCCCCTAGGGTGAATGTAGTCACACTGGTACCAAAGGGGTTTATATTCGTTCATTCAGGCAAATGCATCGCAGTAAGCTCCCTGACAGGCACCTTCATACCAGCAAGAGTGTGGCCACGCTAGGGGGCTGCACCAGTATCAATATAACACCCTCTGCTACCCACCCTCTCTCACGGAGCCATCAGTACAAAAACTGGCTGTAGACCAGCCCTGGTTATAAATCACATGGAGGAGGAGGAGTCGGTGTGTATCCGTCCATCCAGGGAGAGCAGTGCCTGGGGGGGTTGTGGGGGGGACAATACCTGAGGGAGGTCAGGAAAGTAGTGTCGGGGGGGGCAGTTGTGCTGGGGTTGGGTGTGCAGGGGCGCAGTGCCTAGGAGTGTGTGTGACTGGGAGATGGGGCAATACCTGAGGGAGGGCATGGGCATAGTGTCGGGGGGGTGGGGGGGACAGCAGTGCATGGGAGGGGGTGTCGGGGGAGCAGCAGTACCGGGGGTGTCGGGGGAGCTGTGCGGGGGGGTGTCTAGGGGACGGGGGGAGCAGTGTCGGGGGGGCAGTAGCACACGGGAGGGGGGTCGGGGGAGCTGTGCGGGGGGGTGTCTAGGGGACTGGGGGAGCAGTGTCGGGGGGGCAGTAGCACACGGGAGGGTGTCGGGGGAGCTGTGCGGGGGGTGTCTAGGGGACGGGGGGAGCAGGGTCGGGGGGGCAGCAGCACACGGGAGGGGGGTCGGGGGAGCTGTGCGGGGGGTGTCTAGGGGACGGGGGGGAGCAGTGTCGGGGGGGACAGCAGCACACGGGAGGGGGGTCGGGGGGGCAGCAGTAGCGGGGGGGTGTCTAGGGGACTGGGGGAGCAGTGTCGGGGGGGCAGCAGTAGCGGGGGGATCCCCGGCTCTCAATGAGGTGTCTCGTCCCCGCACCGCGGAAGGGGGCCCCGCTCTCTGCCTCGCCCCCACGGCGGAAGGTCTCTCGGGGGCGGGCAGGTCCCTCCCCCCCCGCGTGGCCGCCGCGGCCTCCCGCCTCCGAGGGCAGGTCGGGACTTCCGGTTCCGGGGTCGCGGGTCCGAGGGGGCCGGGCGCTGCGGCGGAGGCAGAGCGGGGACGGGGCCCCGGGGAATGGGAAGCGGAGCGGCCCGGAGGCGCCTCCTCCTGCCGCGGCCGGGCGAGCCCCCCGCCCGCCCCGCGCCCCGGGACAGCCCCGCGCGGGGCCGGCCTCGCGCCCGGTAGGGCAGCGACCCCCCCCGCCCCCGGGGCCCGGGCAGCGGCTTCCCGCCGCGGGGCCCGCGAGCCCCGTCGCTGCTGGGCGCCGCCTGGGATGAGAGGCCGCCCCCTCTGCCGGCCGCGGAAGGGGGCGCGCCCGGCGGCCGCAGGCGCCCGAGGCCCGAGGGCAGCGCGGGCCCCCGGCCCGGCCATGGGGCGCAAGAAGAAGACGCTGCACGACTACGCGGCCGAGTTCAGCGACCTGGGCGTCAAGCGGCACCTGATGGAGCCCGGCGGCGCCGGGGAGAGCTCGGTGGTGGAGACCCTCTACTGCAAGTCCTGCGAGCTGCCCATGCGGGTGCGGCGGGACCGCATCCTGGAGCACCTCTCCTCCGGCCGCCACTACCGCAACCGCCGCCTGGTCAAGCAGCACGGCCTCCGCACGCCCCTCCTCATGTGAGTCCGCCCGGAGCCCGTCTGCCCGCCCCCGGCTTCCCCGGGGAGCCGCCCCGGCCCTGCCGCACGTCGGGATCCATTTCTTCCTTCTCCCCTTCAACCCCCCGAGCCATTACACGGGGCTGGTCACGCGACACTTATTTCAGCTTCGTGTTGTCTTCACCTAACAGCAGGGAGCGGTTATTCTTCATCCTACAAAGCTGGCATGCTTTTATTTTTGTTTCTAGTGGTGCTAAAACTTCCTGAGTCCTTCCTGCTAATTACCCAACACTCCTGCAGGGAAACAGATGGCAAACTGTATCCGATTTCTAGGCAGTCAGGGCTAGTGGTATCCTTGTATTTGTCAATTTCAGTGTGGCATAATTTGTTTAAAAGAAAAACAAAACAAAAAACCCCGGGTTTTATAAAACCTTAAGATCTATAGAAATATGTTTACCACTAAGAAGGTAATTGTTTATTAAACATTCCCTTGCAGCCTTTGAAACCCAAATATTTCAGTACTAAGAACTTAGAAGTGAAAATGACTTAATTGCTTTGTTAGTCTCTAAGGTGCCACAAGTACTCCTGTTCTTCTTTAATTGCTTTTCATTGTCAGAGCAGAATAGTACAAAAATACACTCAAAAGTAAACTGTTTAAAAAAAAACACCACACTGTTGTTAATTCAAAGTAGTGTGGTTACAGATGAAGACTTTTTCAGAGTTGGTAATGTGCATTTTAAGATGTGTATGTTGCCTGTGTCATTTAAAGTACACTGACTGGGAAACGTATTGCAAATTTCTTGAATTTTATGGATTAAGAGGAAAGTAAAACAAAAGCAAGTGTAAGTCATCAGAATGAACTTCATCCATTTCTTTTGATAACTGTTGTTTAAATATAATGATTTAGGTTAGTTCATAGAATACTAGTACCTGCACTTTGTGTATTTTGTGAAAGTGTAGCTAATAGCTCACCATGAAGAACCTGCTATTAAATCTTTGTTAAGAAGATGGGAGATACTATTTTCTTTGTGTATAGCTAACTAAATTTAATTGCCAGATAACATGTCAGTCAAATGATGGAATAAAACTTTAATAAATTTATGATCACACACCTAGAGACACCTGAAGCTCAGTAAAATTTCCTTAGTTTTCTCTTGTTGGAACAAAATCTTTGTATTTTAATAATCCTGAATTACAGCGGCTTCCTTAAGACTTTTGTCCCCTTTTATCTAGATCTGCAGGTTCAGACCTTGGTACCAGCCTTTCCATGCAACTTGACACTCCTTCCCTGCTTTCTCAGCCTTCATTTATTCTCTCAACCAACCCCTGCATCACCAGCACTGGCACCAGCTATACCATGGTACCATCTCCACCTTCCTACCACAAGTCCTTGATCCCTGTTCACCCCAGCACCATCACCTCCACAACCAGTGTCATGTCTGCCAGAGAAGACCAAACACCCTCTACCTCTACCAGTCACCCTTCGGCATTCGCTGCTCTCCATATGAGAAATGCGCCTGTTCCCTCAAAACAGAGCACCCAAAGACTTGTTATTTCTGAGGCATCCAACAGCGTGGCTTCTGGAGGGTCAGTGGGACGGTACAGCAGTAGTGGGACTTCAGGAAGCAATATTGGTCTTGCCCTCTTCGGCGTGGGGCTTGGTAACAAAGCATTGTTTCAAAGTTTGATGGAAGAAAATGGCTGCTGTTTGCTTTACATTGTGGAGGATCAGCTGCCAGATGTGGAACGTGCCTTCAATACAGAATTCCTGGCCAACACTAGGGTGCTACGGCAGCAGGATGCCGACATAGTGCTCAATGATCAACGGTACAGTCCGCCAATAACTTCCATGCATGTTTCCTTATTAAGTAATTAAGGCTTTAAAGGATAAGTAGCACAATCAATCAGCGTTCTTACTGTCTTTGGAAAATTTTACTGAAGTTAGGATACACTTGGGGAATCCTGCTTGTCTGACCTCAGTACCCTCAATATTACATTATAAGATTGGAACGCTGTATTCCTTTCAACAGCAGGTGGCAGCTATAGGTCTAGTTGAATTACTTTACTAGAAATCCTTAGGATAGCACACATTCTAGGATCTCGCCGGGAAGCTTAGTTTAACTTCCGTATATAGGGCTTCTGGATGTAGCCGTACAAACAAACGATCAGTCTCATCTCTGCAGATAGTTTTGTAAGGGATGATGCCTTTGGCCAAATTCCCTTCCTCATGCTGTCATGTAGCATGTTGTCTGTCAATTTCCCTGCTGGCTGCCACCCTTCCACCACAGAGTGCCTGGCTTATTTCAGTGGAGGTGAATGTGTAAAATTCATAAAGCACTCCAGGATCCTTCAAGATGAAGGGTACAGTGGAAATGTGCAATATTATGTTGTGTTTATATTGCTTTACTGAACATCCTGGAATGCTGATCTAGATTAATACAATAAAAACACGTTGGCTAAATAGAGTTCCTGTCAACTTTCAAATGAAGGCAATATTTCAGATTTCACACAAATCTTAAAAGGGAACAGTGACTCTGAAAGATGTTACTTTACAGTAGAAATTCAAAGGTTAAAAATGCGTTGAATTGTACTCACTGTACATATTCCTGCAATTTGCTGTGTAAATTTGTTTTTTAAGCCTTTCCCCATATGTTTTGATAACCTAGAGGGTTCAAACAGGTTTTGAAAGAAACCATTTTAAAGGTTTTTCTATTAAGCTGTGAACACATGCTCTTTATAACTACACCGTTTAAAAAAATATCTAGTGAGGCTACGGACCATGAATTAAGTCAGCGTTTCATTTAAAAACTCTACTAAATGTAGTAACCCAATCTGTTCCTGATACTGTTGCCCCAGAGATTATGTCTTGCTGTTCTTAAAGAAATAACTTTCCCAGCTCGTAATATTATTGTCTCCTGGGAGTTGCTGGTTTCTTTCCCCACCATCTTCCTGATGTGAGGCGCTTTTGTAATGAAGACTTTTTCTCTCCTTAATTTTGACCCCTGTTTGTTTCAGCAGAAGTTTTGTCTCCATCTAAGTATTTTTCTCTTAATTTCTGCAGTGTCTCTGGAGCCATTGTCTGTTCACCACCTGAAGCAGCCTCTGAAATTGTGATAGATGCTTTACGAGCAGGTAAGGGGAACTGAAGTAGATCTGCAGCAAATTCTGCTTTCATATATAACCTGTTGTCCCACTGAATTGGGCCCACTATGTTTATAAAGCTACCGTTTGGGTAGAGACACAGTGAACCCAAAAACTCACAGTGTACTAAAAAATGATTGGCTTTTGAAATCTCCTGGATCTCCTTATTGGAGAATTGATCTGAGACATGCTATTAGGGACCAACCTTGTGCTCCTGAAGTCAGTGGCAAAACTGCTATTGACTTAATGGAAGCAGGATCAGGCCCAGTTTAAGTACTAAATTGGCTATTTTAAAAATAATTGTAACATTAAAAACATCCCAAACTGCTAATTTTCCAGTTTTTGTATATTTCTCCAGCTAAAGATCAGCCATATATTTGTTCTGAATGCTTGTTCAAATGAAAATTGTTCCAAGAATGAAAGCCTTTTGTGTCTTTTACATATGATGATTAAAGAACGTCTGCCCCAGCAAAACTTTGCACTTATGATCACTTTGTCAGGGAAGTCCGTGTCAGAGCTGGAATTGAGGAGTTTCTGGATCCCCATTCTCAATTTCAGCCCTACCCTCAGTCCACTAGAGCAGGGATCCACAAATTCTTTCATAGTATCAATCCATCTTAGTGGGGTGATTATCTTGTGGACATCTCTGTTCCCAGTTGCTGTCTCATGGTATAGTTGTGGCAAGTACAGCATGGGCATACATGGTAAAGTAACATTAGGAAAGTATTAATGCATTTAATCAACTGTAAATGGAGAAGAAAGCCAGCACCATGTAACAGGCCGGCTCTCCATGGACTGCCACCAATTGCTCAGTTGGTCAGTGGTGGTCCATAGTGGCCTAGTGCAGTGGTGCTCAAAACAAGTTGCCTCTCTTATCTTTCTGCTAAAATGTCTCAATACTTTTATCTGTGGAAATCATTTTCCTCTGGTGGCCTAGAAACTGTACATCTCTAGACACAAATTGAGCTTCCTGGTTAGTGATGATGTATCTGTATTAATGCCCTCTGAACAGGACTGACTTCAGTTTTATTTGTAAATTCCTTGCCTTAATTCAATAAGGTCCTCCCATCAGCATTTATATCAGGGATTATTATTCCTCTCCAGTGATTAAAATCACTTGCAGTCTGCCTCTTTGTACCTTGCAGCTTCCCTTGAGGCATACATGGAGTGTCTAATTGCATAATTAGGGAGAATTTAGTCCACTGAAGACACTGACCCTAATGATTTGTAATGTCAACGGAGCTTGTACTGTGTTGTTGTTCTGACTACAGGTAACTGAAATGTCTGTTCAGAGAAACTCAGCTAGGAATAAAAGAAAAGCCAAGAAGATCAGAGTTTCATTCTCTCTAAAAACAATCACTTCTTGAGATTTGTAAATAGTAAACGGTAGCTGCTGTAGGTATAGAAAATCATTCAGCTAAAACAGGTTTTTCAGTTTTCTAAAACCTTGCCTCTGGAATGCGTTGACATGTATAGAACATTGCAGAATATATAATGTTCAGTGTGGATTATGTCCTGCCTTCAATTTTGTATTCTATGACATTTACATAGGGAAAGGCGTGTTTTGCGAGAAGCTACCCAGTTTAGATAGGCAGACAGCAGAGGCTTGTTTTGATGAAGCTGACAGATGTGGAAGACCATTGGTCTGTGGATTCTACAAGTAAGACCAGCATTTTTTTGTTTTCAACAAGAAGCATAAATGTAAAATAATGTTTATATCTGATGAAACCTTCCTAAATTTTTCTAGCTACTTAATTCTTGTTTTAGAGAAATTTTGCTTAGAAAGTAGCTAAACAGAGAGCTTGGTTGACTTGCTGCTTCAAAATTCATTGTTCACGCTTCATAGAGATAACAATCGAATCTTTTCATAATTGGCATAGGATTAAAATTAATTTATTCATCTACACTGGATTGGGTGCTAACAGAACTTGCATTACAGGTACCTAGGGTAAGATTTTCAAAAGCATCTAAGCATGTTCAGGAGTGACTGAAGGGGGAGCCTAAGTCATTTATGTCACTTGTGCTCTTGAAAATTTTATGCCAAATCTTTTTTGGAGGTGAGGAAAATGTACTGGTAACTAGAAATACTGAGCCATACTATGGATCAGCTTTGTTGGCCTGTGGTTTCAGAAAAAAAACAAAGTGGGAAGATTTTTTGTATGTGTATACAGTCATCTAATTCAGCAGACGGGTTTTGGTAAAAGTTAGACCACTTGAGATCTGCATTTGGCTGTTCTCAGTTGCAAAATAACGTTCTTTTTAAAGAATGTATGTAACAAAAAACTCTTTCTGAGCTACTACTGATGTAATTAAGCCACTGTAATTTGGTGAAATTCATCTCTATGCATATAGCCAGTATAGTACATATGTATTATTTAAATGTAACGTAAGCCCTATTTTGAATACCTTAGGCTGACCTTCTGTATACAGGTGAATTTAGCTCGTTATTCCTTATAACACCTTTTGGAAGAAGTAGTTTTTGTACATTCTAAGGTTGCATAATGGACATCAAAATGAAAGTCCTGCTTGTTTTCAGAATGGTTGGTCCATTTAATAGGAGTACATGTAGTAAATATTAAAAAATGTTCTTTCTCCTTGTGGTTGTATATATAGATCTTAGGGCTTGTCTACACTATAGATTATGTCGGCATAATTTGTCTCTCCGGAGTGTCAGTAAGCCACCCCCCTTGGTGACATAAGTTACACTGACCTAAGTGCTGGTATGGACAGCACTGTGTTGGCAGGAGAGCTTCTCCCGCTGACGTAGCTACTGCCTCTCGCAGAGGTGATTTTATTATGCCGACGATAGAGCTGCCTTTCACTGGCACAGAGCGTCTTCACCAGACACACAGTGTTAAAGCGCTGCTGTAGCGCTTCTAGTGTAGACAGCCCTAAATCATAAATCACTGTAAATATGGGGAAAGACGGTTAATTCTAATGTACTTCTGCTTTGTTACAGTTCTGTAAACTCAGTAACTCCACTGAAGTCAAGGAAAGTGGCTCTGAGTTTACACCCAGAATTTGACCCAATATGTTTAGTAACTGGATTATTACCCTCCCTGCCTTCCCCCCAGCCTTGACCACTTATGTTTTTGTTGTTGTTGATGAAAACTGTTCATTTCATTTTAAGCAAAAATTATCTGTATGCTAATTTTTATATATATATATATATGGAAATATATTCAAACACAATATATACTGTGATATTGCATTTTGGTTTGAGTGCTACAGAGAAAATTGAGCCCAAGCCACAAGGTTGGATCTGAACTTCTCTAGAGTGGAGGGTTTTTTTTGTTAAGATCTAATTGAATATAAAACCGTAAAGGTGTCTTTTTAGCTATACAGGCAAGTCTCATCTTAGGCGCATTTAACATGCGCAAATTCAGCTTTGCGCGGTCGGCAAAAACGGGGGGAAAAAAAGAAAAAACAATATAAAAACTGCATCTGTGGTGCGGGCAATTCTGCCTGCCATTGAACTCAATGAGTGTTTCACTATACGCGGTTTTCACTTTATGCACTAACTGCGGAATGGAACCCCCGTGTTGAGAGATGAGACTTGCCTGTATATAACTTCCTGGACATTGCTCATCACTTTATTCATAGTTTATGAATATCTTAATATCTTAGTTTATATTGTTAGTAAAGAGCTTTAAGGGCAAATACTCATTCTGCTTATTGCCTATGAGAACTTATTTTGAGTTTTTGAAAGTCTCATAATTTGCTGAGCAATTGATCTCATCAGAAAAATTGGACTTTGACCCTTGTCTAAGTTGGAAGTTGTCTGAAGTCCAGACTCTTTTCTGCTACCCTCAAACATCTGACTGTATGTCAGTGGTGTAGACGACTTGTTCTGTACTCAACACTCACTGTTCCACATTGGCTGTCTCTCTGTAGGCGTTTTGATCCAGCCCTGCAGTTCTTGTATAAAAAAGTCCATGATGGCCAGGCACTGGGGAGGATTCATCGGATTTCGACAGTTAGCAGCATATATCCAGCAGCATCTCTTAGCTTCCTAAAAAAGTCAGGTACTGAGTAGCTTTCTTATAGAAGAGGAAGTTGGTTCTGTGAAGGGATAGCAATTTATCTTGCCGTGTGTGTGTGTGTGCGTGTTCGTCCATCCCCCTAAAATGCATTATTCTGTTCCTTACGGCAGGGAATATTCCCTTTGACCCTAATGTTGATTTCTGATGAGTGAGTATATCTGTATGTTCTTGGAAATAATATTTCTGGTGCTCTTGCATTGGTTTCCATGCAGTATAGATATCTAGGTTTGCTCATAGGTTTTACAGGAATTAAATGCTAAATCTTGTAGTGCCCATTTTTTCCTTCTTACTTCCAGGTGGGATTTTCTATAATGCTGCTGTACATGATATTGATATTATCAGTTTGTTGCTGGGAGAAAGTGCACCAGATACAATATTTTCACTGGGACATGCATTCTGTGCAGGTAAAACTACATGGATTGGTGACATTGTATTGGATGTGTTGTTAGTTTCCTAGTCATTGCATATTTCAGTGCTAGACATTTGAAAATATGTGAAAGGGCAACTAATGTAGCTGTTCTCTGATGGATCTGTTTGAAAATTGAAATACAGAACAATTTCTAGAATGTTGGGATAGATTTGCAAACACTTAAAAAAAAGTCACTGAATTCTGTGAATTTCTCAGTGCTTCAAAACTATTATTGTAGGAATATCAGTAATGCCAATTGCTGTGAACGTTGGGTGATCTGTAAAGGGTTTATAATATTCCCATTTCCAGGGGGTTTCAAACAAAGCTTTGTGCTTAAAAATACCATTTTTTCAGTTCTTTGGTTAATCAACTTTATCTAGGTCAGGTTTATTTCCCTTTTAATACTTCAGACCACTTTATGGACCTGGTTTACATCAGCCTGTTAAACTATTAATCAGAGCCTAACTATTTTAAATGTAAGATTGGTTGCTGCCAGCAATGGGCTGCCATTGCTACAAGCTGCAATATAGATCATCTTAATGTATGGTAGGGCATTGAATTGCCAGGAATAAAACCAATAAGTTACCATATAATGGAATCTGAAGGCTGTCTGATGTTGCTGTATTGTAACGACAAAGGCAAGTATGTTTCAAAGGCAAAAGGTTCTCTCTAAGGTAGGCCATGCTGCTTGTCCCGGAGAGTTCAACCTCCAGTAAGTACAGTAGAAGCATCTCCAGAGTTTAGCAGTGCTGAAGAGTGGTGGGGTGGACTGTACTCTGATTAGTGTAGGCGGCCATAAACATGTTCGATATTTACTGTGCTTCTTATTTTACTGTTTAAAGATGTTCTTTTCACCATAACGCCTCTTACGAAATAAGAGCAGTTTTGTGTACAAGAGACTTGCTGGTTTCCTTAATTTCCTAGTCTGAGTTAGTGCCTCTCTTGTTGCTCAGATATGGCCTACTTGAAGGATGCAGACACTGTAGCAGTCAGCATGAAATTTCCTAGTGGAGCAATTGTTACTTTGGACATCAGTCACCACTGTACTAAAAGCTGTGATCAGAGACTAGAGGTGGGTTTTTTCAGATGAGTCTGTCGTGATACTATGGGTGTACGCACACTACACACAACACTACTACTGCAGTAGAAGTAACAATTAACTGACTGTCATGCTCTCAATTTAAAATAAACCTTCTGTTTTGTTAGTCAAATTCTGCCAGTGGATGTGCACATGGTCATTTTTTGGAGTTACTGTGAGCTTCATATGGTCACGCAAGAGCAGAATTTGGCCCTGATACTTTCTCAGCTGTTTCGGGTCCCTTGAGGCTTAAACTTTGTAGACAACCTATCCCTTTTTTTTCCGTAATGTTTTTATTGTGGACACAGCAAGCCAAGAGGTAAATCAAAGTCTCACAGATATAAAAGGTACCAAGGGGGGGGAAAGGTACAGATCTCTCATTATTGGAGCAAATCTTTTCTGCCTAAGTTCATATTGGTTTATATTAGAGTTCTCTAAGCTGGATTTGGCAGGGGGAAATGTTTAAGCCTTAAAATAAAAGCGGCTTGTTTCATAACAAAGGGAGAGTGGATATACTTTGCAACTGTAACCCAGGCTAGTACCAACGTGTGCTTGTGTCCTCTGTAGTGACTGAGCAAGTAATTCTACCTGCTGGAGGAGTTACTCCTTGTGTGGTACAAGCCAATGATTTATAGATGGTTTTAAGGCCAAAAGCATGTTAATTTAGGGATCTTTAACATGTTCATGTGTATTTTTGTCCCCCCCCCCCCCCCTTTCTCCTAGGTTCATGGTTCTCAAGGAACATTACGGGTAGATAATCAGAATCCCTTGGGAATTACAGAACATGGAACATCTGTGTCCATATATTCACAAACCCAGGCTGATCGGTACAAAGAAGCATACAGAGAACTCTTTAGACACTTTCTCAGAACCCTCAAAGGTTAGAAAAAATTGCAAACCTATGCAATGTCCATTTATTTGTAAGAGTAATCTTAATTTCCCTTTTGGATTTGCTTTTAAAAAACAGTCTTGAAAATTGTTCCAAAAGCATTGTCAATTAGGGGTTCATTTATTCTTGGAATTTCGGTCTCCACCAGGAGAGAAAATGAAGAAACGAGTGTTCCTAGGAACTCTAAAGACCAGCCAATCTGAACAGTTTGAAAAGTAAAACCCTTAAATAACTCTGAAATCTAGATGGTTGTTTTTAATATTAGAATTGACATTTCTGGTGGCAGCCAAATAAAATGCTAATTGATGACACTGGCAGTCTGGGAACCCAATGAATGGATCTAGTTCTGCCTTTGGCTGTCCCACTGTGTCACATGTATATCTGAATACAGAAGTTTGCCCTAAAGCTGTCAGATGTAGAAGAGGAGAGTAGATTTTCAATGTTTAATGCTTAGTGTTTAACTTGTGTAAGGTTTGCTGGTGGTTTAAAGCAACATCCCTAAGCTGGAAATTTGCTGACAGTCCAGTTTTCTTAGATTCGGAGGCCAGAAGGGATCATTGTGATCATCTAGTCTGACCTCCTGGATAACATGGGCCAGAGAATTCCCAAAATAATTCCTAGAGCAGAGCTTTTTTTAAAAAATAATAATAATAATCCAATCTTGATTTTAAAATTGTCAGCGATGGAGAATCCACCACAACCCTGCGTAAGCAGTTCCAATGGCTAATTACTCTCACTGTTAAACATTTATGCTTTATTTTCAGTCTGAATTTGTGTAGCTTCAGCTTCCAGCCATTGGATCATGGTATATCTTTCTCTGCTAGATTGAAAAGTCCATTATTAACTATTAGTTCCCATGATAGGTACTCCTACACTGTCATCAAGTCACCCCTGAACTGTCTCTTTGTTATGCTAAACAGACAGAGCTCTTTGAGTCCGTGACTACAAGGCATTTTCCTAACTCTTTAATCATTTTCATGGCTCTTTCTGAACTCTCTAATTTATCAACATCCTTCTTGAATTGTGGGCACCAGAATTGGACATAATATTCCAGCAGTGGTCATACCAGTGCCAAGTAGAGGGGAAAAATAACTTCTCTACTTCTACTTGTGATTCACTTGTTTATGCATCCAGAGATCGCATTAGTCTTTTCACTGGGAGCTCATGTTCAGCTGATTATCCACCGCAACCTGCAAATCTTTTTTCAAATTCACTGTTTCCCAGGATAGAGTTCCCCATTGTGCAAGTATGGCCTACATTCTTTGTTCCTAGATGGATACAATCACATTTTGCCATGTTAAAATGCATATTATTTGCTTGCATCCTGCTTACCGAGGGGTTTGGAGCACTCTGTATCCGTGACCTGTCCTGTTCGTTATTTGCCACTTCCCCAGCTTTTATGTCATCTGAAAACTTTGTCAGTGATTTTCTTTCAGGTCATTAATAAAAATAGGGCCAAGAACTGATCCTTGTGGCACTCCATTAAAATTATTGGTGCTAATTCCCTGGTTACATTACGTTTATGAAACCTATTGGTAGCTTTTATCTATTTAATGCATGCCATATTAACTTTATATCATTCTAGGTTTTTTAATCAAAATGTCATGTGGTACCAAGTCAAACACCTTACACATATCTAAGTATATTACTTCAACAGCCTTACCTTTATCAACCAAACTTGTAGTCGCATCAAAATAAGATATCAAGTTGGTCTGACAGGCTCTATTTTCTGTAAACCCATGTTGAATAGTATTAATTATATTGCCCTCCTTTAATTCTTTATTAATGGAGTCCTGTATCAGCTGCTCCATTATCTTGCCTGGGATCATTGTCAGGCTGACAGGCATATAATTACCTGGGTCATCCTGTTTACCCTTTTGAAAATTTGGCACATTAGCTTTCTTCCAGTCTTCTGGAACTTCCCCAGTTCTCCAAGATTTACTGAAGATCAACATTATGGTCTGGATTAGTGGTTCTCAAGCTTTTGTACTGGTGACCCCTCACATAGCAAGCCTCTGAGTGTGAACCCCTTTATAAATTAAAAACACATTTTTATATATTTAACACCATTATAAATGCTGGAGGAAAAGCGGGGTTTGGGGTGGCGGCTGACAGCTCGCGATCCCCCCCCCCCCATGTCATAACCTCACGACCCCCTGAGGGGTCCCATCCCCCAGTTTGAGAACCCGTGGTCTAGATAATACTTAGTCCTGCCATGAGTGCAGGGGACTGGGCTAGATGACCTCTGAAGGTCCCTTCCAGTTCATTGATTCTATGATTAACAGTCCAGTGAGCTCCTCAGACAGCTCTTTGAAAACTCTTGGATGCAAGTTTGTTACCTGGCTCCTAGCATTGGTATAGAGGAAACTAAAGAATTTCTTTCCTTCTTGTCCTTCAGTTCCTTGATTAATTTTGTTCTCAAAATCTCCATTTTGAGCTGAGTACGCCTATCTTCCCTCTTTTTATCCTCCCTGTTTGTTATTAGTTTAACACCCTTGACTACTCTAGCCAACCTGTGCCTGAGAAGATTAGTCCCCCTTCTACTGAAGGCCATCCAAACTATACAGCCCCTTCACCCCACAGAAGCAAAACCCACCACCCTACACCACTTACTTAGCCAGCAGTTCACTTCTAGAATCTTCTATCTTCCTTTGCTTGTGGGACAAGAAGGAACTCAGAGAAGATAGCTTGGACATTCTATATTTTACAACGTGCTTCGAGTTCCCTGAAGTCATCTACTGTTTGCAGTATGTCCTGCGACACTGTCATTAGTGCCTCTATAGGATCCTTTCCCATCGACTTCAAAAGCCTATCCAACTTTAGAGTGACATCTCAAGCCTTGGCTCAGGGAAGGTAGCACACCAGGGTGTTGTCTGTCTGTCCCTTGTAGAATGTTCTTCCGATTCTTCTGAGTTCTGGATTGTCTGTCTTCCTTGGATGGTTGTAGAACTTTGTGGGCAAGCTTGATTTTCTTACAGGTTGGGCCAACCTGCCATCCACAGGTGTCCCATACACCTCTCCGTTCCCTTGGACCAGCTGGATTTTGAGAGGTCTCTTCCACAGTTTCCACTCTGAGGAATTGGTATTGATTGGAAATGTCTAGTGTGGGATTCCTCCAGGTCCTTTTCTCTGTGGTAGCCACAGTCTGCCTGCTCTTGGCTATCACTAGGCACATAGAATGCCAACATAACGTCTTACCTCTTACGGTTACGAACTGCCACGCCTCCACTCTGACTTCCTCTCTCTCCTACTCCTTGGCGGCTGTCTCCTTTCTTCCTTGAAGCTGGAGTACTGATGTTTCCTGAACCTGGCTGTCTAGGGAACGCCTCAGCTTCTCTTATTCTCAATAATGTGTCTATTTCCCCATCTTGTCCAAGAATTTTCTCCTTCAGCACAGTCATTGGCCTGCACTTCATGCACAGGAAATTGCTTCTAGATTTAGGCAGGAAAGAAAACATGGCACATTTGTTGCAGGTCACCGCCATGCTTCTATCACTGGCCATTTTGAAATCACTTGTAGAACTGAATCTGGAAGATTCTCACACTCCCTTCTCTAAACTCCCTCTGAAATTCTCCTGATAGCTGCCTCTGTTCATGGCTCCCATGTACAGAGTTCATGTAATGAGTAGCGTATAAAATGCTACATTTTAAATGAGCTGCTATTCATACCAGGATCCAAAACAATAGCTAAATTGAAAAAATCTTTTAAATATATCTAATATCTTCCTCCCCCCGAGAGAAGTGCTTCTTTCCTTTCAAAATTTTCATACTGTGTTGAGCAAAATGGGTGCAATATCCTCCTACAATGCAAAACTTTAAAGCCTTCAAGTTCACTCAGTCCTCGTCCTTGTTCAGCCAATTGCTAAGACAAATACGTTTGTTTACATTTATGGGAGATAATGCTGCCCACTTCTTATTTACAATGTCACCAGAAAGTGAGAACAGGCGTTTGTATGGGACTTTTGTAGCCGGCATTGCAAGGTATTTACGTGCCAGATATGCTAAACATTCATATGCCCCTTCATGCTACAGACACCATTCCAGAGGACATGCATCCATGCTGCTGATGCTCCTTAAAAAAATAATGCGTTAATTAAATTTGTGACTAAACTCCTTGGGGGAGAATTGTATGTCTCCGGCTCTGTTTTACCTGCATTCTGCCATATATTTCATGTTCTAGCAGTCTCAGATGATGACTCTGCGCATGTTGTTAGTTTTAAGAACATTTTTGCTGCAAATTTGACAAAACACAAAGAAAGTACCAATGTGAGATTTCTAAAGATAGCTAGAGCACTCAACCCAAGGTTTAAGAATCTGAAGTGCCTTCCAAAATCTGAGAGGGACAAGATGTGGAGCATGCTTTCCGAAGTCTTAAAAAAGCAACACTCCAATGTGGAAACTACAGAACCCGAACACCAAAAAAGAAAATCAACCTTCTGCTGGTGGCATCTGACTCGGGATGAAAATGAACATGCATTGTTCCACCCTACTTTGGATTGTTATCTAGCAGAAACTGGCATCAGCATGGACCCATGTCTTCTGGAATGGTGGTTGAAGAAGAAAGGGACATATGAATTGTTAGCGCATCTGGCATGTAAATACCTTGCGATGCCAACTACAACAGTGCCATGAGAACACCTGTTGTCACTTTCAGGTGACGTGAACAAAAAGTGAGCAGAATTATCTCCTGCAAATGTAAACAAACTTGTTTGTCTGAGCGATTGGCTGAACAAGAAATAGGACTGAGTGGACTTGTAGGCTCTAAAATTCTATAGTTTTATTTTTGAATAGTTATTTTTTGTACATAATTCTACATTTGTAAGTTCAACTTTCATGATAAAGAGATTGCACTACAGTACTTGTATTAGGTGAATTGAAAAATACTATCTTTAGTTTTTTACAGTGCAAATGTTTGTAATCAGAAATAAATATAAAGTGAGCACTGTACACTTTGTATTCTGTGTTGTAATTGAAATCAATATATTTGAAATTATAGAAAACATCCCAAAATATTTAAATAATGGTATTCTTTATTGTTTAACAATGCGATTAATTTTTTTAATTGTGTGACAGCCCTACTTCTAGCATGTAAAGGACCAATCGCTTTGCAGATTGCATAAGGCAAGTTTCAGGGTGTTCTTGCCTACTTTGCTTACTATAAAAGTGCCCACAATAATTGGTTTAGTTATTTTCTTTCTCCCTTATTTACCATAAACATATTCAAAATAGTTAGGTGTTTCAGCAATTACTTGTTCAGGCTTGTCTTCTCTTAACTTGGGCCTGCTTATGTGAGCTAAGTTAGCTCTACAAACACTTGGTTATTACCAGATAATGAGATACACTGATGAACCGTATTTTTATACAGATCATTATTATTTGTATTACAGTGGCTCTTGCAGGATCCAAGTGAGATTAGGGCCCCATTGTGCGTAGGCACTGTACATGCAGATAGGAAGAGATAGTCCCTGCCCTGGAGAATTTATAGTCTAAACAGACAAAGGGTGGAAAGGGAAACCTAGGTGAAGTGACTTGCTCATGATCACACGTACGTCAGTGGCAGAGCTGGGAATAGACCCCAGGACTCCTGATTCAGAGTCCAAAGCCTTATCCACTATCCTTCATTGCCGGTAGTAACATATTTTTACTTTTACAGGCAAAGAACCCCCTGTTATCACCAAAGAGCAGTTTCTCTGGACGATTCAGGTAGCTGCAGCTGCCGAGCAGTCTTGGAGGAATGGATCTGCTGTTGACTTACGCAACGAAGCAATAGACGTGTCTCTAATCAAGACTGAAATCATGTGACACACACTGCTGTTTGAAGTGAAGGCTGTTCCCTGAGCTCTGCTAAAGGGAGTGAAGTCTCTTCATCTAGTGAGGTTTCCACTGTTGTCTTAATACAAAACTAAACAACCTTGTTTATTTTTTTTTTTACATTTTCACTGGAAACACCTATAACTCGGATACCTTTTAGAACTACATAAGTGTTCAGTACTGGTGTTACCAATGATTCTTAAGACATCATTCAGGACTCTGAGAAGAAATTATGGGAGGCTTTGTCTACAGTGGCATTTCCTTTTTGAAGGAGTTAGTTTCAGGTTCTGGAATACTGTTTTCCTGATAGTGGATTTCCCAGACACTAATCATGATAAGATAATGACGTACTGAAAACCAGCTGTTGTAGTGAAGACTGTGCAATGAACATCTTTAATGGCAGCTTGAAAATGAGGTGCAATCATGGTGTTCAAAATGAGAGCATCCATTTGGTCCATACTGTACATCTCATTAGTATATGCAGGAATG
The DNA here is from genome assembly GCF_027887155.1 of Malaclemys terrapin pileata. Classification (NCBI taxonomy): domain Eukaryota; kingdom Metazoa; phylum Chordata; order Testudines; family Emydidae; genus Malaclemys; species Malaclemys terrapin. Next base: position 19,725,573 of record NC_071523.1, on the reverse strand, counting down.
TGATTTGTCTACTAAATACCCCTCTTCTGAGTCCCCCATCTATAGAACTGTCCATATTGTTCTTCATTCATTGCTGTGGATTTGAAATAACATAGCTGAGAAGTTGTGAGCATCTAACTTTTTGAAAATGAGCAGGCAGGGAGACTTCTTACCAACCTGGCTCTAGAGTGTAATGAAAGAAACTTGGAAGGCATGCTATAAATTGGACTGTTTCACAGAGCAAACCATGCACTTGGGCATTTCTATATGAACACTGCATCACTGTTAAAAAAAAATAAAGGTTTCTTTTAGAACAAAATTGTGAATCTCTATACAGTAGTACTGTACAACATCTGTTACGAAGAAACATGTCACCTGGATGCAACAAAGAGAGTGCGATCTATCGGCAGTTTTGTTTTCTTTGCTTGAATCCAAATTCATGTTTCAGTGTTTCTTCAATAGGGAAATTAAATGATACCTGTTTTCCCTGCGTGAGGGAAAGGAATATGATATACATGCTTTTTACAGTCCGCCAGATTTGGATTACACATCACAGAAAAAGATAGTGCCTTCCATAACAGGCAAGTCTGTTTTAAACCAGGTTATTTGTAACTTTTTATTCTTATGTTGAGCATATTGAAATTTATATATTTGACTTTTTTATTCTTGTTTGTATTTCTCATACCCTGGTTTTCAAGATTTAAAAAAAGGTTTTTTTTAATTGTATTAAAATAACATTCTGTATATGTCACATTTTCTCTTCCTAAAAAAAAATTAACTCTGTCAATTTCCAATTCTTTTTTATATATATATATATATATATATATATACACACAGTATATATTACTAAAACTAGAAATAGCTGTGATATTTATAACTAAACACAGTTCTCTTGTGGAAATGGTTTTTTAACAGTGTCATTTTTTTTGAAACCCAAAGAAAGCTGTGTATTAATGATAAACGTTACTGTCAGATTTGTGGTATATTTTCTGGCCATTTATTGAAAGATAGTTTATATATAACCCTCTCCCCCAAATTCCATTAAACCAAGATAGCCACTTATTAAATGAAAGCGAATGTTTTTCTTTTGTTGGGGTTTTTTCTTTTTGACGTGAATGTTTGATTAAGCCGTAGTTCTTCTAAAACTTATACTTTCCTAAGTGTAACTTCCTTAAGTATGATCTCAGATTGTCTCTGCTTATATGTTGCAGAAAGTAGCACCAGTGTGCTAAAAGCTTTTAGAAATGAGGTAGACTTTTTGTAGGCACTGACCAAGATTCATCCACAGCTGTTCCCCAGTCAGATGAAGGCCATGTCTTTTTTTGAATGATGGGATCCTGCAAGCAATTTGCTCAATGCACTCAAAGCCTATCTTAATTTTACTTCGGCTTGGGGAAGTACTTTTGTCCTTTGCTCGTTTTTATCTTCATACTACTCACTGAGCTTCACGTTTCCTGCTCAAACTTAAGGCCAATTCTGAAAGGCAGAAGGTAATTCTCCAAGTTGTAGATCAGGACATTAGTACTATCAGATCACCTCCAGGGCCATCTAGTCAGGAGTTGCTTTTCTATCAGAGCCACTGTCTTTCAGATGTCTGTTTTATTGTGTTACAAAACAAAACAAAACAAACCACAGCTATAAAAATAACACATTTTCCAAAAGATAACATTACAAAAAATACAATTAATAGAGTTGGAATATATCCAGTAATACTGCTGGAAAAAGCATTAGTTAACATTGAAAACATGAATGATTATTTAAAAAATCTTAAAGCATTAAAGTGCTTTAATTCACTACTACTTAGAAAGCGCATGTTCACAGCTCAGCACCACCCTGAAGTGCTAATCCCTAAAGAGTACAGTGTGCACAAGTGTACAGCTTTCAGATATGGTGGGCTGGCTGCTTCCGCCCACTTAGGTTGGTGGACTGGGGTAAAAGCCAGTGGAAACTGAGCTGGTAATCACAAGGAGCAGAGCAGTGGTTTCCTGCCTTCCCAAGCTCCTGAGCTGCCAGTGGAGAAGGGCAAATCTGCGTAGAAATGGGGAAGGGACAAGTACACTTGTGCTACTGTGCTGGCACTTGCAGAGGTACAGCTCAGTTTCTCTGTGGCGCTCCCTCTCCTAAGACTTAGGACAGTGACCATCCTGCTTGAGAGGAGAAGGTAGATCTTATGAGGTGAACACTGTACTTGCTCATAGGTGAAATCCTACCTCTGGCCCCTATATGCCCGGTAAAAGGCCCTGAGCAGCATAAAGGAACTCTAAAAACCTCAGGCCAGGGGAGGAATCCCCCAGTGCAAGCACAGTGGAATGTAACCATAAGGCTCTCTTTCAAGGAACTCCTTGCAAGCCCCAGTGTAGGGAGTATGCCAAAGACAGGACTGCAGTGTTGTGGAGGTTCCAGACAGTGTGAAAGCCCCAAGCTGCCATAATTTAGGTCTCCAGGGCTGTCTAAACTATGGGGCATATAGTAGCCCAGGACTGGGAGGGGACAAAGTTGGCTTAAAGCCACCATAGCCCCTCCTCTGCCTGAGCTGTGAATTCTGTGCTGTGCCTCTTAGAGGGGTCTCACAGAATCTCACCCAGAGAGTTTCCAGCTGACTTGCACAAGACAAGGAGATGAATACATCTGCATGCTTGACTGTTTCCAGCTGAGTTTTTAAGTTCAACCAGCAGACAAACAAAAGGCTTGAGGAAAATTAACAAAACACCTATCCACAGGGACTGTAGGGAAGGAAGAAACCATTTCCACTCACTGATGTGGAAAATATCACTATTTTACCAGATGGGGATGATTATCAACAGTCTGGGAAATCCAATTTTTTTTTTTTTTTTTTTTTTTTTTTTTTACACACATACAGGTTAATGGTTAAGGCAAAATTAATGGTGTGCTACAAAAACTGATTTCTAGCAATATCAAGAACTTTGAGCAAGATTTGGGTGAATAATTGTAATTAATTATACAGAATCCTCTAATTCCTAAGAGTGGGGTCCATGGATTTGTCTCTCCAGAATTGTATTAAAAATCCACATGGGAAAAAATGGATTTTTTACAAGTAAGGCTTGAAACATATCAGGTTTTTGTATGTTTACATGCTAGAGCATGAAGTTAATTTAATTATGACACAGTAGTGTCTTAGGGGAAATTATCAATATTTTTATAGCATACAGGTACATGAAAATAAATCTCTCTATCCTTACAGCACGGTGAATATATTGTACATACAGCATGTGTCTATATACACAAATATCATTTAGATACATGCACACAGTCTGGAATCAGCAAATGCTCTACAAAAAAACAAAAGAAACAAATACTTTTTGGCAGTCCATCAGAAAAGCAAGTCCTTTTGTTCTTGGGTATCAGTCAATGGCAGATATCCCTAAAGAAAGTGGAACAGTTGAGGGTTAAACCACTTTTTCACAAGACATAGGTCTTTATTATTCAGCCATCCCTTAGCAGACAGAGCAAGGATAGGGTGGAACGTGGGGCAGGCTAGAGTTAATCAAAGACAAATGTGTGTGTTTTGCTTTTACATTGCAATAGAGTTTGATGCAAAAATGGTCCAGCAAATTGTAAAGTTGCACTGTACATTGGCAAGTGAATATTCCCCTGCCACACCAGGCTAAAAAACGCTATATCCCATTGAGAGATTTGTGTCAGCTGCCCTTTTTCCTCCCCTTGACCACTCTCATAAAACCATCGGAATTTTCCTCCTGGGGAATGTCCCAGACCCATGTCCTCACACAGCTCTGAGTTCCCATCTCTTGAGTAAAGCCATGTTAAAAAATATTTCTCCAGACACTCAAAGCTGGAAATGTTTTGCCATTTTTCATGCTGGGATTCTAGATTTTTCCCTATTCCTTTAAATCTCTGTGTCTGGTATCTTGCTGCCACACTGCTGGAGACCTTCAGTTGATCTCTCCCTCTGTGAACTCTTCTTTTATGGACTGTTTGCGGGATTTGCAGTCCGGGAGGTCAAAGCCAAAGTCCGCCCACTCATCAGCCCCGCTGCGGTTAGGGATAGTGATGGTGTGACGCACACGGAAATGCACCGCCTCCATGACGCGCTGCCGTTGCAGCTCCCCAGAACTGCCAATGGAAATGGTGGAGGCATTACTGCTGGAGCGGATAAGCTGCTGGGCTCCATAGTCATGGCTCTGTTTGAGTTCCTGAAGGCCTCTCCAGATAATCATCCTATACTGCTCTGGGATCTTCAGTGCTCCGAGATCCTAGAACAACAACAGGTCTCTTCAATAATAGCCATTTGCTAAATAGCACAGTCAAGATAGGGGCAAACCCACGGACCATTAAATGTGTCGATCAGTGTGTGGGTATAGCCACATAGTCAAACCATGAGACGATCCCGGCTTTGGGTCGTACACCATATCATTTTGTAAGGAAAAGAGAATTCCTTTGCTTTAAATTAATCTAATTAACAAAACGGACAGTGTGAGGTTGACCCCCTTCATTGTGCAGGTTGCAGAGCACCATGTGAGGTGTCAGGTCATTTGATTTACTGAAATAAAGAGAACAACAAGGAGTCTGGTGGCACCTTAAAGACTAACAGATTTATTTGGGCATAAGCTTTCGTGAGTAAAAACCTCACTTCTTCGGATGCATTGTTTTTGTAGATACAGACTAACACGGCTACCCCCTGATACTTGAAATAAAGAGGAAACCATCATCCCAGTTTGCCTGCAATCATTTCTCTCTCCCCTGATAACCCGGATTAAGCCTTGAACTAAAACGCCAGGTCACAAATGCTAACGGGATGGGCAAAGGTTGCCTTGGGGAGCATGATCGGCTCTGGATGGCTGCTGTTTCTCTGCTCTACCGATACGAAGTGTCACAGGATTCTTGTGCATTAACCTATGGCATCATGTGCACTAACTGAAGTTATTCATCACAGACATCAAGTGCTATGGTCCTAATGTTAACCAGAAGCATAAAAACTTCAGGATTGTATCATACGTGCCAGAGGCTGCATCAGAAAAAATACAAGTGGTTTGTATTTCAGACGTATTGAATTGCTGCTAGAGGTCCACATTAACTCCAAACACACAGACTCACTCGTGAGCATTAATTCCATAGGAAGTAAGTATGTAATTAGGGGTTAAAAATGTCAACACAGACACACAACCCAGCAATCGGTTTTGACCATGCCATACATGTGCTTTTTGGCAGATTAAAAAAAAAATCACTTACAGGGTTAGTTATTAAAATGTTTCAAAACTAATCTAAGACTATGCAACTGGCCCCAGCTACCAATGAAAAATCATTGTGTCTTCAATAATTATACCATCTGTGTTCTTGATTGGTTCCTAGCTGCCAGACTAGGAGGGCATACAGCAAATATCTTAAGAATGAGATGGGATCAGGATAAGAGCTTTGTCCTGGTCAAAATACTAGGTCTGGGATTTATTTGGGTCTGTCATAGATGAAGTGTTAATGAATTATGTGTATGCTGGTTACATTACTGGGCTCAGGGAGCCCCTTGCCTCATTGATGTCGAGACTGGCTGGATGACCTTACAATTTTCATCAGCACCAAAGGCAGGTGAATTTCATGCAAAGTTGGCTCCTCCTCTCCCAAGAGATTGTCCTTCAACCAAGAAATAGCTACAATAAAACTCCCCACACCCAGAGGCAAGGGGTTTAGACACAAATTAGAGCATTTCCCATGTAATATATCAATTAAAAAAAAAATTACAGCTCTTGACCAGCCAGCCCACAATATCAGGTTCTGGGGTTGAAACAAAAAATCACTAAATACAAAAAGCCTGATTCTGACCTTGTTTGTTCTGGTTTTTTTGCTAATGTGACTCCATTTGGCCAGTGCAGTTACTCCTGATTTGCAAGGGAAGAAGTTGGGGCCTGTGGATCTGAGCTAAAGCTCATCGAAGTGATATGGGAATCACTCAATGGGCTTCGGGTCAGTCCCTGAGGGCTGAGACATATTTAGTGAAAATCAATTCCAAGTCTGATTTCTGTATCTTTGGCTTTATTTTAGATGTGCACATGAGGAGAATGATTGAACCTGAATTCTTTTTCATTTTTGTTTTTGTCTGCATTTCTTTCTTAATTCAGATCTCTGCTAGGCCTTGCATTCTACAGCCTGGAAAAATCAACAGTAGAGAATATTAGTTTCTTTTAAGGATTGCACTATTGTTCTAAACCTATAGGACTAGAAAGAATGCATAATTGGGAAACATAAAACATGGGGACTATAAAGCCTGTATGATAGGTAGGTGCACATTTATTTCCTTTATTTGGTTGTCCTTGTTTTAAGATCAACAGCGGGTAGAAACAAGTGATAAGAAGAGATCTTCCCAAAGCATTTACCTCTATGGTTAGATTCTGCAGGTGGTAAATATTCTGTAACCCTTGTGAGGTGAAATAGTCGATGCAGTTTGGACACCCCAAGCCTGTTAAAAAACTGCAGAAAGAATTTGAAAATAAAGTGGCATTAACTTGTCAGGTATATATGCTGTGTTCTCAAGTGTCACCACTGTGGCAAAGGACTTTTGAATTCACGTGAGGGTACGGGGACATTTGAGTGGACTCATTTCTTTCGTCTGAAGGCTTGGCAACTCTTCTCATGCTACTATGGTATTATGGGATGCAAGAAATTGGAAGCCTAGCAACAACCCATTTCAGGGATCCTCAAAACTCCTGGTCAGAGTTTTCTTGGGGCTGAAAAGCGTGAACTAATTTGGCATTAATGTTGGAGAGGTAAAGCTCATGGGATCAAATTCATCCTAACAATTCCACTGGCTTCAGCAGTCTTCAATGGTCTCAGTTAAATGACTTATATGGAATTACTCCAGGGATTAATTTTTCCCTTTGAGCAATTTGACTGAGGAAGGGTTGTGGAATTTGGCCCTAAGTGATTTGGTCAGCAACAATTAATCTTTGCAATATAACATTTGGTGCTGGAATATTTTATGTAGAGTGCTTGGCTGCAGCTACAAAATGCTAGCACTGATTGTGCTACTCCGTGATTCTGGTAGACCATCTGGGAAAACATCTGATGTATCAATTCTTTGAGAAGGACATCAAATCACGGACTACAGACCTGATAACGTATGGATATAAATCCTCTACTGCAATTTCCAGTCACCATTGGTCCAAAAGGGGGAAGAAGGAAGAGCTGCAAAGTTATATGCCAGTGTTTGACATGCAGGGCAAGGTGCCTTTTCGTATCAGTCTGCTAAATGGATCAAGTTTTGAATGAACTTAGTGAAAGTGAATAAGCCAAAAATCTTTGCAGGTGATTTGTGTTTCTAACCAGCAATTGGCTGGCGAGGACAATTTCTGAAGTGAAGAGTGGTGAGAACACACTCTGGTTTCATGAGCAGTGATTTCTCAGTTGGAACTAGTGACCAGTTGACCAGTTGCTAAACATATTTGTGAAGGTTAGAGCAAAGGAAAAGAGCATGAAACAACGACTACACCACACCACAGGTCCGGTGCCGTCCCTACCTGACGAGGCTGGGGTCAGGGTTGTAGGGTGGAGGAGGAGTGCAGTGTGAACCTGAGACCATGGCCTGGGAGGAGTGGCCTCCGTTCATGTCTCCGTTGGATTGCATGGGGTGGCTGTTCAACATTCCAGGTCCTGAGCACAAGAAAAAGCAAAAGAGTTTCCATCTCATGGGCTGTGCCCAGAGCATCCAGGGGAGAACCATTGAAAAGTTTTTGATTTAACTTAACTCAAAGAAGCTACAACTGTCCTTTCCCAAGCACAGAGCCCCATTCTCCACTCTGCAGGAATAACCCACCTCAGGGACCAGAGCCCCTGAGTGTTAACTGGCAGGATTCCCTGCGAATTCACCCGTCGGGTGGAGGAGAGGTGAAGAAGCTGGAGGTTCCACCCCCACAATCCACAGATTCAGGGGCAACCTTTGCGGACAGCAGCTACAACGTGGATCCGGGCAGGTTGGCTTGGGCAGGGCTCTCCCAGCTACTGGCATGGTGAGTTGTTCCAAGTCATGTAGCTGCATAAGTGACTAATGACCAAGCCCATGGTAACCTACTCTGCTTGGCATGGGAGAGGGGGAGGAGGAGGAATTTGGAGCTCGGCGTAGGGAGCTTTGCACTGCTTTATGTATTGTTTAGCCGAGCGAGGCTGCTGTCTATCTGGCTTCTTGGCCCTTGGTGATTGCAGAGCCCGTAGCAGTGCGGGTGCCTTACCCATTGGGCCCAGGTTGGGCCCGGAGCTGGAGTTGTGCTGCGGTGGCTGCCCCACCAGCTGGTTGACAGATGGCAGTTTGTTGATCCCTCCTCCGTGTACTTTGTTCATTGGCGAAAGGACGGGCCCGTAGGAGGAAGGGGACTGCAGGTGACTCCTGCTCGGGAAGAGTGGCACAGTCAGTTAGACCCTAGTGGAGACTGAGCAAATCAAACCTCTTTAGGGACTCGCTCCTGTCGCCAGACTCCCACCTCGGCCGTGTCCGTACTGAGGTTTTAGCCAGCACATAGCTGCACCAGTGCAAAACCCTGCTCCAGACGCGACTGACGCTGGTTTAAGGTTGGGCACATTGCACTGGTGCAGATCGTGCCGCACCCCTACTGGGGAAACCGACTCTGTACCTGTCTGTCTGGAATGTGCATGGGATGCAGAACAGCTGGCTTCACTTTAGTAGCAGGGCCCTTAAGGGCATCCTAATACATAGCATTTACACAGCTTCCGTCTCCACTGCCCTGTGCGAACCCTAAGGGTGGTCAGGCCAGCTTCCTGGATCCCTGTTATGTCTTACGGTTAATTTGACGTATCTCTGGAGACCCCTTGTGGGGACAGTGGACAATACGGTCATGGTACTTACTGCCTCTGCAGGAGTTGCTGCTGCTGTTGCCGATAGGAGTCGACTAGCTGCTGCGGGACTAACTCCACCAGCTCCAGACTTTCCTTTATCTTCATGAGGATCTCAAAATTCTCCCGGCCACGAACCTGAATCAGGGACCAAGGCAAGCCTGTACTTCGGTCTGACTTGCCTTGTCAGGTTTGCTGAGGACCCTCTCACACAGCCAGTCTCACCTTCCCACTCCTTTACCCAGCCCACTCAAGGGACAATGTGAGGATAGCCTTAAGCACAAGCAAGGCAAGCAGCTGCCTGGGGTTCCATGCTTCTAGGAGAGCCATCCTCAAGAAATTCAGTTGCAACTCATGGTCTCCTCTAGTCCCCTTCCTGCAGGAGCAGAGTGGGGTCTGATAACATGCCCCCTCCCCTAGCAGCAGGAAGATGGTGTAGCCAAGTCCCTGGCCGTGGGAGCGGTGCTGAAGGCACACCAGGCCAAATTCCCTCTTGCCACAGAGGGATCAGGGAGGAAGGTGACTTGCAGCCTTGTTTTGGAGCAGGCAAGTCCAGTGCATGATTCTGGATCTCCGCTCCTGCTGCTTGGTGCTCAGCGTTCGTTGCAGACTTGCTCCCACCCTGTTCTTCACTGTGCCCAGTCTTAGCCCCATCGGTCTTGCTCCTTGCACCCTGCCTGCCCTCTGTAAGGACTCATCAGGCCTGTAAGCGCCAGCCACGCAAAGCACTTCAGTGCTGTGTACTGCTGGGAATTCCAGTCTGGGGAGGGCTCATCCTTTCAGCTAGGTAACATATCACTTCATTGCCCTTTGAATTCTGGGAGCTGCTCCCCCATATCCTATCCAGGGGCCAGCGGCACTGCATTCCCAGAGCAGGGCGCAGACACTACGTGCTGCAGAAGATTTGATACTTACTGGGACATAATACATTTCCTCTTCCCCGTGCCGCCTTTTCTTAACGCCAGCCCCTAGTGCTGGAATCCCCGGGGGGCTCTGTTTGAAAGCTGAGGAAGGAGATGGGAAACAGTATTACAGGAAAATCAAGTTAAATGTGATCATCTAAGCGGCCACTCCCTAGTTCTTCCATGACGTTAGAACGGGACCCATGTTAGATAAATGCAATAGCTCCTAGCAGGGCAGGCAGCTGCTAACGGGCCCTGCTGAACGAAAGCCAGAACCCAGGAGCAGGGAAAAACAGGGCTTCCCTGACTACCAAGCCCATTCCTGGACAATGCAAACCTTACTGCACAAACCTAACTATAACTCCAGCTCCCAAGGGGATCAATATAGATCATTAAATTCACCCACTTGACAGGTGACGAAAAGATGAGTTATCACCATTGTGATAGAGGGCGAGTGAGAAGCTCTTGTGCATGACCAGATAAATCACCAGGATCCTTCTGTAAGGTTTTACTGCAAACCATTAAATAACTTCCCTGAGAAGGCTTAGCTGAGCATGTGCCCAATTATTGGAGGGGGGGGGGGCTAGTGATGAAATATAATATGCTTACACAGAAAATTCTTTTCCTCTGCCTCCCACTTCAGCCCCCTGCCCTACACTCAACAGAGGTTTTGCCTGCTGCTAACCTATCTCTGGGAGGAGCAAGGCTTCAAAGTACAGCAAAAACTCCCCACTGACCAATGCTGGATGGGAAGAGAGGGGGCAAAGAATTCCTTTCTGATGCCTGCAGAAGATAAGCTTATGGACCATGTTAGTTTTTTAACTATCTTAGCACTAACAAACACTTGCCTAATGACGACGATGATGATGATGATGAACAAATAGATCTGGCCAGTGAAGCACCTGCACAATAATGCCACTCTGTTTTTCTGACTGCAAGGCTTATATCTGACGACAGCTGGATTTGAGCAACGAAGTTTGGATCAGAGTATTGCTCTTCATCTAAACTTCACCACCCAAGTTCTGTAGTTCAGAGTGTCCGTTGCTGCTGCCCCCGGGAGCATGGGCCATGCCCTGGACAGCACCAGCTCAGCAGTGCTAGGCAGTGCAGAGCTGGGGGTCTCACTCGGAGTTGAGGGTCCCCCTTTCCCGAGAGGAGGACTCACTGCGCTTGTTGATGTTGCCATTTTTAGCTGCATTTTCGTTCAGGGCTTGCTGCTCTCGGTAATGATCTTCGTCGGCTTTCCGATCTCGGCCGGGACAGGCGCAGATCCGCCCTTCAAACGATCTTCTCCCCAGTACTTGGCCACTGGGGAGCAGAGTAAAAACCCCAAAGTATTTATTTTTTTAGGGAACTAATCAGACTAAACCTCATTCTCTATTGGGCTGGATTTCTGTCCCTTGATCAATTATTCAAAAAGCTTTTAAACACTCCAGAAAATACTAAAAAGACGACCCCCCCAAAGTTCAGGATAAGGAATTCCCCTCCGGTGAGCACCTAACAAGGGCTCTGTGCAGGAATTTGCTGAGCTCAGAAGCCCAAGGCTGTTGTACATAGACACCAGGCCTGACGCAGCACACAAGGTGCTGTGTTCCACGTAAGGTCTCACGGTGATGCACGGGCTCTTGTGCAGGTCCCTTTGGCTGGGGGTGAATTTCCCCCCGGTGGCCTTTCATCTCTGATTGGCAAAGGGCTAATACAGTTACACCCTCGGAGACAGGAGGGAGCAAGAGTTTTTTCAGGCTGTGAAAGGTGTGCAGGGGGAGCAGCCTAGGCCCCTGTGCACACCCACCTTCCCCACACACCCACCCTCTAAGGCTCTTCGTAGTCACTAACTTCCCTGTCAGGGAATGCCACTTCCCCGTCTCTTTGCTGTGCTTTGGACTCTCCATGCCAAAGATGCTTGGCCAGGAGTTTGCCTTGGGCTGCTGCTTCCAGAACTTTATGGGCCGCCTTCTCCTCCAGGGCTCTTGCAAATCAATCGGGGGTTTTGCTAACTCCTCTGTTTCCCTGCTGAGGCTCTCCCCAACCCCAGATGTGAACTGGGTGAGCCTCTCTCCAGCTATTTATCCAGCTAAAGTTTAGCTCGTAACCTGTCCAGGAGGCCCCAGGAGAGCCAGGCTCAGGAGTGCGAAGGGGAGGGGAGATGTCTGTCCTTTGCAGCACAGGTACCATAAGAATGACTCACTCTCTTGTCTCCAGGGTTATAATGATGAGGATGGGTCGCCTGTTCATCCCTCCCACGCAGCTGCTGTTGCACATGAAATTGTACAGAATGGTGGTGAACTCAGTCCCAACCTGCCCAAAAGAGAGGAAATGACATCATGTGGGGGGCGGGGTTAGTAGAGGGGGGTGTTAAAAGCCCAGGGGAGATGGTGGCAGACCTCAGTCACTGCAGCAAAGGGCTGCAGCCAGACAGGTGCAAAGAGCATGTCTCAGCTCATAAACCAGTGGGGGGGGGGTTGTGTGTGTTGGGGGAATATTCAGGGAGGAAGGCAGGGAAGATGAATTTCTGCCCCTTGCTCTAAAGAAATATCCGCTCAAATGGGGATTACGTAGCCACTGTAACTGCAGAGAGCCTGTGTTACTTTCACACCATGCTGGTTTTGTGGGACCTTATTGCTAGATATTCATTGACCTGGGCGTGTGACATTGCAGCTGGAAATCAACATCACAAATGCACTAATTTAACAGTGCCCTAGGGGGCGTGCTAAGCTTTCCACTCACAATTTTTATTTTATTTCATTATTGGCCTTTTGTGCCCCGAGCAGTTACTAGCTGGCCCGAAGTTTCTGTTAACCTGCACAGTGCTCTGCGAGCCCAGTGGGTTTGAAGCAAGATTCCCCTTTACAATGAGATGCTTTGGCAAATCTGGAAAGGGAAGGAGAACAGGCACAATGTATCTGCTATCCGGGCTGTAGCAAGAGGGATATTACTCTCCAGACACTGCAGTGCCATCAGAAGCCTTGGCAGGGCTCTCAATTCATCTCCTAAATTCCGCAGGATGGATGCTGCTTTCAGCCCCCCAGTGCCAATGGAGTCACTGCAGGGTCGGAGCTAGTGGGGCAGCTATAACTTTATTTAAGAAAACTACTATCCCTATTTTCACCCTCCCTCCTGGCCCATCCCCCCAGCACCTCTAATCCTCTTCAAGCAAAGAGAATACCTGTGGTGGCTCATATGGCACCATTACACTCTGCCTTCCGGTGACAGGGTCGTCCACGTACTGAGAGAGATTGTTGCCTTCCACCCGGATCAAGTGGCTGGCTGGAGCGGACTGGCCTGCAGAGGCAGAAGGGAGAGTTAGAGATAAGACCCTTCCCGGTGGGCTTGCCGACCCAAGAACGTTGCACGGGGTGATTATAAAACCTGTTTAGTTAAACCAGGGCAAAAGGCAGTGTGGACGCTCACATTTTGGTTTACACCACATGCATTTCAGTTTAGCTTAAGCTGATTAGGAATTGGGTTAAACACAACCAAAATAAGTGAGTTAAACTGGAAAGAGTGTTGTACGGGATGGTTCTGGTAAAATGGTTTTAAAAAAACTATGGAAGTTAAACTGGTTCAACTTCCATGTGTAGACATTGTTCCCTCCAGCTTCCCCTCAGCCCCACCTGCTCTCGAGGGGCCAAAGGGGGCTGTTATGGTCACATAAAACCTGACCTGAAAATTCCACCCAACGTGGCATTCAACCTAAACCTGACACTCTCCTGAGGAGCCAAAGAATTTGTTTAACTGACTTTTACTTTCATCTGCCTCTGAGTTTACTGGGTGTTCCAGGTGGGCCCGAACCAAATCAGGACTGGTCCCCCTCACAGTAGGCAAGTACAAACACCTAGCAAGACGCCCATGCCAGGCCGCTGTCCCTCATCCTCTGAGACTGAGAAACCCTGGGCATCTGCAAGACAGGAGAATCCCAAAGCAGCCCCGTGGGCTCCAAGCCTTCCCAATGGCAACCTCTGCGCAGCTTATTTGCAGAGGTCCTGCTGCTGCTTCGCGTCAGTGGGGCAGTGCCTCCAATGACCTGTGCAAAGGTCGCCTCTGGCGGCACAGGAAGGTTTGCGTTCACAGCCACTGTTTGTTTGAGCGTTTCGATGCTTTCTTCATCTAAGCGTCTCCAAGGCTGATTTTGTGGCAGCATGCATCACTCCCTTCCCTGGGCTGGGCTGCCAGGATGTGGCTCGGTGGAAAGGGGGCCCTAGGCAGGCCCCAGCCAGGGAGACTTGAATGTCTGGTTCTGACCGGGCCGGTGAACATGGGGACAATTGCCTGGCCTGAAGAATCCTTTGGCTCTACTTCACACCTGCTCATTCCTGCTGACCGGCGAGCAGGGCCCCACGTAAACAGAGGCACGTCAGGCCAGTCCTGCAGTGAGAGGCGGGGACCCCCTAACTACCTAACCCCTTTCAAAACCCCTAGCCCCATTCTTTCCTGCTGCATTGGACTGGGCTGGGCTGCATTTTCAGCAGGCAAAGGGTTCTGCTGGGAGCAGAACATTATGTGTAACAGCAGGAATCTCACAAGCAACACTTTGGGCTCTGATCCTTTTGTCTTCTCTAGATGGAGTTTAGTGAGGAGCTCAGGGTGCCGGCTGGAGCCAAACTGAGTCCAGGCTCCCTGCCGTTCTTCCTCTGAACGTCTTTAAGGGAGATGAGATCAGTGGATAACATTTTCAAAAGCACTTAAGCAGCTCTGCTCCATCGATGTACAGGGGACTTAGGCTCCCAAGTCACTTAGGTCCAGATGCTCAAAGGCATTTAGGCTCCTTACTTCCAGTGAAATAAATGGATGTTAGGTGCCTAAATGCCTTTGGGGATTTGGAACTTGGGCACTTTTGAAAATTCTATCCGAGAGTCACAAGCAGCAACTTGAGGAACTTGTAGCTTAGCTAGTAGGTGAAAAATATCTAACAGGCAAGCAGATCAGACCTCGAAATAATTTGCCTAGGGCACGTGTCCTGTCTCCACTGGCAGAGGGGCCCAAGAGGACAGGCAGCACAGGGAGAGGTAAGGTAAAGGATGATGCTGTCCTGGCACAGAGTGGATGGAGCACATAGATCAGGTCTGAGCAGAGGCAGAGTTAACAAGCCCTGGAAGCACTGCCTGAGCCGTCTCACCTGCCATCAGTTCAGTCCTGGGGCTGCCAGAAGCGATGGTTCCCAGCACACATCAGGCAAAACATGGTGGTTTCATCTGAGCTTCACAGGCAGCTTTTTGGTTCTCAGAGTGAAAGGGGAGAGGGGGAAAGACTCCTGTATACAGGAGTGAAAATGGAGGGCCTTGAACCCCACCTGTCAGGTGTCGCGTGGCCCTGTTCATTGTCTAGTGCAAGTCTTGGTCATGGGGAAGCTCTGGGATACAGGTTATCAGCATGAGACAGGTTCAAACAGAATCATTGTCCCCACCTGGGAGGCGGATGACGGAGACACTGACCCGCTATTTGAGGGGAGGAGACCAGCTCTCACCATCATTAAAGTCGCGTCCCAGCTCATGGTTGGGGCAGCGCTTCACCACCTCGGTCACGTGCTCTGCCTTCTTGTAGACGGGCATGGCCCGGATGACGGTGCCTGGCGGGGGCGGCGTGGACAGTTTGATCTGGATGGGGCATGTCTTGGCGATCTGACAGTAGAGCTTCTTCAGCAGCGGTGAGTACTGGAAAAGAGCAGGGAGAGCTGGGCTTAAGGGCACATCCCTTGGCGCGGGCAAAGGGCGGTCGGGGACGGAATGAATTGTGGCATCAGGCGTGTCACAGCAGCTGGAGACACTGAGTTCATGGAGCTTTGCGGTGCAGGCACCATGTCTCCATTCCAGGGTGCCCCACACTGTGGGCGCCAGGCACCGCTGTTCAGACCAGCATGGCTCTTAGAGCGCCAGAAAACCCACACATAGGACTGGCTCCTTTATTTATTTATTTATATTACAGCACCAAACGGCCCCAATCAGAATGAGGCCCCCCCTTGCGCGAGGTGAGTGAGACGCTCCCTGCCCCAAAGCACTAGCAATGCAATTTATCCAGGCCCGGGGTGTGGGTGTGCATTGGGGCCCTCAGGCTAAGTGCCTCCTTGCCCCACACCAAGGCAGATTGTAACCTGCATGTCCCACTTCTTAGAAATGTCTCTTGGCTGAGGTCACCTGGTCTGCAGCCCTGTTCCTCCACTGCCCCCATCTTCATCTGCCTTTCCGCACCTTGGCTGCACCAGAGAGCCAGGCCACGCATGTGCCTCTGGCCGGCACACCTGGTTTATAAGCAGAACACGTGGCGGGTTGCTGGGGAAAATGTTTGGGGGCAACTCAATGAAAATGATAAGCATGTAAAGGAGGAAGGGTAACTCCTCCCCCCCCCCACACCCACACCCTGGGGAGAGCAATGGCCAAAAGCCACATTCTGCCTTTATAACTTATACGCCTGCAACCTGATAGCCCTGAGGGCTGGGTCCAGCAAGTCACTGGGGCTGCACAGGTATGAGGCGGAGCTGAGACTGCAGAGACAGCTGCCCACTGGCTGATGTCTCCCTGACCCCTCCATGGAGGGAAAAGCAACAAAATTTCCTTTTCCAATAATCCTCCGCTCCCCCCCTCCCCGCCCCAACCTGACTAAATGCAGCCTGGCTGCACAGGGGTCTGTGCCGGCGTGTGGGACAGGAGCTTTATGTGACATTCCTAGACGCTAAACCCATGGCTTGCATTCACATTGGGTCCGGGAGTTAGGAGACAAAAACTCATCCCCCTCCCATCCCTGGCATCTGCTAGACGCCTGTATGACCCTCCCCTACGCACACAGCTCAGCAGGGATACCTGATCAGCTCCCGCCGCCGTACCCGCATCAGCCTGGGCTGAGACGCTCCTCAGCGAAGATTTGGGGATTTTTTTTTGGTGGGGGAGGGGAGGGAGGCTTATTCCAACATGCTGGAACAGGCAGGTTTGTTCAGGGATCCCAAAAATTCACCAGGAGCTAGAGGAGCTGTTCTGCACCAGCTGGCTCCCTGCACAGACGTGCTGCAACAAGTCGGGATGAACTGGATGCAGAGGGTAGGAATGGAGGGAAGAGCCCCCTTTACAGTGTCTGATCAACTCCCCTTCAAATGGGGGGGGGACCAATCACCCCCCCCACACACACACAACAAACTTTTAAAAACCTAGATAAAACAAACAGAGGCAAACCCATAAAGAGATTTTTGCTTCAAGACACAATTCCCTCTTCACTTCCCGGTAGCTCTGAGAAGAGCTGTCACCTGGCAAAGAGACTTACAGCGCTCAGTGAGTTTTAGGCCCCCAATCAGCAGACAAGCTGCACTTCTGCTACCATTGGCAGCGGCGGCGGCGGAAATCAGCTTATTATTGTTCTCGATTTCAGAAGACTAAATCTCTCCCTTTTCAGGATACGAACTCCCAGAGCCTCTGGCCCGAGCTGCTGTAGGGGTGCTAACTTTACAGCAGCTGACGTCTGTGCTTCACTTGGACCGTCTCTACGCTTGGAATGAGTCCGATTTCACTCCTGGCTGTAGCTGCCTCAGTACAGACCCTTAGTCTAGCTGGTGAAGCCAGCGGTTGCCCTTCCTGCAGCCAGGCTGAGTATTACTGGCGCAGATCCTAGCTTTCCTTTGCTACGTCGGCGCTGCCATCTGGCTGGCTGAAATCAGGGCTAATTCTGCATCTAGCCCTGGCCTCAGAGGCCAAGAGCTCTTACTGGAGGGCGGGAGCCAAAAATCAGCTTCTGAACCCCTGATGGCCTCAGATGAGTTGAGCTGTTAGTGTAGGCCACACGGAGCACTTCACACATTCCCTCGCCCGCCCTCACTAGCACAGGTATGGGGGTGCGCTCTGAATCCAGCTCCAGAGAGGGAGGCACCTCCACACACAAGTGCTTACTCTGCAGTGTATTTCTGGTAGCTTTTCTGTAGCCTGCAGCTGTACCAGCAGGGAAGGGAGAGGTCCAGGGATCACAGGCACAACCCCATGACATGGTTAGGGTTGGCTTTGGAGCAGGGTCTCTTGGATTCTCACTGCATGAGCCTGGGCAAGTCACAGGGGTTAGCAGTGTCTAGGGAGCACGTTAACATCCTTTGGATGGAGGGTGTGAGGGAAGCTGAGTGACCACCCCCAGCAGGGCATCCATTCCCCAGGAAAAACCTGCACCCACGTCCTTTTGCTATTCCAATGTGAAAATGACCAAGACTGGAGTATACGAGACTTATTGGCAGCAGTTCTGAAAAACCAGGGTTACTATTCAGTGCTTAAATGGCATCAAGGAGCAGTCGACCGCCCTGTAACAAAAGGGAGCTGGAACTAAACTGACCCAACTCGCGGCAGAATGGATCGGGGTGGCAAGCGCCCCTGCGGGATTTACACAGCCCAATTGTGCCTGAACCTAACACAGAGCGTTCAGCACCAGGCAGCGCGGTACCAGAATGATACTGCCACTTTGGAGAGAGTTCAGAGGAAAGCAACAAAGATGATCAGGGACTGAGGTGTGGGACTGATTAACAGAGCTACATTTGTATCTTGGCTATGAAATTACACTGTGGTGGGGACACACACACACACACACGTCAGAGCCATGGGATTCCACTTACGTTACAGCAGAGCTCAAAGCTTGGCCCCAGATCGGGGCCCCATTGTCCTGGGCGCTGCCCAGATGCAAGAGAGGCAGGCGCTGCCCGGAAGAGGTTACACTCTAAACAAGGAAGATCACCTCTCTTTTGCACACAGGAGGAGAGGCACCACGAGCTAGGAACTGAATCCAGCCCACAAGGCTGTTGTCAAGTAGAAGTTTAGAAGTGCTCAAGCTTAGCACTCCTGCACCCTACAGCGTGTGAAGAAAATGTTTTCCTCTGGCTTATTTTCCTCTGGCTTTTCTGATCCTCCCACTCTGCTGTCTGTGTATTTCAACCCAAGTGCCAACCAGGCCGGGAAGCAGAAAATTGAAATAATTACTTGTTAAAGAGCCAATGATTGCCTTTTGTGTCCTAACCACTTTGAGGTTATTGTGCCAATGTAAAGATTCTTTGTCTGCTGGCAAAGGGCATCACTTGAGAGACACAGGTATTCCTTTGAAGTTATTTAATAGATCACGTCTTCCTTCCATTGCCTTTCTCACGTCAGGCAGCTGTTGTGTGCACATCGTGGGGTTTCTGTAGTACATCCTCAGTGGTGAATGCATTTCCACCAATTGTTCTTTGAAGTAATTCCGCATTGTCCTGCCGCAATCTCTGGCCTGAGTTGGAAGTATCTGTCTAGGACCTAATACATGTGCATTACACAACACTACCAGACTATCCAGGACCCATGTACGTCACACACACCTGAACACTTGGGGCACTGTGGGCGGGAATTTCCAAACAGCTTAGTGCCCCAGTTCCCCTGTAGTGTCTCATGTAACTAGAGCATCTCCGAACCGTGTAGGGCCTTGTTATGCCACTAGTGTTCAGTTTTATATGGCTTCCTACCAGACTCCAGAGCAGAGACTAGCCAGAAGGGTCCAGTCTGATCAGCCAGTCTAACCTCACTATTACTGTAGTGGATACTGAAGACACTGTACTAAAAGATGTCAATGGTGAGAGAGAGATACTGTAAGAGAGAGAGAGAGACAGTCAGACAAAGAGTGGTGATGTAGCCCCGCAGGCAGTCTGAGACGTGCCCGGAGTGGTTGGTTGTATCTAGAAAACAATTTTATCTTTACCATTGAAATATTCTCCACAAGGCTCTTACAGGATGTGCTTGATCATGTGAAAGAGAAGCAAATTCCTGCTAGCCAGGGGCTGCCATTAAGAAAGGCAAACCCTGGTGTTTCCAGTGCACAGGTTTCATGGGCATGCTATTTGCTTCCACTGGAGAATCACTAATTAGTATTGTAATGATACTTTGCATTTAGATGGTGCTTTTCATAGGAGGATTGCAAAGTCATTGACCAGCATGAGCAAGTATTATTAACCACGTTTTCTAGAGGGGAAACTGAGGCACAGAGACTTGCCCCAGACCTCACAACACTATACCTAGTTCCCTTGGACTAACCACACTTTCTCTTGTAAATCCAGTTTCATGGTCAGGTATCTACCAGGCTTAAATCAGAGTGCAGGTTACACAGCTAATCTCCCTGAGCATGTAATCAGGGCCGGCTCCAGGATTTTTGCCACCCCAAGCAGCAAAAAGAAAAAAAGTGTGGGGGGGGGAAAAAGCCACGATCGCGATCTGCTCTACCGCCGCCGCTTCAGTCTTCGGCGGCAATTGGGCGGCGGGTCCTTCGCTCCCAGAGGGAGTGGGGGACCCGCCACCAAATTGCCGCAGAAGAGCCGGACATGCTGCCCCTCTCCGTTGGCCACCCCAAGCACCCTGCTTGCTGGGCTGGTGCCTGGAGCCAGCCCTGCATGTAATTACCACAGCATGTACGCCACCAAGTCAGACCTGTGCAGTTACCCTGCAAGTACAAGAGCACTTACATGGTAATCACTGCCAAATAAAGTACCACATCCCTCAATGGATAAAAACCTGAGCATGGAATCTGGCAGGGATGGGGTTAACACCATCCACAGGTGCTTGCTCTCAGTGCAGCAATTCCCAGAGCAGGGTGGGCTCAGCTGGGCTGAATTGCGCCAGGAGCCGAGCTTATAAGAGGCATGATCTGAGGGCTAGAGCTTTCCCCTTACGGTTAGGGGCTGAGCTGGTGCTGTGGGGCCTTGCTGTGGGGAGAGATGCTCTTTGCATAGCTGCACCCCAGATCAGCGGGTGGCTGTTTTCTTTCCTTCCCTGGGGATGTGTGTTGGTTCTGGGGTGCAGCCAGCTATGGGTAGGGACAGCATAGGGCACAGTGCAAAGAGCTGTAAATGAGGCGGCAGGAGGAAGTGGTGAAAAGGACGTCAGCCTACTCTGCAAAGCCAGGAGGGAGCTTTCCAAGGGCAGGGAGCGCCACAGGCACGGCCCAGAACTAGGAGCCTTGTTACTCTGGTGCCTGGTGCACTGGAAATGCATCTAGATGGAGGGTTTCCAGAGGCACCTTGGCAGGGTGGTCAGCAAAGCCTGTTCTGTATTCCTCACTCCAAGCAACGCCCAGACGCTGAGCTGCCAGGGGTTGCTACAGTGACTCGGGGGTGCCAATGACTGGTCTGCACTAAGGAAAGCTGCAGAGAGGCCTAGTTTCTACAGAATGAGGCTGGGGTTTGGAACAGGTGGGTAACATTATCAGCTCTGCCACTGACTTGCTACATGACCTTGGGCAAGTCACCTCCCCTCTCTGTGACTCAGTTTCCACACCTTAGCAGTGGGGATAATGTTACCCAACTCGCAGGGGTGATAGTTACAAGGCTTGGTTCATTAAGATCTGTCAAGTGATTTGGGCTCCTCGTACTGTCACAGTCACGTCCCAGCTTTCTGTAGACTGCTAAACAGTGCGAATGCGTGACATGCCTCTGAGGTCACCTCCGGGCCTGATAGTGTGTGCGGGCCCCCTGCATGGCTCGGCATATGGGGATTTTCCCACTCGGGGTGGAGCACAAAGCATAGGGTCTCAGTGTCGCATGTCCTGCCTCAGTGGGGCATGGAAGCATGCTTGTGAAACAGTCCACTGCTTTGCCACTTGGTAGGAAAAAGCCACATTGAGGTCCCAGAGCTGGTGACGTGTCACAAGTGTTCATACAGCTACAGCAAAATACACAACAGAAGAGTGAGTCTATGGGATGTTATGGAACATTTAAAGCCAGGGAAGAGAGAGAAGTGAGGAGGGGGGAGCTTCCCTGCTGCAACTTCCATTTCAATTAAGCGTGTGGCTCCCCTCGCTCTGTCAGGAAATCAACGAGTCCCTTTTCCATTCCACCTCCCCCCAAGGTGCTTTGCAGCTAAGAAAGAGTTTGTTTGTTGAGACCTCCTCTCCTCTCCTACATACACCTACAGTGCAAGCCGATCGCTAGTTCCTGCATGGCAGGGCATGCTCCTGTTCAGAGCACTGTATCTTATCCCCGACAACACGCACCTTGTGCCAAAAGATACCACCGCACAGGACACCTGCAGGGTTGGTAAAGCTTGTCCCGAGCCATCAAACACACAGAGCAAAAGCCAAATTGTGAGACAGCAGGAGTCCTGCAGCTTCCTGGGCAATGCGTGTACATGAGAGCAGAGGGTTCTGACTGGAGACAAGCTGCCTTGGCTGCAATGAAATGCTTTAGCAGCACTGGTGCTCTTGTTCCATTGCACTGGCCACGTGACTCTGGCACGCCTCCAGCCAGCCTTTACTTTTTCCTTATACTGAGTCCTTAGTCACTTGGTGCACCCAGGAGTTTACTCCCAGGCCAGTTTCATGCTTATAAGAGACGGGGCTGCAGGGTGCACGGGCAGGTGCCTCTACATCCACTGAGGATTGCTGTGAGTACCTTTGGGTTTTTAAGATGGCGATGCTGTTTTTGTGGTTGAACAACAGGACCCCGTGGCCAGTGCATTTCTAGGTGATTATAGCCTGTCTTTCCAAGGCAGAGGGCCAAAGGGCAACCGGTGCTAACCACCCAGGAAATGCTACGATTGTAGCTAATTTAGCAATCTGTATTAATGTGGATCAGAGATCACTGGCTTTCCTTATTCCGTGATCTGAGTGAATCATGTGCACGTGCATGCTTAGCTGAGACAGAGGCTGTCGATATGTTTGTGGTGATACAAAGTACTGTGAAGCATTTGCAGTCACACACATTAAAATATAAAGTCTAGAGACACCATATGTATGAGACAGAGGATAGCTGACTGGCCTGAGCATCAGGTTTGCAATCGCTAGACTCCCTGGAACCATAAGTTTGGATTGTGGCAGGGTTGACTCAGCCCTTCATCCTTGCGGTGCAGATAACGGAGTTCCATGCGTTCACTGTGTATGGGGTGGGGCTTTTGGAGGACAGCTGACATTTTGAGATCCTGGCTGCCCTGAATGGATGTTTATGATCCCAGAGTAAGGATTTGCTCAGTGTTTATAGTGAAAATTGCCCTTTCTCTGATTGTTCTGTGATGTGCCGTGGGCTGCTCTACCAGCCTGGCTGTCACAGGGATAGCAGCGCTCTACGGCAGTTTTTCAAGTATTTTAGAGCTCTCTCATGCTGTGTAGTGTAAGTTGTGATGGAACACGATCCACCATCACACAGACACATCCAACAAAAACCGGTCTAACCCCTGGAATCTAAAGCGGAGTGCCTGACAGCTGACCTTTCTGGCAAACACACCTGGCTCAGAGTCACCCCCTTTGGTTTGAGTTTTGTACACTAAAAAGGCAGCGTGAATTGGACGTGATTTTTGTTCCTGTCTCAAGGCAGGTTATCTTTATCGTGCCTGCACACAGAATGCAGCTGTCTCAAGGTCTCTGCTGCCCTACTGCTCTGCACTTATCAGTTCCTATCAAGATTGTTGGTCAACCCAGATGAGGGGTGGATGGATGGATTTGTATAACATGTGACTTCCAGTAAATATTAGCAGCTACATGCAGAAGCTCCCTTTTAGGTGGGTCTTTGTGTTGGGAGGGCATGTGTGTGGATACATTCTTCTAGGAAATTCTGCTGTGGAACCCAGGCCCGAGGAAATTCCATGAACGTCTATTCCCCACTGACAGACCAGTGCAACTTCACTTTGGTTTCTCTCCTGTCAACTGCATCTCAAAATAAAGCAGCTATCAAGTGAAATACTAACCAAAGGGGAGAGAAGTTAGGAGAGAGAAATGAGGCATGGAAGGGACCTTTTCAGCTGAGAGCCATGAAGCGACGCAGAGAGGGCTTAACACTGTCCCAGATGGCAGGAGCTGCAGAGAAGACGGTTCTCTGCCCAGCCGGGGTGAGATTGTGCAAAGGGCCAGGGAGTAAGTGAAGGTATCAGGGAAGAGAGCCAGAGGCAGGGAGTTGGAGGGTTTTAAACACAAAGAGGGGCAGTTTGGATCTGGCTCCGGAAATAGAAGAGGTGTTTGAAGAAGGGGTGGGGTGGGGGAGGGGGGGTAACAATCTGTATATACGACATGAGGCTGAATTTGGCAGTAAGGATGCTCCTGGCCTGTCTGAGTCGCACAGATGTGCCACTGTCTGATCACACCTAGGACAGGTCAGTTTCCTGTTATAAAGGCAGTAGAGTTCTGTGTGACACTATGAACATGCCTCTTTGTGACATACCCAGATCTCAGGCTAATGAAGGGTGCAGGATCTGACTACATTTTGATGACATACTGAAATCCGTTTCTTAGATGTGATACCATTTAGCATCTAAACCAGGCTTTGCACTTACTTTAGATTAGATTTAAACAGTCTCTCCTGAAACACGTACAAAGCTGCAATTTGTGAGCATGGAACAGAGAAGCCTGACCCCTTTGCTTTTCCCCCATGTAACCTACATACTCTGTGTGGTTGTGATCTGATACATTCAATTTCAGCAGGCAGCATGGCAAAACCAGGGTTATTTGGGGGGTTCTTCCTGGCCAGGTGTTAACATACTGACAACTCCTGTCAAAGGATCCTTTCACGTAGACATTCCCGGGCAGTCCCCAACATGCCTGGGAAATAACATTTTTCTGGAAGAGTAGAGGTGCATTATGGTAAGTTCTTCGGTAACACATGCTCTCATTATACCATGTTATGACATGGATAAATCTCTGTTAAATAGCAAAAATGATTGCCCTGCAGGCAAAAGAGCTGCAGCCGAACACAGACATGCCTCCACTGATAACCTTATCGTGTCTTAACAGCTCCAGGATTGTCTTCAAAGATCCTTCAACAATAACAAGCTATTCTTTTAAGGAACTGTGTGCTGATAACTCAGAGAGAGCAGTAGCCTGTTTTATATCCCATTTCAATACTGCATACAATACACGGCTCTTTTCTTTAGCACAGATGTCCTATCACCTACCAGTCAATGTCCACTCAGTTCATGCATCTCCCATTTGCATGCCCTTTGCCTTCAGTAGGATTCTGGTGGGAGTGACCGGTTCCTTGCCTCTTAGAGTTATTCCTTTGACAAGAGTAGATATTTCTTTCTGAATTAGCCTGTTCACGGCCGCTATGCACCAGAACCCTCTATTTTAAAAAATTAATTATACTTTGCACGTACACTGCCTGATTTTCAAAAGGAAGAAGCCCAAAATATTTTGCAGTCACCATAATGCATGTGAAATTTCATATCTAGTTCAGGTGCCAAAGTTAGACATCTAAGTGGTGATTTGCATGAGCTAATTATCTATTGCACTTGCATTTCTGTCCATAGTCCTGGGCTTCTGGACTTTTGAAAAAATGGACCCAGGGTAATTAGCACCAGCACTTGACAAGCATTCATTAAGATATCTGTGCCCTATTTTACAAAGACTTACACTAGTGAAGTTACTTGCTCTTGCTCAGAGCGAGTCAGTTGCAAAGTTGGAGTTCGAACCCTGGACTCCCAAGTCCCAATGCCTTACACTAGTTACTAGCCCAGAGCCACCACCTTGCCTTTTTCCAGAGCACACTTTTGACAACAGCCATTAAAGACCCTGGCTATTCATTTGTGTTTTGAAATACGTGGCCTCTTAATATAGATTTTTTTTTTGCATTGTATTATGTGATATGAATTATTGTGTAGCTCACTCACAGGTAAGAGGACAAAACCAAACCTTCACATAATCCCTAACATCCCATAGTGCAATGTGGCATTTGCTCCGGGCTGCATTTCTTGCACTCCATATATATTAATAATCCTCAGATACATCGTCAGTCCGAGTGATTGTGCTATGTTTTCATGGAGTCCAAAGCCGGAAGGGCCCATTGTGATCATCTAGTCTGACCTCCTATTTTCAAGGTTCTTGTCTCAGTTTGGAGAAATTGTGACTCTGCTTTTTCTTGTAAAAATGTGTTGTTCCCATTCGGGTGAGAACTGGAAAGAAAGAAAGACAACAATGGCTTCCTGAAAGGAGCTGTTGAACAAGCATTTTGAAAAAAGTCTTGGACCGCTTCCAAAGGAGCTGTCCCTGGTCTAGGTGGAGCACAGACAAACTAAATGTAGATGTCTTTACTCAGCGTGCATACCTAGTGGCTTCATCAGGGGACTAGCTCCCAGGACACCTGGGTTCTACTCCCTTTCTAACTTCCCAAGGTGGATTAATCTGTCACCAGAGAGATCTCCCTCTTAGGATTCCATTTCTAATAGAGACTAGATCTTAAATGTGTTCCCTGTGCTGTCACCTCTGTATTATTCCTACCCTTTATTTTTGGTCCCTACTGTACCCTTTGGGTATTTATAGACCTTTAGCCTCTTCCTTCCCACTAGCTTTATTATTAATGTCATTTCCCTCACTGATCAAAGGCAGAGACTGTCTTACGCTGCGTTTGTATAGGAATGAGCATAATAGGGCCTCAGCCTAGCTGGGGCTTCTAGGAGCTACTGTGATAATTAATAGCAAATAATGGTAGTAGCACCAATCTGATGTAAACTGAGCTTGTTCTATCTGAAATGTCTTTTAATCCAATTTTTGCCCTATTGATGCAATTTCTAATGCCAGAATTTTTTCATTTGTTGCAATGAAAATCAGACCTAATCAACCTGCTTAGATGTTTCTTCTCTGCTACTGCAACCTCCTTTCTTTAAGTCCAAGTACATTCCAGAGTCGTAGGACTTATTGGAGGAGCCAAAATATTGAAACACTGACAGCCTTTCACTATTCAAGCACATCTCTGAGTTAATCCCATGCATTTTTCCAGGGCCTTTCACACCCAAGAATCCC
Organism: Malaclemys terrapin pileata; assembly: GCF_027887155.1. Taxonomy (NCBI): domain Eukaryota; kingdom Metazoa; phylum Chordata; order Testudines; family Emydidae; genus Malaclemys; species Malaclemys terrapin. The sequence goes on along the minus strand of NC_071523.1, from coordinate 19,699,192 downwards.
AGTGTGTCATGGGATAGAGGTCACTTCCCCTATCTTCTGAAATGCAGCCATTTCTGGGGCGGGCCAGAGCAGCCATTGTGCACCAGTGACTGGGGATGTAATCTGCTCTTGTGATAAGACTCTTTAATAACATCCATCCCGAGGCTGATATTTATCATCTAGAGCTTAGGTCCAAGGAAGGGTTTTACAGAGACATGGTCGAAATCCCATTCGAATACTCCCCGCAAACCCAGTGAAGTCTGAGCTTGTCTGCAGTATCAAACTGCACCGAGTTTTACCATTTACTGCCCTGCATCCTGAGCAGGGGAACAGAATTCCAAACCCCACTAAGGACAAAGCTACTTCATTGCTTATATCTACTGGCGCTGCTTCCTGTGACGGGGACAGGAGAAAAGAGAAGCATTTTCCCATAGCGCTTTGAGAGCCTAAAACCAAAATCTAATCTAAACATTCTGTGTGAAAAGGCCTAATCAAAACATCTCTTCCCCCCCAGTTCTCCCTGTTCTGCAGAACCGCTAGGCGGATGTGTCCCAACAGATTCTGAACTGATAAAAATCTTATTTATCTTCAGCTGTTGACACAGAAGCGTCTAGACTTGTCTACTTCAGGAGGCTTGGATCCGAGTGCTGCTTCTTTCTTCCTTGAAGGAAATGATTTGCCCAACAATTACTTTTTCCCCCACTATCTCCCCCTACAACCCCCCCTCCTCCTCCTCCTTACATTCCAGTCTCCTCATTAGTCCTACTCAAGACGTGTCCGGGACTGCAGTCAATGGATCCCAATAAAGCCACTAGACTGGCAAGAGGGAGAGAGAGAAGAAAAGTGCTGCCTCGGGCTGCTAATTTCCTTGTACTCCCTAGCAAGCAGCTGTGGAGCTGCATCCCAGGGCAGGTTTGGACAGATCACAGCAGAGAGGTGATAATAATGTGTCTGTCATTTTACTCAGACATGTAGGATCTTGCAAACCGCAAATACCGTTAACTGGCTCGGACGAATCTGTTACAACAGATCCTGGAAGACATGCTGACTGCAGGGCTTTTTTCTTTCTAATTTTTTTAATAACCATTTTTTAATCATTGGTCTTTATAATTTCTCACTGAGCTGGAAATTCCATCACAAGTTACTTTGTTTCCCTTTTAGCGTGAGGAAGGATGTGGATGTGTCCAGGGCACCATGTGCACTGTATCGGGAGATGTACACAAGACTTACACGGACTGTCTATAAAACTAGAAAGTCCCAGTCCCATCTGACCCCACTTCCCATCCACTTCGTCCCGCCCTCCAGAAGAAAAGAAGTGGAGTTAGTGACCGTTAATGATCAAGTTGAAGAGAACAATTTCAGTTCTTTCACACTGAGCTGCTTGGTTCTGGACAGTGGTGATCACAGGATGGCTGCAAGTGAATGTTTAAACGAGCAGGACAGTAAAAGGTTGGGAATATAAAGGGGATGTAACAATACCTAGCTCCTATACAGTGTTTTCCTCCATAGGCTCAGAGCTCTGTACAAAAGGAGGTCAGTAGCATTATCCCCATTTTATGGAATGGGGAAACTGAGGCATAAAGAAGGGCAGTGACTTGCCCCAAGGCCACCCAGCAGAGCCGGGAGTGGAACCCAGGACTCCTGAGGATCATACGTCTTCCCAAAATCTCCCCTGGCTGCAGCTATACAGTGGGTAGAGGTTCCACCCAGCTGTGGGCATTGCTAGCCCCACCTTTAACTCGAATGTAACGTAGCTCTCGCAATAAACAGATTGTCATAAAATTGCCTCTTCACCCGGAAGGCTTCATGGACACAGGGACACAAAGGTGTGCATAGCATCCTAGCTTTGAAAGGCTTGCTGTGGGCTCTTCCCAACGCGGCAGGACCCTTGGTTTCCTCTATGGATACTGCAATTGTTTGCCTAGCCAAAAGCTCCTTATGCAGAAGAAGGCTTTGTTCCGAACAAACACAAGGTGAGCAGGGAGACTCGCAAGGATCCCCATGCCAAGATCAGCTCACCTCATCCCTTCAGAGGGTGGGCTTTGCTCTGCCCAAGGGCTCACTCCACACCTGGGGGATCTGCAGGAGGACCTGTGACCGCCAAACCCAGCTCTCATTGAGGCTGTTACCAGAGACTCCCCAAGGCTGCACCCACCTGCTGCACCCCAGATCTATTAGCAGGACCACAAATGAATAGATTTCTTGTTCTTCAGCCTGCATTTTTCTGTGCTTACTATCCTGCCATTACTCCTAATTACAGTCCCATGGTTCACCCTAATTGATTTCCCTCCCTCCCTGACATTTACACCTTTAAAATACCTGTCGACTGGGCTCACATCCTCTCTTACTCATTGCTTGGCCGAGCCACACATACTTAGTTCTTTTCAAATCTTTCCAGTACATCTGACTCGCTCTCCGTCTGGCTACTTTGACCACGTGACCAAGTCTTCACAGAGACCAAGTGCCACTAAGAAACAAGCAGAAAACCCAGCAATGCAGTTGTTTTGGGGTGTGTCGGGGAACTCGTGGGGGTAAAGAGTGAAGAAATATGGTTGGGGGAATCTAGCTGAAAACGCTGGTGCAAAAACACAGGTCAATAGAATCTGACCTGGAGTCAAATCCTAATTAATCTTTAGCAGCTAGCACTCCCTGAACAGGCCCCACGGTGCATTGTCACAGAGAGCCTTTGCCCAAAGACCTCACAATCTAAATAGAGAGAGGAGGAAGTATTATTATTATTTAATTTATTATTACCCCGTTTTACTGATGGGGAAACTAAGGTGCAGAGAGATTTTCCAAGGTTCCCCAGAGAGTCTGTGGCACAGCCGGGAACTCAGACCAGCTCTCCTTGGTGCATTCTGACACTATCAGCTCAGCACTGACACCACCTTCCCTTCGTTCGCAAGCTGTGAGGCTCCAGGGTGGTGAAAGAGCCTGAGTGGGCAATCGGGGCTTCAGCGCATTCCCTGCATCGCTGGGAAGTGCTCCCGTCTCTATTGCATGGTGGTTTCCATGAGCACTTAGTATTTTCCAGTTTGGATTCAGAAAGGCACTTGAAAGCCATACAGAGAATTATTGGGATGTCCTTTTAGCTAAGAATGAAACTTCTGGGTTCAAGTAATGGCCCCCATTCTAGAATCATTCACAAGGAGTTTCCTTGTTCCTCATGCACAAGAGAGGTCTACAGGCTGAGTACAGAGCAGCCCTTCTGAAATGAAATTCTGGCTTGCAAAGCATTGAGATCGGAGCTATTTGCTGAGCAAGACCAATTCTCCAGCCCTCCAGTACACCTCTCCCCCAAGATCTGCCTGATGGTGACACACGAAGTGATATTAATGGCAGGTACATTTAGGACCAATGAAAGGAAACACTTCTTCACACAGCATGTATTCAAACTGTGGAACTTCTTGCTGGAGATGCTGTAGGTTGACTTAATACAAGGCTGGATTTGCACCTATGCAGGCTTAAAAAAAGGCATCCAAGCTCATGCTTCGGGAGACCCGCTGATCACTCCAGGGGTCAGGAAGGAGGATTCCCCTAACGGCATTGCATAAAGGGGCAGGTGCACTATGGTTCATTTTGTTTGCCCCCCAGTATAACCTCAGCTATGGGTCCCCACTGGAGCTAATGGATGGACGCTCTGATCCAGGATGGCGCATCCTATGTGCCTAAACATGAGATCAAGTGCTCTTGCATTATCCTATACTGGACACATACATGTTATTACTGAATTCCAGGCTGTGTGTATTTATCTTTACTTGGTCAGGCTACTCAGGAACCATAAAGGAGTCATGCTACATCTCAAGCTTTACAGGGCATAGCATGGAGCAAACATTGGCTAATACCCTTTTTCTACACCAGTGGAGGAGACGACTCTTGTGAGGGCTGTTTTGCTGTGCTCTGTAGCACAGTTGGGATTAGGGAAAGGCTCGTGCATACCAGAGTTGTGCTGCTGACTTGAGAGGTTTTCGAAGTGGCTTTTCCTCAGAGCTGTATTTTGTAAATTTGGTTACTATGTCCAATGTGCTTTTTGTTCTTTTTGTAATTGCACCAAATTCCCAGTTTATAGGTACAGTCTTCCTATCAGCAACAAGAACCCCAAATCCCTAACACCGAGACGATGATAACTGGAGCATAAATATACCAGCCTCCTTCTCCCTCCGCATATACGACGCTGGCCTCTGTGTCCCTGCTCACCATTGCTGGAGCCAGAGACCTCCCCTCTGCAGCTTCTGACATCCCACGACTTCCTTTTGTATCTTCCTGCCTGACTCTCCAGGTGATTTCAAACCTCAGCAGGAAACAGGTGTCCCTGAACTTCTCTGCTGCTTGATAATGCTGCAGAATTTGGAGTGTGGGAGAGAGGCTGATCAGCTGCAGGCTGTCATGTAAATAGAGAGGTCTCAGTCTGACACCACTGGAAACTGTCTGAAGTTTGTGTTTGAAGTCAGGGTTAGGCCCTAAATGAATTGGCTGATATAGGAGAGAGACAGAGGTGAGCGAATGGCCCAGAAAATTCCTGCATTTCAATCACTGGAACAAGGTGTAAATCCAAGGAGCCTAGTTACTAAACAAGATTTAAGATGATTTTGCTTTGGCAAGTAAACCATTGGGAACAGGCATTCAACCATTTGCATAGCACATGTCAGCTTCCTGCCACATGCCCCCTAAGTACATGGGGCAACATAGTAAGATACAGTCCCTGCCCCAAAGAGCTTACAATTGAAATAGACGAGACAGACAAATGGCAGGAAAAGAAGTGATTTTTATCCCCATTCTACAGATGGGGAACTGAGACCCAGAAAGACAAGTGGCAAGCCCAAGTCTGTGGCAGAGCTGGGAACTGGCTCAGATCTCCAATCCCTTAACCACAAGACCATCCTCTCTCCAAGCCGCTGAGGATGGCAACGCACAGGTACATTGCCCCCGCCCCTGAATCCGTCACTAGAATCCACTGGAGGGTATGAGAATGTCACTAATCTGCTCTAATACTGAAGAGGAAAAAACCTAATCCTCCCCACGTAGCAGGAGAAAATACAGCAGGCAAACAGCCTTCCAGATGAGATCAACATGCCCCTCTTTAGAGAACAAGCCCTGCTGAACGAGGACTGCTACAATCAGGTGGGCTGTCCGACTTCCCTCCCCCACCCCCAGCAGTGCCTGGTAGCAATTCTGTAAAGGACCCGGCATTCCGTTTTCCTCTTTTCAAGTGAATCGGCCAGTCGTGAGAGGTGCCCGACTGACAGCCTGGGAGAATCAAGGCCTTTCTTTATGCACAGAATAGGTGCGGTGTAGGCTGCATCAGTGCAAGCTCTGCAGCTGGGCACTTCATCCGGGGCAGCCCAGAGGATGGGAGGAGAAGGAAATTCACCCTTCACAGCCCATGCAGTCCAAGGACTCTTTGGAAAGATAGCCAGCCGGGGGCAGTTAGCGCCAACTGTGCTGCAGCTATTGTGATCTGGGTAACAAGGCCAATCAATCTGGGCTGGAATTTTGTCTAATTTCACCCCCACTCAAACACTGGGAGTATGAAAGTGTGGCTGAGGTTTGGGCATTATTGGGCTCCTGGTCCATGCAGGGGACAGTGTGAAAAGAGGAGCAGACAGGGCTAGAGAGGGAAAAGGCCAGTGAAAAGAGCGATATGGTGACCATGGCTCACACTGGTGAAAGGCAGCAGATTTGGCCTGGCCACCCTTCCATCATGACCACGGATAGGGCCAAACCTGCGACCCCCAGGAGCCAGGTTTCAACGCCACTCACTTAAACTTGGCTCAACTGCCCCTCTGTCATGACACGACAGGTGGGTGGGCAAAATCTGAGAGGTGGGGGGCATCATACTCAAGTGTTGCCTTAGGCAGCAGGTTGCCTTGAGTGGCCTCTGACTATACAGGAGGTGGGGGGAGTGCGCGTCTGTCCTCAGTGCAGGGCAGCACCGGCTTCCCGTGGTGAGCACAAAACATGCCTTTATTTATTTGTAATTACAAATGTGTTTAAAATGGCAAGAAAACCCCCCTCAAAATAATGTGTGAGGTTCAGGCCTGGGCACACCTAGGCATCAGAGCCACCCACTCCTCACACAGCTCACTGAACTCAGACTGGATGCCCGTAGCTACCAGGTCTGGCGTCAAGCTCCCTCTTCCCCCAGTCCCCAGGCTCAGGTCTATTTTCCATTGGTTCAGAGACAGAAACATAGGGAGAGATTTTCACAAGCACCAAAATGTGCCTGGAAAACATGTACCTGGCCAAGCATGCAAATTGCTCCTGCGTTTCGGTGCATGTACGTGCATACTCAGAGCCATGGAAATCAGGCCTGGAAGAATGCTTTTCGTGACCACTGCTCATGGCTCCCGAAGGAGACTGATTCTCACCACATGGGACTTTCTGTTGTTACCACATAGGTAACAAGGTCCGGTCCCTCCGCTGACATAACTCAGCTGGGCCTCACTGACTTTAGAGGACCTCAGAGGTGTCATGCAGGGGTGAATGGAGCTTGCAGAGGCCCAGGAATATTTTGATGCAGTGCTGCTAATTTACAGGGGCCCTAACTGTCTAACTGGGCTCTGCTGGCAGCACCAAGGAGGGAGAATTCGCTCTTCATGCTAAAGAGCAAACGGCCTCACATCAATCAGTGCGTTCCATAAACTTCTGAGATAATGTAACTGATACCACGGTCATGTTGGAACAGCCGACTGCTCCAGCGTCTTCCCAGGGCCTGCCGAAAATAGCTCTCACGAACACTGCCACGGGCCTTTCTCCGCAATCCCACTGTAGCTGGGACTTAGGAGCGTGAGCCATGCCCAGCTGGAGCCAATGGAAAGACTCCCAGTGTCTTCAGTGGTCTCTGGATCAGACCCCCGCTGCGGATGCTTTCCTATTTCTGCCATTCCAGCTCTTTCACCCACTCAGATTTCTTTTCAGCTGCTTGGAGACAAGCACAAGTGTGCAGAGCTCAGAGGCAGAGTGTGATCTGACTCACGGCCATGGCCCTTATTAAGGGACATTCAGCAGACTGTTGAGTGTTCCACATCATTAAGGAGCGGTGCCAGGAGTTAGTTATTTCCTACTGCTGCTGCTAGAGGGAGACAGATTTTTGCCATTGTTCGTTTACAGGGTATTTTAGATGATGACTGTAGCAGGCGCAACCAACTTTTGGGATACATTGTTCAGTCATCCTCTCCCTTCCCTGCTCTCCCCATCCCAGCCCCTGGCCCTAACATTTATGCAGTAAGAAATCAAGCTGTGAAATTGGAGAATCAATCTAATTAGGCTCCTATAACATGCCCATCACTGTAGTATCTAACTGACTTAGCTCTGGGGTTGGACCTGGTTTGGATTGGGTCACCTGGTCCAGAACTATTCATATCCCTGACAGGCTGATCTCTAGTCCCAGCCTTGAATCTCTCCAGTCATGGAGATGGTCACAGTCTCCCTTAGCAGCTTGGTTCCATTCTCTGGATTGTGGTTGAAACAATGTAAGTGAACTGGGCACTAAATCCACCGCAGGCCTATGTCAAGATTTCAGTCCGGCACTGCTCCACTTCATTTTGAAGACTATCCAGTTTCTAGCTTCAGCGTGCGAACTTGGTCAGCAGCTGAGGTCTGGGGTGAACATTGTCTCCTTCCTCCAAGAACAACATCCTCACCAGGACCAGGATGGAGAGTTACACCTTCTGTGGCAGAGCTGGGGTCTGATTCTCTATTGCCTGCACCACGTGCAGTCATATCCACCTGAGCGAAGAGAGTGCAAAGTGCTAGTGTAAACCATTAGCAAGGCCAGGCAATGGAGACTCAGGCCCACAATGCTGGACTGGATGGACCCTTCATCTGTTCTGGGTCATCAGGGAATGCAGGGACAAGTCCTGATCTGAAGGAGGAGGGTAGTTTGATTCCTAGGGCTCTTTTTTAGTGAGGCCGCGGGAGGCCAAAGACCCTATTAACGGTTCTGCTGGCTTTGGTGAGGACGATAATGTTTTTAGAGGGGAGGGAAGCAGCAGTCAGTCTGAAATTGTACTTGAGAAAAATACTAATTATCTATCAGTTACCAGCTGGCTGGCGTGGCAAGGGGGCTGAATGTGAGAAAACAGCCGAGATCGGCTCCCAGCTCTAGCATGTACAGGCAGCTCCAGGCAACAGAGAGTCCTGACAGCTTCCAACAAGCAGGTAGGCACCCTGCATGCCCTGTCTTGTACTACTACAGATCCACTCCCTTCCTCCCACCCCAGGAAACAAGCCACCAGAGGGACCTTCCAAGGCACAGAAAAAATCTCATTTTCAGGGTCTGGCCCACCTCATGGCCTTTTCTAACAAAGAGATTGTTAGAAAAAACAACCTGGCTCCAAGGTTTTGCATAAAATACAACAACGGCTTTATTTCCAAAGGATTGTGCTAAGAGACAGAAACCACTAATGCTTTGCTGAGAGACAGGTTTGGTCTGACGGTCAGTGCACAGGACAGGCACTCCGGAGTCACATGCATCTTCTGCAGGAGATTCCCATGGAGAAGCCCTAAAGAAACATTCTCTGACCCACATAAGCCCTCAATTTGCAACTGAAGCCTCGGTCCCTTTCTCTGTTATTCCCTTTCATAGATTCATAAAGTCACAGATTTTAAGGGCTGAATGACGATTTTGTCTGACCTCCCTCCTAGCACAGGCCAGGGAACCTTGCCAGTAATTCCTGCACTGAGCCCATACTTGATGCTTGAGCTAGAGCTTCTCTTTAGAAAGATATCCAGCCTTAACTGAGATGCTTCAAGTGTTGGAGAAACACAACCTTTGGTAAGTTGTTCTTACGGTTAGTTATTCTCACTGTTAAAGATTTGCGCCTTATTTCTAGTCTGAATTTGTCTAGCTTCAGCTTCCACGCATTGGACCGCATTATGCTTTTTAATTCTAGACTAAAGAGCCCCGTACTACCAGAAATCTTTTCCCATGCAAGTACTTGGAATAGCAGTATGTCAAAGCACACTATGCAACTTTCAGTGTGTGGTACCAGGATCCACATAGCCACTTAGTGCGTGGCAAGCTGGTCACTGCAGATTTAAACCCAGGCTTACTGTGCACTATTCCTCTGTGTAGAGATACTCTCAGTCAAATGCCTTACAGAAGTTTAAGTATATTATGTCAACACACTTACCTTTATCAACCAAACTTGTGTCCTCATTGAAACACAACATCAAAGACCTATTGACAAGACCTATTTTCCATAAATCCATATTGACTGGTATTCATTATGCTAGCCCCTTTTAATTCTTTACTGATTGTATCCCCCTATCAGCCTACCCATGATTATGCCTTGGATCATTATCAGGCTAACTGGCCAAGCGGGTCTTTGATCATCCACTGGCTTTTTCTTTTTTCTCTCCAATCCAGTGCTCCACGTTTTATTTAACACTAGTGGTTCAGAGAGCTCTTTGGCCAATTCTTTTAATGCTCATGGGAGCAATTTATATGGTCCTGTTGATTTTAAAATGTTTAATAGTTGTTGTTTACAATCCTTCCTAGTACTGATGGAATAGAAAACATTTCTGTATCTCTATAAGATATGAAAACATCTTTTTTCTTTCTGAACACAGAACAGAAATATTTGTGGACTACTACTTTCTGCATCATGATTAATAATTTTGCCATCTTTGTTTAGTATCAGAATTATAGCAGTACTAGGATTTCATTTGTTCCTGATATATTTAAAGAAATCTTTCATGCTGTCCTCAACCCCACTGGCCATAGAGTTTTCATTGATACCTTTAGCTTCCCTTATCAATTGTCTGTATTTCCTAACCGCTGATTAGTACTTCTTTGGTCGAGACTGTCTGCTGTTTGCATATAGCAAGCGAAATTAGACTGTGATCACTTGATTCAATTGTAATCATTTTCTTTGCACAAATACTCATTCTCCAGTCTTGTATCCAGTGGGGAAATAAAGAATGCAGTCTAGTGGAGAGAAAACAGACCTGGAAAATAATCTCTTTCTTTTAACAGAAAATACAAAATTACAAAGTTCAGACACTTTGTCAATCAGGGATGAGTTTCGCTGCCAATCCAGCATGACCAGTATTTGTTAAAAGAGAAGATATTACAATGGTCACTGCAGAGTCACATGGGAACTTATGCTCCCTCCAGCAACACAGCTGATGTTTGGAACCAAGCATCTGACACAATTTTCACTGTCCAAAATACAGGGAAATGATAGGCCTGATTCTGATCTCGCACAGGTTTTACATGTTGTAACTATACAGACTTTAGTGGAGTTACTCCAAATTGACTTGCAGTGGAGTATATGAGAGCAGAATCCAATTTTTATCTATCTCACACATTCATTCCACATATTCATTCTTTTACTGTGGTATCGAAGTGCCTACAACTTCCTGGAGGCTAATTTTCAAAAGTATATTTGAGCCATGTGGGCTTACATGCCTCGTTCAGGTGTTAAAGCTGATCTGGGCACTTGAATGCATGGCTGGGGATGATAATTTGGGGTTCCAAACATGAAAACTAGCCTCTCATGTTAGTCATTTCCTCCCCCCCGCACAGATCAGCTTCATTCCAAGTGTAAGGATACAATAAACCAGGGTTGCAGCCACCACAGTGTGCTATGCTGAAACAGTCTGGGACTTTCGTTCTATTTCATTCTAAGCGGAATTCTACTGACTCTGAATGAAATGCAAAGTAGGTTCCACTGTGCTTCCCGTGAGATAAGAATATCCTGATCTCGATCATTTGTCCTGCGTTAGTGCAAGGTCCTGGGAAGATCCCAGCTTCTTGAGCAGGGCTCTGTAATAATTGTAGAACTGAATATCCCGCAAAAGTATCCACCCTCGCTTTTATGTGGAGCCCAGTGCATGACGGCAGAGGATGTTGGTAGTATAATCAGTGCTGTGTGGACGCCCATGCAGTGGAGACATCATCAATGAAGCTGAGCATGCCCAGATCTCTAGTGACAGAGAACACACTCGCCAGTCCCAAAAACAGAGGTTCCACTAACCTGGGACACCACAGTCAGCAACAAAGCTGAAAGCGATAGAACAATGGCACTGAAACAGAACAAGGGCTGTGATGCAGTCAGTGGCTGCGCGCCGTACGGGACGAACCCAACGCACTTGTTTCTGTGCTGCTCTGTCCTTAACTGTTGCTGCTGCTAGTGTGACCAGACAGCAAGTGTGAAAAATCGGGACGGGGGTGGGGGGTAATAGGAGCCTATATAAGAAAAAGACCCCAAAATCGGGACTGTCCCTATAAAATTGGGACATCTGGTCACCCTCGCTGCTGCTATTGTGGGAATGATGTGGCATTGGGTATATACACAGTGTGTGTATTCCAGGCACAAATCCTATGATCAGTGAGCATTTGAGAGCAGGAAAAGGGCATTTTCCTAATGGTTCATTCAACTGTGATCAGTGGGTGCTCCTTCAGCAGGTGCTTTCCCTTGATTCAAATGTACTGAACAGCTCCTGTCCACAGCTCTGTGTCTGTGTGTATTAATGTCAGGAGTATTGTAAGAATCCAGCAGGGCATTCTCTGCAATCCGGGATCTGTTCCTGTCCCAGTGAAGCCAGCTGGCTAGCACAGGCTGCACCGTCTCTGGCTTTTCATTGTCTTTCAGGAGTTTGTAGCTGATACACTCCGCTTGCATCACTGGTGGGAAATACCAGACCAAGTAGGCTACTGAATCCCCCTGGGAAATGCTGAGTTTATTTTCTTTGCTGTTTGCCGCCGGCTGATTATTAGTATCTCACCTGCACTGTCAGGGGATGGGATGTCAAAGTGCAGGCCTCACGATTAAAGCAGCCCTGCCTTTTGTATCTGACCAAACCATGTTCGATGACCACCATGCTACCCCCGATCCATGTGGTGGCTCCCAGCTCACGGGAGTGCCCAAGGAGGGAGGAATCTCAGAGATGAGACCCATCACAGTAGCTTACATTTGTTTTCCATTTGGCATCCCTTCCTTTTGAACAGCCCCATCAAAGAACCAGGGTTTGGGCAGAAAATTCCATCTTTCATCCAAATCTGGCCCTACCGATTTACCTAGGTTCTTACCTGGCTCCTATCACAGGCCTGAGTCCCTCCACTAGCTGGGCAATTCCTACTGACCTTCACATTTCACCGAGGGAACTTTCCCCCCAAGGGAAGACGAACAGGCTAGGGTTGTTTCTTACCCTCAGGGCCTAATGTTAATCCCAGACCTAACCCAGGGAGATACCCCATTGTTAATCTACACATCACAGACCCAGAGAGGGGCAGGGGATACACTGCCATCCAGACACCCTGTCCTCTTAACTAGAATGCTGGCCAGGTACAGATTCCCCATAAAATGTTTGGGCCGGCTCCTCAGCTATTTACACCAGAGCATCTGGTCCTTTACGCCAAGCCATGAAGTAAGTGATGATCCCTTGAAAACCAGATTTATTTTTGGTTTGCTTTAGAAGCTCTGTTGCTGTCTTAGAGCCGCTGCTGAAGACTGAGTGGTCAGTGCTACGCCGTACGGATTGACCTTGCATTTGCTTTATTTTACACCACAATGGCTCCTTATTCTTTGCCGATACCAGAATCCAGTATATTTTGGCGTAGAATTGCCGGGAGATCATACCGACGAGAGCTCGTTGTGTGCTGAGGGCACCGGGATAGGAGTTCCCTACTTCAGCGCTGTGCTGGGAATGCTTAGAATTCAGCAGTCCCGTTCATCTCCCTTGCCTGCTCACCTGGGAGCCCCGCGGAGGTGACCCCTCACTGCTCTCCCTATTCATTGTCATGGGGCAGCTTGGCTGTCTAGAATTACAAAACAAACTGCTGGGAGACAGCTGTTATAAATCACCCTTTTAACCCCTTCCCCGCCACGCTCCCACTAGGCAATATTCCGAGTGCACTTTCCATTCCCACACGCAGCAGCTAGAGGGGTGACATGTATTGGACTGACAAGAACAGAATAGGAGCTGCAGCTATTTGGGGTTTCAACGCTCTTAGCCCATACATTAAGCAGCCGGAAGACAACTTTTTGTCCATCGTTAAAAGGCCTTTCACAGTAATTAAACACATCAGCTTCCAAAAATAAGTCATTGTCACACGTAGGGCTGATACATGTTACTCATGATCTGCTGTGCTGGTTTGGTAGCACGGTCAAACCATAACCCTACAGGAAACCCCTTTGCTCCCTTTCTGTGTCAGCTGTCTCACCTCAGTCTTTATACCCTGGCAGGCATTCCCCCAGGGAAAGGAATTCTGTCTATAAGATGCATCTATTTTCCCAGGCATTTCTTGGTGGGTGAGAGCTGAGTGGGTGCTTTAGTTGCACTGGGAGTTTTTTTGTGAATACTTTGTTTCCAGAAAAATGTCTAGGACAGAAATGTTTTAAAAATAAATAAGTGTCAATAATTTTTTTTCTTTATGGGCCATGCTTATGCAAAAGCCCCTATGACATGAATTTAGGACCTAACCGCTGATGAGAAAAGCAGCACCCTTCTTCTCTCAGTCATTTCCCTGTCCCTTGCTCTGCTGAGATGACGCTTTTCATAGACCTCAAGACATGCTGTGAAAGCCATGGGCTGAGTGGCTGGCTTTTGGCGTACTTGTAGGGACAGGTCTATGCAACTGTGTTATCCACTGGCTGCTCTGTTCGTTTTTCTTATTGTGTGATGTTGCTGAATGATATTTTTGTGGCTGCAAGTTTAATTCTCATCAGGGCTCCTAGAGCTTGAGTGATTCATTTGCTATTACAAATTAACAGAAATAAAAAAATATGAAAAATCTAGGGATCTACTGTGTCTGGAAATAAATCCTGAAAATAAACCCCACTATTTCCCAAAGTTTTGCTTATCAGGCTTGAGTTATATTTGCTACCTCTAAAGGTGGCATCCAAAATACCCTCTGCTGACTATCGAATAACTATACATGTTGCAGCTGACATTGCAATGTCCACGGTATATAAACATGCACTGTGTCTCCTTCTGCAAAATGATACAGAGACAGTAAAGGGTTTGATGCAGATTCATTGCGAACATTTCTACAGACACACATGCATCTCTCTACTGAAGTCAAGACGAACTCATGCAACTTACTGTCCAAGTGGCAGACTTGGCTGTGCTGGATTGCTGGAACGTCACCTCGAAGTGGTGGGGCCCAGGGTAGTCAGCGTTGGAGGGGATGACAGGAGCTGGGGACATGGCATCAAAGGTAGAGCTGGGCTGCGAGTAGGGAGAATGCGTTGGGACATTGGAGGGGTGCTCAGAGTTGTAAGGGCTGGTGGAAGCCGCTCTGCTGCCGATGCTCTGATCCATGCTGCTGTTCAGCAAATTAAACTGGGACTGGAGGAAGGGAAAAGGGGAGGAGGGGAAAAAAAAGAAAACACCAGCCAGTTTAGAGACAATGAAATCTCAGCTACACTTCTCCAGGACTTCAGGTGTCCTGTTACAGCCTCCTTAAAGGGCCAGCGCACTGGAACATTAGCTGAAATACCTCCTCTGGGTTGGTTTGTTTTTAAAACAGGTCACCACTTGTGAAAGGGATAAAACCTGACACATTGACATCACCCCCTTTTGTCAGCTTCATCCATAATGGAGGCAGCCAGGTGCCAAGATTCCTGGATTGCCAGTGCACTTTACAGTGTAAAACCACCTCTTTCGCTAGCAGGGAAATCACCGCGTCGCTAGGAAGAGATGTATATTTGCTGTTTTCTGCTACTCCCCTTATGGGAATGGCCTATTGACTAGAAAATGATAATGATCTTAGAGCTCACCCTACAAAATACACCAATACTACAGAACTCCATAGGATGCCAGAACAAGTGTGATGGAAAGGCTCTCATCCTCTGTTAAGTTCTGGAAATGTTCAGAGGGATTTCTATAGATCCCCGTTGGTTCCATCAGGGACCTTTCTGTAAGGGCTCATTCACTTCCATTTCAAATGGCAGGACTTTCAGTTCATGTGGGACCAAACCAACCCCCACCCCTGAGCCAAACACTCCCAAACTTCACACAGGAACCCAGGCCAGGAGCCAAACTTTGCAAATGGCTCCTGTCTTTCTAAGGGGCTGAACCAAACCCCCAGAGTCCAGCCAACCTAAGTTTTGTGGGGTTTGAACTCTGGATCTCTTTTGTAGGTTGGGTCCACCTTAGCTGTAGAGAAGCCCCATCCCAGATGCTCAGCAGTAGCCAGACTTTACACTATTTCATAGAAGGAAGGAAGGAAGGAAGGAAGGAAGGAAGATCTATTAGTAAACTGAAAACAAAAGAATCAGTTCTGAAGAGAGACTGATGCTGATGCCTTGAATTTACCTTCCAGCCTTTCTGATTATCTTTCTTCCCAGGGTTTGTTCATTGCTTGAGATGCCTCTGTGTAAACACAGGGGCTTCCACCCCCCAGTCACTACCCATCTACCCTCCCATCAGATCCCACCATGATGCCTGTGCGTATGTGACTTTATTCTCATAGCAAAGCAGTGAGATGCCACAAGTGCAGGGTTGTGCCTTCACTGCAGACTCCATCGGGAGACAGAGCCAGGCTGGAAGAGAGAGGAGAGTCCTTAAAACACATGCATGCCCAGTACTCAGGAAAAAACCGCTCACGTGTGTGGAGGAAAATGCTCCCTGCTCCCCACTTCGCTACAGAAGAGTCACCTTGAATGAATTACACTGGTGGCTGGAATGTGAGGGCGGAGCCCACGGCTCCAGTCTCCATGCACACGCTGCACTCCGTTAGCAGTGGTATCACTCGGAGCCAGCACAGGGTTTTAAAAGGATCCACTCCGCTGCAAAGAGCTGCCTTCAAGCTCTGACCCACCAAGTGGATTCATTGTTATCAGCTCTGGGAAGCAAGGCTGTGCTGTGGCAATCTGCTATCTATGCAGATGCACTGTGGAGACATAGCGAAGTGATAACAGAGGGAAGTAGGATGGTCTGGTGACCAGGGTACAGGGCTGGAGTCAGGACTCCGGGGCTTGATTCCTGTCCATAAACTAGCTGTGCTGGGTTATGCTGAACATAGACACATCAACAAATAAGTGGGGCCTGCCTGTTAGTTACACGTATCTCACCTGTCACATCTGCTTGGTTAGCAATTGCGGATCATGTTTAGTTCATATCATTATCCAAACTACTGGAATACACCTCATTTCTTCTTTCATTCCCTCCTTTCTCTTCCAGCTTTACTCCTCCTTCGTGCACTTTTCCTTCTTCATTTCCCCTCCCAGATCTATTTAACTTTCCTCATTTTTTTCTAGCTGTTCCCAATTCTTCCCATCAGGAAAGTGACACCGATTAGACAAACTCTTCCTCATGTGTCTCTTTCCTCCACTTGCCATCACATCGCAGGCTGATTGTGCTCCCCCCAGTTAGTCTAACACCACCGACAGCATTTAATGCCAAAAGCCCAGCCGTAGCCCATGCAGACGATACTGAGGGATCGCAGCAGCCCATAAAGAATCGTCAAACTCTGACTCTAGTCCCTTTGGAATAACCTGTGGATGAAACCCACAACCATGATTCCGCTGCCCCCAAAGCAACAAAGACCACTCGGGAGCTGTAAGAAATTTAGGAGAAAATAACTTTGAAAAGTCTCTATCTCCTGGTAATTGCAGCGTGCCCAGAACCAGACAGCGATGTGTGTACATGTACATACATGCTGCAAAACACAGCTTCTGGGCTCAGCCCAGGGAATCCTTGGCAGACAGCCCAATAACAAAGTCAAGGGTAGGCTTGAGCAAAGGTCACCACTGTACCAAAGTGGGACAGAATGCATTTCCCTGGGGGGGAATGCACCGAGTAATGATATATTGCACGGACAGCTCTGGGACTTCTAAGCACCAGGGGGAGGCGGACTTCTAAGCACCAGTTTCCCAGCCACTTGGCCTTTGGGCACCTATTGCCCGACCTTTCAAAGGGCGCACCTTTCCTAGGCATCCTGCACCATGTCCTGTCTGCCCTCCATGACACCGAGGGGTGGAGGGGAGGGGGGGAGATGCAATTGGCTGCTGCATTCAGTTCCATAAGGCCGACCGAATCAAATATATTGGACAAAACGACTCACATTGGTAGGTGGGACTTTCTGCACAAAGATGCAATTGTGGCCAATGGCAAGGCCTCATCATAGCAGTGAAACAAAGGTGGGGTTTGCTGGAGGTTCGTTCGCAGCGGGCACCGTCGTGAATCACCTTTGGGGATTGAACTGAGGACCTCCAGCACCATGTCTACCACTTGTTCTAAAGGACTCCTCTAGCTTATAGCTGTAGGTCAGTCATTCCCTCAATGGATCAGCCGCAAGACGAGGTCCCTTTGTTAAACATGACATTTAATAATCATTTGCTAACAGAAATTACTGTGTGTCTTGCTTAGGGGCACTTCTGAGCTTGTGAAAATGTGGGTCTGATGCTGCTTGTTAACCCAGACGGACACACGCACACACACATTCTCCCTCTTCGGTAATTAACCTCGCTCTTGGCCTGTCATGACCCTATTATGTCAGTGATGCCCACTCCCAGGCCCCAGAGAGACATTTCACATCTCTGTTTTTGGACTAACTCCCATTGAAGGGACACTACAGACACCAGTTTGCCTCCTGATTTAACTTTCACCCTGCATATTATTTTCAAAGCGATTACTGATTGTGGATACCTGATTTTCAGAGGGGGATGCTTGCTTGGCACTTTCTGGAAATCAGGCCCTTTAAGATGTCTCAACGTGAGGACTCAAAATCACTGCTCCCTGTTGAAAATCTTGGACTTAACGACAAACTGAAATTCTTTATCTACCCTGCGCTCATACAAAGCTTTCCGGTCATGTAATCAAGTTTAGCAAGAGAGATCATCTTCCACTGATTGTCTGAAAAACAGCCCCCTCTGCTATCTCCCAGAAACATACACTAAAACCTAAATGATTCTGAATGGGTTAGAGCTGCAAACTGGAGAAATCTAGGTCTGACTGTCCAAAGAATAAGGACCAGGAAATCAAGGCAGAACACAACTGTTACGTCTGCCAATCCAGACCACCAAATGGGTTTTATGGCTCAGATGTCACCAACCAAACCTCATCATAGCCCCCAGGTGCTCAGAAACTATGAAAATAGGGGTGTATCAGCAGATATATCAATAGATCCTGCTCCTGAAGTCAGTGGCAAACTCCTGTTGATTTCACAGGGATGAAAAAGGGGAGAGAGTTGCACAATATTTCACACCAGAACAGGACAAAGGATCCTTCTCTTAAATGAGATCTCCTCTTTCTCTGTTAGGAGATGCATGCATGCATCCATGGGACAGGAAACCCTCAGAATCCGGGAGAAGTTGGATTCACTGGCTCTGTTTGTGGGATCACACTGAAAAAGAAAGTAATACTCCTAAATATAAAAATATCAAGGGGGGGGGGGCTGGAGAAAACACCCCATGCCTGCCCCACCAGCCCACTGGTTAAACCATGGAGCAACATCCGTCTCACAGCCATTTTTTGTTCCTCTCTCAGATTTTTCATGGACTTAAGGCTGCTTTTCAGTTACAAAGTGCTGTTTGCTTTGGGGGAGTAGGGGCATTTCCTCCAAGGCAAATGTCGTAGAAAGTTATGAGACTGACGCCCTGGGAAGGGTTGGAATTTTATCTGGTAAAAGTTGCAATTTACTGAGGGACACAGCGGCAAAGTTTGTTCGAGATACTCATAAGAGTCATTAGAGTGCCCTCTGTCCATACAAAGCGGTACTGCCAGACTCTGTAAATGAATCCTTGACAAGGCCTCCACTCTGGAGCAAGCAAACATTCCCCTGCATGGGATGTCTTGAATACCACAAACAGCACCTGAATTACTTGGTGGTGAACTTGGTACATACAGCCCACAGAGCACACACACACACCCCTCTGTGTCATTAACATACCCGCCGATAAGATGATCGCATTGTTGCAAATAGGGCCTATTTCTCACTTTACACATGCACACCCATATCCATCCATTCACCCCTTCACACCCACTCATGCACACACCTACCCAGTTTCCCTATTTAGGTTTGTGAGAGTGGATTAACGTTGCAATCACCTTTCAAAGGCAGGCTGTACAATTCATTTTACACAAGTGATGTTGTCTGTTAGCAGTTTGCAATAATGCAGTCCACGGTTTGGGAGACGCTCAAACGCACAGCTTTGATGCAGAGTGAAAATAAGATAATTGGCCAGATTTATCCTGGCTGGTTTTGTATGTACTGGGCCAGGTCCTGCCTTCTTATAAAGCTGGTTTTCGGCCTCTGTTCTGAATTTCCATTGTCAAATATTTCCATTAACAGCTGATGTCTGTGACACTTCTGGGGTTACCAAGGTGTCCAGTGTGAATCACTATCACCTGCTCACAGCATGAGAGAGCCTTATCTGTGCCCAAAGAGGAAAATCCTCCCGTGCTCTGCTCCCAGCTCTGCAAGCCCCTCCCCGCTCGTTCCCCCTGAAGGCTAGCAATTAGCACATGCCACCTCGTTACACTCGAGTGCCCAGTCCCTTATCTTCTGGACACCCTCAATGTACACTGATCTGCTGCCTCCATGGAAGCAGTGCAACCCCGTCCACCAGCCTCCTCTCACGTCAGCGCTCTCTTCAGTGCAAGGCACTGGGTCGTGTCCACTGTAAAACCAGACAGAAGTTTATTTAGCACAGCTGAAGATAAAGATCCAAAATAGATGCAAGTAAAAGGACTGGAACCACCAGGTTACAGTGTTACATAAAATATAAAATGCAGTCGAGAGCCTGTACTTATTAACCAGTTCCCTTCCAGTCTAATAAAGTATTTCTCACCCAGTGGTCAGTCCTAACAGCACTGGTCCAGTCCAGAGAGGTGGGATCCACTTTTCATGGGATGCGCACACTGGCAGATTGTCACCTCCGTAACGAATAACATCTTGTGCCATTTCTTCTTCTTCTTCTTCTTCTTCTTCTTCTTCTTCTTCTATGCAGCCCCAGACTTCTTGTCTCTTTTCATAAACAGTTCATTTACTTCAGCTCAGCCCTTGAGGGTCCCCTGTTCAGATTCTTTTGTTGGAGTTTTTTTGTTTGTTTGTTTTTGTCTTTGTAGATGCTCAGGCCTGCATCTGGTCCAGACTGTGAACACCAGGCTGGGCTGGGTCCAAAGATGTTGATTATTCTCACTCTTGACTGAGTTACCTGAGACCCTCCCCACCTCAGGTGACGTTTCATCTCCAACAGTTTGGGACCACAGTATTCTACATTTTACGCAGCTCTTAAAATATTTGCCATACAAACCTCTCACAACAACCATGGCGATCAGCTAGTTCTTACTTTTCCCCCACTTTGGTGAAGTATCATGAAGCTGGTCAGACATAGGTGTAATATGCTTGCCTGGGCATGTTGGGGCATGTTTGGGCATGCCCGTGTCACAATGGCACAAGATGGAATTTGTTCTCCTCTATTTGGTAAATCCTATGGCCTTAAATACCATGTAAGTGTAGCAGAACCACTCCGGGGAAAACAATAACTGACCTAATTCTACATCCAAAACTCAGACCAAAATCCAGCCTTTTTCTGAGGTTGAAAAAAAAACAATTCCAAAAATGTGATCTTTAAAAAAAAATAGCATATTTTTTGGTGTCACCTGGGATCAGAGCAGAAATACGTCAATTCTCCTCCTCAAGCATTGCTACTCTGGTGTTTCCTATTCAGATGCAGTCAGAACACTCTGGAAATCTCACAAATGAAAAAGCCTGTTCTCATGAGATTATCATTTTGATCTGAGAGAAGTTTGATCTATTATATGTAGAACCTAGTCTTGGAGAAGCTAAGGACTTTCACATTCTCTGGCTGAACATTCTAGCAAAGTGGCTATGAGACACATCCATTGAATTAAAGCACTGAATTCATCTGAGATTTGCTCATGAAGAATCTTTACAGAATTTTCCCACCGTTTCCCCCCTGTGATGTTTAATGGAAAGAGTTATACATTTCTTACCCATTATTCTATAGGCTTTTTCACGTGTTCTCTTATGGCAACTTCTCACATATTCTTGTCAACTGTACTAAGACCATGAACAGCCAAGAGAGTATTTGTAATAACTCCTACCAGCCTCGGGGCCTTGTTCAATTTCACAGGGTCTCTTTTAGGTGAATATAATGATCCAAAAAGTGTCTACTGCAAAGCCTGAGCTCATCCATACAACAGGAACAGCACAAGCCGTGCAAGCCTCCTCCAGATAGCGTCCTGCACATGTGTTCCAAGACACCTCTGAGGAAATCATGTCCAGGGAACAGACTCTATTTCAGTCTCCCTACATTCACTCCTTTCATCTTGTCCCGGCCAAGTCTGTCTCCTCGGCCATCCATCCCTCGGTATTTCTGCTCAGGCAGTCTGCTGCTATCTGAACTCAGAGCACAGAGGCCACCAAACTGTCCTCAGACAGGTAATTATTGTCACTCACTCCCAGCCTCAGCTGGACCTCACCCAGCAATCCAGATGTGCAAATCACCATCTGGCTTTACCCTGAACCATCCAGTCTTCCATTGCTGAGACCATTGTGAGCTGTTCTCAAACCAACCCCTTTGCTCTGGGCGGAAGGACTGTCCCTGCTGTCACACATCATGGCTCAGAGTATATAATCGCACTTGGAAATGTACATGTGTTAAACGACAAGTCATTAAATGTATTGTTTGTAAAAGTATGATTTCTCATGACAAACGGGCACAGCTCTTCACACTCCTCCTCCCCCCAACAAAGTCAGTCTGAAATGCTTGCAACTAACCAGATTTCAGACTTAAGAGACATGTTTTAACTTGGGAGCCTAACCTCACCCAAAGGAAAGTTACTGGTTTACAGTATAATCGCTTTAAAAAAAAAAAGCTATCAAGCTTTTCCAAGTAAGACCTCCAGTTCTCTACATCTCCCACAAGATCGTCAGGATTCTGTGACTAACTGATGGAATGTCAAACAAGATCTAACTTGCATTTGCAAATACATCTCTCTTCTCCCCTTAAATATGTGTATTAAACCCTCTGTCTGCTTCTCCTGCTGTATAGTTTGCCTAAGATAAACAAGAACCTCATGAACTATCCATAATTCCAGAAATAATCACAGGAAACTTCATCTAAACTGATATCAAAATATATCTGGAAAACAGTCCACAGAGCTCATGATGGCATGTTCAGCCAGCTAAGCACAGAGCTGCTGTTTGCTTACTACTCTTGGAGTAATAAAATGAACTCCAAGATAACATCCTGCCAAAAACATTCATCGTCAAACAAGAAAATCAAATCTATTTTCTCAGGAACAAACGGAAAGTAACTGGTTTACATTGATGAACCAACATACTGATTTTTTGGGTTCTCATTCTGTACATAAATATTCATCCTTCAAAAATAACAGCAATGTGTGTTCTGATAGTCAGGGATAAAGAATAAAGTGTGTGTTGGTTCAGTAGTTATATCCTGAATAGTGGGAAATAAACATGAAACATTTCTCGTCTCGGCAATTTCTATTTCCATGGAGTCAAGAGCTCTGCAGACTGCAGAAATCCAGAAACCAGAGGTCTGTTGGAAATGTTTGCTGCAAAATTCTACAAAACTAGGAAGAGCTCTTAAACGATGTTGCACGTTTACCCTGGTTAGAGTCAGGACCCCTGGGCTGAGGATATCCAGCCCTACCACCAATTCGCCATGTGACTGTGTGACAGAGCCTTACTGAGCCTCACTTTACCTGTAAGTAAAAGGTCCAGTATGGGAATGGGGGAGCAGCTCCAAGCTACCACCGCCTATAGCTCCCCCAACCCATACGTCCCCCACGGGGAAAGCCAAGCCCACATTTCACCCACCATGGACACAGCCAGCTGACCTGACCTCTCCTGTGCCGGGAGTGACTTCGGACCAACTTCCTGAGCATCCTGCAGGTGAGGGAGCGAGGGTGGAGGAAGAGAAAAGACAACCCTATACCTCCCCTCTCTACTCTCAGGGCTGCTCCTGTAGGGAGGGGCCTCACATTCTGCTCCCTCTCTCTCAAAGATACTGCCCGTCTTGCTTCTACGAAGGCTGCCACCCCGGCACCAGGTTCCCTGCTCCCCAGAGGACTTGTGAGCTATTGGAATGAAATGCATAGGAGAGGGAATCCTTTCTAGCCATCCACCCCCATCACAGTAGTATCTGAATAAAGGTTTTCAGCTTTGGTCCATACACCATGCTCTCGGGAATCATTTTTCCATTGGGCAATATTTTATTTGTGTTTATTATTATTTATTCTTTGCCTTTCCATAGTTCTAAGATCAGTCATATGCCTCATTGGTCACAAACACATGGCAAAAAGACAGTCCCTTCACCCTGGAGTTCACAATGTCAGCATAAGTACTCTTTGAGTCAGTCACTACCTGCAAGCAAGCTACGCTCCCATCAGTGTGCAAAGCATTGACCTGTAGCACTTAGAGCTAAACACAAGTCCCTTGCACGAATCATTGCCAGGAGAAAGGACCCAGTGTCTACCAGTGTGAATGTTCCCACACAATTTTAGTGTAGTAGGTGTGATCGGTTCTAAATAAGAGCACAATGAAACAGAGGCTTCCTGGTCTAGGATGAGCTTTTCTCGGGCCATGACATTTTGCAAGAGATGGATACACAACAAAATTCCTGTTGGTGTTTCAAAATACCCCACAACGAGGGGTAAGATATTGAACTTGAAAAGCACCTGCTCTGTATGCTCTATAAGTGCTTTCAGAAGGATGTTTGCTGCCCCTTTAGATTCATATGCAACTGTTAACATGGGTCAGTCGGTCCTAAGAGATAGGCGAGTGCCGTTCCGAAGGGACGGGCGATGGCCTCCGTTGCCCTCAGCCGATCGAAAGGGAGTCGGGTTCAGATCCCCGAATCCGGAGTAGGGCGCGGGCCCGGGTGGAGCCGCCGCAGGTGCAGATCTTGGTGGTAGTAGCAAATATTCAAACGAGAACTTTGAAGGCCGAAGTGGAGAAGGGTTCGATGTTAACAATAATGTGCAACTATTTACAGTACAACATCCACTCCAGCCAGCTGTCCTAGCGTGTGCATTGCCTGTGTGCAAGAACAATGTACAACGTGCAGATAAATCAGAAGTGACCCACTGCCACGAGCACGGATTCTCAGAGTGTGAGAGACACTCTTCTTTTCAAAAGACAACACCTCTGATAAAAGTAAACCACTCTATTTGTGAGAACAAGAGCTTCATGTCTAGCAACCTAAGTGATCATTTGTACGTTGAACGGGACACACCATCCATTTCAAATTCACATTTCTACCCAAAAATGTGTTCCCTATCATGGTTACAGAAACATCACAGATTACAGACCGAAGGGCTGGATTCTGCCTCTAATCTGTGAAACTATTTACAATGGTAATTGTTGGGGTTGGGAATTGTTTGAGAGATGGGGATTGTGGTAAGCTATTTTAAATTGATGCACTTAGGCAATACACCTCTACCCCGATATAACGCTGTCCTCGGGGGCCAAAAAATCTTACCACGTTATAGGTGAAACCGCATTAGATCGAACTTGCTTTGATCCACCAGAGCGTGCAGCCCCGCCCCCCCGGAGCGCTGCTTTACTGCGTTATATCCGAATTCGTGTTATATCGGGTCGCGTTATATCGGGGTAGAGGTGTATTTTTAATTTCTCTTTTTAGCACTCCTATAAGCTGACATAAGTAAATTAAATAAATTAAATCAATACAAAGTCAAATTACACGCAGAATGAGCAAAGGTGCCAAAACATAGTCCATAGAGATTAGTCAAAAGTATTACCCTCACCCCTTGTTTCCCCCACTATGTTTTCTCTGTGCGTTTAAAAGCACTTTGGGTACGGTCAGTTTCCCTGTTTCCCAGTATAGTTGATTTCCCCTGGCGATTGTGTGAACTTGTCACAAAGCAACAGGCAAAAGAAACAAGATTATTTTTAAAAATAGGAAACTGTGGTTGTAAATCCCCAAATGTCAGCAGTGGGCTTCAGGGGCAGCTGTCGTACCCAAAATGACTTTAACTCCTTTTTTTGAGAATGATCAGATTGCAAGTTGGTGGTGTCCCTTTAAAAGAAAAATCCACAAATAAACATTAAATAGAAATATCACTGTAATAATGGCACACAGAGTAACAGAATTACAATGCGAAACCAAGCCACCACATGTGGAAACAGAAACAAGCAATTCAATAATTTCAACCAAGAATTGCAACACTGTTTTACTCTATATGTATACTTATTCATCAATAAATACAAAAAGAAAACTGCCCTCAGAAAAAAATTCTTTGTTATTTAAAAAGGAAATGCATTTGGGGATAGATGTCTTTCCTTCACCTTGTATATTCATTAAGGATGCTCTTGCCTCATATATCCTGAATACCAGAACAGCAAAAACAAAATCTGTACACTAAAACAGCATCATATTGTTTATAGACCATGTTGAAAATGTATATGTGAGAATCTATGTCCAGTGCTAATTGTCATAATCTCCCAGCACCTTTAATCTGCAGAAGGAAACCTATTTAGGGACACAAACACACACGTGCGCGCACACACACACAGCATTACAGAGATGCAAGTGTTCCCGTGGTTTCTGCAAATGAGCAAGTCCCAAATGAAGGATGCACTAGTGCCTTGGTGCTGCTGAGCAGCTAAGAAGTTTGAAGACCGACTGTTTCTTTAAACTGTAGCTCAGAGCTGTAGTTAGTTAAAGATACGGGAGAAACCACAATGCAGGGTATAGAGGCTTGTACAGATGTATTCATGTGGGACTCAGGCGCTTCAAACAGCTACCTCAGCCGGAGATTTAAATCGCATTGAAGACTTTGCAAAGCACAACACACATCTTAGATATACGGAGAGTGCACCAGAGACATGCCAACTAAGGAGACAACATTTTAACCACCCCATCCTGAAGTAGAATCTGGCGAAATTTCCTCTTGCAACACTTTGGAGTTGCCCATAAAGTTGCAACCTGCCTGATGGTCAGAACAGATGAGTGCCTCCTGGTGCTAAAACAACATGATCTGTTGCATGTGCAGAAGAGTACATAAGCAAGCATCCATCCAACTTCCGTTCTACATCAGCCCCTTCTTGCACTGGGCCACCCTGCCTGAATGAGGACTGAATCTCACGCGTGGCATTTCTCATATAGCAACAGGCGCAGAACTCAAGAAAACAGAATGAGAGCGCAATATTCTGCAGAGCCTTTTGCCTTGGGGGAGAGGACATTCCCTTTGAAAGAAAAATAATAAATCAAATGCTGTTCAGAAAAGGTAGCACCTACCGTGGTGTAATGCTGCATTGGGTCGCTAATATACAGCATTTTAGTCTTCTTGGAATTTAAAAACAACTAGGCACTTTCCCGCCACAGGAGTCATGGGGTCAGGGGAGGATGGAAAAAATAAAGAGGGTATTAATCGACATACGATAATGGAACGTAAAGAAAAGGGCAAGTGACTAGGGAGAGGCAGCGCCGGGGATGCTGGGCTGGCTACCTGTCTGCAGTTTGTTGGCTTTCTCGCTTTTTCCATCTCCCTTAGTTCTGTCATCTGCATCTAACAACAAAACTCAGGCCCACCCCTTTCTCTCCCTCATGACTATTCATTAAAACACAGGGCAGGCTGAGGCTTGCCCAATGATGTATTGGATTGTACCAAATGTCCCTACCAAGGGGGAGTCTGAGGGTCCTTCTCCATAATTAAATTCAGCTGGATTTAATCCCAAAAAGCTGCTTGTAGAGGATCAATGGAGCTAAAAGCCATTTGAACTGCACCTTTTATCAGTAGAATAAGGCAAACAGATTTGCACTGATGAGTGCATGAAGTGACTTTGGGATAACTCAAATACTGTGTTTCTGGAGCTGGGCACATGTAGACATTGGCCTTTATTCATTCTTTCTATCTATCTATCTATCTATCTATCTATCTATCTATCTATCTATCTATCTATCTATCTATCTATCTATCTATCTATCTATCTATCTATCCCATGATTCTGATATATGGCAGGGGTTGTTTTTAGTTTCCTCCTAAGGTTTGTTATCCATATGACATCAACAGGGTTTCCTTCTTTTGCTCCTGAAGGACTGGAGTTGATAACGAGTACAATGCAGAAAGAGGCACGCTCAGCTCACAGGGTTACTGTTCACCATGTCTAGGAAAACATCTCCGAAGGAATAAAGTGGGATGACATCATTATCTCTTACACATAAAAGAGCAGATTGCCTTTAGTGAATCAGTAGAGAAGTTCCCAGAGTGTAGTCACACAAATGTCCCCATGCTGCAATCCAAGCTAAATAGCAACTCATGATCCACTAACCAAACAGTAAACTACAAGAAAATATTGAGAGGAAAAATGAACACATGATTCACTAGTTGGGAAGTTCTTGACAGTTCAGAGCCACAGAACAGCTAGTTGATGGGTGGCTGATTTCCTGGGTTTTCTCCCCACCAATAACCAATGTCATTCTTATGTCATTCAATGTTCTTACGTCATTGGATTGCCTCTTTTCAAGACGAGATGATCTACCTATCCTTAACAAGCCTGAAAAACACCAAGACTTCCCTTTACTCAGCTACATTGCAACACTGTTAATCAATCCTCTTCCAACATGAAATCAGACTATAAGATTCCTTCACATCAAATGCAGCTTGTGAATGATCATGATGACAACAGTCTCACTCACCTACCAACCTCCCAGAAAATACATTTAAAAAATAATCTTAGGCACAAACAACTATTTGGCTGGAGGCAAATTCAGTGACATTCACTATCTGAGCCATGTTTTGGATCTGACAGATCTCTCCCCTACCTTGGGGTTGTGACTCTGGAGTTTCCAATTTCTGAGGACTGATGAAAATCCCTGCTGGTAGTGAGGGGCTTCAGAGGTGCTGTTAGGTCTGGATCAAGAGAATTCAATTGACAGTATGGTCCAAGAACAGCTCATCAGAGCCAGATGCCAATAACATAGAAGCAAATGGTGGGAGTGGGGTGGGGGATTATTAGCTGCAGAGGAGGAGAGTGGAAGTGTCCACAGCAAGGATGTCAGAGTCTGATTAGTGACCCTAGCAGAGTGCAGAACAATGGTGCTGGTTCCTTGAATAGATTGTGTCTGCTCCATTATCTCTGCAAACATTACATTTGGGAGACAGTGATAAGCTTCTTTAATGTTCCCTGAATGTACCTCCCTTAAAGGAAGGTGAAGGTCCGCTCTCCACTGTGAAAGTCACTTGACAGGTGAATAGGATTTGATGCAGCACATCGGACCACTGGCCCATCAGCTCTGGCATCCTGCCTGCAGCAGTGACCTCTACCTGGTGCTTCAGAAGGAGGTGAAAAACTCACAATATATTTGGCAATTCTGCCCGTGGGGCCCAGGTGATCAGCTTACAGCCTGAAGCGTGAGATCCGACGACCTGTCTCTTAGCATGTACAGCCACAGATGTGCATAGGTCATAATATTGTCCAGCTCTTAATCCAGCTATAGCATTTAACTCTATGCTACACCACTCACGTGGCCTAATCCGGCATCTCTTCACACTAAGAAGATTTGTATCTTTTGCCTGGTAGCTCATGGACTTTTTAAACATGAAACTCCGCCTTTAAAAATAAGTGCTCTTGTTAACCAGCAATCCCAGGTGTACTATCAGCCTCACACACACACAGGTATTGGGGCAGAGCAAGAGTCACCCAACAGCTCTGAATAATTGCAGGAAATCGATGCTGTGGCCAAAGAGGCCCCATGTCTTTTCTGTTTTAATCCAGTAATTCATTCTCTTTTACTGCTAGCTAACGATTACTGTGACATCAGCTTTGAGTGATTTTAAACCCACAATAATATTGCTGTGATCACAAAGAAAACCTGCTTTTTCCCACCTGCTGGCGCCTGACTAACGTCTACGCTAGAGATCCAAGTGCACAGCGCTATGCAGTACAATACCAAGCACTGGCAGAATTCGAGAGAGATGCTATAGGAATCCTGGATGCTAAAAACTGCTTCTGGGTGGAACATCATCAAAGTCAGGGGAACTGTGCAGGATCCAGGAGTGTCAGTGACAGCCCAGGGTGAGACAAATTGGTCTGGATAAAGTGAGAACTTTACCAGAAACTTCATCCCATACTAGAGACAAACCTGAACCAAATCTGTGTGCAGATTTGAAGAATGGTGGATAATTCCCCTCCCTCAACAACACAACCCTGCCTCAGGTCCTCAGTTCAGTCAGGACTGGAATCAGAAACAGCACATCCGTATGGGAAAGGCCACCCTGGTGGCACTTCTGATCTGGCTGCACCCAGGATGTGAGACATTTCCTGACATGCTTGTTTCCAGGACATTTCTAGGCCACAGAAAAGCAGAGAAATATCCAAATGCTTTGAGGCTTATGCAGAGTCAACTTTCAAGCCTTTAGAGTTTTACTGTAGACAAGCCATGCATTGCAATAGTTGTACCTATTGGGGAAATACAGACCATTTCCAAACTTGTTTAGCATTTCTTAATTTCATATTCAAAAGTCTTTGGTGCTTTAAGTAGCTCCGTCTAGCCTTTTGCAAACCCCTGCACAAACCAAAAGTCTAACAATGTCATAAATTGCAAGGAATCTTTGCTGTGCATACAATTAAACACTGGAAAGCTAGTCACTGGCAGGTCTGCCACAAACACCCGCTTACACGATCTTTTTCAGATGTGCAGTAGCTCCAGAATTAGCCTGCTCTCCTCCTGAGAGATGGGAGTGCCTGGCGCTCTGAGCCAGATGCCCAGGAGACACCTTCATGAGATGCACTTTACGCCTGGCTAGACTTCATAATGGAGCTATATCTCAATATCCTTGGAGGCTTCTCAATCCCATCAGGAACATGGGGCAGAAAGAAAGCCACAGCCCACAAGCCCCATATCAGTGGAGTTGTCCCTTGGTTTGAGACAGATTGTTTTGTGCGGTTTTCTGAATGGATGGGAATTTTTAATACACGGTGGGTCATATTTTCAAAAGCTGGCACAACGGGTGCATCTCCAAAACCCTAGTGGGTGTGTATGTGTCTGCACCGATCAGAGAACGGTTCTCCTGTTGTAACTGCCCTTGCATGTGCAATTATCTGATCTCAATATGAAAACTTCTGTTTCCATGCACCATTATGGACAGTTGCAGGAAATAGTACACAGTACAAGTATTTTGCTGTGCCTTAACCGCAGGCTCAATCGAAAACATGGCCCAATATTTTCTATTTAAAATAAGCCCCTTGGTTTGCATCTGCCAGTTTCTGTGGGCACCAAGGGGGCTTGTGTGTCACCACAGAAGGCAGCATGCAATATTTCTTCTCATTAAGGTACAAACAAGGTGGCCCTCCGCATTGAATAGAATATACAATCTACTTGCTAAAACAGCAGGTACAATTACAGACCTGGCAGGTAAGTACCATGTTTGAATGAAAACCCTCAACAGCCAGGCACACACACACTGTCTGGCCTCTTGTCATGGGAGGAGACGGGATCCTTCTTGAACTACTAGGACTCAACCCAATAATGATAATAATAATTTCAACACCAGATACCCCTTAATCTTGTAGACCAATAACCCAGTATTCCCGACAAAACTTTTGTGACACTGTCTCCTTCAGAGAGAGATGAAAAGCTTTACGTGAGTGATAGGAGAGGTGGCTTAAAGATGTCTTTAGTCAGGATAAAAACTAAAGAAAATGCAGCTCTGGTTGCATGGCACCTTTCGGACGTTGGAAATGTCATTTGAATTGTAAGGGTAACAATACAGTGGTGTTGTAGCGATGTCAGTCCCAGGATATCAGAGGGACAAGATGGGTGAGGTCATATCTTTTATTGGACCAACTTCTGTTGGTAAGAGAGACAAGCTTGCAAGTTTGACTTGAAGAAGAGCTCTGTGGAAGCTCAGCAGTTTGTCTCTCGCACCCACAGAAGCTGGCCCAATAAAAGACATGACCTCCCCCACCTTGTCTCTCTTGCGAGGGCAAGGGCAGGAGCCTGTACAGTGTGGTATTTATCAGATGACCTGACATGTCATCTGGACACTATGCACCACCCGCTTTATGGATTTGCTCTCTGTGGTTCTCCAACAAACTAGTAGCGGTGGGCTAGAATTCATGTCACATCTTTAATAACAGCGCCTTCCACCGGAGGAATGCTTTACAAAGACTGGTGAACTGAGCAGCACAACCCCCAGGTCATGAAGTAAAGAAGCACCATTATCCCTCTTTTGCAGATGCTTAGGCCAGGGCTCAGAGAGTTTAAGTGACCTGCCACAGGTCACAAAGCAAATCAGTGGCAGAGCTGGGCGTAGAACCCTGGAATCCAGTAACCACAAAACTATACTGCTTCCCTTAGAAATCTCTCTAAACCTCATGAGCACTTTGCCTCAGAAAAAAGAGCTAACAGCCACCTCCTTTACTCAACACATAGGCCACTTTTATTTCAGGCCAACAGGATCATGTGTCTGTGCCTTTATTTTTATACTTGTGAGCCTGCTACACATTCTAGTGGTGACAGATAGTACCAGCTGGACTCATCTCATCCTGAGCTAAGCAATATAATGTACAGTCCCAAAGCTGGGCCAGTATAAATGTTTACTAACAGCTCATGATATCAAACTAGTGCTAACATGCACTGGCAGTTAGCTACACCCTCTGCACATGCTCCCCTGTTCTAAGCCAGGACGTTAGGAATCCTGCATGCTCATCAGCCCATGGCATGTGTCCTGCAGTATGATGTGGGCAGTAGGATGCCCCCCCTCAGCTGCAATAACCGGTTGCATGGAATTCACACTTGGCCCGGCTTATGTTACAGCAGGAATAACGAAAAGGGAGGCCGTGGCCAAAAGGCTGGGGCAGCACCACAATTAGCATTTCGCTGTCCACCTGATCCGTCTGCCAGGCAGACAAAGGCTGCGGAGAAGAGGGAAAGAGGCCCACAGAGGAGGGAAAAGTGCAGACGGAAGGAGACTCTCAGGACTTTTAGGAGGGAAGCAGGAGGTTTGA
Organism: Malaclemys terrapin pileata; assembly: GCF_027887155.1. Lineage (NCBI taxonomy): Eukaryota > Metazoa > Chordata > Testudines > Emydidae > Malaclemys > Malaclemys terrapin. The sequence continues at coordinate 19,667,292 of NC_071523.1, read as the reverse complement.
GGAGGGAGATTTAATAAATGGGCAGGAGTTCTGAGCACTTGTCTGTGTGCTTGCCGTTAAAGAGGGGACATTCCCAGGAGACCAAACCTGTTTGACAGGGAAGTTTTGACACACTAATCTCTGCAAACCGCGCATCAGAGCGGCAGAGACATATGGAGCGAACAGTTCTAATCTAGACAGGTCAGAGAGATCCTGTATGTGTTTTCTATGAATAATAATGCTTTGCGCTTCTCAACACTTCTGTGAGGACATGGTGGGCCTGCCATTTGGGCTGACAGATGCAGGGACTCAGAGAGGGGAAGTGACTTGGTCAAGAACATGCACAGGACCCAGATCTCCTCTCCTCCTAAAGCAGGGCTGAGGTGCGAAGAGCATAAGTAAAGTATCCGGAACCATGTGTGTGTCTCACTGTCTGTGCAAAGAGTTAGGGGAATAGTGGGTGGAGGTTCCTGTTCCAGAGGAGGGCAGGAGAGCCTGTGATGTGTCCCAGCGAGGGCCATGACAATAAAGAGGGAAACATTCTGATCCCTCTGGACAGGGCCGGCTCCAGCATTTCTGCCACCCCAAGCAAAAAAAAAAGCCGCGATCGGCGGCGGCAGTTCAGCGGCAGGTCCTTTGCTCCTAGAGGGAGTGAGGGACCTGCCGCCCCCAAATTGCCGCACGTGCCACCCCTCTCCCTTGGCCGCCCCAAGCACCTGCTTGTTAAGCTGGTGCCTGGAGCCAGCCCTGCCTCTGGAGCGCTCAGCCAGTGGGAAGCAGCTCATGTTCACTTCCCGCAGCAGCGGAACATGGGACCATCTCATTAACACTAGCGGGGAGGGGGGGGTTGTGAGTGCAGGTTTACCTGAACCAGCCCTGCTTTCATTCTCTGCAGATCAGTACATGGATTAATGGACAGTGTGGAGGAAAACAGACCTATTGAGCGATCAATATCAAGGCAGTGGATCCAAATGCTAGAAAGAACACATTGCCCGGACTATCCAGGTTTTCAACCACTAGATAAACTGGACTGCACAAGCCTCTGTGTCTGCATTAGCCCATGAAGTACGATCTGGGGCCAGTCTGAGGCCCAGGGCCGGCATTCCCTGCATATACTAGGACAGATGGCTCTGGTGCATTTTGTAAAAGAGTAACATAAAAATTGCATATTGTGGATCAGTGATGCTGGCAACTTTATGAGAGGAACTTGCTGAGAATACAGAGTTGGTGCTTTTTAAACCTCTACTCAACAAATGAATTTACTTTGTTATAGCCATTGTTGTGAAGGTTCCTAATAACAAAATGAAGGGTCTGATCTTACAAAAACCTTACTCACCTGAGTAACTTCACCAGCTACTCGCATGAGTTAGGCTGAGCTCACATGAATAAAGATACACCGTCTTGGGCCTTAATTTTGGTGAGCATGGAAAAATTCCCTACAAACTGCCGTTGTCTGAAACAGCAAGAAAATCAGAGAACAAAGCCCACCTCAGTCTAGGGAGCTTCGGTTTTATTTTGCTCTCTCCCCACTTAGAATCAATCACATCCAATAAATGCTTAAAACCCTTTCTCCTTGATGGACGTGGCATCTCTTTTCCTAGCCCTAACCGAGAGACTGTGCAGACAAAAGTACTAAGAACCCAATCTTGCCTCCACTCAGAGCCACAGAATCATAGAATATTAGGGTTGGAAGACACCTCAGGAGGTCATCTAGTCCCACCCCCTGCTCAAAGGAGGACCAACGCCAACTAAATCATCCCAGCCATGGCAAAGCTCCTCTTGACTGCAGTGGGAGCAGGAGTGGGCCCTCACTGAGTTATGCCTGTAGAATATCTTACAAATGACTTTTACCACGCAGCGTGTTTATACTTGAGCAATTATAGGTTATTTATGTTGTTAAATGGTACTTGCACAGCTCTTCACCTTCATTATATCCGGGAGCCTGTGTCTTGCGAGTTCAAGCAAGCAGAGGCATGAAGCAAGTGTCTCAGTGCAGCTACTATGACTGAAGTGCTTTAAACTATTCCAGCTCCAATAGCACCTCCCTCTGTGCTCTGCTGCCTTCTTGTCTCAGGGGTTTGATTTTAGCATGTTGCTCCCACGGGGGATACTTTGGGGCATGGGGCAATAACAATAGCTGCTCCTGCTGAGTATATGGATGGGGGCAGTCCGTCATCAAGTGGTCAGAGTTGCTCTGTGTTTTAGCCGGATGTTTCTACAGACAAGAATCAAACAGGGACCACTATGGTCTATGGAAAGCACCTTTGCCAGGTGACACAAAAGAGAGCCAGCGCGTGGTCAAGCTGACAGATGCTGTACTGAGGTGGTCTCTACTCCATGTCTTACCAGGACACTAACCCACGTGCTGTTCTGAAACAGGCACCTCGTTGGACAATCCAGTGAAACTTATTAATAAGGGACTGCTATTTTCCTGGCCGTTGTATGAGGTGGCTGCATAATGCGGTACAATTAATATGGAAGAGCCCTGCTTATTCCATTCACCCATACAATGGCTTTTGGCCAGCACTGACTTTGTTTGGCTTATGAGCCAGTAACACAGAAATAAATGCCTCCATATCCCACTAGTAGCCCCTTGAGCCATCCAGTCCCCCAGGAGGGAAACAACCTCTTATTTAAAGTTACTATCTTTCTTGTAACCTGAATGCACTCACCATGACTGATTCATTCATACTCCTCATCTGGAAGACATCCATTGTGACCTCGGTTTGGTTAGACACCTCACTGCTTCCTGAATGACTGGATGGAGGCAGATCAAAATAGGTGCTGTCTGGTTCCCTGAGAAAAGGAGATGACATATCTTCAGCTCCCCCATGCAGCTTTCATCAGTCCCACCCAATAGCTTGGCTTTCCCTTGAACTTTGACCCCCTTCAGCCTTTTGTTTTCCCAAGACAGGGCTGCCCCCTTGAGCACATTTCACTTAGACAAATTGATGGACAAACAAAGCATAATACTCAGAGGACTTAGAAGTTGTCACTCAATAGCGATCGATTAGCCAGGCAGGGCATTTCTTCCTTCCGGGAATGGCTTTAAGTTATAGAACCGCTTGGAGGAGAAAATGAAATGGAACCAGTCCTCCTTCCCTATTTGATCAGGATGCTAAGTATAGCGGCCAGAGAGGTTGCAAAAGCCGTGGTGCCGTTAGAAAATGCTGTGTATTTAACTTTGGAATGCTCGTTTCTTAATCAGGCAGACCCTGAGTGGTATAAGGCCAGAGAGAGAACCACTACAATAGGAGTGGGTCTTACCTGATCCATCCAGCAGAGGGCACATACCCACGGGCCTGTCCGTCACATCCACCTCTCCCACTAAGCAGGGGCTTGATCCAAAGCCCATTAACGCTAGTGGAAAACCTTCCCATCGGCATTGGAGCCCTGTGCAGTATCGTCCAGGGCACTGTGGCAACACGACTCCATTGGAGCCACATGAACCGGGACGCCTCACGGCAGCAGCTGCACCCAGGGCCCCCAAGTGGGGCTATGAAGGAAAGATAATGCAGCCCAGGACTGGACGCTCTTGTCTGCCTAACCTGTGTGGGACTAGAGGCGGACAATGTGTATCCCTCTTGCCCTGCCAGTCTCCACCCACTTGCCCCAATGTGGAGTCTGGACCACACAGGGAGGACTCCAGGGTCTTGAGTGGAGGGACAACGCTGCAGAGAGAGCTGAGCGGGGAGAGCCATGTGTAGAGAGCACAATCCCTTGTGAAGACGGGCAAACTCTCCAAGCAGCCATATCAGCTAGAACAACCTAAACTAGCCTATGCCAGCTTCCCGCGGCAGCACTGTGTGAACCAGCCCTGCTTTAATTCTCTGCAGTCCAGTACGTGGGCCAGTGGAGTGTGTGTGAACCCTACAAAGGGCTGAAACAGGCTGGTAAGACTCGATGAATAGAGGCAGGCAGGAGAACAAAGCTGGGCACAAGCTTGGCTGCTTCCATCTCAGCAGAACTTAAGTCCCTTTGGCCGTCACATCTTCCTAGTTTCTTTTGACTTTCAATGAGCACTTCCAAATAGTCCCCTCCAAACAGTAACGTTTGCTACAGCAAAAGGAAGTGCCTGGGCGTTGACCTTCAATCAGCAAGGGGGAGACCAAATTTGAGCTTTGCTGCAGTTATTTTTTGCAGCATTTTGAAACGCATCATTGCATTTGTGGTGCAGATCTAGAGCATTAGCGCTGGTGGGGTGGGGTGGGGTGGGGTGGGGGTAGGTTCAAAAGCAGCAACGAAAACAGGAGGGCAAATTTTGGGTGCCCAGGTTCTTGCATGTGCAAGTTATGGACCAGATCCTGTGAGGTGATAGGTGGTTTCTCGTTCAAGATGTTCCACAATCTCTGCTCTCACTGAGTTGTCTTATATCAGGACCTCCACTGATGCAAGGAGACTGGGCTGGTAAAAAGTAGTCTGAGCAGACAAATCTGAGCTGTTTTGCAAGCAAAAATCTGAACATGAAAAATTCATGCATGAAAACATGGGCATGCAAAACTGGGCTTGCAGCTTAAGAGACTGGGTAGAGGTACCTATAAAAATGTTTCCCTTTTAAGTCCTCCTCAACAATATGAGTCACTAAGCATTAAACAATGATGGACCAATTATTTCCCAGAACAAGTATTAGCACAACGGTCAAGTAGCACTTACAGTGTGCTCCAGAGATGTTCAAACGTTGTTCCTTCATCAGCTGGAGAAGACTGGGACATCTTCACAGAGGGGGAGTCTGACAGAGGATAAATCACTCTGGGCCCAAAGAAAAACAGCATCATTAGTGTTGCCACAATGCATATAATCATAACAGCCTGTACTTACACAGCACTTTTCAGTCAGAGGTTCTCTAAGTGCTTTACAAAGTGTATATACGGGGTGTGCTCTGAGCATGCAGGGGGGTGGAATAGACGATCAAATGGTTCTTTTCCATTTCTTTATTTCCAGGGCCTGCACGGTGAAGCTCATGTATAATAAAATCAAGATACAATAAACTCAGTTTAAGATAAAGTAGATTGAAAGTCCCATATTGAGCCATTACATCACAGCATGTGGATAACAGTGGGCTCTAATTTTAGGGGGGGAAATGGAGGATCCCACTGGATATAACCCATTGCTGAAAATCCCCCACCCTCGGTTTTCTCACTGGCTCCCAGTTTTGCTCTGCCACAGCCCCTGGTGGAGTACAGCACTCTCAGACGCGCCCGGGGAGCTCACGTGTAGCTCCCCAGTGACGTTGCACTTGGAACCAGAGCTCCATAGGACTCATTACATTGAAATGTTGCCACTTCCTCTCCTGCCAGCATTGTAATCTAGTCCCAAGTCTGGCAGAGCTCAGGCCTCCAGAGGTCGTCAGCGTGTGAAAGAAAGAATTAGTAGCTGCCTTTCCCATTCGTTTGGCACCGCCAAGTCCTACAAGCCCAGGCCTGTTCAGTATGGGTCACCAAGAGAAGGGGGAGGAGAGAGAAGCAATCTGTCACTTCATCCAGCCTTTGGGTCCTTATTCAGCAAGATCATGTGAGACTCTCAGGAGGTTTCTGAATGGAGGGTTTCACTACGTACTCCACAGTAGTACCGACCTGAGGCGGCTCTGTCACAGGAACGCTGCTTTGTTATGATTTAGTACTTGAGTACAAGGCAGCAGGACTTGGCTACAGCACTGGCCGGAGATAATGAATTGCTTGCAATGGGGGCACCCAAACTTTACCCATCTGAGGGCTGCCATGCTTTAATCAGGGGGCAGTTTGCACAGGAAAGAGGAGATTGCATCCACCTTCATGCTGAATAGTGAAGTATGGAGAGCAAAGACTAGAGGTTCCAGCATGCAGTGTTCCATCTCAACCTGAGAAAGATGGCATCCCCTCTCCTAAACGACTGCTAGTGAAGTCTGAGAGCAAAATCTGGCTCTGTGTCTGTGAACCTTTCATTCATCTAGATGTCATTTCAAAGAGCCAAGACATTCAACACCCCCCCCCCCCCAGGAGTGAGGGGTTGGAAATTCTAAAAGACAGGAAATTCTTTCTCTTCTTGGAGCTAGAGCCTCAGCTAGTGTAAATTGACATAGCTTCACTGAAGTCAATGGAGCTAAGCGGATTCATGGAGCTACGCCCTTCAGTGGGGCTTTCTGATAAAGCTAAAATAAATAGCGTTAGGACATGAAATGTGAAACCAGGCTGATGAGATGCTATTCTCAAACCTCTGCTTGAAACTATCCTTGTATTTTTAAATTAATGCCGCACATGGTCAGTCATATGGAGGTGCCAGATCTCAAAGAGTTGTACCATAATTGTATATTTTTAGGCAGGCTCCACTCTACTAGGACAACGAGTTGCAATCAGCAATGCCTTGCTTTCTCTCAGTAGAATACCAAAGCCCACAGATACCAGTGATGGGCACAGCATAAGAACCAGAGAAGAACAGAATCGATCATTACCAGCAATAGAAAGGGAAGGATGAGCTGTGCCAATGATTCCATATAAACCAATTTTACTGTCACTTTAAGAAACAAACAAACAACTCTGAAAAGCTCAGCACTAACTGATGAATCAAATGTGTTTTGCTGGGTTGAAAATGATAACAAAACACAGCCAATAATTTACAGACAGGGACTCTCCAAAGCGTTTATATTAGAGATTCCGTGCATGGGGGCCCTATGCCGCAACTAGAAATTAATATAATTAGTTACCATCTGCCGGCCCTTCAGCGGCCTACAATAGGAAATAAACTGAGGCCATAGTAGAGTTCCCAATGAACTCATCATCATTGACACTAATTGGCTCCCTCACTGACAGTCTTAACAGAGAAGCCAAGGATTGGATGAGCCAGGGAGACTGAGGGCCTGATCCAAAGTCAACTGAAATCAATGGAAAAACTCCCACTGATTTGAATGGGCTCTGGGTCAGACCCTAACTGCCTTACCCCTGGGTGGTCCAGAGCGGGGTTGAGGCTCTGTGGTGAGGATATGATGGGGAGGTTGCTCTACCTCTGCCCATGCCATACCTGATCTCTAGAGAAAGAGATCGCCAGTCTCCCGGGTTGTCAGCTTGTCTCCTTTCATGACCACAAAATCAACTTCCGGTTTTAAAGAGAGAGCGAGAGAGCAGTGAAGCAATGGAAATGTTCCTTCGGCAGCCCTCTGGCTGATGGGGCTTTCCCAACTGTGCTATATTTCCGGAGATGTCATCACCATTCTGTATGCTTCTAAATATACCGAAAACTTGGAAGGGACTGATGTACAGTGGGTGCTTGGATTCCAACCCATCTCTAATAAATACTGGCTCCGTGACTCCCATTTGAGAAGGTTACAATAAACTTTATTAAAGTGTCAACTGTTGCTTCAGGCAGCCTTCTTTAGCCAATGGTGTGCTCTGTAGACAATTATTCCTAGTATTCACCTCAGCCCTAACCGTCTGACTACTCATTTCCATTAAAGACCACTTACAGTTGGGAATATCATTTGCAAACATATTCACTGAATATTTGTTGCATTTTTCTCATAATTATTATTTACCCAACCTGAGTCACAAATGTCATTGCCTTCAAATTTCCCTTTCAAATTCAAACAAATATTAATTAATAATGTTTGCACTGATCAGCAAGTGCAATAAAACACAATGGAATCAGACACAATCTCACATCACAGCTCTTTGAATCTGGGCTCTCTGGTTTGAACACAGGCTCTGACCCCACCATGACATGTCTGGGTTTGGGGGTAACCACAGGAGTCCAGAGTTTACAAAGCTCTCCTTAAACTAGACAATATTTTGTATATATGACTATGGGAGTTACTACCTGTGAGTCATAGCAAATGTAACATGACAATATTAATATCACTTTGAAAGCCAGCCCTGTCCTCATGCAGCCCTCTACAAAAGTGCACATGTGGTAAGCCAAAAATATTATCAAAAGCAATTTGATCTCCAAATGCTCCTGCAATTCTAATACTAAGATGCTCATTCAAAGGAACATCTCCAAACTTGTATCAGATTGTTATTAACCTTAACTAGTAGGAGCAGAATGTATTGTTCTTTATTAGACACTGTTCAACAGCAATAAGCTATAATAAAAACATTCTTAGGAAGCACTTTTATCCAAAGCTTTTCTCCATTAATATTAATCCTTCTATAGCACCACTCACTTGGGATTACAAAGTGTTCTGCCAGCATTAATTTAGCCTCATAACTCTCCTGTCAAGAAGGTAAAGTTTATTATACCCAATATACAGATGGGTAAACAGAGAAGAAAAATAACTCTGCTACCCTCACAATATAAGCGAGCGGTAAAGCCAGAACCCAGATGTCTGGAGTTTTATTTGTCAAGGTATTTCTATGCCTCTTCCACCCAACACCTATGCACCTCACAAATATGAATAAATGTATCACATTATAATCTTTGTGTGAGTATTCTTATCTCTACTTCACCACCCTCAGGCCCAGACTGAGCGCCTTGCTCCCTCCTCCAGAGAACATTTTCTCGCAGGTAGTTGTTGACAGACCTCATCTTCTAAGCAGCCCATTTGTGGGATGTGTGGGGCAGGTGCATTTATCAATCCTGTGTTTTCCAGCGCTTCCAGCAAGCAGAAGGTGACTGCCAGTGGCCTCATGCTATTCTCTGCGAGGATCATCGAAGTCACGTTCTTACCATGGGACTAGTGTCCGTTTAGGAAAGGACCATGACCCAGAGTCAGTGTGTGTAAAGCCTAGGGGCTTACATGGAAACTAGTGCCAAGTAGGAGACTCCTAGGCGACATTGCAAGGTCAGGAACATAATGAAACCAGGAGGCGCACTGGTATTTTTCTTCAGCTGCCCTCATGGAAATGATGGACTCAATATGCCCCCAGAGTTTTCCGCCAAAGCAAAGGATTCGAAAGAGGAAAGACAAAGAGTTTATAGGCCTGAAAGGAAGCAGAGGGTAACGGCTCAGGAAGAGAAAGAGAACATGTCGATACGGTGCTTTAGTCCTTATCAGTGTAAATTTTAGTCTGCACTAGCATGTCCCACACTACCTGGCCCACATGTAGTCTACTGGCATGCACTGAAGTCCCTAGTGCTTTTAACGTAATAACGTTGGGTCCACGTGGACCAGTTAGTGTGCGACATGCTAGTGCGGACAAAAATGTACACCCCTCTGGTGTGGATTAAAGTACCATGTAACAGACAAAACACAGCAGGGTTTATTGGGTGGAGAAAAAAACTGTCCTAAGACCACTAACAGTCTCATCGTATGGCCAAGAAATGGGGCTGAAATTGTCAGGATTTATTTTACACTGTGGTTTTTCTTTGTAGTTTAACAAAATATGGTGATCAGTCTGAAGTAATTCCCTCACTCCCCATGTCCATAATACTCAGCACCCACCAAAATGCCTGCAGATTAAAACAATCTAAACTGATCTTGATTAAACACTTAGATAGTTTGTACCAAATTTTCAAACAGGGGGCTCAATCTTCACCTGGAGATTCTGTGCATACATGCAGTGACTGGTAAATGTGCACATAAAAATGCACATTTGTGACTGCAAAATAAATACACACCAGCACAAGTATCAGAGTGTGCAGTACTCATTGTACACATACAGTTATATTTTCCCATGTGCTCTCACAGACCTTACAGTGAAAAATTAGGCCCTGCTTTGCAAATTATAGATCTGTGAGCATATAGGCAAATCTCAACTGTTTCAGACAATGGGATGCTATTAGAAAGTAGGCAATCCACCAAAGAGATCTTCCTTATTAGTTTCAACATTGGACCACTTTCGACAATATGTTGGGGATCAGCTGCCAGAACTCTGGCAATCCGGATTGTCAGCCAGGGTGAGTAGAGAAACTCAGCTCTGGTGGGGCCTGGCATGATTCCAATGGTAGCTTTTGACAGCACGCTTGGATTTGCTGCAAGTCACTACGAGCCGCTATGTGACATAGGCATGCCTAGACCTGCCCAGACATGTCCAGGCAGGCTTATTACACCTATGTCTGACCAGATTCTCGATACTTCACCAAAGTGGGGGTGGTGTGTGCTCTCTGGCAAAAGCTAAGAATAGCTAATCGTCATGGTTATTCTGAGAGGTTTGTATGGGTAATATATTAAGGGCTGTGTAGAATATTATGTTCCAAAATTGTTGGAGATGATGCCTGTCACCTAAGGCCAGGTGGGTCTCAGCTAACTCAATAAGTGAGAACAATCAATATCTTTCAACTCAGCCCAGCCCTGAGTTTATAGTCTGGACCAGATGCAGGCCTGAGCATTGACAAAGACCAAGAAAAGACACTGACTAGGGGCCCTCAGGGCTGAGCTGAAGTTAATGAAAGGCCCTGATTATGAAAAGAGACAAAAAGTCTGAGGCTGCATAGAAGAAGAAGAAGAAGAAGAAAGGGCACAAGATGTTATTCGTTACTGAGGTGACAATCTGCCGGTGTGCGCATCCCATGAAAAGTGGATCCCACCTCTCTGGACTGGACCAGTGCTGTTAGGACTGACCACTGGGTGAGAAATACTTTATTAGATTGGAAGGGAACTGGTTAATAAGTACAGGATCTCAACTGAATTTTATATTTTATGTAACACTGTAACCTGGTGGTTCCAGTCCTTTTACCTGCATCTATTTTGGATCTTTATCTTAAGCTGTGCTAAATAAACTTCTGTCTGGTTTTACAGTGGACACGACCCAGTGCCTTGCGCTGAAGAGAGCACTGAACTGAGGGGAGGCTGATGGATGGGGGTACACTGCTTCCAAGGGGGCGATGAATCTGTGTGCCTGCCTTGCGGGTGTCCAGAAAACGAAGGCCTGGGCACTCGAGTGTAACAAGGTGGTGTGTGCGAGAGATGAGCGGGGCTCGCAGAGCCTGGAGCACTTGTGCCGCCAGCGGCCGGCGGAGTTGGAAGGATTTCCCGTGGTGGGCACAGATAAGTCTCTCTCATGCTGTGAGCAGGAGGTAGTGATCCAACGTCACACCCTGTAAATCTATATTTTCATGGCCATTTCCAAATCCAGACATAAATGTTCAGGGAGCACAGGCTCGATCACTGTGCCCCACGGATTCATCTCCCTTAAATCCATCAGAAAGACGCCAGCATTTCCTGGAGCCACTAGGCTGCAGCCATCTTGGACTCTGCTGCCTTACACTGCCTGGAGCCATGCTGCAGAATCATTCAGTTTCACTTCCTTGCCTTTCCCCTCCACGGACACTGGACCCCATTTATATCCAGTTAGTGACATATCCCCATCCCAGGAACGTTGGGTAACCTCTTTCAGGCAGAAGGCCAGTATTACCACCTTATAGCACCTTCGTATTATCATCTAGGACTAAGAACCTAAAAACTTCCTGCTTTTCGATCTCAAACTGCAGAATCTGGAAGCAGCAGCTTTCTAACCAAGTGAGCTATTGTTCTTAGTACAGAGGTACCCCTTCTGGCTCAGGGATTCCTCTGGTCGTCCCCTTTCTCTCTGTGCTTGCCCTGAGTCAACTTGAAATGTAAAGGATTAAAAAAATGACTGAAAATATCACATTGTAAGTTAAAAATGAAAGCAGCCTGAGTATTCTCTTTCAGCTGATCCTAGACCCTGGGGTTCCATTACCTTTGTGTCTTGTCTGTGGGATACAATGTCCACACATTATTATCCGGAGGGCTTTTCCAAAGCAACAGTGGACTCTTTTGCTACGAATTTAGCCACAGTAGGATTCTATTTGTTGAAGTCCCATATCCCCCCGCTCCATTTTCATAAGAGAAAGAAACTTTGTGCAAGAAAGGAACATGGGCTGCAGCTTTAAGAGAAAGCGTAGAACCATTCTGAGCTGCAGTAGGGCTTTTCTTAGCAACCTTACCCTGGCTCCATGCTGCCTTTCTCCGTCCCAGGAATGAGCAATCTCAGGACTGAGCTGCACCTTCTCTTTCAGCAGGGAGAGCACAGCAGCAGCACCCACTACAATGTGGTCATAATGGGTGACACGGTTTCTAACCACGTGGTTCGAGTCATTTTCAGATGAAAAAAAAAATCTGAATATTTTAAGGGCGTTTTTGGAGTTCAGAAGCCTCATCTGTGTTTGCAAAGCCACGCTAGTGTCTCTGTACAGCTCAGAGCTCCCACTAAAACTCCATGGTATAAACTCTATGGTATAAACAGAGGCTTGGGCTATTAATATTGTTACTACACTCGTCGGTGCATTTGCCAATTCATTTGCTGTAAAGGAAGTGGTAGAAACCAGGACAGAGTGTGGCTGAGTAGTAATAATAATACTTTGACAGCCTGGAATGAAAGGCAGAGAACTGCAAAGTGCTGTACACCTATTAGTAACTCCAGAAGTCTTCAGCAATGTTAATGGCAGTACAGCATCCTCTAAAACAGGGGGTCTCAAACTTTTTTTGCTGGGACCCCTTTGAAAATATGTGATGATCCCCCCAAAAAAGTGATGACCCCACTCCCCATGCTATGCCACCCTTACTTCTGCACTGCTGCTGGCGGCAGCGCTGCCTTCAGAGCTGGGTGCCCATTCGCTGCTCTCCGGCCTCCCAGCTCTAAAAGCAGTGCAGAAGTAAGGGTGGCAATACCGTGACCCCCCCTACAATAGGCTTGCGACCCCCTTTTGGGTCGGGTCTCCCCAGTATGAGAAACGCTGCTCTAAAATGAGATATAATTTTACACCATTATTTCTAATTAATGACAAAATTATTTAGGCTTGAGGGAATGTCTGTAACACAAGATTTAAACATGTCCTTGCAGTAAGATCCACTGGAAGGGGAAAGTGTCCCAATGCAAATTGGTGATGATCACTTAAATTAATTAAAAGTGAACTGGGAAGAGCCCTAGAGAATAATCCTGTATTGCTAGAGAGGAGTGGGCTAGATAATCTAACAGGTCATTTTCCTCCCTTCTTTCTGGAGCGCTATGGTTACAGCACTGTGAGGTGGGGAAGTAAGGAGTAGTATCCCCATTTCCCAGATGAAGCTCTGAGGCAAGAAGTGACTAAATCAAGGCTACACACACAGTCAGTGTCAGAGCAAGGAACAGAACACAATTATCCTGATTCCCAGTCCCGTGCCCATGTCATTAGTTCACACGATACCTGGGATTACATAATGAAGTTGATGTGGTTTTTCTCCTGATACTGTATAAACACTGCTGCTGTATTATAATGCACTTGATACTCAATGATAGGGAAGGGAGCAGATATCAGTGGCTCCGTTAACGCAGCTAAGTCTGAGGCAGGATAGTAATATAGTATGGGAGAGTTAGTGTTCATTGACAATAGGCATCTCGCTAGTTACATGTTTTATTTAGGATTTCACTGAAACCAGGTCTCTAGATTCACTGGTTGATCCTCTCTGGAGTTTTCAGTGTCAGATGAAGTCCCAGAGGACTGATTATGGGCTGTAGAGATTTTCATGCCTAACTCACTGGGTTGAGTACACCCAGGTGGGCAGGAATGGCCAAACATTGTTACCACCTGATGGCTGGCTGGTGGGCTACCTTGTCCGTCCCTGCCCAGTTAATGTCCACACCAGGAAACTACCATGCAACTGGCCCTTTGCTGACAATCTCAAAAGACACCAAATAAGCCATGGAGATTAAACTCCTCTCTCGTTCTTTAACATGGTCCCTCTTGATTAGGATGAGGTTTCTCGGCAGAAGAACCCTCACATTACCTCTGCCCCTGCTGGGTGTGTGATCTATGACTAAACACCATAGACCAAATCACCAAAGCCATCAGCCCAGCACCTGTTAGCAGCACTGAAGTCACTTTGTCAGCTAAAGTCTCTAGGTAGGGCTGGTGTTTGGATGGCCAGTACTGGGAAGCTTTCTGCAAGGGAGAGTGCTCTGGCAAAAAAACCCAAATTGAAGACCCTTGAATTTAGGGGGAATTTAGACCCAGAGCCAAACTGTGCCTTTGAAAGCCCAGTAAAAACATGTCTTTGCCTGGGGAATGCTGCAGCAGGGGATCCTCTGCCTTCTGCATGTCTGTGCACCATGCAAATTGCAGGGAAAGTGAAGAGTTTTACTAGACATGCAACTGATTTGAACGCCCTTAACTGTCTACCAGCTAAATGTGGCTGATGAACGGACATTGCTGGCTGCAGTTGTCCCCTCTGCACGCTGTGGGGGATGGGAGATATTCTCCAGAGCAGGGCACATGGCAAATTTGTCTCAGGCATTTAAAAGGGCACAGAATTTAACATGCATATTTGGGTTCTTTGGCTGCTTTAATCCAAGGTTACTGGTGCATTTGTGCTTGTGTTTTCATTCAAAATGGAGGCTTCCACACCAGAACCCCCTTCTCAAACTAACCCCACCCCTGCAGCTGCTGCTGCTTTCCTCTGACGCTAGTCAATGCCTTATAGGAAATTCCCTGAGTCGAGAAGATTAGAAATAGCTGGGACAAAAGCAAATCTTGCTTTAGTTTGTCTCAATTCAACATGGTCCCCTGACTGGTAAATAGCCAGGGCTGCCCTTCTCACATGGAGGCACTGGACTTTTGGACTTTAAAGTTTGTGGAAAGACTTTGGTTTGTTCCAATTGGCTTGATTTGTTCTGTGGATTTATCATCCATGTGAATTGCCTGCACAAATGGTTTCTAAAGAAGTCCTTTAGACATGTTTAGAAACACTCAGTCTCCTTGAAGAACCCCCTCCGGTGTAACTTTGGTTGTATTGTACATTCCAAGTAAATCTGATTAATATTTTCCACCGAAATGACCTCTCATGCCAGTGTAGCCCAAAGAAAGTGAATCAACAACATGCCCCAGGAGTCACTGATGTCTTTGGAGGGGAAAGAAGTGGTACTTCAGGAAAATACAATAGCTGAAACTGGAAAGCCACAGCCATGATTAATTCGAATTTAAAAACAGATTTTACTTAGAGGATGACTTCAACCAATGGAAACCATGCAATTCTGAGCTAGGGCTGATACTCGGTGCACACTTCCCTCTGCCTGCATGATGGAGAAGCAGTCTTAATTTTCAGTACCTTATTGTTAGCAGAACCTGTGTGTTGTACCCCACGGCATAATCACTGAGTATCTTTTTGTAGTTGCTATTGTTAAAAATTTTCAATTCCTTTGTTCAACAATGTACAGAACATAAAGGATAATGTTCTCTCCTGTTGGTATGATTTTGGCTGTAAGTCTGGTTCAGATCTAATACCATAGCAATGGAGTTGTTCTGGCATCTATTCATATTACAACGCTACCCAAGGGCCAGGCCATAGTAGGTGTCTCTCAGAGATATTTGACGTAGTGTTCTAACTCCTCCATTATCCTTCTGTGCAAAGGAAACCTTCAATTTTACCACCACATATATCCTTGTTCCACACAGACTTACTTTTTTATGTGTAATGAGAAAACTCCACTGCTATCAGCATTCTAAAACAGCATGGTTCTGAGACCTCACGGAGGCTTGGCTCTCCACTGCCCTGCTCCATCGTTTGTAACAGTGCCAGGTGAGTGCACAATGAATACGAAATGCTACCATTCTGATCCGGTGACATTCTACACCCATTGTGCACTGGTGTAAGCGACTGTGCAAGGTGGAAGGCCACAGGGGGAAGGCCACATTCAATTCCCATTACCCAACAGCCTTCAGGCATGCCCTGAGAGGAAAAGGCCCATGCACAAACAGACTGTATGCCCTAGGTATATCAGCACCACTGGGGCAACTAGTAAGAGATAATTGGGCAGCCACGTTTCTGAAAAGGGAGTGCTGTCTGTCTAGTGGTTAGAGCAAAGGATTGGGGTCCGGACTCCTGGATTCTATTTGCAGCTCTCCCACTGACCCGCTGTGTGGCCTTGATGTCATGTGAATCTCTTTGTACCTCCTCTTCCCATCTGTAAATGGGAACAATGATGCTCACCTGAACCAGCGGTGGTTGAGAGAATGAATTAACATTGGCAAAGTGCTTTGAGATCCTCAGGTGATAATTCATGACTATTATAATTAATCATATGCTATTCAATTCATATCTGGAACATGGAGCTTGTATGAATTGACAAGAGATACTAAGCTTCACTAAAGCACACTGGAGTCTCAAATTCTCTGTTAGTGCCCATGAGGACAGAAGCAATTTGCCTGTCAGTGTGCTTCGCTACCATGAACCGCAGGGCCTTTTTCATGTTTTTTCTAGCTGTCTCCTCAGCCCGAGGTAATGCTGTTCCTTGGCTTGCTGTTCTCAGGTTTTACTCATGCACGGCCACCTCCTAAGACAGGCACAATACGTACTGTACTTTACGGATCCTGTGCCGTGTCCAGTTTATAACAATTGTTTCAACAGGTCAGCCATGCAGTATCATAAGGGAGTAGATGATGTTCCTCTTTCACGCACTGAGCACTGGCTAACCCATGATGCCTCCTACAGAGGAGGAATTATTCCTCTTGTGATGGGAGAACAGAAGAAATTAAAGTAGCCCCAATTATTCAGAAAACAGCCACCACGGTGATGAATCCACAAACGAGATTAGATAGGTGAAATGGGAAGATGGACTGGTACATAGAGAAGCAGAAAGAGAAGGAATCTCCGGGAGTTTTGTGATGGGAGAGCAAACTAAATTAAAGTAACTCCCCCCTTCCTTAGGTCTGGCAGCTAAATTCCACCTCTGAGTATAAATGTGAATCCACTGAAGTCTACTATTGTAGCTCTGGCGTGACACAACTTCCCTCTGTCACCATGTAGGTGACATGGCACCGGGCATCTATCTATCCACAGCACAGGATTTTTATCTGAGTCTTTGTTGCTATTTTTCTCCACCAGTGCTATAACTTTGGATCAAAGACGCATTGGATCAAAGTATCCAAGATGTTTAATGTCATATAACTACTCTAGGGAGCAAAGCAGCCACAAATCATCCTCCAGATGCCATACTGAGAAATCCAGAGAGAGACTGTGCTAAATAAATCTCTCACACACACACACACACACACACACACACACAAAAGGCCCCCTACCTGCTCTGTAGCCCTGAGAGTTTTGAGTCCCCCCGGAGGTCTCCAGCAGACAGGGGCGGCCTGGTATTGTGAATCTACGTTATTTGCTGCACTACAAGCAAGTAGCGTCCCGGTCGCCTAGGCGATGACATTGGAGCTGTTGAAAGCTATGTGAAAAGTGTGGCAAGGGCTTGCGCTCTCCTTCCTGGAACACAAGGGAGTTACAAGGGGGTGGGGAACGCTCAGCCAACTGTGCCTGGGAATTAAGATGGTCACTTAGGCCAAGCAAGGTTGGCTCATCTAGGGCTCCAGAAATGCCCATCCATTCAGTACCATTGAGCAGCAGAGTGCACTGCCCTCATAGTAAATATACCCATGAAAGGAGAGTCTCTGTTTTATTAGTGTTTAATCAAATACTGTGAGAATGAGGCTGTTATCACAAGGAGATAAGCTCACGCTCAGAAGCCGAGGAGTTTTCTCTCTCTCTTCAGACAGTTGCTGAATAGTATAATTTATCACAGGCACGTGGACTCCAGTGACATCTGAATGCTGGTGGGAAAAACTGACCTGCCAAGCTGTGCCTAGAGCAGTCACCAGTAAAGACCACTCCATTTCTGATTGAAAACAACAGGCAATGTCCACCTGGAAAGCCCTGCAGAACCTCCAACTAAGACGCTAATTATCTTTGCATTACAAAATTGTTGAATAACTTCTTATGTCTCTTGTCCCTGAGTTATCAGTTTTGCTGATGTTTATGTGCTTAACCCCATTCAAACACTTGAAAAAGGAAGCTGAAGTGTATTCATTATTTTAAAAACATCATTTGAACTTGTTTGCTTATCCCCACTCAGTGTCTACCAATAACCAAAAGTCTGTACTTAGGCATCCCCAAAGCATACTTAATGGGACAGACTTCTGTCTGTTGTTAGAATAGTCAGATCTTTTATTCCCACATATATAGTCAGGTGCGAACTAGATGATCTGATTTATTCATTATAGGTTGACATTTACAAGGGTCTGAACGCATTAGCGTTGACAACATGTTCATATTGCCTGAGATGAACATAAAATCCTTGCGTTTATTGTCACAGGTGAAAAACATGCTTCATTTTCAAAGGCCCCACTCGGCTGCAATAGATTATGAGAGCAATGCCTTTTGATGGAATATATTTGCACATATTCTTAACCTCGTGTGAAATTTGTTTATATTGTGCTTTCTGTGTAGATTGCAAGCTCCTCTGGGCAAGGACTGTCTCTTTGGATAGATGTTTGTACAGTGCTTCGCACAATGCGGCCCTGCTCTAAGATTGCGGCCCTTGGCACTACTGTGATTTGCGTTATTTTCAGAGTGCCCATTTGGTGCTGTAGGCAGAGGAATCTCTTTAATGCCCCCTGTGCTGGCCACACATGACAGGCAGCAGCTTAATACTCTGCTCTCTCTCAGTGGCTGGCTGTACAGCTTGGCCTACGGAAGCAATGTGATTTCAGTTTCAGAGTCTGAGAGGTTTGTATGAACAGTGCAGAACTGCACTGGGGAAGCTGTTGTCCCTGCCCCAAGGAGCCGACACTCCACAGTCCAGCCCGAGTGGGAGCAGTTCAGACCCACAAGCACACCGGGGGCTGTGCAAGGGCCTCACAGTGGTCTCTGCTGGGTGGAGTGAGCTCTGGGGAGGGATGTGAAGAAGGTGCAGGAAGTCACATGACACATGGGAAGAGAGAGAGACTGTTTCAGGTAGGGGGTGGTGGGGAAGCATAGAAGGCAGTGTCTAGGTGACGGGGAGGAGGATGCAAAGGGGTGGCCAGGAAGTATGCTTGGGCTGCATGAGGGGTGAGCTGGCAAAGATGCAGGGGGGAATGTGGCTGTGCTGGGCCTGGCAAGGGAGGGGAGGAGAAGTCCACCCTGGATGCCAGAGGTGCAGAGAGGGCAGGGCAGGGAGCTGGAGCCAGGGCAGGGGCCACTCTAGTGATAGGAGAACCTCCAGCTAATATCAGCCCTTCCTGGGGGGAACTCTCTCTGATTGGCTGCTCTTCAGCAGGAGGTAGGGCAGTGGGCTCTAGATATTGGCTCTAGACTGTGATTGACAGCCAGGCTAGAAGCTGTTGTAACTTCAGTGCAATATAAATACTTCCTCCTAAGAGACTCAGAATGAATGGTACTTTTAACCACACTGGGGCAAAGAAAGAAAGAAGCCGATGGGAATTTGTTTTTATGCAACAGTCAGGTTCAAAAAAGACTTCACATATCACCTCACTAATTCAGAATAACAATCTAACTGAGATCTTGAGTGACCCAGAAAGAAAGATAGAGAGGACACTATCTTGCGCTATTTGAAGTCAGTGGACATAGTATCAGGCCAATAAGGCAGGTACAGTTTCAACCTGAATTATCCATTAAATATATCTTTGAAAGATAGTGGATCAAATTCATCCCTGGTGTGACCCCAGGGATGTTACAAACAGCGTGCAAATTAAACTGTTATAAAACAAGGATGCAATTTAATTAACTGTTAAACTGAAATTAAGCATGACTTACACCTTTAACACTGATTTTAACATAGAGTAGCCAGTCTTCCCTCACTTTATTTAAACTCAAATCCACTTTGCATTTTTCTCAGAATCTTATGAATTTCCCTTTTTATCCAATTTTTGTTTACCAATATATTTCACTTTTAATTTGCAGTCTCACTATAAAAACCGAGGGAAACTTTCACAAGTTAATGTCTCTTCTCTCATTACTGCCAATAATTAGTCAGGAGGAGGCTGCTCATGATCAGAAATTAAGAATCAGGAAGCAAGTTGGAACATGTTTTCTTAAAATATATTGATATATATATGGGACTCTTCTAATTATGAGGCAGTTTTGTTGACATTTGTGGACTGTAGTGAATGAGGAATGTGAAAGGAGGAATGAGAAAATTGGTGTCTAATCATGGTGTTGCATATCACATCTTATTAAATAGTGTGCTGATTGCTTATTCTATTTGCATAATAATTATTAGTTTAATCTCTGGTCCTTATCATTTGATTATCAGACTTCACATATAAATTGTTGCTAAAAGCAATATACGTTCAATAGCTGTCTATCTCCCATTTCTTTATTATTCAAATAACTGTATTTTATATACCAGATGGAAGTTTGTTTAGATAATTATATTCTCCTTTGGATGTTGAGGTTAAGTGGAAAGGAAGAATAGTTTTGCGGCTAAGACATTGGACTAAGATTTAGGAGAGCTGGGTTCTCTTCCAAGCTCTGCCCCTGACTTTCTGCTGACCTGGACCAAGTCTCTTCTGGCTGGATCTTTAAAGGTATTTAGATACCTAAAGATGCCTTTCAAAATGTGGCCCTAGGAGCTTTTGAAAATCTCAATAGGTGCCTATCTGCATCTTTCAGTGCCTAAATACCTTTAAAAATTTGGCCCTTAGGGTCCTAAATCAGTGGAACTTAGGCCCTTGAGACATTTAAATTTGACACTAGGAAGTTTTACCTCTAACTGGTATAATTAAAGAGCTACAACCCTCTAGTGTGGATGTCTTTATACTGGTATTGCTATTCTCACACTGGCGTAAGGCACCTTCATATTGGTATAATGGCATCCACACTAGGGATTGTACCACTTTTATTATTTTGGTGAAGAGTCACATCCTAACCCGTGTGTAAACCAGGCCTAAGAAGAGTTTGGTTTTGAGGAAGTTGAGGTAGGGCTAGTCTCTGCTGGGCCAACATCACAGGTGACGGAAACACTGGCTGTAACTCTAAATGTAAGAACGGCTTCCTGATTACATAGAGAGGTTCCCCCAGAGAGGCTCTCCCAGGAGAGCCCACTGCAGCCAGAAACAGCAGGCGGGAAATTAATCACAGCAAAGGTAATAAAGTGAATTGAATCTCCAGATGGCACTTGGCACAAAACATGTTGTTCTCAGATGCTGAGAATACGTTCAGATTGCAAAGGGGGAAAACACCTCAGACAAGGCGGAGAAACTTCTAAGTCATTATACATTCTGTGGATACTGTGCATACATCATGCTCTGAATTGACTGTAGTCTTCTTAGCAGCAATGAACTTCTAATTTATGCCCAGGTGCAAATAACAATGACATTGGAGTGGTTATTATTCTGGCTCCACCTAACCTAGGGGCAGAATATTCATTTAAGAAAGATATTTTCCCTAGGGACATCAGTTATTAACAATTTTCTTTTCTATAGCACCATTCATCTAAGGATCTCAAAGCATTTTACAAACATTAAGACTCTCAAGCACTCATTATACCCATTCTACATATGGGTAAATTAACACACAGGTAATTCTGGTGACTGGCCCAATATCAGCATATCAAGATCAAGACTGATAACAAGGATGCAATTTAATTAACTGTTAAACTGAAATTAAGCATGACTTACACCTTGATAACAGAAACCAGGAGTCCTGCTCTGAGAAATAGGAATTAGGAAAGTATTATATGGTATTAGCCTCTGCTTGGATGGAAAGGTTTATCTGTCAGCTATGGAACATAAGGCCAAGTGACTATTATATTAGGCCTGCCCCATTGGCTTTGTAGAGTTTTCACCTAGTCTTTCCTTCTGGTTTGTCCTTGTTCTTGGTTTAGAACCAATCCCATTCACCAGCTGCTTTGGGGGACAAAGTCTACAGTAGAATGGACTAGCAACATTATCCGGCCCGCTAAGATACACTTCTTTTCCTCCCTCCTTTGAATGAGGAATAAGGACATTGTATATTCAGTCCTTCTAGGGAGATGTGTGATATGTCCTGGATGGAAGCTGGAGGAAGTGGGGTTTTTTGCATCTGAAGAAGTGAGTTTTTTACCCACAAAACCTTATGCCCAAATAAATTTGTTAGTCTTTAAGGTGCCACCGGACTCCTCGTTGTTCTTCCAGGGAGAGAAAATCTATGAAGGTGGATAATCTGTCTCCTCTAGAGCTCTTACTGAAACTCTGAATTTTACTGTTCTGCTCTGTGATCTTTTAAGAAAACAACAAAGTAAAAACAAACAAAGAACTAAACACTCCTATCAAATACATCTTAAAATGCTTTCCTGTCTGCCAAATTTCTCTATTTGAAATAATTTCTGCAAACATATTGTTGAATTGGAATAATGCCATTTCAGTTCATTTTTTGTTTGTTAAAGAAACCCAAAATATAAATAGGTTCGTAAGGATTAGATTTTTATCTGTGAATGTCAGTAAATGTTGATTCCACCATACACATAAACCAAAATATTTCCATTTATAATAATCAAATTTTACAGTTACGCAAAATAAGAAAAATTCTGCTTGAGAACTTATTAGAGTTTGATTTAAGGATATTTATTTTATATTTTGACATGTGAAGTTGACAATTTGTGTTTTAATGCTTATCAATATTTAACTTTTTGAATCGCAATGTCTACTGTAATTAGATAATTGTTTAATCCCTTATTATCTGGACCCCCCTCCAGAATCTCCGGCAACTATGAAAATTTAAATCAATAAACATTGAAAAAATGCTTACACCCTTAATTTTCCACTACTGTGAAAATTTAAATAAATAAAAAATGCAAATAGCTTAAAAATAAACATTTATATTATCCATCAAAATGATATTAAAAATCAAATTCTGCCAAGCTGAAATATAAACATTATTTGTGATAAGGAAAAGTCATACACCTATCCCGTGAGGAGGAGACGCAGAAGTTCCCACCTTTGACTGACCAAGGATACGCAAATAAAATCAAGTAACATCTCAGAGTTAGGAAAAGGTATGGCGGTGTTTCTAAGTGATGCAACCGCTGGTGGAATTCTCCATTGCAAAATAAAATTGAAACCTAGGCAGCAATAGCCTAACCTTTGTCACCTCTCATGTTCTGCTAATTCTCCAGAGAACACTTCTCTATCTTTGTTTTAAAAGTTCTGTTAAATTTTGTAGCTTGGCTTCCTCACCTGTGTAATGTTCCTAGTTGGTTATATTGGCATCCATGGTAACAACCATAGTAACAGAATACAGTTCACTCCTGCAGGGTCACTAACGTGCTCTCTCAGGATTAAAGTGATTGGATCTGGAATACACACTGTGGACTACATTCTTCTCTCAGTTAGAGTGGGGTAAATCTAGTGTGTAACTCCAGTTAAGTCAGTGGGTTAAATTCTGCCCAGAGTTACACCAATATTAATCAGAAGAAACTCCTTGGTAGTCAGTGGGCCAGGCCAAATTTTGCTGTCATTTATACTGGTGTAAATTCTGATTAATTTGATTTTCTTCAGTCTATTGGATTTATTTTGACTTCAGCAGGGTAAAGTACTATGCTCAGATACTGCGGTGATGATGACCATCAGAATACCTAGGTAGATAAGGATACTCCAAATTTATACCACAGTGAATGAGAGCAGAATTTGGGCTAGTACTGTTATAAGTCTGTCCTGCTTTGACCAGAACATCTTTTTGGGCAAGGAGCATTATTTTCCTTATTTCACAAAACATTCTTTCCCACCCACCCCCTTCAGACAGATCCTTTATATAAAACGTGTCTGCTAGAAATCAGCCACTTTGAAAGCTTGCAACATAATTATAGGTTTACACCCCAGGAGATTCTGATGTGTAAATCCCCATCCTGCAACAGATTCAGGACATCACCTTGGCTCTGACCTTGGAGACTGCCATTCTGAGACCAGCTGTTGGGGGAAGCCATGAGGGATGGATGCTTCCCCACTCCCCACTCCTCCCTGCACCCCTACAATGAGAGTGAAATCTTCACAGTGACCCCAGGCCAAAAGAACCAGGGATCCCAGACCATTCTCAGACAGGGTTCTCACACCGCATATACAACTAGAAACAGGGCCTGATTCTCCTCGTGCTTTCACCAGTTTGACACTGCCATATATCTCCACTGACTTCAAAGAAGTTATTCCAGCGTGAGGGCGAATCAACGTCATAGTTACTGATTTCATAGTCACCAATTTCCAAAACATCATCTTGCAAACAACAGCCCTAGGGAAGTTGGTGCAAACGTCCTACTGTTCAATCTCTTCTTTCACCCTCTCCAGTTTGAGAGACAGTTTGACTGAAACACACAATGCTCAGATCAGTGACCAGAGGCTACTACACGTCAGACATCAGCTCTCAATCCCTGGGAGAACAAGGAATCACGCCACACAGGTCTGGATTGTCTGCATTTGTCTTACTCATTGGTTTGGAAACCGTTGTGTAGAAATAGATGCAGACCCGGACACTTTGTGCGATTAATGTTCCCTTTTTCTTGAGCCCTCCCCGAGCTGGCCTGGCAAAGGACAGGCGAAATGAAAAGCCGTGGCGGAGATCAGCCCGAACACTGCTCTACTGAGAGTGAAGTTTGAAGACTCATCCAGGCTATGCCCGGGGGAGGGGAGGGAGAGCTGGTTAACCCAGGACTTTTCACTAGTATCCTGGGTGTTTCCCCCCGAACTCTCCTCCCTGGTCCCAGGATCCCGGGCTGGAGGGCTCCGGCGCAGCCGGGCGATGCAGAGGGACGGGACGCGAGGGGGAGAGCAGAGCCCAGCCTGCCCCGGCTGAGCGCCGGGAAGCCCCCCTCAGACCAGTGGCCTGACGCTGCCCCGGCCCCTCGGGCAGCCCCCCGACCCCCGCCGGGCAGGGAGCCCGGGCTGCCCCGGCTGGGCCCCGCAGCCGGGCCCACGTGCGGGGGCCGCCCTACCTGGCTGCGGCGGCGGCGGTCTGTGCGCATCGGTGCCACTGGCAGGACAGGAGCCGGGCTGCGCGGGACCCCTCGCCGCCCTCTCCCGGGCTGGGGCTCGTGTCACCGCCTCCTCCGCCGCTGCCGGAGCCCAACCACCCCGCCGGCTCCCCGGGGCCCGTGCACGGGGCCTGCTTAACCCCTTCCTGCCCGCGCGGCAGCCGGGGCCCGGGAGGCGGCTGGCTGGCTGACAGCTGGGGGCGTGTAGCCGCCTTTCCGCGCTGTGCCGGCGGGAAGGGCCCGGGGCAGGGGGGAGGAGGAGGGAAGGGGTGAGCTGTGCGAAGACAGGGGCTGGGGCAGCTCCGGGGCAAGGCAAAGGGAAGGAGGGCAGCAGCCCGGCTAGGTGGTTCCGAGCCGGGTCCAGACAGGAGCCGAAGCTCCTGGGTTCCACACACCCCTACCCCACCTGCGGGCCAGGGAGACAGAGGAGCTGACTGCAGGGGCTCTTTGGCTGACCAGTATGCCGTGTTTGTGTGTGTGTGTGGGGGGGTGTCTATATAGAGAGATCAGTAAAAGAGAAAGATGCCAGCACAGATATCCTCTCTGCCTAGCCACACACAGTATCAACCCTTCCCTGTGTCCCCGAAACTGAAGCCCCACTATTGTCTTCCAGGCGGCACAACCCTGATATCATCACTTTTCCTCAAGCTACGAGTTACATATTCACCGCCACTCTGACCCCCAGCTGACCAGCACTAAAATGTCCTTTTAAAGAGAATCCAGGCGCAACACACACCCCCTCTCCTACCCCAGCTCATATAGTTTTAAAAGGACAAGACAAGAGAGGGAGTTTGAGACTGATCTTTAAAGGGAGATTTCAGATATGTCTGATCTGTTCCCAGGAAGGATTTTATTTTAAACCTCTCCCTGGGATTTTTAAACACAACCCTGGAATTGAGGTTCCCGAACAACTGAGAATATATAATTCAAGCAATTAGAAATACTGCAAATCAGTCACACGCAGACCGAACAACAGGCGCGGGCGCTAGTATTTACACCTCCCGAAATGCAATAACATGGAACGAAACGATCATTCCAAGGAAGCATCACGGTTTTCCTGCAAGAGACGCATTCGTATTTTCTCCTGTTATGTGTATGTGACCGTTAAGTCGTTTTTAAATTTATTTTTTATTTTCTAAACCTATTTCCAGGAAATCAAATGGAGAAAACATATGTCGGTACTGGCACCCAATTCTGGTATCAAATTAATGCCATCCAGGAGTGTCTAGGGCAGACACTGCAAATAAACAGAGGCTGGAGAAACAGAGAGAATAAAACCCATTGCTACAGAAATTCAAACAAATAACAAATTAAAAGCAGGAGAGAATTATTAACACATATTTTGTCTCTGGAACAATGGCCCCATTCATCTGCTACGAGAGGAATCCGTTTGCTTTTAATCCGACATTGTTCAACTGATAATTTGCAGATTCTAAATATTCTTACTGCAAAGGTAGGCGATGCTATTCCTTATTTAACACCAGAGATGGTTCCGTAGAGCCACTGGCAATAATGAACTACAATAATTAATATGGGGCCTAGCCTGCAGTCTTTATTTAGGCAAAACTCCCCAGGATGAAGCCCTTGAAACGTCCAGTTGCCTATACAAGTTTTGCTGAAAGGGCTTTTTATAGTACAGTATAAAGCTAGCAGAAATACTTCGTCCTACCCCCTTTACGTGCGATGTAAACACCTTCGGCAGGGTTTGGTCAGATGGCAGTCGTATAAAGTAAAAACACAAACAATTTCCCTCTATTGTTAACTAAATTTCACTGAATGATTTGTCATCACCGAAAGTATTTTTAAATAACATGTTGTCATAAGAAACATGATTATTTTTATTTTGTACATGCATAAGCAGAAAATCATCGCATTCTTTTAAACAGTGACCGCACTTATTGTTTGGTCCCAGTACGTTATTTAGTTATTGTAAACAGCTTTTGGTTGACAAAAAACATTCGGAAAGGTTTAGCGATGGAATCTCCATCTCTGGAGATATTTAAGAGTAGGTTAGATAAATGTCTATCAGGGATGGTCTAGCCATGAGGGCAGGGGACTGGACTCCATGACCTCTCGAGGTCCCTTCCAGTCCTAGAATCTATGAATCTATGATGCATTCGTTAAAAAACGGATGTGATTGTATATAACAATGTATTTACAGGTGGACGCTTCTAATCGGATTGTAAACAAAACAGAAAGCAGAGAGGTGCCAAGAAAAAAAATCAGGTCTGAATTGTAACATTCGCTATTTCATAATTTATTTCTGATAGCTAAAAAGGGTGAGAAGAAAATTATTTAAAATCTGATATTTAAAATATTTCAGGAAAGCAGCTAGAGAAAAGGGTTCGGGATTATGGTATTGCCGGAGGGAGGGAAAATTGAAGGGTAACATTGGAAAAAATCACCGAAAATTAATGGAAGCAAATTAAAAGCTTTAGGAGCAGAACCAAAACGTGAGATTTCTGTCCCTTGCTTGTATGTATTGTGTGAGCACATGTGTAAATAACTAATGCCACGGAATTCCCAGGCGTAAATTCACAGGGAGGAGTTGGTTTCAACCTGCGAAGGTACAGACAGGTGGGCTGGCAGCAAACAGACGTTATCCCGCATGTACAGGATCCAAGTAGCTGCAGGGGGCACCTGTAAATGGATTAACAGCTGCGTGACCAGATTAACGCGGAGACTCTGCGAGGCATTTTCCCGGCGTTATTCTGCACCAGCCGCGTCCCGCAGTGATGCGACTCGAAGAGGATGCCCAGGAGACACCTCGCTCTGGAGAGCTCCCCAGGGAGCTCCCCGTGCCCAATACGGGACCTCCCCTCCGGCCCCTCGCCAGCGCCAGGAGCTCGATACTAATTCAGGTGGGGCCTCCCTACAGACAGATGCACTGACAGTCCAGTCCGTGTGTGTCCGGAAACAGCCCGCAGCAATCTGCCTCCAGCCCGGCCTGCCCTCGCCGATTGTCTGTCCCACAGATACCCTGTCTGTCTGTCTGTCCCACAGATACCCTGTCTGTCTCTCTATCCCTACATACCTGTGTCTCTCTCTGTCCCACACATACCCGCCCCCTCTGTCTGTCTGTCTGTCCCATACATACCTGTGTCTCTATCCCATGCATACCTCCTCTATTTGTCTCTGTCTGTCTGTCCCACACATACCCCCTCTGTCTGTCCCACCCATACCCGTGTCTCTCTCTAGCCCATACATACCCCCTCTGTCTCTCTGTCCCACACGTACCCCGTCTCTCTGTCCCAACATACCTGTGTCTCTCCCTATCCCACACATACCCGCCCCCTCTGTCCGTCTGTCTGTCCCACACATATCCTGTCTGTCTGTCCCACACATACCCGGTCTGTCTTTCTGTCCCTACATACCTGTGTCTCTCTCTATCCCACACATACCTGCCCCCTCTGTCTGTCTGTCTGTCTGTCTGTCCCACAGATACCCGGTCTGTCTCTCTGTCTCTACATACCTGTGTCTCTATCCCATGCATAACTCCTCTATTTGTCTCTGTCTGTCTGTCCCACACATACCCCCTCTGTCTGTCCCACCCATAGCCGTGTCTCTCTCTAGCCCATACATACCCTGTCTGTCTGTCTGTCCCACACGTACCCCGTCTCTCTGTCCCACACATAACCTGTCTGTCTGGTCTACACAATGCCTCCCCCCCGCTGTCTGTCTGGTACCCCTGGGTCTGTCTCTCCGTCTGCCCCACGCACGCCCCTGTCTGTCCCACAGATGCTCCTGTCTGTCTGTCTGTCTGTCTGTCGCACCCCCACTCAATGCAGTGGTACCTGTTTCCCCCCCCCACACCCCGGACTACAACTCCCAGGCTGCCCCGGGGCGGGCCCGGCCCCGATAAGCCGCCCGGGTTCCCGGCGCCCTCCTGCCCGCTTCCGGCCCGGGAAGGCGGTTAGATCCGGCGGGGAGCGGGCGGGTTTGAATCGGGCTGTGGGTTCACCCCCCCCGCTCCACCCCCAGGGTCGCGGCCTGGCTCGGGCCCCCGGCGGCGGTTCTGGGGGAGGCCGCGTTGCCGGGGGAACGGGGCAGGCCGCGCTGGGGCCTGGGGTGACACCGGCTGGCCGCTGCCCCGGGCACTGGAACCGCCTCCCCGGGGGCCCGGGCCGGGAGCTCCCGGCGGCTGCTCTCGGGGCCCGCCATGAATTTCTCGGAGGTGTTCAAGCTCTCCAGCCTGCTGTGCAAGTTCTCGCCCGACGGGCGGTACCTGGTGAGTGGCCCGGCCCGGCCCGGCCCGGCTCTGCGACGGGCCCGAGACCCGCAGTCGGGCGGGGGCTGGTGCAGCCCGGGCTCTGCAGGGGCTGGTCTGGCTTTTGCGGGGCCTGGCTCCCCCAGAGCGCCCCCGAACCAGCACCCAGGGCAGGCTGCCCCCAGCGCTTCTAATGCTCGGGCAGCTGGGGGGTGGGTTTCGGGCAGTGCCTTGTGTTCCGGGGGCTGCAGTGCCAGGAAACCGGCACTCCGCGTGTCCCAGCCACCCAAGGAACCTCCCCCGTTATCCGGGGTCTCAAACTGGGGGTCGGGAGGTTATTACAGGGGGGGCTGCGAGCTGTCCGCCTCCACCCCAAACCCCCCTTGCCTCCAGCATTTATAATGGTGTTAAATATATAACAAGTGTTTTCAATTCATAAGGGAGTTGCCCTGGGGGGCTTGCTAGGTGAAAGGGGTCACCAGTACAAAAGTTTGAGAACCACTGCCTTAGAGCCTCAGGGAGAACCAGTTGAATTGGCAGGAAATGGATAACTGAAGTGAGAGAAGATTTGTAGATGTAGGAGGGTAGTTAACCTCTAGCCAAAAGGTATTCACTGCAAATATGTGACTCTTTCTAAACATTAATCTAAAACAAAGTACAGGTGAAACCGAGAATGACTGTAAAAAGCAACAGAGTCCTGTGGCACCTTTAAGACTAACCGATGTATTGGAGCATAAGCTTTCGTGGGTGAATGCCCACTTCGTCAGATGCACCCATGAAAGCTTATGCTCCAATACATCGGTTAGTCTTAAAGGTGCCACAGGACTCTCTGTTGCTTTTTACAGATCCAGACTAACATGGCTACCCCTCTGATACGAGAATGACTGGTGTCTAGAGTGTGTCTCATCTGGGCAGAAAACAGTCAACAGGGGTCTTGCAATGTCAGATGTAATTGTTATATCAAATAGTAAATGTCTTTTAAAATATAACATTTTATTTTAATGAACACACTTTTATTTTGAAGATAATGATCTTGTAGTGATGTTCCTAACCAGTGATACATTTTTGATATAAAAAATTTTTGTGAAAATTACATATGGAAATAACACATAATTAGTATAATTGTTGAGACTCATTAAATAAATTCAAAAGCAATGTTAATATTGATCACAACATTCAAGATTTTACTAGCAAAAACTCAATTTAATCTTCCTGGGAAATTTTATATTCCCGATAACCACTTATTTATTATAAGGCTTTACCAACTTTTTTAGTTTCCTAATAAAAGTATTTCAATAGTTAGTAAAACTTGCATTTATCATCCGTTCCTATACCCAGTGTATATAACAGAACAACAACAACAGACATGCAACTAACTTTGATAACATTTTAAATATGTAATCAAAGTATTGTATAGAAAATTAGTCATTAAGATTAAACTGTTGTTTTAATGTTCCTCAACTCTAGATATTTCATTACATACAAACAAACCAACAACAACAAAAATGGATGGGGGTGCGGGAGAGTATGATTATAGCCATTTATACTGTGTGGATTTAGTTAATGAAAAATGATCCTTCACATACTTTACAATATTTTTTTTCATTGTGAGTAATAGCAGCTGTTTAAAATATATATATATAGAAACATCTGTATTTATTGGCCTTGGTGCTTTTTGAAGAAACTGACTTTTGTTTTGAGAGGCAATAATTATTGGGGACGGGATGACACACTCCCTTGTTTTGCTTTGTGTAAGAATTAGCTGTAAGTTCTGCAGCTACGGCACTGCACCGAGTCAGGAGGCCTGTGTCTGTTCCCAGCTCTGCCACTGATTTGCTGGGTGACATTGGGCAAGTCACTTCACCTCTCTGCCTGTGTTTCCTCTCCTGCCCTTTCTGCCTTGTCTAGATAGATTGTAAGCTCTTTGGTATGTAGGGACTGCTGTACGTTGCCTAGCATAACAGGATCCCTATCTCAGTTGGGGCCTCTGGGTGCTACCATAATAGTGAACTTGAGGGAGAGACAAATAGCAGATCACTTAGTCTTTTGCAATCAAATCCTCGTACTTTGTGAGCTGTTTTCTATACTGCAGGTGATAAAAAAAGCATGAGTAATTAAAAAAAAAAAATAGTTTTAGCAAAATAATTTAGTGTGAACAGTCAAGTTACAATATATAACCTCTAAATTTTAACTTCTTTCACTTTAATGACTAAAGATAATGTCATACAGATTTTAAAATTTTATTAAGATGTTAAAAAAAATTGTGAACAGAGTTTGAGCATAGAAGTTTCTGGTTATCAGGGAATAACATACAGATTATCGAGGGTGCAAAGTTTGGTTTAAGATCAGGTGGCATGAGGAATACATAATCTGCAATATCCCCGATTGGGGGTAAAAGGTTGGTGGGTCAAAGTACAGACATTGAGATATGAGGGTATGAAGTTCATAGAGTGATTGTGTTTGGGTGTGGAGTATAATGAATGGATATGATGATGAGGATGGATTGACCCTCATTTGGTGAGATTTAATGTTTAGGGAGTTTGTGGTTCCAGTTCATATGATCCAACGGAGAAGGTCACTTGGTATTAAGTATTGTAGTGACACCTACTGGTGATCAGTTTCTTCATTACTTGCAGTTACTGTACATTAGTTTCTTCATTGCATAAAACTTCACTTTGAACTGACTGACTGTCAGACAAGATCTCAGCCCAGAAATTGAATTTTCAGGGTCAGGCTTGTTGCCAGTGAGCTATAAATTGCAAATATTTCTAATGCACTGGTTCTAATGCAATGGTTCAGTCAATTTTAAAGTTATGAGTCAAAACACAAAAAATTGCAAAGTTTAGACCCAATGTCTGTATTGTTTGAACAAGACACTTTTTAAAATCTTGAGGCACTGATCCTGCTATGAGCTGTCAGTTGTGCAATTGCTTACATGTGTGTTACTTCACTTGCTTGTTGTTCACTTACTCCAGAATAAGGCCTTAGCCAATTTTTCATTAAAAGGAAAACATGAAATGGAAGGAAAAATAGTTTTGAAAAGAAGATGCAATTGAATAGTATATAAAAGCAAATCGATATTTTCCCTTACTTATATAGGCCTTAGTCCTGAAAATACTTAAGCAGCTGCTTAACTTTTATGACTAGTGTCATTATAATAACCCACCCCTTTTTCTCTTTGTTTACTTTATGCATTTGATGATGCTTTCTGTATAGTCAGTTTCCTTTGTTTTTAAGGGCGTAGCAAAAGGAGAGAGAGAGAGAGAGAGAAAGAAAGAAAGAAAATAAACATTTTAAAATAATAAAATTGACTCAAAAGCCACAAAAATTGGCTGGGGAAGAGTCAGGGACATGTGCAATATTTGAAGCTACTTTAATTCATTTTTGAAATGGACTAGATTCAAGTTGCTTGTATCAGCTTAAAAAAACAAAAACAGTTTTTGTGATATAAATGTTTGAAAATGTTTTTGTACTTTAAATGTAAAACAAATTTAGTACCTTTTTAGAATAAAAAATTGGCCTGAAACCCAAACATTTCCATCCTTCAGCCTCGAAGACATAGGTGAGTTTTGTAAACTCTTAAAAAATAGATGGTTTTAATGTAACACTTGCTTTGGATTAATCTCTTTTTGCCTTCTTTTGCAAGTGATTGTGTAGCTCATACAAACCTACAAATCCAAAAGTATAAACTCTGGTGCATCCAAAACATCTAAACTCTAGATCAGTGTGGTAGAGTGCGAATGATGCAGCACAAGCCCTGGCACTCTTAAGTCTCAGTTAATAACTCTGATATGGGTGCGTCAGTTAAGCAGTTTATTTTTGTTTGCATTCAGGCTTCGTGTGTGCAGTACCGTTTGATAGTTCGAGATGTGAACAACCTCCAGATCCTTCAGCTGTACACTTGTCTGGATCAGATCCAGTACATAGAATGGTCGTCGGACTCTCTCTTTATATTATGTGCCATGTATAAACGAGGGATTGTTCAGGTAAGTACAGATACAGCATGGCGTATTGTTTCTGTCTAGAATTTACTAACTGCTAAATTGAGAACTTCTAATGTCAAGCACTAAGTGAGTGTCTTTGCCAAAGTAACTGACACTCTGATCAATAACACATGGTTTGAAGAAAGCGGAGGTTGCTGCTGTTTGTCAAAACCTTGATTAAAGGTTATTTGTTAGTTTGAAGACAAATAACATCAGAATAAAAACACTTGGAGCAAATGTTTAAAAACAAAAGCTGCTACCAAGGATCTCATACATCTATTATTTCAGAAGGAAATGAATACATGCAGACTCTTATTAAAGGGAGCAAAAACTTTAAAAAGGATGGGTATTCAGAAAACATGACAGAAGAAAATATGCTTTATGACTTGTGTTAATGCACAGAGATGTGCGGCTTACTTTTGTAATGGGATCCAGCGCCAGTCCTTCATGGCCAAAGGCTTTCAAAGGTTTCCTGACCCCTTGGTATGTGTTGATGGAATTTTCTTTCTTAGCTGTAGCGCGGCTCTGTGAGGAGAGGAGGTTT
Organism: Malaclemys terrapin pileata; assembly: GCF_027887155.1. Classification (NCBI taxonomy): domain Eukaryota; kingdom Metazoa; phylum Chordata; order Testudines; family Emydidae; genus Malaclemys; species Malaclemys terrapin. The sequence continues at coordinate 19,633,962 of NC_071523.1, read as the reverse complement.
TGATGTGCTATTCAGTTTGCTGCACTGACTAGTCTCTCTGACCTAGGTCTGGTCCTTGGAGCAGCCAGACTGGCACTGCAAGATTGATGAGGGGTCAGCAGGATTGGTGGCTTCGTGCTGGAGTCCGGATGGTCGTCATATTCTCAATACAACCGAGTTTTACGTAAGCGTGAAGTCATGATTGTTCTGTAGAGTATCATATTACTGTCTGTACACAGCTTCTAAAATAGCCCAGAGCTCTTAAAGCTGTAGTGTTCTATTAATCAATGTATATGCACATTTTTTCTCATTTTAGATCAATTCTGATTTAATTACTGCTTGTTCTTTTAAGTTTGCTTTCTAATTTTTTGATGAAAAGGTGGACTACTGAACACTTGTGTCTTTCAAAATGAAATTATGCATTTAAAAAAAGATGATTCAGAACTGGCAAATGTGACCCAAAATTCAAATTTGGGCAAAAAACAAACATACATGTACAAACTTTTCCAAAATCTATGAACAGAAATGTTTCTAAAACTCTAACAGGAACAGTTATTTTTAAACAGATTTCCTCCCCTAAGGCATTAAGAGTCTGAAAGTGATAGTAATCTAACTGATTTTCATCATCCAAGCTGAGGGATGCAAAAAGTAAGCATAAGCATGAAAAGTAATACATAAGCAGAATTTTTTAAAAATGTAGTTCAAGTAATTTAATGTGATCTGAGTAATATAGGTTTATAGCATACTTTTTAAGTAAGAGTGCCCTTTTAAATAAAAATAAGGCAATGCTGTTTAGATAAATTATTTCGGAGACTTAGAACCTGACCTGCAGAAAGTTCCACATATGCCTAACTTTACTCATGTGATTAATCTTATTGATTTCAGTGGAACTTCTTGCAGGACTGAAATTAAACATGTATTAGTGCTTGCAGAATAAGGGCCTTAGTCTGGAATCCTAGCCAAGATATGACACTGGGAGTTTGGCCAGTATGAGCCTGGTTCAAAGCTCATTGAAAACAGTCGGAGGGGTTTCATACGTGTTTTCAGAACGATCTGATTTGATCAGGGCTCAGAGCAGTAACGGTAATAGTGAAAAGAAGCTAAGAACTAAATACAGTAAATTTGCCTTGCCACTGTATCTATTCTCTGTGAATATTCATAGGACTTGATATACCAGGGCTGTCACACCAGCAACTTTCATCAGCACTAAATTCACTTTTTAATTCAACAAATTAATAGTATCTGTGTGCTGCAGAATTCTTTAATGCTTATGGAGATTTCACCTGGCTGGATCTGAGCATCGTTTTAGAGGTAAAGGTGAGGAAATGACTTGAGAGGAAAATTCACTTCTTCATTCTACACAGTGGACCTTGATTCCTATAGCCTGCTCTTTTTACATGTGTGAAATTCCTATTATCAATGGGAGAAGCCTGTGCCAGCAGGGAGAGCAGAATATCAGAGTTGGTATCTTTGCTGTGAATGAGAGGAAGATTTTGTTCTGTGTGTGGACTGTAGAGAGTTAATGCAAGCCTTGAATGCTAACATTTCTAAGTGAGTGTGAGAGTGAAATTGAATACAACCAGAAAATATTTCATGACCCACACACTGGGATTTTTAACTGAGTTTCACATGGGAAACTCATTTGGTGTCAGGTGTAGGGAGAGAACAGTTTTCTGACTCTACATCAGCACTTCCTTTCTTTTTCCAGGGGACTGTGGTGACCATGGTGATGAATCCAGGAAAGAGATTCCCAGTTTTGATTGTCCTTGGTGGGGATAAAAATGAGTCCAGTTGTTCAAACTAAAGACAGACATATGTCTAACAGGCAGGATTGTTGTATTTTGAGAACCAAAACTGTGGGCGGCTCCTGCTGCTGCATGCTACAAGTAGGCTCATAATGGCACGTGCATGCGGGGGTGGACTAGTGAGTATTTTTTTTTTACGACCTATCAGAACTCAGTTTGACCCTACAGGATTTCATTTAAGCCTTTGCCAAGTTGGCATCTGTGCTGGGATAGGTTTTCTCTCCAGCTGTAAACAGGTTGCTAAATTAACTTGTGTCAGACAGCTGCTTGGGTTATGCCGGTGTCTGTGTTGTGTTTACTCTCTAGTACAGTATATCCATAGTCTCTACTGGACAGACAGTGTTTGAGACAGGAACTGTCATGATACTTAATATCATCGTATTATGTACATTATCAAGTTCAGGGATCATTTGACGGCTTTAAAGGTTCTGTTTTAACTCATACTGCTCAGATTTGGTAGCTTGACATTTTCATATAGCACCAACTAATTATGACTCAGACTTGTAATTCTTCAGGTCAATATGTAAGCTCCAAAATGGGTTAACTAATATCTTTTTATACTCTCACTACAATATGTGTGTGTGTGTGTGTGTTTAAAAAAAAAAAAAAAAAGTGGTTGATAGTTTGTTTCTAGCTACCTGTACTAGTTATAACTTTCTATAACTAAACTGCATATGCATTATTTTCATAGTGGGTGCTTTGTATGGTATATGAATTATAAACAAAGTATAAAGAACAGGAGTACTTGTGGCACCTTAGACTAACAAATTTATTAGAGCATAAGTTTTCGTGGACTACAGCCCACTTCTTCAGATGCATATATGCTGTCTGACACAAGTTAAATTTGTTAGTCTCTAAGGTGCCACAAGTACTCCTGTTCTTTTTGCGGATACAGACTAACACGGCTGCTACTCTGAAACAAAGTATAGTTCATAACACTGATTTTTTTTTTTCTGATCTGATTTGCATACAGGAAACCAACATTTAACTTAAAATAAATGGAAAACTTTTCCATGAATACTTCAAAGTCCATTCACCGCTCATGGTGTGCAAACTCAGTAGTGGATACCTTTTGAGAGAGACAGCATTATGTTGTATGTATCTAAGATCAATGCAAATCTGAAAACGTTTCAGTTTAAACTTGTTTTATTGCAAATGACAATCCTATATCTCCAAACATTATGGCATAATATCCAGGAATACAAAATGCTACAGGTAGATGGAATTGTAGGACTGGAAGGGACCTCGAGAGGTCATCTAGTCCAGACCCCTGCACTGAAGGCAGGACTAAGTATTATCTAGACCATCCCTGACAGGTATTTGTCTAACCTGCTCTTAAAAATCTCCAGTGACGGAGATTCTAACACTCACATGAATGATGCAATCGAAACATGCAGAGTGGTACATAGTTCAACTCAGTGACACGGTCTTGCTGGAAATAAAGTATAGAAAAGTGCTGTACTTTTCCTTATTTTATTTTTTGCTGAATACTGCCCAGCATTGTCATTTGTATTGGTAGTTATGATATATTGAGTTTAAACTAAGCTCAGCACAAATCCTTAACTTACATACTCTTAAAAACTAAATATTTTCTTTTGTGGGTCTTCTCCTTGTTTTGCTGCCTAATCTTTAATTGTAGTTAGCCCACACTTTAATATTTTCGAAGAGATTTAATCAATAATCAGTGGTCAGCAACTTTTTGAACGTTGAATTTGGTCCATTGAATCCAGCATCAGCCACTATAACTCATTACAGATCGCAAAAATAAAAGAGACCCTCTCCATCAAACATCTAAAAGTAGCAGTTGATAGCAAATATTTAAATAAAATTATAGGCTCTTGGTTTTAAGCAATAAACTATAAGCACTGTTTTCAGTTTTTGAATGGTGTGAAAAAGTAAGATAATTAGGATTAGAAAACATTGAGTACTATTTTTAATAAATAAGGAATGTGTTAACAAGAGAGATCATTTTATGTACCATTTGTAAAGAACCAGCTATATTAGGGATAACAAATAGTAATATTTAATTTAATGAAAGAGTCCCATACAATTACATCACATAATGGCAGGCAGACAGTTTTTTTTTTAAGTGCTTAAATACGAATACTAAATGTCTAAATATGAAGATGGGTGAACTTGAGTGCCGTGTATTAAATGAGGATATTGATATAACTGACATCAGAGAAACTTGGTGGACTGAGGATAATCAAAAAAGTACAGAATAAGTTGTACTGATGGGGGGAGTGGCACTATATGTGGAAGAAGGCGTAGAATCAAATGAAGTTAAAAATCTTGCCGACCACCTGACCAGGATGCTGATAGTGACAGTGAAATGCTCAGGGAGATTAGAGAGTCAATTAAAAATAAACTCCGTAATAATGGGGGATGTCAACTATCCCTATATTTACTGGGTACAGGTCACCTCAGGACAAGATGCAGAGATAAGGTTTCTTGACACCTTAAATTTTATTATGTTATGGTCACTATTACCAAGCAGTTCAACTATATTCACCTCTTGGTCGAGATCCTGCGCTCCACTTAAAACTAAATCCTGAATTGCCTCTCTTCTTGTGGACTCCAGGACTAGCTGCTCCAAGAAGCAGTCATTTAACATCCCTAGGAGGAGGGAGGGGGTGGGGACGCCAAAACAGCCCACCACGGTAGCATTTAATTTGAGAAAGGGGAACTACACAAAAATGAGGAGGTTAGTTAAACAGAAATTAAAAGGTACAGCGCCAAACATGAAATCCCTGCAAGTTTTCATGGAAACTTTTTAAAGATATCATAATAGAGGCTCAACTTAAATGTATAACCCAAATTAAAAAACATAGTAAGAGAACCAAAAAAGTGCCACCGTGGCTAAACAACAAAGTAAAAGAAGTAGTTAGAGGTAAAAAGGCATCCTTTAGAGAGTGGAAGTTAAATCCTATTGAGGAAAATAGAAAGGAGCATATACTCTGGCAAATGAAGTGTAAAAATATAATTGGGAAGGCCAAGAAAGAATTTGAAGAACAGCTAGCCAAAGACTCAAAAAGTAACAGTAAAAAAATTAAGTACATCAGAAGCAGGAAGCCTGCTAAACAATCAGTGAGGCCCCTGGCGATTGAGATGCTAAAGGAGCACTCTAGGAAGATGAGGCAATAGCGGAGAAACTAAATGAATTCTTTGTGTCTGTCTTCATGACTGAGGATGTGAGGGAGATTCCCCAACCTGAGCCATTCTTTTTGGGTGACAAATCTGAGAAACTGTCCAGATTGACGTGTCATTAGAGGAGGGTTTGAAACAAATTGATAAATTAAAACAGTAATAAGTTACATGGACCAGATAGTATTCACCCAAGAGTTCTGAAGGAACTCAAATATGAAATTGCAGAACTACTAACTGTGGTACGTAACCTATCATTTAAATCAGCTTCTGTACCAGATGACTGGAGGATAGCTACTGTGACAGCAATTTTTTTAAAATGCTCCAGAGGCGATCCCAGCAATTATAGGCTGGTAAGTCTAACTTCAGTACAAGGCAAATTGGTTGAAACTATAGTAAAGAACAGAATTATCAGACACCTAGATGAACACGATTTATTGGGGAAGAGTCAACATGGTTTTTGTAAAGGGAAACCTCACCAATCTACTAGAATTCTTTGAGGGGTTCAATAAGCATGTGGACAACGGGGAGCCAGTGGATATAGTGTACTTAGATTTTCAGAATGCCTTTGACAAGATCCCTCACCAAAGGCTCTTAAGCAAAGTAAGCTGTCATGGGATAAGAGGGAAAGTCCTCTCGTGGATCAGTAACAGGTTAAAAGATAGGAAACAAGGGGTAGGAATTAAGGGTTGGTTCTCAGAATGGAGAGAGGTAAATAGTGGTGTCTCCCAGGGGTCTGTACTGGGACCAGTACTGTTCAACGTATTCGTAAATGATCTGGAAAAGGGGGTAAACAGTGAGGTGCAAAAATTTGCAGAGGATACAAAACTATTCAAGATAGTTAAGTCAAAAGCAGACTGCGAAGAGCTACAAAAGGAGCTCACAAAACTGGGTGACTGGGTAACAAAATGGCAGATGAAATTCAATGTTGATAAATGCAAAGTAATGCACATTGGGAAATAATTCCAACTACACATATAAAATGATGGAGTCCTAATTAGCTGTCACCACTCAAGAAAGATCTTGAAGTCATTATGGATAGTTCTCTGAAAAATCTGTTCAATGTGAAGTGGTCAAGCAGTCAAAAAAGCTAACAATGTTGGGAATCATTAGTTCGTCTGTCTGCATGTTTCACAATGTGGGAGTCTATGTATCTTGAAGAGAACTCCGCTAGAATGTAAGGAGGGGGAAAGTAGACGTTTGTAATTAGCTATATAATGCAGATTGTTCGTGTGTGACTATAGGATATTGTCACATCCCACCCATCCTGCAATTTATGCCAATTTGATAAGTTCATTTCTCCCCTATAAATTATTGTAGATAATTCACTCCCCTGATTGATAGGAGATGGAGGCTTTAGGTTTCCACTTTTTCATTGTGACTCCCATGTTTACTAAAGTACAAAACAACAATCAGTAACGTCAATTCATCCAATATTTCATTAGGAATCATATTTTATGAACTGCATATTTCTGCGTTTTTTAGCTCAGTCAGGGAGTTAAAACACCAATGAACCTATTGTAAATTACAGCCACAGTTTTAAAAAGTGTGCTTTCTGTGCATATTAGAGCTAATCCTTAGTAATTGTAAATGGCTGTATTGGTTGAAAAATACTTTCTGTCAAGGAATGTGCCCTGAATAATCCTCTGAAATCCTGTGCTGACAGACACAGCTATGTAAGGAGGCCTTGTGACCCAGTCAAGTCTGGGACAAAAGTTGACAGTCACTTGAGATGCAAGTTTGTTTAAAATTGTGTTTTTTGTCTAGTGAAAATCGCCAGTCTTACACCTGCCTAAAGCTGTCAAAGTTGAGATGAAATCTCTACCCCAGCACTGGAGACTGTTTATCACGTTACCATCTAAATACTTTGTTATTCTCAGCTGTTTTTAGGCTATTTTAAAAATGCTGCTGCTTTTGGTTTGTTTTTCCACTGCAAAACAACAGCTGAAAACTTCCTGGACACCATTACCATTAGGATCTGAGTTTGACATTTCACTTAGTCCAGTCATCTACACTAAAGAGAGGATGTCTTGGGATGGTCAGTAAAGAAATGCTTGCAGCTGATCAAATCAGTTTTTCCCTGCAGCAGAAATTCTTTTTTTTCACAGAAAACTCTTGTTAAATTTTAAATGGCTGCTTTACCTGTTTTCACATGCTGTGAGCACTATACTCTACTCTCTTCCCTCCCTTCTTTGTTTCATTGATAGCAGAGACAATCTTTCTTGTGCTAGTTTGCATAGAGGTTTAGGGCAAGTATGTGGATAAATGTGGCTGTTACCATTGGGGATATGAAGGCTCTCTTGTCAATGGGACTAGTTGCAAGTTGACCATGAAATGTACACTGTATAATTATACTCTGCATTTCATCCATAGATTTCAAAGTACTTCTCAAAGTTTGGAAAACAATCTTCCTAACAGATGGGATAATTGAGTTGCAGAGAGTAAGAGCAATATCTTCAAACTTGGGTACCAGAGTTTAGGCACTTTAAGTGGCCTAATTTTTCAAGTGCCTGATGTTAGGCACCAACGTTTGAAAATGTTGGTCTGTGACTTGTTTAAGGTATCAATGAATCTCAGTTCTCGTGACTCCCAATTATATGCTTATTGTACTAGACCATAGCTGGTCCTCAAGTGACATATCTGAGCTGGACAGGAGAGCCTATGGGTTTTTATGTGTACCTGTACTCCAAAGGTGCATTAAGAGACTGAAGATATGTGCTTTGCCTACTCAAGAAGCCTGTGTGCCCACTATAAGACCTTCATTTAGTCTGGTATTTCTTCTCTAAAAGAAATATCTCTTTGTAACAGTTAGTTACAGACTTGTGACTCGTGTAACGTACTGGGTGTGCAATCTGAACCTGTCAAACCCTCAATATCATAATGACCATTTTATTTATTCATTATAAATGAAGTAACATACAGTTAAGATACATGTAGAAATATGTGCAGTAATATTAAAACATGCTCTGAGTGTCCATGTGAGCACATGCTATTGTAATAAAACACATATTTAATGGAACTTTACAGTGAAATTTGTCATAAATGGCTTCTCCAGGGACTGACAGAATGAGGGGGGATAAAAAAGAATTGTACCTGGTACAGTCGCAGATATTTTGGAGCTGTTTTAAGATTGGAATTGCATAATAAAGATTATGATCTCTTGTCTAGGTTTCTCTGCAATAGTGAACAGTAAATGTCTTTGAGAAAATATTGACTGCAAAAATGGTCCCCTTTTTTGGGCTATATATGCTTCATAGGTGTTTTCAGAACGCTCTGATTAAAAATGTAATAGTTTTTTATTTTAATCACTTTTCCTGTCTGTAACCATACTGTATCTGGATATACCTTTGGTGAGTTTTGTGCTTTCATATACGTGTATTTAAGCTTAGAAGCTACCAAACAGCACAAAAGCCAATAAAGTTCTTGGTTAGAATAATATATTGTATACATAATTTGCTTATTTATTCCAAACTGAGTATTCTCATCTGGTGTCTGAGCAAAGTTAGCTAGAGGTGCAGTCCATCCCTTCCTGTGCAGTGGAACTAGTGTGGTCCTGCTGTATGAGAAGACAGGCTGTTGGGCACCGATGTGGGGTTCATTCTGCACTGCTGTAAAGGGCAGAGCAGAGAGAGGGCAGGTGGCTCCTCTACCACCTCATTTCCCTCATGGAGTGGAGGCTGAAACAAAGAAGTTAGAGTGCCTCTACAGCCTGTGGGGAGGCTTGCTTTCTCCCCCCCTCTCCTCGTGGAGTTCACCCTTGGGTTGACTCAAGCAGCAGGGATTTGCCCAATACTGGAGGGCCAAGACTGTTTATGCAGGGGCAGGGCAGGAGGGCATCATGCTGGGGATTTGGACACTGGCACTCTCTGTTCTGCCTATTCTCTTCCTGTGGCACATACTCCTCCTGAGTCTCCTGTGGGCTGTAATGCTTTGGTCTAATTTCAGTTGTTGGGTTTAGTGTGCAGCTGTGGGTTGGTGTTGGTCACCTGAGACATACAGGAGGTCAGACTAGATCTGGTGGCCCCTGCTGGTCTTAAACTGAATGACACTTCCATAGCCAGTAGGTACTTGGTCAGGAGGCCAAGTCAGTGTTCCAACAATAAACTTGGATGCTTGACTATAACCCAGAACTTAACATTCAAGGCGTGTGTGTGTGGATTGGATTAAGGGAGAAACAGGCAAGTACAGTTAACTGTGCAATTAATAGGAGTAAGCAGGATGTCACTGTTGCAGTTGCTGTAGAAGAATGTGAGTAGGCATGGTGTTGGTATTTTTAAAGTAAATCTTGTATCAAGAACAGCCTAATGGTGTATTTTTGTGTGTCCGGAAGTCAACAGTTGCGGTGATATAAAACTTGATTATCAAAGGTCAGCCTAGTGCAGGGATTCTCAAACTTCATTGCACCCGCAATCCCGTTTGGACAATAAAAATTACTACATGACCCCAGGATGGGGGACCAAAGCCTGAGCCAGCCCAAGACTGGGGAAGTGGGGGCTAAAGCTGAAGCCCAAGGACTTCTGTCCCAGGCAGGGGCCTGTAATTTGAGTCTCAACGCCCAGGGCTAAAGCCCTCGGACTGCAGCTTTGGTCCTGGGCCCCAGCAAGTCTAAGCCAGCCCTGGTGACCTTATTACTATGTGGTTGGGACCCACTTTGGGATCCCGACCCACAGTTTGAGAACTGCTGGTCTAGTGGATTTTTGTTGAATTAATATATTACATACTCTTAAAGCTAGCACTATAGGCCCTTGCAGAGCTGTCTAGGGGATGTTCCAGGCCACGTGCTTTGGGGGAGCCCTGCAGGTCAGTGTGATTGGCCGGCGCCGCATGGGCGTCGGGTGAACCTGCTGGCTGGGGGAGGCTACTCCCAGCCCCACCCCTTCCACCCAAGGGAGAGCATGCACCCCGGAGTGCTGGGAGGGAGAGTGCACGGCGGCACCGCTGCAGCTGCCCCCAGCCCTGGAGTGCCGGGAGGGAGAGCAACGTGGCTCTAGCCCCCTGGAGCCCAGCAGCGCTGCCAAAGCGAGGCCCTGGGGGGAGAGGGGTGGTGGAGTGTGGGCAGGGCCACACCTGGCTGTTTGGGGAGGCACCGCCTCCCCTACCCACTCCCGACACGGTTGGTCCCATTAGCAATGTCACTTCCGCCCCAGGCCCCGCACCTCCCTAGGAATGGCCCTGGATCATTGATTCTTAGTTCATAAGACCCTAAATAGGAGTGATAGGAGCAGTTAAACACATGTCCTCTGCTCCCTCCTGCACTTTTTTCTTTCTTTTTGCTTGACATGAAAGAGGCTTGGGGGCCCAATTGGTTTTTTCTTTCCTGCTATCTAGAAACCCTGATTCAACTTCTAAGCGATGTCTTTAAATCTCTTTACAAGCTTCCTTGCTCTTTTTAAATTTATTCTTGTGATGCTCTATGTAGAAGCTGGTGTATTAAAAAAATAAAGTGTTAGTCCTTTTGCCTTGGGCCTCTCCTGATGCTTCTCTGTAGAGGTGACATTTAGCAGGATTCTTTGAAGTGGAATTTAAGTATTTCAGTTAGGACATGGGAGCAGCACTAGACTTTACAGTTTGCTCCAGGTATTGGGTGTGAGAGTGCCCACAACCAGGTGATCAAGTGCAGCCAGGATCTTACTTGGTGGCAAGAAAATGCATTCTAGTAAAATGAGAGAAGTCTATAAAAATTGCTGTAGGAACATAAATGCCACAGCTGATCAGACTAGTGGTCCATTCAGCTTGGAATCCCATCTCCAATGGTGTTCAGTACCAGTTGCTTCAGAGGAAGTTGCAAGAATTCCTATCATGGACAACTGTAAAGTAAACTAACCATGGTGGAAGTTCCCCCCCGTCTGGCAGTGGTTGGTTTATGCCTCAAAGGGAGAGACTTCCTCTATCTTCAGAATTGTTATAGATCAACCAATGTAACTGTAGATATAGCCATAAATATTCTAGGTTTTATTTTTTCCCCTTTGCTCGGTGGAAGGGTTAAAATCAATACATAGAGTGATGTGGTTAAACACTGTACTAGGCCTACTTTGCTATTGTTCGTAAGATTTGGTGGTGCTGCAATAGTTTCAGAAAAGATTTCTTGGTGTCCCACTGTACTGTACCTGTCACTTTCTTGTAGTATCCCCTTGTTATAACAAAATATTGAAAAAGCTAGAAAAAAATTATATTGGAAAACATTCCTCTCTCCAAATATAAATGCAAAGGTTCACATGAGACACTGATGAAGACACGTGTCTGGTGTTGCTGCCGTTGCTATGGTAGAGTAAGTATTTGTTTTTAATTGAATAATCTGCAGATGGTAATGCAGAGCTTCTATAATACAGGCTGTGACCTTGGCCTGTGGTGGAGAGGCCTGTTTTGCAGCTGACTGCTCTTTCTATGGTTCCCAAATTCTTCAGGTGCATGAGTCTCCACAAATACCCCAAACACTATGTAAATGGTTCATATTGATTCTTTTGAAAATCAAGTCCTTCCAATAATTGCATAACATGTCACTTTGCTGTTTGTGTGGTTGAGAAAGGGGAAATTAAAATGAAAATTGGTTAGCGCAGGTCTTGATTTTTTTGAAACTGAAAAATACAGTGAAGAGTCAGTAATTAGTAATCTCATCCCAAGAGATGCAGCATGTCACTTTTAAGTTGACATTGCTGTTTCCTATTCTCATATCATTCACTAAGGACCTAAATACAAGAAGAATTTCTCACCTCTTGCCAGCCTATGTATTTCACATTCTTCCAGATTCCTGAGATGGTTTAGAAATCGCACAAATCTGTACAAAAATGATTTCCTAATACATGCTGGCAGTCATGATGCTAGCTCTTACACTACTATCAGCATTTAATAATTCTTAATGTAAATTTTAATAAAGTATTGTTGGCCCTATTAACTTCCTGCTTCTTTTATACATCTCATCAACATTGTATTGCTATGTGCTTCCATTACTAAATTGGAATAAATATCATTGACTGAAAAGTAGGGATGGGGTTTTGTTTGCGGGAACCTAACATTCCTAGCAATCAAAGCTCACAAACTTCCTTAGTTAAACCCACAGAAATAAGGAAATGAAAGGATAAAGCTAATCTGTAGTTGACTAACTCCTCTCATTGTGCCTAAATGTTACAGCACACATATGTATGTTCAGTTTTGTATAGAGGCTTGCACATTAAGGTTAGTTACACTGGTCTGGATCCTCAAAGGGTCGATTTCAGCAGAAGCAAGGATCTTAAAATACCTTTGGGAATCTGGGCCATACTTCCAAAGTGTAGTACTGGGGATCTAGCTTGTTGTAGCTCCCAAGTTCACTTGCATTTTTAATAACCTGATCTCTTATTAAGCACTCTACCTTGAAGCTTTTTAGTTTTGTTTTAAAAGGAGACATAGTACCCAACCTGGTCCAGAACTCTGGCAACAGAACCCTGGGCTATCTGTAAAATGGCATATTAGATATATGTCTGGAAGAGGGCTGGGTATGTTGTTTTGTTGGAATCTCCAGCCTTTGGGCAAACAGGAGTGCCAATCTCCATGTGTCCTGGATAATTCTGTATACTACAGTACAACACAACTTGATTATTTTATAATGACTTCTATATAAACTCCACCTGAAAACAATTTACAGAACTAAATAAAACAGGATAGCTGTATATCTGTTAAGTTTGAAGCTGTTTTTAACTTGATCAATTACAATATCTAATATGTGAAGGGCATTACAGAAGGGTTATACATTTGTTAGGAAAAGGGTTTTTTTAATAAAACCTCAAGTGCAATCTAACACAGAGACACTAAGATTTAAGTGGAACAGTTTTAAGAAAAGTTTCTGGTTCCATGTTCCAGTCTGTTTTAATGTGAGACCCTCCCAGTACAAAAAGTTTAGTGTTGAATTAGATTCTCTGTACACTTTTTTTTTAAATCTGCAAAGATAAACAAATACTTCCCTGTCTCTTTCTCTTTCCAACAGCTACGGATAACTGTCTGGTCCTTGTGTACAAAATCTGTGTCTTATATCAAGTATCCCAAAGCTTGTCAGCACGGTGAGTATATCAGACCTAATATAGGAAGAGTATTCTTAATATGGCAATAAAGGAAAATGGAATTTACATATGATGATCAAGCATATGTTTATGGTCAGGGTGTATTCAAATACCTTCCCACTGATGCTTGTAGATCAGCCTGGAGGGACACGCACATCTTATTTAAGGTACGTCCGCACATACAGACGCTGCACGCCCAGCTAGCATGGGTATAAATAGCACTGTAGACAGGGAGACCCAGCGTAGGCAAGTAGAGTGAGCTACACACCTGAACCCTAGGGTATATATCTACATGTCTCTCTACGTGCCCAAGCAGTGCCTTCCACATCTACACTGCTGTTTTTTAGCAATTAATGTCCAGCTGCCAGAGCTTTCTCCAACTCATTTGAAAGGCTCTAGTAGGGAGGAGGCAGAGGGGAAAGGCTCCAGCAGCTCCCCGAGAGAGAGGTGTGGACACAGCCTGCCTTACGCTGGGATGTGTAGCTACGTGTACCCTACATGTCCCCACAAATATAGACGAGGTCTTAGTGAGCTCAGTACCAGTGCACTACCATTACTGTTTGTGTGAACCCTGGGAGCTAATCTGCAGTCATCGTAGTCTTACTAGGAATGAGAAGTAAATATTACATTTAGTTTATGCACCTGTCCAACTTCCAAACACCAGTGAAAAAGAAAAGATACTGAACAAAACCATTGCCAAGTCTGCTAGAAATCAGTAATCTAGTATTTTCTGTAGCTAGTGTAGTTAGAGACTGGATTGTGACACAAACCCAGAACAAAAAATAGGGAGTATAAGTATCCCCTCTCAATTGCTCATCTTTTTGTTACGCAACTGTATTCAGTCCTCATATACATGTATGTAACAGGGTGACCGATTCTAGGATCCTGCACAGAGACTCAAGGCTCCTCAGAGTCATCTTAATGTCAGGTGCTTGAACCACGTAGGAAGATTCAGAGTATTTACTGCTGAGTCAGTAGCAGGTGTATTTTGTTACCTGAAGGCAGGATGGAAGAGAGGCTGAAATATCCCTCTCACAGAAGCAAAGGGAACTAAGGTGGGAACAGAGGAAATTCTTTAGGGAAAATACTGGGTACAACCAAGCTTGGTAAGGGAGATCTGAGACTGAAACTTGTTGTATTACCATGAAGGTCAAAACGGAGGAAGGGGGTAAGAATGGCCTATGTACAGTATATCCTCTTCAGAGAAGGGTGGGAACTCCATCTGTTCGGTTTTTTAGATTATAGACTCTGCGGGACAAGGATTTTGTTTGCTTGAGTCTCAGTGAAGTGCCTAACACGCTTTTTGGGCATCTAATAGGTATTCAAAAATGATTTCCAATCATCATTCACATTTTTCTGAATAAATTCTTTCTTCCAGCTGATCTGGCTCATAATTGTTTTCAGCTTTGGTGCTTTAATAGGGCCAGTTTCACAAGTATATGTATTACTGGTCCGGACTGTATTTTCTAATCTCTCTGGCAGGAATAGCCTTCACGAAGGATGGTCGCTATATGGCGTTAGCAGAGAGGCGTGACTGCAAAGACTTCATTAGCCTCTTTGTATGCAGTGACTGGCAACTGCTGAGGGTAAGATATGTCCTTGCCTTCCACTGCTGTTGCACAGATATAAAGTGTACTCTGCATAGTGTAGAGTATAACTAAATTATTAAACAACTCTAATGCTCCATGTTAGACTTGGCATTTCTTCTGATGTCTCCTTCATTGGCCTGCAGGTGCGTGGGAAGGCAGAAAAATTCTGCTTCAGATGCCACATACAGTAATGATAAGGCACTACATTTTTTTTTTTTTTTTTTTTATTGTGAGAAGCATTCAAATGTTCTGGCTTAAATCTGAGTAATCATATTGACAGTAAAATACATTGCAGAAGCACCATGATCAGACCTTGCTTTTGCCAAAATGATGATCTGAACAACAAGTTACAACATAAGAGAATGTGGTCTTTTTATTAGAAAGTGCACTTTGTTTCAAAAGATCTTGATTTTGTATAGTTTGGTAGGAGAAAATAAGGAAGCGGTGAATGTAGTGTATTATAATAAAAGGAAAGGAAATGTTTCTATTTTATACAGTCAGACATATAAAAGGATGTGTTACCTTTACACATTTTAAAAAAAAAAAGTTAATATACTAATTTAGGATTTTACTTTTAAAGTCAGGTGCACCCATACATTTTAAGTACAGTTTTTAAAACTGATTCGTTGTTTTGTTTTCTCTGCTTTTGGGAAGCATTTTGACACTGAAACTCAAGACCTATCTGGGATTGAATGGGCTCCTAATGGCTGTGTGTTGGCAGTGTGGGATACCTGTCTGGAGGTATGAGAAAATACAGATTATTTCTGAAGATCTTGAACATTTAATTAAGGGCTCCTGAAGATATTAAGTCGACTTTTCTGGCTGCTACATAGAATGCAGTCCCTTTATTTAAAAACAAAAAAAACCCCCAAAACCAGGGGCTTTAAGAAACAATTTGTAATATTGTACGTGGGTATTGGTGATGGGTGTCAAAAACTGTTGCTTAAATCTCCATATAAAGTTATTGTTACCAAATTATCCTACTTATATTTTCCCATAATTTAAGTATCTTTTAAAAAAAAAATTAATTTACCAACTTGGTTTTAAAAATTGCAGAAGATTCTAGCAACTATGCAAATAACTAATTGCAGAATTAGTTTATAAGATATAGAAAAGGGAAACTCCATTTTGAACATCTGTGCATTTGAGATGGGGATGGTTTGAAAAAGGAGTCACTTAGTCTCTATTAGTTTTTAACAGTGTCACTAGTCTTTAAATCAAATCAATTTGTGTTACAGTATAAAATCTTGCTGTACTCCCTTGATGGCCGTCTGCTGTCCACATATAGTGCATATGAATGGTCACTGGGTATTAAATCAGTTGCCTGGAGCCCCAGCAGTCAGTTCTTGGCGATTGGTAGCTATGATGAAAAGGTAAAAAAGGAATTTAAACCCATTCAGGTCAGTTGCAAAATGTTGTCATAGCAATCCCCTCTTACTACACTTTCCTTGAAATAGGTGCGTATCCTGAACCATGTGACTTGGAAGAAGATTACAGAGTTTGAACACCCTGCAACCATCGCTAACCCAAAGATAGTAAGTATAGAATGGGGACCCATTGGATCATTAGCAGCAGTTTGTTTGATATCTTTGGCAAAAGCTTTTTTACTTTGACTGAAGTCCTGCTTTCCTGCTGATCTGCAAATGCTGCTAAGGAAATTGAATGAAAATGTTGAAGTAAGGAAAATAGATTAATCATTTTTAGTTGACTTTTTCAGTGAATTCTCTTTTCTTTTCCCCTCCATCCCACTTTTCTCTATGTAAGGGAGTCATGGATAATTATTGCTAAGTACTAATATCTTCGGATAGAGGTGGTGGCTGTGTTTACAGACTGGGTTTGCATGTGGTGGTGTACCCACGTGCTCAGAAGCTGAACATGAATGAGAATTTTGTGTATATTGGCACTATACAATTTGCAGTATGTGAATAGTGTTGGATTTGATTTGAAGTGTTTTATGATCACACCTAATCTCATTTGTATAGGCAAATCCAGCTCACTTAATGAGCATTTTCTGTAAATGTTTGTCACAATCTGGTTTTTTATCCTTGCACATGTGAAGTCTGTGGCCACAGTTTTTACAGTTCTCAGCAGGGAGATAACTGCATATTCTACTTCAAAATCACAGGCTCTCTGTCCTCACCCTTTTTGAGGTAGAATCTCCATTGGTTGTAATATTACATGTCCAACAGAGGGGACAGAACAGGTCTGACATAATATGTTTTATTAAGGATCAGTGTTTGTGGTGTGCAGACTTAGATTTAGATTTTTTTTTTTAATTTATCATTGTTGCTTATCAAGGAGTCTGACAGGCAGAATATGCTTAAGTAAAATGTCTCCTTGCTAGAAAACAGTTCTGGTTCTGTGGTAGCTGTCTTCATTATTGCTCTTTATTTTCTCTTCTGGTCAACGTGACTCAAGCATTCTAGATATAAATCTGGTTGTTGCAGCACCCAAATGTATTAGCTATCCTTCAAATTCAGAATTAAGAATAAAAATCTCTACTTGAGAGGTAGAATGATAAACAAATGAAATAGTTCTTTCCCTTTCCATTGGAAAGACGAGAACTCCTGCTGATAGTTAGATTGGGAGCTCCAATTTAGTCACATTGTTAGCATTTCATCACTGTTTCCTTTAGTATTATCACATTAACATTGCTTGTTTGCAGTGGTTTACAATGGCATGGAATGAAATATTGCATGTGTTATCAGGAAAAAAAACTGTCCTGCTGTACTAAAGATTGCAGTTATTCCCAAAGTCACTTTCAGTTGGTAAGGGTTAGGAAGGTGCATTCTGTTTGACTCATTTTACATAGACTCTCCAATGACAACAATTGGATTATTTAAAGTTCCATACACTGTCCATTTCTGTAGTACACAATTGCTTTTTCTGATTGTGGGCCCAATTTTCAAATATGGACACCATCAGGTCTCAAAATTCACTATTTCCATGCCCAAATCTGCCTGCTCCCAGTGTACAATAGCAAGGAGCATTGAGAAACACTGTAAATTTAAAATGAATGTGCCTTAATGCTCATTTTCAGCACGGGATGTGGAGGACTCAACACACTAGGTTCAAATCTTGCTAGGCCCTTTTGTGAAACTGTCTTCTCCTTCTGTGCAGATTGTATATAAGGAAATGGAGAAATCCCCAAGAGTTGAAACAGAGAGCCTTGCCTTCCCTCCAGCCAGAGCACAAGCCAGCGCTCTCTTCAGCACACAGAGTAAATGTAAGCAAACTAAAATGAACCACTTTAGAATATCTGTGGTGTAAAATATTTAAGCCTTGTAAAGCAACATTATATCACACTTTGCCTCTGAAGGCAGGGGCAAAACTTAGGTTGCTAAGGGGAAGCCCATTCAGTTAAATGCAAGACCTCAAAGGATGTGTTTTCCTCAGCTAGAAAGGATGGTGGTTGCAGAACGGGGGCTAAGGATGAAGATCTTAACTTAAGGGCAATGAAGGGCTCCAGGAGAGGCATGGCAAACTTTGGGGGTGAGTGTGGGTAGACGTGATAGACAACCCCCACCCCTTCCTAATGTTTTATTTGTGCAAAATGTGCCTCAGAACAGGGTGATTTTTGGCTGGTTTAAGTCTCTGCAACAGTGATATTTCTTGTCTAGAATTATATTAACTGCTGCAGATAATGCAGAGTAGATAGTCATCTTATTCTAGGAGGCTTCAATCAATGGGAATTTCCACACTTAAAAAAAAACAATTCAGAAGATATGGCAACCTAAAGCCTCTCTAGCTGCCTGTATTGAGGATAGAAACCCTGCCTTTTTGTATGGTCAGGTGGAGAAACGGGTGGCTACATAAGGAAGGGTACATTACTTTTCTCTAACAAGTTCTGAACTTAAATTAGAATTATTAAAAAATTCCACACCTTTACTTTTTCAGACAACAGTCCCTGATCTCTTTAATACTACCGATATTTGAGTGTCAAATATCAATATATACTATTATAGTGCTGAACAGTCATTAACTAGTTCAACTTCATTATTCCCTTGCCTTACATGGGTGTTAATATGTGAGATGTTATAAAACATGAGTCAAAGTTAGGAGATCTTGATTGTATTCATAGCTTTGTCTCAGACGCTTGTGTACCTGTTTTTCCTTCTATAGAAAGGAGAAATACTATCTGACAGGTATGTTGAGACAGTTTGTAAAGATCTGCAGTATATTACTATTTTCCTATCATTACAGAGATAACTGTTTTAAGTTAGAAATATTACGGCCAAGTCCATATGGACTTGCTTATTAAAGTGCTTTTATTTCAAATTTCAGATGACATTTCCCAGGTACCAGTTTCTTTACAGTATATCAAACCGGTTGCTGATCGGGCAAATCCCAGAATAGGAATTGGAATGCTGGCATTTAGTCCAGATAACTGTTTCCTGGCAACGAAAAATGGTTAGTACCTAGTGGGCTATATTTTAAAGGAGAAACCCTTTTGGTATTGTCTAGATTTTGTTGTTTCTGCTAGAAATAAACAGTTCACAATTAAGTAATTTACTTGTTTGTATTCTGGCTGCAGCTAGAGGCCCCAGTTGGGATTGAGGCTAGCACTGTACACAGAGGGACTTCAACCTTTAGCATAAACCACTAAGCTGTGGGACCAGCTATTATTTGCTGCATGAACTCATAGCCTTGACTTTAAATAACATGTGCTAAATTATCTCCCTTCACTCACTATCCTGTATACATAATCTTGGCCAAAAGCCATCTCTTCTCCCCTCCCTGCACAAAATCATTTTCAGAATTTTTCAAAATATTAGTCATTAATTTTGCATTAGCAAGAACTGTGGGAGGTCTGGACTTTATGTAACCTTTTCCCTTGTAGATCTGGAGCTCTGTATATCAGGATATAGCATTCTCTGGTGCTAAGGTGTTATCAAAGGGAAAAAAAAATCTTATGAAACTGGTGGAAGGGTGGGAGGAAATGTTCCTAGAGGAGAAATGTTCACATGATAAAACCCACCAATAATGGCATCTCTATGTAGTTTTAGAAAAGCCAGTGAAGGGAAATTCTATAGATTGAATTACTCTTTTTGTCGTAGTGGCAATTTCCCCAAGGAAGGCGAACTGCCAGAGTACTGCTGTACTGTACTTAACACTCCAAGCCCTCTGTACACATTCCGAGTGATGTCACCTTTCACCATTTCTTAAAGGGATAATGAGTTAAGTGTCTTGTAAGGTTATGAATCATCAGTGCTAGTTGCCCAGACTTTTCTGCACCAGTGCTGCAAGCAGTAGTTTAGATAGGCTGTTGGTAGTGAAGCTCATTTAATGTGAGAGATTGCAAAGACATTGCATATAGTGTTGTGTTCCTTACACTATTCTAACCATTTCCCTGGCCGTTTCTAACAGATAACATTCCTAATGCCATCTGGATCTGGGATGTTCAAAAGCTGAAACTGTTTGTAGTCTTGGAGCAGTTGTATGCTGTTCAGTTGTTCCAGTGGGATCCACGTCAACCTCGACTTGCCATATGCACTGGGAATAGCAAAGTGTACCTGTGGTCCCCAGCCGGGTGTGTGTCAGTGCAGGTACCAATGGAAGGTAAGGCCGCCTAAAACTACTGCTGCAAGTCAGAATCAGTAGTTTGTTTAATTAATATAAATAAATTATTGTACTGTTAGTGATGTTTTGACTGCTTGAAGTGATCAAACATTTTGGGTACTTAGTCACATTCTCATAATCTCTTGAATGTAGGGAAGAATGGCACAAAGCTTACATCTAAGGTAATTCAGTTATTGCCCTAGCATGGTAATTTGACATGTAAATAGAAACACATTAAGGTTTTGCTTTCATATCAATTAATTTTATATGGACGCTGTAGCTGTCTGATATGCCAAAATAAGAACTGTATAGTGCCTACTATATTTTTGGGTACTTTAAACATTAAAATTCCAAAAGCACCACAAAATAACATGAAATCTGAATCTTAAATCTACTCCAAAAAGGTAGAGTTAAGGTTCCTGTCTATCCTTTCCTCTATTCCAATATGCAGGTACACAGTAAGATCTTTCAGCGGACTGTAATATTAGCTGGGTAATTGCTTTACAAATATCTTTTCTGCTTGCAAGTTCAGTATTATAGTAAATATAACCTTTTGCATGCTTCTTGGCTTAACATTTTCTTCCATGGAAGTACTACTACCTGCAGTGTCTGGTTGCAGATCTTTGCAACAGTGATAAATTTTGTGATATTTACTTGCATTAAAATAATATGGTTAAGCTCAACTACAATGGTATGTACAGTACAAAATTCTGTTCACTCAAGCCTCTTATCTCTTACTGATGAAATTACTAAGCTACTCCAACTAAGAAAAGATTTCTGGAACAGAATTATTTTAACTCTTGCTTTCTTACTACTTATTTCTTTAATTTGTATCTGCAGGTGACTTCCAGGTCCTCTCGCTTTGCTGGCACTCTAGTGGGGACTCTATGGCACTTTTGACTAAGGATAACTTTTGCATGTGCTACTTGGAAAGAGAAGAGGTAAAATAAGAGTAGATAAAGGAACCCCTCCCTCTGCCCCCAAGGCTAGAAAAGCCTACTTTGCAAATAGATCTTTGTGGAAAAAGTGCTGCTATATCTATATGGAACAGATAAGAATGGGCAGGGCCTCATTGTTCAATAGGAAGAGATTTTGTAGTAATAGCAAATCTTATGTTTGGGGGAGTGTAAGAAGACTCCCTTGGGTGAAGTACTGTGATAGTTACTTGAATGAAGTGTGTTCGACAAAGCAATTTAGAAAGAGCTCTTTGATTTTGCAACTAAAATTATGGAAACTAGCAGTCTGGATTTTATGAAGTTTAAGGGTTCAAAGAGTTAAACCTTATTTTGAACTTCTGTCAAAATATTTTCTAAAATGGTATGTTTGTAAATAGTGTATAGAAGTTATTTAATTTGTATAAATGTCAATAAACATTTTGATAGCTTCTGCTAGTGTGGCTACAATCAATCTATCAACCCGGCACTATCCTAAAGTGTAGAATCCTCTACATTCATATTCTGAGCTGGAACGGAGGTTTGAAATGCACATGTACATATCACTGTTGCTGTTACCCTGATTCAAGTGGACAGTGACTAACTGCATACCATTGTACATCAATCCTCATACCCCAAGGACACAGGGTTCAAGAAAGCTAGAAAATTGCCTTTTATTCTATTTTCATGGAGTAGTGTACAAATTCATAGATTGGTCTTTGCATTTAGGTCACTCAATACAGTCAGTGACCTATTCTATTAGAATTAAATATGGAATGAAATGCATATAGTTGTTAGACCCTGAATACTTGGAAGGAATCAGTAACTGCAGTTCTGACAAGGCAGTTATTTTATTATCATTTTAGCCATGAATAAGTGTTGAAGTCATCAAGTACAACTGTGTGAGAACCAGTTTTCTTTACCAACTAAAATGTTAAGCTGGTATCATATCAGAACCTGAACAGTCTTCCTCTAAATTAGAGGATTGTGTAGAATAGCATTTGAAAAAAGGAGAGATGAGATTCTTACCCCATGAGTCTCCTCCTCACTCACACCTGCTTTAGTTGTGGGAGGAGATCAGCATAGGGGAGAGGATTCACATAAGCTGTTTTAAAGAGACTTAATCACAGAAATATGGAGTATCAAATTGGATGGAATGGAAGGTGTGTGTAATAATTCCATAACAATTGGGGAAGAAGAGGTAATCCATCTTGGTCAACACCAGATGCTTCAAAGGAAGGTACAATAGATGCCCCAATAAATTAATTACTACAGATTTTTTTCTACTCTGAGTTTATGCTTGGTTTATGACCTAAAGCATGAGGGTTTATATTCCTGCTTTTACAACATCTAGTGTTCTACCAACTAAAAACCAGAGAACAAAGATGGTTAAACTTATCTTTACTGCAAGATTAACAAATGCTAGACACTGGTGTCTTAGAAAAGAGCCCATATTGACAAGAACATGCAGCTGGTTGCATTCCAGAGACATTCAAAAAGAACATACATAGTTTATTTCAAGTTAAAAGGTAAAATTTAACATACCACTTCCACTGCTGCACAGCATATCACTAACATGTTGAGGGGCAGAGAAATGCTTCTGCTAAAGTTATATATTAAGATGGGCTGTGTAAAGGATTCATCTACAGTGAAACTTGTCACAGTAATCTCATGCTGTAGTTCTGTTCAGTATCTTTGTATACTGCTGCATTTAAAGTTAGCTGTACTACTGAATTTACTTTCTACAAACTTAAATGGAAGATTACATAAGACTGAACACAATACTATGACTAAAGCTTCCCCTCTCTCCAACAACTACATGGCCACATAGGTTACAAAAACCTTACATTGGTGCTATTCTAATCTGGTCTATGTATTACTAAATGAAAACACAACACAAAATACACTTTTGCTAAGGAAATATAAAGCTACTCAAAGTAGAATTCCCTTTAATTATAAAACTACCATTCCCATGTTGCATTAAAAGTAACTTCATAGGAAGGCAAAGATATCCTTTAATTGTCTGAAATTTTTGGCTATTCTATTTAAGATATTTCTTTAATAGATGGCTGCAAAGAGAAGCCTTAAATAAGGTAAACCTGCAAATTATACAGATTTGATAGCTATTTAAAAGAGACCAGTGACATTACTCAAACAACCCTTCAACTTACAAAGTAATTGTTCAATTCCACTGGTTAGGAGAAGGCATAACACTCTAGTTTTGACCGAATTAGCTGTCTTTGCTAAAGAATGACAGTTCTTTAAAAATTCGTAACACTGAATTAAATTCCTGAGATTACCGTAGTCTAGACATTAGTACCTTCTTAGCCAATATAAAATCAGTCTCAACTGCACATGAAATAATTTCATTGCAATTGAATCCTTATGTAAATATAGCTATAAGGCATGAACATGCACCGTATCTACAGTGGATATTGATATGAAATATTTGTCACAGATAAGTCACACTTAGTAAGGAAAGACCTTTAGCTAGACATGTAAGAGGAAATATCATTGCTCACTAGACTTGCATACAAATAGTGACAGTAAGTTAAATCCAGGTACTCTAAGAAAGCAACTACCCTGTGACCACCTGAACTCAATACCTGACTTAGCCATCTATGAGCTTCATAACAGTAGTGACTGTTCTGTGGAAGTCATTCATTCTGCAACTAACAAATCCCTTTTATCCAACATTTTATTCATTTTTGTTCTTTTCTGCCATGTACTGAGTTCTCCCAACTCTTTCCCCATGGTACTAATCTCAAATCACTTTCCCTTTTTAAGTGGATTGATTACAATGAATTTAAAATCCAATTTTGCCTCTTGTCATCGAGTAGCCAAGCTTGGCCTCATTGTTGATGAAAGACATCAATCCCACGTAAGTTTCAATAAGAAGAGGACGCTCCAGCACTAGTACTCCATTGGCCCTCCCTGGCAACGGACACTCTTTATGGGCCTTCTTCACAGCTTGGATTAATTGAGTCTTAAAGTTTTCCAACTAAGGGGGGAAAAAAAACATTTTAAATAGACCTGCTCTACTTTTGACAATCAGCTTAATGTTTTCCCATTATTTGAAAAGCTGTTGCTAGTTTGCTTACAAAGGCAAAATTATACATAACAGCTACTGCTGCTGAAATAGAAGATTAGACATGTATATAAAGTTATAATTGTTATACACAAGACTACATACATCCTATAATAAATTCCACATGCTAGCATTTACTGATGCAAGTACACCTCTACCCCTATATAACGCTGTCCTCAGGAGCCAAAACCGCATTATATCGAACTTGCTTTGCTCCGCCGGAGTGCGCAGCCCCGCCCTCCCGGAGCACTGCTTTACTGCGTTATAGCTGAATTTCTGTTATATCAGGTCACGTTATATCGGGGTAGAGGTGCAGTTTCAAATGAGAACATGCTTTCCTAAATGAGACGTTTGCATAAAGATCATCTGTAACAGTAATTTTTATAATATTAAATGCTTAGCTCTACAATTGTGTCCACAGCCGATTGTCTTAGGATAAATAAACTTTCACCTGAAGGGCTCTTTTACAAAAAAAAAAAAAGCCACTGAAATACATGTGTGCATAGGAGGGGTATATATTTTGTAACTACACATAATTTATTAGGATTCTTCTAGAATTGCAAAGTACAAATACTCTAGGTAAAGCCTAGACCTCTTCCCAGGAAAGAAGGTTGATAAAACTCTACCTGTTTAAGGAAATGTTTTCCTCTTTCAGCTTCAGGTTTTTTGGAAATTTGGAAATCATTGCAACCTCTTTCACTATATGAACATGATTTGAAGAGTCAACAAGACTTGCCTGACTTCTAGCAATAGGCAAGCAGCAGCAACCCTGCTGAAATAGATGGAGAGCATAGAAAAAGCTTGGCCAGTCTCCTTACATTTATTCTCTGCTTCCATCATAAGAATTTTACCTTCTTTTGAAAGTGACTTTAAGAACTGAATCCAGCTTAAATCATTGATGTGATTTATACCTAATAGAGTATGGAAATCTATTTGATATAAGTCTGTATATCTAACATTATAAAAAACTTCCTTACTTGGCAAAGGGATGCAATCTTCTCATCAGCATTTGCCATTGGATGTTCCGTAAAAGTAGCATAGGGCACATTTGTGGACCATGGATTCCATCGGTTTATGAAGGATGCACGGCTTTGCTTATCCCATTGAATTCGAATACCAATGCCTTCTCGCCTACCAAATTTGAAGACACCACATATTTGATAGAGTAGGCCTTGAAGCTCTTTACAGAGCGGGTTAATTTGCTTTTTTGGAAACATTTCTGAACACCTTAATGAAAACTAAAGTCCATTTTAGAATTTTAACGTTTTTCTTGGATCGTAATAAGTCTCTAAAAATCAGCATAGTTTACAATAAACACCTTGAAAATCAGTTATTTATACCAGCTCACAAATTAAGTAAAGATTGTTTAAATGACAAGTTGTATGAAAGATTAAGTTTATTAAAATTAAACATGAGTCTTCCACATTTATAAAAAGCAACAGAGGGTCCTGTGGCACCTTTGAGACTAACAGAAGTATTGGGAGCATAAGCTTTCGTGGGTAAGAACCTCTCTTCTTGCATCTGAAGAACGACCTCACTTCTTCAGATGCAAGAAGAGAGGTTCTTACCCACGAAAGCTTATGCTCCCAATACTTCTGTTAGTCTCAAAGGTGCCACAGGACCCTCTGTTGCTTTTTACCGATTCAGACTAACACGGCTACCCCTCTGATACTTTCCACATTTATATTCATGCAGCCTAATACCCTAGACCATATACTAGGATGTAAGACTAATACTCAACATAATCAGATTTACTTACAAGTTTCTAATATAAATGCTAACACTGAACAATTAAAATTACTGGACTGCTTACAAAGACATTCCCCAAAATAAAGTATAGTCCATGTTCTAAAAAATATTTCAGGAGTAAACTGTTTTCAGTATAAATGGTAACGGTTTTAAAAATTTTGCTTCCCTGCTGATCAACCATTCTTTAATTACAGCAAAATCAAAAACCTTTACTAATACAAATAAATGGAAAGGCTATCAAACTTGATATATGGCTAATGATAGACTAATAGCCTTAACATTAGCAGTATCATTAGAAACTAAAAAATCAAAATCAAAACTTACTTATTCAGTGATTTAGGTGGGAACTCAAATTCTCCAACAGAAATGGTGTCAATTGCACTGAGTGATATTCTAGTAACCTGCTGGCACTGCAAGCTGATGAAGTCATATTTACAGATCAGAAGGGACCAGTCAGTGATAAGAACCAGACGCTCCTTCTCATTGTTCCAGTGGTCAACTCTGGTAAGACAAACAGTAAACACTGGTAATCTTCTACCCTTCTTGTAGTAGTTTGACTAAAACAGGGGTAGGCAACCTATGGCTCGTGTGCCGAAGGAGGCACACGAGCTGATTTTCAGTGGCACTCACACTACCTGGGTCCTGGCCACCAGTCCGGGGAGCTCTGCATTTTAATTTCATTTTAAATGAAGCTTCTTAAACATTTTAAAAACCTTATTTACTTTACATGCAATAGTTAGTTATATATTATAGACTTGTAGAAAGAGACCTTCTAAAAACACTAAAATGTATTCCTGGCATGCGAAACCTTAAATTAGAGTAAATAAATGAAGACTCAGCACACCACTTTTGAAAGGTTGCCGACCCCTGGACTAAAACATGTAGTAGTTTGACTAATACAGTAGCAACTGAGAATTATTTAAGCAACAGCAGTATTGTTCTGTAGAAAATTAAAATAATGGTGATGCTGTATTTCCCATTCATTCCTATTTTTATATAGGATTGACAATCTGAAAGCATGTTTCAAATACACAGAATATAGGAAACTACTAACAGTTTTAAAGATTAAGGAAAAAGCTTCAGATGAATATATAATCAGTTTGTAATGTTTTAATGCTTACACAAATCAAGAAGTAGCACAAATCTACACCTTTACAAAGAAGGCCAACAAATTCTAATACAGCTTACTGTTTTGCTGGAAATACCAGTGACCATAGGCCATGTTTCTATATGCATAGGGGAAACAATTGCCTCCAGTACATCAGTGCCTCTCCATTTCTGGCTCTTTAGTACTTAACTATTGTAGCAGTCAAGTAGACTATGGCTTTCACCCTTAATCGCCACTGAGGGGGCACTGACTCTTTAGAGGATTCAAAACAGTGCATTAAAATGCAGCTTTAATAGATGGTAGAGTTTGTGTTATTTTCAGAGAAAACAAAATTTTGTATGATGCTTTAAAAAGAGGCACTGTTAAAGTAAAGCTGATTAGACCAAAACTGCTCGCCTTTAAAAAAAAATTTAAATAAAAAAATTAAAAGAAAGTCCTAATTCATAGGCTGAGTAGCCAACCAAAGCATGCCTGAACTGCAGCTACTTACATCTTATCTTCTGCCAGTTCAGATCTTACTAGCAGTCACAGGATTGAAATTGACAACTTTCCTTTCTCTGTGAAGTGCCCGGAGCTGAGGAACCCTGGAGCTAAGCACAGAGCTATGTTTTGGTCCCTCCCAACAGAGTTTAGGAGCAATATGGGATATTAAAATATAGGCTGCAATAATTTGTTTAATAGGATATGGGGCTAATTTTGGAGTCTTACCAAGATTGAGAGTCCCTTTCATTCAAACAATTAATGGCTTGGGCTTTTGATAAAGCCAAGTCTATTATATATTCTATTCCAGTACTAAGACACAAGGTGGGTGAGCTAATATCTTTTATTGGGTACAACTATACTGCATTCCAGAACTAAGACATTTACCAGGTTTAAACTGATCAAAAAAAGCAAGTGGATAAATGAAGCAATTGTATTTATAAATAAATCAGATGGTGGACTAACTGAGGAGAGTTCTGGATATACTGGCAAACATGGGATTTTAAGTGATTTGTAAAAGCATTTTACAAACACAGTCAATACATCAATATATAAAACATGCAGTAAAAAGAACTTGGTTTTAAGATAAATGTTGCTGGATCAACTGTATACTAAAGACATGATTTTGTCAGATTTCACAAGAAAGCTTTACTCCAAATACTTGTGAGGTTTCACACAGCTAGCAAGAGCATTTTTAATAAGTGTGCAGATCCAGGAGAAAAATCTTATCCTGAAAAGCTGAGAAGTTCCATTTGTCTATTAGTACTGTTACTTACTCCGTTAGCAACCACACACTTTGTACCTCTCCATCTTCAGTGGGCATCACAACAACACGAATCTCATTTACTGCCTGCTCTATAGTTCCAGGCTAAATCAAAGAGAGAATCAGGTTTTATATTTCTCTATTTACATATTAATGTTTAAAACTGCTTGACAGAGTCATGCTGTTCTACATTTTAGGAGGTATTGAAACTGAGTTACTCTATAGCTCCTATCTACCAGGACCAGCATTACAGATCTGAGAGGCAAAGACCCAACAGATTATTGTAATCATCTAGGTGGGGGTCAGGTGGGTGCTCCCTATTGTCTCCACCTGGCCTCTCTGTATCTCAAGCAATAGGACCTCCACCACTGCCTTTAAAGGATTTGATATTCTAACTGGCCTCTCACTAACCAGTCTGGCATGACCACTTCTTGCCCCTGTCAACAGAACAAATGCTACATTTACCTTCCTTTTTGTGGTCTGGGTTCCCAAACCCCATTCTCAGAGATTGGGCTAAACTCTGGCAGGGGGCTCTGGGAATTAGAAAAATGAGAAAGTAACTACTTTCTCGAATTCCTTAAGAGCCCAGTGCATGATTTGCACACGCTGGAGAAAGCTATGGCATGAAAGCAGATCACTGCAGTCACTCTTGGGAACAAGGGCTCCGATTGCTGGAGGGGGATGGAGAAGAAATAGACGAGCATAATTTACAGCACGAGGAACCGTGGAGGAGAAAAGGAGCCCAGGTATTTAAAACGTTCCGGGGCCTTCCCCCCGCCTCTCCGCAGAGGCGAACAGCGGGGCCTGGGCCTGGGGGGGCTGGTTTTTCTCAGTGAAACCGAACGGGGTGTTCTAAACAAACACCATTGAGTGCAGCAAACCCCTCCCCGGCTGCGCCTGTCCCCAGAGGCGGCGGCCGCCCAGGGGAGGCGCACGAAGCCCAGAGGCGGCGGTGGCGGCCGCCCCGGGGGAGGCGCACGAAGCCCAGAGGCGGCGGCCGGCCCCGGGGGAGGCGCACAACGCCCAGAGGCGGCGGTGGCGGCCGGCCCCGGGGGAGGCGCACGAAGCCCAGAGGCGGCGGCCGGCCCCGGGGGAGGCGCACAACGCCCAGAGGCGGCGGTGGCGGCCGGCCCCGGGGGAGGCGCACGAAGCCCAGCGCTGCTGGGCCGACAAGCGAGCGGGCTCCTCGTTTTGCCCCCGCTCCCCCAACCCCTGGAAGGCCTCAGCCGGGGCAGGGCGCCCGGCTCTAGGCCCGGGCCCGGCCCGCACCCGGAACACGAAGTACTCCTTGAGGCGGCCGCCCCGGGTCGGGTTGCGGACGCTGAGGGGCCGCAGGGTCTGGCGGGGCGGCAGCGAGTCCCCGGGCGGGCTGAAGGGCACGTCGGCTTCGGCCGGCACCAGCAGCGCCGCCGCCCCGGCGGGGCCCCCGTCCGGGTCCCCCTCCTCCGCGTCCCGCAGCTGCAGCATCGCCCGCGGGCTCCGGCTGCCCGAGTGCCACAGCCCGGCGCCGCCTTCCGCCCCGCCCGCAGCCCGCTTCCGCCCCGCCCGCAGCCCGCTTCCGCTTCCGCTTCCGGCGCCGCGCTGGGGACCGGAGGAAGGGGGGGGGGAGGGGCGTTGGGGCTGCATCCGTAGTGTAGTCAAGGGAGCTGGATGGAGAATGTCCAGCTCCGTGAAATCGCAATGGAAAATGGGAAAGAATTTTCCCAGGCATGTTTCCCTGTCTAGCCAACAACAGTGTTCTGCCAGTGTCACCTCCATGTCATGGACCTGTGTTTCTGGTGTCAGTAATTTACAATGGAGACAGTCCCTGAGTGGGTCTGGGGAGTTCAGTAATTGCCCCGCCTTCTTTAATACACACGTGTAGCCCAACCCAACCCGGCAGGATGAAATGGGCTGGCTCAGATCAGGGTGATTTTGACCGGTTCCATTTAATGTACTTGAATTTGGTCTTTGGGCTCTTAACAAGTTGCCAATGAGTCTCTTGTCTGCACAGAAGGTGGGCACCCAAAGTACGGGAATAAAAGGTATCCCAAATGTCTGTGGATGTAAAGGGGTTTGGGTCTCAAATCTAGGATTTGTCCCTTTTCTCTGTCTCCTCATAATGGGGTCTATCAGTCAGTGCTGTGGGTTAGGCTGGGAGAGGAGGCATTGTAACCTGTTTGGAAAACAAACAACTGTTGAGAAAACAGTAAGTGTCATAAAAGCAATAAACAAACTCTACATGTAGGGACTGGAAAAGCATATCAGGAAAACTGCTTCTGACTCAGTGCCAGGCACATGATATTTTTTTTTAAAGCAATAGCTGGGTATGCAATTTTTACTGGCACATTTCCCAGTGTTCTTATCTATTTTCACATAACACACAGTCAACCTGTGGAACTCCTTGCCAGAGGATGTTGTGAAGACCAAGACGATAACAGGATTCAAAAAAGAACTAGATAAGTTCATGGAGGATTTGTCCATCAATAGCTATTAGCCAGGATGGGCAGGGATGGTCGCCCAGAATGGACGACAGGGGATGGATCACTTGATGATTACCTGTTTTGTTTATTCTCTCTGGAGCACCTGGCATTGGCCACTGTCAGAAGACAGGATCCTGGGCTAGATGAACCTTTGGTCTGACCCAGTATGGCTGTTCTTATGTTCCTGGTATAAATAAAAAGTGTTGTTTAAAACACAAAACTAAGAAAAATTTAGGCTGATGTGATCAAATTCCTGGGGCATATTTGCAGGGTGTGATTACAGAATATTGCTCACATCTAGAGACCCAGGCCCATATCCTAGGTATGTTGGCTCCTGACTTCTAAATATCTTTGGGAATCTGGGCCCAGGTCTAAAATTTACAGCCCGTAGCTATGTATGAATCATACTGGCATATACAGTACAATGCAATTTTATATTATGTAGGATCATTTATGTAGATTTTTGGGTAACATTTTCTTAAGTGCTTAAGGCACTCTGACTTAGGCTTCTGAGCATCTGTCTCTTGAAAATGGGACATAGGCTTCCAGATCACATAGGTACTTTTGAAAAATTTACACTTCATCTCAAAACACATTATTGAGTTGAATAAAATATAATAATAGAGGGAGAAGGAGAAATGAAAAGTCTAAAGGAGGGGAGTAAATAATGTTTTCAGATGAGATTTGAAGCATTGGAAAGCTGATGAGTCAGATCCATGAAGGTGGTTCCACATGGCAGGAGCTGCAGGGGAGAAAGTAATGGAGACAGAATTTAGAGGGATCAGGATTGAGACAAACTGACACTAGTACCAGGTTATTATGGGGGAGAAGTTGCCCATCTTGTTTTTTTTCCAGCCTGTATAGTTTTTAATAATGGCTCTCTGGAGCCCCCTGAAAGCACTAAATTCACTAAGAATTGTTTTTGAAATAAAATAAGAATAGGCTTTTCCTTTAAATTTGTTTTAATACACATTTATAAAGATACAAAAAATTCTCATCCTGTTTGAACATATGGGACCAGTTTTTCCAATCTTTGTTAAATTTGATCACATTTCTATCAGCAGATGGCAGTATAAATCATCACAACCATCCTGGAAATGCTGGATTCCTTGGCCAGGCCAAACCAAACCCTGCTTTTCTGTAAGTAACACTGTGAGATTACACTACTTACTGTGCTCCAGTGCTTATTTATTTTATCAATCTTGTTAATAAGCAATCAGATATGTATCAGTTAAAAAGCAGATATAAGTTAAGTCATACAATATATGTTGAGTCAAAACTGGAGGGAAAAGCATAACAAACTGAGAAATTATCAAATGACCATAAGTATAAATATTCCAGGAGACAAGAACATGGGAATAATGCTTACCGCTTATATAGCATGCTTCATCTATGCATCTTAAAGAGATTTACAAAGGTGGGTAAGTCTCACTGTTCTCATTTTACCAAGGAGTAAACACAGACAGAATAAGTGATTTGCCCAAGGTCACATAATGAGTCAATAGTAGAGTTTAAAGTCTAGCATGCTGTACACTGTACCATATTTCCTCTGTTTGATAGTCAAGATTAAATAGCTGGGTATCAAAGCAAGCAGATTTTTTTTCAGTTCCCTGTTTGCAGATTCTATATATACTGTTTATCAGCCCATATTGCAACTCTGTTACCACTTTCCAGAGTTACTATACTTGGTGCCAGAAGAGGCTATTTTTAGCAGACAATTGTGCTAGAAGACAGTAAAAACTGAAAACATATTCAAGAGACTTGACATACCATGTATTGGATTTCAGACATTCATCTTTCACACGTGTTTCCTAGGTTAAGTCCATTCTTGAAATCCTTACTTAACTCTTTATTTATGGAAGTACCCCGATAGTCTTCGCTATGTAGTCATAGGCTACTAACGTAAGGTTTGTAGAATTGGCCTCATGTTCAATAACATTAACTGCCCAAACCTTGGGTGTTTAAACCAGGGCTTTCTCCATCGTAGTGTCACCTTCTCTTCTCAGACAACCCTACAGGGTAGCCACACTGTGTGATAACCTTAACCATCAACCTACGTACACTACCTGGCATCTACGAAAATCAGTCTAGAGGCTATTCAGACTGCACCAGTTACATGATGTCTGAATTGGGAAGATAAACTTGCAGCTAGAATAATTTCTCTTTTGGTTCTTCCTCTCCTCTCCTCTGCCCTTGTGTCTGTCCACTGGGGGCCACTGTTCCTTTTTCATGTTTGGTGGAAATAACTGACTCCCTAAAGAAATGACTTCATTCTTATAAGCTGCTTGTACCTTCCAAATACACAAGAGGGAGCTACCTACTAAAAAGTATATAGTCCACAAACAGAACTTTGTCTCCATATTTTTATGTTGGGTTAGAGGGTAAATTGGTTTTGAGCATTGCAATTGCTGTCTCTCTTCATTTTTCACAACCCTAGGAGTAAAACATTTCTTGTACCTCATGTTCTCCAAAGCTTTGAATGTCTTTCCTTAGTCAAAAGGACAATTCAATTCTTTCCAGGCTCATGAAGGGATGGGACCCATGGCAAAGCGGAGGGAGTAAAGTTCAGACTTCATTAGGTTGTGGAATATCCAGCCAATGTTTTTTGTTAACCACTGAAATGTGATTCAACTCCAAAAAAGTGACTTTGTAAAAATGGCGCTTGCACAGAGTGGCTGGCCTCTTTAAGGGCTTATCGATCCAGCCCCACCTGTAACTGATCAGTTGCCTTCCAGTTGAGGTTGTGGGGTAGGTGTCATGTGATAACTTGAAGAGTACCATGCTCTGAGTTATAAAGTCAGTGTGATTTTGAAAATGAGATTTAGGCTCTTAAATCAGTTAAGCATTGCAGTGCTGAGCACAGCAATATCTAAATACCTTTAAAAACCAGGGCCCTAGTCTGTATAAAGGCTAGCAAGGGATCAGTTGAGCTAGAGAACCATAGGTGAAAGAACTCAGCTATTAAGTGACTCGCAGGTAGAAGGCCTGAAGAGTGAGAACTGGAGTCCCTATGACAGGGCAAGGTCCTAGAAGGGCTGAGAGGGGTGCGGGAAAAGCCTTTAGGAACTATAGCCCATGTTGGACAGGGGAAACTACTTTATTTTGGTGTTTTTGTTTATGTTTTCTCTTTAACCAATAAATTGTGCCCTGAGGCAAGGGCCTGAAAAGAGACTCTGAAGTGGCATTGATCCTTCCTGAGCTAGTGAGTTAACCAAGCAGTGTTCAGGCACCTTCTGCTCCTCAGATCTGTCTCGTTTGTATTCAGAATCAGAGCTGCTCTCTTCTGTGATTAAAATAAGGCTTCATTGCTTTCAACTCCCTTTAAACCTGCAGAACAGCACAGGTGAGAGTGAGCTGAAGTCTGTTTTTTGTGCTTCATCACCAGAATTGTTTACTAAGCACCAGTTGCAGGACTGTGATGCCCTGACCAGGTGCAGTTTCATAATGGTCTAATTTGTGCTCATTCACTCATAGGCCCTGATTCTGCAAACAGTTGGATGGTTAACTTTACTACCATTAATAGCTCTGCTGAAATGAACGGGACTACCCATGGTAATAAAATTAAACACCTTTAAATGGGACCTTAGTAAAGACAGTTTGGCAGCAAAGGTTTAACTGAGCACAGGCGGCTATGTCAGCATTGATAGAAAATCAGAAGACAGAAAATATATATATAAATCCATTTTATGTCCACACCTTGAATACTGTGTGCAGTTCTGGTCATCCCATTTCAGAAAAGATATATTAGAATGGGAAAAAGTACAGTGAAGGACAACAACAATGATTAGGGGTATGGAACAGCTTCCATAGGAGGAGAGATTAAAAAGACTGGGAATGTTCAACTTAGAAAAGAGATGACTAAGTGGGGATATGATAGACGACTATAAAATCATGAGTGGTTTGGAGAAAGTGAATAAGGAAGTGTTATTTACCCTTTCACATAACAAGAACTAGGGATCACCTAATGAAATTAATAGGCAGCAGGTTTAAAACAAACATAAGGGAGTACTTCTTCACACAACGCACAGTCACCCTGTGGAACTCATTGCCAGGGGATGTTGTGAAGGCCAAAAGTATAATTGGGTTAAAAAAATAATTAGATAAATTAATGGAGAATAGGCCCATCATTGGCTATTAGCCAAGATGATCAGGGATGCAAGCCCATGCTCTGTGTATCCCTAAGCCTCTGACTGCCAGAATCTGGGACTGGATGACAGGGGATGGATCACTTGCTAATTGGCGTGTTCTGTTTATTCCCTTTCAAGCATTTGCCACCAGCAACTGTCAGAAGGCAGGATACTTTTTAAGAGCAGGGTAGACAAACACCTGTCAGGGATGGTCCAGATAATACTTAGTCCTGCCATGAGTGCAGGGGACTGGACTAGATGACCTCTCGAGGTCCCTTCCAGTTCTATGATTCTATACTGGGCCAGATGGACCATTGGCCTGACCCAGTTTGGCCAATCTTATGTTCTTATTGGTGATGCAGAGGTTTTTCAGGGAAGATTTTTCATGAAGAATCTATTATACTGGTGATGCATGAGCCAGAAGGAACTGATATGAATTTCAGATCCCAGGTTGAGGTTATTGGCTTTGAGATTTGGAACATCTTTCTTCTTGTAAACTGAGCAAATTTGATCTGGAGTCCTTGAAAGACCAATGCAGAATTCCACAGTGCCATTTTAACAAAGTTATTTTTCAGATTTGAACAACACTTCAGAAATTAAATATGAAGATAATTTACAAAAGATACTCAGTAGAATTTACCTGCTGCTTACAAGAAGCAATTTTAGGATCTAAATAGTTTTACAATTTCCCTTTATTTCAAGAAATCAATGTAATTTCACACAAGGCTTCAGCGTGCTGAGAAGAAAACGAGTGCTTGAATTTCCTTATTACACTGACTTACACTCTGAAGTTTTAACAATAGAATTTTTACATAGCCACGACCCTTTTTTAAAACAGAAAATATCAACGTCCCAGCTGCTGGGCCAGACAGCTTCTTAGTTCCTAAGGGAGAATGTTACACACATAGCTGTAAAGGTGGTACATGGGACACTTATGAAAGGGTTCATGTGTAAAGCCAGCCATTTGCAGAAGTTCTTCCTTTTCCATCTTCTTCAACTGGATACATTTAGCTGTTAACAAAAGCAACTGTTATTTTTCTAACTTGCCCCTCGACTATTAATATGTTTCTCCAAATTCAGCAACGTGTGCAGTGCCACATGTCATCACCTTGCTCTTCCTGAGGCAGGAGCCCTGCATATTTTTATTTTCTAAGTGCCACTGCAAGCTTTATGCCTAGAAGAGCAGTAATAACAAGACCATGTATATAACAAATGCAAGTTGCATTCCTCAAAGACATAATTAGGGCGAGGAGCATTTCCCATGGGCCCCCATTTTCTTACCATAGCTGTACACTGGAATTCACACACCATGCACGAGAGAGTTTGAGTGTCAGGGTCATTCAGAAGCTTCTGCCCACTTGCTCACAAAAAGATTCTCTCTATCTTTACTGAAAGAGCTGGGTAACCCGTTGTTTCTCTGGAGAAGTATAGTTGGGTGGTGGGCAGTGTCTAGTGAAGCTGGTTTTGGTGTGAGTTCAATCCAGCAAATATAAACTCATCTCACATCACATTTCCATAAACTCTTTGGGGCAGGGACTGTCTCTTACAGTGTGTTCAGCACCTGGCCTAGTGGAGTTCCAGTCTTCCTCTGGGTGCATTCATTCCGAAGTCTGGTTTCTTTCACCTAGTCACGCAGGGCCAGTGCAACCCATTAGGCGGTCGCCTAGGGCGCTAGCATTTCGAGTCCTTTGGCGGCGACCGCGGCGGCCGGATCTTCGGCCGCCCTGGTCATTGTCATCGGCATTTAGGCGGAGGGGGCTGTGGCAGGGGGGCGCGGGGAGGGCCGCCTGCAGCAAGTAAGGGGGGGGGCGGCATGCAGGGGAACCGTTCCCCGCCCCAGCTCACCTCTGCTCAGCCTCCTCCACATAGCACTGCGCCCCGCTCTGCTTCTCTCCCTCCCGGGCTTGTGGCGCCAAACAGCTGATTGGTGTCACAAGCCTGGGGGGCGGGAGAAGTGGAGCGGCGACGGTGTGCTTGGGGAAGAGGCGGAGCAGAGGTGAGCTGGGGTGGGGAGCTGCTGCATGGCTCCCTGGGCCGGGGGGAGCTGCCTTGGGGGGAGCACCTCAGGGCGGGGGGGGGGAGCTGCCTTGGGGGTGGAGGGGATGCCTTAGGGCAGAGAGCTGCCACAGGGCTCGGGGTGGGAGGGCGCAAGGTGCAAGTTTCGCCTAGGGCGCGAAACATCCTTGCATCCTCCCTGTAGTCACGCACATTCCTGGATGCACTTCTGAACCAGCTGGGGCTGGAAGTCTCACTGGAACAGACTCTCCCTCTGTCTTCCTGCACTCCTCATTGCTCTCTCTCTCTCTCTCTCGTGCAGAAGGCCAGTCCTTTGCTGGGGACCAGTCTGTTCACCTCCCTCTCCCTCACTGATTCCCCGCCCCTTTTTGAAAGGCAGCTTTTGTCAGCCAGCTCCTCCCTTGGGTGTTTGTTACTGCAGCGCTTTCACGCTTCTTGTCTGCTCTCCCCACCTCCTCTTGTACCAGCCAATGCACCTCAGCCCCATCTGGTGGAACCATCTCTAGGGGCAAGCAGGGAGTTCGGTCTTTTTAGCCCATTTAATCCTCAGCCCATCTCCTGAGACTGACAACAACAGGGCAATTAATGCCACTTGTGATGCTTTTTTTTTTTTTTTGGATGGGGTGGGGAGTAACACTAGTCCAATTAGGAATTGTACTGAGACCTACCAACTTATTTCACACTGGCTAGTTAACAGTCATTGGATGGCAACACAATTTAGTCCCTAGTGAGCTGCGTTTGGTGGGAATCAACGAACTACAAGTCAGTGTTAATACGCCATTTCCTGAGCGAGTCCTACTCTCAAAACCATTCCAGACTAAATAGATAAAATGCGCTTGTGACTTTGAGTTAAACTTCATATTCGGGCCAAGCCAAAATGTCTAGTGCAGGTGGGGTATGTTTTCCACTTGCCAAGTATGAACTAAAATAAAAGTTCGAAAGACTGCTTGGCCACAGAGCAGTGTTTGAGGAAAATGAGAATGTGAGGTAGTGAGAAGCACGCTGAACAGGGACAGCAGAAGGCCGCTGTGTTTGTTTATTTGGATTTATACAATAATAAAACGGGACCTCTAGGCACCCCAGACACAAGTTACAAGGACAAAAATTAAATTAAATAACAGCCTTACCCCAGCAGAGGTCAACCCCCAATAAAACACAGCTTCCCTCTCCCACGCAGATCTAACCCCCATGAAACCCCACTGCTCATTTAGTTTTCTTTTGCAGGAGGGCAATTAACTAGGAGAGGGCAAATAACTAATTAGTCTTATCCCTTCTCTCCCCCACAGTTATTTTGGAATGATTTTTTTCCCTTGGATCCAGGTTTATGTATTATTTTAATTATAGTTTTAATCTTGCCCCACACCCCGTATGCACTTCAGTAAACAATGCACTAAATAACAGGATTTGTGAGCAAGGCACTTGCATACCTATTAACCCTCCAGCCATCAAAGTGTTCTTCCTGCCTGTCCCTGTCAGCCTTCACACACACACATCAGAATTTCTCTTGGAAGAGTTGTGAACTGCCTTATCTGTCCTAGATGTGCAGCAAAGCTTGGATCTCTGTGAATCTTTTAGACTGGTCTTTGGGGGCTGGAGGGATTGCATAGCTTTGGGATTTGGCAGTGGGTCCTGCAAAAGAATTGTCTTTTGATCAGCAAAATGAAATTATTCCTGCTACTCTTCTGCTGAGTTCCCCCCTCCCCTTCCTCTCCTCACAGTTGGGCACGGCTGGTGGGAGGGATTTCTGACTGTCAGCAAGAAAGAAACAAGAGAGCATGTGAATGAAAGGCAGACCTGGGAAAGGCAAGAAGAAAGTTTTGTTGGTCTGTAGTGCAGGGGATAGAAGAGCTGCTGCTTTCGAAGCAAGTGTGTGTAAGAGAGTCCTGCCAGGAGAAAGGTGGAGATTGATGGAGGGAGGATGACTTAGAGTGTGCAGTGAGGGTTAATGGAAATCTCTGCTCATTGCTGAAAGGGGCTGGGAATTTTGTGGGTCCCCAGGGAGGTGGTCTTCTCTGTGGGAGCTCCCATCCTCAGAGTTGGGTTATATATTGCCTTGTGAAGTGGATCAGGACACCAAACCAATCAAACCTACATGGGACTTTGCTGCTGGACTGAACCCAGATTTTGTAAGCCACCGGCACTTTGGATCTCATTAGAAAGCAAATGCCAGAAGGAAAAGCCACCTCAGCATACTTTAATACTAATAAGAGAAACTAAGGAGCCAGGTTTGGGTTTTGGAAAAGCTCTGTGACCACTGGCATTGTAATCACTTCCCTTGGATTGAAGATACAGGGAAACTGCCTGTAGGAGGAAAAGTCCGAGAGTGATAAATCTGCTCTTCCAGCGAACCCCAGCAAGAATCATCGTGTGTTCCCATAGTGTTGTTCTTTGTCAGCAAAGGAGAAACTGGCAAAGTCAGGAAGTAATCATGAGCATTTTTCTTTGAGGAAGAGACGCTTGCCAGCCTCTCACTTGGGAAGACTGTAAAACTTTCTAGGCACCCACCAGAGCCACCCTGGGAAGGGAAAGGAGCAGCAGCAATGGAGCTACACGTGTTGGTGCTATCATTCATTCTCACCCTGCCAGTGCCTTCGTTCACCTATAGGAACAAACTACAGCCCCTTATGTAAGTACTCAGCAAAGAGAATCACCAGCATTGGTCAGATCAGGTCAGCAAATATTTAAGGGAGAAGCTGTTATATGCAATTTTTAAAAAAGGTTCTTTTTGTTTTGTTTTGTTTTTTGTTTTCCCTGGTCACAAGTGTGCATAGAACAAAGGCAAACAGGGATTTGAAAAATATGGATGCTTCCCTTTGCCTGTAGGAGATGCTTAGATTTTTTTCATTGAGATGTAGGTAGTGTGTGAGCATGAAATGTAATTATATAGTTTGAAGACTGTTTTACTATGACTGCTGCTTTTATATTATCCTCTTTTCTATTTCTCTTTTCTTATCACATTCTTCTTTGTAGTCACCTTTTTTCCTCCTGCTCTTAATCTAGAGGCACTTAGCCCTGTATTTTTTAATGAAATGTTATAGCTTTAGTTTGGCATTAACTGTGTGGATCCTTTGGGAAAACTTCCTTACAAGTTTGGTATCCTGCCAGGAGAAGATCTCTCCATGCAGGGGGATCTCTCTGCTTTTCTTTGTAAATGAAACTAGTATTGTGCAATGAAGTAAATCCAAACCATCTTTGCCTTACATCAGTAACTCGGTTACTGGGGATGGAGGCGCTCCTGTTCAGTGGATGTGTTTTGGAAAATTATTGCAAAGATATCTTTCTTGCTTATGTAAAGAATTTCATATTATCTCCCAAGCAGTGCCTGTTAGGGATTGTTGGATCAGATACTGGAAATGAGATGTGTGCCAGTGTATTCAAGAAAAGAAAATGCCAGGGAATGGGAAGTGCTGAATTTAATTTAGCAACTTAATTCCCAATAGAGCACTGCTGACAATACTCTTTAGACACAAAACCACTGTTTGGTGCACACAAAAACTCTCCTTCACTGCAATAAATTACTCCAGAAGCATTGCTGCTGCCAACCGCATTCTTGTGGTTCTTTTTAGTTCTTCCTTTTTGGATGTGCAGACAGCTAAGGGGTGAGGCATTTGTAAGTAAATAGCAAAGGATATACAGGGCATTCTGTAGATTGCCCTTTGATAGTTATTATATGGATGGATTTGTTGTCTTTTGGAAAAGGAGATACTAGCAAAATAACAACTGCTTCCCCGGCCTCCGTCCATCTGGGACTTGGGTCTGGTGAACTGATGTGTATGAGGCTTGGCTAACTGAATAGCTCTTCAGTGCCCACATGTGAGAACAACAGGCCAGGATTTTAAGGCAAAGCTATGGGGAAACATGTCATTAATCCAAAAGGTATTTTCAGGCTTTCTGTAACAGTATCCTTATTGAATGTCTTGGAGCAGTTAGGTGCCAGCTGGAATTGCTATACTTCTCCATTCTGAATTATTGAGTTAGTCTGTTGCTATAGAAAGTTTTTTTTTTTTAATGCATAAGCTCTTTTGGGGAACTGTAACCACCAGAAGTGGAAAAAACCCCAACAGATTGCTCCTAAATCTCATTAATTCACAGACTAATGTTTGCTACACCTTCTA
This sequence comes from Malaclemys terrapin pileata, assembly GCF_027887155.1. Lineage (NCBI taxonomy): Eukaryota > Metazoa > Chordata > Testudines > Emydidae > Malaclemys > Malaclemys terrapin. The sequence continues at coordinate 19,593,013 of NC_071523.1, read as the reverse complement.
AAATTAAAACAACAGATTCATATTCCTTGAAGCCCAGTTAGTCAGAAAAGCAGTTAGGCAAAAATGGCACATACTCAATAGACCTGCTTCCTAACTCAATCAGAATTGCTCACCTTACTAAAGGAAGCATGTACACCTCTCAGCCCTGTCAGCATCAGTGCATTTAGGAGATAGTGAGCTCTCTTTGCAGCATCAACACAATCCATGTGAAAGTCCAGTGGCAGACTCATTACTTCTGGTGATTGGATCAGAGGCAGAAGGATCTCAGGTGGGGTTTGTGAAGATGGCCATTAGAAAAATAATCTGTTAACCTGTAAATAAAGCTCATATATTCTGGAATAATTGAGAGTGGATGAACATGGATCCTACCATACATTTTGAAATCCAGACCCACAAGAAAATTGCCTCCTCTTTGACTCTTGCTCTTTCTTAAGGTGCTCTTTCTTAAAAGTCCCTAAAAGAAAAATATACCTGTTGGGGATCAGTGGACAAGTAGTTGTTGGATCTTTCATAGAGGCTTTCCAGTTCACTTTGCCTAGAGGTTCAGTGCATGTGAAGAGTGTTAATAGCTATGAGGTAAGCTTCTCCTAGGGAGACAGATGTGAATAATTGCTATTCTGAACACGTTTATTTGCTTTATGATTTTAAATTATTTTTCACACTCCAAGCAGAGAGCACAGTCAGACTAGATATTTACTGAAAAGGCTTATAGAGCCTTATCTGAAAAAAAACAGATGAAAAAATTCAAACTTCCCTTTTTTTCCTAAATGCAGTTCCTGTGAAAAAGACAATTACTATTAGTTCTTTAAGATGTAGAATCATAGAATATCAGGGTTGGGAGGAACCTCAGGAGATCATCTAGTCCAACCCCTTGCTCAAAGCAGGACCTAATCCCAACTAAATCATCCCAGCCAGGGCTTTGTCAAGCCTGACCTTAAAAACCTCTAAGGAAGGAGATTCCACCACCTCCCTAGGTAACCCATTCCAGTGTTTCACCACCCTCCTAGTGAAAATTTTTTTCCTAATATCCAACCTAAACCTCCCCCACTGCAACTTGAGACCATTACTCCTTGTTCTGTCATCAGGTACCACTGAGAACAGTCTAGATCCATCCTCTTTGGAGCCCCCTTTCAGGTAGTTGAAAGCAGCTATCAAATCCCCCCTCATTCTTCTCTTCTGCAGACTCAACAATCCCAGTTCCCTCAGCCTCTCCTCATAAGTCATGTGCTCCAGCCCCCTAATCATTTTTGTTGCCCTCCGCTGGACTCTTTCCAATTTTTCCATACCCTTCTTGTAGTGTGGAGCCCAAAACTGGACACAGTACTTCAGATGAGGCCTCATCAATGTCGAATAGAGGGGAACGATCACGTCCCTCGATCTGCTGGCAATGCCCCTACTTATACAGCCCAAAATGCTGTTAGCCTTTTTGTCAACAAGGGCACACTATTGACTCATATCCAGCTTCTTGTCCACTGTAACCCCTAGGTCCTTTTCTGCAGAATTGCTGCCTAGCCACTTGGTCCCTAGTCTGTAACAGTGAATGGGATTCTTCCGTCCTAAGTGCAGGACTCTGCACTTGTCCTTGTTGAACCTCATAAGATTTCTTTTGGCCCAATCCTCTAATTTGTCTAGGTCCCTCTGTATCCTATCCTTACCCTCCAGCGTATCTACCACTCCTCCCAGTTTAGTGTCATCTGCAAACTTGCTGAGAGTGCAGTCCACGCCATCCTCCAGATCATTAATGAAGATATTGAACAAAACCGGCCCCAGGACCGACCCTTGGGGCACTCCGCTTGAAATTGGATGCCAACTAGACATGGAGCTGTTGATCACTACCTGTTGAGCCCGACAATCTAGCCAGCTTTCTATCCACCTTATAGTCCATTCATCCAGCCCATACTTCTTTAACTTGGTGGCAAGAATACTGTGGGAGACCGTATCAAAAGCTTTGCTAAAGTCAAGGAATAACACATCCACTGCTTTCCCCTCATTCACAGACCCAGTTATCTCCTCATAGAAGGCAATTAGGTTAGTCAGGCGTGACTTGCCCTTGGTGAATCCATGCTGACTGTTCCTGATCACTTTCCTTTCCTCTAAGTGTAACTTTAATGGGCTTCAGAGAAGAGGCAAACTGACCTGGATGGCTCTTCTCTTGCAAACCCTGGCACTCTTTTTGGCCAAAATCAGATGTCCAGTCAGTTTATAATAATATGAATGCATCCTCTTTTGGGGAAACTGGAGCCTGCTCTTGTAAAGCGGATAGCCCTAGTGATCTAATGCAGTGGTTTTTTCATTTGCAGACCCCTACAAAATTTCAAATGGAGGTGCTGATCCCTTTTGAAATCTTAGACATAGTCTGCGGACCCCCCTGCAGACCACAGGTTGTAAACCACTGTTGTATGGTAACAACAACCTTTCACGGACCCTTAGTCATAGGGTTGAGGAACCCTGAAAAATGCATCTTTCATGTAAGAGTAACTGCGGTTACTCTAATTCAGGAAAAGGGTCAGGGCAATGACTAGCTTTGGCTATGAATAAACCCACTGTTGCTTCAGATCTTGTTAATGACAACGGGGGCATGATAAAGGTCTATCCTCTTTCTTACGACAAGAGAGCCAGGGAACATCAGTTTAAAACCCACAAAAGTAACCCATTTAAAATGGAGGAAAGTGAAAACAGATGCTCTACGTAATGCATAGTTGGCATGTGGAACCTACTGCCACAAGATGTTTCTGAAGCGAAGAGCTTAGCAGGATCTAAAAACAACATAGACGTTTATATGGATAATATGAATATACAGTTACAGAGAGAATAAAAATCATAGCGGATATAAACCATTAATTCCCACTGGAGTCAGAAAGAGATTTCTTCCGTAGGCGTTGCATTGTTGTCCGGTATGGACGTTTTGGACCTTTACCTCTGAAGTATTTGGTGCTGAGCCCTGTAAGAGACTGGACTAGGTGTACCAGTGCTCGGATTCCATATCGCCGCTCTTATATTCCTAATTGTGGAGGAAACCTGATTGAAACGGGAGTTAAACAAAACAACCGTTTCAAAACAGAACAACACCCACGACCACCACCCAGAAATATTCAGAATAAAGAGAGTGCGTGTGTATAACTAGACTAGTGTACAATTAAATCTTTTCAATGGTAAGAACCAGTTGGGACCCGTTAAGAGAATTCCTATCAGTCAGAAGTTGGGTGACATTAGTATTTACTTTAAAAGGTGGGAGCTGTACAGGATATAATACGTGACTTTAATTCCCATTGTAGAAAGCAGGGCAGGGAAGGGTGAGAGTGAACCAGAGCAGGACTTCTCAGGTTTTTTTCCTCCTGAGACCCACAAGTCACTCAATGTTTACTCCTGTGATCCCAGATCATACAATTTTTGTACTCATATCCCTGAAGTATTTTCATTGTTTCATTGCTAAAACATAAAAATTTTTTGCAGTGCATAGTAATTTGTGACTTTTTAAATCTAAATTCATTGTGCCATATGTGGTCAAAATTAGGTTAGGAACCCACTCTGCTGGCTTCACAGTCATTGTTTTGAAAATTGGTTATAATACAATCCTGTAGCTGGCCAGCAGAGGGTGCTACAAGAGGGGAGAGAGACCTATCTTTGGGCTGGTCTACACTAGGGGAGGGGATCGATCTAAGATATGCAGCTACGCTATTCGTGTAGTCGAAGTATCTTAGTTCGACTTACCTGTCCGTCCTCACGGCGGCAAGTCGACTGCCGCGGCTCCCCCGTCGACTCTGCTTACTTCTCCTGCTGAGGTGGAGTATGGGTGTCGATTTGGGGATCAAGTATCAGAGGGTAGCCGTGTTAGTCTGAATCTGTAAAAAGCAACAGAGGGTCCTGTGGCACCTTTAAGACTAACAGAAGTATTGGGAGCATAAGCTTTCGTGGGTAAGAACCTCACTTCTTCAGATGCAAGTAATGGAAATTTCCAGGGGCAGGTATAAATCAGTATGGAGATAACGAGGTTAGTTCAATCAGGGAGGGTGAGGTGCTCTGCAGTTGAGGTGTGAACACCAAGGGAGGAGAAACTGCTTCTGTAGTTGGATAGCCATTCACAGTCTTTGTTTAATCCTGATCTGATGGTGTCAAATTTGCAAATGAACTGGAGCTCAGCAGTTTCTCTTTGGAGTCTGGTCCTGAAGTTTTTTTGCTGTAAGATGGCTACCTTTACATCTGCTATTGTGTGGCCAGGGAGGTTGAAGTGTTCTCCTACAGGTTTTTGTATATTGCCATTCCTGATATCTGACTTGTGTCCATTTATCCTCTTGCGTAGTGACTCTCCAGTTTGGCCAATGTACATAGCAGAGGGGCATTGCTGGCATATGATGGCATATATAACATAGGGATCGATTACTATCCGCCAATCTGGCGGGTAGTGTAGACGTGGCCTTTGTAAACAGGGTATGAAGTAACTCATTCCTAACATGAACTCAGGTTTAACCAGTCTGGCAAGCAAGAATGCCAAATACAGGATCAACATTTCTAAGAAAATGTTAAGAACACCAACACAAAACAAAAATCCTCTTTCTGAAATGCGGAACTCCCACTGTAGCAGCCCTGTCGAGGCTGTAATACACTAATGCAGCTGTAGCTTATTTATGGATCAGCAAACACATTCTCAGCTCTTCACTGTCCAAAACTTGTGATTTCAAAATATCTCTTATACTGGGGTAGGCAACCTATGGCACTCATGCCAAAGGTGGCACACGAGCTGATTTTCAGTGGCACTCACACTGCCCGGGTCCTGGCCATTGGTCCGGGGGGCTCTGCATTTTAATTTAATTTTAAATGAAGCTTCTTAAACATTTAAAAACCCTTATTTACTTTACATACAACAATAGTTTAGTTATATATTATAGACTTATAGAAAGAGACCTTCTAAAAACGTTCAAATGTATGACTGGCACACGAAACCTTAAATTAGAGTGAATAAATGAAGACTTGGCACATCACTTCTGACAGGTTGCCGACCCCTGTCTTATACTATCCATGATCAAGTTCGCAGTGGCAACTAAGACTGACTTCCAAAAGGTTCTCCACTTTATTATGTATTGGGGGAAAATGCTTTTTACTACTGGGTAATAATTGCATAACCACCTCAATTTAGCCATTTTGCTAGTCAATGCTATTGTAGCTTCAATGAACAGCAGCATATAAAGTCTCTGTTTGATGAAGCAAAGGTTTGGTCTACTATGGCAAATCCCGTAAGCCTGTTTCTTTCCAGGAATCAACCCCAATCACTTCCGTTCAGTGGGAGGGCATTTTTAAATTAAATTAATGGAGATATCCCATCTCCTAGAACTGGAAGGGACTTTGAAAGGTCATCAAGTCCAGCCCCCTGCCTTCACTAGCAGGACCAAGTACTGATTTTGCCCCAGATCCCTAAGTGGCCCCCTCAAGGATTGAACTCACAACCCTGGGTTTAGCAGGCCAATGCTCAAACCACTGAGCTATCCCTCCCCCCCAATTTTCCAGTTTTGGAAAATTTAAAATTAATTTAGCAACAAACAAACATTTTATTTTGTGTGGAGAGGCAAAAGCAAATAGAAATCAAATTGATTAGAAATTGTAAACTCTGGGCCTCTGATATTTGGAAAGAGATTACACAGCTTATTATTTATTAGCATTTGGAAAGCCAAAATATTTTAATCTTTTAATAATTTGGTTGCAAAGCACTAAAACAATGAAGTTTGCAGTATGCACGAGTTCTTGATATGTTTGCTCTGTTTCATCAGTTTTTGAAGCTGCTGATTAATTTTACATGTTCCAAATGCTATAAAACAGGGGTGGGTAAACTTTTTGGCCCGAGGGCGACATCTGGGAATAGAAATTGTATGGCGACCCATGAATGCTCACCAAATTGGGGAGAGGGGTGAGGGCTGTAGTTGGGGGTGTGAGCTCTGGGGTGGGGTATGAAATGAGGAGTTCAGGGTCCGGGAGGGGGCTCCGGGCTGGGGCAGGGTAGTGTGGCGGGGTGAGGGCTCCAGCTGGGGGTATGGGCTCTGGGGTGGGGTTGGGGATGAGGAGTTTGGGGTGTAGGAGGGTGCTCTGGGATTGAGGGGTTCAGAGGGCAGGAGGGGGATCAGGGCTGGGGTAGGGGGTTGGGGTGGGGAAGGAGTGTAGGTTCCAGCTGGGGGTGTGGGCTCTGGGGTGGGGCTGGGGATGAGAGGTTTGGGGTGCAGGAGGGGGCTCTGGGCTGGGGTAGAGGGTTGGGGCATGGGGAGAGGCTCAGGGATGCAGGCTCCGGTGGCACTTATCTCAAGCAGCTCCCGGAAGCACTGAACTCCTCATTTCATACTCCACCCCAGTCCGTCCACCTTTACCATGTTGGAGGCTGATAATTACCTGATGGGGTGTGGTGAGACATAACTGATCCTTGAAGGCCTTTGGTCCTCCAGTGAGACACTCTTGAAGTGGAGGTGCTGGTGTTATTTTATTATATTATTTGTACTGAAGCTACCGTAGTGCCAACAGTGGTGGGCTGCTCGGTAAATAGACTGTCTCACCATAAGCATATTAAACCAGTGCTCCGTGATCTGAACTGTCTCCCTGGGGGCTCCCAGAAGAAGTTTAAGGTGTTGGGTGATGTACAAGGCCCCAAAGGGCTTTGGACCTGCTTAGCTGAGAGGCTATGTCTCTTCCATTTCCTCCTGTGTAAATTAAATGAGTAGATAAATATTGTATAGAATATCTTGTGAGACTCTGTCTCAGAAAAAGCATAGCTTACCGCACCCTGTTCATTCTCAAGCTGTCAAAGCCCTGTACTAGGTCACTCCAAAGTGTTGATGGTAATATAAATATGTCTGCTTCCCTCCGTTCGACAGGCCAAACGTTTGTGCGGAGCAAGAGCTGGTGATAGTGGGGCACAGGCAGCCGTGTGTCCAAGCGTTCACTCGGATGGTCAAAGTGTGGAAACAGGGCTGTGGAGGACAGCTGTGGTGCACAGGCTATGAACGGAGGTAAGTGCTGCTTTCTGGTGCTTCTTTTCTCCCTTGTTGGATGAAAATAGATGGTTTCTTCTGAGTGGAAATGCTAACCAAATTCGCTTTCCTTAAGCGTGTGTGTGTGTGTGTGTGTGTGTGCGCGTGTGTGTGCATGCGCAAGTATGTGCATGTATGACAGCAAGAGAGACACACAAAGATGCAGGTTACTAGACTGAAAGTTTGACTTCAAGTTTATTCAGATTCTGGACTGGAGGAGGTGGGGATTGTTGTAAAGGTGAACAGCCAGGCTGCCCTTCACCTTTCTACCTTCCTCAATGGCCGAGCCACAGAATAGCACTGAAAGCGGTCTTAGAAGGGGCTTGGTGCAGTTATAATGAGTGCTGTGGGGAAGGGGGGGTATAAGTGGTGTATTCTAGTGTACAAAGGGGAGTGGACAATACAGGTGCTCCCCTGCTCCGCCCTTCAGCTCAGAGAGGGAAGGAGTGGGCAATGCAAAGAATATAAAAGGTGCATTATAAAGTAACACGCCTAACAATAACAGCTAATAAAGTCACCATCGACTTGGTATTAGGGCTCGCAGAAGGATCTGGCATTAAATTCAGTCACCAGTTTGGAGAACGCTAGTTACTACTGTGTATGTGCCTTGGCTCTCTGATTTGTATTGATTTCAGGTTGCAGTTTTTATTAGGATAACATAAAGAATTCATGTAGTGGCTGACTCAAACCTACGAAGGGAGACATGTGCAGAGAAACATGTGGCTCAAAGCCATAGATTAGCCATCAATAGTGCAGCTATTTAATTATACCATGGTCTGGCTAGAAATAGGGGAATCCCAGAGGATTTTGTGAATCTTTGAACACAATCACGGGACAGGGACTGTGTGTTCCTATGTGTTTGCACAGCATCCAGTGCAATGGACCCTGATTCCAGCTGGTGTCTGTGGGTGCCAGCATAATACAACTACTATAACAAAATATTACTTTAATTACTTACTTTTTTTTACTATAAAACTGGCCCGGCCCGCCAGGGTGCTTACCCTGGTGAGCTGCGTGCCGAACGTTGCCGACCCCGATGTAGATTCTTCGTTTGTTTTTGGAGCAGGGAAGCCATTGTATTTGTTTCCAGATATCTTAACCCATATTGCATCTGTTTGCCATGATCATACCATGTTAATTACATTAATTAAGTGCATCATCTGTATTATCCCAGCAGCTTTCAGTTATGTTGGCTTCACAGCAGGAAGGTACAGATAAAGTCACTATAAAGTTTTAAAGGTCAGGGCTTCTCAAACTGATCACTTATTGTGAATTAAGTTTATTGTGTGTTAATAAACTGGTTGGAAAACAGAAATACATTTTTGCTGACAAAAAAAATTCTCTGTTAAAACACCCAGCAGGATTTAATCATGATTAGTTGCTGGATGTGATTTGCCTGGCCTGCTCTGACCAGTTAGCACTGTGTCAGCAACTCAATTCTTCACATCCTGGTACATGTGGTAAAATTTTGCAATGTAGACAAGAACCTAATGGCATTGGTGCAGATTTTCCAGGCAACTTTTCAGTTACCAGGGCGCAACTTGCATGGGGTTCATGGAGAATTAAGTGAGCAGCACTTGTTCTCATTAACACACATTGTTCTCCTATTACATTGGGCTCTGTTTGCCAGTGTAATGTAGCTGAATTAACATTCAACCTGCTTTGCACGTTTTGGTGTTCATGGGGTTGAGTGTACTGGCCACATTTTCAAATAGTGGTGGCAGAATTGCTCCCATGAAAGCCCTCCTTTTGTATGCACAGTTTTTACAGGTGTAATGTAAGTGCCAGTTGTCTGAAAACTTGGTCCTATGTGTAAGGCTTGTTTTGTATTGCAAGGTCACCCCTGCCCTAGCTCTGCCAGCGATATCAGCCTTGATAATCTGCTTCCCCAAGAAACACTTTTTCCCACGCTGCCCCTTACAAGTGGGAAAAGCTCCCAGTCAAAATCGGACCTTTCGGTCCTTCAATTCCTTTCTCAGAACTTGCCTGTTACTCGATACATGTAGGAAATTGCAAGCTGATTAAAAGCTAGGCAGGTGATGAGTTTCTGTTACAGTCTCTGATTGGTTAAGAACTGCCTGCATTTTGTTAGCTTTTAGGACCCTGTCTTCCTGAGCCTCCACCCAGTCCACTTGTTTGTCTCACCCACCTGCTAAGGCTTGGTCTTTAGACTGTAAGCTCTTTGGGGCAGGGACTGGAATTTACTACATGTTTGTATGGCACCCATCCCAGTGGGGCCCCATGCTGGTTGCCACCCCGCGATTATAATGTTTAGTAATAGCAAGGCTGTTTCGTGTGGATAGGATCATCTGAGACCCTCTTATATTCTCCCCTCTTTACTCACATCCCACCTTGACACTTCAATTGTGACCATCCTCCCCCCGGCTGAAGGGAGCTGGAGGTTGCTTCTTCCAGAGCCCGTTACCAGCATTTCATATGTAACTAGGGGTGCTCTCCTCACTGGAGTTGCTTGCACTGTGTCCACAGCCTTCCCAACTTCTGCCGACCTAGGGGGTCCCACATTAGTTTACCAGTTCCTCCCATAAGTATTTTAAGTGATGCCAAGTAAACAGTGAAGAGTAAGAACTCCTTGTGATTGTTAGTAGGAACTGACATATGTTAATATATCACAAAGTGTTACTTGGGCAATAGAACATGAATAAACATGTTACTTGGGCAATAGAACAGTGCAGAATAAATCCAGACTACCTTATTTTATAGAATATTGTAAACGTCGTTTTTCTTATTTATTGCTCTAGCAGCTATTAAGAAAAAGGTTTAATGCTGTGTAAAAATTCAATGTTTACTTTTCATATCCCATTCTCTGCCACCTGGTACCATGCTCTGCAATGCCAGCACTTTATAAGTCTCCTTTAATGTCTCTTCCACACATGAAAGAATTCCAGTATGAAAGCTAAAAGTGAAGTGTTCATCTGCTAAAAAGCTCCAAATGATGTATACATATTCCAGAGGAAGGGGGAAGCAGTTATTCAAGTGGATCTTTCGAAAGCTAGGCAAAGAGAAAGGAATGAGGTCCTGTCCCCCAACAGCTGTCCCAAGTTGTTCTCATTAAAATAGAAGTCCCAAACCTGCCCTCTTCCAAACTGCACTGACCAAGGCAGCAGCCTCTTTTAAAGGGATTGAACCAGAAACACTGACATATAAAGACGATCATGAAGAACTGGATGTCCATATGATGGTGAGTTCTGGAGAGAAACTGGGAGTCTTAAAGACTGAAGGGACATTTTATTTTCTGTAACCATCTGACAATGTGGGGTTATGTTCCTGGAACCGGATTCAGAGTGTTAACAGGGTTGCAGAAATGATTCCCCCCTTCGCCGGTTTCAGGTGCTGGCACCACAGACTCATCCTGGGGCCTTACAAGCTAGCTGGGTTCTTTCTGCTTCTCGCCTCACCAGGGATGTGTCAGAATGTATCTTACAGTTTTGTGGATGATGGTGGAGTCTGTCTCACTACCCTGATCTGTATTTGTTCCTATCTTGCTACTAAAGCACAGGAACAAAATCTTTCCTTTTGTAATTAAAATAAGCAGATATTTGCTTGTTTGATTTTTATACTATCCCTATCCCAAGACTTTACGCCCATGGGAAATCAGCAAAGAGCTGATCTGATGAAACAACACTAACAAAACATTAAATGCTTCTCACCCCCCTACAAATACAAGCTCTGCCCTCCCTTTCCATTCACCCTCCACTAAACGTCTACATAAATAGAGAGGTCAACAAATTCAGACTCTGACAGACCAATGTGGGGAAGCGAGTTCCAGAGTCAAGGACTCTTCACACTGAACCATCCTGCCCCCAGATCCTAACCAATCTAGGAACTGAGAGACTGAGTGTCCCAGCTGATCTCAACTGCCGTGGTTTAACAGGAGGGAACCCAGTCTCTAAGAAACACATAACCCAAACCATTAAAGGGCTTTATAGATTAAACCAACACACAGAACTGCAGATCAGTGCTTTCTGTGGAGCACAGTTGTAATGTGCTCCATGTGGGAATCTACATTCTTCAATAGCTGAGTTTTCCACTTGATCTTTACTGTAGTTGTATCTAGGGCTGGGTGAAATTTTTCAGCTGAAACTATTTTTGCTGAAAAATGGAGATTTGGGCCTGTCAGACTGTTTTGTTTCAGGTCCAATGAAACCTTTCCTTGACCTGAAATGAACTTTTTTTCTTTTCAGGTTTGGCACTGAACTAAAAATCAATTATCTGCACAGCTTTGGTTGTGTCTGCAATGCAGTAATCCAGTCTGGTGCTGGACTGGGAACAGATACGTTGTGGGAGAATCGTTTGGGGACCATGGACACATTTTAAACTGACAATACTAGGGATCAGTTTGAGCTGGATAACCCATCTTTTTTGGGGGGGGTTAAGAATATTAATATATTCCCTTTTTCTTTTAATCTCATCAGAGCAAAGACTGCTCAGTAATCAGAAGAATAATAGGATTGCCTGGAGCAGTTACTATATGAAAGTACAGAGAATCAACCCAAGCCATGAAAATTCAATTGAGGGACATGCTCTGATTTTTAACAGTGACAAAACTCTTCTCCTGATTCTAACGGAAAAAAGTTTTAGGCAGAGATTTAAGGACTGGCTCTGTTTCAGGATAGAACAGGTCTTGAAACTAAGACACTGACGCACATCCCTTTTACATTATATCAGATTCCGTGCATGGGCCTTGACCATGTTAGATTCGGATTTTACTTCAAATTATGATTTGTTGGTTCTCCAGAGAGGCTGTTGTTTAAAAAAGATACAGTGCGGTACTCACGCTGCCTCTGAGATATGACTGCACAGTGGTCTGGGCTGAAGTGACTGATTCCCAGACAGTCAGATTGCCAGTGAATATGCTGACTCACATTTAGGTTTGTTTGTCGGCATTGTGGATATATGCACATTCACTGCGCGCTGTTTCCTGGCCTAATTAGGGCCTAATATTAGTCTATCAGAAATCAATGGCAAAAACGTCTCATTGACTTATGTGGAAGTAGGATTCTGGTCCTTAGTCACTGAAATGTTTAACGGAGGCTCATTGGCTTCTCTGGCTGTACAGAGCTAAAAATCTGAACAGATAAAGGTCTACAGGCTGAAACTGCTTATGCTGCATTTAGCGGTGGAGTTCTTCTAGGCTTGATTAAAGACTCACTAGGTAAAGTTCTATGGGCCATGTTATACAGGAGGTCAGACTAGATGATCGTAATGGTCCCTTCTGGCTTTAGAATCTGTGAATCATAGAATAACATGCTGCCATCCATGAGCTCCCTTCCAGCCTGCACTGGGCAATATGAATATCAGATTTGCTGGAAAAAAGATTAAATTAGTGCAGGATGCTGTCAGCAGCTCAGCTGTGGTCTTCAGCTGCTGTTGGCTCTGTGATGTGGAGTTTGTTAACAGCAGATACGCATCAGTGATCATCTCTGTAACCTTGGAGCACCACTGAATGAGGCAGCATGCTAGGCTGTGGATGAAATCAGTCATGCCAGAAGAGCTATAATGTCTGCTCTGAGAGGTGGTGGCTGTTGGCAGCGTTGGCTCCATAGTTTTTGCCGCCCCAAGCAAAAAAGCAAAAAAAAAAAAAAAAAAGCTGCGATCGTGATCGGGAACTCTAACACCGCTGCTTCATTCTTCGGCGGCAATTCGGTGGCCGGTTCTTCCCTCTGACACAGACTGAGGGACCCGCCGCCGAATTGCCACCGAAGAGCCGGACGTGCTGCCCCCTTCCAGGGGCCGCCCCAAGCACCTGCTTGCTGGGCTGGTGCCTGGAGCCGGCCCTGGCTGTTGGGGAGATTCACTATGATAACTGCTGTCATGAAGCAGATGACTTGATGCTTGCTTTGATGCACTATAGGGCTTCCTTAAAAACGGGTGATAGAGATAAGTAGGACCAAATTTAGCCCTGATATAAGCTGGTACAGCTATACTCAAGTCAGGTGAATTACACTTGCCTGTATCAGGGATGAAGTTGGCCTTTAGTAGTTGAAGTGCAGTGATCTGAACTGAAAGTGATTGCAGGTGTTTAGCTTCCTATCAGATAAGTAGCAGGTGAGCCTAATTTGGGAGCATAGAGGCTGTTGAAAGCTGGAGAAGTGGGTTGTGAAGGAAGGACACTGCAAATGCTGAATTCTGGATCTTTCCTTCTCTGGCTGCAGCCCTGGCTAAAGTAGGTCAAGGCCAAGCACAGACCTCTTTTGCATTATATTGCTTTCTGCCCCCTTTTCTGTTTCCCCGTCCCCTTGAACAGTTATAATCCTTTTTTATAAAGCCGCATCAGGAAACTAATTCTAAGGCGGTATCTTGGACTGGAGACCGCTTTTAAGTGTTGGGTTTAAGGAATTGCTCTTAACCTATAACTGTCAGTAATTATCTTGGCGATAATATCTATGTAATGGTAATAAAGCAGCAAACAAACCCTCTTATTTTCAGTCACAGAGTCTGTCTCTCTGACTGTGTTTGAGAGAGCACTTTGAAATGATAGGTGCCTTGTCTGCTCCTACTTCAAAGGTTGGCAGTTCTCCAGTCACAAATGTCTGCTTCAGGTCTCTAATGCATGTTCTTTGACATTGTAAATCAAGGAACTAAAAACAACATAATTTTCCATTGGGAACATCTGTCTACTGGTGAACAGAAGTTGCCTTGTACACAGGATGAAGGTAGCGGTTCGAGCTAACCATGTATTATTATTGCCTTTTTTGGTGGAAAACAATGATTCTGTGTATTTGTTTCAATTTGTTCTTGGTTTGGTTTATGCACTTTTTAGTGAATGTGGTGCTGGTGAAATGTGCTGACTTGGCAGCCCCATAGACCAAAGGTCTCTGTTTGTCCACAACAGACACAGTGTAGGCAGTTGCAGCCTGTTTCCCCATTCTGTCTGCCGAGGTACATCAGCCCTGAAGTGGACTGACCATTCCTAAGAGAAAGAGAGGGGTGCATTATCCAGGCCCATTCAGACCTTAGCTTCTGGATTAAGACTCCAAACAAGATTTGTGTGGATAGGGTTTTTTTGGAGTGGACCCCTGTCTGCTAGGAACTGAGCAGAGGCCCACCAAGATAACTTCATAGTTTGGTTAGCTAATTTACAGAGTTGCACAGACCCAGCTCTGAGAGCTGTCTTGGAAAGAGACATCACCTTGTCTGAGGGTGGAAATCAGAGCCCTCAGAGGTGGCCAACTAGTGGGCTGGGGCAAATGGTGTTTCACAATTCCAGGGTTGATGACAGCTTGTATGTTCCAATGCTGGGATTTAGTTTCTGCCAAAAACCATGGGGCTGCCCCCATGTAACTGGGAGCAGAATTTACCTGTCGAATTTGAAAAGTAAGTGATATAAAAGGAACTTTAAAAATCCTTTCATCAGGCTCTGTCTGCTGTTCTCTTCCCTCTGACCTTCCTGCTGGAAGTTTCCATTCCAGCAGCAATACATCCCATTAGAATGGCGATCTGATGCCAAACTCTCCTGTGCCGTGCAGCTGAAGTCACTGGAGTGCTCGGTTACGACATCCATGTGAACATTATGCAGCCTCCGTTTCACCCACTGGAGCTGCTCCAGTTGGACTGTGCTCCAACAACACTGGGTTCAGGAAACATATTAACAGGCTCAGGATCTGACACACAGAAGGCTGATCTGAACTTGGCTGCAACTTATCTGAGTTAATGGACATGACTAGGAAAATACAGCACCTGCTCTCCCTAGTGCTTCTGTGTAGTTTCACCTGCTTAATGAAGAGCAGCTGTCTGTAAGGCTGAGTTGAGAATAATTCAGTAAACATTAGTGGTAATTATCGATAACCCCTAATGTCCCTGTGAATGTTCTTGTGGCACTGCAGATACTGGTAAAGTCATATCATTCAGAGCCTAAACCCTTAGCAGGCCTGCTAAAATGGATGAATTTTGTGTGGGTCAGAGTCCACTAACAAATCCATTGTTTCATTTTTTTTTTCAGGCTTTTTCTGGGGGTGGAGGGTGAGTAGCTGGGTGGGGCAATGGAGAGCTGAAGTTGCACCACAGTTACAATTACAATTGTCTATATATACAAACACCTACATTCAAAACCATAACCTGTGTGCCTATCTCAGAGTGACTGTCCAGTGCATTACAAGCGTCCATAAAAGATCTTACTCAATGTACTCTTACAATAAAATAACACAGTATGCAATCAGTTGGGTTAATTGCTTATTTTTGAGGGTTTAAACCTTAATATATGGAGATATACCTATTTCATAGAACTGGAAGGGTCCCTGAAAGGTCATTGAGTCCAGCCCCCTGGCTTCACTAGCAGGACCAAGTACTGATTTTGCCCCAGATCCTTAACTGGCCCCCTCAAGGACTGAGCTCACAATTGTGGGTTTAGCAGGCTAATGCTCAAACCACTGAGCTATCCCCCCTTCTGTTCTCCCCTTGGGGTGTCTGGACACTGATTGTCCAAGAGTCAGTTGGGATTTTTTTTTGGGGGGGGGGGGGGGGTATTGCTATAAGTGATAGTGATTGGTTTTATAAAATTTGTACATGGGCCCAGATTATTGGGATTACCACATTTTATAAAACTAAATAATACTTTATGCTAGAAAAATCTACTGTAGGGAACAGTCCTTCATTGTCCGGGGCATTAGTGGTGGTGGACTAGATTATCTAATAGGTCTTGTCCAACTACCACTTCTGTGATTCTGTGGTCCTGCTGGTGTATTAATATGTGGGACCTCAAGACATGGTGGTTGCTGATTTAGAGTGTGAAGAATTGTTTTGTATTGGCTAAACTAAACATCCAAGGGGCTGTGTAGCTAGCTGCTCCTGGAAATGTAATATTTTTGGTACTATTTTTGTCTGTTTTAACAACAAAGAGTTTAGTTTGACACAGCCTTCAGTAATCACATGCTGATGCATGTATGCAGTGTACTCAAGGGTCTGCAAATGGATCTTTCATCAGCAGGACACGACAGTATTTTTCTAAGCTAGAGTTCCATTAGCTCTCGCTGTTCTGAATAACTCTGGGCCAGAAACTCTGAAAGAGAAAACAAAAGCTAAGATAAATAATCTCCTTTAACAGTTCTTTCCACACCTCCCTATTCCACCTTCCACTTTCTTTATACTTTGTGACAGCCATAGAGGCACCAGCAACTGGGACTGTGCAAAATGTTTGCATCACATTTTAAATCTCCTTGAACTAAGCCTTGGGTTCAAGATTCAGTAAATGTGTTAACCTCGGGCTTGACTCATAAAGTGAATTGGAGATGGGCCAATGTTCACTCAGCTCAACTAGACATTTAGAAATCTGTTGAGGGCAGAATGGAACCCAGGCTCCGTGCAGAATCTCCTGCATTATTAGGTTTTATTGATTGTAAAGGAGGGCAAGAAAAGAGACAGATTGACATTGGGTTGCTGCACTAGCTGGTGGCTTTGCTTTGCCATCAGAATGAATGCTTTTCATAGCCGTTATCTCTTGACTGAGATTAACGGTTTGCTGCCAAGCTGGTATTTTATCCCGTGTTGGGGAATGTTGATTGTTTTGGGTCCCATTAACTGCATTTTTCCATTTCTTTCTGTGCAACATCTCTGGATGCTCTGTTAGGTAGCAAGAGTAGCTCTCCATCCTAACAGGGATAGCTCAGTGGTTTGAGCATTGGCCTACTAAACCCAGGGTTGTGAGTTCAATCCTTGAGGGGACTATTTAGGGATCTGGGGCAAAAATCTGTCAGGGACAGTATGTGGTCCTGCTGTGAAGGCAGGGGACTGGACTCAATGACCTTTCAAGGTCCCTTCCAGTTCTATGAGATAGGTATATCTCCATATATAAAAAATACCAACTCATGAAGGAAGTTGGGCCAGTGCTCAGTGAAACAAAAAGATCAGAGAATTATTCAAATTAGGGATGCAAAAACACCTAAATTATTGAGTCACCCCAGCAGGAGTGGAGAGTGGTTCCCAGAGCTGTGTTTTCTCCAGTCTAGTTTTCACTGTCTGGATCAGTTGGAATATTTAGTGCTTCATTTGTTGTAGGATGTTATATTGGATCCCATTTTTCTTGGTAAAGTTTTGCACATGGTAGGACTTTTCCATATCTTCAACTCCTCTCCCGTAGTTCTTAGCCACTGTCATCTCCGTTCCACTGCTTCCATAGGTAGCCTGTCATAATATCTTAGAGAGTTTTAGGCTTGAGCACTGCTTCCTCCACTCCCCTTTGACCTAAGTAGGAGCTGCACATGAATGTCCAAGGGCAGAATACAGTCTATCAAGTTTTTCCTACTGTCCTTTGATTTTCCTTGGAGCAGCTTGCCTTCCGTGTATGAGTCTATGCAGCCTAAAAGAAAAACACACTGTCTGTTGTAGTACAATCCAGCAATGTCTCCATGAATCTGCATGGGAAAAAGATCTTTTCCTGTCACCACAATCCATAGAAATGTTTGTGTTCCCCACTCATTGGTGGGTAATATTATTCATTTCTACACTGAATGCTTTTGGGTTTAGTTACATACCACATCCCTGGCATTAACTTTGCACATTGTAATGCACACTGCATTACATTAAAAGCAATATTTGTTTGGAACATAAGGCGTTGGGTGATGGGACCAAGAGAACCAGATAGATTTCAGCCTGATTGCTAAATGTCTTTAGTGCCTGAAAGATTGTAAATTCCATTCTTAGCTGTATGTGGACCCAGGTTACTTCCTTCAGAATTTGCTAGCAGCTTGTCCAAAAATGGGTAACTGCTTTTATTTTTGTCAGCTGTCAGGTCACATACTCATTGGCAATGAAGTGTAGTTGAAGATTTCCTTCATGGGAATTAATTGGGATAGTGCACCATTATTTAGTTTCTTTGTAGAGCTATGTAGACAAAGTCAAACAACCAGGATTAGTTAGGATAAATATTTTCAGTGGATGCATACAACACTTTCAACTGTACCAAATATTTGTTGTTGTTGTTTGTCCATTGTGCTTTGGGTGAGCAGTTTCATGTTCTGCCGAAGTAGGATTTTTAAAAAAGCTTCAAAAGTTTTATCTCTGTTTTGATTTTCAGATACACAGAGCACTAAATTTCTGAGGGGAAAAAGTCACATTTATTTATGTTTTAACTCAACTTCCGTTCGCCAGACTGACAACCCACCCTGTAAGTCATGAGCAGAAGTCATTAAAAGATCTTCAGTTTCTGCCTTAGTACAATGTCTGTGGTAACAGAGCCCCATTCCTGCTCAGGGCCGTGGGCATTACCAAAAATAAGCATAATGATCCTATTGGGCCCTCAGAAGTACTTGAGCTTCAGCAGCAGCAAGACCTGTGGTGTGACTTAGCGGATAGAGCACAGGACTGGAACTCAGCAGACATAGGTTCTATTACTGACTCTGCTACTAGCCTGCTGGGTGACCTCAGGCTAGTACTTCCTTCTTTGTGTGTCAGTTTTACCACCTGTGAAATGGGGATGATGTTACTGACCTCCTTTTTGAAGGGCTTTGAGATCTATGAGTTAGGTATCCTTGTTATTTACCCTGTGCAACAGATTTGTGATGGCAGTTGGTGGGTTTTTTTTTTCCAGGATTTGGTTGGGTGGGATATTGGGGTGGCTGTTAATTGGGAGCTGGGAAGGGTTTTAACAGATGGTGTTATGCGGGGGGCACATGTCACTGGGGGCTTATCTTTCAGAGTTGAGGGGTCATGGTGGTCCAGAATGGGAGGGAGTTCAATACAGATGCTGAGGAAGAAGTCTCCAAGAAGCCTGGGGTCTGATGGGGCCATGAATGGTGCTCACCCTTCAGGGAGGCCAGAGAGAATGTGAGCTACATTTGGCCTTCTAGTTTGTTATTGAGAAACATCTTGGGCCTGAAAATGTCCCAGATCCGACTCGCTGAGGATTAAATGTTCCATTCGTCCTCAGAACATGTGACCCAGGAATTAGATCTGTGAGGATTGCACGGGCTCTTTCTGCCTTTTGGGTTGCCCTTCCAGAGAACACCCCTGTGTTTGGATTTGAGGTAAATGTCTTCAAGTCACCAGGGCCTGATGAAATGCATCCTAGAAAACTCATGGAGCTGACTGAGGAGATATCTGAGCCACTAGCAATTATCTTTGAAAAGTCATGGAAGACAGGAGAGATTCCAGAAGACTGTCACCATATTTGCCCTTTTTCCAATCTGCAAAAAGCGTTATTTCCCAGAGAATTACACACCAGTCAGCTTAACTTCTATACCCGGAAAGATAATGGAGCAAATAATTAAGCAATCAATTTGCAAACATCTAGAAAATAATAAGGTGATAAGTAACAGTCAGCATGGATTTGTCAAGAACAAATCATGTCAAACCAACCTCATAGCTTTCTTTGACAGGGTAACAAGCTTCGTGGATAGGGGGAAGCAGTAGACGTGATATATCTTGACTTTAGTAAAGCTTTTGATACTGTCTCGCATGACCTTCTCATAAACAAACTAGGGATATGCAACCTAGATGGAGCTACTATAAGGTGGGTCCATAACTGATTGGAAAACTGTTCCCGGAGAGTAGTTATCAGTGCTTCACAGTCATGCTGGAAGGGCATAACGAGTGGGGTCCTGCAGGGATCAGTTCTGGGTCCAGTTCTGTTCAATATCTTCATCAATGATTTAGATTATAAGTGTATTCTCTATGCCATTAAGTTTGTGGATGATACCAAGCTGGGAGGGGTTGTAAGTGCTTTGGAGGATAGGATTATAATTCAAAATGATCTGGACAAACTGGAGAAATGGTGTGAAGTAAATAGGATGAAATTCAATGAGGACAAATGCAAAGTGCTTCACTTAGGAAGGAACAATCCGTTGCACACATACAATGACTGCCTAAGAAGGAGTACTGCGGAAAGGGATCTGGGGGTCATAGTGGACCACAAACTAAATATGAGTAACTGGTAACACTGTTGCAAAAATAAGCGAACATCATTCTGGGATGCATTAGCAGGAGTGTCATACGCAAGACACGAGATGTAATTCTCTACTCTGCGCTGATTAGGCCTCAACTGGAGTATTGTGTCCAGTTCTGGGTGCCACATTTCAGGAAGGATGTGGACAAATTGGAGAAAGTTCAGAGAAGAGCAACAAAAACGGTTAAAGTTCTAGAATACATGACCTATGGGGAAGATTGAAAAAATTGGGTTTGTTTAGTCTGGAAAAGAGAAGACTGAGAGCGGACATAACAGTTTTCAAGTACATAAAAGGTTGTTACAAAGAGGAGGGAGAAGAATTGTTCTTCTTAACCTCTGAGGATAGGACAAGAAACAATGGGCTTAAATTGCAGCAAGGGAGGTTTAGGTTGGACATTAGGAAAAACGTCCTAACTGTCAGGGTGGTTAAGCACTGGAATAAATTGCCTAGGGCGGTTGTGGAATCTCCATCATTGGGGATTTTTAAGAGCAGGTTAGACAAACACCTGTCAGGGATGGTCTAGATAATACTTAGTCCTGCCATGAGTGCAGGAGACTGGACTAGATGATCTCTCGAGGTCCCTTCCAGTCCTATGATTCTATGATTCCAGTTCAGACAGACCCTGAAATGCACCACACTGCCTAATTTGAATGTAAGATTAATAATCCCTCCATGGGAGAGGAGCAGGTTCACCAGAAACTTGGCCCAGGATTGCTGTGAAGGTTTGCAGTCCTCAGGGACCCTTTGAAGAACCTGAGCTGGATGGTGGGTACTTTTATACAGAGCCCAGTACTGGGGACATGTGAAAAGCGGTGTTGCGTGTGGCACCCCATGCTCCTGGCACCCCTTTAGTGGCCATAGCTGTCAGTCACGAAGCCAGTTTTATTTTATATAAATAGGACAGTTCTGGAAGGGGCAAGGAGTGGCAGGAGCCCCGAGAAGATCTTGATGCATTTATGAATGGGATTATATAACTGTATTGACTGCTATATCGGGGACTAGACTTGATGAGCTAGGAGGTGCCTTCCAGTCCTATGTGCAGTGGTGTGGGGTTGAGTGTTCGTCATGGTTGGTAAAGGGGAGCAAGAGAATTGAGGAGACTGGAAACTTCCCCACAGTTTTGCCTGTGAATAGCTTGTTGTTTAATTCACAACTGCATTAGGAGCCGTCTGTGCATGGAATAGCTTGACGTTTCCCAGTCGGATGCTACCATGATTTATTTTTTTATTCCTTCATCATAAGCCAAATAGTTTTTGAGCTCTCACCAGCTCCTTGGTGTGACTCGCTCACCAGTACTAGATGAAATAGCTGTGGCTTTTATAAATTGACTTTCCTTTAAATTAGGGGGGAAGCGATCACACAAAACTGCAAAAGAATTAATGAAATACGCAACTTGGAAAAGAAGAGAAGTGCTAGGCTTGTTCTGGAGCCCACTCCCCCTGGGCTCTCTCCTCCCTGGTTAACATGGATTGAAAAGCATTATGTTAAGATCCATGATTGTTATTAGACTACGTGGAAAATATGCAAAGTATTTGAAATTAAATTCTTTTTATTTAGCTTCTACTGTCAGAATTGAATCTTCTGTGCACTCCACTTTCCTACGAAATCCTCCTCCTCCAGGGGTTAATGGTGGTTGTGTTTTGTGTTTTAGAACAGCCTATTACACAGACTACAGGCAGGTGTACAGCATGGAATACCAGACTGTGTACAAGTGCTGCCCAGGATGGTCCCAGCTTGGAGGGGATGCCGGCTGTCTTTACTGTAAGTACCACTGCACACCAGTGAGGTTTTCTTCTCATTCCAATTGTCTTTGCATGCTTATTTCATGGCCTGTGCACTGCAGCAGATGCTATAAACCCCTGTCTTAGAAGAATACTTTCTTTTAATGGGAGGGAAAGTTTCTCTCTGGACTCCTGTGAAGTGGTGTGAGCCACTTTCTGTTTTGTATAGAACTTCCTCAATCTAACACACAAAGATGTTCAGGGTCACATTATTCAGTTACCCAGTTGCCAAAAGCTACTAACATTTTAAAACATCTCACAATCTGGTGATAGAAACTGTCCCACTGGCAGAAGCTGCAGAAAGCTTTGTAATCTGAGTGGAGTTATCATTGAGCACAACATTAATTGCTGGTTATGTAAGTGAACATGCCAGTGATAGCTAATTTGCCCACCAATTCCTCTTGCTCAGCATTCTCTGGAGCTGCTTCTCACCTCTTCATCGTAGGAGGAGGCCTTGGAAATGAAGCTTTTGAACAAATGAAGCCCTTGAACCGTTCAGATACCAAAATGTGCTTTACTACTTTGTTTCAGGAGCCCTGTAAGATTCGGCTGGAAATTGATGGACACTCAGCTGTGTGTGCTTCCTGTTTTGTTTGCCCCTCCCTGCACTTATAAATGAGAGAGAGAGAGAGAGAGAGAGAGAGGTTCATTCATGAATTAACATATAAGGGGACGTGTCTCTCAGACTATCTTGAAAAGGATCAAATGGGTCAAATGATTTTTGGTTCTATTTTAGGGTTTTTCATGCTTGGAATTCAGCTGGCTGAACTTGGGGCTCTCCCTACCCCTTTCTTTTTCATAGATTCATAGATTCATAGATTCTAGGACTGGAAGGGACCTCGAGAGGTCATCGAGTCCAGTCCCCTGCCCGCATGGCAGGACCAAATACTGCCTAGACCATCCCTAATAGACATTTATCTAACCTACTCTTAAATATCTCCAGAGACGGAGATTCCACAACCTCCCTAGGCAATTTGTTCCAGTGTTTAACCACCCTGACAGTTAGGAACTTTTTCCTAATGTCCAATCTAGACCTCCCTTGCTGCAGTTTAAACCCATTGTTTCTGGTTCTATCCTTAGAGACTAAGGTGAACAAGTTCTCTCCCTCCTCCTTATGACACCCTTTTATATACCTGAAAACTGCTATCATGTCCCCTCTCAGTCTTCTCTTTTCCAAACTAAACAAACGCAATTCTTTCAGCCTTCCTTCATAGGTCATGTTCTCAAGACCTTTAATCATTCTTGTTGCTCTTCTTTGGACCCTTTCCAGTTTCTCCACATCTTTTTTAAAATGCGGCGCCCAGAACTGGACACAATACTCCAGCTGAGGCCTAACCAGAGCAGAGTAGAGCGGAAGAATGACTTCTCGTGTCTTGCTCACAACACACCTGTTAATGCATCCCAGAATCATGTTTGCTTTTTTTTGCAACAGCATCACACTGTTGACTCATATTTAGCTTGTGGTCCACTATAACCCCTAGATCCCTTTCTGCCGTACTCCTTCCTAGACAGTCTTTTCCCATTCTGTATGTGTGAAATTGATTTTTCCTTCCTAAGTGGAGCACTTTGCATTTGTCTTTGTTAAACTTCATCCTGTTTAACTCAGACCCTTTCTCCAATTTGTCCAGATCATTTTGAATTATGACCCTGTCCTCCAAAGTAGTTGCAATCCCTCCCAGTTTGGTATCATCCGCAAACTTAATAAGCGTACTTTCTATGCCAATATCTAAGTCGTTGATGAAGATATTGAACAGAGCCGGTCCCAAAACAGACCCCTGCGGTACCCCACTCGTTACGCCTTTCCAGCAGGATTGGGAACCATTAATAACAACTCTCTGAGTACGATTATCCAGCCAGTTATGCACCCACCTTATAGTAGCCCCATCTAATTTGTATTTGCCTAGTTTATCGATAAGAATATCATGCGAGACCGTATCAAATGCCTTACTAAAGTCTAGGTATACCACATCCACCGCTTCACCCTTATCCACAAGGCTCGTTATCCTATCAAAGAAAGCTATCAGATTGGTTTGACATGATTTGTTCTTCACAAATCCATGCTGGCTATTCCCTATCACCTTACCACCTTCCAAGTGTTGGCAGACGATTTCCTTAATTACTTGCTCCATTATCTTCCCTGGCACAGAAGTTAAACTAACTGGTCTGTAGTTACCTGGGTTGTTTTTATTTCCCTTTTTATAGATGGGCACTATATTTGCCCTTTTCCAGTCTTCTGGAATCTCTCCCGTCTCCCATGACTTTCCAAAGATAATAGCTAGAGGCTCAGATACCTCCTCTATTAGCTCCTTGAGTATTCTAGGATGCATTTCATCAGGCCCGGGTGACTTGCAGGCATCTAACTTTTCTAAGTGATGTTTAACTTGTTCTTTTTTTATTTTATCCGCTAAACCTACCCCCTTCCCATTAGCATTCACTATGTTAGGCATTCCTTCAGACTTCTCGGTGAAGACCGAAACGAAGAAGTCATTAAGCATCTCTGCCATTTCCAAGTTTCCTGTTACTGTTTCTCCCTCTTCACTAAGCAGTGGGCCTACCCTGTCTTTGGTCTTCCTCTTGCTTCTAATGTATTGATAAAAAGTCTTCTTGTTTCCTTTTATTCCCGTAGCTAGTTTGAGCTCATTTTGTGCCTTTGCCTTTCTAATCTTGCCCCTGCATTCCTGTGTTGTTTGCCTATATTCATCCTTTGTAATCTGTCCTAGTTTCCATTTTTTATATGACTCCTTTTTATTTTTTAGATCGTGCAAGATCTCGTGGTTAAGCCAAGGTGGTCTTTTGCCACATTTTCTATCTTTCCTAACCAGCGGAATAGCTTGCTTTTGGGCCCTTAATAGTGTCCCTTTGAAAAACTGCCAACTCTCCTCAGTTGTTTTTCCCCTCAGTCTTGATTCCCATGGGACCTTACCTATCAGCTCTCTGAGCTTCCCAAAATCTGCCTTCCTGAAATCCATTGTCTCTATTTTGCTGTTCTCCCTTCTACCCTTCCTTAGAATTGCAAAGTCTATGATTTCATGATCACTTTCACCCAGGCTGCCTTCTACTTTCACATTCTCAACGAGTTCCTCCCTATTTGTTAAAATCAAGTCTAGAACAGCTTCCCCCCTAGTAGCTTTTTCAACCTTCTGAAATAAAAAGTTGTCTCCAATGCAGTCCAAGAATTTGTTGGATAGTCTGTTCCCCGCTGTGTTATTTTCCCAACATATATCCGGATAGTTGAAGTCCCCCATCACCACCAAATCTTGGGCTTTGGATGATTTTGTTAGTTGCTTGAAAAAAGCCTCATCCACCTCTTCCACCTGGTTAGGTGGCCTGTAGTAGACGCCTAGCATGACATCTCCCTTGTTTTTTGCCCCTTTAAGCCTAACCCAGAGACTCTCAACACTTCCGTCTCCTATGTCCATCTCTACCTCAGTCCAAGTGTGTACATTTTTAATATATAAGGCAACACCTCCTCCCTTTTTCCCCTGTCTATCCTTCCTGAGCAAGCTGTACCCATCCACACCAACATTCCAATCATGTGTATTATCCCACCAAGTTTCAGTGATGCCAACAATGTCATAGTTGTATTTATTTATTAGCACTTCCAGTTCTTCCTGCTTATTCCCCATACTTCTCGCATTTGTATATAGGCATCTAAGATACTGGTTTGATCTTTCCTCCCAGTTTTTTCCTGACTCTCCTTTCTCTCTGCCAATATAGCCCACACTCCCTCTTGTTTCCGACTCATTTCCCCGGTCTCCATGTTCCCCACTTACCTGTGGGCTTTGCTCACCTGTCCCCGTCGAACCTAGTTTAAAGCCCTCCTCACTAGGTTAGCCAGTCTGTGTCCGAATAGGGTCTTCCCTCTCCTCGAAAGGTGAACGCCATCTCTGCCTAGCAGTCCTTCCTTGAATAGCATCCCGTGGTCTAGGAAGCCAAAGCCCTCCTGGCGACACCATCTTCGCAACCAGGCATTCACCTCCATGATGCATCTGTCTCTGCCCGGGCCCCTACCTTTAACAGGAAGAATTGAAGAGAATACCACCTGTGCTCCAAACTCCTTCACCCGTGCTCCCAGAGCCCTGTAGTCACTCTTGATCCGCTCAGTGTCACACCGCGCAGTATCATTTGTGCCCACATGGATGAGTAGCATGGGGTAGTAGTCAGAGGGCCGGATAATCCTCGACAATGCCTCCGTAACGTCTCGGATACGGGCCCCCGGCAGGCAGCATACCTCCCGAGATGAAATGTCAGGGCGACAGATGGGCGCCTCCGTCCCCCTCAGCAGAGAGTCTCCGACCACCACTACCCTACGTTTCCTATTCGCAGTGGTGGCAGCAGACTCTCCAGCCTTAGGGGTACGAGGCTTCTCCTCCTTTACTGTAGGGAGTGATTCCTTCTTTCCTGTATCAAGAAGAGCATAACGGTTACCTATAACCACGGCAGGAGGGTTCGGAGCAAGGGTGGAGCACTGCCTGCTGCCAGAAGTAACCAGCTGCCAGCGTCCACCCTGAGCCATCTCCTCCTCCACCAGTGGTGTATCAGCAGTCCTGTGTACTGGGACAGCTACCTCAGCTGTCTCCACATGGACACTGTCGAGGAATTGCTCATGGATACGGATGCTCCTCAACCTAGCCACCTCCTCCTGTAGCTCTCCCACCTGCTGCCTGAGAGATTCCACCAGCAGGCACCTTTCACATTGGATGGTCCCCCCAGCCTGGATATCAGTAAGTGGAAATTGCAAGTTACAGTCTTTGCAAAACCACACCAGGATCTGGGTAGAGGCATCCATGCTTAGGCACTCTGTCTGGCTACAGGCACAGGTGGAGGAGACAGCAGCAGTGCTGGCACAGGTGTTGCGGGTCTTCCTAACCATCGTAAGCCTCCCTCTGTCAAACTCCCGTCTGCAGCCCCCTGTCAGCTGAAAGGGTTGTTTAAGCAAACAGTTAGAATGTAGTTGCTTTATAGGTATTAAGGGGAATCAAGAGAAAACAGATGGAACCGGCAAGGGACCCTCGCCCCCTTCCTGCTCCCTTCCAAACTCCCTTGCGAAACTCCCTGTTAGCAGCCCCTGGTCGCTTGTGCGCTGCTTTATAAAGCCCTGGCCTGTATGAATGCCCCGCCCACTGATTAAGGCTCAGCCACTTACCAGAGGCTTCTAGCTTTCAAACCTTCCTTTGAAGCTCACAGCTTCCAACTGCCAGCCACAGCACACGGTCCTTCAAACAACCAAAACAAACAAACAGACTGACAAACACAAGCTCAGCACACAGCAAGTAACCCTCAAACACAAACAAACACACACTACAGACAGTCACTTACCCCAAAAGGTTGCTGTATTGCTCCTCCTTCACCTGGAGAACTCCCTTGCGAAACTCCCTGTTAGCAGCCCCTGTTCGCAAAGCTGATCTCCCCTTATAAAGGACGTTGGGACTTCTTAAACTGCTGGCGTTTAGTACTGTCAAGACCTCGACAGAAGGTGTTGGTGTCACATTCCCAGAACAGGAAGTTAACTGCCCAGTATGAATAAGCTGGGGTTGTGATATCTCTAGTGGTTTAGAGTGAGGGACTTGAAGTCAGGACTGCTGGGTTCTAGTCCCAGCTCTTCCACTGCTGTGCTTTAAGACTTATGGCAAATCACTCTTTGCCTCAGTTTAACCATATGTAAAATGGGTATAAAAGTACCTACTTCATAAGTGTTGCAAGGCTCCTTTAATGGTTTTTAAAATGTATTAAAATCTTTTGATGGCTCATGCTATGAAGGTGCAAATTATTAGTAGTATTTGCTGTGCTTTTATTATGGAACATGGTTGATTAAAATGGTATATTTGGATAGCTTGAAAAATGGAAATATTCTCTTGGATCTCACACCGATCTAGCCAAGCACATACATAGAAATAAAAGTCACTAGTGAGGGAGTATCATGTATATTCTTCATGATTATATTATTAATTTCATGCTCAGTAACTGAATAAAATCATCAGCTCCTTTCTTAATTAGCATTGGGAGATGCATTTCCTACCAACGTCATTAAAATTTAGCTTTCATTAGAGGTGACAGGCCGGTGAACTAACAAAAGGGGTGCGTGCTTGGCTGTCTTGGCATCAAAAGAAGGAAAGCCAACAGTTTTCATATCCATTTTAAAAATGATTTTGATTGTAATTGACCTGGGGCGTTGGAAAATGTCTCCTACAGCTAGTCCTCTTTTGTTCTCCAGAGGGGCTTGCAGACCCCTTTTCTTGCACTTGGTTTGCTAGACACATCTTACTCTTTCACCCTCACTTCAAGAAGCAAATTTTTATTTTTCTGATTTAAAGGATGATAATATAGGCGACTAAGCCCATTGTGTCAAAGGAAACTCTGTGGCTACTTAATAACCCAATGGCAGCAGGCAGATAATACTCTCAGCTGAACTCAGAAAAGTGACTACTGTAATGAATTTCCTATAGAGGAAGTGAATAATTCTTTCCAGGAAGGGAGTAAGAGGAAAGGAAAGAGAGCTGCCTAGAGAAACCTCTTAACTTGTCATCCCAGCTATACGTACTGAAAGTCAAAGGTGTTGGAATAATCTCTAACTGCACTGTACTGTTTGTAGAAGAATTGATTC
The DNA here is from genome assembly GCF_027887155.1 of Malaclemys terrapin pileata. Taxonomy (NCBI): domain Eukaryota; kingdom Metazoa; phylum Chordata; order Testudines; family Emydidae; genus Malaclemys; species Malaclemys terrapin. The sequence goes on along the minus strand of NC_071523.1, from coordinate 19,564,725 downwards.
AGGGGATACTAAGCAGAGGGCATGGATGATGCTGGACTCTCATAAAGAATGAAGTATGTCTGGACCTTCTGAGAACAAAGGCATTGGGCTATTTAAATATTCATCATGTGCCTGTTCCTGACATGATAGGAGAACAAATGCCATTTACTTTCTTATTATGCATAAGTCAATAGACCCTGTTGTTCCCTTTTCAGTTTTGTTTGGGTATTTTTGCTTATGATTCCTGGGAGGAACAAAGCTAGAAGTTTTTGCTTTGTGCCTGCAATGGAGGCTGAAAAGCAGACTTCAAAGTCAATGATTTTCTCTTGCTTCCTGTTCACTAGCCTTGAGATTTCAAGGGGGGGAGGGGGGAAGGTGATTCAGGTAACCAGTTAAATTAATATTTTGGTGGGAAGGGGGGTAAATGTGAAAAAATAGGAGGCTTGTGGCTGCAACGCGCTCTCCCATACCATCCTGTTGTCTTGGTTAACTCTGCAAGTCCACTCCTGCATCTCTGCTTTGGCTGTTTAAGTTCTTGACTCCCTATAACTCCAGCAATTCCACTGCTGGCTGCCTCTGTGTTTGGCTAACCCTGAGCACTTAGAGTATCCCTGTCACAGGCAGGTCATTTATTTTATCTCCTTTTTAACAGCTCCCAGGGTCAGCTTGGTTAGTCCTGGGTGTCGCTGCAGGTGGAGCCAATCTGGGCAGGAACTCAGGTTGAGTCCTGACTAAAGGAAAATGGAGGCTGTTGCTACTCCAGAAAAATAAAAAAAGAGGGAGATGCCAAATTGTTACCAGAAATTAAGGTGAGGGATGAACTTTGATTTGTGGATGACAAGAACAAGGACCTGTCTGATGCTTTAGAAAAGGAAGGCTTTGGGGAGGGTCGTTGCTGGCCCAAACCCACTTCAGTAGAAATTCTGGCAGAATTGGAGAATCTAGAATGCAAAAGGGCTGGCTTGATAATGTGGTGCTGTTGTTTAGTTTGTGGCAGAAGGGTTTCAGTTTCCGAAGTCAAAGGTTTTTTCACTGATCACATCTGGCATGGGCTCACATGAAAATGTGCACTGGGTTTCCAAGCACCTTTCTGGATCTTACATTCAACCTTCTTTATTTTTTATCTTCAGTTTCTTTTGAGCTTAAAACTGTGTTTATACCCCTAGCAAAGTGAAAATATAGATGCTCCATCTCCTACGTTCCATATTCAATACGCCCATAGCATATTTGTAGCTTGTGAGGCTTTATAGTGGTATTTAATGATATGGCACGCACTGAGGTCCCAATAGTACTTCAAGGGAGAGCTGTGCTTTAACTGTGTTAGGAGACAGCTGTGTTGTAATCATGACTGCATTAGACAAGGACTATAGACTAAGTTTTTGGCCCCAGTTATAACATGGTTTGGTCCAGTCTGCGCTGTCTGATCAAACTTTGTTAGAACCCGGTGCAGCAACAACAGAGTGCTTAAGCCTGGTGGCTAAAGTTGGCACACCACTGTCAACCACAATAGGAGAGAGCTGCTGTTGTTTATCCTAAATGTTCTATCTACCCACCATTCAACACTGCTCTGTGGGATGGCAAGTGACGTGTATCCAGGCTTTCTGCTTCAATCAGCAACATATTGTGATTGATGTATAAGTCTGTTGTTCTTTCATGTATCAAAATATTCTGTCCTGAGGGTGCCCTGTAGCATCTCCAGCTTTTTGGCTTGCATGGGTGTAATTACTTTTTTGCCCAGTCCCCCCATTCTCTAATGTGAACTTTTTGTTTTTTTTGGTTCTTGTTGAGACTTTTATGGATCCTTTAATCAGAAGGGGAGGGGTCAGGATGGAGAGAGGAAATGAGTTGAATAAACTGTATTAATGAAGAACTACTTTGACAGAGAAGTTTGCCCAGTAACCTGTGAATTCTGCAAGATTTGCTGTGGAAACTACCTCATGTAATACGGAAGGCTCAGGGCCTGGTCCTCAGTTGGTGTCAGTTGATGTAGTTATGTTGAAGTAATGGAGCTATGCCAAATTATTCTAGTTGAGTGTCTGTCCTCAGAGATGTAATAGATCTTGTTCCTGCTCCATGCAGACATGTGGGCAAGGCCATCAGTGGTAAAAATATAATTAGAACTGTAAGGCAGAATCAAGCCAACAAGAACATCTTTTTCTGTCTTCCGATTTGACTTAACATTTCTTCACTGCAGTATGCTTGTTCCTCCAGGCATTTGAATGCTCCTTTACAAATCTCTTCGCTTGCTTTTGTGAGGCTAACCCCTCCGTCTGTCTAAAAGCAGAAGCGCATGATGCTCTATTACCGTAACTTTGTTCTTATACTCCCTGTGTTCTTATACTTGTGCCCATAGCTTAGCCATGCCTGTAGTTTCCCTCTTTCATAGTCATGAGGTAGTATCTGATGTACGATAGGATCTGCTAAATAATATTATGGGAGACCAAGGCCCCGGTATCTGCCTGGTTATTAACCCAACCCTGAAGAGTGTGCTTCCCCCAGGGCTGTATTACCTGCCTGGCAGGAGAGTGCTTTGCCTAGGCAACTGAGACCACACTCTGCCTCTTCCTTGTTTAGCAGGCTTACAGCTGACTTGAAACACTGAGGGCTTATTCCAGCCTCCAAAATGTGCTTGTCCAAGTATTTAGAGGTGTGAGAATGGCCTATGCAGTACCATCAGGCTGGGACCTGCTTAACGACCCACAGAGTTCAGCATCTCTGCTGGGAATGAATAATTAGGAAATGGATGGAAAGTTTCATAGAAACACCCTGTAAAATGTCACTTAAGGAAGAGGTCTAAAGAATTAATGCTCCTCAGAGATTTGAAAATTTCTTGAGGAATATTTGATTTCCGTGCTATTCCCCTCCCCCTGTGCCATTTGCAATTGTGTCTGCTGGGCTTATAACTTTCCCAGGAGTTGTCAGATCTCACCTTATAAATGTGTAGTGCTCAATTCCCTTGTGGATTACCTGCTTTTTCTCCTCCCTTCTGCTCACAGTGGAAAACAAGTGATGATTGATTAAAAAAATCAGATTTTTTAAAATTTGAATTGGATTATTTTACTTTAATCCATTTTTCTTTTTTAAGATAAATCTACTTAAAATTAAAATTTGAAATTATGATAAGGCCTAAACTACTTGTAATTAAACTACATTTAAATAAAATAAAAAGTAAATAAATAAAAATTAAGGTGTACATGTTTGCTGCAGAAGTTCTTTAAAAGTCAAACCTCTGAACTAGTGGCAGTCACTGGCTAAAGCACCTGGAAGAGAGTGTTGAATTCCTTTTACCAGCTTTTGACACCACTAGCCTTTTTTCATTTCAGTTTATTCTGCTAGTTCAGTTGAATGACTAGTTCAGTCAAAGTTAAGAAACCATCAAGAGTTGAAAGGCAAGCTTGTCCAATCTATGAGAAAAACTAGGTGTGAGAGAATGAGATCTACTAGTTCTAAAGTCTTGAAGGACATGGTCACCAGAAACAATCAGCTCAATTTACTAATTACAGATACTTCCTTTTGTTTAATAAATCAGTTTTAAATGCAGAATGACTCAATAAACTTGCTTTTTTTCTTGTCTAGCACATTTTTAAAATTTTTTTTATTTAACTAATATACCAGTTTTACAATATTGTTTTTATACACTTTTAATTGAATGCCAATTTCTACCCAAATAGAGCTTGATACAAATCACAAGTAAAAATGATCACATAATAAGTGCATTATTCACCATTTTCTAATATAATGAAATATGTAAACAATAATCTGAATAAATGTGTGTTAAGCTATGTAATTGTTTAAATATGTATAGATATACTGTGTTCATATGGTTAGGAAAAAGTACCAAACTTTGTGTAAAGGGCTATGTTTATTTGTAAATGAACATATTTTTAAATAGATTGAGTCTCATTGGTTAGAAACTTTATTTAGGAAAATAATTAAAAAATACAGTTGCAAAACAAGATGAAAATTGATTATTTAAATCGAGGTTTCCTGCTTGATGATTTAAATCATGATTAAAATGTGATTTAAATCACTTTGACTTAAGTCAAACCATGCTGCTTCGCTGCAGCTCTGTTACCATGTCATTCCTTATTGCATTTTCACCCACCTTTGTCCTGGGCCATTCATCCGCACAGCCCAGTTTAGAGAGGGAAAAGGTCAGAAGTCATGACAGCCTTTTTCACTCATGGTATGGTATCAGATTCCTTTCCTTAATGATAACTGATAAGATTGACTTTTGAGCTAAAACTATTAGTTTCAGATGACATCTGAGATGTCACATAAATTCCACATGGGTTGAATAGTGTAGTTAAGGTCCTTGCTGTGCAATACAAGGCCTGTGTGTCTGGGTAGCCTCACGATGTCTACTGTTAGTTCCAGGATGCTGAAAAGTTGGGTCTCGTCAAGTCTGTACAATTGGTAGCTCTTAACCTGAATGGAATGATTGGAGTTCAGTAACAGACACTGTGTCTGGGCACCCCTGCTAACTCCTTCCATTTCAGAGAATGAAACTGTAGGATGGAGAGGAATTGAGGATGGCGAAAAGGAGGGAAAACAAGGAGGAACAGGAAGAAAGATTTAGTGGGTGATTCAGTACTTTATGACTTTTTGATGGGTACAAGCCAGTCTCAGTGCCAGCATTTCTTGTGCTATTAATGACTCTCGTTTGTCTTCCAGGTTCTGAGGCACAGGCTTGATTGTGGCTAAAGAGGGAGAATAAAATGTTAAGTCTGGTGTGGGGGTGGTTATCAGACTGAGGTGGGTTGAAAGAGCACTTTGAGCATCCCCAAGGGGTGCATAGAAAGCAGCCAAATTCTAATCGCCTTATTAAGAGGGGAGCTTTTATTAGTCACAAATGGCCTATTAAAGACTCCAAAGTGAGTTACCCTGCACTGAACTACATATCACGCTGCCAGCTCCGTTTAGCTTTAGCATATCATCTAGTGAGCAGTTAAACAGCACTCAGCAGGACCTACTCTGGCAGCCACGCTCAGCTGTTGGTTTTTATTCTGCAAATATGTCAGAACTCTGCTTGGTGCATAACCATGGGCTGCACAACCCTCCGAAAAAATCTTGTACCAGGTCTTCATGAGGGAAGGCTTGATTATTTTGTAAGGTGTGTTGGTTTGGTCCACAGCAAATATGTTTGTATAACAACTTAATTTCCTTAATAGGTTGACTTTCATGTGTACTTTGCCCCTTGGCTCCTGGAAGCTTATTGTTTTGTCAGTTCAGAGGGCTAAATTGTATTTCTGTTCATAGAATCATAGAAGATTAGGGTTGGAAGAGACCTCAGGAGGTCATCTAGTCCAACCCCCTGTTCAAAGCAGGACCAACCCCAACTAAATCATCCCAGCCAGGGCTTTGTCAAGCCTGACCTTAAAAACCAGTAAGGATGGAGATTCCACCACTTTCCTAGGTAACCCATTCCAGTGCTTCACCACCCTCCTAGTGAAATAGTTTTTCGTAATATCCAACCTAGACCTCCCCCACTGCAACTTGAGACCATTGCTCCTTGTTCTGTCATCTGCCACTACTGAGAACAGCCTAGCTCCATCCTCTTTGGAACTCCCTTTAGATAGTTGAAGGCTGCTTTCAAAGCCCCCCTCACTTGTCTCTTCTGTAGACTAAATAAGCTCAGTTCCCTCAACCTTTCTTCGTAAGTCATGTGCCCCAGCCCTGTAATTACTTTCGTTGCCCTCCACTGGACTCTCTCCAATTTGTCCTCATCCTTTCTGTAATGGGGCACTCAAAACTGGACGCAATACTCCAGATGTGACCTCACCAGTGCCAAATAGAGGGGAATAATGACTGCCCTTGATCTGCTGGCGGTGCTCCTATGAATGCCATCTTGGCAACAAGGGCACACTGTTGACTCATATCCAGCTTCTTGTCCACTGTAATCCCCAGTTCCTTTTCTGCAGAACTGCTGCTTAGCCAGTTGGTCCCCAGCCTGTAGCAGTGCATGGGATTCTTCCGTCCTAAGTGCAGGACTCTGCACTTGTCCTTGTTGAACCTCATCAGATTTCTTTTAGCCCAATCCTCCAATTTGTCTAGGTCACTCTGGACCCTATCCCTACCCTACAGCGTATCTACCTCTCCCACCAGCTTAGTGTCATTCACAAACTTTCTGAGGGTGCAACCCATCCCATCATCCAGATCATTAATGAAGATGTTGAACAAAACCAGCACCAGGACCAACTTCTGGGACATTCTGCTTGATACCAGCTGCCAACTAGACATGGAGCTGTTGATCACTACCAGTTGAGCCCGACGATCTAGCCAGCTTTCTGTTCCTCTTATAGTGCATTCAACCAATCCATACTTCTTTAACTTGCTGGCAAGAATACTGTGGGGTGAGCCTTTTGCCTAGGATCAAGTATAATTTTGGTTAAAGATCTGATGTATCCTCTTTTGAAAAGCTATCTTCTGTCCTGGATGATCTCTTCCATATTTAACTCATATGAACATGTATGTTGTGGTACAGTGTATGGAAAATGCTTTTTTTCAGTTAACTTTATTCTATTGTATTTGACTTCCCAGGAAACCTATTCTACTATGTTCCTGTAAGCCTCTACCCCTTGTCTTTTGAAACAGTAATAGGTGGGCTTGGCAGGGTTGCATTTAAATGAGTAGTTGTCTGTAAACTTCGATGTCACCTGACATACTCACACAAATCAATGACAAAACAATCCATTGATAGTAGCTGGTGAGTGCAGCCTTTGCTGCACAGATTTGTTATTTCAGCCCTGCAGCCGCCAGGCAGCTCTCTGCAGCCCTGCGCCCTTACTCACCAGCTGGAATTGTGAGGGCTGTCTCTGGGCAGGAGCTGCTCAACAATGGGGTGGCCTCCCCCAGGGCCTGCGGCTCATCGTCCTTCTTGCAGTGCTTGCTTTCTAGCTTCTGCCCTCCTGAAGTAGGAAGTGCTGGACTGGCTCCTATCAGATAGGGAAGGGTTAAGTATTCACTTAGGCTTTAAGGTTCATGCCTAAATATAAATAACATTGCCAAGGAATGAGCCAGAGAATAGTGATTTCCCCCTCCCCTCTCACCCCCCAGGGTCAGACATAACCCTGATAAAAGCAAGTATTTCTATATGGTAGCTATTGTCCATTTCATAGTGTAATACAATATGAAACTTGTATACCATCTTTTATGAAAGATTCTAATTAACCTTTGTAGTCTATACACAACAATCATTTCATCCATTAAATAGCAGCCATGCCTGGGATGAAATGTAGGAACTGTTTAACAGTAAAGAGCTGCACTGTGTAACAGTGGAAAACCATATGTTGCATCTTCTGTCTGAGGATCTCTTTACAAGCGTGAGTGAATTAGGACTTTTAGGCCCCTTTTGCCCCTTATGGAATAGGATATTATTATTATTTCCACTTTACAGTTGGGGAAAAGGAGGAACAGAAAGGTGAAGGTACTTGTCCAAGCCTCAGAGGAAGTTTGGAGCCTGGTCAGGAGTAGAACGCATATCTAGTCACGTATTTCCAGTATCCCCTAGAACCATGCGGTGGGCCTTCCTTGTACTGACTTGTAGGGAAGACCATCACTTACTGCACTGTCAGTACCACTCCATGCAGCATCTAGAGGTTCCTTGTGGATGCACAGCCAAACACTGAGCCAACCTGACTCTATCTAGCTTATGAGATCTCACAGGATCAGAGAATGAAACCCGAAGAGCCTTAACGTTCCACCGGGTCTGAACGTTATTTCCTGCGTGCAGAGAGAATTCCATTGAATAATATTGACGTCCTCTTAAAAAAAGATGCTCTCTTCCTGTAGGACTAGAGTACTGGTGATATTTTAACGTTGTGGGACTTTACTAAAGATGCAGTATGGAATGTATCCGTGATAGGAAGTCCCAAGGAAAATATCTATAGATACTTGGTCAGTTTGTCTTTATATTTTGGGGGGAAAAAAGACCTGTGCATTTGGAAGGAATATATAAAAACTGACATTTGTAAGGGGAGCCACTAGAACTTGATTTTTATGAGTGGGTTTCTGAGCTTCTCCACAGGTAAAATGTATGGGTTTGTAATGACACCCAAGGCTACATAGTCATAAAAAATGACTTAAACATTAGCTAAGAAGATTGATGGATTTCTGAGGCAGCATTTCATCACAGTCTCATTAGTCTGGGTATAGGGGTATTTTAACGTCAATGCTACCTTTTGTATTATTAAGCAGTCTTTTGGGGAGAAAATAAAAAGCGGTCAAATACTTAAACTCTAAAACAAGAACTAGCACCCGGGCTAAGTATTTCAGCTATAATGTCTCTAAGGTCTAAGGTGGGGGTTCAGACATGGGTCAGAATGGGATTTAAATCAAGGTAAAGATACAGCTCAGCTTTGCCAGTCATGATCTACTCCGCTCCATGACAAGGGAATGTTTGCCTCTCAGAGTTAACTGCCTGAGCCCTTTGAACCTGAAGCAGGTACAGAGGCGGGACAAATTGTGACATTTATAGTGCTGTGAAGTGTAGCTAAATAATGACACTGTGTCTTTAAGAAAAATTGGAATTCTGCTGGGCTCAGTTGACCAGTTGATGGTCATTTTAAAGAGAGTCTCCAGAGACACCAAGATATAGCTGATTTAGCGCCTTTGAAAGAAAGGGGAACTGTAGTAGTTATTACTGATTCCTGTAACATAGAGTTAAAGATGTGACACTCAGAGCACATCTCCAAGAAACAAACCAGCATCACAAAACTAAATTATTCCTCTCCAGGTACTCCTGATCTTCTTTGCTGGGTTGGTTGGGGTTGAATTACCTGGGTGGTCATCTCTCCCTCTCCCTCTTCAACAGATTCAACCTTTAGTCATTGTGATGGAGAGGTCAGTCTGTCCTGATCTTTGTTGTGAGATTTTTGTGCTTTCACTTATTTTGAGATTGCACACCAAGCTCCATTTAAGGATGGACCCAGGTGTATGTCTTTCCCGTATGACAAGAAGAGGTGAACTGGTATCCACCATTTCCCTGTGATACTACTCCAGCAATCTAATAATCTACTCTCCGGAATTGTTTCTTGATATTCAGCATTTATTGCCTTCTATTCACTTATGTAATAACCCTTTGAGTAGAGAACTGAACCCACAGAGAATTAGTAGGAGAAGAGAAAAAATGCAAGCAGTTAACATAGATGAAGTTATTTCTTTGTGTCAGGTGTGTGTGTGTGTGTGTGTGTGTGTGTGTGTGTGTGTGGTGAAACAGGAGGAATTTACGCTGTGGAGGAAAAGCATGATAAAGGACAATGTCAGGACCTAGCATACAGTGGGAATTTAGGAAGCCAATTGTGTTTCAGTAGGAAAATCGGAGTCAATATTTAATGCATGTAGCTATCAGTGGTAAAATGAGAATAGCAGGAAACTTAGTAATGGGGAAATTAGTTCTCCATTTTGTAGTGGATCATAATTGACTGCAGTCTGACAAAACACCACGATAAGAGAATTATAATCAAACATGACAAAGAATGTAATTTTAAGGATTGGCCGCTAAGATGTGTCCCTAATATAGCCTCACTAAGCCATTACACAGAACTGGAATAATTTCCTCCTGTTTATGGTTGATACCTCTTTCCATATCAATGGAAATTATCTGCTCAGAGCTCCCTTCCCTCTACCTTTCTGCTAAGGGCTCATCCGTAGGTCCTTTGATTTTATACTTGCATTTTCATCTTAATTCCAAGCAACCCTGACATTTCCCAGCTGTATCCATTACACTGTCACTACTCCAAAAAGCTCATCAATTGACTCCCAGCCTTGATGTTGCAAAATGCCTCTATGGCTAAACTGTCCTATGTGGTCTTGGGGAGCGCATCCTAACCTCTCCAAGAGTAATCCTGAGCCAAGGGAGCATTGCTGAGTCTGGGCAACTGGATCTACTGCAGTCCGAGATTTAGGGTGACCAGACAGCAAGTGTGCGAAATCGGGACGGGGTGGGGGGTAATAGGAGCCAATATAAGAAAAAGACCCAAAAATCAGGACTGTCCCTATAAAATTGGGACATCTGGTCACCCTACAGAGATTACAGAATAGTTATGGCGCCTCTTACTGTGCTGTTAAATATAAATCTCTTGTATGCTTGCCTGGGGTAATGTTGTTGTGACACATGATAGCTGATTTCTTGTGAGAGGCCCTCAAATCTCGTATTGATTATATACCGATAGTCAGTAGCACTGCAGTTCTACAACGTAGGTATAGTTCCAGTGGGAACACAATATATTGACCAGAATATTGAGGGATAATGGGGAGCAGTCTAGGGAATTAAGTGAGAATTACTGTATCGAATGGTTAGAGAAAGTAGGCCTTGGAGTCAGGACTCTTGAGGTCTTGCCTCCAACTTTGCCACTGACTGACCTTGTGCAAGTCATGTAATCTCTTTGCCCCTTTGTTTGCTCATCTGTACACGTGAGGAGGATGATAATATATACTTCATTGGAGCACTCTGAGGCTTAGTTAATTAGTATTTGTAAAGTGCCTGGAGATCCTCCAATAAAAGGTTCCTAGAAGTGCCAAGTGAGAGACTAGAAACATAATTGGGAAATAGGGATTGTGGCTCACCACATAGTTGTCATTGTTTCTTAAAGCATTGCTGCCCTGAGACTGCCAAGGACTGCGTGGTATTCATTGGGACATGGTGAATGGGGGGAGGGCAAGCATGGTCTATTTTTTTTATAACTCCCAGTAAGAGGTAGTGATCTCTCACATGCATCGAAGTGTCTGGCGTCGTGTCTTTCTTTCTCTCGCCACTGCTTTATTTTAACTAACTGACTGGTGCTACAACCCCCATAAACTCCCTTTCTAGTTTCTCTTTGGAAACAACCATAATACAGAAACTAAAGTGTGGTAGTTCAGTGCATAACAGGATGCCAGTTCTCGCTCTCCCGCTGATCTGGAGCTAGGATAAGATTTACACTGGGTGGCCAATAAGTCACTACTTTCTCCTGTTTCTGCCTATTAACATTCCAGCCCTGAGCATTACAAGAACCCACAGCACTATTCCAGCCCTGGATGCAGTGAGTGACAATGCAGCTTATTATAGTTATAGTGGATGGGCTGGGATGATGCCGATGGGGTACGTACCCCCTCCTCCACGATACAAATACAGCCTGCTTTCCAATATGGAAAATAGAGGGATGTTTTATGGAGAGCAGAGCTTCAGGAGATTTGGCATGTCTAAGACAGCAGGGAACAAGTCTCCTCTGCGTGATGATGATGCATTTTAGATGCACGCTGCCTTTTTAGTCAGAAGTGTTGTAAGCAGATCAAATGTGCGGGTAGTCTGTCAAGTTGCCAAGCTCCATTTTCGAGGTGGTTGCATATCAGTGGTGGTGCAGCTATATAATTTGTGTAATGCTTTAGGGTCCTTTGGGAGAATATGGAGATGATGTTCGTGCAGTATCATCGTTGTGCTTGGTACTGTAATTTGGGTAGAGGAAGAAGTGGTGCCTCCTCCTGGGTCTTACAGTTTCAAGACTCAATTATACAAGATGCTTAGGCCCAGCTTTTGAAAGGTATTTAGGCTTTGCTCTGCTCAGCCTTCATAGATTCATAGCTTATAAAGGCAGAAGGGGCCACTGTGATCATGTGGTCTGACCAATGCATAACACAGGCCAGGGGTCTTCCTGAATTAATTCCTGTTTGAACTAGAGCATATCTTTCAGAAAAATGTCTAAACTTGACAAGCAGCGAACTTTATGCTCCTAAGTGCCTAAGTCACTTCTGAAAATGGGACTTAACAGATGAAGTCACTTAGGCCTTGCAAAGCTGAACAGAGCAAAACCCAAATGCTCTCAGAAATTGGGGCCTTAAAGATTTTTAAAGGTATTTAGGCACCTAGTGGGATTTTCAGAAGTGCCTAGGCACCAAACACCTATCGAAATCAAGGAGTTGTAGACACCTATGTGCTTCTGAAAACCTCACTAAACACCTAAATACCTTTACAAATCTGTCCCTTAGCGTCTTAAGTTACTGTTTACTTTAGTGAGAGTGAAATATACGCTCAGAATCCAGCCCTTAATTATACAGAAAATACAGATAGATCCATCTATTTTAGGGTTTTCTCAGACAAATATAATTCAGACACTTAATACACTGGTTGACCAGCAAAGAGTCGGTCCCAGACTGGTAGCAGATGTATTTTGTTGGTTGATTCGTGTTGAAAAGTGTATTTGGAAGAAGGGATGGATGCAGAGCAGCTGGCTGACCCCAGCACTCTTGCTGCTGCTGCTGCTTCCACGGGTGGAGCTGGACTGGTCTTATAGCCATGCTGGGAGGCTTTGAGGAAAAAAGCTCATTGTAGACACAGCCAGTATCCCCTGGGCCTTGGAAATCTCCAGCTGGTTACATTTTACATACCTGAGTGAGTTATAAAGTCTAATCCTGTGGATCTCTGTGGGAGACAAGGCCAACAAGTCAGAGTGATAATAAGAGTTAACAATCAGGTAACTGTGATTTCAAGAGCTGTTTGCTCCCAAAGTTTCCATGAAGCACAGTATAGTTAAACACAATTCTGTCTTTTCTGGTATAGTGTCTCTCCCTCCCCCCGCTAAGGACATGTGCATGAAAACAGGCTCTTTGTTCCTTGAGACTTCACCCAATCCTGCTGCTTAATCCCCACCTGAAATCCTCATTTTTTTTCTTTTCTTTCTTTTGAACATCACAGGCAATTGCTGTGGTGAACATTATGATATCACAAAGAATGGATTATGATTTTGGTTGAGTAGTAAGCAGCAGGAACCATTGAACTTTAATGTATGTATGTATTTACAATAAATATTCCTAATTGTATAATAAAAATACAAATCCTGAAAACCTAGGGCAGAAATGCCTCTGAATTTTCAATGATGTCAGCTGCTGTATATCAGTCACCTTGTTAATTAACATTATTTCTCTTCTAGTACATTGCTTCTTAAGGACGTAAATGAAAGTACTGGCTTTGTTCCTTAGATTCCTTGATTTTTTGGGTCAAGCTGCAAAAAAAAAAAAAAAAAATAGTAAAAAGTAAAGTTTTTTTTTCTCCTGCTGATGATAGATCGCTCATCTCAATTGATTGGCCTCTTACAGTTGGTCTGGCTACTTCCACCCTTTCATGTTCTCTGTATGTATAAATATCTTCTTGCCGTATGTTCCAGTCTATGCATCCGAAGAAGTGGGCTGTAGCCCACGAAAGCTTATGCTCAAATACATTTGTTAGTCTCTAAGGTGCCACAAGTACTCCTGTTCTTTATTTTTAACATTTGCAGCCTAGACACAGAATTTTAGCATGTAGATTCCATGTACTCCTTTCAGGTGCTTATCTGACACATGGCCTGTCTCTTCCTTCCCCCTCCCACTCCTTCTCTGTTGCAGAAATATGTCTTCACCACAGGCTGGAGTTTTTGTTCTGTCCTTTTACTCTCTGGTTGTGGGCTCACATAAAAAATGCTTTGATCTCCTTTACACCATTGATTGATTGATTCTCAAAAGCTCCTATGTCAGATCTGCTAGTTACCATCTTGCCAAGAAGTTAAAAGGCCCTGTGAACTGCTCCTTGGAGCCAGGTGACTCTGCAGAGTTCCATTGCACATCCCCGTCCCTTGACCTAGATCTGCTTTGCCAGGACTCAGAGATGTTCCTTTTGTGTTGCTCCAGGTGACATAATTACATTTCTTCCCAGCATCAGGCCCTGTCACAGTCTAGATTTATATCTCTCCAGTCCAACTTCAAGAAGCAGCGTATTTCAGCGAATCTGAAGTGAGCTGACAATGAGCTCTGTGCAATTTAAGAAACTTTTCAACGTTCTGAATTTTTTAGTGTGTGTGTGTGTGTACGGGGGAGTGATGGCACCAGTTAATGAGACAAAGGCCACATTGTGTTAGATTCCCTGTGTTCATTCCATAGGATGGACACAGGAGTTGGGAGGAGGAATGGGGCAAGGAGGGAAAGGAAGAGGACCCGTAGTGCCCAAGCAAACACCTCTCTCTGGTCACCTGTCGTATTGCTACCATGCAGGTCACATTCCTATCTGTGCAAGCATTAGCAGTGCTGTGAGCTAGAGAAGAGATATTGTTCCACACCTGGCATGTTGATACCTGTGTGGTTTTGGTTTCCTGTGTCCTAGTGGTGCACAATGCTGTCTTAAAATGAGTGTGTCTTTAAAAGCAAATTTTCAAAGGGTTTCTGAAATTGCATTGACTACAGTATTTTCATCCATTTGTGTGTGCAAAGCCTCTTGCTGGCATGTGCAAAATAAGTATTCATGCTCTTAACTGCACATTTTCCACGTGCAAATACTTTATTTTTTGTATATAAATGATTGTATCTGCAAGAATTATGGGGACATTTTTGGAGCATCCCTGCTAACTATAATATGGCACAAATGGACGTGAATTGGAGAGCCATTAGCCCTGCTATTTTAATAGTGACTATTGTTAGTTTGGGTGACGGGGAAAGGGGGAACGCACAGACTGGATATTGCTATGTTGCCAGGAGGGAGTAATGCACACTCAGTGCACAGTGTACTGCTTTGATTTGTCCTAGTAATTTGAATCTTGGGAGTGAATGTGTGAAGAATAGGACCTCCCAGGAATTGCGCATCAGAATCCTTGAAACCAGATAGGAACTAGAGAGGTTCCTGCTGAATTAGAGAAGTGGTAGGTGGGAGGGATGGGGATAGGAGCTATTCCACCTACACAGTTATTGGGTGATTACTGCTCTTCAGCGGACCCCAGGTGTTAGGATATTTGCCTGTGTTTTAATCACCCACTTTTGTGTGCCTGGTCACTGACAGTGAAGAAGGGCAGTGCACCAATTCCGTCTTAGGGCTTGAATTGGCTTTAGTGCTTGTCTGCTGTGGAGTTCTTCCATGTGCTGGTGCCCATGGCTGAGCCCAGACCATCATGCCAGCAGGTGTCACCATCGTCCCTTCAGAGCCTTACAAACATCGTTAAATAGCTGAAGACGATCAGTTACCAAAGTGTATGAAGCCATGCTGGAGATGTATTTAATTCTCCAGCATTTTCCTTTATGGTAAGTCATAAATACAGAGCCAGCAGTACTGCAAGAATTGCCTTTCCACAAATGTTTGT
The DNA here is from genome assembly GCF_027887155.1 of Malaclemys terrapin pileata. Lineage (NCBI taxonomy): Eukaryota > Metazoa > Chordata > Testudines > Emydidae > Malaclemys > Malaclemys terrapin. Next base: position 19,549,672 of record NC_071523.1, on the reverse strand, counting down.
ATTGCATTGAGGAGCACAGATGATGACAGCAGGTGCTGCTGCTATTGTCTCAGTTAGTATTAATGTAGAATCACAGACACTTTACAAGGGGTGGCCGTAAACACACAAGAAACTTCTGGGTCAGCATGAAATTTCCCAGGGGCAAAGAGATGGAGGAGGACACTCTATATCATAAATAGGTTCACAATCGGTGCGTTCCTCAACCATTTCTTCGTGAAGTAAGGTGCTGCATGTTGGCAAATGAAAAACTTGAAGTTTCTCTTTAACCTGAGTCCAGGACACTAAAGTTAGTACATTTGGAAGAGGGACAAGCTGGTGATCACAAAAGTTTCAAACTGGGAATCCGATGATGATGATGATTGTTTAACAGAGAACAGCATTCGGCAATATCAATAATTCCTAGTGGAGCAGAACCTTCAAAGATGAAATTTTGAAACTGTAATTAAAGCCTCATTACAGTAGGACTTTTTGCACTATTGGTGCTGGTAATGGTAAGTTCAGGTATTTTTCTCATGGTTTTGTGTAGGTAGTCCTGCTGATAGCCATACTAGTGCTAGACAAAACTAAAACAAACCAAAAAATAACCCCTGTGCTCTCCACAAGTCTTAGTGTATTTAGATGCACCCTAAGAAAGCATCAGTCCCAAACTGTGAAGCAAAAGGAGTGCTCCCAAGAGAGAGAAAGTGTTATATACTTAAACAAAAGCCAACAATAAAGTCTGTCAGCATCAGATGTTGCTTTCCTCAGTACCACCTCTATGTCACCTGGACTCATTGATGGATTTGAGGAACAACTAAGATTAAATAGAATAACATCAAACCAGGTATCTAAATCATCACTGAGTTAGAATGTCAAACTGTGATATTAGAGAGACAAGGTGGGGGAGATGATATCTTTTATTGGACCAACTTCTGTTGGTGAAAGAGATGAGTTTGTGACCTACCCAGAGCTCTTCCTCAGGGTAGGTCTGAAGAAGAGCTCTGTGTAGCTCAAAAACTCGTTTCTTTCCCTAACTGAAGTTGGTCCAATAAAAGATATCACCTCCCCCATCTTGTCTCTCTAATATCCTGGGACCAAAAGGGCTACAGCTACATTGCAAACAAACTGTGATATTGTCAGGAATTAGGAGAGGGAGGTGAATGACAGAGGAACAATTATATTTTCAGTCCAAAAGATGAAGGAGAATTCTAACTTTCCAGCACAGACAGAACTCGATATATGCCTGCTCTGAGCAAGCTTTGAGGATAGTGTCTGGAAAGGTGCTTAGTGTGCTTTGTCCATAGCTACAGTTGTAGTTAAACTGTATTCAGCACTGGCTCAGCTGCAGCCATGAATGACGTGATGACAGCAGCAGGTAACTTTCTTAAAGAGAAGTATAGACAAGGCTTCTCTGTCTCTGTCTCTCTCTCAGCCCAGCCCTGCTTCCACTGAAGTCAGTGGCAAGATTCCTGTTTGCTTCCTTGGGAACAGGGTTTTGGTCTGATAAAGATTCACGATATGTCTGCGAGGTGACACTTTTTGCTGGCAGTCAAGCTTCACTCAGTGATTATGCAGGACAGCAGCCCATGTTAGTCAAAGGAGTCCAGTACAATCTGAACCAAACCCCAATCTAAGCTGCATTTGGCTTTCATTGAACCGTTAATGTTTGTCAGGGTCACTTGCTTTCTCTGCTAGTTCTAGTAAATTAATGTTTCTGAGCCAATAATTTTTGGATCACCAGCCCTGTCTCTTGTAATTTCAACTACTTGAATAATTATGGTCTCTGGACTCATAAATTGGATCAATGGGACAGGAGGGCCCCTAAAATGGATGATCACGACAGAATTGGCGGTTGCAGTACATTCCTCTCTGGAATGCATAAGCTGTAATACATCATTTTGCACTCTTGCTTTTGCCCCAGTCTTGTCCAGGATGCACTCCTTACTCAAGCAAAAGTCCTACTGGAGTTAAAGACTGAGTGAGAACTGTTGGATCAGGAACTATGTAGAGGTCTGTTTCAGATGCACAAAGCTGCAAACTTTCTCACTCATCTAGACATACAGTACCATGTACAGATACATGTGCACTTCCCACCCCCTACCTGCCCTGTGTTAATAATTATCTGGCTTGTGATTGCCCTTGTGAAATGTATTAGTATCCACTTCCGTTATAAAGCGTATTTTTGGACTCTGTTACAGAATTTGTTTAGTCAGTGCAAGAAATGGTTATGAGGTGACGGAGAGAAGGAGACTGAAGTAGTAGTAAGACAGGAGAGCCGGAAGGGAAACACCCACCCCAAACCATTGTTATGTCCTGCTCAGAAGAGTTGTGATTCTGGATATGATCTCTTGGGAGGAGACAGTCCACTGCTACAGAGATTGACAGCATTGTAAGACCCCCAGTTAGACAATTTTATAGTCCAAATCTTTGTATGGACTTAAAGAAAGAAAGAAAGAGACAAAGGCTGTCTGTTTTCTTATTTTACACAATTCTGTCCAGATTAATTTTATCCTAGTGGGAGGTATTAACTAATTATTTTGTGCTTAGGTAAATCCTAGGAATCAGACATTTAATGGGGAAAGAACCTTCCATATTTAAAAATGTTTCCCCTAACTATGGTGTTAATAATTTAGATTATGAAAAAGAAGGGATTTCAAAAACTTGTTTGAATGCTCACTGTCTATGTATATTTTTGCACTTGACTTGGCTAGAACAATGAAACTTGACTGCTCAGTTTTACTTTTTGTTTATGCTCAGTTTCATTTTCTCACCTGCTAGAATGGTGATGCTGTGACTATCCAGTAGAAAGTAGTTTCTGCTGATTTAAATAAAAACCAAACCCTCCAAATTCTTGACAATGCCTACTTACGAAATAGTTAAGACCCTTAGTGCTATACTATCCTGTACAGTCATAGTTCTGACTATTTTGCCTAACTGTGGGGAATAACCTCGGCAGTTTAGTTCATCCCCAGAGGACTAATAGAGACAGGATCAAATCTTCTTTTAATTTTGACTCTGTCCAGTCATATTAACCCACAAGCAAGTAGATGATATCATTGGTGCCATGTTTTCTATCACCCAGCCAGCAAAGCAGTTAGGAGTATCTGTGTTTCTCTAAACACTCAGTATTTGCTCAATAAACACTAACACTAGCTCTGCTGTTTGCAAATTCTTTGCTCAAAATAATGCATAATGAGAGTTAAACACACTGGGTTTGTCAGTGGAAAGCAGCAAGTTGAGAACAGGGTTCCATTGGAATTCCAAAAGAAGAAGTTGGAGAAACAGAGAATTAATTGCATATTTAATCTCTGGTTCTCAGGGACAAAATATCCTGAGCCTTGAAAGAGAAGGTTTAATAGTTATTATATAGCAGTCTTCCTGCTGCAAGATGCAGGAGTCCATCCGCTCTGATGTAATTGGTCTTTCACGCATTCCACTCGGGGACGGTTTGATGTTTTGGGGGAGTATAATTTTCTTGATTTGTTAACCAGTTATTTTTCAGCAACGCTTTTCACCCAGAAACTAGCTGGCTGCAGGGGCTGGGAAGGGAAATGCAGCTTTTCAGCTCTCGGTCTCTGGTTCAAATGATTCCCTAGCTGGTAGTGACTGAAAGTTTTTGCCATCTAATGTCTGATCTGTGTGAACTGGTGAAGTCAGTCCAGTTGCCAATCTATAGGTGTTCACATTGCAGTTAACAATTAGATGATCCCCACCTCTTGTTTATTGGCACTTTCAACAGAAAGGGCCAGGGAGTGAATGGTCCATGAAGATGAATATATCCAGTTACTCCGTAGAGACGTTCCCTCAAGGACAGGGCTAGTTCTGAGAGTAAATAACCAAGGTAATTCACTGGTAGAGGAAATAGCTGTTGTTTATGTTAAAACAAACGAACAAAAATAATGATTGCATATGGATTCATTCCACCAGAAATATGGGGGACAGATTCCAGAAGTGGACATACGTTCCCAATAACAATAAGAAGAAATGCAAAAGGAAATTAAGATTTTATTGAAAGATGGAATCAGAAAATGAGACCATATGAAGACTAACCAGAAAAAAGCCACAGTGCCAGACAGGAAACAGGGGAGATACACTCCCTCCTTTCCAGACTCATTGTAACCACTCAATGCATTGTCAAAAGTGTGTAGAGGAAGTGCTGGGAGTCTGCTTGGGAACCATACTGGATACGCTGATCAGACACAGGCTAACGGAGCACCTGGAATGTTAGCATTTCATTATGATGGATTCTCAAAAGGTAGATCACACCTAACAATTCTAATGCATTTTTTTGGAGGGAAAGCAGCAAAGAATTGCCAGGAAAAGCAGCTGTGGATACAAATTTACCTTTGCTTTAGGAAAGAGTTGATGGAGAATTGTACAAAGAACTAATCAAAAAGTCATAAATGAAACATATTGCATTGCATTTTAAGGTGCATTAGAGAGCTAATGTACTTGTATATAATTATTCCTAACCAGTACTGTGGAGTTAGTCAAATCATCATGAAAACCATCCTTATCTTCATTACTTAAATGGGTCCTCCTTTTTACCAGACTCTGCTAACAACAAAGCTGTAGCATCATTGCAGTAAAATATAAAATCGCTATTCATAACAAACAGTTCACCAAATTCAGTAATATTTTCTGTTCATAAGTTATCAGCAAATGGCCAGATTTGTATAAATGTTTATTTAAGATTTCCAGCAAAAAGGATTAAGTGACTATATTTTTGCCTATGGATTTCTCATGAACCATGTGCTGTGACTACTGCTTAGAGTATTCGCTCTTTGTACTGTGTGATTGGTCACCTGTGTAATATGGTAATGTTTCTGCTCTCTGATTGAATGACTCCCCAAATCATGAAGAGCTTTCAGGATGGCCGCACAAACAGTTTTGTAGTATGGATACCTATTGGTGGTGTTATACAGATACGGATGCTGCATATATACATCTGATGGAATAATGAATACCCAAAGCAATAGTCTTGGTGTAAGTAATCTGTAAGGAATGATACTTCTTTGTTGGAAAACTTCAAACCATTACATGAATCTGGCTGTTTGCAGATAATTCATGGAGAGAAAACATTGCTAAAGTTGTTGAACAAATTGTTATGAAGAGTTCATCCAGCCCAAGTAGATTGCAAGACTTCGTGTTCCCAGCTTTTTAGTGGCCGTGAGGCATTATTAAAACTAGGGCTGACTTTCAAATCTCACCTTTTTTTAGTTATGTAAAAAAAGAATTTTTTTTTTACATATAATACAGAATTCCAGACCTTGAAAGTTCTAGACAGTGGAGATTAACATTTTACTTATTATAAGCCCCAAATCTCAGAGCATCATCTGTTTAAGTATCCGTTGTAGAGTAGTTTCCAGAGTACCTGTGAAGTTACTCATTGTTTAGTTTTCCCATGGGTTCCAGTGCAACACCTGTTTAATCAATGAAAGGATCTCTCTGAAGATTTGACGGGACACATTTCAAACAGGAACACATGCTGCCTCTCTCTGTGCTGAGCTGCACATGTGTCAGCAGAGCAGTGTGATGGAGCCATGAGATCACTTTGCTCTGAAATTTGGAACTGGACCAGCAATCAGATGATACACCTCTAAAAATGTATGAAATGAGCTCCTAATTGAACCGTAAAGCAAAGAATTTGCTATTGAAGGCACAGAGGGAGCAGGAATGTGGGGGTATTTAGAGAAGTATCATCACTTCCATCAAGGAAGGCTGAATGCACAAGGAATGGCACCAAGGATATCATGTTAGAAAAATTCTGGAGGGGGGTGGGCAAAGTTGTGCAGCATCCTTGCTTCTGTCTCCCTGTTGAGGCTGCAGCTGCTTATTGGGGTTAGCGGGCCAGGCCTATCCCAGGGAGTGGGGTGGTGGGCTGGGGGGTGTCTCACTGATGGCTGTCCCAGGGCAGGGATCAGGGTCCGGTTCACTCCATGATAAGCTTGTCCCAGGCCACTGCTGCTGCTTCCTGTCGGCTGTTGGGGAGCGGGGAGGCTCTGACAATGCTGTGATTAGGAGCCCCGTTCTGCCCTGCAGTGAACACTGCAGCACCGACTGGGGAGGAGCTATGAAAAGTTGGGGGAGGGGGGGAAACCAAAGACTGGGCTACCACCTCTTGCAGAGGCGGGTTTACTACAGTGAGAAGAGAGTCACTGACTGATGCACCACTGCAGCGCAGCTGCTGCGTGGCATTTTAAGTGTAGCTGGAACCTGTATTATAAAATGTCTGGGTCTCTGAAGCAGCTCTGGAGGACATTGGGGCTGGAATATTCTTTGCAAGCCAAGAAGTGCAATATGTTGCAGTTACCACTGATGGATATTTTCATACGGGAAAGTGTTTTTCCAATGGCACATGGATGAGAACAAACATGCTGCGTCCATTGTGGTCCCCAGGTTCTTCAGCTTGAAAGAAAAGAAAGCGCAGTTATAACTTTTGCCTTAGCAAAGGGGGCGGTTCTTCCCGCAGTATCGCACTGTCTGGTTGGGGGAGAAGTCCAGGCACACAGACACAGATGGTTGCAAGGGTAAAATTTTCAAAAGCACCTAAATCCTATTTTCAGAAGTGAATGAGGCACTTGGAAACCTAAGTGCCTCAGTCATTTTTGATAATGGGACGTAGGGTCCTAAGTCATGTATGGGTTTTTGTAAATGTTAACCCAAGCCTGTTCAGTTGGCAGAGCTGTGGTGGCATCCACTTCTCACACTGTAGCAGCAGCCTCAGGGCTCTCAGGTTACCACTCTATGGTGGCCCTAAAGCCTGGCCCAAGCCTCACAATGGCAAGTGCCACGTAAACAACTTGCTAATGCACATAATTTGCATAGTATAGAAATGATTATGAACATCATAAATCTAATGTCTCGTCTACTTTAAAGTGTAAGATCCTAGGGGCAAGAACCTAGTTTTATTTCTGTTTAGCGCCCCGCACACCAAGGTGCTATCTGAAAAATAAGAACTCTGCATTTCTATTGTTCCTTTCATTTGACAGTCTCAAAGCACTTATTAAGCCACATACCATCGTAGTGAATTAGGTCAGAAATACATGAAGATCACTTCACTCACTGCTGAGACACAGCTAACTCTAGGCTGGAAGGCAGCAGTTAGCACACAGCAACACTATGGAGGTGTTTAGAAGAGGAAGTGAAGAAGAAAATCCTATCCAACTGAAACTGCATGAGGCATTTCAGGGGCAGAGTGTATTTATACCTGAGCTGGGGTTTTGGCCAGGATGCTGAGTTTTTAATAGTGAAGGTGCAGGCAGTGCTGAATAAGGGTCATGCTCTTCTGCTTGGGAGGAGTTGCAGAATAGCAGTACTTTTGGAGGGCTGTACATGTCTCATTCATTTGACCTTAAGCTCCACTGCAGAATGCCCTAAAGCCATTTAGCTGGCTGAAATCTGCCAGCCTGCTGTTATGCACAGAATACAGGAAGTTTACAAAAGATAGAGAGAGCTACTTGCTGTCATCGACTCTGTGTTCAGTGCAATGGTTTCTGTGCAGATGGACCTCGTCCAGGGAAACAACTGGCTTTTATAAACCCCGGGCCTTCATAAAAATGCCCCTTTGGATTCTCACTCTTTTACTGTAATTACATTGGATGAGCTACAACTTTGAGCAAAACGTGTTTCAGACCAAGCTGATTTTAATGGTCCTTTTAGAAACAAAATGTTGGTTATGTGATTATGCCATAGGATATGTTACTTTCCGTAAGCTTGTTCCACAGAATACACTTAATTCATGTGTAGCCAGATCTGGAGAGGTGCTTAGGATCTGCAAGTTGTGGATGCTCAGCCCCTCCCAGAATTTGTCCCTTACAAACTTTATCTAAAGAGTAATACTTTGCACTTTCCTAGTATCTTTCATCCAAGTATCTCAAAGCATTTTACAAGTGACCTAATGAGCGGTGCCTCTCGAAACCTGTGTGAGATGGGTCAGTAGTATTGTCTTAGGCCTTGGCTACACTTACCAGCTAGTTCGACGGCTGGAAATCGAAGTTCTGGGTTCGACTTATCGCGTCTAGTCTGGACGCGATAAGTCGAACCCGGAAGTGCTTGCCGTCGACTGCGGTACTCCAGCTCGGCGAGAGGAGTACCGCGGAGTCGACGGGGGAGCCTGCCTGCCGCGTGTGGACCAAGGTAAGTTCGAACTAAGGTACTTCGACTTCAGCTACGTTATTCACGTAGCTGAAGTTGCGTACCTTAGTTCGAATTAGGGGGGGTAGTGTAGACCAAGCCTTAGTTTTCCAGATAGAGAAACTAAAGTTCTGAGAGATGAAGTAACTTGCCCAATGACAGAGCCAGGAGTAGAACTTTTCTCATTCCAAGCCTCATGCTTTCTACACTGGAGCTTAATCCCCCACAAATGCCGATATGAATCAAATGCACTTGAGAGATGATACTAAGTGCTTGTTTCTCTCTTTGTGGGCAGCCCTTGCTTTGAAGGGAACTGAAAGGCTTTTTAACTGTGACAAGTATAAGGTTTTCTGTTGAAGTCACTAGCACCTTAGTACAGGGTAAGGAATGCAAGGAATGTAGTTCCTGCCTGCTGCTTTTGGCATTAGTGATGTCAGCCATTGTTGCAGGAGCAACACGGAACAGAACCCTGGACTCTCATTTTTGGCAGATAAATAAATCAGGGAAATATTGTTCAAAGAATGTGTTTGAAAAAGAATGTATAATTTTAAAACGTTCATTTGTGTTCTGTGATTGGGGATCGTGGACAGGTTAAACACTGATTAATTGAAAGAAAAAAAACTGATGCTTGAGATTTTTCTCATTTATAAGATTCCAGCCTCTCTCCATCCCTGGAATTATTGCCGCTTTCTAGAAATCCTTTGCTAAAGTGGAGCTTGCCTAGCAGAGGAAGAATCAGGGCAGTGCCACCTTCTTCATCCTAATGATCCCACTTTTAACTGAACCCAGTTGTTGTAAACTACGGCACATATTCTTTCCTCTGGATCCCCTTGTATTCTACAAGCTAAGTCGGGTTATTCTGGGTCAGCATTGAGATGGGGTACCTCCAAGGAACACCCATCTGTAGGCACTGTAGAAAGTGATGTTGATGATTCAGTAAGTGGCATTGTTTCTTCTGATTCAGTTAGGAATTAATGCCCCAGATTGGATATAAGGAAATCACTGGTGCTGGATAAATCACCTTTCAGATGAGGCATAAAACAGTCATTAAAGACCCCTTGGTGCTTTGTAAGACTGGAGTTTAAAACCTCAGTACCCCGCCCCCACCCCTCCATGTTTCAGTTTGGGTAAATGCTTCGAATGCAAACATGGTCACAAGGTCAGATATTCTTTCTCTCCTGTCCTGGATTTCTGGGGACTCTTTTTGTGTGCTATTAAACTGCTGCTCTGATTTAATCCACAGGGGGATGCATTTTGCGGTTGGTTGTGTATTGGTTGTATATCTGTTTACGTTTATAATGGGCTCTGGGAGCCTTCATGATGAATGGATGTTGAAGTTAATTTAATGTGTGTACAATTATGATCTCATGTTGTTCCTTCTTCCCTCCCCTTCAGCTGTCTGCAATTATGGAGTTTGTTTCAATGGAGGAAACTGCATGGAAGGATCTTCTCAGCTCTGTCGCTGCCCTTCTGGTTTCCAGGGACCCCGCTGTCAGTATGGTGAGTAGCCTTTCCAGACCCTTACCTTAAACCTTCCTCCTACATATTCTGAATTTAAAGCCGAGGGAGCAGGCGATGAAGGATGTTTTCCCTGATGTTTGCTTCCTGACCCCAGCATCCTTTATCTTTGCAAGCTGCAGTTTTATCTGCACAGCTCCATTAATTTGCTCTACACATATTCTGGCTCCTGTTTGTTATGTTTTGAGAATGGGATGTTTGGGAAGGAAGTGCTTGTCATGACTTGCTGTGAATACAGCCCTATCTCTCCATAATATAAAGTACAATGGCCTTTATTCCTGGCCACCACCAGCAGAAGTGGTTTGTTGGAATCAGAGAAGGAAGCTGATTAAAGTTGGGTTGAACAAAGCAACCCTGGGGTCGTTTCCTGTGAACTGAACCTTTAGCCATTGGACAAAAGCCAGAGGGAGCCCAGCAGTAGAAGGGGACAGCAATGGTTAAGCTATTTCTAGCAAGGGTGTCAGTATATGTTTTCACATGTAGATGTTGTTTAAACATTTACAGAGTCTACATCAGAAAGGACTAGCTAGAGCTGTTATGTCTTCTGTCAGGTCTTATTGGTTTTGAACTGTTAAACTTTGTGTAATTAGCTCCTAACACAATACACACATTCTCTCTTGTGAAGGTTATTGAACTTCTTATGTTATGCAATTCAGAATCTTCTTGTTGGCTGATATGCTATTCGGTAGCAAGCTGCGGCTGGAGAGCAGGCCAAAAACTCTGAGCACTACTTTAGACCTAATTTATACAAAACAAACGTGTAAGAACAATGTACATTGTATTATTCCTAAGGGGTCTTGGGAATGGCCATCCATAACGTCCAATCAATTAACACATTTATTTGGTTGGCAGTCTGGAAAAAGTGCCATAATATAACGATTAATCACAGTGCATTGCAAAGCTTTTACAACAATGCATAATTAATTGTGCAATTCATGGCCATTAGATATCACTGTGGCCAAGACCTTAGTAGTAGTCAAAATGGGATTGGACATTTATATGAATAATTAGATAATCCTCAATTACAGCAGATAGGAATAGAAACTTTTGTGTGTCAGTGTATAAGCCAATCATTATTTGAAAGGAAGAAGTTTCCTCTGTGGGCAGGTTATTTGATAATTGCCCACTAATGGGTTTTGTGCACCTTCCTGTGAAGTATTTGGCATAGCTCACTGTCCGAGCGTGCTGTAGTAGACAGTTGGGACTCAGGGCATATGTAACCTGCAATCTCAGATTGCGGCCTGTATAGAAATACACAAGCTAGCTTTAATCCATCAGTGGAGTCATGGTAGCACAGGCGTCAGTGCAGGTTAGCTCAGAGGTGGGCAAACTACGGCCTGCCGGCCACATCCGGCCCATGGGATCGTCCTGCCCAGTCCTTGAGCTCCCAGCCGGGGAGGCTAGCCCCCGGCCCCTCCCCTGCTATCCCCCCTTCCCCGCAGCCTCAGATTGCCGTGCCGCCAGCGCTCTGGGCAGCGGGGCTGCGAGCTCCTGCCGGGCAGTGCTGGCTCTGGCCTGGGGACACGGCCGCCAGTTCTGGCACTCTGAGCGGTATGGTAAGGGGGTGGGGAGCGGGGGGGTTGGATAAGGGGCAGAGGGTCCCAGGAGGCAGTCAGGGGACAGGGAGCAGTGGGCGATTGGATGGGGCAGAGGTTCGGGGGGGGGGGAGTGGTCTGGACGAGGAGCAGGGGGGGTTGGATAGGGCGTGGGAGTCCCTGGGGGGGCCTGTCAGGGGGCGGGGATAGGGGGTGGGGCAGTTGAGATAGGAATCAGGGGCGGTTGGATAGGGGGAGGGGGCCAAGCTGTTTGGGGAAGCACAGCCTTCCCTACCCAGCCCTCTGTACAGTTTCGGAACCCTGCTGTGGCCCTCAGGCCAAAAAGTTTGCCCACCCCTGGGTTAGCTGCTTGAGTAATTACCCAGAGTTCTAGGTGGGCTTGTACAGCCTGCACTGAAGTCTGTGCTACAATGACTTTGCTGCTGTTCATTCCCTAGTTGTATTAAAGCTGTACACGAGCTGCAGTCACGCCCTGGGATTCCAGTGTGGACGTACTCTAAGTGAAGGAGTTCTGCTATATTTTTCTTTCTTTGATGAATTTAAGGAAGGTGGAAAATTCAAGTAAGTATTATTTCCTTCCTGTTTTAGAACCATTGGGCGGGGGGAAGAGTTTGGTCTCTCTACCCCAGATTGCTGATTAGCCATGGTAAAGGGTTGGTCTGAGCCCACTGAGAAGGGCTGATCAGCCATTTAAGAAGGGCTGGACATGGGGGAAGATCTGGGGTTGGGAGGACACAGTTACGCTTCAGCCTTTGTGGCCGGAATGCATAGAAGAGGACTGGGGAAACAGAGCAGTTTGCTACTTTCCTAAATTGTTGTACTAGTTCTGTTGCTGCAGAATAAATGAGCAGCTTAATGCTGCACTTAGAAGAGGGCAAGGGTGATGAGTTCCCACCATTCTGGTGCGCCAGAAAGCACCTAATTACCTGGTATGGTGGCCAGCGAGGTTTCAGCTGCTGGGTCAGCATGTTAGAGCCGATTTTTCATGCCACATCTATTGTAAGGAACTTTAATTATTGTTACAGGTATCAATTAAGAAGTGCGTAAAAGGCTTTAAGTCTCATTCAGATAATCCTGTTAAAGAAAAAAACCCCTGGTTTGCTCTCATTCAGAAATGCAATTTCAGGTTAATCAAGAAACTCTTTGCTGCTTTAAGAGTTTGTTGTCAACATTAGATTGTATTTTCAGCTGGCTCTGTATCCATCCTGGACAGTCAGGAGGAGTGGGAGTGTTTTCCATCAGAGAATCTGAGCCTTCCTTTGGGCTTGACTGGACTGTGGAACAGCCAGTGCATGTTGAGTTGGCATGTGATCCGTTATCTGATGGCCACCCCATTTGCCTGGTGTAAAATACCCACATAGGGTGAGAGCCAAGTTCCTTGGTAATTGAAATAGGAATTTCTTCAAAGGCCCAGGTGTGCCGGCAGCAACCCTTTGCTTCTGCTATTTTGCTGACGGGCATCTCAGGCTGAATTATTTTCTGAAATGGAGACTTCATTTGGGAACAAATGGCCTCTTGACCCTGGAGCCCAGGGCTCTGTTGCTGATGGACTGCCGGCAGAGTCAGTAGCAAGCTTAGGGGGGTGCTGCTGGAATACTGTGCCCAACACAGATACATCCTCCTGTGTTTCATTATGTGCATGGGGATGCTGGAAGCTGACTGAACAGCCTTACCCCCTCGGCAGAGAAAATAAAGCAATGATGCTCACTTCCTATGCCCTGGTGGAAGAGAACAGAACTGCTCCAACTTGTTCGTGACTTTTCTGATGAGCTGGTTTTTAACAGTAGAGTACAGAAGAATCAAAGGCATTGGTACAATACAAAGTGGGGATACTGTCTGTGGAAATGTACTAACAGAAGTTTAACCAACTAGGAAACCTGTGTGAATCAAGCCTTTTAAAAACAACGGCGTGAAAGGTGCCATATGAACAGCCTGCTGAGCCGGGGTGAAATTCTGGCCCCACTGAAGTCAAGAGCAAAACTCCCATTGACTTCAGTGGAGGCAGAATTTCACTTCCGGGTTCTTCATTGCTCTGTAGCCTAGGTTTAGCACAGCCAGCAGTGGTGCAAACCTCCCTCGTGCTGTTCTGCCACTGTTCTGACTGTATTTACTGTATGATAAAAATTCAGTCTGTGCTTCATGAAATCTGTAAGGATACTGTTGAGGCTGTGCCAGGAGAGTACCGATTACACTGCTACTCGTGATGCAGACACTCCTCGGTTAGGCGGTAGACTGCGTCCACTAGCTAATTTCACGTAGTCCTTTAAAATGGCAATGACTCTCATTCACTACAGAATAAAGGTTCTGTCTCCCATTACCAATTCATCTTAGACATCCAGTCCTTGGTTTTAAGTCTCTTTTTTCCCCCTTATTGATCTTCTTGATGCTGTTGAAGAGTTTGCAGTTTTGGTTACCCAGACCCTTTTAGCCCTGACTGCATTCACATGACCTAGGGCTGATGGAGAGCCTATGCCAAGCCTCTCTGCACCATACACTGCATGCCCTGAATGAAACTTTGAGATTACATCTCTCACATGAAGATAAGCACTGGGTAGCGTAAGTTGAAAGGGCAAAGGTATCAAGTTTTTCCCAAAGAGGCCAGAATTTCTAGTCAGAACATGACATCTTTTCATCTGTTTTGTCAATCATAGCTGAAAGTTCATTTTAATAAGGAGCTGCATGTCAGTTGGAAATGTCACGAAGTATATTTAGACGTACAGTATGACTCTGCACATAGTTCAGTGCAAAAGCTTTAACTGTTGTTGAAGCCAAGTTTGGCTTATTGACTAGCAAGGCAAAAGGGAGCTATGATCCAGAGTCCAGCAGCCTAGCCATGCTTTCTAACCTCACCTAATGGTATGGCTAGGAACCATTCAAAACAAAGGCGAGGCTGAGTTTTGTGTGTGAAGTAACACTCCAGAGCACATGGATTTTGTGAGGTACTAGATTTCAGTTGTGTGTGTCTTCTCTACAAGAGACATGCACAGTGCTCTGATCTATAGTGACTGAGATCACACACACATCTGGTCTCCTGCATGGCAGAGCAGGGCATTAACCACTAGCACCATGCTGCACTGATCACACAAGGGCACATTTTGCCACCTATGAGCTTAAATTGGACTACTGGCCTGAAGAGTAGTAGTACTTAGTGGGAGTAAGGGTGGCAGACCTTAATCTTGACCCACACTGAGGCATGAAATCACTACTTTAGAGTGTCCCATACTTTGCACCTTGTTTTTCTGTACAGGGGAAAGGATTTGTTTCCCACACCAGTTCTTACATGTCACCACTGCACTTTCACTGCAAAGCCACATCAAGACAAATGTTATAGCGTGGTGCATGACATCACCCCCAGATTCATCGTCCTTCTATCTAACACATTTTCAAAGAAATCATCAGGCAGTAGTGACAGATGAAAGCACACAGGGTGGTCTATCCTGTTGTAGTTTTTCTTTTTCTTAAATTCCTCCTATCATAGAGAGACACTTCATTTCATGGGCTGTTAGCAACATGATGCTGGTAATTTAACATCTGCTCTTGCGTGCTGTTTTGAATATAATCCTGCAGGGGGCTGTCATATGTTTCATAGCGTGGATAGAGTACAGGACGGTGTGAATTTTCTTGAGCCATGTTTTTTGTTTCATGTTGCATTCGGGCAGATGTGGAAATTTTTTTTATAGCCACACCAAATTCTGCTGACAAAGCTGGTACAGAACTTGATTGTCACAGCTTCTCCCTTCCTGTATTTGCCTGCAGGAAACTCAGTATTCCAGTTTTAAGCTGTTGATCACTTAACATTCTGGGGCAGGGTCAAGATTAAATCCAAATTTTAGTGTAAGAAGAAAAAGGGTTTGGTGTACAAATCATTTACAATCTACGTTGCTGTTTTTGTTTTTGAAGCTAACGCATATTTCCAAAATACCCAACAGTAAATTTGTTTTTTATAATGATATAGCCCCAGGGAATAATCTGTGCATGCAGTTATTCTTTAACATCTACCATTCCAATCCACTTGTTAACCTTTCTGTTTATCTCTCATTCTCTACACGAGGAGGTATCAGAAGAGAGCTAATTCACAGGTGATATACTCCCGACAGACTGCTTTGGTCTGTGTGTGTGAAAGAGAGATTAGTTTCCTTTGGAAGTAAACATTCCTTAAAGAGTCATTTGCAATTTTTTTTCATATCTTCCCTCACACAAAATAATAAAAATAAACGCAGGGAGCCTTCCCATATAGAACCTGGGAAATATCAAGCATTGCCACATTTGTAAATGTTTAACAAATGCCTAAATTATAATTGATTGCAGCTTTAAAAATAAACAGCATATTTTCTGGTACCCCAAAATAGTATTATCTGACAAAAAGGGGGAAATGATTGGTTTATTTTGGAGAGAGAGAAAATACATCTGTAAATTCCACTAACATACCCCCCTTGAAGAAAGGGCCTGAAGTCAATGCTTTAGGCTTTAAAAGGTCAAATTTTGTAGTGCTGGAGATTAGCCTTTATTTTCCTTCTATGTAAAGCTTTTGCAGGAACAGCAGGAGACAGAAAGGGAAAGACAATAGTAGCTTGTGTTAGTGGCACACTCAACACCCTGTGCCTTATTCAGACACTTCTATGGGGCTGGTCAGGGAAGAAACAATGACCTTTACAAAGGAGGAAAAACAGCACAGAGCAATCGAACCGTAAATCACTTATCATCCCAGTTAAACCAGTTTAGTTTTAGTTTCCCCATGATCGTAACCGATTTGCAGGCAAGCAGAAGCATCTGCTGGAAAGGGGCACTTCTCACCCAAATAACGAGCGGCCATTAGTGAGTGGGAGTGGAAATTATGGTCACCCATTAAACGCTAGTGCTGGGTCAACCTCCAAAGGGCCAGTTCGGACAAAGCACTCTTAATAAAAATGCCTCTCCCAAGTGTCTGAGCTGCTAAGGAGTGCAAAATTGGGTGGGAAATCTTGCAGAAACAGGCCAATTTGACAAGATTTCCTGTCTAGCTCTCTGTCAGGTTAAGTACCCTGGGAGAACAGTCTTTCTGGTGGCAGTTCCAGATTTATTTCTGGACAGAACCAGAAAGCAAAGAAGCAACCACAAAAACAAAAAAATCAAAGGGAAAAATGTTACCCAAGCTTTTCTGTTGAACCTTACAAATGGTTTGCTTCAGATTGTGCTTTGAATGGCGATTCAGAGAATTCACTTGTCTGTAATTATGTTGTTAAATTTTAAATAACTCTCCAAAATGCAAAATACTAGGTAGTCAGCTCCTGGGCTGGTGTATTATTGCAGGATAGCTTCACTGATGTTCACAGAGGGAGGCTGAGTTATACCTGCTGAGGAAGTGGCCCAGAATGTGCAAAAGGCAAAGTGCTGCATCCCCAAAGCGATCCTTCACTGAAATTAAAGAGAGACAAAACCTGTTACTTTGGCATAAGCCAATTAAAGAAAAGTGGAGAGGAGAATGTGGAGTATGGTGGGTAAATCATTCTTCATGGCTCTTACTCTGTCTATAGAACATTCATTTTTAATTTCCTTTGTAAAACAGCAGAACCCAATTGAATTGAGTGGATTGTTTTTTGTTTGCTTCCTCAAATTATTTTAATTCCCAAGTGAAGCATGTCTCAAAGCGCATGGCAGGAGCAACCTCCTAACATCCCATTCTGCCAAGATAGCTGTGTACTGTTTGTTAGTCCTATGGTTCATAAACTTTCCAAAGGCACAGTCATCCTGCTCCTTACAGGGAATCCATCCTGACACGAATGTCTGCTCACGTCAGGGGTTCGGAGGAAGTGGCAGGACTTTTGAAAGCTCAGACCTAAACAGGAAATGCTGCATTGTTTATGACTTCTATTGTTTCCCTGTTCTTATGTTCAAGTAGCGGAAGATGTAAGATAACCAGTGCTGAATTTGGATCCTGAGTGAATTCTAAGAAAAGGACTAGAGGGTGAACCTGTGAAATTCCAAGACCCTGGAGGAGTTTGCACGAATAAATGGTAACACCATAGGTCTCAATAGTGCAAGGTGAAAGTGTTTCCTGACAGATACTGAGCTCCCTCCATTTTGTTGGGAAGTTAAGGATCCTCAGTACCTCATTGAATCAGGCCCATAGTGTTATGTTAACATCAAAGGATTCTGAGGTTCAAGCGGGATAAGGACCCAAAAGAAACTATTTTGGGCTGGAAATCTCCTGAGAACCGACTCTCGTGAGCTTTTCAGCAACGGGGTCAAACAAAAAGATAAACTGCTTTTCACAGCATATTTCCATTTCAGAGCCAAAATCAGGAAACACAAAAAAAGGCACACAGACGTTCTTGTTTTAAGTTACGTAGGTTTATTGCGTGAAGGGAAAAGGCACTATGAGCCTGAAGTAAGATAAACCCAGGACAGGCAGGCACTGTATGAAGCCAGGTTGATTGTCTGTTTTAAAGTTACCTCAATTTTATCAACTATTAAAAAGCGTTAAAGCTTGATTCACATTTTAAGTAAAGTTTCAGCCTTGTTTTTACTTTATCCCAACTGGCTCTTCTGTCTCAAATGGTGCTCAAGTGTTCCACTCTAACAGCAGATAATCTTGCTGCAAGGCTGCCTGAGGCGAAGGGGAAATACACTCACATGAAAGGTAACTAATGGATAGGAACTAAAGTGCCCGTTTGAAACCCTTAAACACCAGCTCATCATGTGTTGACAGCAAGCTGCATTCCTGAAATGGCAAGGTGTAGATCAGTTCTTGTAATGCCAGGCTTGAGGTGTAAAAGATTTTGTGATTGCTCCTTACTTCAGGGTATGTCTACACTGGCAGAATTACAGCGCCACTCACTGTGGTCAGCACCTCTGTGAAAGGCTCAAGCAATCTTGTGTTGTAGCTACTACGCATGGTGAGATCAACGTCGCACTCCTCTTGCCTTTGTAGTTTAAGGAATAACTCCACTGCCACGCGTGACGTGTTAATCCGAGCGAGCAGCGTACTGGTCAACAATGCGGGATCCATTCCTGCAGGCCGAAGAGGCAGAGCGCGCAGTACGCAAACTGTTGAAAGATGGCGCCAAATGCAGACAAAAGCACAGGGATTGCTGGGATGCGAAGCAATGCATCAGCGGGGCATTGGGACAGGACCCAGAATGCCCCGCGACCACCTCCGCCTTCCCACAACAATTAGCGGCAGAAGAGGAAGAGATGCTCTGTGGGATAGCCGCCTGGAGTGCACTGCTCCGAATACTGCTGCAAGTGCCGCAAATGTGAACACGCTATTGCACAGGCAGCTGACAGCGTGAACACACAACAGCGGTTTCCCTTCAGCGCGCTCTGAGTGGAGCTGTAACTCTGCCAGTGTAGACATACCCTGTATCCCAAGCTGTGGTCCTGGCTTCTTCTAATTATCTGAATTTTAGAGAGTGGTAATTTTAGGCCATTCCTTGGATTTGGCGGTCCTAATATTTGGATAATATTCAGATCCCAGAGTCTGAGCATCACTTGTTTGGAATCATATTCTCTTGCACCTTCCCCCAGCATTCCTGGATTTTCCCCTGCTTCACATCAGAATTTTCCTCTCCCTTCCCTTGCTCCAAGATGCCTTAGAATATCTTAAAGATACTTTGCCTTTCCCCTCTCTTCCTGGGATCTGCAGGATGCTCCCCATTTCCATATTTCTGGGGTCTCAGAGACAGTTTGGCCCACTGCCATTCCTGAAAATGGTACGGTTTGGATCACTCATCTTTAGATGTAGGATCTATTACTCTCTCTCCTTCTGCCTTTTGGTTCATATAGCTCTCTGCAGAGCTGCCTGCATGAGAAGTTTAACTCCATTTGCTACGTGCAGTTAGAATGGCACCTGCTCTGGGATCGTCATGTTGTGATAAATGGAGCTCATCTGTAGTGAGGGTAATCCCCGTTAAAGAAAAACTGCGGGTGTCCTATTCTGAGTCAGCTGAACTGGATTCAGGCTCTGAATGGAGGGCAGAGCACACAGAGAGGATCTTAGAGTATCTTACTGTGAGAGCACCTGTACTCAACGTGTTTATAAAGGAAACAGTTTACTAGCCCCCAGTCAGGTGCCCGCTTCTTTTGTTTATTTCCCAATGCAGGCAGTGGCTGGTGAGTTTTGAATCTTCTGGTTTTATTAGGAGCAGGTGAACTAACTGATTTACTATCCTAAAAACAATGGTGGTGAGGCTGGAGAGCAAAAGAAGGGGCGAAACTAGATATTACTTTGCTTCCTCAGAGCACTGAGTATTTTAGGAGTAGACCTGTGTGAATCGCTGAGTTTTTAGTGTGTTGACAATTCCAAAAAATTGAAAGCAAAATCATTTCAGGTTGACCAAAACCAATTTTTTTTAAAATTTTTGATTAATTGAAAATTGGGGGGCAGAAATTGCTTTCGGTGGAATGACATTTTCATTGTACCAAAAATTAAAGGGTACATTTTGATTGCAAGCCTTTTTAATTTTTTTTTTATAAAAAATAAAACTAAAAGTAATTTCAAAACAAAAAGTTGTTTCAAACCGCAAAGTCGAAATGTTTTGTTTTGAAAATGTCAAAAGAAATGTTTAGACTTTTTAGATGTTTAGACGGAGAATATCTTATTGCCCTTATATAAATACATGGTATGCCCACATCTTGGATACTGCATACAGATGTGGTCTCCTCATCTCAAAAAAGATATACTGGCATTAAAAAGGTTCAGAGAAGGGAAACTAAAATGATTAGGGGTTTGGAACAGGTCCCATGTGTGGAGAGAGTAAAGAGGCTAGGACTTTTCAGCTTGGAAAAGAGAAGACTAAGGGGGGATATGATAGAGGTATATAAAATCATGAGTGGTGTGGAGAAAGTGAATAAGGAAAAGTCATTTACTTGTTCCATAATATAAGAACTAGGGGCCACCAAATGAAATTAATGGGCAGCTGGTTTAAAACAAATAAAAGGAAGTGTAGTTCTTCACACAGCGCACAGTCAACCTGTGGAACTCCTTGCCTGAGGAGGTTGTGAAAGCTAGGACTATAACAGGGTTTAAAAGAGAACTAGATAAATTCATGGGTGTTAAGTCCATTATTGCCTATTAGCTAGGATGGCTAAGGAATGGTGTCCCTAGCCTCTGTTTGTCAGAGGGTGGAGATGGATAGCAGGAGAGAGGTCACTTGATCATTACCTGTTCGGTTCACTCCTTCTGGGACACCTGGCATTGGCCACTGTCGGCAGACAGGATACTGGGCTGGATGGACCTTTGGTCTGACCCAGTATGGCCATTCTTATGTTCTTGTTCTTTTTTGGAATTTTTTAAAAGTTTTTTGACTGAAATAATTCACTGAATTCGACACAAACTGGTGAAATGTTTTAGTCAACCTGTATCTGCATTTTTTACTGAGAAAAGTTAATGTAGCAAAATTTCACCTAGCTCTAGTTAGGAGGATTGCTGGGGGGAAGGTGTCTGGGGGGGAAACAGTGAGCATAGGTTTCATGTTCCTGTAATATTTTAGTGGTGATAAAATATTCACTTGATGGGTGCTAAACATATCTTGGTGAGTTGCTTTTTCTCTCCTTATCTGACAATTGTCTAATTTTTTGTCTGTTAAGTGACTGAATAGTTTGTGCTCACGTAACCCAACAATCATCAGGCTTTGTTACATATTGATATAGGTTTCCTATTCTGCAAACAGATGACACAAGTGAAGCATTTCGTGTTAGCTACAGATGAGGAAAATGATATATAGACAAAGTAGATTGGAGACTTTATATTTATTTTGCCAGAGCATTTTCATGCAACTTTTCCCAGTCCTCAAACTTTCCTTTTAAATTCTGTTTCCAGCCAGCCCAGCTTTGAAAAACATGTTGTGCTAGGTACAGCTCTTGATTTCTGAAAGGCACAAAACAAAAAAATAAAATAAATAAACATCAGTGGCAAATATTGCTTTAGTGATTGCTCTCAGCAAATAGATGCTTCTCAGATTGGTGTCTCCAACTTGTGATGCCTTTCCATGACTCCTAATGCTTTCCCAAAGCCAAAATCCTTAATTGGTTCTATTGGCTGCCAGAGAGAACAAGCCGATCAGCGCTGATTAAAAATGCTGGAAGATCCAGTTGCAAAGTTAACCTACCATTCTGCTTCCTTTCTAATCCCTGTGTCCTAAAGTCAAGAGGATTGGATTGGCAGCTGTAAATGCCTTTTCTTGTCACTTGTGAAGTCTTGTCTTGTCTCATCTCCACATTCTTTCCAGTGGTCTACACACACAGTTGCACTGGATTAACTGAAGATGTGATGTTAAACTACTTTAACTAAACTGATGCTAAATTGTATGCTAAATTTCAGGGGCAAGCTAAAGCAATGTCTGCCAGGTTTAAACCAGTGTATGAGTTTCTGCTCATAACATTGCACTGGTTTAAATGAACCTGTTCAACATTATATCTCTAGTTAAACTGGTGTGGGTTCTCTGGGTAAGCTGTCTCTTTTCAACTGCCTTAAAAGGAGTCTCTGTGGAATTAACTAGGCCTAGTCTACACTTAAAATTTACACCGGCCTAGACATAGTGGTAAGGGGTGTGATTTTTTTTTTTTTTTAAATCCTAGCTATGCCAGGTCAAGCTGTCGTGTGGACATGCTAATATCGGCATAAAAGTGCTTTCCCCAGCATAGTTGATGTCTCTTGAAGAACTGGTGTAAACCATGCTCGTTCATACCCAGAGTGCTCCTCTTCCTGAGTGGAATATAAGCCATTGTTTATCTAGTCAAAAGTAACCTACAACTCCGACATATAGATATATTGGGCCAAAAGGATGACCATAATCCATTGACTGGAAGGCTTTGTTTTTTTTAAGTATAATATTTAGCTATTGGCAGATAAAGCAAGGCAGGTGGTTCCGGTGGATAGATCACTTTGATTCTAGGGACCTCAGTTCAGTGCCAATCACAACACCCTCTGCATCTGGTCAAAGCTTGTCTTCCAATTTCCCCTCACAACATGGCAGTGCTGCCTACACTTAATGTTTGACATCTAGTCTTTAACGTATACTTGTATCTATGGGAGGAATGGATGATAATACAGCCCTCTGTATTTCCTCAGAATTGCTGAGTGCCTGGTTTAAAGATGCTTCAGCAATACAGTGATTATTTCTTATAGTGACACTCTACAGTGGGTGAAGAAGTACAGCCATCTGGCTATAGTATTCTAGTGGTGGAGGTCTCAGGGCTGGATCATTCATACATGTAGGCTTAGAATTAAATTCCGTTGGCTGGAACATGGATGATCTTTTGGGTAAGGCATGGGACGGGAGAGGAGTGGTCAGAAGACTTGCATTCTGTTCCTGGTTCTGCTACAGACTTCCTGTCGCCTTGGGCATGTCTCTTAACCTTGCGGTTCCTCTATTTCCCCATTGATAAAATGGGTTGAATTCTGGTTTGTTTGTAAATAGCTTTGAGACACGTGAATGGAAGGTGTTAGCGATGGGCAAAATTATTTTAGTATCATTGTATTATTTGTGGGATTTCCTCCGTAGAAAATAGCGGTGGTTCCAAATGAGAGAGAAACAGTGTGTCTTTTCAGTCCTGAGAGGCTCCAGGGCATTTCCTGCTGCTCACTCTCTCCTCTCCTGGCAGCAACAGCAGTGCTGTTATACTCCTGGCAGTGGGACTGCTCAGCCGCCTTTTCACCAGTCAGTTTTGCACGTGGCATTGATTCAGAGAGAACCCAGTGGAAGGACAGCTATTTCAAACCTCGGTTTAGCCATTTCCCATTTGCCTGCCCCTGCTGCGTGGCTGAATGTATCAGGTACACCTGGGGAATACCTACTGAAGATGCTGCTGAATGTAATCGGTTCTCTCTCCCACATCGCTGACGTTCCATTTTCAGTAGATTGTCGTGGCACTGAGAACCACTTGCAATACCTTGATGCATTTCTACAGCATAGCGCCAGTCCCTGTGCATCGTGTTTTTCTGTGAACTTTTGTGATATGGGGTGAAAGCCGCAAAGGCTGTTGTTTTTGTTTTATGCTGTAAATCAGCTACTTGGCTGGATTTCACAGCAAGTTAATTGCCTTGGCTTCATATTTGTTTACTAAATATTTCGTTGTACAATGGACAGTTTCAACCACACTGAGTTTCGGAGGGCTTTTATATTCTAACTTCGCTGTGCTTTAGGGATTGACCCTTCTAATTAGGGTGGCTGTGTTTTGAGTGGTCAGCCAGACCAAACCAAACCTTCTTTAGCCACATAAAGAAGAGGTTGGCCAACTAAGAGAAGAAGGCCCTGTTATTAGTGTCCTCTTTTTCAAAGCCAGCTAAGAGTTTTTTTCCTCTCCTTTAGGACGTCACTGTTTCTTTCCTTTGTTTTGCTGTCCTCATTTATACAAATGTTTGACTGGCCCTCAGTGTTGCTTGATTGACTAATAACGCTGTTCCTCTCACTAATCCCTTTAAATTGTTCAGCTGGAAGTGCTCTGGAGTGTTTCTGAATGGACTGCTGAGTGGTGAGGAGTGCAGGGGCTGGAGAGATGGATTTACTGTAGAGTTGTTACCAGAGGTGATTGTTGGCGAAAAAAGCAACAAAAAACACGAAACTGTAAAATACTTTCAAAGCATTACAGACAAACTTGAAAAGGTTTTGCTTCCCCCCGCCTTTGGAAGCAAAGGAAAATCCCTTGTAGAGATCTTCTGAGTGGAGCAGCCTGGATCATTGTTCCAGCATCAGAACGAAACTTGGGCTGGTGTGTGTGTGTGTGTGTGTGTGTGTGTGTGTGTGTGTGTGTGTGTGTGTGTGTGTGTGTGTGTGTGTGTGTGTGTGTGTGTGTGTGTGTGTGTGTGTGTGTGTGTGTGTGTGTGTGTGTGTGTGTGTAATAAGAAGACATTGAATTCAACTCAGGTAGCTGTTCTTGTCCAAATCCACTGAACCTCCACAAAGGTTCACTGGTTTGACAGTAACAGGATATTGTGCTTAATGTTTCATGGTTTTACAGTTCACAAGGCCGGTTTAAAATATGTTTGTGGAACTAAGTAGCAGCAATTGTTGTTGAGCTCTCATCAGAGTACTGGATAGTTTCCACTGTTAATAATACCACTGCTAAATAAAGCAGAACCTTTTTTCCTCCAGCAGCCAAGAAGTTACAATGCTCGTATTGACAAACAACCTACAGAGTGTGGCTTTTTATAATCCTGCTGGAGGCGGGGGAGCAGAGGAGTGCATAAACCCATAGTGGGTTGCCTGCTGGGTTTGCTCTGTGATTGTGCTTGGTGAGGCTTTTCCTTTCTTGTTCTTTTTGGCTCTGACAGGTAAAGGAACAAGGGCAACTTGTGCGAAGCTCTGCTTCATTCTGCGTTATCTGCTTGTCCATCAGTCAAATATTAAATATTTAGTAGTTGGCAAACAGGTAGCTCTGCACTCTTTGAAGAAGCTAGTAAGAGGAAAATAAGCCAAAGGCACGTGTGGGTGTATTTATTTCAAAAGGAGATTTTGGTAAATAAGTTTTAAGGGGAAAAGCAAACATGTCTGAAGCCACATTTTCCTGATGTGTGTTTGAGATCAGAACCCGTGAATAACACATTTCTTGTCAAAAACACCATTCAGCATGCCGCTTCAGGTTTCTGATGGGATGTGTCTGGAGATGTGAAGTGTTTTTTTTAAATAATTTGGATGCAAGTATTGGGGCGTTAGTCTATAAATAATGTAATTATTTACATGCTTTTGAGTTTCTAAAGGTTAACTGAAAAGCCTTTGGACAGCTTCTGTGTGTTAATTTATTTACAATGTCCCAGATCAGTAACATCATGGATTCAGAGGCTTAAAATTACCACCAGACCATTTTTGTTTTGAAAACACTTGCAGTAGTGGAAAGCAGTTGAGTTTTTAGGGCCTAGCCTATCTCCCCTAGAATTCAGCAGGAATCTTTCCATTCACTTCAAATTTCTCTTGGGTTGAATCAAGCCCTTATTTACCAGACAAGAGTCAAGATTCAAGATTTTGCCTTTCCTCTCGAAAGAGTTGATTACATCAGATAAAAGAAAATGCAGTGTTGATGTTTTTTGGATGTCTTGCAATGCTTTACTCAGTCCTTGGTAGATAAATGAAGGAAAAACCGATTTGCAAATAATATGTGTTAATATTTAGTTCTTAATAGGTTCAAAATCGTCATACAGACTTCCACTGTTTAATGCCACCTGAATCATGGAAGTGTTGTGCATATTCTCTGCATTTCACAGAGAGGGAAACAGAAGTCAGTCAATCAGCATATATCAAGTTGCATTTTTTGCAAATTTCATGTCCTCACGAGGGTTCTGTTAATTATTTTGGCTCTTGAGCAGATTTTTAATGCTGTTGTCAAACGTGTCTATAATGTGAAAAGTCAGGATTTTAATAGTCATGCAAACTTCTAGAGCCTGCATAACCAGCCTAGAAATCTCATGGGAGCTGGTTCTCTTATGTTTATAGGCAGGCCAGAAATATTGTGCAAACAGCCTGGTATTGCAAGTACTAAGGGGTCTGGTCCCAGTCTAGAAGCACAGAAGTGTGTGAAAATGTAACAGAATGGAAAAATGTAACCGAACATTTTAGAAACATAAAGTTCTGTTCAGATTCATTTCTGGAGCAGGCAGAGGTCTGGCAGCATGTAGAGGAGAAAGTTCTTATTTTTTCTAACTGGTTTTGCTGTCTTCAGGGCTGGCTCCAGGGTTTTGGCTGCCCCAAGCAGCCTCCCCCCCCCCCCCCCCCCCCAAAAAAAAAAAGCCACGCTCGTGATCTGCGGCGGCAATTCGGCGGGAGGTCTGTTGCGCCCAGCGGGAGTGAGGGACCATCCGCCAAATTGCCGCCGAATACCTGGACGTGCCGCCCCTCTCTGGAGTGGCCACCCCAAGCACCTGCTTGCCAGGCTGGTGCCTGGAGCCAGCCCTGGCTGTCTTTAAGAACAAGCGGTGTGTGGATTACCCAAGCTTCTGCAGCATAATCCTCACTAATAACTGTCCTTCAGTGTTGGTGTTTTATACCGTTCCTACTATCCCCAGCAAATTCCAGGTGCACATAAAAAGGTGCCTTTCGTTCCCAAGTAGGTATTTAATGTTGCTCTGAATATTTCCAAAGTACTCGGACAACCCTCCAGGAATATGGTTAGAAAAGAAACACAAACAAGTTTCTGTCACTGGGTGATAAAGGCTCAAGTTTCCCTTGCAGACAGCAGTTGTATTTGAGTGGTACAGCTGGGAGGAATCCTACATCTCTTAATCCAGAGAAAAATGACTGAGTTTGAGTTTTGCAGGGAGATAGGGGCAGTAGCCTGTTAGCTTAAGATCTGACACTAATAAAAGAGAGATGTGGGAGAAACTGCCTGGTTATGCCACAGCGTCTAAGCTTTGTTACTAGCCATTCTAACTTTAGGCCCAATCATGTGAAGTGCTGAACGTCCCCTTCATGGTGCCGCATGTCCTCAGCTCCCATTGACTCCAGTGGGAACGGAGGACGCTGAGTGCCTCACATGGTCAGGTCCTTAATCATTACAGCACCAGTACAATAGCTGACTGTCAGTCCCAGCTCTAATCTTCCCCACAAGGATTTAAAGCGGATGATTACACTCAGCTGTGACCAATTGAAAGGGTGTTTTTTTGGTGTGCAAAACCTTAATGACTTTGGAAAATTTAGATTGGGATCCAGAGGGCATTTATAATGGTTTCTCTTTTGTTTGTGGTTTGTGAGCTGTGTGTTCAACCTAAACATTTTGCTCTCATAAACCATCTGTTGAAAGCCAGAATGTACGCACGGAGGTGAGTCGAATGATATTTGTATGGAGAGAGCAGGTCATTTTCCAAGCAATGAAAATATAATAAAGTCTGAAAATGGACCTCCTGGGGTCTCTCAGTGTAATTGGTACTAAGGAGAACTTGATGCATGAATGCCAAATGGAGGGAATTAGTCCTGAGTCCTTGAACCATTACATGGAGAATGCGACGGCTCCCAAAGTCAGGAAGTCAAAGGCCACTAGAAAATCACAAACCCTGACCCACCAAGCTGGCTTACCTGAACAGCAGATAATTAACAAAATAATACTATATACATTAAAAAAATAAAAGGATTCAGTACAGTTTGGGTAGAATAATCAGCTCTGGGGATGTGTATGAAACAGTGTCTGTATCAATGGAATCACATGATTATTGGTGGGGATCAAGCTTTAGATTAATTGTTTCAGAGGAAAAAATAAAACTCATCAAACCTTTGTTTATGTTTAGAAGTAAATCCAAATCAAACCCCAGGAAGGTCTAAAACATTTGGTTAACATTTATGATTTATTTCATTTCTTTTAGCTCCTAGAGGTTCAGATAGTTTGGGTGAGTATCCAAACTTCTGGGTGCTTATCAGATTTGAACCCAGACTCTATTGAGATTCACCAATGGCTGGATAGTGATGACAATTAGGGATGGGGAGTGAGGTACCCAGGCTCATAAGGATTCTGATGCTTTGGGAGCTGAGAGTTTGACTTTCATGTTACCTGAAACATTCTGTAATAATCTCCTCATGATCAGAATGAGCAGCACAGGCACAAAATAGTCAGGCCAGGATGACTTGAGCAGCTGGGTTGTGTCGTCTTTTTTTTGAAGC
This sequence comes from Malaclemys terrapin pileata, assembly GCF_027887155.1. Taxonomy (NCBI): domain Eukaryota; kingdom Metazoa; phylum Chordata; order Testudines; family Emydidae; genus Malaclemys; species Malaclemys terrapin. The sequence continues at coordinate 19,521,921 of NC_071523.1, read as the reverse complement.
TAATAGGAATTTTGGGGCTTGCTTCTGCCTCTCTTTAGAGAGCAGATATTTTCATGAGAACAGAGTGTTTGTTGCAAAACAGAGGACGGAATTTGTCTGTGACAAATCTGAGACTTAAAATTGGGGACAGCAAAAGGTCCACCAGGTGGGATTGCAATACAGGCAAAAAGCTCTGAAGCCCACTGAGGTCAGTGAGAGCCTTTCCACTAATCTATGTGGGCTTGGACCAGGCCAGTTAAAGGCTCTAATCTCCAGAGGTGAATCTGCCAGCTGTAGCTTTGTGCAGCCCTTCGTGGTTTCATAGATTCATAAATACAAAGACCAGAAGGGACCATTGTGATCATAGAACTTCCTGAAATAATTCCTAGAGCAGATCTTTTAGAAAAACATCTATTGTTGGATGGGGAATCCACCATGATCCTTGGTAAACTTACAATGGCTAATTACCCTCACTGTCAAAAATTTACACCTTATTTCCAGTCTTGAATTTGTCTAGCTTCAACTTCCAGCCACTAGATCGTGTTAGACCTTTCTCTGCTAGATCGAAGAGCCCATTGTTAAATATTTGTTCACCATGTAGATACTTACAGACTGTAATCAAGTCACCCCTTATCTTCTCTTTGTTAAGCTAAATAGATTGAGCTCTTTGAGTCTGTCACTACAAGGCATGTTTTCTAATCCTTTAATCATTCTCATGGTTCTTCTCTGAATTCTCTCCAATTTATCAACATCCTTCTTGAATTGTGGACACGAGAATTGGACACAGCACTCCAGCGGTTGTCACACCAGTCCGAAATACTGAGGTAAAGTAACCGCCGTACTGCTCCTTGAGATTTCCTTATTTACACATCCCAGGATTTCGTTAGCTTTTTTGACCACAGCATATTATTGGAAGCTCAAGTTTAGCCGATTATCCACTGTGATCTCCAAATCTTTTTCAGAGTCACTGCTTCCCAGGATGGAGTCCCCTGCCCTGTAAGTGTGGCCTACATTCTTTGTTCCCAGATTTAAATTTAGCCATATTAAAGTACATATTGTTCACTTGTGTCTGGATTACCAAAAAGATCTAGATCGCTCTGAATCAGTGACTTGTCGTCTTCATTATTTATCCCTCCCCTAATTTAGGTATCATCTGCAAACTTTATAAGTGATGGTTTTTATGTTTTTTCCAGGTCATTGATGATAATAAGAGTCAGGACACTTAATACATTTCTTGATTTAACCTCACTGGCTAGTAGCAAGTCTGCAAAGTATGTTAGTTGTTAAGGTTTGTGGAAGAGTCTATTTTTATCCTCTTTTGAAATAATATTAACGATAAGTACATTGTGTTTGTTTCTAGCATGCAAGAGTTGGAAGGGCTTTGATCTTCAAAATTTCTTGTCTCTCTGGATTAGGTAGATAAAATAAAATGCACTTCTTTCATTTAAAAAAAAACTATTAAAAAAAACACACCTATTTAATGCTCAGAAATGGTATTGGACTGACAGCCTTGAGACTGAAACCCTCTAGCCCTAGAGCAGATTCAGCAAGGGCAGTGGCAATGTAAGCTTTCTCCAGCGCATCTCCTACCAATTATGCCAGACCAGCCCTTTCTCCAGAGCATCCCTTCATCTCTGACCTGCAGTGTAGCTTAGACTCCATTCCCACTTTGTCTGTAGCAGATCTTCACAACAAGGAGACCAATTAGTGTCATTTATGGTGGTGACTGTTATTTATCTAATTCATGTACCTGCTGCCAAAACAAATACAAGAGATATGTTCTAAAAAGATTTTCGCTGGGAGCTCTGAAATGAGGCTTTAGCCTTAGAGTCCAGTTCGTAGTGGACAGGTGAACATATATTTGTTTTGGCAGCAGATACACAAATTAGATAAATAACGTTACTCAAAATGTTTAACTGATGTCTTTTGTGTCTTCTGAGGTATGCTGGGACCATTGTGCAGGCTGGGGATGAAATAATAAACCAGAGTAGACTTTTCACTTCAGTTTCCTAGAAGAGCTTATCTAGTTGCTTTGGGAATGTCAAGTAAATTCCGTCTTCAGATGTCTGTCCCTAACAGTTCCCCTGCTTTCTGATTGATCCCTGTTGTTGTTGAGTTGTTTTTGTTCTGTACCCCGCTGAGAATTTTCAAGTCTCTCAGCCTTTTTACATTATAGAAAAAAAGTGTCTTGAGAGAGTTTATTTCTCATGACCTTTAATTGGGAGTTATCTTCAAGAGACTTATGACAAGCCCCAGATCATCTCAAACTCATATTAGTATTAACCCTATAGCGGAGCTTGGTCAAAGTTGTGATGATGTTGCATTAGGATTGATAGGTCAGCAAAACATAACAAAATTCAAAACTACTCAAAATTCAAGTGCTTTTTTTTTTTTGCCTTTTGATTCAAATTGGAAAATGTGACCCATTCCAGTGAAAATAGACCCTTTTCTTAGTGAAATTAGGAAAGATTATTGAAGGAAAAAAGGGTAAATGTTAGCACACGCTTTGTGGAAATGGTCAGAATTGCCATGTTTAAGGATGATTTATGCACCGGTCCAAATGTCACAAAAGAAAGTATTACAGCTAATGTTTTTGCAGAGATGGATAGTCTAACACTGCTTTTTTCCTCAGGAGTGCGTTGCGGTTTTTAAGGCACCCAATTAGAAGGTGATTTTGTGCCAGTTCATATCACCTTTTAATTCTGTTTCTGAAACAATCAATCAGCTTCATCTCTATTATTTTTCATTGCGTTTAATCCTAACGCATTTTCTTCTCTCCTCCCATGCTCCCAGCATTAAAGGAGCATCAAATTAATAGAATAATTTAACATTTATTTTAAAGCAACTAATATAATAATTCAAGAAACTAATAATTGGGAATGTCAAAATATCTTTGAGATGCTGTGTGTTCCGGGAAGAGACATTGAAGATTCCAGTTTCCAGTGGTATAATTAATGAGGGGCATATGAGAAAATAGAACAATTTCTCCATATCCTTGAATCGAATTCAAGTGCTTGGCAGCTCTGTGCATTCCAGTGGCGCTCTGGAATTCCTTTACTGCAGAGGAGCCTTGCTATTCTGTGCAATATCAAGCCAGACTGAGTTGTTTGATAACAACTCCTTCAGAGAAGGAGCAGAAGCTTTCTCTGGCAACCATCGTAACCAGATCAACAGCTGGCACCAGCCAGAAAGAAAAACAATTTGTTACAATCATTTTTTTATTGCGTAACATCTGTTACCAAATGCCAATGAAAAATGATCTCTCAGGAAACAGGAATCCTGCTTATTCTGGTATCATTACATCAAGTTCAAATGTGAGGTTCAAGCTAGTATTATGAATTTGCCCTTGTACGTCTCTTTTCTTTGTGGGGGCTTTCCAACAGCTGTTGGTTTCACAACATTAATTAATTAATGTAAAGCCTCACAGGAATAGATGGGTGAATCAGTCTGGGTAAAACCAAAACCAAAAAAACATAGACTCGCCCTTCTAATCCACGCCTTTGCCTTTTCTTTTAAAACCAAACTCAAAAATCAACCTTGACTGAAGTTCTGCAGTGTTCCAGTAGTTTGTATTTTCACTTCCAGTTTCATGCTGAGACACGAGATGAAAGTGTTATAATATCCCCCAAAAGACTGTTCTTGCAGGATCTCCGGTTGGGTCTGGAAGCTGACCTAACCAGAAGTTCTTCTTCGAGTGATTGCTCATGTGTATTCCATAGTAGGTGTGCGTGCTCGCCATGTGCACCGGTGCCAGAAGTTTTTCCCTTAGCAGTACCCGTAGTGGGGTGGAGATGGTTGGTGAGCACCCAATGGCGGTTTCCCTCGGGACCAGGGGCCCGACTTGGGCGGTGCGCCCGGCACCGGAAGGACAAGGATGTCACACACTGCCTGTGCTGCCTCTGGCATTGAAGGTATCCTTACCAGAGGAGAGGCATGCGCAGACGGGACCGGACTACTCTGCTCCGTGCGAGTCGGAGGTCTAGGTCCCGATGGGGATTGTGGGCTGCCCAACTCGGGTCCGGCCTCACCCCTATCCTTGTCTCGGCGCCGTTGGGTCTTCCCTTGCTTCTTAGCAGGGGAGCGGTGTCGACTGGTCGATGGGCCCTCGCTCCACACCAAGGACGCGATGCCTGGCGCCGGGTCAGGTCGGCACACCGGTGCCAGGGCCAATGCCGACTCCATGAGTAGAGCTCGGAAACGGATATCTCGTTCACGCTTCGTCCGAGGCTTGAACGATTTGCAGATTTTGCAATGCTCACTTTCGTGAGTCTCGCCCAGACAGCGAAGACACTGAGAGTGTGGATCGCTTCTGGGCATGGAATTGCGACAGGAGTTGCATGACTTGAAGCCTGGAGCACGCGGCATGCCCCGAGCCAGGCCGCTAACTAGAGAAACTAACTACAGTCGAAGAATCGTACCACTAAGGCTAGAGAGCTACAGCTAGGCTGGAGCACAAAGTTCCGACTACCTTCACTGGCGGCAAGAAGGAACTGAGGGTGGGGGGAGCGCGCAGCGCCCCTTATAGCGTGATATAGTGGGGCTCCCCCACTATGGGTACTGCTAAGGGAAAAACTTTCGGCACTGGTGCACGTGGCGAGCACGCACACCTACTGTGGAATACACTTGAGCAACACCTATTGGAGAACGGCAGTTACGGAACAGGTAACTGTCCTTTTCTCTGTGTTCTAGGGGGGTGTCTGGCTAATTTTGGAGTTGGAGGAGATTCAGATGGTAATTATTGAAATTGAACCTTTTCAGATTTACCCAAAACTACTAGCAGCATCGCTTAAAGGTGGATATCATTACATCAGTATTACAGATGGCTAAAGTGATACACAGCGAGTGTTATTGATTAGTTGACAGCAGTCCATTCTGAGGAGGGACCTGCCTGTAAGCATCAGTACCTGTGGAGCATGAACTCATCTTCACCAATTAGCCTGGCTAAAATTCATCAGATAGAACTGCTGACCCCAGGCAAACTTAATTTCCCCAAACTGGAGACCTCAAATCCAACCCAACTGGATCACAGAAAATAGTAAGACATTCTGTACATTATTAGAATGAGAATGTTTTGGTGATTTGATTGAAATGTGGGATTTCGGATTTCTTTTGCGATAGCCAGTGGTCTATAATGAGTAAGTCTACCAAATGTCAGGTTTACCACTGCAAATGGGACTGGAATGTTTGACATTGGATAAGAAAGACTGATGCCCTTTGATGACCTTGAATGGATTGGCCAAAGGTCATATCTGGCCTTAGAGAAAGCGTGTACCACATTTTACCTCAATGGAAATGTGAAAATTAATTGCTGTTCAGTCAGTCTCCACATTACAAAGGCCTATATAATTTCATATGATTTATCTATCTAGCCCTAGAAGTGCACATGATGACAATAGACAAACCTGAGGCCCCAAATTGGACAATGAGTTAATGGCAGAACATCAGGCATCTTGATTCCCCCGTCCTCTATCCCATGCCGCCTCACAGAATTAGTGCTTTGTGGAGCTAATTTCAGGGTGGGTTTGTTAATTCTTCTTTATAATGCTGGCCATTTAGTGCCCATGCCTCAAAGAATAATAGAATCCTTAGGAAACTAGGTCAAATTTCTGCAATAGGCTATATGGTGGGGGTGGCTGGAGTCATGGTTTTTTTTCACCTGGCTGAGGAGTGGAGTCAGAATGCTAGCAAGACAAAAGGAGGTGCGCCCAGCATTTTCGCCAGCAGAAACAGTTAGAGATTGAATGGCGTATCCTATCAGCATTTGCTATTTATGGGGTGAGGTTTTCCAGTCTCAGCTGCATTAATTTCCTCCCAGACACCCAACTGCATGCTTAACTTTATGGGACCACTGTTTCTTGTGGTCTGACGTACACACACGTGCACATGAACTGCATGCAATTATGCAGACTTTTTTCTTTGCGTAGTTTAACATTTGTGGGGCCTCTGAACCCACTTTAGTTATTCCCATTGGCTGCAGTGACACCTGCTAGGCTCTCAGTTGGCAAAAGCCAGCCAAGGAACTGTTTTGAATGCCAACAGGTGTTTCTGATTTATGGGAATGCTCAGAAACTGGCTTTCTTTCCATCTCCGGGGCAAATAAAAACAAAACTGAGATCTGGAAACTCTCCATTTGACACCAGAACAGCAAGCTGCGCTGTGCATGAATGCCAAGAAATCAAAATAAGGCCCTCTTCCGACTCTGACAGACCTATGGATTAGATTCCTGTGCTGCTCTCCTTCAGTAATTGCCTTAAAAATACATTTTTGCTTTACATCCCTTTTGTTTTGGAACAAATAGTTCAAGGCTTTTATAGCAGCTGGCTTTGCCTATCAGTTCTCCTGTGTTGCTGTCTGTTGCTCAGGCCTGTAACCTGGATGTCATCTTCAATTCTTTCTAGGTCTTCAAGTCAGTGCTATAAGTCCTTGCAGATTTTTCTGCATAACCTTTTTAAGATGTGGCTTTTCCTATCAATCAACCCACCTAAAACTCTCTTCCAGGCTATCATCTTGTCTCTCGATTACTACGATATCCTTTTCTCTGGCCTTGACAAATGCAATGTTGCCCTGCTCAGGTCCATTCAGAATGCTGCTGCAAAAATAATTTCCCGAGCCTCTCATTTTACTGTGGCACCCCTCTCTTTTCATCCCTCTATTGGCTCCCCCTTCTCTATTGCATCGCGCACACGCACTGCTTGTCTCCGCTTTCAAGGCCCTTCATGAACTATCCCGGTCCCACCTGTTTTCTCTGAGAGGTCAGCGCCTACCTCTGATCAGCCCATGATGTCAGCCTCCACCTCCCACTTCTTAAATGTTCAAATATGCCCCTTTACGCATTCTCCCGTGCTGCCCCCCCCACAGGGGAGGAGCTCTCCATAAACATCTGCAAAGTTACCGCCTTCAAATCCCTCCTTGAAATACTCCTTTGCCGGGATGTCTATAGAACAGGGGTCGACAACCTTTCAGAAGTGGTGTGCCGAGTCTTCATTTATTCACTCTGATTTAAGGTTTCACGTGCCAGTAATACATTTTAACGTTTTAGAAGGTCTCTTTCTATAAGTCTGTTATATATAACTAAACTATTGTTGTATGTAAAGTAAATAAGGTTTTTAAAAATTTTAAGAAGCTTCATTTAAAATTAAATTAAAATGCAGAGCCCCCCGGACTGGTGGCAAGGACCCGGGCAGTGTGAGGGCCACTGAAAATCAGCTCGCGTGCCGCCTTTGGCACATGTGCCATAAGTTGCCTCCCCGTGCTATAAAACTTGACCATGGGTAGGCCACTGGTGCTCTGATACCACTGCCCATCATGCTGACCAATATTGTCTGATTGTTTCCTTGTGCTCCCTCATCAGTCTCTCTGTATCTGTCAGTCGTCTCTTGTCTGGTGCTTAGCTTGTAAGCTCTTTGGGGGCAGGGACAGTCGTTTTGAACAGCACCTAGCTGTACAATGGGATCCTGCTCCATGAGGAGGGCTCCTGGCGCTGTGGTAATACAAGGAACAAATAATAATGTCAGTCCGGATCTCTGGGCAGGCAGGTCCAGTAAATGTTTGCTTGTGTAACCTTAACTGGGTTTCAGCTTTTCCCTGAGTGAAGTGCCCTTTTCATGCTCTCCACCCTACTGTGTGTTTGCATTTTTAAAACCGATAGTAATAAAATTCTGCCTTTCTCTGTTGCCTTCAATCCAAGATTCTCAAAGTGCACTGCTGGATTAAGCCTTACAGCATGGATTCGAGATAAGGAAGTAGTAATATTCCGCATTTTATAAATGGGGAAACTGAGGCCCTGATATTTAAGTGGCTTGCCCAAATTAGCATGACCATTCTGATTCCTACTCTAATCAGCCAGGGCCGGCTCCAGGCACCACCCCAGCAAGCAGGTGCTTGGGGCGGCCAAGGGGAAGGGGCGGCACGTCCGGCTGTTTGGCGGCAATTCGGCGGGGGGGGGTTCCTCTTGGAGGGAAGCACCTGCTGCCGAATTCCCGCCAAAGAAGAAAGCGGCGCGGTGGAGCTGCCGCCGGAGTGCCGCCAACCGCAATTGCGATCGCGGCTTTTTTTTTTTTCCCGCCGCTTGGCGCGGCGAAAACCCTGGAGCCAGTCCTGTAATCAGCAGAGATCCAAGTGCCAACATACCACAATGCTGTATAATAAGGGTGACGGGCAAGTGCTGTGCTCGGCCCTTTTGCTGTTTGAACAAAACAATGAGCAATGGATAAAGGGAAAGGGAGGATCCTGAGCGGTTAAAGTGCAGCCTCCAGTTACTGCCCTTGCCCTCAGAATGCCATTGTGTTCTGTGAGCTGCATTGGGATTCAGTGCAGCACGTGCTGAGGTAATGGACGCCACGTGGGTATAATTAGAAGATCACTTTTCTACTGGCTCGCAATTGTCTGTCACTTTCTAAACTGTATATTTGCTATTGCGGCCATGTCCGTTCCGGTACATTATAAATTGTCTTTTTAGCTGCCTATGATGTCGCTGTACATTTTATGATACAAATCACATTGCGAATGGCACAGGTGACTCTGAGATATGGTTCCTTTTATGTCATGGGTGACTTAGTAGGGTGAATTAGCCCTGGGTTATTTTGCCTAGAAGTTGTTATGAGTGACACTTGTTTGATGGCTTATATGAGCTTTGCTATTAACCTCTATCTGGTCGCCTTGTTGGCAGGCTCAGCAGAGGGGTCAAGGAATAAATAGATCAGGGAAGCTGAATTTCCCTGTCACATCTAGTGGTTGGTCCTGCCAGTGGAAGTGTATTAGGCCTTGTTTGCCTTAGGCTTATCTCTGAAATTCTCCATTTTGCTAACACCAGTGCATCTCTACTAATGGGGACACTATTGTAGAGACACAGTACTGGAAGCTGCTTGGTATTACTATCACTGTCTTTTGTAGATCTGGTGTGAGTAGGCAACCCCGTGCTTAAAACACTGGAAGCCGCCTGGAGCCCTGTCTAACTTGGTGCTCCTACCATTGCTGCCGTGGCAAAGCTGCAAAGAGGGGAAAACCGTATTCTGTAGATACTCTCTTAGAAGGACGGTGCTCAGGAAAGCTTGCTTTACTTTCAAGGGTTGGAAATGTGGCGCCTTTCCTTGTCACTACATGGACTGTAAAACAGCATTGGAAATCTTTTCAGGTGCATTGTGAGAAAAGCCAGTCTTGTCATGCACATAAGGTATGTGCTGGTACCATCACTTCTGCTCTCTCAGGTGGTCTCCTAAGAACTGGAAGGACTCCTAGGGTTCCATTCATGCTAATATTCTGTGGAATAGTATATCTAGTTTATGTCATTGCTCCAATTATCTCATGCTGCATTCCACTCTTTATGTTCTTTTCCACCCAAGGTTCAAGTACTGCAGGTCTGTGGAGAACTTTATTTAACATTAAATTTAAAGTCTTGAGTTTCAAGTGTGTTGAAATGCTTTTCCAAAAGGACACATGGAATTGCTGGACAGGAAATGGCCACTTGGCTTATCAGGGTTGTCCCCTTCTTTAGCTTCCATGTGGACTAAATGTAATAACAATATTTGTGTGACCGGCTGACTTCCAGTTAATACACTAAAATGGTAAAAGTCACGAGTGTGTTTAGCTTATGCCACAGAGATGATGAGCTCATAAGAACATTTTGTAACCACAGATCAGCCTCTGGGTCATGTCTCATATATGCAAGCGACAGCACTATCAAGCTTGCTAATCCCTTGTCACTTGTGACACTGTCTTTTTCACCCAGCCACAGCATTTGTTCTTTCACGACCCTCACTTACACAGTGACAGGGTCCATGGCAGAGGGCCAAAACAAAATTCCCTTCCAGCACTGAGTGGCCCTCACAGCAGTATTGCAGTCTGTCCCTCTGAACATGTCGTTAGTCTATGATGCCAGTTTCTTCCTTTCCCCAGAGACTGAGGGTGGGACTCTTGGGCTGCAGATTGCTGTGCTGATGTGGTGTAACTGATTTCCTGTCACTCACTGCAGCAATTTCCTTATCCTGGTTTAGGGACCATCCCTGAAACAAATCTGGAATAGCTTCCCAGAGATAAGTCTGCTCAGAAATACACCTTGCAACATCTCTTAGTCACTCACGCTTCGTTGCTTCAGCTTTTGATTATTACAGCTTATGTACAACATAAAAATCTATAGCAAAGCACACAATAAAAATACACAATAAAGCATATAATCCATCACTCCACAGATACTGCAGTTTTGGCAGGTCCTGTAACAGCTGCACTGGAACGAGGTTTCTAACATTTGAATGCGTTACTGGTATGCTCCACAAGGCTACATTACAGGTCTGTCTCATCTTACGCCGGGGTTCTGTTCCGCGGTTAGCGCGTAAAGCGAAAACCGCATAGAGTCAAAATTACATTGAGTTCAATGGCGGGCGGAATCGCCCGCACTACAGGTACAGTATTAAAATTGTTAGTTTCCTCTTTTTTTGGTTTTTGTTTATGCTGACTGCGTAAAGCTGAAATCGTGCATGTTAAATGCGTGTAAGATGTGACAGACCTGTATATTATTCCTATGCATAAATACATGTCTGTTCAAGCTAATATCACATCGGCACCAACTCCTAACGCATTTGCCCCAGGTAGTCAGCTAAGAGGGATCTTTCTCTTCCCAGTATTTTTTTAGTGTTGTGTGAACCCCCCCCTCCCCAAGTGGAATTTGAGTTATTTTAGGACAGCTTGTCAGACAAATCCTCAGCTGGTGTAAGTTGGCCTCACTAACTCAGTGGAGCTATGCAGATTTATACTGTCTGAGAATCTAGCCATGTATGCTTGTCCAAACTACCCAAACCTTTTGCGTCTCCAGAATGGATGCTGTAATTCCAGAGGACAGGCTTTCGAGGGACAGGGTGGGTACTGCTTGTATTCTTTCAGGATAAAAACACCTTTTCTCAGAGTATTTTGGCTCTTCAGTTTTTGTTTCTGTATGGGGAGATGCGAAAAATAATTTTTAAGGTATATACATTTTTAAATGCTCCCAAGAAGATCTGGTTCCGGATCAGTTTGAGAGTTGGGAGAAAGTTTGCAGAGTTTCCCATTTTCTCTGGAGATTGCCCATCCCTAGTTCTAACCTGTGCAAGGCGTGCACTCAGCCAGTGTTCCCTTTAAAAGTTCCTAGAAGGCTGAGAACAAAAGTGAGATGTTTTGCCTGACACCCAGGGCCAGATTTTCAGTTAGGCATCTGGGTTTGTAAAGCTGGTCCCAGTCTGTGATAGCTGAAGTCTCTGTTACCATGGTAAATATGTAGTATCTAAGGGGAGAATGGATCTGAGATAGCTTTTAACACTCGTTTTATCTTCCGGCTGCACTATATGGAAACAGTTGGTTCATTCCTTGCGCTCTGGCACCAATGATTGGCACATAAATAAAAGGAATGGCAAGTGGCAAGCAGCTCTGCAGTGATCGCTGTTTCATGTCTGCTGTGTAGAGCAGTAATTGACAGAGGACCTTACTAGTAAAAGAACCCCAGTTGCGGCTGGTGACATTTAAAGTGGGGAGGCAAAACTGACCTATAACGGCTCCTCAGAGCCAGTGGGTGAAGATAATTTTATCTGATTTTACAGCCGGGGGCACTGTCCACCTTCTCCTCTGTCCCCGTCCTCATGCTTTGGAGAGCTGCCCTTGCACCGCACAGTATAGGAACTGCTCTAGAAAGAAAAGCTATTGTTTCCTTTCATCTTTTCTAGTTGCTTTGATATATAACTTTGTTTTAATATTCAGGGACTTGACATGTCAAGTATACACAGCAGTCTGCACATTGAAGCCTATACAATAGATCCTACTGGCACTCCGTGACTGACTTATCAGAAAGTGATTAGGCCTCGGCTACACTTGCGAGTTACAGCACAATAAAGCAGCCCCAGGTGCCCTAGCTCGCTCCTCGTCCACACTGGCAAGGCACGTAGAGCGCTCTGACTCCGCAGCAACGGCGAGTGGAATAACGTTTGCTGCGCCCCCGCTGGAGCGCCGCGGTGCCAGTGTGGACGAGGTGTTGCGTTACTGCACTGTGATCAGCCTCCGGAAATGTCCCATAATCCCCTTAAGTCAAGTGGCCACTCTTGACATTGTTGTGAAATCGGCTGCAGGAATGCGGAAATGCCCTTTCAAAGCTCCCTTTCGAAGAAGCTGGCTGCTTATCAGCTCTCAGAAAAGTAAACATTTACTGTTTGCTTTGAGTGAGTGAGAGAGAGGCGGGGCGGGGGGGAAGAGGAGGGTCTGAACTTACAAGACAGCATGCTGACACACTCTCAGCACCCCAAAAACCCACTCTCTCTCCTCCCACATACACACAACACACTCTCTGTCACACTCCACCCCACCCTTACATTTGAAAAACACGTTGCAGTCACTTGCATGCTGGGATAGCTGCCCATAATGCACCACTCCCAATGCCGCTACAAGTGCTGCAAATGTGGCCACGCCAGTGCGCTTGAAGCTGTCAGTGTGGACAGACTGCAGTGCTTTCCCTACTGCGCTCTATGAAGGCTGGTTTAACTCACAGCGCTCTACATCTGCAAGCGTAGCCATGCCCTTAGTTACCTTGCAAGGATGTGTTTTAGTCATCCCTGTGGTATTACAGTCACTTGTAAAGTGCTGTGAGCTGCCTCTATGTAACTAATATATTTGCACTTAATTTCAGCTGTTTAAGTTTTTCACAATTTGAATTGGAAAATCTGAAGTTTAAAGTGCATTCAGCAGGATGGAACTTTGTTCTTTCACTTGTTTTCTTTTTTTTTTTTTTTTTTTTAAGTAGCAATGACCCTTTCATCAGAGGGAAAAGGAAGGGTGTATAAATGCCTTTTGTAGCTTGGCAATAAATTTGCTGAGGACAACATAAAACGCGCCCATAAAATGTTCTTTAAACAATATTGCTGTTTTTCAGTAGCAATGCAATGTTTCATCCCACTGTTAATTGCCTAATACAAGTTATTGTACAAACAAGTCATTTGCTTTTGCAACTGTTTCCATTTATTTTCACGGGGGAGGGAGGGTTGTTTAGTTTTTTATTTTTGTTTGTTTTACTCAGAGTCTCACCGGATATTTCCCCTTTTGGGGTTTCGGTAATGTTGAACTCAATTATATCGTAGACAAAGAGACTGGAAGGAAACCATGGTTATCTAGGAACATACCAATCATTCAAATGAACAGTGTGCTCCTTGAGGTGGCATGCAAACCTAAAAAGATGCAGTGTTTGGATTTACTTTGAATAAACACCCCAAAGTTGTGCTGCTTCTCCAAACTTTCTAGACTGCTAGACCTTCTAGTCTTCTTGGGTTGGAAATCTGGCATCCTTGAGCTGTCTGGCCCTTTCCTTGCCACTTGTAAGTTTTAGTTAGTCTTTCTCTCGATATTTCAGCACTTCTTGTTCTGTTCTCAGTCAGAAAATAGAAGTATAGGTTTGTTGGCGGTAGGGATGGGGAAACAGCCTATGGCCAAACATTTCAGAACCTTAAAATGGCTTTGGTAAGTTCCCTTCAAAAAATGGGCATTGTTCATGTCGTTTCTTATGTATGAGTTTTGACCCATCCCAGAAAAACTTTTAAACTATCAATCTTATTCTTTCAGTCAGTACATCCTTAATTTTTTGGGTAAGTATCTCAGGAAGATTACTACTAAAAGAATTCAGGTCCCATTTGTGCTTAATTTTTGTTATTGTGATTACTTGCGACTATGTTGTCAGGTCTTTATTACCCAGGGCCATGCACTAGAGCCTCCATTAAAGCTACAAGGAGTCTGGTGGCACCTTAAAGACTAACAGATTTATTTGGGCATAAGCTTTCGTGAGTAAAAACCTCACTTCTTCGGATGCAATCTGAAAAACTTATGCCCAAATAAATCTGTTAGTCTTTAAGGTGCCACCAGACTCCTTGTTGTTTTTGTAGATACAGACTAACACGGCTACCCCCTGATACTTGACTCCATTAAAGCTCAGAGCTGAGAAAATATCATATTCTTACTGGCATGGGAGTAGGGTGTTTAACTTCCATAGACCCCTTTTGAAAGTCCCAATCTAGAAAGCTCAAACATGTATACCTGGAGGAGCTTAATATATCTACTTCTTGAGAATACATGGTTTAGTCACTGTAAACCGCTATCAGGGAATCTGTCAGCTCATTGATTCTGGCTTGACAGGGATTGGGCAAGAAGCAGCTGTAAATTATCAAGAAAAGAAGGTTCGGCAAATGGGCTTTTAATGGGTGTTTATGTACAGGATCAAAGAAAAAGAGAAACAAGTGAAGGGCTTTATTATGGCCAATCAGTTCTGCTCTGGTGTTTACCTGGTGTACTCTTCTACTGATCTTGTCTGTCACCCTGAGAAACAAAATGGTTTGCTCTTACAGGTACGAGATGACAAGTTTGTATTGTGCAGGGATGCAGAAAAATACATCCATTGTTTTAAAAAGGGAGGCCAGGAGTTAGCTTTCTTGTCCAAAACTCCATTGCCCTTCACAAGTTATTTGCAAAGTTTGTTTATGTAGATATAATCCATTAAAACCCCCAACCACAAGATATATTTCTGTAACAAACATTCCCTGGAGGGTTGTGGGTGTGAGTTTGCTTTTGTTTTTAAACAAAAAGCAAAGGGTTTTTGCTGTTCACATTCTTAGAGGTATGTAGAGATTCATAGATAGTTAAACACAATATGTGTAAGTGCCTTCTCTTGGGGGGGAAAGCCAAAGCCAATAACTGAGATACCGTTGTAGCGTACGTCTACACAGAAGCTGGGAGGAACGATTAACAGCGAGGGTAGACATCTACTCAAGCCAGTGCGCTGAAAAGAACAGTGTGGCTGCAGCAATGGGGGCAGTGGCTCTGGCTAGCAGTGTAAATATGTACCGATGGGGTCAGCCCCAGCCACCGCCTTTCCTACCCTGGCTACACTTCTACGTTTAGCATACTAGCTGGAGCAGAGCTAGCGCATGGCTGTCTACCCGCACTGGGAATCACACCTCCCAGCTACTGGGTGGACATACCCATAGACTCATATTCTTTAATGAAAGGCAAGTGCTGTGTACTAGGACCTTTCTAGGGAGCCTTCCTGATAATGATTTGACCTGCCAGTGCCTTCTGTTCTTGACTCTGGCTCTCCAGAGTTAGGTCCCCATACTCTTGTCTGAGGTTTCAGCAGGTGCCTGTCAGAATGTTTGCACGTCGAACTCACTGGAGTCTTTGCACATGACATGTCGTAAGTTCATGCTGCCTGCAGGTGGGAAGACGACAACCATCTTGCACTAAAAGGCGACCCGTGCCTGCCGGTAGTGGGGTAGGGGTGGGGGCGGAGTGAGGGCAGGGGCTTCAGCAGTGTTACTGAGCATGCTCAGGCCATGTGAGCATGGTCAGTACAAGCCAAGCAGCATATCGGGGGTGGGGTGGGGGGCAACCCTGCCACATCCCCTCCCTTGCGCGTCCCCCACCCCACTCTACTCCTGGAGTGCCCAGTCTGGTCTCAGGTCTCCAGCCGTCACCTCTCTCTGGGCAGGAAACCTTGTCCCACTCCCTGCACAGTTCCCTGCCTTATGCTGGGATATTTTTAAATTCTTTGTTGGTGATTGTTATTTTTTTTCCCTTTAAATAAAAACTGAAGCCAAAAGATTTGTGGCTTTTCATTTTTTTCCTTCGTCCCCTCCCCTACTTTGTCTCCTCCCTCCAGAGTGACAAAAGAGGGTGAAAAAAAAACAACAGCCACTAAACTTTTAGTAAAAACCTATTCCTTTTCAAACCGTGTAGAACGAAAAGTATTTGGTCACTTAAAAAAAAAAAAGTTGAATCTTCAGTATTTTTTGATCAGTGTATTTCAGCAACTTGCATGGGAAACGGCAATTTAAAAAAAAATCTGTCCTCTTCTCTCTGGGGTGTGTGTGTGTGTGTGTGTGTGTGTGTGTGTGTGTATTGGTAAACATGTATGTGTTCTTTTTCTTCTGAATATTTTGCGACTGGTTCCACTCTCATGCTTAGCACTAATTACTGCGGAGTCAATAAAGTTACCTGCGTGAAAGTGAGAGGAGAATCAGGCACTTTGGTTCTTTTATCTTGGGTTGACTTCCGTTTGTTTAACTGAAATTATCCTGACAAAACTAGAATTGGTGCCTAATATTCTGTAACAGTGATTTTCACAGATCAGTAATAATAATGCTTTGCATTTGTATAGCAACATTCAATCTGAAGATCTCAAAACAGTTTACAAATGCTAATGAATTGAGCCTCACAACCAGAAGGCCTTTAAGCTGTGAAGCAGGCAAGTCTTTTGATATCATTTTGCAAATGGAGAAATTGAAGCAGAGAGGTTAAATGATTTGCCCAAATAACACAACAAATCTATGGCGAATCTGGAATCCAGATCTTTTCCATCACAGTCTTGGGTTTTAGCCATTTGATGCTGTTACTGTGATATTGGAAATGAGTGAATTGGTTCAGATGAAATAACTCAGCTGAAACTTTTTGCAAAGTACTATTTGAACCCTGAAGATTGGCATCCTATGACAGTGTTTTTAATATTACTCCATGAACCTGCCATCTAGATTCATTTGGGTTCTCATCCTACTCTCCCCGACATCAATGGCAAAACTCCCATTGCCTTCATTGGCGCAGGATCAGGGCTGCCCTGCCAGAATTGGCACAATTCTCTGTTTTGCTTTTGTCAGTGCAGACTATATAAATAATGAGAATGCTGACCCTCACTTAACTGGTTTGTCTTCTTTCCAAACAGGGGGCCCAACTGGGTCCCATTGCCAAATAGTTTATTTTTGAGCTGTCGGAACATTTTCAACAAAATGTCATCTTTGCGGAGATTTCGATGGGAAGGTTTCTGAGGTCCAGAGAGAGATATCTTAAAAATGGACATTTCAACACACATCTATTTTGTGAACACATTCCAAGGCTCAGAGTTTATTCCAGTGAGAAACAAAAACAAATTGTGAAAGTTGTCACAAAACAGAGTACCGGTAGTTGTCCTCTGACCAGCTCTATTTATTGTATTACATTTTGATGGCGAAATGCGGCTGAAGAATCTTCATAAAAAATGGGCAGATAAATGCAAAGAGCTCTGAGCCTGGCACCAGAATTTCCTGGTTTGGCTGCTCTGTCCAGCTGCAACTTTGATTCAGCTTTAAAAGTATCACTTGAGTTAAAATGGGTAAGTCAGCTTGGACCAGAGAGAGTTAGCTCCTCTTTTATCTTCTTGTATGTTCTTTTTACTACTTTTCTCTTTGTTATTAACAATATAGTTTGGTCAGTCAATAGCACATCTAGCTTCAGAACAAGGAGAAGAAAGATGTAGCAATGATTCTGAAAACTTGGTGGAGGATTTAATGTAACAGGAGCCTCTTCTGCAGAAGCATGTTTAACTCAAAATTAGGCATAGTTAAGAAGGAAATTTCTTTGGCAGGATATTGGCAAAACCTTCCCGAGACTGTGCGCTGTTAAGACCCAGGATAATCCATGAAGAGAAGCAGAGGAAGCACCGTACTTCAACAATTTAAAAACTAAACTGGATAAGCCCCTAGACAGGGAACAAACTTGCACTGGAAGTCAATGAGTTAGTTCTTTTTGAAACTTCTTGTTTTTTTATGACAAGTTTTGTTATGACAAGTGAATCTCAAAATTGAGAGGTCCTCTTCAATTTGGATAAGAACTTGTAGGTTTAGATGCTTCTCCCAAAGCCTTGGGATTGCAAAATTGCACTGGAAATCTCACAAGAACTTGTTCTCTCAAAGATTTCCAGCATTGACTACTTTTAGTTGTGCCAGAAATGCCACAGGAACACACTTCCTCCCAGGGTGTTTTGGCACTTCTGGTCCCAAACTGCTTGAATTGCAAAGCAAAGAAGGCTGAAGGATGGTTTTATTTGAAACAATAGTCCCACCCCTTACCTGACCAACATGTACTAATTCTCTGCTGTTTAATTCAGTGCCTCATTATCTTTCTCCTGCTGCCCAAGTTCTCCGGACATCTAGGGCAAAATTTTCAATATGGGCATGAAGCAACTGCCTAGACCTGAGCAGCCTGTTTTGCTGCCTCTTTTTCCTTCTCTGATGAGCCTTTTGAAGTGAGGGCTAATTGAATGGTCAGATCTTATTAGAGGGAAGAGGATGAACAAGACTTAGGCAGGCCTGGGGGGGGCCTATAAAATCTTCGTTACTGACAGACACTGCTAATTACGCCAAAGAAGCCCCATCTCTGTAGTCTGTGGAAAAAACACAGTCTGTCCGGAGGTAATGTTGAGGCTGTCACTTGTGTTCCACTAGATTTTAGGGCAGGTATTGTGGTTCTTTCTCTAATCACATAGTTCAGAGCTTGCTACATGTGCACGGCAGACTTCTTTACAAGGGCTCGGGGTGAGTGAAAGGGAGCGGGGTGAGTGAACCAGTTTTTCAAAATGTAAAAGAAATGTCCCTCTGTTTGTTTGGATTCATGAAGCTTAAAGGGGGGTGGGGAGGGAGTTGCCTGCTATATATACCTTCTACAGCAATGTTTAGTGTCACCAGTTTTGTGGCATTGTTGCTGTTTTAGAAAGGCTCTTCTTTCCAGTTTGAATAGATTTGCAGAAGCAGGTTTTTTATATTCCTTCCTGGTTTTAGTTAAAATTAGCTGTGAAACTTCCCTGTGATTCCTTGTGAAAACCAGAGTGATTTGCTTTTTTGAGGTGGTCGAACACCAAACTTCTGGGCCTGAAGGTTGTGTAACCCTTCTGCCAGGTGGAGCTGGCAGCAGCCAGGGACGGGTTCCTTTCCATTGATACAACACAGAACTGTCTCGAGCCCCCACCCAGTAACCTGGGAAAATTACACACCACCTCTGGGTGCCTTGGAGAGGCAATACTTCCCCACTTGCAAGCACAGAGTCTGAGTATAGAAAAGAAACTTTTTAATAAAAGGAGGGAAGTAACTTGTCGTTAATTTGGGAAAACACCACAAACAGGGTTCAGAAACATAAACCATGAGCAAAAGACCCACCCCTATGTAAGTTGGGCAGTGTCCTTTTCCCCTCAGGTTCTTAAGTCCAGCAACCCCAAAGTCCCTTTCACATCCCCAACCTGTCTCTGCACCCCACTCACAGTTGCTGTCCTTTGTCAGTGCAGACCCAGGGTTCAGAAGTGCATCTGCAGCGTTCACCTCTCACCCTGGATGGAGGAGGAAGGGCAAAGAGGCACCGTACTCTTTCCACTGCTCAGGCATTCGCTCGCCGCCCCCTCTGCCAGCCACCCTGCCAGCGGATGGCCACGTCTTTCTGCCAGCTGATCCCGCCGGTCGCCCTGCTGGCCACTCCCGCCTCGCCTCTCCACCAGCTGCCGTGCCTCTCCACCTCACCAGCCACTCGTTCGCCAGCTGACTGTCAGTCACCTTCTGCTTCTGTGACCGCAGCACATCCGTCTCTTAATCATTTTCAGTGCTTTGCAGGCTGAGCAAAAACACTGTCCCATTTCAAGTGATTTCAGCTCTGTGATTTTTTTTTTAGGTCTTAACAGGCAGGACAGAAACATAGTCCTACCACAACTGGTGTGTGCTCTGATTGAGCATTTAAAATAATGAAGAGGCTCCTAAAGAAGCCTATTTAGCTCATTCTTTGAACAGCGTGTGTGGGGAAGACAGGTTAAACCAGTCCAGGGAGGACCCGTCAGGGAGGGTCCACAACTCCCGGCTGGGATACCTGTTCCCACCCCTCTTACTTTCACAGGACTCTGGCATTCGAGCCTCTGGCTTAACGAGGTTCTTTCAACTGAGGGTGACCCCCTCGTTTGGGACAGGTTAAGCACAGTCCTGCTTCCCTGTTTTCCTACAATAATTACAACATCGGTAACAGCATTTCACTACCCCTGCATTCAGTATTAGTGATTTGTAACACAACACCAGCCAAAGTTGAGTACTGTGAGCAAAGCACGCTCTATCTGCTGGATATCTAAGCCAAGCAGGAGCAAACTGTAGTTACATCAACAAACCCAGTCTCTCCCCCACCCAGCTAGCTGTCAGGGAAGAATTCAGTCAGCCCCTGCTTACAATTGAATGGGGGGCAAGCTTTCCACAGTTGTATCTTGAAAAGCATATATGGTGTGAAAACCATGGTAAGGAATGAGGGTATAAGGGCATAACTGCTCATGAAGGATAGATCTAACTGACTCTGATGGTCTGTAGTACTGTTAATGAGATCTTACATCTTTCAAAGTGCTTCTTATCGTCCCATATCCCCAAGTACATTGGAAATTTTACATATCAAGTTTTCACTTCATTCACATTTGAAATGCAACCATTGATGCAACAGGCTGTACTCAGAGATGGAATTTAGGTTGGAAGTTGGTCGGTTCACTGCGATTATCACCCCTCTGCTTTCATGTGCCCCGTGGTCTATAATGACCATGAATAGTCAGGGTCTCAGATTTATGTCTCATCCACAGGGCAGATTAGTTGTATTTTTTTGAGGTGTTGTAAATAGCATAGTGGGATGTTTTGACTGCACTGAAGAAATGTGATATTTCCACAGCATCCCACTGTGGAACGTTTGCCAGCGTTGTTTGTGGTAGGCCAGGAAGGGAGAGCTGAGAAGCAGCTAGTTAATATCTAGGTAGGAATTGCCTAGACATGTTACACTTCCAAATTTAAGGATGAACCTAGAAGGATTTTTATTTAAGGGTGGCTTGTTTACAGCTACTCAAAGGAAGAAGCATGGTTCACCAGGTGAGACTGAGTCTTGAGGTGCTACGTGTATTCCTGTGTGTGTGAAGTCTGATTCCACTTTCCCTAGAACTGGAAAGTATTGAGCAAAACCTGGAGAAGGATAAATGAGAAGATCTGGGCCTGAAGGATCTAGTGCTGACGGTGCTTGCCTCTGAACATGTGGTACAAGCAGTATGCTACTAATGATCTAGGGCACTGGTGTACAGCAGCACTCCTGGGTCTCCCTCCTGTGGGGTCATTTATAAACCATTCATTCTCTCGACAGCTGTGGCAATGTATGAAACCACTCTGAGCAAAGCAGCCCTGTCTAGTGCATCGAAAAATCCTTCCCTTTTCTTGGCAGAGTACTGCACTCTACTCATCCAAGAGGCTTGTTAATGCATCTGAGTGCACATGTAGGACTATGTTCCATTTGCTGCCATTGCCTATTAGATTATGAATTGGAATTGTTAAGAGAGCAGCCAACCTCCAGGTCATGGCTTTATGTCAGACAAGCAAAGAATGGGAAAGTTGCTTTTTGGTCTCTTGAACAAATTGGAGGTTTGAGAGACAATTTGGGCACCATTTGCAGATGGGTGTCTGGACTAAATACTTTAAATGTCTCTAGGGGGGAGGGATAGCTCAGTGGTTTGAGCATTGGCCTGCTAAACCCAGCGTTGTGAGTTTAATCCTTGAGGGGGCCACCTAGGGATCTGGGGCAAAATCAGTACTTGGTCCTGCTAGTGAAGGCAGGGGGCTGGACTTGATGACCTTTCAAGGTCCCTTCCAGTTTTATGAGATACGTATATCTCCATATATTCCTTTGTGTAAAGAACAAATTTTGTAATTGTAACCAAGGTTCTTTTTCAGGTATGTTTCTGTGTGAATCCTGGACTGGGTGAGCATGCCCCTCTTGCATGCCAGATCAGAATCTTTGGAGGTGGGAGGGTGCCATGATTGGGGGAGGGAAGCAGGTTTGTGGGACAAGGAGAGAAATATGAGAGACCGAGAAACTGGAGCAAGTCCATGGAAATCAGGAAGCCAGTTTTCAGATTTAACTTGTAGATGGATAGTTCACCTGTCATAGTGATGGGGGCATGAATAGGAGGTCGGTGACATAATATAGGTAGGAATGGGTAGGAAAACGGTGATAGAAATAATAGAAAGTCAGTAGTGATTATGTAGGGTAGGGAAGGGATCAATGGGAAGTCGTGGATGGTGCTGGTGACTGATGGGAAGCTAAGCCACTGGAGGGTGACATGACATCAATAAATTGCAGATGTTATGAATACATTTGTCCTGCATAGAGCAAGAACATTTCATGAGCATCTTTGTCAACCCCATTCTCTCATCCCTTAATAGAAGATCTTCAGCAGCCTGGAGTTATTTGTATGGAAGCATTTTCAAGCTCTGTGTAACTACTTTCTCTCTGACAGATGTGCCTTCTCCCAGAGCCTTCACACAATCTAAACCAAATAACTCGTGCTAGTCTGGACAGGTACTTACATACATCCCAGTGGTGAAGGAGGGATTCCAAACAGCCTTTAGCTTCTTCCTTTGCCTTTCTCTTTCTTAGGGACTAGTAAACCTGCTGCTCCCTGTCACTGGGAGATGGGTTTCTTGGTCACTAATTGTTGCTGAGGTTGATTAGGAGGACATTTTTTTGTTCCTCTGTTAATTATTTCCTCCCTTGAGCAGATGTTTCTGGAAGCAGTGAAGGGTTCTTCATGCTCCGAGGCTGCAGGAAAGAGCCAGATGAGATGAACCTGCTTTTAGGATTTAAGAAGAGGTCACAGACATTATTTTGAATCTCTACTAAGCCAGGAAGCCTCTGCAAAGCACCTGGCTATAGCCTCATTGAAACCATAATTGTATTGTCATAGAAGAAACAGTCCAGCTGGGGAACTTGAGGACCAAAATGATCCTTGAGTCACCCGCATGAATGGTGAAAATAGATAGACAATATCTAATGTGAAATGTTGCAGTACTAAAGAGGTCTGTTGAAACGTTCAAGTAGTAGGCTTCCCAGGCAGAGGGTAAACAATTAATAGGCTCTTGAGAATAGTGCTGGAAAGGGCCTACTTTTGGAATGTGCTCAGATTCTGGTATTTGTATTTGCATTTCCACTCTTTGTGCTATTTGTATATGTGTTCTGAGCTTTTCAAATGCACAGGGAGCCATTTGTGGTTCCAAAACAACAGGGGATCTGATCTGATGATATTTTTTCTCTTTGGTAGAGAATATGGAATTTCTAGATTTCATATTATTTCAGACCCATAAATGGCTCCTTTGGGAGGGCAGTGGAAGACACACACACACACACACCCACCCACCCACCCACCCACCCCAGGATACTGGAGTTTATTTGGGTAACCTGAATATCTATCTCCTTTAAAACCAAAAAAAGACTCAGACTTCACACTCTCCCTGAGAGCATTTAGAAGAGAATGTTTGGCCTCTTTAAAATTTCTGTCTTCACAGCATAGTGTACAACCTCCAGGAGCAGAGTTAAGGAGACATGGGAAGCTTATGGCCAGTATGGGGCAAATCACTTCTTTGAGACTGGAGTCATACAAATTGAAGGTTAATTTGAGAGCTGATACCACCGTATATACTTTTCCTTAAAAACTCTGCAATGTGTTAAACCTACAATTTTCCTGAATCAGTCTAGTAAATTCAGAAACAGTAATCCCTATAAACTTGTTCTGTGATACTGCTTAAGTATAATTTGGCTGTATTGAATATTTACATTTGTAGGGAAATTTAACAGAAGCCAAAAATGGTAATTTATTCTTTTCAGAAAAGCTGTTTAAGGCCTCTCTCTCTCTCTCTCTCTCTTTTATCTATATATATAAAAAATCTCCAGGATATATATCCAGTATGTGTGGAGATTATATCCATGTGATAAACTGAATTTATTACTCAACTTTGACCACCATACCTGAACTCTGCACACTAATCCAGCTCCACTGGGACTTTTTCTAACATTCCAGAACTCTGAGCAGATTCAAACAGATGCTTTTTTTTTTTTTAATCAGCCTGCCAGAAAAATGCTTCTTTTCCCCTCCCAAATATAGAATTTCCCTTCCCCCTGAAACACTACTCTGGTCTGACTCTTAGGGTGAACAGCATTCAGTCCTGCACCAGTTAAACATTTAAGAACAAAGTTTTTTCCCTGCAGGCTAAAAATGGGATTTTTTTTTTAACCATTAGAAAGTCAGGAATCTTCCTTTCCAATGAGATACAAAATACTTACTTAATCAGGAAAGTTTCTGAGATATGGAACCATAAAATCCCAACATTATTGAATTAGCATGAGCATAAGATAAATTTCTACAGTGATCTAATTATAATTTTTTTCTCTCTGATCATGATATTTGGACACACACACAGCTAACAGAGGAAGTAGGATGATTATACAAGGCGTCAGGTGATCTGGATTCTGTTCCATCTCTGCTGTACACTGAGCCCAAAATTTTCAAAAGCGGCCACTGACTTTGCATGTCTCATTTTCAGAGCGGGGAGGGGGGGAAGGGGAGGCTGAATTTGGGCTTGATTTTTCAGAAGTACTGAGCACCCGTAACTTCAGCTGACGACAATGGGAGCTCTAGGTAATCAGCATCTCTGAAAATCAGCCTCAGGGTGCCTTAAGCTGGACACCCAAAGTCAGTGGTCACTTCTGAAAATTTTGGTCTTATTTTATGACCAAAATCATTTGGGGCTTGATATTCAGAGGTGCTGAGCACCCACAGCTCTGACTCGGACTCCAGTTGTAGCTGTGTGTGTTCAGCACCCCTGAAATTCAGGCCACTAACTTTTCATCCCCACTTTTTCAGGAGGGGCTTGGTGTTTAGGGTTAATTCACCAACTATTCTAAACTGCTATGAGATTTAGAAATGCATATAAAGTGAGTGTCTATAAATTGATTATATGAATCAATAGGGCCCATAGCAATTGCAATTTGAGTAGAGTTGATCCCTTGGCCGCTATTTCTTCAAGCATGGGGGCAGTGGAGTTGAGATGTTGTCAGTCAGATTTCAGGTAAACTGATGAGGCCACACTGCATCTGCCCTCCCCCCTCTGTTTATGCCCACTCAATTTTTCCCCACCTTTTAAAAGATGTTATTTATTCATCTTTGA
Organism: Malaclemys terrapin pileata; assembly: GCF_027887155.1. Lineage (NCBI taxonomy): Eukaryota > Metazoa > Chordata > Testudines > Emydidae > Malaclemys > Malaclemys terrapin. Next base: position 19,497,154 of record NC_071523.1, on the reverse strand, counting down.
TTCCTAGTCTGACAGTCTCTTGGAATCTGATTCAGAATTCCAACAGCAAGCAGGGAATTGAAAAACAAACTTACTGCACAGTAGTTTGGATGCTAAACTACTGTTGTCCCTAATGCTTATTCAGTCTTTATTGGGACAAATACTGAGATCCTTACTGAGGCAAAATTCCTTAGCCCACTCAGTAGATTCAATGGAAGATTGCCTGAGTAACAACTTTAGGGTTTGTCCTGTTACTTATAGTTACAGCTTCTTCGTATTTGTATTGTAGAAGCACATAGAGGACCCGCCTGGAGATCAAGGCCCCTTTGTGCTAGGCGCTGTACACACACATAATGAATTGATGCTTCTAGCTTCAGCAAGGTTATAAGAGACAACAGGTGGATACAACAACCAGATGGGGAGCACAAAGTGACAGCAAAAGGGTTACAATTAGTGTAATTAGTAACAGTCACAGCTTCTACAGTCAGGGGGAAAGATCTGCATGGAATTTTTGAGCACAGAGTTTGGCGCTGGGAATGTCTGCTGGCATTCGAGTTGTGAAGCTAGTTTATCCTGCTGCTTTTTAATGAGCATAGCTTGGCGTACTGCCTGGTACAGCCTGTGTGTTCATTCTGTGTCTCTTCCTCTCTTTGCAGACGTCACCAGTATATCTTAAATCTGCAGTGTTGTTTATATACTTAATTAGTTAAGCTTGGATGAACTGATCATTAGGGAATAACATCAGGCACAAACCCAATGATGCTGGGTGTTTTACTTTGTACTCCTGAATGTTGGGCTAAAAAGGAGAGGGGGGAAAAACATGTCTATTTTGATAACTGTCTTTATTAATCATGATCTCCGTTTTCTGCTCCTCTCCTCCCAAAAACCTTCACATCATCCGTGATTGCTGCTTTACAGGAGCAACTGGTAATTTATCATTCCTGTCTCTGGCAACCGCATGACAGCATATTCGCTTGTTATGCCCCAAAAGGGTGGCGTTTAATCTGTCTTTCCACATTCTCTGACTATTTGAAATCTCTTTTAAAAATAATTGTCTGCTAAACTTATTTACTATCCACTGCTGATATCAGATGCTCCAAAGTCCTCACTAGGAACAAGGCAGCAAACTCAGTCCATGCACTCTGGAAACAGTCTTCTTTCCATCCAAGATAGGAGGATCTAAAATGCTGAATGCTTTGGCCCTGTTTGGTTTCCATCCAAAACTTCAGATGTTTATCTGAAGATCTTTGGCTTAGAAATATTGCACCAGTACTTCCCATGTTCAGACACATTGGAAATGCCAAGAGGATAAACTTCTTCATAGCATTTGTATCCTTGGTCCTAGTCTGAATCGTGAAATTTGGAAGTTAACCTAACTTTTCCAGCATCGGGAAAGGTTTAAACATCAATCAGGGTTTTGGGCAGAAGTTCAGGTCTGTTAGTTTTTTTCCAATTCCAAGACAGTTTGTGTATCTCTAATTTCTGTCATGATTTTCCTTCCAGTCTGACATCAAACTTTACCTTTCCAGGTCACATTTGAGTAGCTTTTCAAACACCTCTGAGATATTTGGCCTTTTCTCATTTCTCCTTCATCATAATCCCTTTGATCCATTTTTGGTAAATAGCAGCTGGCTATCACAAGCCCAATGATGTGTCTGCTAGAAAACCCCCAAATGAAGGATTAGATGTGGGGATTAGGGTGAGAGGATCTGCAGCGTCTCTAAGAACATGGGGATGGTATTTTGTAAACAATGGACTTCTAATGTGTTCCCAGGGTGAATTTCATTCCCTTTTGTGACGCTGACTCTTGGAGCAGGAGTTATTGCTGTTGAGGTCTTTGGAGATATTTTCAGTGTAATTTAGGTCTGTCAGCCTGTCTGTCACATTTCTAGTGTGACAATCACTGTTGTGTCCAAGTACCAACAATACTTTGCTTTCTACCCAAGAATCCTCAGGTGGTTAAAATTAATATAATAATAATAAAACCTGGCAGCAGCTGTGAAGTAGGTAAGTGCTATCACCCCCATTTAGTAGTGGGGGAAACTGAGGTGACATGACACAGCAAAGTCACATCACATGTATAGCAGAGGCAAGACTAGAATTCACATCTGCTGGTTCTCCTATTCTTTTGCCTTAACCACAAGACCATTCTTCCCCCGTTTTGTCTATTCCTTTTGTGCACATCCTCTTAGCAAAATTGACCATTTCCATAACTTTTAAGCAAGGAAATCCAGGCCATGCTGCATGTTGTTCAAAACCCTTGAATATGTCAGTACCCTGTTCTATTACAAGAGCAGACAGGGTTGGTGGAAAGGCACTGTTGTGTACACCAGAACAATACCCAAGTGTCACTTGGCATAGAAGCCAAGCGGGTGCCCCCTTTAAAGTAGTTTTCTTTAACGGTGGTTCCTGTTAAGGTTAAGAGACGCGTTTGTATTGAGTCTCTGCCGGTGAATATGCTGCTTAAGGTCAATCACAGCAGGGGCTGAAGTGGATGTTCAAAACATTTTCAGAGTTTGTCTATGATGTTTGGCTGTTACTTTTGTCTGGTCATTTCTCTGGCTCATCTGTTTAGACTGTAGGCTTCTGAGGGCATGGACTGCCTTTATTCTGTGTCTGTACAGTTCCTAGCATAATGACCCCAACCCAGGCCTCTAGGTGCTACTACTGTGTTATATCAGTAATAAGGGGTCACTGCCCACAGAGAAGTAAGAAAAGTAGTTTTGGCATGGAAATGTTTAGTCTTTCACTGCAGCAGCTGTGGGACCATTTTATCTATAAAATATCTTGATTTCCTTTGGCAAAGAGAACCTGAAGAAGCAAGATGCTCTCCAAAGACTTCTCTGTGGGCTAGTTCAGTCTTTCTGTCTGCCATAGAAATACGATGGCATAAAAACAGGAGGAGCCAAGGACAACAGAACAGAGAGGGATTTTATGAAATAAGGCCAACATGAGATGCAATATCTTGCCATATCCGCACATGCATTGGATACACTCTATCTGACCATTCCAGGAAACTACAGCATTTTCAATGGCATTCTGTACCACACAGACCATGATCGAGCTCATCTAAGTATATTCTCGTCAAGGCCCATGATTTTTCTTAGAAACTTCTGGGAGGTGCTGCATGGGATGGATGTTTTGTTGAGTCTCTGTTGTTTGCAGGTTAGAGGGAGGCAGGCTGGGTTTGTCTGTGTACTTGGTGTAGTCCCTGGAAAGGCAGCGAGTTATAAATGTTTAGCCTGATAAGAGCATTTGAAAGGGGGGAAATGGTAAGCTTGAAAGAGTAAAAATAAAATCACATTTATTATGTAAACATATCTGGTCATATCCTGATGAAGTTATCCAGACAGAGCTTAACTGCGCAATAGTTTTGTCTGCCGCATTCATACTACAATGGATTCTTTTTATAATACGCTTTGGCCTAAAAACAGTTTCCTTAACAATTGTCTCATCCCATCTCCATTTATTTAAAAAAAGACCATCCAGTACTGTGAAAAGGAAATACCAAACTTCCAGATAGATCCTTGTGTATCTGTTATATTTACACTTGTTATCCAAAATCCCTAAACTGGGGGTGGGAATAGCAATACATACATTTTTTTGAGGGTGTTTACTTTGTACATTTGTATATGGACATTTAGCAAGGGAGAGTCCATTTTAAACATCTGTAAAGATGTGGACTAAGCCCTTACCATTTTTAAAAATAGCAATATAAAAATGAATACATTTCCGGACATGCCATTTCAAGGGCTCTTGATTACAAACTGGAATATTTTGAAATTATGCACTTTTAAAAAGTCAGGTTGCTGGCGTCCTTTTAAAGCTGGTTTATGAGAGCCCAAAGAAGGAACTGCGTGAGGGTAAAACTCCGCCGACCTCAGAGAGTGAGACTGTTGCTGTGCCTCTAAATGGGGCAGCACCAAACTCAGCCCAGGAAGACGGGAGCTAAGCATTCTCTTGGCTGTCCCCAGCTGTCTGTGGGCAGTAGCACCACCCAGCATCCCTTCAGTGTTATGTATGGGCCATGTCCCTGCCCTCCTTACCTTTGATACACTCCTCCCAGCAGGACACCCCCTATGATGGGGCTTGTACCCGGGGCCTCAGAGGACAGCATACACTACCTTACACAAAGCTTGCACCAGGGGGAATTCTGTCCTGGCTAGATCCAAGGCCCTAGTGGACATTTTATTTTGCAATAGCGTAAAAGGGCCATAATGGTGGAGGAGAGAATCCTATGGCTTCACACCCCGAAGTTTTCAAACCGACTCTGTTTTATCTTCTTTAAATCTAGGTAAAACCACAATCATTGCCTGGTGTCTAGGGCAGCCAGTCAATTGTCCCTGGGATTACTCGGGATACATTTTTTGAATATTAGGAATACCTATCAATCAAATCAGCCTAAGATTCAAATAGGTAAAGAAACCCTTAATGGAGACATTTGTATAGTTTCTAGTTGGGTGGCAAACTTTTCATACAGGTCTAGAGAAGAATCAGCAGAACTATAGTACTATGGAGCAGCACACCCTTGGCTGGTCAGTTTTTTAAAATTTTCAAGGACTCGAAAATATCTTCTCTCTTCCCTTCTCAGAGTGCATGCACCAAATCCAACCCTGTGCAAATGCCTCCAGCACCAATGCAATTACATTAGGGCAAAAGTTAACCCCAGGCATTTTGGCATAAAAGGCATCAGCTTTTTTTTTTTTTTTTTTTTTTTTTTTTTAAAGATTATCACAACTGCTTTTCATTGGAATCATATTATAAAAAAAGTGCCCTATAGACTAGATATACAGTAAAGGATAGTAGCTCTAATTCTCAAGACACTGCAGCTTCTCTCCAGTGCATCTGTTTTCATAGAGATATGCTGTAGTAATTTGAGTTTTAGAAAATAATTATGCAATGTTTCATCTTAGAATTAAATTAATTCAGTTCATTAGCACTAAAACAGCATAATTACTTTGATAAATTCATTATTATTTAAAGGCAGAGGGAAATCACTCTCTGTTCTGCTTGAGAAACTAGACCTTGAGGGTTGATTCCCATTTTGAATCACATACCACACCTAACAGAGGGGTAGCCGTGTTAGTCTGAATCTGTAAAAAGCAACAGAGGGTCCTGTGGCACCTTTAAGACTAACAGAAGTATTGGGATCATAAGCTTTCGTGGGTGAATGCCCACTTCGTTAGACGCAAGACTTCTGAGGTGCGGGGATTGTGTTGTGAGACTCCCTACCCCGTTCACATGAACATAGATCATGAACCAGCATTTGGTCACGTTAATCCTGTTACATCATAAATCTCCAAAAAACAGCACTCCTGAAACTGTCATTCAGCGAGAGATGATCTCTTCCTACAGTTTGCCAGAACACAGAGGTATCATTCAGCAATGTTATTAATTACACAGCAGTTGAGCATTAAAAAGTTAATTGGGGTTGGACTACTATGTTTCAGACATTCTTGCATGTTTATAGTTACTACATTGATTAAATTGACTTGAGTATGTTAAATAATCATGGGTTATTTTTTTTATTAGCAGTGTAATAGTTCTAGTGCTCTACTAAATGTAAGTTTTCTGTATTTCTAGCCTGTAAATAGAAGTGTTACCTAATTTGCATAACTACTTTTTCTTTATCCTTTATGAGCCGTGTGTCCAGTCCTAGCAGGTTTGAATATTACCACTAGCAGCAAATGATTCCTACAGGGAAATTAAAAGGTCAGATCTTTACAGTGGGTATAGAAAGTAGTTTGTATGCAGCAAATAATTAATCTGCTGCAGGTGGTAATGAAAGATCTTAGGGTGGCAGTTCACTTACAGGGCTGTCGCATCTTACACGCATTTAACATGAGTGATTTCAACTTTACACAGTCGGCAAAAACAAAAAAAACAAAAAACAAAAAAAAAAGAAGAGAAAAACAGTTTTAATACTATACCTGTAGTGCGGGCGATTTCGCCCACCATTGAACTCAATGGGGTTTTGGCTATACGTGGTTTTCGCTTTACGCGCTAACCGCGGAACGGAACCCCTGCGTAAGAAGAGACAGACCTGTACTATGAATTTAAAAGGATGAGATGTTTGTATGAGTAAAAATGGCTACAGAGAAAGTAGCACAAGTTAGATATTATGAGGGCTACCAATTCATGTTTTAGGGCATAAAAGTCCCCTATTATTGTATTGTACTACTGGATGCATTATAGAGGAGTTTAACTTCCTGTGAAGCATCAACCCATGGTCACTCTCAGGAAAAAGTTACTGGAGAAGATGGAACTGTGACTGAATGATGGCCTTTTGCATTGTGGCCAGGCTCATGCTCCTAAGAACCTTCTGTCTGTAGGATTAATCTGGCACATGGCTGCTCCCACGTCATACGAGCTAGTTGAGACTTCTGTGTCTGGTAGCACTTTTAGCACGTCTCAGTGATGTGCTATGATTCAGTTGGGTTTAGTATTTAAGTTGATTTGTTTAACTGACATGATTTCATGGGGGAAGCATGGGGAAAGGATACTGTCTTGCTGTTTCCTGTCTGCAGCAGGAAGCAGCAGGCAGGTCAGTGCAGGTGTTTCTGCTTCTGCAGGTGGATTGTGGCTCTGCCATTTCCTCGTCTGGCCTGGTCTCAGGCCGGCATCTCATTAAATGCAAAGAGATATTGCAGGATTATGTTCTCAGCGGAAACTGTCTGGGTTATCTAGAAACGACGGTCTGTCTTAGTTGAATGTGTTTTCTCTGTCTCCCTTTATCATGTTGTCATGTAATGCAAACACTTATAAACAAGTAAAGGGACTATTTCATAGGAATACAAAGCGCTGGCACATTGATTATCATTGCATCCTCTGTTTAGGGCATGCCATGGGATGCTGCATAAATCAGTAGGATTTGGCAGGAGCGTTGTCTCTGGTACTAGTACACAGGTAGGGTCCAGTTCTCCTCGCTTATAACAGTATAAATCAAAAGCAACACAATTGGAGTGAGTGGAGTTACACCTGTGTAACACCGAGGATGAGTGAGTTGGGATGAAGAAGTGGAAGGATAGAGGCACTGTACTGGAATGAGGGTAAGGTCTCAGTTCCTCATCTATGAAATGGAGATATTTAATACTTCCTTTCTCCCATTCTTTGACTGTCTTGTCTGTTTAAATGGTAAGCTCTTTGGGGGCAGGAACTGCCTTTTGCTCTGGTATGTACAGTCCCTAGCACAACCAGGCCCTGATCTCAGTTGGGATCTCTAGGCACTACTGTAATAAAAATAATAATAATTTGAACCAGGCCTGCAGTCCACAAAAAAGGAGGGAAAAGAGCATCTCCATTAACACAGTCTGAAACTTAGACTCCTGCCCCAGAAACATCCAGAGATCAGTTTTGTACATGAACACGTAGAGGACGCCACAAGAGTTAATAGCATACAATTCTTTAATGTTAAGTGTTCACACACCTCTGCACTTCCTGGTTCTGGCTGGAACAAACAGTGAAGAATTACAGTCCTATGAGAGAGCCAGCTCTGGCAAGTTCCCAGAGAGACTTGGGAAAAAACACCAAAACTGGACCCTGGGACCGTTCATTTTGTAGTTATTTTGTGTGAATATTATGGAAACACTATGAAGTAGAATAACTGGGACAATAAAATAAACTTGATGATTTGAGTTCATAGATTCTAAGGCCAGAAGGGACCATTGTTATCATCTGGTCTGACCTCCTGTATAACACAGGCCAGAGAACTTCCCAAAATAATTCCTAGAACAGAGCTTTTAGAAAAACAACCAACCTTCATTTAAAAGTTATCAGTGATGGAGATTCCACCATGACCCTTGATAAATTGTTCCAATGGTTAATTACCCTCATCAAAAATGTATGCCTTATTTCCTGTCTGACTTCCAAGAGGTTTCTGTGAAACTTCCTTCAGTTTTGTTTTCTGTGATTTCGAATCTCCAACTTGTAGCTTTGCTGACAATAACCTAACAAAAGCCGTACTAGCTATTACTTAACGTGTGTGTGTTAAAATGCTGCATTTTTAATAGCCCGTAATTTTCTTTGTCTGCTTTTTCAACGTCTTTTTCTAATGTAATAAAGCAACTACTTTTTACTAAAGATTACTTATATGAAATAAAATGCCATTTTAAAGCCTTTTTGGGAAACATAGAAATAACATGTATGTTGGTGTATGCAGTGTAAAGGTTCATTAACCAGTCATCTCTTTTGCAGGCTGTGCCTTTTTTAGGCAGGTTTCCTGGCTTTTCCCAGCATGCTGCCCCTGCTCTGTTTGATTCACTCTGCTCCCTACTTTGCCCATGAGTTACAGGTAGGAGTCAAGCATTGATTTGAAAGTTAGTGGTTGAAGTTACTCACTGAATCTCTCCAGGGATACGGGTCACAGAAATACATGGAGAATAATTCATTCCAAATCTCATACCTAGTTATGGAGGTGATCCTATCACTGGACTCTTGTTTCCTAAAGCAGAAAAATGTTTTGTGCTGGACCCAGGTCTGTCCTATGGAGCTAGAAGCTGCAGCTGAAGATTTATCACCTTTGCAGATGAGCCTGTATTTATAGACATCTTCACATATTCAAGCTGAGTGTGTGGAAGGTGCAGTGTGTGTGTGCACACGCGTGAGGGGATGATTACTAGGGGTGAAATCCTGGCTCCATTGAAGTCTATAGAAAACTCCCATTAACTTAATGGGGCCAAGATTTCACCCTTGTTGAGCAGGAAGCTGATCTATTTCTTTTTATTAGATTGATCTTTTGCAGCTTATTGCACCCTTGTTTATTATTAAAAACAGAGATTACATTACCGTTTATTCCATTCTCTGTTGTGTTCAGCTGCTTATACCACTCCCATCTCGATGGTAGCTGGGCACCTACCTCTTATATAGGTACTTTTCATCCACAGACCTCAGTATGCTTCTCAAGGGAAGGTAATTCTTGATGTTACAGCGTGTTCTTACATAAATAAATCTTTCACCCTATGTGATGGTTACTGGGGGATGTAGGACTGTGGTCCTTGTTACCCTCTGCCTCTGCAAGAAGGAGCCTTTCTTGTGGTACCTGGATGTCCGCTTCATAACACCGCCAGCCTTTCAGCCACTTGGGCGCTCTCCTCTGGGCTATGGCAACCCTAACTTCACCTTGCAGGTTAGCAGTACGTGCACCCCAACCCATGAGTCCCTTTGAATTGTTCCCCTGTAATATCCAGCCCCTGACACTGGGCACTCACAGAAATTCCAGATCGTCTGCCCCCAAAGGTGCAGTGTAATCCCAATTTACCAGTTTTACCTTAAGCCACCACTCCTGTAAACCACACAGCAGCTGTGAGCACTTATAATAAATCAAAAGTAGGTTCATTTAAGAAAGACTAAGGATTTAACAGAAATGAGAGTAATAGGCCTCATGGAGACTGGGCAGGGAGGGGAGCTTCATCCAGAAACAAAATAGATCCTAAAGAAGATGGATGTTCTTCCCAAATCCAATGACTGAGCTGTCTGTTTTTGCCACCAAGTTTAAACCTTCACTATTGAATCAAAACAGGAGCTAGAGACAACAACTGAGGCACTCTAGCTGTTCATGTTATCTGCCAAGCTCCTTCTCCTTATCAGCTTCTCCTCAGGATCAGAAACCAAACTCCAAGTCTCAGCTTCCCCCTTAGCATGTTTGGCAAACACTTTGTCTCTCCCAGTCAGAACACGTTCAGGGATGCTACTGTGGGGCCTGGGCCTGTCCCACCAGATGCAGTGCCACCTTCTTCTTGTAAAGAGGGAGAGGGAGTTTAGTCATCAGAGGCCGTTTGTGGCAAGCAGACAGACTATGTCAGAGGCCATGCAGGAAGGGTGTGAATTAGCTAAGCTTGCCCAAGCTATGAGGCAAATGCTCAGCTTTAGGTAAGGCCCAGGCCTTTTGATGTGTTAACCCTATTTTGTGATTGCTCTGTACCTTTGGGTGAATACACCATGTGTTTGTTTTGAAGAAGCTGTTCCGAGTCACCTTGATCAGCAGATGGTCACAGGCTTCCAAAGTGAAGTTTCTGGCAGCAGCTAAATACAGTTGGGCCTCTCATGTTAACATGGTTGGGAAACGGGGGGCTGCAACCCAGAGATCCAGTCTGAGAATGGTTGAAGTAGAGACAGGCAAAGGAAGCAAAGACTGTCACCAGAGGGGGGCACTGAAGGGGGCCTGAAAAGGAGACTGAGGCATAGCTCGTCCTGTAACCATGACAATTAATCCCCCTTTATAAAAATCTAGATACAGTGCTTGTGACCAAGAATCCTCAGGCTGACTCTGTCGTGTGAAGTAATATTTATATTTCCTTTGATTCTAAATGTTACCAGCCATTATTTTGATCAGAATGACCATCTTGTTCTTGTGTTTACGGGACAAGGATAGAAAGTGCCATCTCTTCTAAAACAAAAGTCACTTACAACAAGCGTGAGACCTGGGCCACAGGGAAATTTTGTGTACAGGACAGAGGTGGCCAGCAGATGTGGTAGTTTGTCCAATGTCTTGCCAGATTATTTGCTTTGCCAATATTGGTACATTGTCTTCGGGAAGCTGCTGGGACTGAGTGAGCTGCTGGTGGGCACTTTATGTGCTATGTTTAAGTATCCCGTTTTCCTGGGAAAGATTGTTTTTCGTTCTTCTTGCTGAATGGCATTCAGCGGACTCAGTCAGCAACTGCAGCACATCTCAGAAATCTACTCTTGTGTTATGATAAAGGATGCGTTTAAATCTATATTTATATAGCTAGACACAGAGAGAGACCTAGACCAGAGCCGCCAGTAATTAGCGGTCAGCGTACACAGCGGCGTTATGGTTACTGGGTTGGATGCTGTGACGTACAGCAGGGATGGTGCAGTTAGCAGTGACAGGAGAAAAGAGTCAGTGAAATAGTCGTGTGTGGGTTATGGAGGAAAAGGGATCTCAGCAGCGAGAGGGATCTCCATACGTTTTGGCAACATTGCTGAAAAATGCAATTTGCCTTCTCATAGATCAATGGAGACAATGGGTCCAAATGATCAGATGTCACCATGCTTTTTCTCACTACAGCTAAAAAGAATCCGAATTGATTAGCACAGTCAAACAGTAAGAATGGTAGTGTGTTCTAGTGGTTAGAGCAGGAGACTGGCAGTCAGGACTTCTGGGTTCTATTCCCAGGTCTTGCACTGACTTGCTTTTGATGTTGTTGCTGTTATTTCTTTGTATAATCATAGTGCCTCGGAGCCCTGGTTATTGACTAGGACTCCATTGTGCCAAGCACTATACAAACACAGAACAAAAGACAGTCCCTGTGTGATATTGGGCCAGCCACTTTATCTTTGTTTCCTTACTCTCACTTTCTGTAAAATGGACATAATGCTTACGTACCTCAGGGTATGGTGGCGGTGGAGAGGGAACTGTAGGACTTGTCTAATGTTTGTTTTTAAGCACTTTGGTTTTCTTGGCTAAATGAGGCTCTGTAAGGGCAAAGCTTTATCTGTTGAGCATAGTTTAGCCTTCATTAATGACCTTTTGCATTAGAGTTGGGAAGGGTGGGAAAGAATTCTATTGCATGAAGAGGCAATCAAGTGCCATATGTAAGCATGGCAAGGGAGAACCTCAGTGATTCAGTTCTGATGAGAATGCAGAAGTTCAGTTTCTTCTCTGATTGTCTTGGCCCTCCAGGACTGGATATCTGAGGACCTGAGGCTCTCTCAGGAGAGTCTCGGTGCAGTCCCACCCTGGTCTGGGAATGCTAGGAGCAGCAATTCAATCTCTTCCCCCCACCCGCCCCATCCAGAGCAAACCTGAAGCTTCTTTTCATATTTGTGCTAGGTAGGGCAAATTAAGCTCCCTCGCGTAACAGTTTGCAGGCACTGTCTGCAGATGTCTTTAAACCCAATGATTATTCACACACATCAAAAGTTCACTGATTAAAATGTTAATTACTTCTTCCTTCTGGCTTTGGGTCTGACGTGCAACCTGATGTAGGATTACTCCATGAAAGCTGGTGTGTGACATGCCAACTATTGTAGGTATTTGGTGCATCTCTGGAATTAATGACTTGGAGACCCATGTCCTAACACTCAAGTAAGAGTAACAGAACCCAGGGAGTCCAATGAATGTAAATGGGAAATACCTTTTGCTGCTAGGGTGATGTCTGGTTTACTTAGTTATGTAAGAAATTTGACTCGACCTGTCACTAGTGATCCAGGGTTCTTGGTTCAAGTGTCTTACCAAAATGCAGAGTCCGATCTCCTCAGTATTCTGTTGTTTTCTCTATTGTGTTGTTAGACCTGAAAAGAGAACAATGGAATGATGCTGAATCACTGACTGTGGCCATCTCCATCTGACAGCAGGTGGCAATTTACCTCCTTCCTCCCCTGGCCTCCCATTCCTCCCTCATATTAAGAACACAGCCTTTCATACTTTCCCATCCCTCCCCCATAAAACATATGCTCTCCTATTCTGCTGGCTTTTTGGGCAATGGCCTGTGGTTCATTTGGAAGGGTTAACTTAGCAGCACTCCATCCAACAGGATTATATAAATCCTACAAATTAAAGTAGACTTCAACATTATAAGTAATTGGGAGGAGGGGTAGCTCAGTGGTTTGAACATCGGCCTGCTAAACCCAGGGTTGTGAGTTCAATCCTTGAGGAGGCCACTTAGGAATCTAGGGCAAAAATCAGTACTTGGTCCTGCTAGTGAAGGCAGGGGGCTGGACTCAATGACCTTTCAAGGTCCCTTCCAGTTATAGGTATATTTGCAATTAGGGAGCAGTGAATCAGTTCAGGAAATTCTGAACTGACTGGAACTTTCACCTATTCTCTAGGACCACACTTTTAATGGACCTGTTACATCTTCTCAGGTTGGATCAGAAGTGCAAGAAATCTCCAGAGGAAAAACTATTCTTGTGAAATTTCCTATCCAGTTTTGCAGGCTCAAGAGGTTTGCGTAGTTTGGAGAAGCCGCACCTTTGGAGGAGTATATACACTGAACCCAAGCTATTCTCAGTAATTGTTCCCTAGCACAAAGCATTTCTTCTTTGGTTAGTTCAATTATACTGCCATTTGTCTTTCTCTCTCCTGATTTTCATCTAATCTGCTTCAGGGTTTTGACAGCCATGCACTTGAATGGCTTGTATTTGCGAGGTCTTTGGGGGTCAGCGACAGTTCTGAAACCAAACTCCCTCTGTTTTCTAGTGATGAGCATGGTATTATAAACCTAGACAGATAGACACTCAGTATGAACTGGAAATATACCAATCCTCTTTGCCTTGGTGAATGCTGTTAGTGGCTGAACAGCACTAGGAAAAATTCAACACCAGCATCAAAATTTCACTGGATCTGGTATCTTGATATTGACCTCCTTGGAGTTTTGATACAAGCTACTACGCTAACTGTTCTTACGCTATTCTTGTAAATATTTAATGTAAAACTTTATACTGTGGTATTTAAAAAAACAACAACAGCAGTTTAAGTGTTTAGTCCTGAGCCACTTGATGTTCACTGTGCACCCAGATAAAAAGAATTCAACTTTTCTGCTGTTCCCAAAGAGGGAATGGGAGCAATTGGTTCCCCCTGGTGGCTTGCATTAAAATTGCAGTAACTTTAAAAGCATGCCTTTGTTAGTGAATGGATACTTGGCTTGTACACATCAAGTGAAGCTGTGCGAGAGAAAGAAAAAAGAAAGAGACAGATACAAAAAGTCAGAGAGAGAGGGAGAACGCTCAAAACTTTGGGCTTTGTGGAATCATTGTCTCTTGCTTTCTGTTTGTGGATGAAAGGCAGTCCGGGAGTCATTCTTTTTACTGAAGACAGCCTAGGGAAATTGCAACATGTTTCATATTCAAGAAAATAAAAACTTCCTTCCAAGGTGCAGCTGAACCAGGCGTTGGCAATTTGTTACCCAGTAAATAATTGGATGTCACCCATATGTGCCCATGTGGGCTGTAGTCTGGTCTGACTCTTTGCCTGTAGAAGCGTAAAACTCTTTTGCTTTATTGGAAGGAGACCTGAGCCGCCCTAACCCTTCAGGAATTCTCAATAGGATCTTTCATAACCAGGCTCAGCAAAGGGCCAAAACATTTCAGCATAGCTTCTCCCTGTATTATAGGTGAGTTGAAATTTCTCCTGAGACAGGCCTAGCGGAGCCCAAAGGCTCTCTGCTCAGTACAGCTGATGTCTCTGGACTATGAGACTCGCCGCTGGAGTCTTGCCTGCAGTAATGTGCAGCATGTGCCAGCAGCGAAGAAGCCCAGTGCCTTGGAGCTGGGAGTTCAGATTGTGGCCTGGTAAAACAAACAAAACGATCGGCGAAGGTTGGAATTCACAGTTCTCCATGTTATGCCTTTGATGTCGCTGAGGTTTCATGTCAGCGCTTGGCTCACAGATGTCTTAGCCACAACCCTTTAGCCAAAGTTGAATTAATATATTTGTTGCAGGTCATGATGTGCTCTGAGATGAATGGAGGGGGGCTGATGGATATTCTGTCTGTACAGCGTAACTGGCCAGACTATAAAGCAGTAGGCCTGCAAACATGCCTGTGCTGTCTGAATTGGAACAGAATTGCAGAGAAGTGATGTTGTGTCAGTGTCCCTTTAATAATAATTTTCAATGCCAGCTCATCTTTTTATGGTGGTCATGGTCAGTGGTGCTGATGCTTGTTTTACAGATCTGTCCCACGAACTGGGAAGCAGCTTTTGGGGCTGGCTGGCATTGTGATTTATTTAGCACTTCTGCTTCAGCTGGCTGGGGAAAAGCAGCCCATAAAAACATCCAGATGATATTCACAAGCTTTCGTTATGAAATCATGGATGTGTCTGTCTTGGCTGCTGACAGTGTGAATGACAGTGAACTGTACCAATGTCCGTCTAGGTTGGGTTTTTTCCCAGTGTGCAAAGGATATGTTGCTCCTAACAGAATTTGACAAGCAAGCTTCTTACTTTGCTTCTTGCTTGGTGAATGGAGACCTTGGGGGAAAGGCCTGTGATGGGACTCCAACTCAAAGAAGAATCCAAGTGGTTTCAGTCAGCGTTAGGGAACCTGCTAGAGACAGATGATTCAGATAATGCAGAGTAGCTGCATATAGATATCCAGACTCTCAGTATCTCAACCAAACTGCTCAGCCTTTGGAATTCACCCAGAGCTGATTACTGTGAGACTCAGAAGAATCAGGACAGGGCTTTGACAAGGCAGAAGGGAGCAGTCCAGTAGGGGATTGAAAACTTTAGGAACAGTTTTCTGTCAATTTAAAGAAGGCATCTGGTGTCCAATTCACCTTACATCTTTCACTCCGTAAGTGAAATCAAAACTGTGGCAGTAAATCCAACACTGGTCATCTTCTGTAGGAGCTCTGTTGCCTAATGTCTCATGGACTAAGCTTTAAGGCCCAAAGGGATCATCTTGATCATCTAGTCTGACCTCCTGCACATTGCAGGCCACAGAGCCTCACCCACCCACTCCTGTAATAGGCCTATAACCTCTGGCTGAGTTACTTAAGTCCACAAGTCTTGATTTAAAGACTTCAAGTCACAGAGAATCCACCATTTACTCTAGTTCAAACCAGCAAGTGACCCATGCCCCATGCTGCAGAGGAAGGTGACATATCCCAGGATCTCTACTAATCTCACCTGGGGGGAAATTCCCACATACACTGATCACCATCTTTGGGGTCAGGAAGGAAAGACCCACCAGATAGACACCTGGGAAAGAATTCTCTGTCTAGTGTCCCATCTCCAGCCATTGGAGATATTTGCTAGTAGCAGTCATGGATATGCCATTGTAGGCAATCTCATCATACCATCCCCTCCATAAATTTATCAAGCTCAGTCTTAAGACAAGTTACTTTTTTTTTTTTTTTTTTGGTCCCCACTGCTCCTCTTGGAAGGTTGTTCAAGAACTCCACTCCTCTGATGGTTAGAAACTTCATCTAATTTCAAACCTAAACTTGTTGATGGCCAGTTTATATCCATTAGCTCTTGTGCCAACAATGGCCCTTATCTTAAATGGCTCCTCTCCCTCTCTGCTGTTTATCCCTCTGGTCTCCTTATTGCAGGTGGGCTCCAGGTTGGATTAGGCTCATATATGAATCTGGAGTGACTTACTGCTTAATTGGAACAAGATTGGTACAATACCAAGCAAGGAGTATGAATGACTGCTGTCATGGGCTAATAGCAGATTCTATACAGTAATAAGGATCTTGAATCTTGAGTAGGAGTAGGTAGGTTATATTACCTTGGTATTTGGTACTGGTGTGACTGCTATTGGAATACTGTGTCCGGTTTGATGTCCACAATTCAAGAAGGATGTTGATAAATTGGAGTGAGTTCAGAGGATGCAGGAATCCGCTTTCCGCAAAAGAGGGTGAGCTGCACTCCCTCCCCAGACCCTTTCTTTTCACCTTTGGCTCTAATCAAAGGGACTAGAACATGCTGCCCCCACTCCCAACCGATTTGGAAACTAAGACTTTTCAAAATACAGTATGGCCCACACAAGGCAACGATGTGGCAAGAGACAGTAAGTACTTTCCAACCTCTGGGCCACCTCAAAATGATTCCTGCTCAGTCAGGAGTGTAACAATTAGGCAGTCATCCAAATACAGCTATCTGCTATCTAGTCAGCCAGGCTGTCTAGCAGAATAGCGGCTAATGAGAGCAGTGCACAGTGACTGGATAGCATATGTCCATGCAAGTTCATTTGCTGATTAGTTAGTGCTTTGTGAAGTTACTTTATATTGAAAAGATATAAAAACTTTGGCTTACTTAATGGAGTCAAATTTCAAGGTCCCCTAACGTAGCGCATGGTGCTGGAGATCACGGCTGAAAGCATGGCAGGTGGTTGTTAGCTGTTCAGTGGCCAGAAGTACTTGTTAGTTAGTGCTTTGGCTGGGCTATAGCAAAGACTGTTAATGTGAGAATGCCTCTTAGTTCAGGAGAGATGCCGTGATATCCAAGCCAACTGGAGGATGATGTGTTATGAGATATTGTTCTTTTAGGTTTTAGTACATTGGTGCCACACGGACAGGGCATATGTTCCGTACTGGGGCAACTCTCTTCTTTGTCCTGCCACCTCATCACACTTCTGTGGAAATCAAGAGCCTGGGAGATTCTCCCTTTAAAGGTTGTGGTTCTGGGAATGCACAGATATGTGTCACTCCAATTGCTAGTACGTGCATAGAAGGGGGAGCAACAGGCAAGCAACCTTTGTGCATCAATGGAATGTGAACTTGGGCAATGCTGTGGGGAGGGCCCAGACATGTGAGGCAGCCCTGCATGTGTGTTTTGCCACAGATTCCGGGTATGTTGTATAACACTGAAACTTCATGATGAAACTGGTTCACGATAGATGTTGTCTTTCCTCTTGTCAGCGCTTAGTTCTTGGCATGGAGTGCAGCTGATGTGTGTGTGGGAGGATGTTGTAAATGCTTTTTTTGCTACAATTTTGTTGCTAATTTGAATCAATGCCAAAGTGGGAAATGTTGAACTATATTAAATACCGAAGGGTGAGACTCTCTGTGGGTTCAAAGAAGCATCTAAGGCTAGGTCTACACGACAGGGCGGGGTCGACCTAAGATATGTAACTTCAGCTTCGTGAATAGCGTAGTTGAAGTGGTGTATTTTAGGTCGACTTACCTGGCTGTGAGGATGGCGGCGAGTTGACCGCTGCCGCGCCGCCGTCGACTCCGCTTCCTCCTCTTGCCGCAGTGGATTTCCAGAATCGACGGAAGAGCCATCGGGGATCAATTTATCGCGTCTTCACTAGACGCGATAAATCGATCCCCAATAGATCGATTGCTACCCGCCGATTCGGCGGGTAGTGAAGACGTGCCCTGAAAGTGTGGAGTAGGAACTGGAGTAGTGACCGGGACTGGCTCCTGGGATTGCCAGTGTTTGCTGGTTTGGGCTGGGCAAGAACCGTCTCTCTTGGAGTTTGGTGTTTCCTCTTTCCTTTGCAGCTAGACCAGGGAGCATGAGAGAGCAAACCACCACCAACAAAGTTACTCATTTTCAGGCCTCATACGAGGGCTTTGTTTGAGTTTTGCTCCAGGAATCTGGTTGCCTTTCATTTGATTTGAAACAGCCCATCCATCCCTACTGTTAATCTGAGCCTGGGCAGACATATGAACACTTTTCAGATGGAAACAAGAGACCAGGCCTTTTGTGATGGAGAAAGGGATAGTCCCCAAAACCCAATTTGAGTTTTTCACACGTATCTGAAATGTTTTCCATAACCTTTACCCTGTGATGTAAGCCGTACGTATTTATTTGCTCATTGGGGACATCAACCAAATGCAGTTGAAAAAGCTCTGCTGTTTTTTAAAAACATTTTTCAATGCAGTCCTTCATCTTAAGAATATCACATATTATGATGTGAACACATTAAACATAAATCTTTTCAGAAAGCTATTAATTCCAATGGGATTAGCAGGTCTATGAGGTTCTCATAATATCTGGATACAAATATAAAGCCTCTTCTATCCATGATTTTGATGCACAGTTTAAAATGTGATTGTTTTTCCAATTTTTAGGGAGATTTTTGGTGGTGGGAAGCAGAATCCCATTAACTAGACATACTTGAGTCCTATCTCTAACCAGCACTGGCAGTCCCTCACTTGCTTCTAAATAAAGTACCTCCAAGGGTTGAGCGCCTTTGAGCCCATTCAATTCTTAGTCTCTCTACCGAGGGACAGATGGGGTGGCACTTTTGATGTGAATCCCTGTCCACTGGCAACTAGACTGCGGGCAGTTATCCATTTCATATATGTCACAAGCAGCTACCCAGATAGTAAGGACTTTCAAGGGCTGCTAGCCTGAGCCAATTTGCAAATATGGAGATATACCTATCTCATAGAACTTGAAGGGACCTCAAAAGGTCATTGAGTCCAGCCCCCTGCCTTCACTAGCAGGACCAAGTACTAATTTTTGCCCCAGATCCCTAAGTGGCCCCCTCAAGGATTGAACTCACAACCCTGGGTTTTGCAGGCTGATGCTCAAACCACTGAGCTATCCCTCCCCCCCCTTGAATTTGGAACCAGCAATGTAGGTGTGAAAATTTCTGTAACCCATCCACTGAGCCATCCAACCTCCATCAGTGCTGATGCCCGTTTGGGCTTCGCAGACACGAGTTTCACTCAATTAATGCGAGGAAGGCCATGTGACAGAGGAAAACCGTCCTGACCGACGCAGGGGCTTGGAGTTGGTGCACAATGCCATGCACCCTGAAACACCTCACTGCAGCGCTCCAGCAGCTTTGCAAGCTGTGACGGCAAGCCTGCTCATCTGCGACTAAATTCAAGTCCATACACGTTCTTTCTTTAGTAAGGCATTTGAAGAATAGACCATCTCCTTCAGCAACATCCTTCCTTCGCCTTCATGAGGGGACCCTGTCAACTAACTTGCGGGCTAAGGGAATACAGCTTCCGTTAACAAACGTCAGCCAAGAGCAGAGGCAGCTTTTCTAATGTTGTTGTTCAAGTATTGCAAACCAAGATTTGCTCCCTCCTCCCCCTTTCTAGTGGAGTCATGTTTTGGGACACTCACAAATAATCCAGCTGGTGCCCTGACATGTGTGGTCCACATTGCATTTGCTTTTTATTGGCCTGTAAGAATAATGTACAAAGACATTCCTGTCTTCCTTGACGGTCGAGTTCCTTGATCTCTACCACCTCAGTGCCTAGGGTCACCCAGAATTTGCTTGATGTGTGTGTTTTAGAATGGGGAAACTGTACATTGATAAGGGGCAGCCATTGTTCAGGACCCAGACAGATGCTATGGACTTGGGACCCTTCATTCTTAATGCTTCCTTCAGGCCTTTTCACAAGACCCTATAAAGTCACTTATAGACAAGAGGTGGTGAATATTAATGGGCTCTTAGCCCAGAGGCAGAGGGAAAGTAAGGGTATTTTTTGTTATCAGTTTAACTTGGTGGGTTCCTTTCATCTGGGAACGTTGACTCTCCATAAATAAAGTACCAGATGTGCTTGAATTGTTTTTTTTTTTTAATAGTTTGGAGATTTTCATTAAGTATAGCAATCTTTCTTGTTGCTAGCTATTTCCTTTCAGTGAGTTTGCTGGTGAAAAGGTGTCAGACTGATGGTTCTGGAGTCTGTCCGCCATGTGGGTACAGCATGAGCAAGAGGGCAAGCTTTGCCATACTGCCCTGCTGCTGTGTCCCGACCTCAAGAGTATCCTTCCAAGGGATTAGTGGGCAGTTCAGTATCCATGGTCCATTCCCTCTATGGCCTCTCTGCTGGGACTGCCAACAAAAGTGCTAATTCTGGAGGTGTTTTGTGGGATCTGGACACTTGTCTGCTAGAAACTGAACTGAGACAACCAATTGGTTTCACAGAGAATCCAAACAGCTATCTACTGTTAATGACATTTGGTCTGGCCATTACTGACCACTTCGTTTGGACTAGTGACCGAGAGGTGAAAGCTCTCAATATCCCAATATTCATCCTCCACCTTTCTGGATCCCTTTGTGTTCTCTGCCCCCAATTTTCTTTCTTTTGGGTGACAGGAATTCTTATTGATGGAGCTGGTATCGTCTCAAGCAACTTTCTGACAATCAGAGATTAATGAGGCAAATCTTAAAGAAATTTTAAAAATAAGCCTCCATCAAACTTGTCCTGAAGAATGTTACGGCTATTCAGATGTTTTTCATATTAAGATTTTGAGAGAGCGTATTATTCATCTGAAGCCAGAAGCCTGGTTGTGCAGCTGTAATGAAATGATGGCACTGAATCAAATACTGTCTCCAAATTATTTTGCAACACTTCCCTCAACACTGAAAATAAAATGTGTTGAGGTGGTGACAGTGTGTCATTTGTACCAAGGTGAAATTTCATCACTTTATAAACAGAGCAATTTAAACAGATATATATTAAAAGTCACTAGGCCCAGTGAAGGGGGGAATCTTTCTCAGTCTTACAAGAGCAAGTAGTTAGGGAACCAATCAGCCTATTATTATTGATGGGCTGACCTGTTCAGATAAAACAAAACCAGCCCCAGATTTCATCCCACAACTAAAAGAGTACCTCTACATTTGAGCTAGGAGATGTGATTCCCAGCTCGTGGAAATGTATCCACTCTAGCTGTGCCAAGCTAGCACCTAAAAATAGCAATATGCCTATGGCGGCATGGGGGTGGGGGGGGCTTAACGAATAGGTGGAGCAGAGCTAGCACAGGTATGTCTATGTGAGCTGGGAATCACACCTCCCAGCTCAAATGTAGACATAACCAAAATCTGACTCTCGAAAGCATTTAGAGTTTCACAAAACTTCACTTGACATTTTGTTTTTGAATTCCTTATCCATTTCCACTTCCTGCTTTTGATTAGGTAAAGGAATGGAAATATTACTGTAACCCACACACCACCTGGGTGTGTTGTTCTATCCCATCTAGTGGCACCATGACAACTTAGAAAAGAGAGAAAATGAGTTTGCTCTACAGCCTTAGCTAAGAGCCAGTTGGCTTTTAGCTCATGCGGTAGAGTCTCATGCACTAAGCTCTAGAGGTCCCCGGTTTGATCCTGCCTGCTGACGACTGGGGTCTGTCGGCGTTACATTACCATATTAGGAAAGCTGTTCTCTGACTTCCAAGCCTATAAAAAGGGAATGTAATGAGACTTTCACAGCGTTGAAGTGAGGCTGTGCTGAGTATGTCATTAGGAGGCGAGAGAACTTGTTCAGCATTGCAGCTTGATGTCTGCGGCTGAAATAATTTGGGGACGTTTGAAGAAGATGCGCAGCTTTTGGATGCTACTTTGAACTAGACTTCTGAACCCGTCACTGACGGCTGGACAGTGCTGAAAGCATCACGCTCAATGGGCTGTTTCATCTCTCCACGGTGGCCACTTCTATATCTTCTCTATAACGGGGCTCTATAGAAGATACATGCAGGGTGGATAAATGTAAATGGACATTTTTGAGTAGCCACAGGAACAAGTCTCAAACTTCTCAGAAACATCAGAAAAGAAATAAATATGCAGTTGAGCTAAGTGGTGTTTATAGCACACTTCTAGGACATGGTAATGAAATGTAGTAAGAGAGGCCTATAGCAGAGGCTAGGAGGGTAAGCTGCTGCCAGTTCTAAGGAGGCAGAGAAATTTATGTGGATTCAACTGCATATGGAGAATGAATTTGAAGTGAATCCTGCACAGGTGCAGGGATAAAAGGGAAGTGGAAAAGAATTCTGAAGCTCTCCCAAAGCAGATGAATTCAGTTTTACATAAAACATGATTTTCAACAGGATATGTTTGAACTTCAGAGTCTTATTCAGTGTGTGTCCCTGAAGCTGCTTAAAAGTGTACAGATTGTTTTGGAAATTTAACCATAGTAATATATTCCTTGGCAAATCCCATTCCAGCCATTTCACAGGTTTGTTTGAACCTCAGAGACCTGGGCTACATTTTATCGTCCAACAGATTCATTGTAGTTTTGTGGTATGAACGTTGCAACAATGTTAGACTAGCTTGGGAAACGTCAAAGGAATATAGAAAGTTGCTTGGAAAATGAAATAAAAAAGTACAACAGTTAAATGCTTCAAAATCTTAATTGGCCTGTGCTCAGAGTAGACTCTGGACTAGAACAGCAGGAGGTGCTTGAGATCAGGGTTTAAGTATATTGGCACAGTTGGGTGGGAGGGTGGGTTTGGCTAGAATGGGAGGAGTGTTGCTGGCCAGGGTTGAGGGAAGAGCTGGATGAGGGAATCTAGACTAGCATCTGCTCAAGTTGTGTAAATACTACTAATTTATTTTCTGTATGAACACCAACACCAAAAAAGCGATCCAAATTCATTGGCATTACCTAATTTAGAGTCAGATTCTATTACCTTTACTTGTTTTGAAAGTAGCTTACTCTACAAGTAGCCCCATTGGACTCAGTGGGATTACTTGTGGAGTAAAGTGCTACTAATTGGCAGTTATGGGTATAAGAATCTAACTTTAAGAATTTTTAAGAGATTCTTTACATATAATTAGGAACAGTACTGAGGTACATTTAAGACGTACTAAGGAAAGTACAGTAATTGTTGTACTGGATTTGTCTAGATTTACATCAGACCATTCACATTACTTTAATAACTTTGTGTGTGTGTGTGTCTGTGTGTGTGTGTGGTTGACTCTATGTGGGTTCGATGTATGCTGATTTATCCAAGAACACTCGGAAGCTTCTTTCAAGGGACAGGTTTTCTGGAATTCCTGGGTACTTTCCTGTATATGACCTTGGAAATCAAGAATGGGTGGAGCCTGTTGAATTAATTCTAGGCGACCCATACTTGGTTTCAAGGGTCAGCAGGGAATCTACAGAAGAAACACAGGAAGACTTTTATTTGCTATTAAATACCGTTAGAATTGTCCTTGATTATTGAAATGTAAAAGGGGAGGAGTGAACTTGGTTAATAAACAATCATTAAAAAATGCAGGGTTTTCTTAGAGTATCCTTCCATCCCCAAATCATTATAATTCTTTTATAAATCACTGTTTTTCTTCCTTTTGAAAAGCCTTTGTATTTTTCTGATTCATAGTGAAAAACTTCATTCTCTG
The DNA here is from genome assembly GCF_027887155.1 of Malaclemys terrapin pileata. Lineage (NCBI taxonomy): Eukaryota > Metazoa > Chordata > Testudines > Emydidae > Malaclemys > Malaclemys terrapin. The sequence continues at coordinate 19,473,672 of NC_071523.1, read as the reverse complement.
AATGAATTGAGTAATTTACAACCAAAACCAATTTGGATAATTGAATCCAAAATCAGGCAACACTCACCTTACAAACCCCAAAGTTAGACTAGATTCAGCAAATCAACCCTGAGTTACGGCTGAGTTAATTTTTGAGTTGCTGGGTTCATTCAAACCCAAAAGTTAAAATGAAACTCAGGAGCTGTGAACCCTAAGTGAAGGTTTGCATGAATCTGCCAACCGTTGCCTGCCTTTAGTGATCCTTAAGAGGTCTATGGTAGAGAATCACATAGAGGTCTGATTCTCATTGGATTTGCTGGAATCTGCCAAACTCTTCTGGAAGTCTCACAAATATATGTTTTCTCCATGACATTTCTGCTTATGGTACCAGCCAGTACCTGGAAATTCATGGGTGAGTGAGCATGAGAAAAGTACATTTCTGAATCCCAAAAGAGAGTATTGTTGGAGTTCTGCAGTGCAGGTTCAAAAGGGTTTCATTTTACCAAACCAGCTTTCCCATCTCTACTTGTTCCCCTTGGGCCAGATAACCCACAATAGTACTTCAAGTTGGGCTTTGGTTTCTTAGGAGATGGATGGGCCATTGGGACTGAACTCTCCTCTCATGCTTGGAGATTATTCTTCCAGGGAGTGTTTGAAGTACATTGTTGGGTAACTCGCACTGCCACTTCCTGTACTGTTTTTGTTTGTGTTTAGAGGGTTTCATTATCCGGGGCTGTCAACCCAACTCTTTTAATCAACACTAAATTAATCCAATACATTCATATATGTAATAATATGGTGGAGTAGTGTAGATATATCTTCTGATATATGAACTCATGAACAACCATAAATTGGAAATAACCATGTTCCATATGAATGATTTTTCACAGCAAATGACTGTTTGCAGAGTGAATTTGTGGCCATTTGGAACAACTCACTTTTGGCTCTTGGAAGAATCCAGATTCCTTTAAAAAAATGTAAGAAACACTGTACTCAGAATAGGCATCCAATTACCAGCTTTTACTGACTCTGGCATTTGCCCCTTAGAGACAGAATCGTTCCTTGAAAATGCCGTTATCCAGAAATTGAACCTGATTTATAAACTGAGAAGGTTCTAGCTGGAGCAGAGCCAGTGAAAGGAAATCCTGGTGTGGTCAGGGGGGAATCATTTTGCAAGGATTTAGGTGATAGAAAGATAGTAAAGGTTATATCTACACTACAAGCTAGGGGTATGAGTCCCCTGCTCAGATATGCATACTTGCCACTATCCATGCTTCTGTGGCTACACTGTTATTTATGCTCGTACTAGCTCAGTGGGAATCATCCTAGCTCATAGTGTAGAGACATCCTCAGACAAACAAATCTTCTCTGATCTATAGACCTGAGCATATCCTGAGTGATTTGGTTTGCAGGGTGTTAATATGAACCCTTTTAATTTGTTTCAGTTCTCCCCACCTCCAGCCCCAGGCCTGACTTTGTTACTTTTATTATTGTTAACATTTATTATTTATTTCTGGTAGGGTCCATAATCTTGCCACAGTAATATGGTGCTGTGCTAAAACACTTTTTGGAAGGATACATAGACTTTTCTCTGTTGTCCCCCAGATTTGCCATGATCAGTCAGTTAATTTCTCGTAGGCACTAGGATAGGGATGAGACTTCAGAAGACTCATGGAAGTGGAGAGGATAGTTCCCATGCAGGCAGGTTAGTGAAGGATGTTCCATGCATAGGGAATGGTGCAGACGAGGACAGGGACACTGTTGTGGGAGAAGCAAAGAAACTGTATCAAGGTTAATGTCACTGGTCATGTGGAATGATGGGGTTGGGGATTGAAACTCCAAAATCAAAGCTTATCTCAGCAGAAATGGTCATGTTTTGGGTAGAAACAATGGAAAATTCTGAATGTCAGATGTTTTCCACCTAAAGCCACAAATGGGTCAGAGCCATGCAAACCTTGGCCCAGGTTCCCCACAATGTCTGGGAGCCTCAGAAAAATCTATTTATGCAGCTGACCCAAGTTTCAAGTTTGTGGCAAAATAGGAAAGCAGATGTCTTTACCATTGTGCAGTACAGCACAGCTTTGCTATTGGACATGGACTTGGTCCTCTTTTCTCTAGCATATGGATCTCAGTTCCTAGCTGTGGGTCTTCTAGAGATTTAGTCCTGTGCTTCATGCTGGGGAAATGCTGTCAGTCAGGATTGGGAAAAAGATAGGAATTGAACATTGTTTTCAAACTCTTCCCCTCACCCCCCTCAAATTCTTAAATTATGTAGGGTTCTGTAATTCGTTTCCAGGCTTCAGGTTTTTCCGAATTTGATTTCTTAGACCTGCACTATGTTCTGAATTGTTGGGTTTGTGTGTATTGGGATAGATCTACTGCTACAGTAAGTGGGCGCAGTGGGTTGCACCTCATGGTTTATAGCATCAGCCAATTTGCCTGACAGTCATGGTGCAGAGCTTTTTGACTTTTTGTGAGGGATTGAATCTCTGCCCTAAATACAGCTAATCACCTGGTAACATATAGCACTATCAATGGCTAGGCCCCCCATGTATCCAGCAATCTAAATGAATATATGGACTGTATCCAGCTTCTTGACCTCACATACATGATTACTACCATGGCAGTTAGATACTGAGATTGGATGAAAAACCTGTAAAACTCCCCAAAAACCTCAAAAAATGTTGCCTGCAGGAAATTAAAATTGTGTGCAGTGGTATGAATGGCATATGCCTGCCAGTGCCCATGGCCCCACTTACTAAGTTCTGTTGTAGGAGATTTTTTGTAGCTGCCAAATATTCAACATCATAAATCAATTTGTTGAATGGTGATTTACTAATCCCCCAAACCTTTAAGCAGACTTCATTATTTAACTAGCTCAGAAGCCGTCACAAGATAACGAATTGCCTCTCGGTTAACAAACTTTTTTCCCTATCACTTTAGCCTTTTGAAATATTTAACTTGCTACGTGTATTCTTGCTGAATTGCATGAGAATCAGAAAGTAGATATTTTATTATTGTTGTCACTCGTGGATGACTGGATCCTAGTTGTATTTCTGTTCCAAGCAAACGCTACTGACCTTGCTTACAGCATTTAATGTTTAGCTGTTGAGCCATCTCTCAGGGGTTTCTTGCAAAATTTTTCTCCTGTTCAGACTCAAATGGAATTCACCCCTCTGAGTTTTGAGGTTTGTTCTGGAGTTTGAACAAGACCAAACATTCAGTGTGAAATGTCGTTAAAACCACACACTTTCACTGGTTTTCATATGAGAACTATGAAGAATCTGCAAGTTTTCTATGAAATGAATAACTTGGCCCTTGTTTGCTCAAATTTAGGCCTAGTTTACTTGAAAGGATTTCAGAGCTTTCAGTGAACCTGAACTGAATTTGAATTTGTTCGGAAATACAAATACAAGAGACTTTTGAATAGAATTGGGTTTTATAACCAAAAAAAAAAAAAAAGTTCCTGCAGCTCTGATATTTCACAAATATACAGTTACAGGGCCAGATTCTGCTCTCAGTTACGTTGGTGAAAACATGGTTTAACTTAAGTGAAGTGGGAAGTTGCACTGGATTTACATCAGCGTAGAATAACTGATTAGCTATTTGGAATGTCAGCTCAAAGTATTTACTGAAAACTCCTCAAAACCCAAAAGGATTTCTATAACTAAGTTCTTGACACCTAATTCACTGATGTTTTTGGGTGGTGCCTGCTTTTAATTTTTGGTGGTACATGGTTTACATAAAATCTTTAATTTAGACCAACCATATTTAACAAGGGAATGCCAGCAACAATCTTATTTTTGTAAAACATAATGAATTGTTTCAAAGGTGCATGATAACCTCCTGGGAATGATACACAATCTCCTTTACCAAGCACTCAAAGTATCTATTAGGACTGACTCCAGCTCAGCTGCTTCTAGTTAGTTCAACTTCAGTAGATTCTGGTTTGATTTAGTGACCAGCCTTTACCACTGTTTGTTCATGACACCTGGCTGCTGGTGACAGCTGATTCATGACCATTCAACAGAGGCAAAATCAATCTCATAGTGCCATACTTCGGGGGTTGATTAGAATTCTGTAGCCTTCTTTACCTAGAAGTCCTATAACGCTGTAGGCCCATGAGGGTGACCAGAGGATCCCAAGTTCGTGATGGTAAAATATCAGAAGGTAGCCGATGCATCTGAAGAAGTGAGGCTTTTTTTACCCATGAAAGCTTATGCCCAAATAAAACTGTTAGTCTTTAAGGTGCCACCAGACTCCTTGATGGTAAAATGTTTCATTCTTTCAGTGCCTTCTTTTTTTTACTAAGTATGGATCATTGGTATCCCTTTGAGAGTCATTTCCTACTCTTATTGGTACTACGCAGTCACAACAACGGTATTTTTATTCAGTGAGTTTTGGAACAGCATTTGGAAGGTAGTTACAGGCTTTGGCATTGGGGTAATTCCTATGTATTTGTGGTAAAAAAAAACAAATTAAGGCTCACAGAGATGCCAAAGGACTGTTGGGTCCCATTGTTAATTGTTCTCTGCAGTATTCCTTAGGGCATTGCTCAATTTTTGAACCAAACAATGGGGCTTCCATTACTTCATTTGGGAGGCTAAATATAATGTTACCTCAGTTATAAATTCAGGGTAAAACAATGGAAAGAACAGGACAGAATCAAAATGGAGCTAGAACAAAAGCCAGTTCGCCTACCAAGGACTACGGGGAAGGGAGGGAGCATGATATTAGAAAAATATACACAAGGCAGCTGTACTTTTGAGGAATGTTGTAAGTATTGTGATGTATCATCCAGTGACATCTTGTGACTGAGCAATCTTGACTCTCTAGATGGATAGTATGCTTCAGTGATGGAGTAAAGAGCTTTTATAGCCTGTGGTCGTATTCTTTGAGAGCTACACGCTTCAGGAATCTGTGTTAATCTCTTTATATCACACTCATCGCTGTAGAATCTGAATGCTTTATGGATTTTACCAAACATGCATGCAAAAAAAATGCTTCTCTCCCTCTCCCTCCTTGTGGGAATTTGTTTAATTAATTGTGTGGGAGTTACTTAGATAATCTATCCATGATTTAAAGAGAGAGTTCCCTATTGAAGAAAATTATGGTAGTTTCAAATATACTAGACTGTACAAACCCTGCACAACAAACCCTCAAACCTTATGAAATTCATGTGGTTTCAGGCTTACTGACAAATTTGTACCTCCACCCAGATCCATCAGAATTTACTACGATTCACTATGAACCTTTCTAGCAATCCTGGGACTGATTTGTGGTTTTGCATCACAGTTATGTGAAATTCACTTCTGATGAACTGTGGTGAAAGATGGCAATTTTGACTGAATCTCCCTTTGGGATTTTAGGTTAATTTGACTCTGAAACCCAAGACCACGCTCAGGAGCTCTGAGATAAAACATACAAATAACTAAAACACAAAGAGTTTAATCCAGGGGCGGGCAAACTTTTTGGCCTGAGGGCCACATCGGGTTTCCGAAATTGTATGGAGGGCCAGTTAGGGGAGGCTGTGCCTCCCCAAACAGCCAGGCGTGGCCTGGCCCCTGCCCCCTATCTGACCCCCACTGCTTCTCACCCCCTGATGGGCCCCCCCAGGGACTCCTACCCCATCCACCCCTCCCTGGCCCCTGACCACCCCTGGACCCCCCCATCCCCGATTGCCCCCCGCTGCCCCATCCAACACCACCTCTTCTTCCTGACTGTCCCCCCAGGACCCCTGCCCCATCCAACCACCCCTTCTCCCTGTCCCCCTGACTGCCCCCGGAATCCCTGCCCCTGACTGCCCCCCGCCGCCCCATCCAACCCCCCTCTCCTTCCTGACTGCCCCCCCGGGGACTCCTGCCACGCCACCGCGCAGCACAGCTGTAGCTGCGCTGCCCGGCAAGAGCTCGCAGCCCCGCCTCCCGGATCATTGCGCTGGCAGCGCAGTGAGCTGAGGCTGCAGGGAAGGGGGAACAGCAGGGAAGGGCCGGGGGCTAGCCTCCCGGGCCAGGAGCTCAGGGGCTAGGCAGGAGGGTCTTGCAGGCTGGATGTGGCCCACGGGCCATAGTTTGCCCACCTCTGGTTGAATTGATCTCCTGCAAAGTGAACCTGCCAGATTCTATATGACTTTGTTCAGTGTGAGCCCATTACTTTTGTTATTTTGGGGGTTAAATGAGGATTTTTCCCCTTTAGAGCTGCTATTTGATCCTGCAGATTTGTGGCCTTGCAATCTCTTCCACAACAGACTGATATAATAAGCATAGGATTAGGATTTTATGCAGAAGAGGCGAAGCAAGAGGCAAAAACTTCTTATTAAACCATCAAACATTTTAAGGATGAGCAAAATGAAGACAGAAAAACCCTGGCTTCATAAACTCTTTTCTTTATTAATAATCTTATTCAGGCTACCTCCAGGATGAAAAAGCCTCCTTTAATCTGAACTCATTTTGACTACTCTCTTCATATCTAACTCAGCCTGACAGATACTTCATTGCCTTGAGATGCCCTTTTAACTTCTAAAATATCAGTTGGGTTTTCAAATTCTTAAGGCCTTTCAAAGCGTATCAAAATCCCAAAGGGTTATATTTCTTAACTCCCTTCCTGTTGCATAGTGAAACTCAACATCCCTCACAGAGACCTTCATCCTCCAGGTGGCATATATCTGACCAATCCACAGCCAATGCTGTTTGGACTGACTAACAAATGTATCTTTATGGCTATGTTAATAGTGGACAAGGCTGGGAAAATAATTCTTCCTTGTGCTTGTGAGCAAGTGCTGTTCGCAGCATTTTAGAACCATTTTCTGATCATATGTAAAACATGATCTGCCATGTGTCTGGCTATTGTATCCACCAGGGCTGGCCTTTGCCTCAAAAGAGATTTGTAGCTGCCCAGTGATCGGTATATACTGTATTGGACCTTTAATGAAAATGCAAGGAAGGCGAATATTTACTCCCCAGAGCCAGGTTAAATACATCCCTGGAAAAATTTCTAGAATAACATGTCTTTCCGTACACCGGTACTGTGTTTAGGAGATTAAATTGTAAAAGGTTTAATTAAAACGTGTGGGTCGTTTTTCTTTTTTAATCTTGTGGAATGGAAATCCATTTGTAGGGATAACTCTGAGCGATAGTTATGCACTGCTCCTCGTAACCCCATAGTGGTCTTTCTCTGTTCCATGATCTGTTTTGAATGAACTGTCCTTCTGGGGGTCTCCCAACCCTGGCAGGTTGCTGGAATGAGAGGATTAAATGAATGTAAACCCTGAAGGATCTTGTTAAGCTTCAAGAGGCCTTAGGATTTTGAAAAAGTAAAACAAGACTTGTGCAGCCTCACGCTTCAGAAGTAGAAAAGGCACCTCGAGCCCAGATAGATTTGTCAGCCCAGTGGCTAAAGAGGATGGAAGTTATTAATTACAGGCTAATCATCTGGTTCTTCAGGGAATAAGAGAGATTGAAAAATCACTCATCCCTTTGTGTGAAACATATCTGAAGCACAGGTCAAAGCCACCTTTATTCAACAGCTTTCTCATTCACCATCTCCGCTCTTCGTACACACAGTAGGCCAGATTCTTAAATCCCCTCTAGCTATAACTAGCCATTTGAGAATTACTCTGGGGAGCTTATGGGTGTAGTTTGGGCAAGTCTCTTGCAGGCATGGAATTCCCCCCCCCCCACGCGTGGCCCCATTGGTCTGACAGGAGCTGCCCCCCTAAATATAGAAGTCAAACTACCCCTAAGGATACATGTAAAGCCAGCAGAGCCTGATCCTGTGCCAGTTGTTCTCATTGCTCCAGGGCCACCCGGGGGGGGGGGGGCAATTTGCCCCAGACCCCCGGCCCCAGAGGGGCCCCCACGAGAATATAGTATTCTATAGTATTGCAACTTTTTTTTGGGGGGGGAAGGGGCCCCCAAAATTGCTTTGCCCCAGGCCCCCTGAATCCTCTGGGCGGCCCTGCATTGCTCCCACTGAGCATGGATGCAGGAGAAAGTCAAGCCAGGGTAATTACTTCAGAATTTCCAACAGAATATCATCTCTGTGAATTGAATCCTAACCTGGTCGGTACTCTGTCCATTAAGAAAACAGAGAAGTCAACTGATTTCCCTGGCATATGCATCTTCAGAGATACCCCTACACATCACTCACACGTACATATTCAGACATCTCCAAAGATGTTTAAGGAGACTGCTCCTTAGAGCAGTCTGGAATTATGTGACTTCTCCCAACTAGGGTGGTGGCTTGATTTCCCCACCAGGGTTGGCAGGGCATTTCCTCTCTGGAAAGCACTGCCATTTTAGGATGCTGTTGCCTGCTTCACTGAATTTTTCTTGAAAACAGTGGGAGCTTCTTCTTAGTCCATTCCAACAAAATTCTTTGCCAGCGTTGTTTGTTTCTTTTGGCAATTTGGATGTAATGAATGCACATTGTATTTTTCTAACTATACAAAGGCCAGTTGTGCTGCTCTGATGGTGCCTGGTTTTCCTAAACACACATTCATCACCAATATTGTTCCTGTAATTATTTCTAGTGGAACTAATGGAAACTAAACATTGTGGGACCAACGAGATTAAGCTCCCTGCTTGATATAAACAATGGCCAAAATAAGAGGAGGAGGCTTCTCAGTGCTGCCTCATCTCCAAACTACAGACGGTTTACACCCCTCCTCGTTAGCTACATGGCATACATATAGTAACTTTATGTCACTGGTAGTTCTGAAAGAGTTTATATTCATGCATATGAAAGTAATGTGGAAGGAAATACCCAGCCGCTGCTTCAGTGGCCAGCAGCACAACAGTACTGATCAACACAAACAGGTCCAAACTGCACTTCAAAGCTCCCCTAGAGGCTCAGGGCCTACAAGAAGTTATGCCAGAATTGATACTTTGGCCATTCGTCCCCACAACTGAGGACTGGTTCCACCTGCTATGACTAGGTTTTTCAAGGCATTGTGTGAGCAAATGTTCTCCCTACCCACTGTCAGAGGAGGGATGGTCTTGTGGGTAAGGCACTGGACTGGAACTCAGGAGATCCAGGTCTTATTTCCAGCTCTCCTACAGACTCTCCGTGTGCCTTTGGGTGAGCCACTTAATCGGGGATAATTTTCAAATTCTGTTGACTTTTAATGGGACTTAGGCTCATAAATCATGTAGGCAGTTCTAAAAACTTTACCCTTAATTTTTATTCTTAATTAATTTTACTCTTAATCTCTTTGTGTCTCAATTCCTTATCTGTAAACTAGGGAGAACAATCCTTCTTCTCATCCTTAGTCAGTCTGTCCATTTTGTCAGGTTAGGTTGTAACCTCTAATCTCTTATTATGTTTATGTACAGTGCCATGCGCACTGGGGCCTCTGGGCATTGCTGAATACAAATCATAACAACAATCTGACCAACTAGAGTAAATGAGAGGCTGCTCTGGGATGGAGAGCGCTGTGAGAGTCAGAGGTGACCACAAAGAAAATGTCCAGTGTTTCAGTTCATACATTTTCTGGGCATTTGGATTTTCTGTCTTGGCTAGTGAAACATGACGTACAATCAAGATCACTGACTCTTGTTGATCTATTGTGGGTGCAGAGGGAAAGTGCTTAGTGAATTTAGTGTGGTTGAAAGACTGACGGTCCTGGAGATAGAGGGCTTCTAACCTGAGGTTAGATACATGCTTCTCCATTCTGCCTCACCCCTGACCTGGAGGGACAGCTCCAAGGAGAAGAGGGTTGTTCAGTCTCCATAGCCCGTTCACTTTGGTTTCTTTGCTGGAATTTGGGAGGTGAGAGACGGGGAAAGAAGGGCTCTAGTCGGTTGAAATACTGCGAGGCATGCATCTCTTGAGTTTGAAAGGGATTGGTTAATGACTGAAAGTAGAAATGAAATGAAAACAAATGTAGAGAGCGCTCCCTAAATGCCGGTTCTCAGTTTGGACTGCCGTTGTGCTGTTCTTTTTAAAGTAATACGTCTCCATGTATTACCAGCCTCTGGAGACGATGTGATGCTCCGGGCCCTAGCCCCCCAGGGCAGCAATCGCTTTCCTTCCCGAACATCTTGCACCTGCAGTGAGGTCTTTGAGAGGTGCTGTTTATAACATAGGTTGTTACAGTGGAAAATGAGCTCCACAAAGCACAGGGGTGTCTTTCTCTCGTGGAGAGCAAATCACTTTACCCTTCCAGGCTCACTACAGGCTGCAGTCTGATTTGATTTGCTGTTGATTCTGTTAGATGCAGGCTAGACAGTGGGGTGGATTTAACTGTTTAATAGAGCCCCCCAATCCAGGATCCTTCTGTGCCGCTCCAGCCCCTAGCTGTTGGAAAAGCTCAGCCCCTCATTCCGTGTGCACTGGGGAGGCGAAAGGGAATCTCCCCTTGGCCAAGCCAGAGGAGCTGTGACAACCTGGTCTCCACTGGAAATCGCTATCACCTGGTCAAGCTACAGGAGCCATGCTGACCTGGTCTTATCTGGACCATATGTTGCCTACCCCATGCTAAGCTAGGAGGAGCTGAGTTGCTTTCAGGTAGTTGTCACCTGCTGGCTATGCTGGAAGCAGCAGTTCAGTTCTTATCAGGAAGCTCTTCGCAGGCATTGCAATGTGCCATCTTATCAAATGCTGGTGATGAATAATAAAGGCCCATTTTGGCTTCAGCGTTCCTTTTGGCAAGAGTCTGCGTTGCAATGACGACTTTAGAATGTGAGGAGCAATAAAAGAGGAGAAGCAGCTTTGGTGTCTTAGCATTCTACGTGGTTGCTAAACTGTGTGGCACAAGTACCAGCTACATGCACCAGTGAACCCCACCATGTTTTCAGCAGCAGCACCCCCTAATTAACTCCTGAAGATATTGTCTTTGTGTGTGTGGTTTAGTGTGGGAAGAGAGGACTGGACGTCAGGAAACTTGGGTTCTAGTCTTGCCTCTGCAACCGACTCCTTGTGTGAGCCGGAATAAGTCACTGACCGCCTCTTGTGCCTAAATTTACTTGTTGTAAAACGGGGATCATACTTGTCTGCCCAGCACGGGTTACCTATCTCACAGGGTCAGCATCTGCAATGCTCTTTGTGCTCTTCACATGAAAGGGACTGTAGAAGTGCAAAATATCATTAACGCTGACATCGTTTGGCATAATGGGAGTTCCAGCTGCTTTCTATGAAGTAGTTACAGGTATTGGATACACTCACAAAATAAAGTAGTCACACAAGTGCCTAGAAGTCTGGAAGAGAATGTAAAAGTTACTTCCAGATGGCTGAACTGACATCTGGGGATGTGGGGGTAATCCAGTTAAGTTCCTTCAACTCAGGAAGAATGTCCTGCTAACAGCTACGTTCTTTGACCTGATACTGTAAAGCCACATCAATCCCCAGTACCTGTATTTTGTTATGTTGCTGAGATGTGGATTTCCTTCTGAGAGGCAAGTGATGGGTTTGGTGGGTCTTTGTGTATCCATCCTCATCTATGAGTTTCTGTTACTTTGTGTCCCCCCTTCTCCCTACCCCCCAAAATGACAAGGAACATGATGTTTGTTACCACAGCTGCTCTCATTTATTTTGCACTCACTGGTCACAGGTCACATTCCATGCATTCAGAATAAAACATATGCCTCTACAGATCACATTAGGCACAATAATAATCATTCGCTTACCAACCATCCCAAACCACCAGATGGGGAACAGAACAAAACAGCCCCCCTGCCTCCACTAGCCAATCCAACCTGCCCAAGTTTGGGATCCTCAGTGCCTTTTAGTGATGATGCTCTGAGTTTGGGAATTTGGTTGAATTCCCAAAGCAGGAAAAATATTTGCTTGGGAAGGGGTTTCATTACAAACTTTTGTGCACCCCAAGTATTAACCTCCCGCTGAAAGGAATGCACCATTTACTTGCTATGATGTGCACAATAGCATATTTGAAAAGTTTCAATATGTAAACAAAGGTGAAACCATTGTCTCCACTTCTTCTGGCCTGTTTTGATAAACGCTATAATCATTTTGCTGGAAGAACAGTGGTTCATGCTGCCCCAACATGTAAATGCAGGATCTGGGCAAATAGAGTTGCATTCAGAAAGCCTACTCTGGAATCTGGCAGCTGTGTAGAGTAAAATGTAGCATGCACTAGAGTTGGGAGGTAATGAATCACAAAACTGCAGGTTCTGCGATTTTTCTCTCTCTTTTTCAGACAATGATATTTGGTAATCTCCTGAGGTCTGAATTAGAAGGCTCTGAGGGAGGTAAAAGGAAGGCCTCTTTGATCGCATGAACTTTGCTTATTTTACTTTATTTGGTCTCCTTTTCCAACACTGCCATATTTCAACACAGCTTCAGCCAAAAGACAAATGTCAAGTTGTCCCACTCCAAGTGATTTGTAAGTCTCACAGTTTGTAAATTGTCAAAGGTTCAGAATGCATAGTGAATGTTTGAGATGAGAATAACAATTCCATATAAGCTGCAGACATCATTTATTAAATATAATTGGACAGCATCATAATAAAAAACAGAAATTACTCAGAGCAGCTCACCCCCTGAAATCTTCCTGTACAACTTGGAGCTTTTCTCGTTTATTCTTACTTATATTTTCCAACTCCCCAAACCTAATTTATTATAGGCTTTCACAGCCCTCATGTTTAATGTACTTAATTCTCCATTGGTTTTAAGAGGTAAACATGACAGGTCAGGTCACTGCAGACATCTGAATTTTTTCTCTTGCTATTATAAAAACAATCCACTGCCAATGTTATACTGACTAAAGAACGCCACCCAAAGGAACGTCTTTGTGAATAGCTTTTCATGGACGGTCCAGAAATACTATGTCAGGCCCCAGGTTAATTCTCTTTGCAGGAATGTATGTGTTTGTTTCCACGCTGACATTTATGCATGCGTTTTCACCTTTTCACATTCATTTCCTTCCATTTACTTTAGCTTTTTTTCTATTCTTTGGCCTGCCTGCTGCAAAGTCCTTCCAGAACTTGTGTGATTGCCTTCATCGTAACATCTTATACAGTTGACATGGAATGTCTGGCTCCGCAGCAGAAGGGTGTTCTTTTCCAGCATAACCCTGGCTCCTCGGTAGTCATCATTTTGAGAACGCAGTGCTTTCATTTCCTGAAAGTGCTCATTGTCTCACTTCCTGGGGGATTGTTTCTACATCTTTCTCTCTGTCACCTGTCTCATCTGTTTTATCTGTACAGCTCAGATCACCACAGTATCTGAGCATCTTGTCTAGCTCTTACTTTGTCATCTAGGGATAAGCAGCGTTCTTTGGAGGAGCAGTTGTTTTGTTTTAACAGTGTTTCAGCTGTTGGACTGCTCTGATGTAGTAAATTCATGTGGAAGGAGCCATGAAATTTCTTCTAGTGATGGGGGATCTCAAACTTGAGGAGGATTGTGGTGAGTTTGGGTAAGCTCTCGGAGCTGCAGACGCTCCAGTTCAAGATTATTCAGTCTGCATATTTGGGTCTGCATATTTGGGCTGGAAATCTCACAAGAATAGGATACTTCCCAAGATGCCACGTACTGCCTGTCATTATAAAAATACTCCAACTGCCGCCTTTGTCACAGATCTAGGAATGCAGAGCTAGTGCAGGAATGAAACATGCCGGGAGGACAGAGCTATAAGAACATTGCATTTGGTTTGATTCTAGAAAATGGGATAAGTGTTCAGGCTGGGAGACTGATCATATTCTTCCTGACATGCTTTGCCCGGAGCCTTCCTTTCTTCCTGCAGTCAGAGCATTTCTTTGGGAATGTATCTTTTTACAGAGCTCTTGCAGTATAATTCATGGATAAAGGGGTGGAGTTTACCCACCAGCTGAAAATATCCAGACTAGCCTCTGGTTGTTAAACTGGAGAAGGGCCAAGAAGGCCTAGTTCAAGTTTTGGTTCTGCACAACCTCATCACTCAAACTTCGTTTTTGCAGAATCAAGAAGCAGAGGTTGGTTTGGAATCTCGGTTTCAGTTCATCAAACTATCCAAATCTGGGGACAGGGGAGTTTCAGGTGGAAAGTGGTGGGTTTGTCCCCTCTATTTAAGTATACGACACAAGCCTGGTTTTGAAGATTTGCAGGCTACATTAAAGACAGTAATAATTAAAATAGTGCATAAGAATTTCATCTTTATGCTGAAGTTTGTACATAACAAACAGCAAGAAATTTCCCCAAAGCATCAGAGATTCCACACATTGCAGTAATAACTAGCAGTTTAAAATAATAAGCGCTGAACAGAACTTGTGCACTGTTTTAAAGCTGCCACCAGGAGGCATCCATTTTACAAGAACAAAAAGCAACATGGATGAGATACAGGAGAAAGATTGAAGCTTCTGACTTTGCAGAGGTGCTAAAGATTATGTGCGTGGAAGCTTCTCTCTGAATGCTTTTTACTGAGACACTGTGATTCGTGGTTTTGTCTGAATGTGACCAACTGGAGCTCAGTGCTCTTGGTTTGCCAGTTTATTAATTTTCCTAAAAATGCTGTCCTCAATAGTTTGCTAACCAGAGAAGCACTGCAGCCTACAATCCAAAGAATTGTAGGTTGCGATGCCTCACAGGTTAGCCAACTATAATGACAGTAGCATGAATCTTCTTAAGCAGAGGTGTAACGTTAAAATATAATAATAATTGAAGGTGCTATGGGTAAGTGCCTTTACTTTGCAGGATGATCTGTGTGCTTGATGTGGTTACTGAGGAGTTGGTTTGAGTATTACCCCAAAATTTATACTCTTCTTTCTTTGGCATTTTGTCGTGGCTCTCATTTGGTGACATTCTGATTTCCTCCTGACATACAGCAGATGGCTAATGTAATCCGGCTGATAAGGCATTGATGAGGCCTTATCTGGAGTACTGTGTCCAGTTTTGGGCCCCACACTACAAGAAGGATGAGGAAAAATTGGAAGGAGTCCAGCGGAGGGCACCAAAAATTGATTAGGGGGCTGGAGCACATGACTTATGAGGAGAGGCTGAGGGAATTGGGATTATTTAGTCTGCAGAAGAGAAGAATGAGGGGGGATTTGATCGCTGCTTTCAATTACCTGAAAGGGGGTTCCAAAGAGGAAGGATCTTGACTGTTCTCAGTGGTACCAGATGACAGAACAAGGAGTAACAGTCTCAAGTTGCAGTGGGGGAGGTTTAGGTTGGATATTAGGAAAAACTTTTTCACTAGGAGGGTGGTGAAGCACTGGAATGGGTTACCTAGGGAGGTGGTGGAATCTCCTTCCTTAGAGATTTTTAAGTCAGGCTTGACAAAGCCCTGCCTGGGATGATTTAGCTGGGAATTGGTCCTGCTTTGAGCAGGGGGTTGGACTAGATGACCTCCTGAGCTCCCTTCCAACCCTGATAGTCTATGATTCTAAGTGCAAGCCCTCAGCTTCCCAATATTTTGGCCTTGGAATCTTCGTCGGCAACTCTTTTGCATCTGGTACCTCTCTTGATGAGGAATCAGTTTTTGGACACCTGCATCATCCTGGATGTCAGCACGATGAATATCCTCACAGCTCATGCACTCCCACTCTTATTGCAGGGATTTTATTCTAGTTACCAGAATTTGCAACTGTTCTTTATATTACACCTTACACCTTGCTCTGAATCCTGTTGTGGCAGTTAAGATCAGCTGAGAGGCTCTAATCTTGAAGACTTTATGGTCAGAGGCAGGCTTCTTCAGTCAAAGATCCCAATTACTGGACTCTTCATCTCTTGGGTAACCCACTGGACCCCAAGTCTGTGACCATCAAGGCAAATGACCTGAAGCACCTGCCTGTCACAGTGACCCTTGCTTAAAAAAAAAAGTGAAACAAACAAGTTCAGAGGTGAAGTGAAAACCTAATTGTTTTACCAAGAATGTTTTTCATTACTCACTGTTACCTCTGTAAAGATACTATACGCATCTCAGTTTGTGTCTTATATACTAGTACCATGATGTCTGCCTAGAAAAACAAAACTGGCCTTTTATGAAGATTCTAAGATCTGCAAAGAACAGCTTTAGAAGAGACAGAGTCAGCAAAGTCCTACCAGCTTGTCCAAAAGGAAGGCTCGTTTTTGGCTGCTGCAGGTTCTGTCTACAGACTTGCAGGATGCAAGTTAAAAGACTCAGTTGTAGAAATGTGAGCAGTGCCAAGTTGGGCCTTGCCACTAGATGAGAGAAGTAGCTGATTGATTAAGTCCTTAAATTGACAAATACACCTGTCATCTCCATTCCTCAGACTGGAAGGTTGCAGAGAAGTCTTGGTTCTGAGTTCAGTTAATCTTCTTTTCTTTTCCCTGTGGCACATGCTGACTTTAGCAAGATTTCAGGTGGATCTATTTTGGAGCAAGTGACTTGTCTAAAATAATATAGAATCATTAGCTCAGCTTAAATTTCATTAGCGTTTATTGTCTGAATGGTATATGCTGACAATGGACATCCAGCTGTCTGTGCATTACTCTTAAATGAACATTACAAAGCAAGAACAGAGTGACTTCCTTCCAAGGTGCAGTGTTTGATCTACCAGCAATAATGGTCCTGGCCTTAACTTGTATCCAGTAACTTGTCAAAGAACTATGCCTTACTTTGGCTTTTGATACAGATGAACTTGGAGTCAGATTAATCAAAGTTAACTGCAGTGTGTTTAGAAATAGGATTCCCACTTCTGCAGGCAGGTGAGCATGCGCTCTCAGCTCTGGGTGTGCGAAGGAAAATGAGTTAGCTACAGTAGCCGAAGGAAATGTACAGAGTACAGTACACAGTTTGCAGCTCATGATTCTGACTTCCAGACCAAATGCCTTAAAAACCATACTGGTCTCCTTTTTTTCTGACAGGTTTAAATAACACATTCTCTTTACAAAGCAAAGAACTATCTGCTTGAACCCAAATACATTTTTTGAATGTCTTGTTAAGTACCAAATGTCAAGAATTTCATAGTGAACCAATAAATCTCTTTAAAACCTCCCCACACATTTCAGATGTCTGATCGGAACATAACATCTCCAAATTTGGGTTTGGTTTGGATTCTGTAGCTGAAAATATGAAATGTCCTAGTATTGCCATGGTAGAATATTTGTTTTCTTTTAGCCACGATGTGGAGTCTTCTAAAAATCTCCCCTGCAGCCTATTTGCACAAGCCACTTTAGAGGTTGCTGCAGAATTTGGTGCCTCTGAACTGGTATGGGGTATTACTCCTGGGTGCACCCATAGTATGGGAAGGTCAGGATATATGCAGTGACACCTGTACAAGGGAACACATTGCTGTTTGGTAACCCTCTATCTAAGCAACCATGTTAAACTATCTTCAAGGTTTCCACTATGGTTTGTTTGATTTTCACTTAAATTCTCACTTCTGCTAGGCAGTTGATTTTTGCTGGTCCCTTAGTTGTTGGCTGCAGGTTGCAGAGAGATTTAAGTATGAAATGGCTTTTAGTATGAGGTTCTCTAGCAGTCTTATATGTTGTACATTAGGAACATGGGCAGCTCATGAAGATAGTCTGTTGGTTTGAAGTAATTAAAATAACTTTGACATATTTCAGTGAGCCATGAAAATGTTACACTACAGAAAGCAACTCCGGCACTTACTTAAGAGGATGGGGCGTGCAGCCAGATAATGGCTTCCAGAGGGATTATGGGGAGGATGTGCCTCAAAGTTCGGGGAAAGGGATGTGTAAACTTCAGCTGATTTGGGGCTCTGATTCTTAAATCTGTTTCTGATTCTGACAGCTGGGCATTACTTTATGCCCACAGAGTTTCTTCTGTGCCATTGGCCTATAGCACACAGTTCAGTTAAAGAATAGTGTCATCTTGTCCTTAGATAACAGAAGAACCAAAAAGAAGAATGCTGCTTTCCCCTTCTCTCAGTTGGTAATCATTCAGGAATTGTGGGTGCAAATTTATCATAATGGTTCTACCTTTTCTTCAACAGAGGATTAAAGAGTTTGCTTTTAAAAGCTGACACACAAGTTAAACTATGTTGGGTAAGTAATGACATTTGGTGTCAGAAAGACACTCTCTCTTGTCTGTGGGAGTATTTGCTGAAATGACCAGCAGCTGCCAGCTATTCAGTGAAAATTATTCCCTATAGGTTGCCAGCAAGAAATAATTGAGCAGAATGCAATGTAAGAGATACCACACACTGCTGAAGCTTATTAAACAAGCTACACATGAAACTTGATGGCATCCAGAACTGATCTGGAATTAAAGGTCTGAAAATTGGTATCGAGTATAAAAGCAGAAATGGTAGATTCTGAGAGGCTGAGATGGGCTTTTTGCTTGTTTTCTTTGACAATGCGAGCAAAACGTGCAAAATTATCTTGGAAACCAGCCGTTTGATTTGGGATGATTAGTCTTTTACTTTTTTTATTTTTTTAAACTCTGGACTCCTAGTAGTTGGTGAGAGATGGATTCATTTTATCCTTTGGGCTTCCCATGTCAGTAAAGATTTCTGCTTTTGTTTTACTCTGTCAAGTGTGTTTTTGAAAGTTCCTGCTATGCATCATTTGACAATGGATTTCTCCTGCTTCCTTCACGTCCCCTCATTAATAATTATCCGTGATGTGTTGTGCATGAGCATTTGAATGGGCTCATTAGACTATTCAAAGACACCAGTGGGGTCAGCCATGTGACTACTTGCTGTGATCTCCTCTTCCATGTGGAAGACTCAGCTTTCATGCGACCCTGTGCCTTTCACTCTGCTGGGCCTTTCATAGATTCATAGCTTATAAGGCCAGAAGGGACCACTGTGATCATTTGGTCTGCTATGCCCCACCCCAGCCCACCCATATAATACAGGCCATAGGATGTCCCAGAATTAATTCCTATTTGAACTAGAACTTTAGGAGCTGGGAGTGCCTGTTGGAGGCCTAGAGAGCTGCTGGTCACAAGGAGTGCATCACTGGTGAAGTGCTGGTGAAATATACACATGAAGAAGTTGGCATCCGATCAGAGGTGGTGTTAGCCCACTGGGGCCCCAAGCAGGAATATTTGGCCTCCCCCAGCACATAAAAAGTGAATCGCAGGCCCCCTTGAGCTGCTCAGGGCCCTAAGCAATGGCTTAGTCTGCTTATGCCTAGCGCCGATTCTGCATCAGATCATCAAACGATGGTGCACAAAAAAATTGAGACCTTCCAAGAGTCATTGTTGCCCTATTGGATACTGGTATGCAAAAAGGGTCATTGTTACTTAGGGATTTATCTGTGATGCCATAGTCATGTGCATGATGATGTCACAAGAAGAAAACTGCAACCTCAGATGAATAATAAGCAACAAAGGTGGGGTGGAAAGGGGGTTGAAATAGAAATACAGAAAATACAAAATATTGTTCAGTTTTCTCCATAAGAGGATAGTGGGTGTTTAACAAGTTTGGCTGAGAAGTAGCCAGCTCCTGCTAACCAGTTACTTTGCTACATCTCATCCTTCCTTAGTTCTACATAAATGCTCCCTTTCTTTATGCGTATCAGCAAATTAGTCATTTTGGGCAGGTCTGGAAACTGAAACCTCTTTGATCGGGGAATTTTGGTATTAAGGAATTATTGCAATTCTTATAGTTTTGATATTTTCTGTTATTAACAGTGCTCTCTGGTTTGAACTCACGATTGTTTAGGTTATGTCATAGCTGCAAGTATAAATTACAACATCACAATAGCACTTTATCCTCTCTTAATATGGAAATAAACAGGAGAACTGTTTCATAGGACAAGACTGATGGTCCATAAGGTCTGGTGTTTGTGGCTATTTCTGAATGTTGCAATGAAAGCCTTAAACCTTCTACATTGCAGCTAACTGTGAAATTTGATTACATGATGGGAAGTTTCTTGCTCTTTCAACTGGTGACCAACTGAAATACGAGGATTGCAAATCCTTGTGGTTTTTATCCTGCATCTCTTCTTACCCATGCAAATATCTGATCCTTTTTAAAAATAACGTACGAGGCTATTTTCAAACCTTAAGTCATAAATTGCTTTTGCAAAATACAAAGGTGCACCCATTATCCCAGTCTTTAATTTTTCATGCACAAATGGGTATTACTGGGGGAAACAGGATATATGTGAGTGTAAATATCTCTGTGGATGCAAACACATGTACTGTATGTTCGGTGGGGAAAGTACCTATTTCGTAGCAACATTTTAAGCTTTAAAATGTATCCCTTAGCATGCACTCAGGAGTTTACCCTTTATTTTTTTTACTATTGGCACTAGATATCTAATTAAAAAATAAAAGAGAGAGATGTGTTTGGAACAGATACACACTTTTATCTTACATTAATCATCCTTCTGGTTTGGCTCTCCACTAAAATCTCTCACATTTCCCCCCAATTTCTCATCACTTTCAGATGTCAATGAATGCGAAGCCAGCAATGGTGGTTGTGAGTCCCAGTGCTGCAATACGATTGGGAGCTTCTACTGCAAGTGCCCCGATGGGCTGAGGCTGAAGGGAGACGGGAAGGCGTGTGAAGGTAGGAATGGGATGACAGCCTACTGGCGTGGGCCAGCCATTGGGGGCTTTGATGAATTCCCTTGGCTCCTACAGCTGCATGTATGTTACAAAGAATTGCATTGTAGCCTTAGAACTTCTGAAGTTATAAAGCTAGGCCTTGCTAAATTTTATAACAGAGTTATGCTTAGAGGTTTTTAGAGAACAGATCGGATCTCCATGTGATTTGTAGAGTAAGAATCAGCTGTTGTAGTGGGTGCTTTTAAGTGTCTGTCTGTAGTGTTTGCCCTTCTTCTGCTGTTCAGAACCCTTACCCCTCTTCTTCTGTACAATCCAGCTGTATTTAAAATACGGTCTTCCACACAGATTGTATCTCAGGATGACTTGCAAGATAAATAATAGTGTAGATGGTGTGTGGTGGGGGGTAGGAATAATAGGGTTTAGGGAGGTTGGATGGGGGTTTGTGAGGGAGGTGTGTATGGTCTGGAGTAGTACTGTGTGGAGTGTGTAGGAGAGACTGGGCATATTTTGGGGGTGGGGTATGTGATTGCACATGGACCAGTATAGTTGTTCCCAGTTGATCCCAGACCCCTGGGATCATCCCGTACTCTGGTAGAATTCTTCCTCTTTTTGTAATTTCAGGATGCAAAATAAGATTTCAATTATATTGACATCCAACACCTTCCCCTCATGAGAAGGAATAGGAGGAAATCAGGTTTAGCTTTAGTATATTGGCTGGGACCAAGTGTGGGACTTTTGTTTTCCTTTATGACAACAATTGTAACTAGGAGAGCAAATACAAAACAGACACCAACTACATGCTCCATAGATGATTGATTGCAGCTTAACTGCTTGGTTTCACTTGTACACTCAATTACAGTATGTCTTTTATTCCTTCACCTAGGGTACCTTCCATTTGAACGCCTCTTCTGGCTACTGGGAGGCAGCAATGGTATCTTAAATTTCAGCCAGATTTCCAAGGGAATGAAAGGCCATTAGCCGGGAGAGGCCATCTAGTATATCTCTCTGTCGAACAACATGTTATTATCTCACTCCTAATAGAACTTGCTTTTGTGAAGTGAAATCACTGCAAGCTCTCTCTTCAGGAATGTAACGGTTCTGTTTGTGCCCATTCCCAGCTGTGTCCCGTCTGTGAGAGGAGAAGGGCTGTTTGTGGTTTCAAAGCATTTTAGGCTTCTTGACAATGTTTTGGAAAACTTTTGTGCTGAGCTGGTTTTAAGTGGACAGATTTGTTCTGATTATTCAAGGAAAGGGGAAGTATGCTCGGAAAACAGGTTGTTTATATTTGTAGTTTAAAGAAGCCTGCTCTTATTAAATAACAATACTCTGCAGTATTCTGCACTAATGCTCCCAAGTAGGAAAGCTAGCACTAGTAATATAATTTATCAATTATATTGCAGTACTGACAAACCACCAGTTGGGACAATTGCTGAAAGAACATTTTCTTTTATTGCAATAAGGCAGACAGACTTGCTAATTATTTTAGCTTGTTAAATTTCCTTGAGTCTCTTCAGCTAGGTGAGAGAGAGAGCAATGCAAAATATGTGAATTTGGAAAGATTTCAAGTGAACTTCGGTGGGGTTTCTAATTTTGGGGAGAAATTTATGGTTTTGAGTGGAAATCTGGCAGAATTTGATACCTCATTCTGGGGTGGTTGGATGGTGATCAGTGAGCGAGAAGCCTCTGTTGAAATATTTCTCCATTTCTTTCCATTTCCTACTAATTTACAGCATGGTGGCTGAAACCTAAAACACACATCCTGGAAAGGCAGAATTGCCTTGAGTTTTCCAACATCAAATCCAGACTTGAATAAAACAATCTTAAATCAGCCAGCACCTTTGAGATTTTAGAGTAAGTTAACAGGCCTCAGAACGGAGTCTGTGATGCCAAAGAAAAGTCTTCTCTGTGCCAGGACTGAAATATCCATTCCTTTTACCCACTTCCACATAAAATGCTCCTCTTACAAGCGCTCGCCTATTCCTTCCCCCCGTGACTGACACGCCACTTGGCTCCATCTAAACAGTGGTAAACTTGCACTGGCCTTTGAACATTGAAACTCTCCTTGACAATGGGCATGGGAATGACAAATGACGGGGCATCCAAAATATGGAATGTTGTGGATTCATGTGTAAAAGCTGCTCCTAGACGGAAATATCTAGCTAAGTTGGCCTTTCTAATGTCCAGGTGTCAAGTTTATCTTCCTTTGAACTGGTGAAGCTGTACTGGTGCTAGTGCAGCTGTGGGAAATTAGAAAGAAAATGTGAGCATAGACCCGGCCATGGTATCTAAATGCTTGAATAGAAAATCCAATTTCATCTTACTCTCCGCTTGCTTATTACAGTCAAAGTCCCTGTCCCATCCCCTTCTGCCTGTTTTCTACATATATTTGCTCTTGTTTTTATGTTGATATTAAAAAATGCCCTTCAGCAAGGGTCCAAGCCATTAAAAACTACTAGCTGACACCCCTTTTGCCATCCCCTGCTGGGAATGCCTTGTCTCATGTCATTTCCTAATAACCATTTCAGACTGGCTGGACACAGAATGTCATTTTAATGCTCCTCAGAGAGTGGCAGGGTCTGTCCAAAGTCATGTAGCCTTCTGTTCAGCATCAGTACTGTCATCTCTTCTAAAATTGTGTCTGAGGGGAATGTTACATTTTTGTGTTTAAATTACCTTGGGAATAGTAGTTTTAATCACGTGATTGAGGGTAATACAGAATGTGACTATAATGGACAGCTCCATAGCCAGTAGGAAGAATTAATAGATAATTCTACAGAGGCCTGGTGGTAATGCTCAACTTCCAAGAGGATTAGTTTTCTCATTTTCTACCGTGTTAGTACCAGTCCACACCATGGTTTAGGCATGAATCATTATGTTTATAAGAAGGGTTTGATAGGTCCATGACTTTACCCACAGAGTAGCCCAGCCAAAAGTTAGAGTCCTAACAACTAGATTTTAAAGGACAAGCTCTCTTTCCTCTACCCACACACTCCTGATGTCATTCACTCATCCAGCGTAAGTGCTCAGTTTCTGGGCACAATCAGTAGCATGGACATCTAAAATGATACCAGTTGCACGCACAGAGGTGGGAAAAGGCTGTCTGGTTTGAGGCTAGGATGAAAAATCAGGCTTTATAGGTGAATCCTGGCCCTATTGAAGTCAACGGGAGTTTTGCCATTGTCTTAACAGGGCTGGGATTTCACCAAAAGCGTCTATCTTACATTGTTCCCCATCTTCCACTTTGAAGTTGCTATTTCCACAAAATAGGCAAAGAGATACACATTTGTATGTTCTGTAAAGTGAAAATTAGGTGACTGTGAAATGTAATAGTCTAGGCCCCAAAGTAAGCCTCAGTCATATGGACATTTCCCCCTTAGATCTTGAATTCATTATCATTATACAGCAGGGGTGGGCAAACTTTTTGGCCTGAGGGCCACATTGGGGTTGCAAAATTCCATGGTGGGCTGGGTAGGGAAGGCTGTGCCTCCCCAAACAGCTTGGCCCCCGCCCCCATCCGACCCCTCCCACTTCCTGCCCCCTGACTGCCCCCCTCAGAATTCCCCGACCCATCCAGCCCCCCCTGCTCCTTGTCCCCTAACCGCCCCCTTCCAGGATCCCCGCCCCTAACCGCCCCCGGGACCCCACCCCCATCCAACCCCCCCTGCTCCCAGTCTCCTGACTGCTCTGACCCCTGTCCACACCCCCGCCCCTTGACAGGCCCCCTGGGACCCCATGCCTATCCCACCCCCACTGTTCCCTGTCCCCTGACCCGTATCCACACCTCTGTCCCCTGACAGGCCCCCCGAGACTCCCATGCTTACCCAACTCCCCGTCTCCTGACCGCCCCCCAGAACCTCTGCCCCATCCAACTGCTCCCTGTCCCCTGACTGCCACCCAGGACCCCCTGCCCCTTTCCAACCCCCCCGGCCCCTTTACCATGCTGCTCAGAGCAGCATGTCTGGCAGCCACACCACCTGGCCAGACCCAGACACGCCGCCACACTGTGTGGCAGGAGTGCGCAACTGCCCGCACGGCAGCGTGGCTGCAGGGAAGGGGCCGGGGCCTAGCCTCCCCAGCTGGGAGCTCAAGGGCTGGGCAGGACGGTCCCGCGAGCCAGATGTGGCCCGCAGGCCATAGTTTGCCCACGTCTGTTATATAGCCTGTAGTTTTCTACTAGAGTTTTCCCCCCCTCCCCCCACCCCTCGGAAATTATCTTCTATACCAGTTCTGCATGTTTGGAATGGCTGGACCTCAGTGTCAGACTATTGCAAGAGATTA
Organism: Malaclemys terrapin pileata; assembly: GCF_027887155.1. Classification (NCBI taxonomy): domain Eukaryota; kingdom Metazoa; phylum Chordata; order Testudines; family Emydidae; genus Malaclemys; species Malaclemys terrapin. Next base: position 19,449,032 of record NC_071523.1, on the reverse strand, counting down.
TTTGCTAACCAGAGCCAAGAATTAGCTGTATTTTTTCTGAATATATGCCAATCCCAGCACTAGCTGAAATTGTATGAAATGGACACCTTTACCAAGTTTTTACAGCATTAAAAATATAAAGAAAACATATTTTCTTAAGTAAGAGTTAAAGCAACCAACTCAGCATGTGATATTGATATATTAGTATTGTCACATGTTTTGTGGTAGAATTATCAGTTTACTGCACTTATTTGCTTAGTGGGAGAAAGCAGAAACTATTCAAAGTAATTAATAAACATTATTGACATACTGGGAGAGAGCCAACTTAGTGAACATTGATTTGGACATTGAGGAATTTTTGAGAAAAAATGTTGCACCCTTGCCAGTTTGGTATATTTGTCATGTTTTGTTTAAAATAGCTGAAAAGTATTTCCTGGCTTGTTACACACACTATCAAGATGTGTGAAGTAAACAGCTTTGTCCTTATCTGAGCCAAGTTAAGGCATTTTGAGTTTCCCCAGTATTCCCTGGACAAGGTTTAGTTTCTCAGATGATTAAGGGGTTCATGATACTGGTGGGAGTGAACCACAATTACACTCTCTAGTACAGACCACGTGGTGCTGTTATACAATAGAGATGGGCAAAATGGTTTGGCTAAAATTAAAATTGACATGAACCTTTGCCCCAAACATAGACTCAACTTTTTGTTTTGTTTTTAAATAGCAGGGACCATAAAGGGCAGACATTTCATGAGCGAGTCTATTCCTATGGCATTTCCAGTCCTGTCTAAACTGACAGGTGCTGGAAATATCACAAGTCTCTTATGATATTACCAATCCAATTTCCACTCTAACGTGGTTTCAATAATCTCCTCATCCAAAGTTTTTGGGACTGACTCGCCAAAATTTTGATCCTTGTGTGGTCACTTATATCTGTTCAAAGTGGGTTCTGATTTGAATGGTGTTTTACACAAAATTTGCAGTCACTTTGTTCAGGTGTAATATTGATGCTTCCTCTGGGTTCCCAAGACTGAGAGTCACCTCATTGCCTCCTTTTTGTATTTCTGCATGTCAGCTCCTGGACACCGCCAGCCTCTCTGCCGCTCAAGCACTAGCCTCAGAGTTCTGCCAGCGCTTACTTTGCCTTGCAGGTATCAAAAGGTGCACCCCAGCCCCCGAACCCGTCTAAGTGCATTCCCTGCAGTGTTCAGCTCCCGTTGCTGGACACTCACAATAATTAGCAGGTTTGCTTGTTTGATTCAACTGAGGAGTCACACGTGGCTCAATAACACAGCACCAAGATGTATTTATAATAAAAACAAGAACAAGTTTAATAACATAGAACAGAGAATCAAAGACTCAAATGAGTAGTGCGTAAGAATATTAGAAACAGCATGGTTACATACGAAACAAAAGGATAACACTCTTTTGGAGTCTAAACGTAACTTTAACACACTAAAATCCTTGTCTGAATTAAGTTCTCATCTCAAGCAACTTCCCAGCATCACCAACCGGCATGGTTGGGATCCACCATTCATGGATGCACAAAGTGTTCTCTTTCTTGTTTCCTCAGTGATAGATAACCGGGTGCTGTCCCTGTCCGCACAGAAATAGTCCAGAAAACTTTTGAAGTGTGTCCTTTTGAAGTGTACCACCAGATAAGTCTTCTCCCTCTTTGCTTTTTTCCCCTCTGTACTCTTTGACTTCACAGGGTTCTGTTGACTTGGAATGTAAATGTAGCTCCCATTGTATCTGGCGTACAGTGCTTAATTTATGACACAGAAAGGGATAGGTGAATAGACACGCTTTGTCTGACAGAAAACCCAATTCTGAACTCTGCTTTGTTTCATTTTCATTGTGTGTATATAGAACTCCTTATAGAGTGTCCATACATATCATTTGCAATGATATTTATAACCAGTGTGTCACTGGCTTTCATTTGACATCTTACAAGACACTATTTATGGATAAATACCATGAAAGCGGTGTGTTAGGTGTAGTGAGTTTGTCAGGCCTGATACAAGTCACTTTTACAAAACAGTGAACCCTTTGCCACTTGGCATTGAGGGGCTCAGAGGGTCACAGTAAATAATTATATGAAGGACAAAATAGTGATGAATAATGGTGCTTGTGTTGAGCTCATCAGCAAAAATTCTTACTCCTGTGGCAGGGTGGTGTACTCTGCTTTATCTGAAGCAGTTTAAATTTACTCTTATTTGTACATCAGAACTAGAAATCACCTTCAAATACCCTGTTTGTTAAGGGATCTGTAAAGAAGAGTTAATAGGCCTAGATCCATTATTGTAGGGGGTTTTTAAGTAAAGGCACAAGAAACACAAAGAGATATTTAAAGTTTGAAACTTGCTTTTCTTACTGGAAATCCTGTTGGACTTTGAATAAAACAATCTGGGCTCCAAAGTGTGAGGGGCTCAGCATCGTGTCCTCCTCCTTGGTTCCACGTTGGACACAGAGGTTCCCAAAGTTGAGATGGAATTCGCATCTTTGTTGAGAATATCCCGAGAGCATGAGCCACGGGGGCAAAGGCCGCTGTTTTACTGTCTGCATCATGTGACTTGATTAATGGCCCTTGCGATATTTTGGTGACACCAAATCGCAGGCCCCTTTGGAGTCTTCCCCTTTGATGTATCTGTTAGACAAACAACCACACAATAACATCAGTGGGGTTTGGGGTAGAGGTGAAAACTCCAGGACTTGATGTTTGCGTTCAGGGTAGGAAACTTTACAAAAAACACTTGAATCCCAACGACCTGCTCTGAGGACTTGGCAGCCCCTGTTACAGATGTAATTTAATTCTTGGGGAAACACGTGCCTCACGCTAACTAGTATTGGAGGGATTTGTTATGTTGAGTCACTCATGGTAAAAGATGTAGAAAATGAAAAATGCAGTTAAAAGGAAAAAAAAAAGAGGAGAAAAAAGTCACTCCTTTTGTCCTATACTGGAGATTGATTGGTTAATGGGTGGGATCTCAGAAACAAGGATGCAGGCTTTCCTCTGACCCAGAAGGAATGGTAAAAATTTCTGGGAAGTGATTGGCTGTCCCAGAGTTTGACTGACTTATTGACGAGTTGAGAAGATCTCATGCAACATCTTCCATGGATCCATGATCTTTCAATTAACTCCTGCCATCTGGCATGTGATTCAGTCCCATCAGAGGACTGAATTAGAAAGAGCATTTCTTTTTCACAGTTAAGAAATAGTCTCTGTTTAAAATGAGTTCACCACTGGTGTTTGGGTCTGGTTTGGCAGCCCTGAGGACTGAAGTCCCCGTATCCACGGAGCAGGCAGTAGTAGTGCGTATGTACCCATACTGTTTTCATCTGTGGTCTGGAGGGAGCATGTCTAGAAGGAAGAGCTGTCATAACTTATGCAGTCCTGGGTACCTCTGCTGAGACTAGCAACAACAGAGCCATATAGTGCTGTGGGTACCCAACTATGAACTAGACAGAGGTTGCCAAACTTACTTCATTATTCATGTTGAATAACAACCACTCATGGTACCAACTTTCACCTCTCTGGACATGAATTGAATTTGAATTGGTGACTGAATGCTGAGAGTAACTATATCTCATAACAATCCCATAGTGATCTCACCCCACCAAAACTATCTAACCTATTTAGGTGCGTATTGTAAACATGATATGGAGTGTCCTTAATATGTTGCGTGTAGTGGCAGAAACCGAGACGTGGTTGATCATGCCTTGTGGTTGAAGCAGTGGAAGTTGGGCCTAGTTGTCTGTGTGGTGGCAGTCAGGCGGAAAACTGGAGCCAGAATCAGGAGTGAAGAGTGGGACTGGAACAAGGCAGGTGTAGAGCTGGACAAGGCTAAGGTCTATGGAATCCATCACCACTGTCAGGCAGGGGAGAATTCTGAGCTGTGAAGTGACGTTGGGTGGATGGAGCTGCTGTCTCTCCTGGGATGCTTATATACCTGCCCTGAGAGTCAGCAGACCAGCTCCTGGATTGTGGATTGGCTGAGACTAGAACAGGAAACACTCATTACTGCATGTGGCTTAATCAGACTCTAGTTCAGGGCAATTCATCACCTCACGTATAGGGTGATGATAATTCTATCATGCCTTCAAATATTTTTATAAATATTATTCTGTTTCCTTTTTGAATGTACTATGAATGGTGGGTTACTCTTTGGAGCATTTAGTATCTCCATCTGTATGTTGCTTTAACACAGATTTTTGCATTGTTTGGGGGGAAAAAAAACAAGTCCTTGCCTCTTTACAGCAGTTTTTAGAGATGTGGCAGACTCTAGTGAGTACAAGTTCCCCTTCGAGGGATCAATATCAACAGGTACTGTTGCCACTACATAATGTTGTGTATTAGCAGATAAAGTGGCTGTTTCATCTTCTAATTCTCTTTCTGATCAATTGCCATTTTCAGTTCAAATAGCAGCCAAATGCCCTAACATGCTCCCAAACTGGGTAAGTAAAAAATCTTCATGAAGCCATGTTAGAGGAGGCTTCTCTTTGTAGTCAGGTGAAAATAATGCTGATAACAAGCAGGTAGCAGGGTGCTAGCTTGGTTTCTCATCCAACCTTGGGTTTAATTTTCTAAGAGCTGTTCTACTCAGGCTGTGCAACTGACTATGTGGGGTAAAATCCTGGCCCCACTGAAGTCCATGGGACTAAGTTTTGCCATTGACCTCAATGGGGCCAGAATTTCACCTCTGGTGTTTAGCTAGAAGGGTGGTTGGAAAAACTAAGTTCTTGTGAGGATTGCTAACAGAATGTCTGCTACACACAACCATATTTAAAAGTCCCCATGCTAGCAATAGCCCATGTTATTGGTAGCAGAGCTGAGTGAATAATTTATTTTTCGGTTTGGTGGCAGAACTGAAAAACCAGAAAAAAAAATTTAGTTTCAAACGGAAACTGATTTTTTCCCCCAGATTTTCCTCACACAAATGAAAAAACAAAAAAACGTTTTGTTTGAGTTGAACAAATCATTTTGAACCTAATTTCTAAGTGACATTTTTGACCTGAATTTGCAAGTGATTTCAGTTGCCACGAAACTGCATTTGTCAGTGAACTTACTATTTGCCCAAAATATTCACCCAGCTCTAGTTAATAGTGCAGTTGCAGATGTAATGTGGACAGGGCTGCCAGAAAACAACTTACAATTTAAACAAGCAAAGTCCAGCACAATTTTACTCTAGTTCCATTTTTCCCACCTTTTAAAAAAACAAAACGAAAAACATTTTGTATCATTTGACAAATGTTACTACTGTCAAGTACACTGGTCTTGGGGTTTTAAAACCAGTGTCTCTCCTTTGCTTGCACCATTGTTTCCTTTAGCAAAGTGTAAAAAATAGTTTGGAGTGAATTCACGCCCCTGCAATCAAAAGTTTTGAAACTTTCAGCAAAAATCAGAATTTGCAATCGTGGAATGTGTCTGAACACATCAGCCACTAGAACAATAGGTTCATTGTCATACTTTTAATGTACCCTGTTCTTCTGTTTTATGACATTGTGGTATGTAAGTCATCTGCCTGGCATCTTTCCCATGACTGCCCAACAAGTGCAGACAGAGGTAAGGCAGAGAGACACACAGCTTTAGCCAGGGCTGGGTGGGCGGTGTGGAAAAATGTTTCCACTCAGCTTTCTCTTTTTTGAGTTATTTGGGAAACTTATTAGTTCTTTATTCCCCATTCTCCTATGAACTGAAAGGCTGCCTATTGACTGACTTCAAGCATAGTGTCGGTTTAATCCTATAGCTGCGCTGAGGGGGTTGTGTTTGAATCTCAAACAGATTCAGGCGGGAGTTCAAGGTTCAGGGATGGGACTATTGAGGAACAGAGTTTGGAGATGATGGAGCCTTTCACATAGAGGCGTAGAGACAGTGGGCACATATGTCTCACTAAATAAGAGGCTTTAAAGTCTCCTCAAAGGCAAAAATAGGATGCAGCCTTAATTATGGAATTGCTATTGCACCTCAATAACAAATAAATCCATCTATCAAGCTGATTGCAGCTAGTACACTACGAGACCGAAGTGCTGACCCAGTTGGTACCAGCAGCGTTATCAATAAGGAGACTGCACAGGGTTTGCAAGTGTGACTGCAGAATCTAACTAGCACTGGCTTCCTAGATCCGTTCTCAAGTGAGAAGCTCCATCTCAGCAGAAAAACTGGAGAGTCTAAAGTCTCAAACACAACTAGGGCTAGCATTGTCAAAGCATATCACGATATAACCTGCAACATTTTGACCAAGAGTCATAAAACAAGGTACCCAGGGCTCAGGGCTTCAGTCCCGCGTGGCTCCCAGCTTTGGGGTGGGGTGGGGTGGCGCTGGGGCTCCTGGCTTCAGGCTGGGGGGGGGGCACGTTGGCTTCAGCCCCACGCTGCTCCCGGCTTTAGACGGGGGGCTGGGCCACGCTGGCTTCAGCCCTGTGCCCACTCCTGGCTTCAGCCCTGCAGGGTTTGAGCCGCGGGGCCCCGTTGCTCTGTGTCATACCTGTAGGCAACATGCCTGCTACACTCACGAATGCAGGAGCAGCTCTACTCCACTCCTTTACACGTGACACCCAGTATTCTTTGAGTGAACATAGCCAAGGAGCATCTCTGACTTCCACAGTGGATTATTCCATTGCTTGATGGACCTTACTCCATATATCAGGCGTCAATTTCCCTTGTCTGCCCCTTCGTTCTCTTCCTTTTAGTTAGTACCTCTTGAGTATTTCTGGATTGTTCGCATGTTCCCTGCTTGGCTGCCTCTTCTCCCTTGCACACTCCCATCAGACTCTCCTTACAGGTCGTATCCTCTACTCTTGTAATTATTTTTATACCTTTTCTTTGGATACTCCAGTTTGTCAAGGTCTTTTTCTGTTTTGTGGCTCCCAGAACTGTACCCACAACTCTATCCATGGTCTTCCTGGGACTGAGGAATACAGAAACCTCCCTGGACTTACAAAATACACAGTATTCCAATGTTACATCCCAGAATAATGTTTGCTTATATTACAAGAACATTCTGCAGGGATTGCATGTGAAATTTGCTAACTAATCTCACCCCTGGTCTTTTTCTGCTGCTCTCAGACCAGCCTGCTCTGATTTAGCATTTCTGGTTAGATTGTTTTATCTATTGCCTGCATTTATCTACCTTTCATCTCGTGCTATTGCATGCTGCTCGGGCTTTGAAACTCACCAGTTCGATCTAAAGTTTCACTGTGTTTACAAGCCGCCTTAATTTGGTATCATTGGTATGGTTGATTAATGAGCCGTTTATTTTACCTCATCCTTAACTTGTCCAGGGAAAAGGGTCAGGTGCAATGGATTCAAACGGGAAAGGGAAAGGAAAGAAAAGCCATTTTCGCTTTCCACTGGGAAGTGTGACTAAACAGATTAAAAAGGAATTCTTGCAGTGATATGTCTATTAGACTAACCACCCCAGTGCCAAGAACAGATGTTCTGTTAACAGTCCTAGCTTCCCTGCCTTTCACATTTACTTAGTAGAGATTTACTATCGAGGTACTTGGGTCTTCAAGGGTTTTGTTAATTCATTTAGCTGGTAAAATATTTATTGCATCACTTATAAGTACTGTGCATGTCTGTCTTGTCTATCCCTCTGAATGGTCTGAACACAGGACTGGGAGTCAAGACCTCCTCACTTGTAATCCTGGCTCTGATTCTGATCCCTTCGAACGAAAGCTTACTAACCTCTATGTGCCTCATTTTCCTTGTCTATAAAATGGGGCATTAAAGTCCCTCAGATGGGTGTTGTGAGGTTTAATTCATCAATGTTTTAAATCACATTGCAGGTGAAAAGCATTATATAAATGCTAAGTATTCCAATTAAGGTTGTAGGTGTTTATCTGTACATTGCATAAGGTGATAAAGATGTAGGCCCAAATCCACAAATGCATTTGGGCTCCTAACTTCCATTGATTGCATACATGTAAGCTTCTTCCAATTGTGTTGGACAGTTAGGACTTTAATAGACATTCCAGATGTGTACATGGAGATCAGAGGTGCGCTGTAACAACTTAGCATGCTACATCACATCAGCAATTTTAGCTGACTTTTGTTTGTTCAGACTGTTCGTAAAAACTAATGTATTTCCCGGAAAGATCATTCTTCTTTGATAGAGTAACTGTCCAAGTTCCTGGGTAGAATGTTTCTTTTAAACTCAGAATATGAATGACAAGTGTGCAGTGTTTTACAGTGAATGAATATTCTCAGGAGCTGAATGGTTCATGGAAGGTTAGGCAGCTGCTGACATTTGGAACAGTCAACTCAAGTGACTAGAGTCCACCTTCCTTTGGAAAGTACGCTGTGATCACATTAGGCTGTTATTTTCCTCCTGGATTGCACTCTGTTGCATATTCATCATGGAGTGATATTCATTACAGTCTAAACCACAAATTTTATTTTGGAATTTTGCTATGGCCAAATACTACCACTAAAAGGAGCTGCTATTCTCCTCCACTCGTATGAACACCATGTTATGAAACATTCCAGAAAGCTAATTGTGTTTTATGAGTTGACCTCTGGAAAATCCAATAAGCTAAGCTTACCCCTCTATTTTTTTTAAAAAATTAGATTCTATCCTCCATAGCATAGGAATTGATAACATTATTACTTTCTTAGGGTAATTGGTGTGGAACGCAGTGCCTTAATTTAGAAATATTTCATCAGATTAATAAAAAGAAAGACCCAGTAAAGTTTCTTTACCTTAGTGGTTGCTAGAGAAACACCATTCTTAGCCACACTCTCTGCTCTCTTGTTTTCATTTCGGGTCACAGGAGGACCTAAAGCTTTGGAGACACCAAATATAGGGTGTTCTCCCATAGCTTTTGCTCTCTAGGACAGTCCGTGTAGGGCAAAGAACCAAAATATGGAACTCTCATTTTTAATATAGGGAGAATGTCTCCCCAACCTTTTCATACTGTGTTTTCAGTCACAGGGTTTGAGAGCTGTTGGTCAAGTGTCACTTGCAGAATGGGAGAGCCATCAGTTGGTTAGCCCATAGAGGAGGAAGAGGATGTTGATTTTATGTCATTCCAGGGGGGATAAGGCAATGATTCTGGTGTCAGATGGCAGGAGGCTTCACCACTCGTTGGTGACAGGGTGGGAGGGATCCTGGTTGGGGGTCAGATGGGAAAGGGAGGGTTCTTCATTTGATGTCAGTCACGGGCTGAGAGGCTTTGTACTTCATCACTAAAGATTGCAGTCAACATTCGGTTGGAGCGCTGATTTCTGGGATCTGTTACCTTATCATGTGTAGTGGTGGTAAGTTCTGCTGGGTTTTAGGTGAGTGATATGTCAGTATCCTTTGGCTTGTGTTCTTTACTTGCTGTTTAATCTTTGGGATTATGTAGTCTTAAAGCATGAGTTAAAACCCCCCAGTGTCATGCTGGCCTTTTAAGGCCACTCTGAGAGGATTCGTGGCAGTACCAGTTAGGGTGCAGCAGACACCTTGGCAGGGGTCAGGATTCTCAGCCACCCATTCTAATCCACTTTAGATAAAATGTGGTTTGAGAACTATCTGCTGGCCATGCAAGTCCAACCTACACCCCAAAACAAATGAATCACTGTTGCATTAACTGGCACCCTCAATGTTGGTGTGAGCAGAGAGGCCAAGAAAGAAGCATGGTTTTGTGGTTCACTATCTGGCTTGGTACTCCGGAGATGGGGGCTTAGTTTCTGGTTTCCCGTTTAACCTTGTGTTGGTCACTTCACCATTTCAGTCCCTGAGTTCCCCACTAGTAAAACATGAATAGTAATAATGCCCTACCCCGGTGTGAGGGTAAATCATGTTTGCCAGGTGCTGAGGTGCCATGGCAGGGAGTGCCATGGAAAAGCCTGTAAATAAATGAAAAGATTTAATGGGTCACGGAGACTGAACTCTTCTCTCACCAACTGTTCCCCCCAGGCATGTTTTGGGGGTAGGGATGGTAGGGCTTGGAAGCTTGCTTTGTGGCTGACTGTGTTGTACCTATTCTGCAGTTAAATAGTGGTACCTTTCACCAGCACAAGATAGACTTAAAAACTATAACAGCATAGTAGTAACAGATCAATTCAGCCATCTCTTGGAAAAGAGAATCCTGTCTGTCAGCATGTGCTGGGTTTGTTACGGTGATCACATAAGGACGAACATTCAGACGTACAGCTTCCACTGGCATCAGAGGGATACCAGAGGACAGTGTAAAGCTCTAAGGAATTACCTTAATGTCAAAATCTTGCTGTATTCCTTTTCATGAACAAAAAGAAGAATACAGTCAAAAGGGTTTTGCTTGGGTTGTAAATGTTGGCTCAGGTGCCTGTGGGTGTAGTTTGTGGGCTTCTTTTAGCATTGTGCATGAACAACAGACCGATGACATACATAATGAAATAATGCAAGCTCATTTTCTTTTTAATATTAATAGAATGTTTGTATGAGCCTTTGATCGTCTTTTTTCTTCGTGATCTTTATTCAGAAGCAATCAGTACAAACATTTGGAAAAAATGGTTTTGTTTGCTGTAAAATAAAAAATCTGTGAAGAGATTAGCACAGATTCCTAGGCTTCCAGAAATGAATTGCAAGTATTATTAATGCTTTTTAAGCATTCCAGGAGCAATTATATTTGTATTATTTCATTAGTAAGACTGTACTATGTGGGATCAGCTTGCAAGTTTTTCATTCTTCAGCTGCCATCTAGATTCAAAAGACAGGTTCGTGCAGAACTAACCTTTGTTTGATTGTTTTTAACAGAACCTCGTGTTCTCTCTCTCTCTCTCTCTCACACACACACACACACACACACACACACACACACACACACACACACACACACACACACACACACACAAGGTACATGCAACTCATAATGCACACAGCCACACATGCACAACACATGCTGATCATAGCACACACACATGCCCTCTCACAAAGCACATACACACAGGCTCCCACCACACACATGCCCATGTGAGCATTTGTGTACACATACACGTGTATCAGTCCAAGGCAAGACTCAGTTAATCAATGTCTGCATACAGCCCTTTTCAGTAATGCCCAGGGATGCCTTTCGCACCTGGAGTAGCTTAGAATGACAAATGGCTCATGGTGTGGTACTCTGTATACAGGGTGGTGCACAATATGTTGGCATTTGTTCAAACAAGCATCTTTGTGCTTTCTCCCATGCTGCCCATCATGCCTGGGAGGAGCTACCTGTAAATACCTTCAAAGCTACCTGATGATCCTCCTTCAAATCGCTCCTTAAAACACTCCTTTGCAGTGATGCCGATACAAACCTTAAGAATGGTTAGGTGGCCAATCATGTTGACCAGTCTTGTCTCGTGCTTTCCTTGTACTCCCCGTCAGGCTGTCTCTATCCACCTGTTATCTCTTGTCTTGTAGTTAGATTGTAAGCTCTTGGGGCGGGGCACCTGTTTGTGCTGTGTTTGTACAGCGCTCTAGCACTATGAGATTCTGATCCATGACTGGGGTTCCTAGGTGTAGAGTAAAATAAATAATCCATTAGTGAGAGGCATTTTGAATGCTTATTGAAAACCTAACTTTGTGATCTCCAGCCCCTAATATGACTGGTCTATATAATGTACTGGTCACAGGAGTGACGCAACGTAAGCTAGCAAAGCCAAAACTAATGTTTGCCAGTCATATGACAGACTTGGGACAGTGTGTGTAACCCTTGGGTACAGCCCAAATAGTGGCAATTTTAGCTTCCCAACTCCCCCAACTATGTGCTTCATCCCATAACTGGAGGAACAGCCTCTAGAGATCAGAGTAAAGTCTGTTACCTATTGTGACTGTGCTGTCCGTGGGAGCCAGCTGAAGTCACTCAATTAGGATGAACTGCAAACAAAACGAGGCAGACAAATCCCAAAAGCTGGTGGATATTCCAATACTTAGATTTACCAAGCCAGCACAATACAGCTTCTGTAGTACCTCACTGGTTACTCAGAAGTCCAAATCACGCAGTTCCCTTAAAGTACCCAGCCTTTCTGGTCCCGTCACCTTCCAATGAAATATTATATTACACTCATAACGTCACACCTATTTAACTCCTGACCTCTCTGCTCAGACAAGAGCACCAAATAGTGTCTGTCATGACCTAGAGGTGCTTAGGAGTTGGTCTGAGACCACCAGTTCATTTCATACTGGTCATGGAACAGTTGTAAGATAGTAATTTTTGCTTGATAGTGACCTATATTCGTGCCAATGACCTAGAAGGGAAAGGCTATGTCTGACAAATTTGGAGTATTGCAGACACAATTGTCCATTTGTGTGCCCAAGCTGTGTGCAAATATGGTATCGGGATTACAAATGCCATTACAGTAGTTGTACACAGAGATGATCATTTGAATTAACTGACCATTGCATGAGAATTTACCATATTTGCATGCATAGTTATATATTTGCCTACAAAAGTGATGTCCACCAAAACATAAGCAATTGGTTTTGCAAAACTCTCAGTCTGGCCCAGAATCTTAATTCTCTGAGCCATTAAAATACTTTTCAATGTTAATTTTATGTAAAGTTTCATTTGTAATGTTATCCAGTACTGAACAGTATATAATTGTGTTTCTTGCTCACAAAGGCAGCACTCTGTGGTTCTTTATTTTCCATTTGAAAAACAGGAAATATATTCCTGTACATCAGTCAGGAACAGAGCGGGCCAAATAACTTGTAAGGAATTGTTTATTTAATTCACTGCTTTTTACCTCTCTGGGAATTGTCTGCAAGCAGATTGTAATTTTTTCAAATATATTCATTATTCCAAATTATTTGCTGAATGCTTGCATCAAATAATGAGGCTTATAGCTTGTTTGCAAGCAGTCTGTTTGACTAACAAGTTAACCCAAAATGTTTTGATTTGACACTTAATATGTTTCTGTTTCCTAACTGGATGTGTTATATTTCTTAGCATCAGTTTTCTGGTGGAATATTCATGAATACAAATTCAGCATTCACTTCCTGCAAATATTCTGCAATTTGCATTTTCTTTCCGTGAATGTTCCCGCTGGGAAACAGCAAACATAAAGAAGCAAAGACAATCAAAGTGAATTCATTAACATTTTTGAACCACTGATGGCAGAATCTTTTTTTGCACTATTCACACAGTTCTAGTCATGAACCTATTGTCTATTAAGAAAAGCCCTAACAATATATGCAGATGATCATAATAATCTGTACATCTAAATTCTGACACTGAATTTTGCATGTGGTGCCCAAATACCTGCTTTAGGTGTATAGATGCGTGATGTCAGCTGAAGTGCTGCTAACACCAGTTTCTAGAGCTGGATACTAGAGAACTGGAGACAAGACGTTCCGGATGAAGAGTCCCCATCTCTGGAATTCAGTCCCTCCCACTTTCTGCCAAGACCAGAGTTCAGTGCTATGTGCAGACTCCTCTTTTTGGCCAGCATTTGCTTGAATTTGGGCTAAGACTATGGAGGTTGGGCTGCTTGTTAGGGGCAGCTGTTGCCTAGTCTGGTTGATGTTTCATTTTAACATACATAAAGCCACAGCAACAGGGACATAATTATATATTAATTGATGGCCTATTTTAGGCATCCAAATGAACTCATGTTGTTTTGTTTTGTCAGGGTTTTTGCTCCTAGAAGAGAAACCGCTCTTCTTGTTCCACAGTGTGGAGTGTCTCGGGATATTTTGCTCTACCGTCACTAGTAGTGTCGAGGCAGGACTTTCCAAAATGTGGTGTTGATTTAAAGCCCACCCCCACCCCCCCCAAACACACATGCATTTCGCCCCAAGTCTTCTATTTTCTTTTTTTGCTAACATAGCCAATTATAGAATTCCGGCTTGAACCAAACCCAGCTTCCCAATAATGCTCCAGAGCTGCCAGCCAGGAATTTTTTGGTTTCTTTCAGTTTGTGTGGTTTTGGGAGGAATGTGATGTCACGCACAAATTCTGGCTCAGCACAGAAGAAGAAAAAGCAGAGCAGGGGAGGGAGGAGAGAGCGAATGAATGTAAGGGTGGAGACACTTCTGCTGGGTTTGGCCTTTACCTGCAGGGGGCGGGTCGAAAGTTGAGAACATAAAAGGGAAGGGGTGTGGGAGGGCTCCTAAGAAAGCTTGGTCCCAAACGATCTCTGTTGTTAGGAAGCAGTAGCTGTTATTCCCATGGCACACAGCTTGGCTCTGTGTGCAGCTTGCCCTGTAGGTGACAGACACGTTCTGGGGTGGTTTTATTTGAATTTAAGGATTTTCCTCCCATTTTGTAGCTTGACATTATTTTCTCTTTAATTTGCTCTGGAATCCTGTTTTCTGGCTTTTTATTCTTGTTGGCTTTTCACCATGGCAGAGGACCAGAGGATTTTTTGGATGGTACTCTGGTGCAGTGGCCTTTTTGGTGGCATCCTAGGTGCTGCTGGCGTTCACTACCGCTATCTCTGGAGAAGCTGTTACCCCTGTTATATGGGGCATGCTGGTTATGAAGTTGAGATGAGGCGAGGTATGTATCCCTGGTATATTCACAGTTACAGGGATGCTCTTGACAGGCACACTTTTGAACAATGAACCTATATGAGGTAAAAATGTTTTTTTCTTTATTGATAGCTTGGAGGCGGGTGACTGCAGTATAAAGAGCGACTGTCATCCTGACAACTACTGAAATCACACATCAGTGACCTGATTGCCCATCTGATTGTGTTTTGGTGTAAATTTTCAGCATTATAGACATATTCCTGCTTGAATGGATTTATTATTCTGAAAAGTCATTCTTGGCAGAGAGGCTTACTTTATGGAATTTCTTTTACTTCAATTGCTATGAAGTTATGTAGCTGCTGTGCAACAAGCATGTTAAAATAAATTAGTATTTTGTCATGGGTTGTGCTGATCTGAGTTTTGCAAACTCCAAAGGGGTATCACTCAGGGCAGCAAATGAAATGGTAAAATGCTGGCTTTCTGACTGATAGATTGATCAAGCATGTCTGTGTTGTCTGACTAGTGCACGATGAGACCATATACTGTTATGCGGCTCTGTGTTATTCAGTGTCATTACATGTAATGGGAAATGCTCTTAGAGTTTTCATTTTTCTAGCAGTAATTAGAGAAAAGAGGTAAGGAGCATAGCTGCTCTTTTCACACACGTGAGTGCTGAGAGGACAGCCAGAGACTGGAAAGCACAGCAGATTACATCTCTGAATTTAAGGGTCCAGACTTATTAGTGTCTTTGTTAAAAACAAATTCCTAACCTCTTTGTCTCGAGCCTGCTGCTGTGTGGATATTTCCTGGCAAAGCCAAGCGGTTGCAATTGAGAGTCACACCACATCTTATGTGGTTATAAACATATTAAGAACATTCTGCTGCTGTAATGTAACATTTTGTCGTCTGTTCTGCTGATCTGGTAATGCAAGTGCTAAAATAGTATTGACAGCTGGTGTTGGGCACAGATCCAGATGTGCACAAAAGCGAATTATTAGCTCCCCCCTGTTTCCATCCCCTGGACTAACAAGGAATGGAGGACCAAATTCTGCCCTGACATCGGTGCCAGTGAGAGGTACACAGTCTGGCACCAGAGCTGAATTTGACTAGTCACTTGGCTGAGATAATTAGGAAATGATTGTGTTTTTCAAAAATTCTCCACTGGACACTAATCAGAAATGGCCCCATGCCTGTTGGTGTGTGTGTACTGGTTCTAATTGTGAAATGATCGGAGAGCAGCGAGAGAACTCTTGCTTCCCATGCCGGGGTGACTGGATTGATGTGGGGATTTGTGTGTGCACTCCTGCACATGTCTCCCTGCCTGTATGTTCAGCTGACTTACTGGGTGATAAAGGTTGAGACTGTCTGAAAATTCAGGAAATGACAGAGAATATGTGGAGTCCACAGTCCACCAAAAGCTTGTAACCATTGACATTTGTGAGTCATATAAATAGGAAAGAATGCAATATCTCAGCACAAGCTAAAACCGATGAATAATGGCCACAAGCTGCTGTTTGTGGAGGTGATACTTGCGTGTTTGCTAGATGCCACACACTTTTAGAAATTGGGTGTGTTACTCTTTCTATTTATAGACCAGCTGTTTGTTTTCAAACTCACATCATATGGAATGTCTCCATTCCACTCCATCAGTTTATCAGCTTCCACAAGTTCAGACTCTCCCTTCAAAAGATAAAGGTTGTGTCTGCAGCACCTGAGGTCAAGTTTCACACCCAAATCCAAGGCTTCAGCATAAGGAGGATTCACAGGATGCTTAAAATCCAATTAAAAATTGGTTTACCTGCTCCTTTCTTTATTATATCACTTAGAATCACAGAAGATTAGGGTTGGAAGAGACCTCAGGAGGTCATCTAGTCCAACCCCCTGCTCCAAGCAGGACCAACCCCAACTAAATCATCCCAGCCAGGGCTTTGTCAAGCTGGGCCTTACCTGATTCTGATCCCACTTACCCCAGTTTCACAAACATGTTGCCCTCTGGATGTGGAGCTACCCTGATTTACATTGGTGTGAGATCTGAATCTGTCTCACCAGTGTCTCTGATGGTCCTCCACAATTGAGCTGCTGCTCCTGAGGTTCAGGAAGGTAGTTCAAAGCTGCCAGTCAAGATACCAAGCAGTCCTGTCCTTTTGGCTACTGTTCCCCAGGTGAAGACTTCCACAGTTGCAGAAGAAACCTCGTTCATATAACAATATAAGAAACCAATTGAAAAATGGTCATCGGTATAACCTTAAATCCCTCTTGCGCGGCTCTTTTTGTTGTTGTTGTTGTCTTCCAGGCAAAGGGTGGGTTAGAGAGCCAGACATATTCTCTTTCAGGACAGAATATAGCAGGGAAGCCAAAGATTTCTTTCTTTGAAGAGATTGTCTGGCACCCTTTTGTAGTAGGGAAATATCCAAGAGAGAAGATTTCCAAGAAGGAGAGCAGAGAAGTAGTGAATAGAAAATAAAAATCTCTCCCTGGGCTCCTTCTAAAGGGAAGTGAATTATTGACCTACTCCAGCATGAAGTATTCGAATGGTATTCTGACAAAGTCGTGAGTTTAATACTGGTGGAGGTGTGAAGACAAGATCACTCAGGGATACTGCAGATTTTTGTTGGCATGAATTAGGCTTTTTCTGCCCAAAAGATGACCCTGGGTCTGGAATAGGAGCTAGATTTCTGAACTGTAATCAATGCATCTTGGAGGATTAAACCATCCAGTGCTGCTGCTTTCTTCCTACATCAGCACAAGTTTTGAATGTGTTTGGACTAATTTATGGAAACCCTGTGAAATCAGATCATTTTGGCTCGATTTGTTTTTGAGTTTGGGGACCTAAAATGGAAATAAAATCTCAAAAGGTGTGAACTGAACCAGATGATTTAAAGGAAGGTTCACACGAAGTACAACTACCAAATGTCTCACCCATCTACTGTGTACCCACCTATCCAATGGACATCCTAATCTGTGTGATACTGACCCCACTGGAAGATGCAAGGCTGGCTTCATACATGCAAAGGACCTTGAGATTGTTGGATGAAAGGCTCTATAGCAGTACAAAGGGTTGCTGTTAGGGAGTTACTGCAGCTCCAGGAGAGCACTGACTGAATTAGAAGCACAATCAAATCTAGTCCTCCCACATGGTAGGGCAGAGCATGTGGTCAGTAGTCCATTGATAATGGTATGTTTGATACAGTACAATGCTAGTTTTTTTTGGTGATCCTGCTTCACTGACTGCATTTCTTCCCTTTGGTCCATAGACCATAGCATGGGTCCTGGGTCTTTCTTTTGTCTCTTTGATCTCTTTATTTTTGCAGCCACATGCATTGGTTAAACTTGGGCTGCACTGACCTTTTTGCCTGCTTCAGTGCTAGGATTCCATGCAATGCACATCTCCATAAGTATATTGAACTGTCGTCATGCAGCTAGTGAAGGGCAGCAAGCAGCCATTTCAATATAGTACATGCCTATGCTGGCACCTTAATATATTGAGTAGCTTCTGGCAAACGTATTCTGTATTGCTTCTGTAATGTATTCGGTGACACAGGCCCTGTGCTGAGTTACTTCTGTCAAGTGTTAATATAGGGTTATGCCTTCCAGTACCAAAGGTTCCCTCTGAGATCCTTTCATTACTAGATCAAACAGATTAGTTGTAGTATCTATTCTTATGCTAATACCCAATGTGTTGTCTTTTGGGGACCTATGTTGTGACCTTGCAGAGGGATAGATCTGACATAAATGCATATAACATAGACATAAATGCAATACAATACATAACACAGTTGTTTGTTTTTGTTTATACCGATTGATCTCAATGAGACCGTGAGTTCCTTGGGGCAACGTCCTGCTTTTCCACCAGTTTGTAATGCTGTGTGTATTCCTGTCATTTATACGGTGCCAGTAGTGTACATGGCCCCTTACAGGCCAGTTCCATGCACTGACGTGCTGTACAGTCAAAATGGTACAGAGCACAGTGAAGGACATCTATAAAGTAACGATGGGGAGAGGGGTCTGAGAGGAGGCGGCGTTACAACGGGAGGAGAGCCTGATGTCTGTCTGTTGTTATGAGCACCGGTGTTCCATTCTGAGTAATGCATGAAAATCATCAGTCCCTTGATTAGACTGAAATGTGAGCCAAGGAAGAGCTGGGCTGACTCTCCCAACTGCGTTGCTTTGAGGCAAAACAAAGGTGAGTTAAGGACACAGCAAGTGACTTGACTCTGAATTTGGGAGCCGCTTTTGGTTAAATAACTCCATTTTGCATTTGTATTTAAACAGATTAAATATTGTGAAATCGCAAAGGCGAGTGTTGCTGTTTTCTTGCAGGATGGGGATAGAGATTGAAGAGCCGTTTTGACCTCTTTGTCACATGAATAGTTTGGGCTCCAGAGTGACCCCAGATCTGTGGTGGCTTTAGTGCTTCCACTGAAAAGCAAAATTCTCTCTCCTCATTTCTCCGAGGGCTAGAGACGGCTGGCTTGCTTGCTTGCTCACCTCGATGGATCTGCCAGTTTTGTTGGTGTTTCTCCCTGGGCCTGGAGCCAAATGGAAGGAGGAGGGTTATGAAGAGAAAAAATAAGATCCTGTTCCAAAAGCAAGCCTGTCTGGGGCTGTATTGTGACTATTGGGTGGGATGCTGGTGGCTGGGAGTCTCCTGTTGTTATTGTGGTTTATTATTTGTATTACCTTAATAGTGCTGAGAAGCCCAAGTCATGGACCAAGAGCCTATTGTGCTGGGTGTTGTACAAACACAGAACAAAAAGACGGTCTCTACCCCAAAGAGCTGACAGTCACGTTTTAAGACAAGAGTCCAGGCAATGTCAGACAGAGGAGCACGAGGAAACAATGAGATGATGATGATCAGTATGGTGGACAGGTGGTCTTTTGCTTCACATTTCTGGAAAGCACATCCCCATTCTACAGCCCTTACTCCTGTGCATAATCTCATCGGCTACCACTGGTCTACTCATGTGAGTAAAGACCAGGCCCGGGCAGGATGGGATTAGCTCCTTGCAACAGCTTGAGAGCAATGGTCCTTACAACACGGTTGTAATGCCACTGATTTCTCCTCTGTAGCCAGCATGCTTCTGAACGCCTCTTTGCAGTCACTGCATCCCTTTGTACCCGAGGACAGCAGTACCTGTGTGAGGCTTGATTCAGTCGTCGCGTAAGGGCTTCGAGAACCTCAGGTGAAAGGTGCCGCAGAAGTGGAAAGCATTGTTTCATTTTCATACACTCCTCAAGAGCACCAGCTATCGGACAGGTGTGGTGAAGGAGACCACCCAGCACAGTCAGGATAGAGATCTGGGCTGGCGCGAGGCTCTAAAGCAGGGGTGTCCAACCGGTACTCTTCAAAGGCCGCCGTATTAAGAAGAAAATGTGTATTTGATTACGAATTGGAAGTATTGCCCCTGAGCAGCACCCTGCAGAGGGTAAACTGAAGTGCCTGCATCAGTCCCATTGCTGCCTCCCCTGCCGCTCCAGGAACTGCTCTGCCCAATCACAGCTGTTCAGCAGCTCCCGCACTGGCCGCTTCTTGCATTGCAGGGCAGGGAGAAGAGAGTAACTCCGGCTGCTCCACTTCTTGCTTCCCTGCTGGACTTTGGGAGCCTCCCAGGACAGGAGCTCAGCTGGCCCTGCCTGAACCTGGGGCAGTGCCTAGCAAAGGACGAGTCCCCTCTGCCACCCAGGGCAGCCTAGGGGAAATGGAAGGGAGAAACTGACAACTAAAAGCTGGTTACAACTCCCTGATACTCTCCCCCAGACTCAGCCCAAGTGCGGCCACTTCTCCTTTATGCCGTGTGCCCTAGGGCCGGGGGGACTCCACACCCTCTGAGAGAATCCTGGGCAGGGGCCTTTCAGGTGGTTACCCCTCCATTTGCCCCATCTCAGGCAAGTGGGACAGATGATCTGCCCCAAAGTATTAATTGGGGTCCCTTGATCTTTCTGAATCAACATCTTCAGGTCCTCAGGCTGTAATGGTTGGACACTGCAGCTTGACACTGAAAGCCTAAGCCTGTCCAGGCACATGCCAACAGCAACTTCTCCTTTCTCCTCATTGCCTGTGTGTCGTCTTGGTGACC
Source organism: Malaclemys terrapin pileata (assembly GCF_027887155.1). Classification (NCBI taxonomy): domain Eukaryota; kingdom Metazoa; phylum Chordata; order Testudines; family Emydidae; genus Malaclemys; species Malaclemys terrapin. The sequence goes on along the minus strand of NC_071523.1, from coordinate 19,428,557 downwards.
AAAGCACCGGAGAGAGCATCAGCAGCAAAGTATGGTTTGGTCTTAAACAGGAAGAAAATGGAAAACATGAGGTTGATGGGAGCCAAATGGGGAGGGGGATGAGCAGAGGGGAGCTCCTGCAGAGAGGAGACAAAAAAAAAAAAAGAGAGATGAAAAACCTGCTGCCCCCTGGGTGATTCTCTCACTGTTGGAACTGCTGTATTTTTCCTGGACTTTATCACAATGGATGTGTGGCATAACAGAGCCCTAACAACTCCAGATTCCCAGTGGGTGGGAGGGGAACAGAATGAGGAAAAAGTGACCACAGACCAATTATTTTTTCTTCCAATGTCTCCAGGTCCCATTCTGTGCCACTGATTTCCAAGGGCACAGTGGGACAATCGATCTGCTTCGAACTATTAGCAGTCTGTCTGATTCTGCAACTTGTTGCTTTGCTGATTCCATCACCTTTCAGCCTCAGTATTTCCTATAATTGCTGTAATCAACTTTAACAAACTGGTACTGAAAAGATAAAGTAGCCCAATCCCACATTCACTCCTTTTTAGAGATTTTAATTAACCTTTCCTCCTGCATCCCTGGTTTGTATTCCAGGCTAATCGCCACAGAGATTAAAACCTGGCACTGGATGTTTAGTCAAATACAGCAAATCCCAAAAGCATATCTACTGCCGGGGCTTACAGCTGGGATCTGTCTTCTCCTCTCACTCCTCCTCCTCCGCCTCCTCAACCTTTCATAGGAGAGAAACTGCCTCTGTGCAAACCGGTCAGTAATTTGCAATCTGCTGCTGCCCTCTCTCCAGAAAACTCTCTGAAAGGGAATTCTTGTTAGAGAAATATTTTGGTTTAAGTCAAACAGGGAATCACTCTCAGTCAGGGTCATGCGATTAATCACCACCATCTTCTCACGTCCCCCATTACTTCAGCTATTGTCTTGCCTGTGTTAGATTATAACCTCTTTGGTTACAAACCGTATTTGAAGATACATTTTGGAAAGTGTAATATATATGTACAAACAGCTGTCTATACCAATAAAGGATTAACAGGTAAATCAGAGAATTTTACCTATTTTGGGGAGAGTGCTCAGTGAATCAGGTACGCAGACCATCACTGCTTGAACTAAAGGATCATTCCTTTTAGCCGTCACTAGCATGATGCTTATTCCTAGACCATCCTATGGATGGCACGACATTCCCAAATACTTGTAGGTCTGAGTCTGCCTGTTACATGGCAGCAAGGTACGTGTGCATTCACACACACACTGTGTACCTAATGCCAGTGGGTCTCAAACTTTTTCATATTGTTGACTTCATCTTAAAATGGAGATCTGCCCTACACAGCTCCTCTCCTAGACTCCAATCTCAATTGTCTGGAAAAAAGTGATGATAGGGCAGTGCGGAGGAGATAAGAGAAAAGCCACCTGCAGGAATTGAAGAACCACTGGATTATATCATGCTCCAATATATGGTTTAAAAGCTGCACTGCATCCTCCAGGCTCCACTGCCACCGTTTCTAAAGAAAGATCTCCAGTCAAATGCAGTGCAGTGCACCACGAAGGTGACGCCTACCTGTTAAATTTAAGTTATTGTCACGGTGGTCACAATGTTGAACCTTTTTCAGCAAAATATTCAAGGCAAGAATGGAAAATGTCCTGCCGTTTCACAGATCTGTGAGAAAACGATCTCTGCTGTCCACGTCTGTGTGAGGATGTTCATGTGGCTGTAGAAGCAACAATGCAGGACTCCAGAATGGCACAGCTAAGATCAGCCCTACCATCTTGCAGAGTGTAGTATACTGTTAGCCCCAGCAGCAGCTCTGGAGTGTGCATGAAGGTGCCACTTCTCTCTCCTTCTCCGTATTAGCAAATTGTTTGATTTGCAGAGCTACACCATGACACCCTTCCAAAGTCATAAAACCGAAGATTCCTTTGGAGATAAAATTGTTGTCTTCACATCTGAGGTATGAGGGATTAGAAGTTTTATTTGTTCATTGGGCCATACAGTATATATCGAAAAACAACTCTGCTGATACAGAGGGAGATAAGATACTCCAGAGGCAGAAAAAGAAGAGGATTGGTTAGGTGAGAAGTGTGTGGTGGTAAATGTGCTGCATACTCCTGCTGCTGGAACTGCGAGGGGCTTGTGTTGAAGCATTGGCCTCCCTCCAAAGCAAAGGTGGGAAGGGGTACGATAGCATATGCTTACAAAGATTTGAAATGTGTAATTATGAAGGGGAAGAGGAGCTATTTGGGTGAAGCTATCTTAGGGGCAATGGGGTGAAATTAAGAATAAATGTAGGTGGAACATCAGGAACATTTCTTAACGGTGAGATCTCTTGGGTGTGGAATAGTCTCCAGGGGAAATGGTTGAAGCATCATCAGTTGACATATTTAAATCTAGACTGGACAATGTATTAACAAATGTACCGGAGGGAACAATGTAGATGACTCACTAGTTCCCTCAGTCATTTCTGAGATTCTGTGATTTCAAATACATTGCGCAGCACATTGTCTTATGACAGGTCCAGCTGCACTTGGCTTTCCCTGAGGTACATATAGTCTAAATGGGTCCCATGTTTGACTCCATGCAAGATTTTCCGCCGGCCGTTGTTAATATTCACTGCTTTTCTCATTCCTTCCTTGTTTACCTTTTCTTAGTTTGGCCCTTCCCCATTCACTCCTATTCACCATTGCTTGGACAAAGACACTGTACTTGGAAACCCCACTGAAACACACACACGTCTTTATTACTAACCCCATAAACTCTGTGCTTTATTTCTCACACTGTATTGTGTCCTTGTGGGCAGGCTCATCAGACAGCCCAGACGGGATGGGCCGTAATTACTCTTTGACCCCAGAAGGCCATTGGTTGAGTGCAGTTACCACCCATGTTGTACCTGTTTTGTGCCAGACAACTACACTCACTAGGGCTGTTCATCAAGCACATATTCACTTAAAAAAAAAAAACAAAAAAAAAACAAACAAAAAAACCATGGGATTTTCAAAAGTGCTCCGTGTTGGCCTAACTCTCCTCCCATTGAAAACAATGATCAAATTCCCATTGACTCCCATGGGGGCAGAGTTAGGCACTCTTGAAAATCACACTCAGCATGTGAATTATTCACATAACTGTATGAATCACCTGAAGGTTGGGATCTTTACTCCAGCTGTTACAATGTGTAGGGGCTTGGCTTTCCAGTTCTCCCTGCATAGCTGTTGGATTGGCCTTTGCAACGTCAATCCAAAACCGAAAGCAGAGAAATCCCGTCTTCCTTCCCACACTGAGACCTTCACCCAAGGGAACCAAACATGAACAGGCAGATCTCAGATACATTGACTCATTGGAGAAGCCTGTGTACATATTGACAAAGAAATGTAGGCTCTGGGACGTGCTAAACAAATGGGCAGTTGTTTTACGCAAACCATATTGACCCAAATCCCTTTAGTAATACAGTGAGCTGCCTTGACAGCGCTTAGAGCCTGCTAACATTCCTTAAAGGACAGGTTACAGGAATGTATGTAGTGCTGTTGTAGCTGTGTCAGTCCCAGAATATTAGAGGGACAGGTTGGGTGAGATAATATCTTTTATTGGACCAACATCTGTTGGTGAGCGAGACAAGTGTTCGAGCCGCACAGAGCTCTTCTTCAACTTCTCTCCTACAGCAGAAGTTGATCCAATAAAAGATATGACCTCACCCACCTCGCCTGTCTCTCTATAGGAGTATCAGGGCTCATTGGGTAAAATTGTTGCAATAAGGGAAGTAGAACACCAAGGGCCTGTTCCTTCATTCCAGCCGAACTCAGCACAGGGAGGAAGAGCAAGGTAGATTTAAGACACCTTTATGCTGATGAGGATAAGGGTTGGAAGGGGGGTGGTTTGCTACTAGCCCTGAGAGTATTGGAGCTTGCACCCAGATTCTGACCATGCCCCCTATGCTCAGGGGTGGGAGTGACATGGTGTAAGGCCTCTCGGTGAGCTCTGTAGCACCCAGGGATTTCCTATGCACCCGTTAACTCCTCGGGGGCTGGTTCTTCGGGGGTTCATGGCTCTGGTGGAGCAGCACCAATAGCCTGTCGCAGAACAAAGAGTCTGGCCCCATGGCTTCTTTCCCTTCAATCCCTGTTGCCACTGGAGCGTATCGTCGAAGTTCCATGTGTATGTGAGAGAGGGAGAGGATGCGAATTCAGTGCTGGTGGCAGGTGCTGGATGGACAGCCTGGGGACTGAGATCTGCTGCTTGTCCACAGAATAGGAATGACATGGGCAGCTTCCGGACAAGATGCCCCAACGTGGCATCACCCTGCACCTGGCAGGATCATCTTGGGGTATGTAGATTAAATCAGTATCCAAATCCACTCAGTCTTTGGTTCCTCTCTTCAGAGGGCTAGTGGGGGTGCCAGTTTAGTACCCATTGTAACAGTGGATTTTATTTTGAGGACACTTGTCCACTGGCAGCTGGACTGAGAGCCACCAAATTTGACTCTTGGTGTGTTAATTGTTTTTCCTCCTTCTCCAGCTTATGCCCTGTCTGTTGATGTGTTACTTCATTGCAGTAATCTCACTCCTTTTGAGACATCTCAGTCCCCAAAACGCAGTGTCGCAGGCAGAAGCTGAGCTCGAAAGGAAGGAAAACTCCCATAAATAGCTCATAATTAACAGTGATAGTAAAGGTGCATACAGAAAACCACAAGTAAATGAACCTGCTTTCAACCAGATCCTCCCTTTTCTCAGCCTTGTCTTCATCAGTGAGAGCGTATTCCACCTTAATGGTTTTCTGGGACTCTACAGCTGCCTCGAACCAGGGAAAGTGTTCAGGTGTCCTCTAGATTTTCACTGGAGGTGGATAAGATGCTTCAAGTTTCTGAACTGTGCCAGCTGGGACTGTTCCGAAGCTGGTGACTGTAGTATGTTTCTTTACTTTGCTAGTTTCCTCTCTGCGAGTGGGACAATGGCCTTCAAGCTAAGCACTAAAATAATGGGTCAGATGGAGGAAATTTTCTGACTGTTTAATAATTCCAGCCTGTGCTCATATTGCCCCTGGACCGCATGAGCAGGAATGTGTTTGCTAGGCCCCTCTCCTTCCAGCCATCGTGGCCAGTGAAAACAAGCACAAATAACAGGTTGGCAACTGTTGGATTCTCTGTAGGTTTTTCTATGTCATTTATATTTAATTCATTTTGGAGAGCAGGGAGTTTCTCCCTTTCCCCCACATTCTCCATGCAAAGGACTTGATCTTCTGGTCAAAGAGTTTGGGCTCTTCCTTCTGTGGAGCTCATCAGCACAGCTTCTACATCAGAGGGTCACTTGACATCAAGGTGAGGTAACCCATCCCTCCCCAAAGGACTCCTTGTGTTATCTCTGCAATGCCTTCAGCCACTATGGACTATGGGAGTAAGGTAAGGTAAGTAAAGTAAGGATTCTCAGATGCCACACTGCAAGCATGGTGCTGGTTTGTTGCTAGGCCTTCCAGATAACAAACTGGTTTATCCAACCTGCATATAAAGTAAATACATCACAGGCTTTAGGACCTTGTAGAAGCTAAGTCTTGCAAAGACTTAGGAAGGAAGGTGTTTAGCTGGAGCTAGGTTGGCTTGGCAGGCACTTTAGGCTTTCACCACAGCCTTTCCTCTGAAATACTGGTATGGTCAAAAATGTGTGGAGGGTACCAACTGGAGGTAAGATTTCGCATCAGAATTTTTAAATTGCTTTTACTTTAAAAGGTACCACTCTATTTATTTATTTATTTATTTATTTATTTATTAAAAATGCCTTCTTCCCCCGAAAGATGGCACCGCTCAGTCAACCGTGTCTGTTGAAATGGACATTTCTCCTGGGAGTTAATGAGAATAACTAGCTGTTAATCCAGACTTCAGAAGTCTGAAGGAATGCCTAAGATAGTGAATGCTAATGGGAAGGGGTTAGGTTTAGCAGATAAAATAAAAAAAGAACAATAAAATAAAAAATTACTTAGAAAAGTTAGATGCTTGCAAGTCACCCGGGCCTGATGAAATGCATCCTAGAATACTCAAGGAGCTAATAGAGGAGGTATCTGAGCCTCTAGCTATTATCTTTGGAAAGTCATGGGAAACGGGAGAGATTCCAGAAGACTGGAAAAGGGCAAATATAGTGCCCATCTATAAAAAGTGAAATAAAAACAACCTAGGAAACTACAGACCAGTTAGTTTAACTTCTGTGCCAGGGAAGATAATGGAGCAAGTAATTAAGGAAATCATCTGCAAACACTTGGAAGGTGGTAAGGTGATAGGGAACAGCCAGCATGGATTTGTAAAGAACAAATCGTGTCAAACCAATCTGATAGCTTTCTTTGATAGGATAACGAGCCTTGTGGATAAGGAAGAAGCTGTGGATGTGGTATGCCTAGACTTTAGTAAGGCATTTGATACGATCTCGCATGATATTCTTATCGATAAACTAGGCAAATGCAATTTAGATGGGGCTACTATAAGGTGGGTGCATAACTGGCTGGATAACCGTACTCAGAGAGTTATTATTAATGGTTCCCAATCTTGCTGGAAAGGCATAACAAGTAGGATTCCATAGGGGTCTGTTTTGGGACCGGCTCTGTTCAATATCTTCATTAACGACTTAGATATTGGCATAGAAAGTACGCTTATTAAGTTTGCGGATGATACCAAACTGGGAGGGATTGCAACTGCTTTGGAGGACAGGGTCATAATTCAAAATGATCTGGACTAATTGGAGAAATGGTCTGAGGTAAACAGGATGAAGTTTAACAAACACAAATGCAAAGTGCTCCACTTAGGAAGGAACAATCAGTTTCACACATACAGAATGGGAAGAGACTGTCTAGGAACGAGTACAGCAGAAAGGGATCTAGGGGTTATAGTGGACCACAAGCTAAATATGAGTCAACAGTGTGATGCTGTTGCAAAAAAAGCAAACATGATTCTGGGATGTATTAACAGGTGTGTTGTGAGCAAGACACGAGAAGTCATTCTTCCGCTGTACTCCGCGCTGGTTAGGCCTCAGTTCTGGGCACCACATTTCAAGAAAGATGTGGAGAAATTGGAGAGGGTCCAGAGAAGAGCAACAAAAATGATTAAAGGTCTTGGGAACATGACCTATGAAGGAAGGCTGAAAGAATTGGGTTTGTTTAGTTTGGAAAAGAGAAGAATGAGAGGGGACATGATAGCAGTTTTCAGGCATCTAAAAGGGTGTCATAAGGAGGAGGGAGAAAACTTGTTCTCCTTAGCCTCTAAGGATAGAACAAGAAGCAATGGGCTTAAACTGCAGCAAGGGAGGTCTAGGTTGGACATCAAGGAAAAGTTCCTAACTGTCAGGGTGGTTAAACACTGGAATAAATTGCCTAGGGAGGTTGTGGAATCTCCATCTCTGGAGATATTTAAGAGTAGGTTAGATAAATGTCTATCAGGGATAGTCTAGACAGTATTTGGTCCTGCCATGCGGGCAGGAGACTGGACTCGATGACCTCTCGAGGTCCCTTCCAGTCCTAGAATCTATGAACAGAGAAAGTGATTTTTTTTAATCTACAGCCTGCAACATGGTATGTCTTGTTCATATAAAGATATTAATAGAAAATCCGTATGTGGTGGGAGCCTTGAGGAAAGTGTTATCTGGCCATTTGAGCTGGAGACTAGAAGTCAGGACTCCTGGGTTCTTTTCCTGACTCTGGGAGGGGAGTGTGATTTAGAGGTTGGAGCAGGGCTAGGCAGTGAGAGCTCTTGGTGTTTACCCGTGGCATTGTCACTGACTGCTCTGTGACTTTTGCCAAGTCACTCAACCTCTCTGGGCCTTCGTCCCACCACTGACTAATGACCGGGACCTTTGCCACATGTGTGGTGCTGCATAGTTTAACAACATTTTTCAGGTGCTTTGAAGCCCCCAGGTGAAAGGTGCTGGAAGGAAGCGACAGCGTTTCTATTATACTCTGTAACTGAGCCATAGGAGCCCAAAACAGGTTCTTTTTGTGGTTTTAGGAAGCACTCTGTCCTTCCAGGGTTATTTTGTCATGCGTTTCAAAGAAAGGATGAAGACGGATTAGATCTCTTGCACAGTCACAGCTGTTGAATCAATCAGCAGAGGGCAAGAAAGGAATGAAAACAGTTAGGACTGGCAGGTCCTAATGCTGGCAGGTAGAGGGGATTCCAAATATGATTCAAGTTTGTGCTGGGACAAGCTCCTGCAAATGGCTTACATGTAAAGGCACAAGCAGTTACAGGAAACACCCTAGAATGATTAACTGAGGAATTGTTTCTCAGTGTTGTTCGTATTCAGTGCTGATGTGTATTTGTTCATCACGCAGCCAGGCCATATCACTCTGTTGCTGGCTTGACCTATGTGCTGGGTCGGTCGTGTCTTCCCCACTGTACTTTTATGTATCCAAAATGAATCGCTCCCTCTGCCACTGCTCGCTGTGTAGGGTGAGGTAAGATACGGTAGCTGTCGCTGAATAAATCCATCAGGGGATCGCCATGGCAGTGTATTGGCCAGTACAGCAGGATTCTCAGGAATGCTCTCCCCTTGTGTACTGTAAATCCTGTACACTGGAAACCTCCCAAGTCCATAAGCCCGGTGCACAGAAATTCAATTCCTGCCTTAACTGCTTTATTTATTTCATCACATATTCCTTTTAAAAGCTCCTGGGAGACTGACTAAGAACGGGGAGGCTCAGGCTGAGAGAGGAGGGTGGGTTTGACAGGCTTAGTAGAGGGAGGGTTGGGTGTCATAGGCCAGGAAGAAGAGAGGCTTTGAAGAGCCCGTACTCTGTGCCTTGTCTGTGCAGTAGGGAAAGCGAGTTGGCTCTGATAGAAGCAAATCCATGTTCAAATTAAATTGAACTACAAAGCTCAAAGTATGATGTTTCCCCACAGAGGGACTGTAATTGTGGTTTAACGACACACGCAAGCAGCCGCTACTGTTTATCTCCCTAAATGAACCCAAAGCCACCTACATAAACTAGAACAACACATGCCTGTGTTCCTAATAGCCAGCATGACTCTCCTTGGACCTAGTGCTTATGAGCCAGGGTCCTGGCTTTGGTCAGTTGTCACCATCTGACCTTTTCTTTTTAGTTTATTTATTTTAGACTCTCTATGGTAGAAGTGTTGTTTGTCCTCCTCCTCCCACGCAGCTCTGAAGAACAGGACGTGCAGCCTCATGTTTGGTAATTGCCGTGCTCTTTCTTCCAAGTCACCTCTGTTATTCACTGTGGTGCTGGCATGAGGGTAATGAAGGTGCTTGCAGGGGAAAGTTATCCTTAGTTGTACTCTGTGAAACTCATGCCTGGGGATGCACAATGCTGAAGAAACTCATCTTCCTTGTTGTTCAGTTCAGTGGTGCCAGCTACACTGGAGTTGCTGCTCCTCTGTAGGTTTCCAAATGGCTTTTCCCCGTGTTCTGTCACCTGATACTGTCTTAACCACTCTTCATTGAAAATCTTGCTCCCGCCTGCATCCTGAGTTCTTGGCTATTGTAATTCTCTTCTTTATGGGCTCCCATATAGCATGCAATAGTGTTACTCCAGAAAGGCCAGTCTACCTAAAGGAAGAATTTGTTTTGGTTTGAGAACCTATTATTATAAATTAGAATAACAAGTGCTTTAACAAAAGGTCTCACATTTTCAACAGTCTCCTAGGCTTATTGTTGTTTCCTGTTACAGACAGGAGAGAAGGGCATTTAATTATACTAGCCTTTCTTTTCCATTGTAGTTTTCAAATTTCAGTTGCAATCTGAGAGAAATATTTCTGGGCTCATTGCTTAGGGCCTCGATACAGTCATGAAAGGAGTGTTGGTGCAATGGAAAAGAAACTGAATGATAACAATGTATCTTGGTTTATTCTCTCATCCAAGAAGCCAACTGTCTCTAACACAGAAGAGAATGGTGTTCCTGCTATACTATTCCAATTACATTGGACTAATTTGACTTTCAGCCTCTTAGTAGGAAGGGAAGAGCAGAATCAAAAACAGAAGAAAAATGAAATCCAGACTTGTAATTTCTCTGTATGGATCTATAGCAGGGATCGGCAACCTTTGGCACGTGGCTCGCCAGGGTAAGCACTCTTGTCCCTTGCCGCTTCCTGCAGCCCCCATTGGCCTGGAGTGGCGAACTGCGGCCAGCGGGAGCTGCGATCGGCCAAACCTGCGGATGCGGCAGGTGAATGAACCAGCCCGGCCCACCCTGGCATGCCACGTGCCAAAGGTTGCCGATCCCTGATCTATAGCTTAGTATGTGTATATATGTATGTGTGTGAAGGTTTTATATATATGTGCCAATTAACTGATATTCTCAAACACAAACTGCTCTTCACCTAAGGAATCTTGTGTCTCTGAATCCTGCAATTGCCTTCAGTGTGTGTCTAGCTGAGATAGCATTGGATAGCATGACGCTCCTGGGGTGGTTGCCTTCTTTGTTTCTGCAGTATTTAATGACAACTATGTATGACTTAGTCATCGTAGAACAGGAATGAATTTCTTGTTTTTAAACACAAACGGTCTACTTTTTTTATAGTCTTAAATATGAGGTGGGATAGGATGTGTGCCCAAGAAATAATGGATTGGTTAACATTTGAACCCTTGAAAGAATGCTCATTGTTTGGAGGAAAAAAAATCAAGATTGTTCTGGCAATGAGAATGGCTTTTATTCAAGCCCAGATAGTTTCAATTATGGAAATGGAAACAGAGAGGTATGCTGGCCAAATGGGTTTCTCTTTGTAGAAAGCTTTGCCTCAATTTGTCCAAGTTTGTTTTGGTGTGAAAGCCAGGATACCATGGATATCTGTGTAGTAGAAGGAACTAGAAAGAGCAGACAAGAAAATTGCAACACACATTTCAGAGTTTCATATGTGGGGTCAAGTTGACCTTAAACAAATGGCATTATATTGTGCAAAAATCCTCCTCCAAGTCCATTATACACAATTTCAGTGGGATAGGATAGTTTTCTTTGCTTTCTGGCCTCTAATGACATGTAGAATTACTGAGCACAGATTAAATATCTGTCACCTTCCACCCCAGGATTAGCTGTATGGCAACAACAGGTAAAGTGAGACCTGTAGTTTGTGAAATTTAAGTGCTTTGGGAAAATTTGGGATGGAAGAGCTCAATTCAAGGTGTTCTTCAGCCAGCCCCATCTTTATTACAAAGTAAATTGCATGGAACCTGGGCTATCTGGCTCAAAAAGATGAAGGGCTGAGTCAACCCTGCTAGGATCCCAACCTGTAATTCCAGGGAATCTAGGGATTTAAAACGTGCTGCTTTAAGGTATTCTTTTTGGCTACAGTCTGTAAATGTTAGATGTTTACTCTTGTCATTATTATAAATAATTGAATCTGTATATAGCAAATGGGATCACCCAGCCTGTTTAGAGTGAGAACAAGGAGGATTTAGAGTATGTACAGATCTTCTTTAGGCTTCAGAGATAGGATTTCCCTTGGAGTATTCCAGTAGTGTAATTCAGTCCATCTCTACTCTCTTTATCCTGAGAGTACATTCAGATGTCTGAAAGGTGCACAGCATAGCTGATCCCCTAGTGGGGATGGCACTGTTGGAGAGTCAAGTCTGAAGGATGGTTTATTTTGAATGACTTGTGATGTACATTGGTGTTCTTTGCATGTCCGTCCTTGTGATTTTTCACAATGGCCTGAATGGTTAAACCTGATGATATGGCACTCTGCCCTCCTGTCCTTCATCCATTCCTCAGTTCTGGAGTCAGCGAACAGCCAGGAGAAATGCTAAGGTTTCTATAAAAACAACAAGGAGTCTGGTGGCACCTTAAAGACTAACCGATTTATTCGGGCATAAGCTTTTGTGGGTAAAAACCTCACTTCTTCAGAACACTAAACACTTCCTCCCTTCTCTGTATGGACACTAAAGCTCACCTTTGCCAAAGCCTTCATGCAACATCTGATGCGCGCACACACAAGGTGTAGATTTGCCAATGCCAGCCTGACTTGCTTGTGTGCATGGGGTGTCATGCAGATAAGTCAAGTGTGCACAAGATGTGCATAAAATTTTGAAAATTTAGGCCATCATAAAAGAAGGGATTTGTCCATGTGATGTTGGCCAACATTCCCTCTCCCTCCGTGAGTTATCTGCATGGCTGCAGCTCACAGCCCAAGAGGTGTTGTATGTATATATTGTGGGAAACACTTTCATCCTGAAGCATAGCAAAGAATGCATATGAATATTAAATATTATTATTATTGAGCTCTTCCATCCCAAATTTTTCCAAAGCACTACTTACTTGCTAAGGTTTCTGTTCCTCTTCCCATCTGCAGATGTTGATGAGTGCCAAGTTCACAATGGGGGCTGCCAGCACAGATGTGTGAACACCCTGGGATCCTATTACTGTGAGTGCAAGCCAGGCTTTCGCCTGCACACTGATGGCAGGACCTGCCTTGGTAAGTTGAGGCTTTCATTCTTTTCAGAGCATCTAATTCTCCTTTTTATTCCCCCCCGTGCAGCATTGCATGGAACACAAACATGGTTTCCTTCTGCCCACCCCTCTTGCTTCCATTGTCCATGCAAGGCAGTGACATGTTGAGAGGACAGAAATCAATTGCTGATTTCTTACAGTGTTTGTTTCTGCTTCTGGTCCAGTGGTTACGAGGCATAACATTTTCAAAACCAACCAACCCAAAAAATTTACCATTTTGAATCTCAAACCACCCCACTCCCCAAACATCAAGGTTTCTTGTTAAGTTAATTTGGGTAAAAGGTTCAGGTTAGTCCTTATTTTATTTGAAATGATTTGCCCATTGCTTCATGGAATGCACTGTTGTTGCCTAGATGTATCGAACGAGGCTAATAAGCACGATGGTGTGGTTTTCGTTAATGCTGTCATTGTGGCCCTGCTAACCTCAGAACCAACAAGATTAGCTCCATGTGTGCCCTGCTTGGGTTTGAGGCTGACCTCAGTCATTACGTACAGTAATCTGTTCTGAAGGATGTCTAAGCGAAAACCAAATATTAGTGAACACTCTAAACATGTGGGGGCCAAGTCAGGTGCAGTGAGAAGGCGTTTGTGAGTTGCAGGCCCATTCGTGCTTGGGATGCTGATGAATCCAGCTGGCAGTGGAGAAAGGAAAAAGAAACCTGTTGTACTCTGGCAGAGCCATGATCTGTGAAGCAGTATTTCATAAGAGGTTCAGTGTGATGATGGTATCTTACATTGACTACATATTGCACCTTTTGCTCACTAGAAATGAACATAGAATATCAGGGTTGGGTTGGTTAATATCAGGGACCTCAGGAGGTCATCTAGTCTAACCCCCTGCTCAAAGCAGCACCAATCCCCAGACAGATTTTTGCCCCAGATCCCTAAACGGCCCCCTCAAGGATTGAGCTCACAACCCTGGGTTTAGCAGGCCAATGCTCAAACCACTGAGCTATCCCCTCTCCTTGTATATGTCTACTAACAATATTCTAAGCCTTTCCACGAGGCTCTTAAAGCCTCACATCTTTCCCACTTATTAGTCAGACATTGCTGATGTCAAGGGACCACCTGCTGGGACAAGAAAGGGTTTGATCCCCACGGCTCATTCAGTCTTTGGCCTCTGTGCTGAGTGCCTGTAGGGTGCCAGTTGATGCAGACAGTTATCTGCTAGGAATTAGACCCACAGATCAGACATTAGATGGCAACAACTTTGGTCACTTCCAACAAGGGCCCTGAACTGATGACAGGGAGGGGACTGTCTCATTGCTGTACCATGTATAGACAAGCTGACCTTCCTGCATTCTGCATGTGTTATGAATGTTTTGAAGGTGGAGTTCATAGCAGGCATCAGTGCATTTAGTAGCTAATGGGAGGTAGCCTATGACCAAAAAGCCTTCTAAAGTAGGAGTTAGGAAAAGTGAAAAAGGGACTAGTCATATTTTGAAAAAAGCAAATCTCCTTTGAGTGGGTGAATACATTTTTTAAACCAGTAACAAATTAATTATACAGCAGCACATCAAAGAAGAGCCATCCTTGATTTAGGGTCGTAATTTTCTCTCTTGATATTATCAAGTAAGCATATGTGGAAAATGTTGGCGCTTTTGTGCTCCCTGTTGTGGCAAGTTTTCCTGAGCCAAAATTAATGAGTTCTTGGCAAGGAGGAGTAAGTTCCTGGACACAAGGGGAGAGTGTTGTGCCAAGGAAACAATCTGAGGTGCCTTTCTCCATTCACGGGTGAGGCTTTTGGGCTGCATTTGATTTATATCCCATCTTTGGGGGAAATTATAGGATGAAATCCTGCAGTTCTGATGGTCACAGACAAAGCTCCCACTGAAGTCAATGAGAGCTTTCCCTGCTTAAGGATGAAGTCTGGTTTGCAGGATTTGGCTCAGATTATCTACACACATAGGACCAATTAAACAATATTTTTTATCAGAGAGATGAGAGTTAGTGGAAAGGGTGAAAGTTTAACTGAATATGTTTAATATACAGCTACTGAGGTTCTTATTTTTTTCATATCTGATGTGATCTAAAAAAGCGATGGGAGAACCTCAGAGTTTGGAGGTTCTACTCTGCTGAATATCTCGGGAGTACACAACTGGGTTGGTGATGTCACCAGAATAGTCTTTCTAGTGAGACTTCAGATACTTCCTTCAGTTTGGAAATTTTGCAAAAACAACCTGCCGTGTGGTAATCTGGCTCTTCCGTTTCCAGACACAGCCCAGACCCAGAAAGTGTGGAGGTTCAACATTCAGGAGGGCTGTCAAACGAACAAGCACAACATTCACTTTGTTTTGATTCTCTTTGCGAATGGGAAAATTAGTTGCTTTTGGATCCTTTTCCCTTGCTAGTTCCTGACGTGTGGCAGTGAGGCCAGCCAGCATAGTTCTTAGCAGCAGCAGCAGGTCTCTCGAGTTCTGGTGCCTGCTGTTGTTTGGAAGAGAAAAGAAAACTTCTTCATAAAACTACAATTGATCTAAAAGCAGAAACATCTGTTGGAATTTTGTGTTGCTCTTCAAGAAAAATAAGACTTTTTATTGCATCCTACAATCAGCCTTTATTAGCCAGCTACAGTAAATAGGGAAAGAAGTTAGCACAAGAAGTGTTTCTAACATATTCTATCCTCCATCCCTAGTTTATTCTGAATTGATTTATACTTTTTAAAATTGAGTACCCATTTTTGGGTCAGATAGAACTAGTTGGATCTTTTCTTTCTTTCCTCCCAATCTTTTCCTTTTCTTAGTTTGTCTCTAGGATTTAATCAAAGAAAGACAAGCCTCTGGTTAAGACCCCAGAGAACAGGGTGCATTTTCAGTTGCATATAACATGCATGTACTCGTGGAATACATCAAAAGTTGCTATCCCATATTCTGAAATTATTTGTGTGTTTTGTTAGAAGACTGGAGTTATGGCATTAAATTTACAGTAGGATGAAAGGCGCCAGAGAAATAGGGAATTTCATAGTTCTCGCTAAATCTTTTCCAAAATGTTCTAGACATTTTGTGAAACATTTGTAGAGATTTTTAAAGAGTTCTTCAAAAGTTAAAGAAACTTTTCTCCTTCCCTAATGCTCTGAAATCTTTAAAAGGTGCCATGTATTTGGCTTCAGTAATCCAATCCAATTCCTAGTTCAATATGATTTTCAAACCTAGATCCCAACTGTTGGTGTTGGGTTTTCTTTCATCCCTGGTTTTTGCATTTCAGAGCACACTCTGCACTAAACAGGATATATTACTCCCAACTGTGCATAAACTACACGCAGGACTTCTCTTCTATGGACTGTTAACATGAGCAGAATGGTGTCCAGTCAGGGACTAAGAGTTGAGTCCACATTCTCAGTGAATTAAAAAAAATCTGGGATGATCTGTTAGAAATGCAAATAGCCCCAAGACTGCACCCCATGTAATTCTGCCGTTCTTTTATTTTATAGGAGACTTTATCCATGTAGCTGTAATTTAAATGCAGAGAGCTTGAGTTTCCCTGCATATGCACAGCACTCAGGGGTTTCCCCTGCTAGACATAAAGCTCTCCCCATCGCCACTAAAGAGGCAGAGGGGGAGAGAATCAACATCCTGGAAACACAAAAGGCCACATTTTTAAGGGCAGTAAAGGGGTTGGGCTTTTCTGGTGGACCCCAGTTTTTATTGATGCCTGGGTTTTTTAAGTACTTCCCCCTGCCAGAGATCAACTTTCATTTCCTGGGATAGGGGAAGGAGGGTCAGCACTGAAGGTCAGCCTGCTGCTAGCTCAGGAATGCACTAGGAATGAGGAGACAGGGTTTTAAATAGAAGATGTAAAGGTTTGTATTGAGGAGTTTTCTGAGATAATTAATCTTATTATAAAATAGTCTTTCCCTGAAGAAGGGAAGCGTGCAGCGCCTTTGCTCCGGAGGGGTAATGGAGTCGTCAAACCACGTGAAGAATGGCTCCTTATTCAGCGCTTGAATCTGAGAAACCCACTGCAGTTGTATTCAGGCACACTCTTGTCCCAGCAGCTACAAAGAACCATGTTTAGAACAATGGCAACATGCTGGATCTGCAGCACTAGGAATCTAGCAGTGGAACTATGCTGTGAAATAAATTCCCCATCTACCTTTTCCTCTGAGAGTCCAGTCATGCAGCCACTTGGCGGCTGCAGATTCAGGCATCACCTTCTGAGCATATGTAGTATTTCAGACCTGATAGCTGGCGTTTGGTTGGTTTCCAGGCCAGTTTCTTCTAACAGTTCTCCCCTTGGCTCCCCCTGCTGGCTGTTGAGCTCAGCCTTGAGGTTGGTGTCCGCCTTCTTGCTCTTGCCGCTGCTGTTTTGAATTCACTTTTCCTGCGGGATGCTGTTTGCCATTTTTGCAAATTCTTTGAGTGAATATTCGCATAAGTGGAACAGATTCCTGGGTGTAGGGGAGACTTGTCAGGCCAAAGACTGCTAAAAAAATTAATGTCTAAGAGAGAGAGAGAGTGAGTGTGTGTGTGTGTGTCTGTGCCAGTCATGACTGATGTGGCCAACCCCAAATCAAACCATAAATCTTTTATGCTACGCTGCACCATTATATATATATATATCCCATGTACAACATTTATTAACTTACTCTTCCTCCCAGGCTACCCATCGTATCCACAACTGTGCACCCCAAAACCCCACCCCCAAATGTACTGACCACATCATGATATTTCTAACGTTGTCAGGGAGGAATCCATTTAAATTGGCAGTTCATGGAGTGTCATGTTGCAAGGGACAAATCCGATGGCAGACAGAGACAAGAAGCCAGTGTCTGCCAGTCCATTGCTGTAACCACTTGAACCAATAACCATCCATTTGTATGTATATGCTGCGGTTACATGTGTAAATGTACAATTTGTTACCTGAGGGATTTAATTCCTTTACTGTGACCTAAAGTGTTGCTGTTTCTTCTAACTCATTGAACAAAGAATACTATAGAGTGAAAAGCGAACCCTCCCATTTGGAAGCATTAACCTCTTAGTCACAAAGGCCCCCAAAATCAAAAGAAAAGATATGAGGGATGATCATCATTAACTGAAACATTCAGTTAACTAAAATGGATTTTCCATGAACCTTCTTGCTTTTCTTCTATAAGGAAACTTTACTACTTGTATGGAACATCTATGCAAAAAAATTCCAGTGGGAATCCAATCAGGCCTATGCAGGCTGCAAAACTGCTCTGCATTAAACTTCCCAGGAGGGATTAGCAGTAAGATGCATGGTACTGGAGCTCATCTACCAGAATTAAGGTGTCCCCATCCATTAAACCTGACCTCCCATTATGGGAGGTATTGGGGTAGCTTTTAAGATCTCTGGAGCTCAGGACTAGTAGGACCTGACATTATTCCAGCATGCCTGCACCTCTGTGACAAAGTACATCTAGAATATGACCTATAATATGAATAGAGAGCTTGTAGAAATTCCATACTATATAATTAATAAATTAATGTTTCTAAAAAATACCACCACCAGAACAGCTATAAAGATACAGCATTCCCATTTTAGGATTGATGATTTTTGTTCTTGCACATTTCATGATTGAAGAAAGTACAATACACTCATAACTCTGTAATAGGATCAAAGTTGACAATATGGGAGTTTTTCAAACTTCAGAATGGAATAGAGGAGTTGGGTTTGTTTCCATGCGCAGTAAATGGGGTTATGATTGACTCTGCCTTCCCTTCACTCCTAGGCATCCGTTTGGCTCCTGCCATGAATGCTCATGCCAAATGAGTGTCTCTATTCCTATGCTTGTTGCTTGGTGGATGGTTTCTACCCCATCAACTTTGTGTTGTGGTTCTCTTGGTACCAGTAGCTGTATCCTATCCAGTTGCTGATGGCACTTTAATAGACACAAACAGCCACTGAGCTGCAGTGTTGAGAGGTGTTTTGAGTTTGCAGAAGTCACTTAAACATACAGTAGTTCATGCCTTCAATTAAAAAAAACCAACCCACATTAAGTACCCCGCATTGTGAACATGAGGTGGTCATGGGGCACTCTTTCTCCCAAGATTTATTCATCAAGCAAAGTATGTTCCAGGGAACTGTGCAGAGGTTTCCTGTTCCTTCTCCGCATTCCGATACCTAGACTGATAACACAGTGAAGTCTGGAAAATGCAAGCATTCAAGCCAGTATTCACTCAGTGGGTCACTTTGCAATAATCCCTGGTCCTTGAACGTGTGCCTGCTTTCTGTGGTGTTTTCACAAGTACATGAAAGTGATTCACTCCGCCAGTGCTCAGTCTAGATAAATATTAACCCTGCAAAGTCAGAGGCTTTGCTATGACTTGATCTTTGCAATCACATGGTTTTTATTAAAACAACATTCTTGACAAGTATTACAGGGCTGGCTCTTTGAGGGATGTAGGAAAGTGTGTAGTCTACAGCAGAACAGACCTGAGGCCTCACTTAACAAGAACCTTAATTTATTCTTTAGTTTTCTTCTTTAACAAACTCTTCCCCAGTTCTAGCGCCATATGGGAAGAGAAAATTTCTCCTGCATAAATGAAAGTCTGCAAGGCCAGGTGTACCTGAAGGTAGAGGAACTATGTGACTGAGTGAAAGAGATGAGCATAAAGACCAAATTAAGTGATAACCCAGCAGATACACTTTTGCAGGGGCGGCTCCAGGCACCAGCGCAGCAAGCGCGTGCCTGGGGCAGCAAGCCGCAGGGGGCGGCCTGCTGGTCGCTGTGAGGGCAGCAGTCAGGCAGCCTTCAGCGGCATGCCTGCGGGAGGTCCGTCGGTCCCACGGCTTCGGCGGCGGGTACGCCGAAGGTGCAGGACTGGCGGACCACCCGCAGGCATGCCGCTGAAGGCTGCCTGACTGCCGTGCTTGGGGCGGCAAAATACATAGAGCCGCCCCTATACTTTTGGTCACATATGCTGGATCCTTTCCAGTGGCAGGCAAACGTCATGATTTGGAATCTGGTTCAGAGCTGCACCCCAAGATGTGGACACACATTTAAAGAAGGGTACAGCAAGTTACATTTGTAGATGCAATTAGGAAGTTGAGCATCTAACTGGTGAGGGAATGTTGTATTAGTTGCTGCCTGCCAAGACAGTCAGTGTCCTGTATAACAATAACCACAGTTAAAACCTTTTGTAATGAACTGCTTACTATATGTCTGTACCGCTGCACTCTACTGGATGGAATCAGAACTTTTCAGCTGTGTGCCATAGACCTTGTATTGTCTAGCTGCTGAAGGAAGTTCTCCCATATTTCAGATATGTAAGAGCTTGTGCTTTTGGCACAGGAAGATCTGGGTTGCATTGCAGTGATGTTCTGAATGACCTGGGCCCAGTAGTGTTGTACTAATCCAGGCAAAACTCCCCTTGAGTTCATGGGATTTTTATCTGTTGTTTCAAAGTTCCTCCTCTATCTTGGTGGGTCCTACGCTTGTTGGCAGATTTTCTTGTCTCAGAGATTCACCATGTGGGTTGGGGAACAGCCCAGAGACCTTCCCCTCTGGAAGAACCCACAGTCCAAGTCAATTGGGAGGTTTGGGGGGAACCCGGGCCCACCCTCTACTCCGGGTTCCAGCCCAGGGCCCTGTGGACTGCAGCTGTCTATAGTGCCTCCTGTAACAGCTGCATGACAGCTACAACTCCCTGGGCTACTTCCCCATGGCCTCCTCCAAACACCTTCCTTATTCTCGCCACAGGACCTTCCTCCTGGTGTCTGATAACACCTGTGCTCCTCAGTCCTCCAGCAGCACACCCTCCCACTCTCAGCTCCTTGCGCCTCTTGCTCCCAACTCCTCACACTCCCACCACAAACTGAAGTCAGCTCCTTTTAAAACCCAGGTGCCCTGATTAGCCTGCCTTAATTGATTCTAGCAGCTTCTTCTTAATTGGCTCCAGGTGTCCTAATTAGCCTGCCTGCCTTAACTGGTTCTAGTAGGTTCCTGATTACTCTAGTGCAGCCCCTTCTCTGGTCACTCAGGGAACAGAAAACTACTCATCCAGTGACCAGTATATTTGCCCTCTACCAGACTCCTGTACCCCACTGGTCTGGGTCTGTCACACTGTGCAGAGTAAGCAGGATCAGGTCACTTCTTGGTGTGCATGGGCTGCATTTCAGTGTGGGATATCTTTCAGTTGCAGCACAGAAAAGTCTCAGTACAACTAACACACAAAATTCCTGCAGTTATAGAAAATGGATCATAATGAAACAAAGAATGAATAATAAATGCAATGGACTCCCTCATATTCCATTCTGCTGAGGGAAACCTGGAACATATATTGGTTCCTAATGGAGCTCTGAGCTGAGGTACCCAGGAGTCTTGCGGTCCAGAACCCCTGTCAAGCATGGATATTAACTTTAGGAAGCTGTTGGCAATACTGTGAGCAGAAATGCAGTGCCAGAAAGTATTTTGGAGACAGAAAG
This sequence comes from Malaclemys terrapin pileata, assembly GCF_027887155.1. Lineage (NCBI taxonomy): Eukaryota > Metazoa > Chordata > Testudines > Emydidae > Malaclemys > Malaclemys terrapin. The sequence continues at coordinate 19,407,745 of NC_071523.1, read as the reverse complement.
AGTATCTTGCCATGAAGTTTCTAGTTAAAATATGTCAACCCATGAATCCAATTCTCTGAATGTTTTCCTATCACCACAAAACCCACAAAGCTGTTGATTCATCAATGGTACTGACTAAAGCACATCCTGTCTTCAAACCCCCCTAGATAAGGCTGGTTTGCTGTTAACTCTGAAGGTTCAAAACGTCTTGCAGAGCTCAAACCACAAATAGGGTAGCACAGGGAGAGGATGAATACTTCCAGCTCATTGTTTGGGTTACTATTACATGTTTGTGATGGATATTCCTATCCTCTCTCGTGATATGCAGGAACTAGAAACCAGGTGAAACATTTAGCTGCTTTCTTTCCCATGCCTTGTGCCTCCTGTAGCTGTTCACACCTGTGTACGTTGCACAAGTATAAATGATGAGGCAAGTTGCAAAGCAGAGGAGAATCAGGTCTTTTAGGTTTCTGAAACATGTAAAATGTATTGAAAAGATTTTACAAAGGCAATAATGTAATGAGATGCCCAGAGATTTAATATGTATAGCTGTCTAAGTAACACAGTTACATCTGTTACATTTAAAATGTATATTTTGCCCTTTTTAGCATCTTTCCTCCCAGGTTCTCTAAACACTTCACAATTGTGCCTCTCAACACAACCTCTTATTAAACCTATTTTACGGATGGGTAAATTGCCCAGGGGGAGGGTAAATGAATTAATTTGTGTCACAGTGAGACCGTTGCAGAGTCAATAGCACCCAGGCCTCCCGGCTCTCCCTCCCCTGCTCCACCAGGCATACTCCCTCCCCTAGAAAAATGCTGCTAACTCCCATTCTCTCCATATACACTGGACAAAGGGGCCCTAAAGGCTCCAGATATGGCCTGGGGACAATTCCCCTGGTGCGGGAAGCAGGGAAGAGAAAGCCACAGGGTGTCTTCCGAAGGCCCCTTTACAAGCCCTGGCTCAGGTGCTGTGCTAAAGTGAGGGTGAGAGTGGCAGTGCTGTGGAGATTCTGTGCCACACTGCTGCCCATAAGCAGACACAGTCAGCCCTGGACGGCTGCTTAGCTTCTGCCAGGGTCGCTCGAGGCCATGGAACACCCTAGAATTGGGAGGATGCAAAAGTTGTTAAACCCACCTCCTCCCCCCCACCACTTTCCTGGGGCTGTGATGTGTGTGTGCTGCTTAGAACAGCACAGGAAAGCGCAGAGTCTCACCCTGGCCTACAACTCATTGCTTGATCTGTACCAAGGCTGCAAGAAATTCTTGAACATTGTACACATTTTCTGCTGCTGAAATATGATAGCCCAGCGTGACGCGGCTTCAGTACAGAAGGAAGGGAGAACAAACGGGGAGATTTCTACTCAAGGAAAGAACATCGCCACACTATCCTGAAATTACCTCCTGTCCCGGGCTCAGAAATGGATGGGAAGAGGGGGATGGCAAACATCTTTCAGTCCTTTTATACTGTTTCAGAGCGTTTCTCTTTTTTTTTTTTTTTTGGACTCCATTGCAAAACAAGGGATTTACTTCGAGTCAATTGCTTTCTTTGGCCTGGGAAGCAGAGATGGTCCTTATTAGCACACAGTGTGTTTCTGGAGATTGTTGGAACTTAGATTACACAATATATCCCTATTTATATCATTAAGAGTATGTTAGATGAAGAAATATCAAGTATAGCAGGGATTTTTTGATTGGATGGAAGAACTGTGTTTTGATGTTTCGTGTGTTGCTGAAGTTGCACACACAGTGCATGCGCTGCCATTGCCTAGAGCTTTGTTTTCAATCCCGTGTGTTGTGTGGCCAACTTAGACAGATGTGCTTGAAAATTTAACCCTGACTCTGCACAGTGGTGTTTAGCACTTAGGGATTTCTTGGAGCTGAAGGTTTTGTATTCAGCGTTAGGGGGTGAACCCCCATACTGACAACTTTGATTGGCTGCATTTGTGTTTTAAGAATTTTCCTGTTACTTTTGATGGCAAGTCAGCTGGACTTGAAAGCAAAATAGTGCCTAAGGGAGAGAGAAGTGAGAGCAGGGGATATTGAGTCAAGGACGCAGATTCTGTTTCTGCTTCGGCCACCAACTTGCTAAGGTATGTGACATTAGGCGTCGATTCAGCAAAGAACTTCATGGCACTCCCTTGTGGCCTCAGTAACTCCCCACAAAGTTTCCAAGTACAAGTAGCCTGTTGCAGGGTTAACTAATTGCAGAAGTCCCACAATCATAGTCTGGAATTCCCCAAGACAATCCCAACAGTACATGGAAGCTTTCAAGTCTCAGTAAACCATCAGCACACCAGGTACTGCCATGGCATCTCTGACCATGCTCAGGTGCTCTGGTGCAGCTCTTGTGTCTTGCTTTAGATTTTGGCATCTCTTTAGACTGTCAGGTATGGGCCTGTCATCTCTCACCATGCCTCACTCCAGCCCTTCTAGGAGGGTTGCTTCTCCTCCCGTTTTCAGTCTCGGGTCAGGTTCTCGCTCTTGCCCAGAGACATCATTGGGCTCACCCCTCTATCATTCCCCAGCCTCCAGCTCTGTCTGGTCCTCCTGTCTGGCTCAGAGGGCCAGCAAACATCTCCCTCTGCTGCTCTCAGCCCTCTCTGGCCATGGCTGTCCAGCCTGGGGAAGTTTGTAGGTGACCCCTGCACACTGCCTTTCTGCCTTCTGCTTTCACCAGCTTGATCTCTGGCTTCACAGCCCAAGTAGGGAACTCTCACCGCTCCCTCCTTCAGTGGCCTCCTCTCCCTGCTCTCCCTCCCTGATCAGCCCAGCTTTGCTCTTCTCCTGAGCTCTCTGCTTCTCTAGAGCCCTTGGCTTTTCTGTCTCCCTCTCGGGACTCTGAATTGTCACATGCCTTTGGGCTGTTCCTCATTTATAACTCCCTAGAGGTAGACCTGCCCTGCTTATTGCACCAAACTAGGTTGCACCTGGATTGGAACAGGAGAGCTGAGCCTGACTGCATTTAAGGGGCCGGCTACCCTGTTACAATGTGCTTAACTTTAGGCATATAAATTAAGCACTTGCTTAAGTGCTTTGTTGACTCGAAGCTGAATCAGGGTTGGTAAATGGGGTACAGAGCAGTTTAAGCAGGTAATCTAGAGAGTGAATGAATGGGAGTGGATGTTTCACTTCCCCCTCTATGTTCTGAAATTGGTCCCTGGGAGATAGGGAAGAGTGACCTTCAAGGGAGATGTTTCAGAGTAGCAGTCGTGTTAGTCTGTATCAGCAAAAAGAACAGGAGTACTTGTGGCACCTTAGAGATGTACGTCTGACAGCTTCTATTGGCATCTGCGCTTCCAAGACTGCAGGAAAACCGCTGCCTGTAACCACAAGGGCTTGGGTTGACTTTCAGCTGCAGTAAGGAGTCAGATGCATGCATTTGCCAAGCCTGAGCCTGAAGTGTGCTGCTTTGCCAGTTGGTTCAGTCCATTCTATTATCAGACTAGACATGGCTTTCCGTGTGCGGCAAACACTGGCACTGTCCGTGCTGTATCTGTTTCGGGATCAGCTGAGGACCTCGGACTCTAGGGCTGTCAGCCCAGAACCTTTCCCAACCACAAAACTCACTTTCGAAGCAGAGAGGATGGAAGTAGTTCGGTCTCTTTTAAAGCTGTGAAATATCATCTGTGGAAAATCTGTCGAGTTTTTCTCACACAAATCCACATGATACATAATATGACACTGGGTTTGACAGCGTTGTCATGGAAAGGGTCAGCTAGGGAAAGCATCTGGGAATGGAAATTTGTTTGTGTGGCTTTGTAAAGAAAGGGATTACTAATTCAAATAAGACCAATAATGAGTCTTAGCCTTCACTCACTGCTCTGTGAGACAGCATCCTAAGGAGGCCCAGGACTAAATGGCCCTTCCTTTAAGAAGAAGAAAAAAGAGGAAGCTATTTACTCGTTAGTTCTTGCCATTCCCTGTGCTTAAATTAAACCAGTCTGCTTCTTTTCCTAGTGCTGGCATCTGAGAGCACTGCTGCTATTCAGTGTAATGTGGGTGGTATATATTAAAAGCAATATAATGTTATTGCTTTGATCCTTTCCACCACAAACTACTTCGTGCTGAATAGCCAGTGATGCCAACCACCACTGCCTTGTCCATATGCCTCTTGCCAGAGAATGACGCCTGGCTCCTATTACTTGTCCTGGGCTGGAAAGTACCCGGCATGGTTAACGCAAATAGAACACTAGGGTTCCTTAGTCAGCATGTCCACTGTCAGAATGTATGAGGTTCAGATGGGATTATTAGTCTTTAACAATACATTTGCTAACACAGTATACTGCACTTTGGGGAGGTGGAGAGGAGAATGAGAGGAAATAAAATACCTGTAAGATCCCAACATTCCTGCTGCTTCACCTTTTGGCTTCTGTTTATTAGTTCTCCTCAAACATTTTGAGTTGGCTTTTGCAGTAAGGCGTCAAGGCACTTCACAGCCCATCGTCACGCCATATTTGGTTCCAGTGTTGCTGAAAAGTCATGGCAAAGACATGGTAGCAGCGTTCCAAGGGCTTTCTTCTAAAAGACCTTTGTCAAGGAGGACTTGCTGGTCAGTCCCTTGGTAATGGGATCTATATCTTTTCACTAGTTGCTTGTGTCCAACCCAGCTTTATCGTGATGGATAGTCATTGCCATCTGACAGTGCTTGGATGGTGTACATGTGATATGCTAGAAGTTTCACTCTGCCTCATTACGGAGGATTGTCCCCATCACAAAAATCCACGATCACAATTGCTAGCACGTGGCCTCTGGTTGGTATGTCTCCGTGGAAAGGCGAGGGACTAAATGGACGTGGGAGATTAAACCTGGTTTTGTTAGTTGTAGAAGTGATCCTTTCAAATCTGCTTTGGGAAGCCTGCCCATGCTGTTGCTGCTGTGTGGCTGTCTTTGAGGACTTCCCTCTCCTGGGCTGGCAGTACAGCATGATGTCTTTTTTGATTTGAAAGCCAACGAGAACTTTGACTATAGGTTTTAAATCTTTAAAAATCTGGTATATAGCATTGATGGGTCATGAAGGCAACTTAGACCCCAGACTCTAATGAATAGTTTCATACTGTGAGCTTATTTTGGACTTAAGATGTGTTGGATTTTAAACTTTGGCCTTGTGTTTCTCCCATATGGAGAAATGTACTGGCTGAGTTTAGCATTATTTTAATGATTAAAAAAAAACCAGAACTATAACTACATTATTTATAGAGATTTTGAATATGATTTTATTAAACATTTTAATATACCAGAACATTTAAAATGGCTACCACCCAGCTCTGTTATAACTCAAGTAATATAACTATAATTTTTCAGTAATGCCAACTACTTTTATTGTCTCTGTCAAAGTAGAACAAATAAAAAAAAATCAGGAAAATTAACCCAGGCTTATAGTTCTTGCTCCAGTGTCGTGCAGCATTCTGCAACATTTTTGACCCAGTTAAGTTAGTTTTATTCCCAAAAATGTTGTTTAGTTAATCAGAGACTCATGTTTGCCTTGATGCAAATGGAAGTTCAAAGTGTTCTGTATCAGAGAGGTCCTGAGCCCTGGTTTGAACAGATTCGGTTTGGAGAATTGTTTGTAGAAAAATCAGAACATTTTTGTGGTTTTTCCATGTGTATCCTGGATCAAATGTCTGCACAGTGAATAATATTGGGGTTTCGCTTACATTCTGGTAAAAATATACTGGTTTAATCAAATAGCTTTCAGTATTTCATCAGTCTACTTTGCTACAGTAGAAACTGTTTGTTAAAAAGGTGCAGGTTAAATGGATTTAATTAGGAGGGAAAATGAAAGGCATTGAACAAGCCTGAGAGGTCTGTTTCCTTACTGTAAACATCCAACCATAGAGGTCATTTTTCATAGCTGAGCTAAAGAGCTGTACTGTATTTGACTTACAAGTTATAAACGCCAAGAGCTGTCATTTGATATAACTTCTTAGCCTTTTTTTTGTGGCCATAGTCCTCTAACCTTCTTTCCAGCTGTTCATAACCCTTTCTATAGGAGAAGGTCTTTGTGTTTCAAAGTGAGCTATAAATAACAAATGAAAAATCAATTTACAACTGCAATATGCGCTGAATTCCCCCACTGCCGAAGCCAAGGGAGGCATTATTACACTCCTACCCCAGTCCGATGAGGGAGGCGTCCTGCAACACCCCAGCTCAGGCTAAGAGGGGCACTTGGCATACCTTCTAAGGAGGTATAGAGCAGGGGTTCTCAACCTTTTTCTTTCTAAGCAGTCCCCGTCCCCCCCCAACAGGCTATAAAAAGTCCACGGCCCACCTGTGTCACAACAACTGGTTTTTTGCATATAAAAGCCAGGGCTGGCATTAGGGGTAGCAAGCAGGGCAGTTGCCTGAGGCCCCTTGCTACAGGGCCCCCCCGTGAAGCTGCATTTCTTAGGGTTCAGCTTCAGCCCCGAGTGGTGGGGCTCAGAGCCCTGGGTTTCAACCCCATGCGAGGGGCTTTGGCTTTCTGCCCTGGGCCGCAGCGAGTCTAATGCTGGCCCTGCTTGGTGGACCCCCGGTTACCTGCTTGTGGCCCCCCAGGGGCCCCGGGGCCCTGGTTGAGAACCACTGGTGTAGAGCACCCAAAGGCAAAGTAAATGAGGTATTCAGTATCCCCAGCCTAATAAGGGCAAGACAAACTTTCTGAACCTCCCAAAGGTTCAGTTCACTTGGAGTCCTGGCCAGAATTTGAGTCCCACTCCATTCACGGGTTAGTCGTGTTTGTTTTTCTGTGCACCACCAAGGGGATAGAGAGGCTTCGGTAATTCATGTTTATAAAGCCCTTTGAGACCCGGGATAAATAGAGCTGGGGATTCTAAGTGCTATTGTTGCTGCATGTTGTCCTATTGCAATTATACTGTAAAATAATAATATTTAAAAATGAGTGAGCTGGAACTTTGCAGTGCCTGCCAGAGAAGCATATGTTTTTACAGAAGAGAACTTTATAGGAACATAGAGATCCCATGAAAAACAGGCAGAGTTTTATTGGCTTTAGCTTTCCAGGGTTGACTGATTAGCGATACTTCGGAGGTTGCTCAAGTTGTGATTATCTGAGCAGTGCTGATTTGTGAAGAGGTGTTTTTAGTTAGGGACTGTGGTTGTCCCCTCATAAGATTCTTCCCTATTGGTACAGCAATTTCTTCTGCAAACTGATTGGTGGGAGCTCTTTCTGTGTTTCCATTATAGGTTGTATTTTTAGGACCAGCCACACACACACACACACACACACACACACACACACACACACACACACACAACTCTAAAGTGTGATGTGTAATGTGCGCGCGCACACACACACACACACACACACACACACTTTTAATCTCTCCTGGGTGTGTAGTGACCAAAAGTCAGTGCAGTTGGATAGTTTTTTGGTGGCCTGTATGAAATGAGCAGTTATTACAGATTCAGTTATTACAGATAAAATGTTCACATATCCAGTCAAACATTTGTTAGTATCCTTGTTCATCTCAGTGGAGAGGCTAAGGATTGAGTGGTAGGGGAGTGTCACTATATGCGAAAGAAAGCCTAGCGTCAAATATAGTAAAAATATTAAATGACTCAAACTATACCATAGAATCTCTATGGATAGAAATTCCATGCTTGAATAATAAGAGTATAGCAGTAGGAATATACTGCCAACTACCTGACCAGAATGTTGACTGTGATTGTGAAATACTCAGGGAGATTTGAGAGGTAACAACAGAAAACCCAATAATAATGGGGGATTTCAACTCTCCCCATATTGACTGGGTACATAACCTCAAGATGAGATGCAGAGATAAAATTTCTAGACACTATTAATGACCGCTTCTTGTGGCAGCTAGTACTGGAACCCAAGAGGGTAGAAGCAATTCTTGACTTTGTCCTAAGTGGAGCACAGGGTCTGGTTCAAAAGGTAAATATAGCTCAATAATAGTGACCATAATGTAATTAAATTTAATGTCCTTGGCGGGGAGGAAGTGCCAAAGAAACCCACTATAGTAGCATTTAGCTTCAAAAAGGGGAACTACATAAAAATGTGGAAGCTAGTTAAAGAGAAATTAAAAAGAACAGTTACAAGAGTGAAATGCCTGCAAGCTGCATGAAAACTTTTTAAAAACACCATAATCGAGGCTAAAGTAAATGTATACCCCCAAATAAAAATAAACAATAAGAGAACCAAAAAATTGCCACTGTGGCTAAACAATAGAGTAAAAGAGACTGAGACCAAAAAAAAGTCCTTTAAAAATTGCATGTAAAATCCTACTGAGTAAAATAGAAACTCTGACCAGTCAAGTGCAAAAGTATAATTCGGCAGGCCAAAAAAGAATTTGAAGAACAACTAGCAAAAGACAAAAACTAACCACAATTTTTTTTTAAGTACATCAGGAGCAGGAAGCCTTCCAAACAGTGGTGCCACTGGATGATTGAGGTACTAAAGGAGCACTAAGGAAGTCAAGGCCATTGTGGAGAAACTAAATGAATTCTTTGCATTAATCTTCACTGCAAAGGATGTGAGGAAGATTCCCACACCTGAGTCAGTCTTTTTAGGTGACAAATCTGAGGAACTATCCCTGATTGAGGTGTCAGTAGAGGAGGATTTGGAACAAATCAATAAATTAAACAGTAATAAGTCACCAGGCCAGATTGTATTCACCCATGAGTTCTGAAGGAACTCAGATATGAAATTGCAGAACTGCTATGTAACCTATCACTTAAATTAGCCTCTGTACCAGAGGACTGGAAGATAACTAATGTAATGCCAATTTTTAGAAAAGGCTCCAGAAGTGATCCTGGCAATTAGTTAATTTTCTGTATCATTTTGTCATGAGGAAGCATTTGAATATACCGTCGATGGCCATTCACTGTAAACAGAAATTATTGACTTGAACTAGCTGGGCTATTGAACCTGTAGTCAGTGTCTTTGAGCACAATTGCAAGAGTTTCAGTTATAAATAAGCAGTCCCCAGTTCCTGCCCTCTGACACTGCCACCTGCTAGGGAGGGATTAGTGTTTATAAAGCAAACATGCTTGTCGTTAACTCCCCTCCCATGTAGCTTTCTGAATTTAGTTTTAGATTATGTAATCCAAGCCAGAAATGTTCTGGCCTGTGTACCTTTCCCTGAGGAGCAGCTGGGAGCTGTACTGGGAAATCTTTATTTCTAGTAAACAGTGTTTTAAAGATGCTGACTCACGCTGCTGAATAGAGTTGCTCTTATCATTGAAGAACAGTGCCCTGGGTCTGGGTGTACTGCCCAGAATATCTTCATAGCACAATATAGTAGCATGTATCTTGTGTATTGAATACAGAATAGATGCTTATGACAACAACAATCAGTGTTGATATAGCACAGTTTAAAGATTCACCAGGAACTGCCCCCACTTATGCCAGGACTGAATATGCTCCCGAGTTTGGAATTCTTATTAGCCAGTCTGGTTCCTGCCGTAGTCGTAAATCTGCATATTGGTGCCTGTATTCTGCCCTGGCTCTTGCAAATCAGACGCTTGCATACTGTTTGTCAGCCTGCTCTAATCATTTCACCCTTTGCTCTCCTAGCTGTGAACACCTGTGCCGTCAGCAATGGTGGATGCGAACACGATTGCGTGCAGCTGACCCTAACACAGCATCAGTGCCGGTGCCGGCACAATTACCACCTGAAGGAGGATGGCAAGCACTGTGTCCGTGAGTCTGCTCTGAGCACGTGGAATGAATTGTGAATTCAGAGGCACTCCTTCTCATTTGTCTTTGCTTTCCCAGGTTGTAATCACAAGCTAGATTTATTTAAAAGGAAGTCCAGTGCTGTAGGAATTCCACGTTGTTATTCCCATGTTCCCACTCACATTCCTAGAGAGGAACCAGGTGTGAAACGGTTAATAATGATTTAGAGACTAGCTAACTGGACACAAACCAGGGGAATGCCACAACTGCATGCTCAGATGTGGAGCAGATCAGATTGGGATGTTGCACTGTAGTAGAAGCTGGTGCCAATTCTTCTTATTATATTGCCTTGGACATCTTCTGGGAATTATTTTGGAAGCTGAGAAAGAGCAGAAAGGAGCCTGGCCAACCCAAATGAAATTGTATTGGGACATGCTCTCCTGAGGAAGTGAAGGAGCAGCAATATGTCAGTGGAACAGAAACCCCTGCACTTTCCTCCTGCCCTACGACAGATTTAAGGCTGTCCTGCCTCCCCTGCTGGGCTTTATCGGGGAAGTGACTTTGATGTAGGTAGAGTTTACAAACTTTGTAAAGTACTTTGGGATCTTGTGGGTCAGCTGATGCTGTGACAGTTTGACAGATCCGACAGTTTGCACACACAGCCTGTGGGATAGGCATGCGCTGCCAGGGACTGCTTTGTAAATGCATCTCCGGTGAGTCCCCAAAAGAGTTCACGGTTCACTCTGAGTTTTGGGCCAAGTCCAGGGCAGTCCTTACAACAAATGAGGAGCTTTTCTCCCAGGAATGGAGCTTCTCTCTTGTATTGATGGATTGTTTTAAATGAACTACAGTCTCTCCTGGATATCCAGGAACACGGTGCTTTATTCTTCCACAAGGCTAATGGCAGCAAGAGAGAGGATCTGTTTGAAATGATGTTTACTTGCCCCTGCTCTGTCTCTGTAGTGAGGAACCCGTGTGCGAATAGAAATGGAGGCTGCATGCACCAGTGCCAAAATCGCCGTGGAACAGTGCACTGTGAGTGCCACCCTGGCTACAGACTGGCAGCTGACAGCAAGGCCTGCGAAGGTACAGTACCCACAATGCAGCTTGCACGGAGAGAGAGACAACCCTTGTCTTGCTCTGTGAGGTATTGTTAATGTCAGTGTCTAACACAGTGACAAATGAGCCTTACACTTTTCCAGAGGTTCAGCTCAGGAAAGCATCCAAGATTAGTTGATTAGTTGAAATCTGGCCAGCAGCCTTACTTCACTGATCTAGCAACGGGGCTGGAAGCCTCCTGTGAACAGATGAATAGTTCTTGATTCCAGCTCTTCTGTTTGCTGGTGTCTCTGCTTATGGTCCTGACCCCAGTGCGTGGGGAAGTGCAGTGGAATGTAAGAAATCATTCCCCCCCCCCCCCAAAAAAAAAGTCAGAAACACCAAAAATGAAATGCTTGATCTCTGGTTTGAGTCTGTGGCAGAGGTTTTGTCAAAGAAGAGGGTACAACCCACTATTCCCCGCAACGTAGGCTTTTGAACCAGTGATCTCTGCTTCCAGAAATGCAGTAGTGCAGTACAAAGACAATCATACACCTTTCCTAGCTGTGCACAAGACATGTGGCAACCGATTCAACAATGGATGTTTGCCATATCTCCCCCCACACACACACACACCTCTCCACTCTACTGAAGTTCCAGTTAACTCCATCATGCAACTGTTTCCAGCTTTTATCACTCAGAAGGGACAAGAGACCAGTCTGCTGTGTGCAGTTCAGAAAGGAGCCCCACAAACCGTCCCTCTCTTGAAGACACTGAAAGGCAGGGAGCTGTGCTCCTTCTGGAGGGCATTCCGCTGCCAGAGCTGCTCTGCTTGGTTTTGGTAATTGCCCGTCTTTCTCTTGCAGACGTAGATGAATGTGCGACTGGGCTGGCCGTGTGTGCACACAGCTGTCTCAACACCCGCGGCTCCTTTAAATGCACTTGCAATCCTGGGTATGAGCTGGGGGAAGATGGCAAGCAGTGCTACAGTAAGTATTGACCACCTTGCCTCGGCTCGCTAACCCACAGACAATGAGGGGAGAGAGCTTAGTTTTGACAGGGGGGAAAAAAAGGAAAGTAAACAGTGAGGTAATCCTTGACAAACCTTTGTCCGTTGTTGTTCTATGTGCGCTGATACGAGAGTCCTAGGCGTTTTCAGTGGCATCTTTCAAGGGAAGTTTATGGGACTGCTTATTCTCCCACCAGGACAAGAGCTGTGCCGGGTCTTTAAAGGTGTCATGAAACTGCCTGCAGTGGTGTTGATAGTGTCTTAATAGCTGTTTAAAAACAATGGACCAAACTCTGCTGCTCTCTGTCCTCCCCAACTCGAAGTTGGTGAAATTGCAGAATTGTAACTGAGGCAAAACTTGATCTAATGTGTCCCCATCAATTCCCTCCCAGGGAGAAAAGAGACATTCAGGGTTATGAAATGATGAAGCACATAAATTCTTTATCAGGCTAATGAAGACCAGCAGTGATAGCTAATTGCCCAAAGAGAAGTCACAGGCACGTAAAGCTCTACTGTCCATTACTGACGTGATAAAGAACCACCATGGATGTCCTTGTTGTTATTAATCCCCTAGCAAATGCATTAATGTTGGGTTTTGTCACTACCTGTGTTCTTGTTTACCCTAGCTGTTCTCTGCCATACCCTGCTAGTCAGCTATGCAATACACTGGACTGGGGGGTAGTAGTGTTCCCTCAGGCTTATCGGTTCTTATAAGAAGCAACACAATATGAGATCCATCCTTCAACTGGTCATTCCTGCTGCTACTGCACTTATCTGTGATCTAGATATTGACATTAAAAATGTCTTTACAAGAGTAGGAATCTGACTGATGGGGTCTGAGAGTGACGGGCAGATCTGGACTGATGCTGTACCCCATTTATCTATTAAAATAACACTGGTTTTCCCCCACTAGTATAGTTCCTTGCAGCTCACAGGCAGATCATATAAAGATATTTCCCTTAGCACAGTAGTTTTGTATTACATTAGCAATGTTCCTTCCCTTTCTTGGATGGGGATAAGAAATTAAAGCAGGTAGGTTTATGGAGTATCAGATGAGAAAGGTAAATGCGAGTCTGGGAGTAGTGGATCTGCCCAGTTAATTTCTCTTAGCATTGTGAGTGTCCCCAGCAAAGAATCTAGTCTTCCCATGGCTTCTGCTGCTAATTGGCACACAGGTGACTGGAAAGATCTGGACCACTCTCAACACCTAGCTGCTTTCTTATTCACATTGGTACTAGTTTGTAAATATTACTGGTACAAGATGCCAGACTGCCCGCTCTGGAGACTGAAGCAGTACATCTGTTGGAAGTGGCAGTGCAAGCTTCACCCACACACATTGCCTCCTGCTGGCATGCTTCAGCCCCATTCTGAAATGACCACTGCTAGAAGTGAGAGATTCATTCAGTCTCTGCAGCTCTTTGAGGCTTTGGCTTCTCTACTAAGGCTGCCAGCAATGGGCCCAATTTAGTGCTGTTTGTGGTGTTAATTTCCTTCAAGTGTCCTTAGTGGGTGCATGGTTAACATTTTTTATCTCTAAGCAGGGGTGCCTTTCATAACCCCCTCACTGCTCTGACAATGGCAGCAAAGGGAAAAGAATAAAATGATCTTCGTTTCGTTCTGAGATCTGAGTAAAAGACACACTCTCCCTCTACCCGCGGGCATGGCTCCCTGCCCGATGTCAGGAGAGATGCAGGGGCAGCATTCATGGCTTTCATGCTCCCATCCCAGGATTTGACAAGTGCTGAAGAAAAACATCACATCATTTTGTGATGAAAGTATCAAAATTGTTCTTTTGAAGCGATATATGGAACTGAGCCAAAATCCTCTCTGGGGACACGTTCCTTTGTGTTTGCAAAGCTTTTAATTAGCTAGCCTGATTTTAAAATATGTAATTAATAAATTTCATATTGGCCATAAATCAGCTCAATTAAAAACCTTTTTTATATAATTTGGCAAAAACTCATGTATCTGTTTGCTACTCATGTTTCTTCCAGCATTACAAGGAGTGGCTCCAACTCTCCCGGCTCTCAGAATCTGAATATTTCTGTAATTAGCTCTGTGCCGCCGCTGCTGCTCCAGTTTCTAGCTGTCATTAAATCTCTGTGCACTGCAGAACTTCCAGCAAGGTGATGCGCCAGATTCTGTCTGGCAGCATGCTCTGGAGCATGTCCGAAGTCAGCAGCAGGAGTAAGCAGTGGGCTTTGTCTGCCCCTTTTCAAGGCCGTTTGAAAGGTCGTAGGGAGGCTGCCCCACAATTTGTCCAGGACAGGATTTTTGCAGGGATATTATGGGGCATAGCCTGGGATCAGGAAATGTGAACGGCATGTGATCTGTTTGTGCATCATTTCCTCCCCTAGCAGTGGCCTCTACATACTACAGCTACCCACAACCCCTCTCTCCTGCACACTGTTCCTACTCTTCTTATTCCTGAGGGCAGTGCATAGACAGCTGTAATATGTGCATGCAATAAAGCCTGCTTGTTTTGGGAGTCTGTTATCCCAAATGCTGGGTGACTGCCAGAACGTGGCTCTGTAAATCCAGGTACGGCAGAGATGGCTTGGCCATGATCCCCTGGAAAAATCCTGTGTAAATGTTACAAGATGTTCGATAGATAGCCATACGGTATGTTTGTTTGCTTTCCAGGGATAGAGATGGAGATTGTGAATAGCTGTGAGGCCAATGGTGGCTGTTCCCATGTATGCAGTCACACCAGCTCTGGCCCTGTCTGCTCCTGTAATTTTGGCTACCAGCTTGATGAGGACCAGAAAACCTGCATTGGTAAGGGAAGCAGTCTGCCCTGCGGAGACGGCTCCGTTATGTGCTGAGTGATACATTGTTCCATTAGAACTCAGGGGACTTCATTGTGCGCCACAGGGGCTGGCGTGTCCATATGGTCCTGCTGTGTTTTAGACAACTCTGAATTGGGGAGTGTCTGTGCTGGCTGAGCTAGGAATAAGATTCCAATCTATGCAAAGAGGGATGGTGCCTTCCTCCGGACACCATATGCATTTATATTAAAGCACTGAAATATCAATAGTTAAAAAAAAACCTTAGGTCAGTGAAGAGCACTCTAGTAAAATACGGAATGCTTTCTCTTCCCCAGTGTAACCACCCATTCCTGTTCATCTCGGATACTGCCTGAATCTGAGGTCTGTGCCCTGCTCTTGCAGGACAATGGACTTGATAATCTAGTAGGGTTTTTTTAATTCTTTTTATTATTTATTTGCAAGGAGGGATTATAAAATGTAGACTCTTCAACCAGTTCAAATCTGAATGGCCAGTCCTCCTTACGTACTATACGGAGTGCAGTGCCTCTAGTGGAAGTGGACGGTAGCGGCTTTCTCAGCAGTTGAGACTCTTGCTGATGCACGGATCTCACATTGTGGTCCATGGAGCTGCTTCTGTTCCAACGGGGAAGCACCTCCAACTTCAAGCCGTAACTGTAATGTGTTGCTATTGTTATCTCCTGAGGCTTTTCCGGCCAAACAAATCCAAGCACTTTGTCCTGTGCATAGTTCCTGTGTATCTGTCTTTGCTGGGCATCTCTGTAAATTCAGTTGCAATCCAATTTGTGGATGAGAGGAGACAGCAGACACCATGGAGGGCAGAACTAAGGAGCAAAGTAACCTGAGGAGATCTGAGCAGCGAGGGCTGCAGGCGGCAGAGGGAGATCTAATATTAATCTGTTCTCCACCAAGGGAGGGGACATAAACAGCACCAATACAATGTAGGGCTGTACTCAAGCAACTGCACCCATCACATTAATGGGAATCTATTTTCATATCAATCCCTTTACATTTTCTGAATGCTGCCATTCTCTCTAGCCTAGCACTATAGCTGTTGTTGCAGGAAAGGTGAAGGATCAGGATTGCGGGAGGGGAAGTGCTCACAAAAGGATCTTGATTTTTAAGGAGTGCTCCGCCAGATGAAAATGCTTTAGACCCACTGGGCTATGTGGCTGAGAGCAGCACCTATGGGTGGCTGAGTCCCTGCTTAGTCTAAACTAGTACGCCTTGGAAAGCGTTTCCTGCTGAAGGACACAGAAGATTCGTTCCTTTTTTGGGAGCAACGAAGAAGTTAGCCTGTGGCTGGGGATGCACTTTCCTCCTTGGCATCCCCTTGTGATTTATTTCGGGTACCCCTAAACCTGGCCCTGGAGGGGATGGACTAGGAAATGTAGCCTCTGCTTCAGTGGCAACACTACTGAAACAACTGACTGTATCACTGGGTGAGACGGACCGGCCACCAGCCACCAATCTATCACTCAGCTCCATCTGGGTGTACGATGGATGTATTCACACACTGGGTAAGAAGGAAATGCAGCTGGAGCTCTCTGTACATAAATGCCATAATCTTGATGTGTGCATTTCACTTCAGACTATGTAGTTCCGTGTGCCACTTGACAATTAACCTAGTAGAAACGTATTGTAACGCTCAGTAGCCAGGCATTTCCTGTGTCAATAAATTTAAACAGGTATTTCCTGTGGGGCTGGTCCAGTGTTTAAACTTAGATAACCTTGCATGTATCTCAGCTGGGTATGATGAGTATGAACTTGGCTGGGTCAATGCCTAGATCCTTCAGGTGATTTCAGAGAGAGGGTAGAGAAACCCTATATGTATTCTGTCAAATCAATCATACGTATGGTACTGTGTGTCCTGAATGATGCAAGAATGTATGGGATAATGGAAGAAGGTTATCTACAATCTGCAAAAATGGAAGACTACAGGGTGGTGACAGATGATAGGGAAATAACTTATGACTGATTCCATATAAAACTTATTTGTGTGGAACTGGAAAGTCCCAGTTATCATATGACTCAGGAGACAAATCTGGTTCAAATCTGGTTCTGGTGCTTCTTCTTTTCATTTGGGCTCAGGGATCACTTTCCCTTTCACAACACCATCTGCAATGAACAGATTCACTCTTTTTCTGAAATAAGGCACAACGGACAAGCCATCACCGATTTAGTTGAAAGGAGAACCAGCTCTGCCTCTCGCATAGCTGAGCAAGAGGAAGCTCTCATAAGAGCAGCTGGAGAAGTAACCCTTTCTTTAGAGGTTTCTGGAGACAATAGTAACACCTCTCTCACTACAGTGCAAGATAAAAGAGAGGTAAAGTGGCAGTTAAACTTGACTTTGCACAGCAGGCTCATAAATGCCTCACCCAAGTTGTTTGATATAGGCCTGAATAGAGTTGGTTCTTCCCTGGCAAGTTTTCATAACAAAATAATAATCATCTGCACTCCCAGCTTTCATCTGGAGATAGCAAAGCTGTTTACCAGGGAACCCCCTGGGAAATATGTAGGTATTCAGCCCACTTCACAGATTGGTAAACTGAGTTCCGTAGAGATTAAGGACCTGACATTTTACTTTAGACAGAGCTGCAAGTGCTCATCGCTTCTGAAAATCATGCTCTAACAAACTTTCTGAAGGTCACAGTGAGTGACAGAGCAGGGAATAGAACTAAGCAATTTTCACTCCCTGTCCCTTGTACTTGACCACTAGACCCCACTCCTTCCCCAGTTTACTTACAATGATGGATATTGAGTCACTTTCCAAGTACAGTCTGATTCACATCCTGTCTTGGAAGGTAAACATCAATGATGCTTTTTTAAAAAAAAAATCCTACACTGTTTAGGGACCTATATGAGTAACATGAAGTTCATGGAGATTTCCAACAAATAATCCAGATGGATAGTTACATCTCTAGAAGAAATGTTGACTCTATCTTTCTCATCCTTATCTGCTGGATCCAGGGTTCAGGTTTCCCTATGTGGCCCACAGCAGCTCACGCTGTTGCACCTAAGACAGCAGTGCCTGCTTTATTTTAGGTTGGTATGAAGTTGTCAGCTGTTGCAAAAGGAAGGGGAAATGATGTGCAGATACTATGTTTTAAAACATGTTTATTGCTGATTTCTAAAATGGCATATTGTTTCTATTACTGTTTTTGGGGTGCAGACCTTTTTCTGTAACCTCTGCACTTTACCTTTAAACAAAATCACAGGCCAGAGAAGGACGCTCATCAGACAAATTAGACGTGGAAAGGCCTGGACGGATGCACGTGTCAGCTTTCGGCAAAGCAGAAACTCTCAGATTTGTGCTAGCTGATGCACTTTGTTTTCCATCTTTAGATATCGATGACTGTGACGCTCGTTCTCATTGCTGTCAGCAGGACTGTTACAATTATCCTGGCGGCTACGAATGTGTTTGCTATGCTGGATATAGGCTCAACACCGACGGTTGTGGGTGTGATGGTAAGCAGCAATGCCTAGCTGGACTGGGGTGGGTGAAAGAGGAAAGACACTGGCTCAGCTCCTCTGCGTTACAGTATTGTGTCATGACAGCTACAGGTGGGGCTGTCTTGGTCCTTCCACTAGTCCTGTTATGCCTGGTTTTACAATTACATTGAACTTATGATAAATGTTAAGTCAGATTTAAAGGCTTATTTTTGTTGATTTCTCGTAGGTTTTTAGTAGGGAAAAAGGAGCAAAGAAACACGCCAGCAAGACAGAGATTAGCTGCAATATAGTAGCAGCTAAAGAGCACAGTTTGGATCCAACCCAGAATTTCCCAAAGTTGAAGAGAGTTGGTTTGGTCTCATCTCTTCTAATGCTTCATAGGAATGTCATTTTGTATGGCATGTAACAGACCAGTATTCCCAGTAATTTTGGCCTTGGAGTGGCCCAGGCAAATGCCAATGTATCTACAAATATATAGCTAGGAAGATAATGACTAATACAAGCTCTGAAGTGAGATGACATGAAATTCTTCCATATGGCCCCAAACAGCTGGCCATTTCTTCCAATTATTTCTCCCAGGGAATGTCAGTTTTTCCATCAGTTCTCTTCTGAGTAGCTCATTTAGCCAGTCAGAATACAGTAAATGGGAGGGATTTTGGGTTTCCATTCCCTGATGATGATTTGTTTTGTCACTAGCATAGATATCCAGCCCCATTTGATGATATTAGCTGGAAGATTAAATTAATCCAACTGGCCCAGCATATGTAGGCTGATTCTTAAAACTGGGGAAACTTATTTTCAAATATCTGTGGTTCACTTGCTTGTGTGATCTTTGTTCAATGTAAAAGAAATGTTGGTAGGTTTGCATGGCTGAACAGGACAGAAAATGAGATGGTCTCTTTATCCATAGATATTGGTAGGATAAATAAATACCTCAAATGGGAAGGAGAAGTGATTCTAATCCATTCTGTGATGTGGTGAAAACAGAAAATAAGAAAAGAAAATATGGAGATAATATCTATCTCCTAGAGCTGGAAGGGACCCTGAAAGGTCATTGAGTTCAGCCCCCTGCCTTCACTAGCAGGACCAAGTACTGATTTTGCCCTAGTGGCCCCCTCAAGGATTGAACTCACAACCCTGGATTTAGTAGGCTAATGTTCAAACCACTGAGCTATCCCTCCTCCCAGTTCTGGCGCCTGAAGACTCTATCAGCCCTGTAACATCCCTCAGCACAAAATTGATTTAATTGAATTTTAGAAAGTTGGGCAGAAACAGTAATGCTTGCTGTCAGTCTCTGAATTCTATGTATGCCTTGGCATCTCTGACCTATACTGGACACTTCCCTTATCTGCATATGTAGATATAGTCCCATGTATATTTTTTAGATGTGGATGAGTGCTCCTCAAATAACGGTGAGTGTGAGCACACGTGCCAGAACCTGGTGGGGTCCTTCCAGTGCAGCTGCCAGATTGGATACAAACTAGCTGAAGACCGGAGGAGCTGTATTCGTAAGAAACATCGTGTGTGTGTGTGTGTGTGTGTGTGTGTGTGTGTGTGTGTGTGATTTCCCGTTGAAGATATTTATATATTAAATCTTCAACAGGAAACAATACCAAGTGAAAACAAGGGTTTCATATATATATATATATATATATAATATACCCTTTTCCTTCCCTTACACGGTTTTCACTTGGTGTCGTTTCCTTGTGCAACTTTGTGTATAATCCAATCATTTTCACTGCAGAGAGGCCAGATCTGAGATTTCCAAAGCAATCCAGGGGGGGTTTGATGTACATAAAATAAAATAATAATAATATATGGAGATATACCTATCTCATGGAGCTGGAAGGGACTGATTTTTGCCCAGATGGCCCCCTCAAGGATTGAGCTCATAACCCTGGGTTTAGCAGGCCAATGCTCAAACCACTGAGCTATCCCTCCCCCACCTTTTTTTTAAGGAATGGAAGGCTTGAGTCTAAATCCTCCAGGCTGCTTTGAAAGTATGCTGAGTGACAGAGCTACGATTTATTAAACCCTTTCTGAACCTTTGCTGGCTTCTTCACAGCTCCATTATTGACACGAACTGCTACTATGAACTGTATTATCATAACCGAAATGGAATACCTCTGCAGCCTACAACAACACAGACAGAACTATTCCACTGCTTTCACAGAGACTTTCCTCCTGGCAGGGTTGAGCTCTTCCAAACAGCCTAAGGGAATTAGGCATACGTCTTCCATTAAGATTGTTATAGGCTGCAGGGGGTTTTCTGATGAATTATGGTGATGCAGTTCGTGGGAGCAGCTGAAGAGCTGTGGAGAAGCCAGGAAAGGTCGGGAAACGGGTGAACAAACCCTAGCATGTGCTCTCTTCTTAAATTTTAACCAATTTTCACTTCAGCTTCTGAAAGAAATATTTGTACTGGAAATGTCAAGATAGCTCTGTCATATTTAGGTTATAAAAACTAAAATAACAAACAAGATAAGAGTCCCTTTGCGGCAGCTTGAGATGGCAGCCTTGAGGACCTAGCTGGTGTGACAGAACAGTCTCCTGGAAAATCTGATCTCTCTGTAAATATAAAACATAAGCCTTTCACATCGATTTTTTTGGAGGCACTCAGATACTCACATGATGGGAATGGTATAAAATTCTAGACTGAAAGAAATAAAAGAATGTGGGGGGAAGGAAAGAGACAGGGAATGAATCACAGTCCCCAAAGTGGCCAGGGACAGTTGTGTGGGTCACTGGAGTAGACTCTATAAAACACTAAATCAGTACAGAACCAATGACTCTGTCAGACCTTGTTCTCTTTTCCTTCTTTTTATTTCATATTTTTGTGCTCTTTACTAATCTCTTGTTCCTCTCTCATTTCACTCCTCTTTAAATCTCTCCTCTTTGGATTGGTGATTTGGATAGAAATGTTTGCTTTTCCCCCATGGATTTTCCTAGCTCTGGATGACCCCATGGAGGCCCTTGACGGACAACGCCCCATCATACGCCCTATTCCTCACGTTGCCATCCTGCGTGATGAGTTCACCCAGCTCTTTGATGAGGAGTTTGAGGAGGAGGAGGAAGAGGTGGAAGCAAGAGGAGAGCACACACTTTCGGAAAAATTTGGTGGGCATTTTGTAGCAAGGGCCTGTGGAAAATTCTCTGGTGTTTTTAGTAGTAGCAACACGCTTGGAGCGAACTTACATGTCCAAATTTGCACATGCAACTCAATGCATCCACAGAGTTTGTCATGTACAAAGCCTGTATTACTGCACAGATTGGGTGAGTTGTCATCCATTGAGCACATGCAGGTTGGGTAGCTGAGCACCCAGCTACAGTTCCCGCGTGCTAGTAGAGACTTGCAGATGGAAAAGTGGTGCCCCTCTGTTTTACAGACACCATCAGTTGTATTATGCAAACTTGAGCATTCACAGTTGTAAACTAAGGCTCTCAATTTGTCTCTTAAGGTCTTAACCTATTTAAAACCAATATCTTGTCTTGGAGTACTAGTTTGCTGCCAAACAGAAGAAAATACCCTCACACGCCCCTTCTTCACTTGTGAGTTTGGATTCATATTTTACCTCTCATTGAACACCAAGTGTGAAATCCTGGCTCCATTTAAGTCAACGGGAGTCTTGTCATTGATTTCAACAGAGCCAAGACGTCACCCCAACCATTCCTGGGTCTTGCTGCTTGTGACATGAACCGTCACAAAGGGCAGACCATTTCCAGACTCCGTTATGCATTCCCCACATGTCCCAGACACTCCGCTCCACTACCACTGCGCTACATGTTACTGGCGCATTTGCTGGAGATTCAGTGTTCCTAAGTGGTGTGGGTTTGGCTGCCCAGCTGAACCCTTCAGCTCAATGAAGGAGCTTTTGGAAAGCCCACTCATCCACAGCTTCTTTTTCTTCCAGTCTGCTTGGAGGACACCTTTGGTCATGACTGCAGCCTGACATGTGATGATTGCAGAAATGGTGGAACGTGCAATGAGGACCAGACTGGCTGTGACTGTCCGGACGGCTGGAGTGGAGTCCTATGCAATCAGAGTGAGTTAAGTTGGAGAAGGGCAGGGGGAGAGGGGTAAGCAAAGGGTAGGGTGGTTTTATAGTTTTTGTGTTCCTTCCAAAGGCCAGTCAAAAAGAAGAGTGAGGTGAGCACAACTCCCCAGCTGGTCTAAATAGCACTAACAACCCCAGCTTTTCTTTACCCATTGCCTGCATTTGCCATGTTTGTGTTGGCACAGCATGGTTGTAGTCACCAGACAAAATCCCTAATAAAGTTCTCTAACTCTCATTACCATATAGATCCCAGAGGGTCTGAATCTATAGTTCAAACCTGCAAATGTATGTATTTGGTGTTGGATCTGAGCTTAGCTCTCAGACTGTGCACATAAACCTATCGGCAGTGAATTAGACATATTACATTCTTTAAGACTAAGAAACTATTTAAGACGCTAATGGGAGTCCTCCTAATTCCTCCTTCCAACTGAACTTCTGGCTTCAGAGCTGTTGGCAGTTTAAATGAAGGAATATTTTCCCCTTGGGCCTCTTTCAGTTTAAACATTATTGGCATTTGATGCCCATTTTAGAGAAGGGGCTGCTGTTAGCTGATATTTGCAATTTCAATTTGAATTTGAACCCCCAAATCTGGCTTGTCCAACCAGTACTTTCTGGAGTCCTTATTTTGCTTTTTAACTATTTGGAACTGTATTTGCAATGAGTTGAAAGGGAAAGGATAGCTTCCCTACCTCCTGGCTGGGTTCATGCTTGTAAATATTAATAGAACTCCATGATCCCGAGGCAAATCTATTTTTTAATGAAGTAATTTTAGGAAAAATTAACCGTCTTTATTTCAGAAGAGAGTACATACAAATGAATACATATATTGCCTAAATGGTAATGAAATTGGCATCTGGATTTCAGAATTTATTTTCTAAAAAAATATTTTGGCATGTACCTTTCAGCAAATAAATGCAAAGCTGAAAAAGTTTGTTTTCCAGGTGTTTTCCATAGTGTAGAATGCGATGACAGGTGGGGTTGTTGTAGGAAAGAGGAGAAGAAAACTTCAGAGGCTTGAATAAGTATCTAAACTGAACCGTATCTCCGAATTCTGTTCAGCTTTCTCTAAATTTCTGTACGCTGTGAGTTTTTATCTGTTGACATGTTGGTTCATTCTTACTGCTACCATCATTAATGATGTATACAGAGCTATAGAAGGCAAGATCCCAGTCCTGAAGAGTTTACAGTCTAATCCAGACAAATACAATGCATGGGATAACAGGCCAAATGCAAGAAGGAAAAATGAACATAGTCTGCATGGAGGCCTTAGTCAAGAGGTTGAATATTAGCTGGCACCATAGACCAGAAGCACCAGTTAGAGCGCACCTTATCTGGTCATCCTCTGACTTTCCTATGGCCCTGCACCAGCACTGGGATGCATTGGAGTAGAGAGGTGCAGAACAGGCATGAGAATAGTCCCACTGCACTGTATTGGTTTCATACATCCCCATGTCCCTTTCTCGGCTTCACTGTCCTCCATTTGAATTACTGCGATGTCAGGAGGTGCTTGCTGCAAGTCACGCAGGGAGTTTGCTGGAAACCCTTTGGGCTGAGTGTCAGATCTTATTGTAATTAATCTGTCAGTCTAGGGCAGTGGTTCTCAAACTGTGGTCCATGGACCACCAGGGGTCTGTGAGCTCCATTCAGGTGGTCCGCAGATACTTCCCTCTAAGGTGCGCACCTGGGCGGCCGCATATGAGAGAATGAAGGGCCACCCACCTAATTAGTGGAGCCAAGCAGGCGTGGCTCCACTAAATAGGTGCCTGGACCCTGGAGAAGACGCACATATAAGGTGAGGTGGTGGCCTTGGGGGGAATACGGGGTAGGTGGGAGGGAGCAGTGGGGTGAGAAGAGGGGGTGGGGGGAATTTGGAACCGGCAGGGCTGCGGTGGCCAGAGAAAGAGACTACTTTCCCCAGCTCCAGGGATATGGCTGCCGGGGGAAGAGGGCCCTCCTTCCCATGCCCACCTTGGGGGCTGCTGTGGTGGGGGAGAGGGAGAGACCCCCCTCCTTCCCAGCCCCAGCTCGGGGGCGGCGGGTGAGAGAGGGCACATCCATTGCATTAGAAAGGTAAGACTACTGATATTAAAATATGAGTTGTGTGCTTTTATTTGTAGAACAAAAAATGTTTATTATTAAGGGGTTTTTTATATAGCGCTTTTATCCAAAGCTCTTTACAATCGTTAGCTAATGGTACAAACAACATTTGGAAAGATCATTAAGTGGTCCGCTGAGACCCTCGGCAATTTTCAAGTGGTCCGCAGAAAAAAAAAGTTTGAGAACCACTGATCTAGGGCAATAGGAATGAACAAATAGCTGTGACAGTACAATCGCCTTTCTGACCTCCTGTCTCTCTGTCCCCTCACAGCCTGTCCCGAAGGCACCTTTGGGAGGAACTGCAGCTTCACCTGCCACTGTAAGAATGGAGGCACGTGTGATCCAGTGACTGGGAAGTGCCGCTGCCCGCCTGGGGTCAGTGGAGAACTGTGTGAGGATGGTATGGTCAAGCTTCCCAATCTCCTGCTTCATGCAGTAATGAGACTCCTCACTTTCCTCCCCCTAGCCCAGTGACATGATGGTGGGGGAGGCTGCTTCTGTGCAGGAAGTCTTGTTTCATTCTAAGAAGTTAGACAGCAGGCTGATAGAAATGTGGGGCCACCCTGTGCTCCTGAGGACAGAGTCTGGCCGCATTCCCTGTGCCACGCACATCATTGTGAGTAATGTTTCATGCACAGATTAAGCAGGGTGGGAGCTGCGGTGGGGAGAGCAGAAAGTGTCAGCACAGGACTGGGGACCAGGAACTCCCGAGCTTCAATCTCAGCTCTGACCCTGATACTTTCAGTGACCTTAGGCACGTCATTTAACCTCTGCACCTCAGCTTCCCCACTTGTAAAATGGGCACAGTAGGGTGACCAGACGTCCCAATTTTATCGGGACTGTCCCGATATTTGCTTGTTTGTCCCATGTCCCAACCTACCTTCGGTCAGGACGCAAATTGTCCCAATATTTTGCCTCCTCTCACAGGAGGAGCGGAGCCCAGAGGGGGCTCGCGCCCCACCCCCACCCCAACTCCGCCCCCTTCTTCCCCCATTGGATCCCTCCCCAAATCCCCACCCTGGCCCTGCCTCTTCCCCAAGCATGCTGCATTCCTCCTCCTCCCCCGTCCCTCCCAGGCTTGCGCTGATCAGCTTTTTTTTTTTTGCTCCGACCCTCCCCTCCCCCCCCCCCCCCACGCGTCCCGATTTTTCACCTGTGTGATCGGGTCACCCTAGGGCACAGTGATACTCTGATTGCCCTCACCAATGGGTTGTGATGATTCGTTAGTGTTTATAAAGTATTGGAAAAAGGAAAGAATTATATCAGTGCAATACATGTGGAGGAAGGACAGAGAGATATGCGCATAGAATAGGCGCAGTCTCGCTGCTATTCTGGGCCCTGAATTCTTGCACAAGGTGCTGGGGGTTGTACCTTCCTAATTGTCTTGCTCTCCTCCTTTTACTGTAGAATGTGTTTTAATGAAATTGGGGACAGAGCAAGAGGAAAACAATATTTCTTAACTGCTTACAAGCTCCGTTCCCAGAGCTAACAGGGTAGTTCATTTGCTATTTGAATTGATACTTTATAGTGGAGTGTTTGCTCTAGTGATAAATGGAGATCATAGCCAGGTATGATGCCGGGCGTTCACAGTCCATTTGTGCTTCTGTTAAAACTTAGAAGCACTTTACACAGGATGTGCTCTATTGTTCAGTTTATATTCCTCAATCTGTTGCCTGATACCTGTATTTTAAGGGCACCTGGCATCTTTTAACCCTTTGCTTGGAACATCACTTTGTGTGAGACTCTGACACATCCCTAGATTCCATCTCACTTGCTGGATCACGTAGTCTTGCGTTTAAAAAGACTTTTTTTTCCATATGAAAAGGATGATTGAAGAAGCCACTTGACATGAATCCGTTTTCTAGGTCATTCCCTAATTCCTGCACCAAGCTCCTGGCAGCCCTAGTTTAGCAGATCAGTGACATCCTTCTTGGGACATAGGGAGCAGTGACGGGCACTGACTCCTAGGCAGATGATTGTCTGGGGGAAAGTTCAGTGGAAGGCAGCAAAAAAAAAAAAAATGGTATCATGTCATAAGAAATAGAAGTGTTGTGGAAAGATGTCATGGTTGTCACTGAGATGGAAGTAGATACTGAAGACATTTGAGAATAATCGCTTCCCATCTTCTTGCACAAAAGGGATCAGTTAAGCTGTGTAGATATTGATTTATTTCTCACCCCGAAGGTTAAATCATGGAGGTATAATCTAAAAACATGAAAACAGGGAGTCAGTAAGAAATTCCATCCAAATGACTTCATAAAAGTGGTTAGGAGCAGAGGGAATCCATTGCTGAAGAAGACAATTGAAGCAGAGTATATATGAGTTCGAGAGACACCCAGACTTTTTTTCCTTAGGAAGGAGGCAGTTGAGGGGTACAGTGAAAAAGCAGGAAGGTGGGGTTCAGATAAACAATACAGAGCTGGTGAATTGGGCCGGATAGCCTTCCTTCTTCCTAAACTGTCTGATGTTGTTATCAGATGGGAGAAGGCTTGTGCTACCTGTACATCGGTTGGTTGGCACGTTCTGCTGAGGCAGTCTATTTGGCACATGCTTCTAATATTAAATTCTTCAGCATTACAAAAAACCTGGCAACTGTTTTATTCCTTTAACAGTTCAAATATGATTGTAATTTTTCCCAGGGGCTGGCTTAGTGGTCTAAATGTCAGGTCTGAAAAAGCTAGACTTCCTGGAACTGCATGTTTGGCTGCCAGCAGGTTTGACTCAGCCCTTCGTCCTTCCAGTGTGGAAACAGTGGTGCTAGGTGCCCTGGGGAGTATCTTGGATGCATAGAGGGAGGAAGTACCATGTGATTTGCTGGGTGAGGTCCTGTCTGATCTAGGGGGTCATCAGAAATCACAGGGCCTTTGTTTCCCACTGGCCTTTATTCCTAACCTGGTGCTTCCCATCTGGTGCCCTGGATGTGGCTGCATTTCAGGGCTTCTGTGCGTTTCTGATTGCAAAGCACTTTGGGAGCCTTTGCACTGAAAGGTGGCCTGGAGCTGTCAATGGTAATTTGGTGTTTTCTAGTTGTCTGTAGAGGTCTGTCCGTAGTGTGGGTTTATCATCATCCTGTCACACTAGATCAAGTCACTCTCCATCAAGGCCAGTATCCAGTCTGTGATATTTGCTGATTCCTTGAGAGCACCCCAGCACTCCATAATGCACCTAACCTAATAAACAGCCCTGTACATGAGGTGAGAGATGCAAACCCTTTCTGATCCCCGCAGCCATTGGATAATGCCCAGAAGAATATGATTTGACTACCCCCTTATTGAGATCTGACCTTGCAGGGAGGCAGACATTATTCTTGGTGACAAAATGATCCGTTCCTTCTTTCACATCCAGGTGTCCTGTAGGACTGTGATAATTTCTTATCATATACAGGCAGTGTTTTTGCAATGGGGTGTTCTTGCCAAGTTCTGTTGTAAGCCCCCACTGACTGACGTGACACTCCTGTGCTGGGTGTTCTTACCAGAGTACATTTTCCCCTTTCTAGGCTGCCCTAAGGGATTCTTTGGGAAACAATGCAGGAAGAAATGCAACTGTGCCAACAGAGGTCGGTGCCATCGAATTTACGGGGCCTGTTTGTGTGACCCTGGACTTTACGGACGATACTGCCATTTAGGTGAGTCTGGCCAGCCGTAAAAGGGTTGGCTGACTGCTGGTGTGCCCCCTGGTGGCTGGGCGTGGCGTAGGTAGCTTTCCTCTTCTAGTACCCACTGCCGATGGTCATGCTGTGGTGTGCTTTTTCTCATGACTTGGCCCTCCAGCCAGGTCACATTTTAGTCCCACCCATTCCATGTTCTTACCCCCTCTCTGGGTCCCATGGTCCTCATGTCCTTCTCTCAGGGCTTTCAGTTATCCTTATCCTCTTATCAGGGGCCTCATGCAGACTCCTTGCAGTTGCCTGCCTGGACTTCTTCCTCTCTCTTTTTCAGGCCATCTCCCCATAACCTCTCTAGCTTCACCTTTTCTCGGGGCTGGGACTAGCAGGGCTCTCCTCTGGAATCCCTCAACAAAATCCCTAACTAAAAGTACAACAAACAAACCCAACTTCTGCCCTCCTTGGACTTGACCTTTCATCCCTCTCTGTTCCTCAGTTGAATGCCTCCCAGAGCTCTCTCCTCAGAAGTCCAGATCCTGCTCTTTTATCAGGGCTCACCGCTGCAGCTTGCTCCACCCCGATAGCTGTTCCTTGTCTCTCTCGGTATCTGACCGGACGTCTGTACTCCGGGGAGAATCCCCCAGGCCAGCTATCCCCCTGGGCCTCCTCCTTGACCCTGCCAGTCTCTACAACCAACAACGGACTGAAACATTCTCTCCTTCTCTACCTGCAGCCCCCTTCTAATCTGGTCTTCCTTTCTTTATAGTCATCACCCAGCTAGGTTTCATGTTTAGTTAGGCCTGGTTCCCACCCTCCAGGTGCAGCCAGGTGAGTGAGTTAGCCTCTCAGGCCCACATTAACCTTTTCAGAGCCAGGATGAACCCCTTCTAACACTGTTACATTACCATCAGACAGATCTTTCTAAGAGTTCCCTTTGGGCAGGGTCTTTAGAGGGTGATAACAATGCTATTGGTTATCCTCTGCTGTTTGGTTTCCCAAAGCACTTAATGATGCTTTCCCACCACATCTAGCCTGCCCAAAGTGGGCCTATGGGCCCGGGTGCTCCGAAGAATGCCTGTGTGTGCAGCAGAATACCCAGGAGTGTGACAAGAAGGACGGCTCCTGCAGATGCAAACCTGGTTATCATGGCAAAAGGTGTCAGACAAGTGAGTGGTTAGGTGACACGGGCTGTTTAGGGGAGTATTTCCCTAGGCTTTCCTTCCCCCCCACACTCATTAATTTTATTGGGAAAACAAAGAACCACTAAGACCCTCCCCAAGGACATCCTGTTAATTAGAACAGAAGCAAGCCCAATTTTCAACCTTGGTCAGCTAAGTTAGGTGTCTAGTTCCACACACGTTGGATGCCAGTGGAAACTCCCTGAACTTGTGTCCGCAATCCAGCTAGGTGTGATATGTTAGATCAGTGAGGGGTCTGTTAAAGCTCCACTGCGATACCTCGAATCCCTGATACTCCGTTTGGGCTGCGTGTTCTTCCCAGGTCTGTCTGCTAATGCCGAATGCTCTTTCTTTTCAATGACTGTCATTAACAGAGTGTGACTCTGGCTATTACGGTGTTGACTGCAAGAACAAATGTAGTTGCCCCCTGGGAGTTTCCTGTGACCACGTGAGCGGAGAGTGTCAGAAAGAGTGTCCCGAAGGTTACCATGGGGAGAACTGCGACCAAGGTAAAAAACATATGTGGAACTGGGCTGTAGAAGGGCACGTGTTGCGCCAGCACAGATTGTGCATGTGTCATATTCCACTTTTCAGAAGCTCAGTGAGCTTCACTGGCAGGTTCCTCTGATGGTGGCTGAATGCCGCCATTCAGCTTGTTATAGTGTTTCAAAACCACAGGGGGCTAAGGAGGAAATTTCCCAGGTACTGCAGCAACCAACGTGCTCTAAAAACTGAGAGAAAGAATAACTGGGCAGGCGGAGTCTAGATATTTTACGCTTTGCAAGGCTGATTCCTCTTGCTATAGCATGACTGCAGTGCTAGGGGTCAATATATGTACATCGCTAGTCTATTGTTCTAAAGGTTACAGAGGCGTTAATGACACACAAAATAATTTCTAAGCATGCTGTAGATACAGGGTAGATTTTTCGAAAGTGCCTAAGTGACTTGGAAGTCTAAGTCTCATTGGAAGTACAATATGACTGGCTTCCAAATAAGTGCCAAATTATTTAAAACACCAGTTTTAATACATTGATACATTTACAGCACTTTACATTGAGGGTGGCATATTCCACTGTAAAATGCTTATTAGACAAATAAAGGACACGGACTCCGTACAAGGGTTGGTGTGACTGGTTTATTTCTAGGCAGGCACTTCTTTGAAATGAAGCTGTTCCTGTGTGGCTTCTGGCCTAAATTCTCAAAAGCCCCTACTGGTGTCGTTGGGTACCTCTGGTTTTGGATTCCCAATGTGGGACACTGTAAAGGGACCTGATTTGGCTTCTTTCAGATATTTCAAGTTGGGCATCCGCAATCGAAGTCCCTTTGAAAATGTTGCCCTCCGTATGGCTGTTCAGTGACGGGGCGTGGTGCCGTGGCTACAGTTTGTCTGTTAGTTCTCCAAGGATGAGCCCTGATTTATCTCCTCTCAAGTCCAGGAAGGGCTTGTGAAGTTCAGAAATGAATTGGGACAAAATTCTTCTGTGTCCCAACTTCCAGTCCACACATACCACCTTCTTGCACACTTCTCTGTTAGGCCAAATATCTGTCCGGGTGCCTGCAGTGCCCTGTGCCAGCTGCTGCCTATGCTGAGTCTGAACATCTGTAGTGGTCAATTTAAGCTTCCTCTCCCTATAGTCATGAAGCCAGAAGAAGGGACAGCAAGAACTACTTTTACAACCCTCCAGCCTTCCCACCCCACTACAGCAGATCAAATGAGCTGAAACTGAAATGGCTTTAGATGATAAGAACAGCCAGGGGCTGTATCCAAGCACGGCAGTTTTTTAAAGTGTGCAGGGAGACGTTTTTTAATAATGATTCTTAATCAGAGCAGGAGGAAAAGGCCTCACTTTATCCTGCCGTTTGGGTGCCTCGGCTTTTGTAGATGAAGATGATATTTAGCGGCGTTTTCTTCTTATTCCTTTGACATCTGCTCATTTTCAGGCATTCCATCCCTGGCAGAATGGAGTCAGAGTCTCCTTTCTGCGTTTTATTCCACATTAAAGCTTTTTTTTGATCTGCAAGAGGGAAAGAAAATCTTATATTTCAGTGGTCTTAAAATTTAACCTGCTGCCCCCATATGATCCTGTTATCAGCTTTCTGCTCTTCAGAGAAGAGGGCCTGTCTGGCAACTGGGATACATGGCTGAACCTCCCAGGTCACTGCGGTGCAGTGCTCAGACTGTAAGAGCTCCCTGGCTTTGTTAGTTCATGGCAGATGTGCATGTTCGATTTTCTTGCAGTGAAACTCGCATAGGTTAATGTGAAAAGGCAGTAAAAAAACTGTTGGGGTGAGGTTTGAGGGGATGATTAACCAGGAAACATGACTGGAACAGAATTTGGAAAATAGCACTTTGGTCCAGCCTCCAATTTGGCCCACGGATCAAAAAGCATGATCCTCTTTTGTGTGGCTGTTTTGTTCTGTGGCACGTTAATTATTGTTATTACATGTTTCTGACATTGGGGCCTATGGGGCAGCCCAGGGAGGGGCCCCAGTGTGCTGTTCAGACCCAGAGTGGCAGACAGTCCCTGCCCTGAAGAGCTTCAGTAAGAGCAGACAAGACAGACCCGGGGTGGGGGAAGGGCTATAACACACCAACACAGTGACCTGTGTGATAGCAGCATGTGACATGTTCATTCCTCAGTTCTTGGTCCATGGGGGTGCTGAGGGGAGGAGTGGCCCCATCTGGGCCCCATTTTGTCTCCTCTAACCTTAGTGCCAACTGCTTGGATCCGGTAGGAAATAGCCAAGTGCTGTCATCTTCAGACAGAGAAAGGAAGAAACCCACAGCATAAAAACACTTGCTGCTGCTCAGCGTCCAAATTCTGACTGTAACCACCGATGGGTTTTAGGTTTGGCTTGGATCTCATGCCCAGGCACTTCATCCACACCCCATTCAGCAGATACAAATGTTAGTGTCATTTAGTAGCATGTGCTTATGCTGAATAACAGCACAGAAAAAGCAGCCCATTCATCTTATCAGTGAAGGCGAAAGCTATAGATTTTCACCAAAATATTCCAGTAGAGCAGGTCAAAGGGTTTGCTTTTATATCTGTTCTACATCCCTGGGGCAAATGACAGCAAATAATCTATCTCGATCAGCTCTGGCTCTGTGCCTGCAACCCATGCTCTCTGCTGACATGAAAACGCTCTTAGCAACAAAATCTGTGGCTTAATTTTGTGTTTGAATAATACAGTGCTGCAAAAAAGAGACAGGGGAAATCAGAAATACCCCGAACCCCCACACTCTTTTGCCTGATTTTTTTTTTTTTTGAGGTTCGTAAGAGTTCTTCTCTCCTTTTTTTTCCTCCAAAATTTTTTTCATTGTCATGTGCTTCCTGGTACTATCCAGGTGTATAATTGGCTGTGCCAAAATACAGTGAGAAAGTTGTTTGTGTGGGGTTAATTTAGCTCTGACTGTAGGCAGGAGGTGCTCGAAATCTTAAGCCCATTCTTGTCAGATTTCTAGACCAGAAACTTGGGATAAACCCTGGAGATGAGCACACCTCAAATCGCATCCAAACTTTGCAGCTGGCACCCTTTTGTGGTAAAATTCTGATCTTTGGGTTTCACATCTGTGCTGAACTGCTGAGGCCTGTGAGGATTGTCCAACACTGTCTGAAAGTTAGCTTCATGTTTGTGTCTCCCATCATGGCCAATGTTATGCCCATAGGACTGACCAAATGGTAATGCAACTGATTTTTCTTAGAGATTCTTCCCATGCCAATCAGGGATTATTCTCCTGCAGTTCTTTCCCTTTCTCCGATATGCTGCCCTCCTTGCCAAATCTACGAGAGTTTCAGGAATGTGCCAGAGGACATGCAGGAAACCTTTGCAAAGTTTGTGCTTCACTACAGAGTTCCTAGCTTCCAATCACCTGGGAAGCAGGGGTCCTTCCTAAGGGCACTGGTAGTCTCAGATCTTCCATATGGCAGAGAACTGTGCTGCCTCTGGAGCCATTGAGCTGGTTCAGAGGTTGGAAATTTCAATCAGGAGATGCTTTTTTAAAGAATAAGAACGGGCTTAAGGTCCTCAGGGAAGAGTCACAGGAAATAACACAAATATTTTTATAGAAATAATAGGCTCTTGACTCTTGTTTGGATCTGGAAACTATTAAAGAGCGAAGACAAGCATCTGCCACCAATTAGCAAAGAAGAGAAACATCAGAAAACTCTGCAGCGTTGCTTTAAATCTCTGAACTGGTGTGGGTTTTTTCCCCCACCATCTTTTGTGAATGTCAGTGTGTTTCACTACCTGAATCGTATGAAACGCTGGGGCATATGAACCAAAACATTCCAAGCCTGGAGCTCTCCTCAGAGATTAAAATAGGATTTAAGGATCTTTAACTTTGAGGCACTTGGTCTATGTGGGACTTAATTACTAAACCAGATCGTTCTGCAAAAAAACAAAATCTGGCTTTCACAAATCATCCTCGCACAGTGAGCTAAGGAAATGAAAATGTGCGTTCCTCTTGTGCATGATAATTCTCTTTCTCTCACTTTGCATTAAATTATCCATTGTCGACAGTGCTGATTCATAAAAATTGGACTCCGTAATGTCTGAGAACTTCGGTCTCAGCCTTTGATGTGTTTTTTTGGACATCAGGTTATGCAATGATTTGGAAGAGTAGAGGTTTGACTTATTTGAAAATAGTGTTCTGGCATGTAAGGGTGTGCACATCTGCCCGCTAGTGGATGGGAGGTCAGATGTGCTGAGGTGTTGAAAGCCATTCCTGTAACTCAAGTGGGTGAGGCATGCAGTTACGAAGGTTCTTAGAGCTATTCCTCATGGCACTTGCATGGGGTTAACTGATGTCCGTGGTGTCTGTGTGCCAATATGTGTCCATTTTATGTGTGACTCAGTATAAGCATGGGAGCTTCTTGCACGGCCTTTGCCCTCCTATTGTATCCTGCAGCAATATCATAATGTTGAATTGAGGCCGTCGCAATCATTTTGATGGCAAGAGACTGACATGACAAATGAATGGTTGCGACTTCTCTACACATTGTGCAGTTAAGGCATGAAATCCCTGACCCAAACAGAAATATCCTCCTTAATTGTTAAGGGAACGCAGGAAAATTAGCCATGTGAACATCCCTTCCCACCCTCCCTTAGTTTACAGTGTTTTTGTTTTGTTTTTTGTTTAGCTTCACTGAACATTAAGATTTAGCCATAGATCAATTTGACAGACATTTGATTGGTCGGATTACAGAAACAAGATCCCAGAAAATGGGTCAGTTGCGTTTCAGTACAAGGGAACCGCTGACATGAGGTCCTTAGTTGTTCCATGCCAGGAAGGAATGTGGGCTGGTTTACGGACAATGCCCAGTCTTGGTGGAAATATACTAAAAAAGGTGCGAAAATCTGGCAGCTCCTGCCTGTGGATGAATGCAGTTTCACAATGGAGCATATTCGTGCTCTGGGTGTGCCTATGATAAGGACACTTTGCAGGCAACAAACCATAGGCAGCAGGGGAGGGCGGTTTGGCTTCAAATGCTAGTTACTGAACACGTGAGCTATACAGTGAAAGGGCAGGCACTCATTTCAAATAGAAAAACAGTGTGGTGCTGTGAAATTTCTCAGCTGCCTCCTTGTCAGGGACCTCTCCCTGGGGACATGGTGGGTAGGGTGAGGTCTGGAGCGGGGAGGAGGGCATGATGGCTTGGGTCAATAGCAGCCACATGCACACCCCACTAAGACATACTCCCTCTATAGCATGGAGCGGCAGTGTCTGGTCCTGTGTTCACGCCACCCTCCCCAGCAATATACAGTGCAGTTATGTTCCTTTCCACTGGAGGGGGGCCATTTTCCCTCTCCCCTGCTGACACATGCACCGGGAAGTAGCCATAATGTGACCCACAGAGTCAGGGAAGAGGTATCTCCTTTGTGGTGACGTGAGGGATCTGAGCTGTGATTGGCTGAAAGTCTTCTCTTGGAAAACGTGTCATAGTGAAGTGTGATTTCTCCTCCATTATTTTAACCGTAGAGTGCCCAGAAGGGACATTTGGAGTTAACTGTTTACAATCCTGTTCCTGTGGCAGCTCCCCCTGCGACCGGCTCACTGGGAAGTGCATCTGTTTGCCGGGTAGAACAGGACTTGACTGTGGCCGAGGTGAGAAGGCAAGAGATGGTGGTGGGGGGACTTAAACTGTCCATTTGGGTTTTTCTTTTTCTTTTGTTAAATTAAAGAGGTTTTACAAACCTCCTGCAAATAGATTGTTTGGAAGTAAAAAAAAAAATGGCAGCATTATTTTTGTGTACAAGACTGACAATAAAATCAGCTAGTTGGGGTCCATTGTCCAGCTGAATGAAGTGTAAGCAAGTGATAAATGGCATGAGGAATGAGAAATGAATTGGAATTGCCAACTGTTGTGGTCTAAGGAATTTTTCTTTACAGATGTATAAATTTTTTTTATCATCCTCACCATGTCCATTTAATGACTGGAAGACCAGAGATTCCTAAATAAAAAAGCTAGCTACAACAGCTGGAAGATATTAGTCATATTGAAATGTCTTCGTTCTAATAGCTTGACTGAGCAATATAAGACACACATGTACGGCACTTAATAGTTCCCCCCAGCCATTGGAGGGGCTTGGTATCACTTTAACAAGGAGACTTGACTCAGCTTTAGCACTTCTCAGCTTCCTGGCTCCTTTTTGGAACTAAATGCAAATCTTAGGAATGCGGAGCAAGATCTCTGTCTAGCAATGTGAAACCATCTTGCCTGAATGCAGACCACCTGCTTGAGCAGGTCAGAACTCACTAATTTTAAGATCAAGCAGCAAGAAACACATTGGAAAGCGCTTGGGCTAGCACAGGTTGAAGAATTACGTACTTGCATAAAGCAGGCAAGAAAGCAAACCTATCTCAATGCACAGCAAAAGCAAGTGGTTCGTTCGCTCTTACAATTTTAGGATGCCATTGTGGGGAGCGCTGAGCACCATCTGTTCCCATTGAACCCTGTGAGAACGGATGGAAAGCAGCGTCATGCAGGATCAGGCCCTTTTGTAGTGTCCGTAAGCGGCTGGCCGGCTTTGCTGTATATCCATCGCACATTTGATGCGGTGCTTCAGCTGCACCAGCGGCCTGCATGCACAGTCAGTGCATTGTGAGTGTTCAGCTCCTTACTCAGCAGATCTTTGGGATACCTAGAGACTCCAAGGTGCTAGAGAAAACGTAGTTCAGCCTATTCGACCTTAGTATCGCTGGCTGGAATTTTGCATCACTATAGGCACTGGATGAATTGTTCTTTCTGAAGCAGCCCTCTTTGATACTCCCAGCAATGTGGCTTTGGTGAAGAGCTGGTGGGTTAGGGCTTGTGCACACAAAATGTCGTTTTTCATCTAGAATATCAGAAGAAAAACAAGCAAAACAGGTAAAGAAAACAAACAGAACTGGCTAATGCATGTAACAAGCAAAGTGGATTCAGAAAACCGGCTCAGGAATGAATAGCATTTGCTGTGGAGGAGGCAGCATTGCTGAGTTTGTAGAGACAATGTACCTCATTTCACTCCCGGTATGAAACGGGGCGACAGAGAGAACTTTTTGGCTGGTAAGGGAACAGCATTGCAGACAGACCAGAGTGGTGCAGAATGATGGCATTCGTAGAGACTCTGTTGTGTTGTCCTAAAGATAACTGGCCCCAGCAGCTAGGATGCGTGTAGTCCGTCCCGCAGCTCCACACACTGAGAGAGAGGAAATTCAGATCACGAGAGCACAAGCCTCACTTAAGTCATAAAGAAACCATAAAATAAACCTGTCTCTTTAGTTCCTTTTAAATGGCTTTGTGGCAAGGTGCCCAGGGCTTGCAGGCACCCCAGGGCTGTAATATTTGAAAGAATGCTCTTGAATCGAAGAAACAGATTTCCCAGCTCGTTCAGCGTTACATTCACGTTGTTCAAACTCCTGGAAAGATTGCCTGGTGGGGGAAGAAAAGGCTTGTTAAGTTTAACTATGTGACTTCAGTGCTGCCTTTCTAATGTCATTAGCTTCCCTCTCTTCCCTGGAGTAGGGCCCAGGGACCCAGAAAGTAAGGGAAAAAGCTTAATTCAAAGTAAATAACAATAAAACTCCCTGGAGAAAGTAAACAGGGCGAATACGC
The DNA here is from genome assembly GCF_027887155.1 of Malaclemys terrapin pileata. Lineage (NCBI taxonomy): Eukaryota > Metazoa > Chordata > Testudines > Emydidae > Malaclemys > Malaclemys terrapin. The sequence goes on along the minus strand of NC_071523.1, from coordinate 19,370,808 downwards.
TCTCTGAAAGCATTTGCATGAGGGTGGGGTTCTGTCTGGGAATGTGGGCTGGTGGGGGTGGGGGAAAGGGGGAGAAAACAGATTTGAAAACTCGTTAGTGCTTTTTGCTGCATCTTTTGTTCGGGCATTTGCTTTTCCTGTCCCCAGGCCCTGATGTGGGAGCAGCAGTAACAGAAGGGGGAGGAAGGTGTAGAGTGGGCAGCATGGTGGTCTTCAGCCACTTTCTAGTGGACCCGTGTCCGCATTACCATTGGTACTAATTGCCACCTTATTAGTATTCTCAGCAGAATGGGGCCCACCAAGGGGTGGCCTCTCCAAGGCGGGGTTGTGTCCACTGGCTGCACAGAAGCTTGCCCTCTCCCTGCCCTTAGCACACCGGCTCTGTGGATAAAGGGAGCCGTGGAGCTGGCACCTTTGGAATAATGAGTGGAAATTCCTCTGGCATCCGTCTCTGTCTGTGCTTCAGCTTGCCCCGCTGGCCGCTGGGGAGTGGGCTGCCAGGAGATCTGCCTGGAGTGTGAGAACGACGCCAGCTGTGACCCGGCCACGGGTGCCTGCCTGTGTCCACCTGGATATGTTGGCGGCCGCTGCCAGGATGGTAAGTGGGGCCATTGAAGGCTGGGTTCGTTCTGTCTCGGTGAATGCGCGTGGGTGGTGATAACTAGGATTCCTACAGGCGAGGCCTGGAGTAGCCTACTTAGTGATCTGAGCCTGTGGTTATCTGTCACCACTGGGCTAAACAAGAAACGGCGCTTAGCATTGTACATCCTGGAGTGCCGTGCATTAGCTGGTATCCTCGCAACTCCCAGGAGCTACCACGGGTCCCTTTTACAAGGAATATGTCTACGCTAGGGGGACTATACCAGCGTCGCTGTGGTGCCGTAACCCCATAGTGGAGGTGCAGCCTACAGCGCCAGAAGGGTTTTTTCTGTTGGTGTAGGAACACCGCCTCCCCAGGTGACGGTAGCTTCCATCGACAGAGCTGGGGGTGAGGTTGGCATAGCTACGCCGGCCAGGGCTGTGCATTTCTCACACCCCTAACTGCAGGGGCGCTGGGACCATTTTTACAGGTGGGGGCTGAGAGCCATTGAACCAAAGTGGAAACCCCGTATATGATGGAAACCACTTCAAGCCAGGGGGTGCAGCAGCGCCCTCCCCAACCAGCACCTGTGCCTGACCGCCGTCTCTCTGTTGACCTACATTTTAAACGTAGCCTAGGCCTGGGAAAGCAAGGCACCAAGAGGTGGTGCGGCTGGCCCAGAGTCACACAGCGAGTCAGTTCCTGGGTCCCAGTGCTCTGCTCAGACAGTCCCTCTGGGATCTGGCAGTGGTATGGAGCTAAAGTCTAGCTGCTCGCAGGTAAGTGGCTTAATCCTCCTCCTTGTCCGACGTACGGAAGGAAGCAGTAATGCCAGAAGGAATGCAGCCCCTCAGTGTAGGTTCCTGGACCTGGCCAGCCCAGGTGGGAGCATCTGAGCTCAGGCAAGCAGGGTTTTAAAAGCATGTGGCTGATGGCCCTGCTCTAGAGCCACGCTGGAAATCAGGGTGTGTAACACCACACGCTGCCTATCAAAAATGTAACTACCGCACCGTTGCTATAGCAGTAGTTTGCTCTTAATATCTCTCTTCCCTTGCAGTGTGTCCAGCTGGCTGGTTTGGGCCAGGCTGCCAGATGAGATGTAGCTGTGGGAATGACGGGCACTGTCACCCGGTGACAGGGAAATGTAGCTGTGCTCCTGGCTGGACTGGGGATAACTGCAGGAGAGGTACGGTACCCTTTGTGTGGCGTGGACATGGTGTAGAGGGCACCTCTCCTCGGTGTATGTTCGCTTTCATCTGTCTCCCCGTTCTGTCTCTCACAGCCTCTGCCTACCTGACTTCCCCCACCCCTTCCGTGTTCTTTGTGGGGATTCAGTCTGTACAAAATGCAGTGGTACCCTGTGTTACCTTATCACCTACTATCAGAGGGGTAGCTGTGTTAGTCTGTAGCCACAAAAACAACGAGGAGTTGCATCTGAAGAAGTGGGGGTTTTTACCCACGAAAGCTGATGGCCAAATAAACCTGTTAGTCTTTAAGGTGGTACCAGACTCCTCATTGTTCTTATCACCTAGTTTCTTTCCATTGACCTGGCCTGAGGAGTGCTGGCTGCGTTCCTCTTTCTCTCTGTCCACATGAGCCGTGCCCATTGATGGAAGCCACGCACATGCAGCGGAGAGAAGAAAAGCCCCCTCTCCCCTGTATCTTTGCCCAGCTGAGCAAAGGGCACTGCCACTCAGGGCGAGGTCTCTCCTCTGTTTCAGCCTGTGACGCTGGCCACTGGGGCCCCGATTGTGCTAACACTTGCAACTGCAGCAACAGTGACGGCAGCTGCAATATGAGGACAGGACAGTGCATTTGTGAAGCTGGCTCCACGGGACTCCATTGTGATCAGAGTGAGTGTTGTCAGCAGGCTGGTCTCACCTTTGGTCTAGCCAAGCTGGACGCTGTTAGCTTTTATGGTAGGAAAAGGTGCTGGCCTGGCAGCCCTGCTGAGTGAAGACCCCTGCTTACCCACAATGGTTAAAGCGCAGGTAGCAGCCGGACCAGCTTCCCCCATAATGGCACATCTGTTGGGGGTGGGGCTGGTTCTTTTCCCATGCCCGGTCTCTTTGCTGATACAGTAGAACACCAGAGTTACGAACTGACCAGTTAACCACATCCCTCACTTGGAACCAGAAGTACGTGATCACTTGGAACCAGAAGTACGTGATCAGGCAGCAGAGACAAAAAGAAAAAAGCAAGTACTGTACAGTCCTCTCTTAAATGTAAACTGCTAAAAAAAAAAAAAAAAAAAGAGGGAGAAAGTTTAAAAAAAAAAAGATTTGACAAGATAAGGAAACTGCGTCTGTGCTTGTTCCATTTAAATTAAGATGGTTAACGCAGCATTTTTCTTCTGCATAGTAAAGTTTCAAAGCTGTATTAAGTCAATGTTCAGTTGTGAACTTTTGAAAGAACCACCGTAACATTTTATTCATAGTTATGAACAACCTCCATTCCCAAGGTGTTCGTAACACGGAGGTTCTACTGTATTACCAATGAGTGCCAGTTGTGATTGGTATTTTGGTGACATGGATCTGTTCCCTAAGTCCTGAAGCAGAGACCACCAGTCCACTCCAAACAACCAGCCGTCAGATAGCGCTACTTTCATTCACTGCTGCCCTCACTCGGCAGGGTGTGAACCAGCGGCCCCACGTAGCCCCTTAAAGTGACCCTGATTGGAAGGATGCTCTGGTCAACATTGGTTGCCTTGTATTTGCTAGAGTGTCCAGAAGGATGGTTTGGGCTAAGCTGCCGACACCGGTGTCAGTGCGACAATGGAGCCGTCTGTGACCACGTCAGTGGGGCGTGCACTTGCAGCCCTGGCTGGAGCGGGACGTTCTGTGAGCGTGGTGAGTACCCTGGTTTTGCTCCTTTAGGAGAGCTAAGGAACCAGTCGTGTCTAATGGAGTCTCCATGTCACTGGGAATTGTACAGGACCTCCTACTGGCAAGAAGCACCCAGCAAGGCTGTGGGGAATATTGCACTGTCCCAAGCTGACCCCGAAGTTTAATTCTGGAGATAGTAGGTTCATACAAACAAGTGAATGACAGTGCATGTACATAAGGAGCCTCCCTGTTGGCACATGCATGTGGGTATGTTCTGGCAGCATGAAGGCTATCTGATTTTGCATGGTGCGTGCATTTGAAAAGGGTAGCTCTGCACTTCCTGGTTCCCACTGAGATTGAAAAAGCCAACAAAAGGCTGCTCTCACCTTATCTCCAACCTGGTCAGATGCAAGAAACACCAGCAATCTCACAGCAAGGTATCCCACTCCATGCGGGTTGGGTACTTTGGCAAAGCTCCCAAGCTTTGGGGTATTTATCCAAATCGAGTTGATGAACGTTTGGAGAGTCCCATCTTCAGCTGTAAGTGCCTTGAGGCAGGGACGATCTTTGTCATTATGTGCTTGTACAATGAGATCCCCATCCTTGGTAAGGGCCTTTAAGCTACCTCAATACTAATAGCCCATTACTGGTCCAAAGCTTCTAATTATGGAGGCTAAACCCCACAGCCTTAATGTCCATCGATGTATTTGTAAAACAATTCACTAACCAAAAGCATCTGCAGTTTTGAACAGTCCTCTGAGATTTGCCAAAGATTCAGACTGACACCAGCATTTTTGTCTGTTCCCAAGGGCCTGAGCCTTAATCAGGGAGATCACTGAGGGCGCAGATAATCCCCACGCACCACTTTTCCTCTTAGTCAGAAACCTGGGCCAGTTTTGCTTTTCCAGAATGCCCCTGGTTTCACGCCTTGCCAACAGCCATCTGCAACAAGCACAATAACGTGTGTTTTATACGATGAAAACCAAATAAGTAAAAAACCTCCCTCCCGAGCTGAGTGAGACCTTGAAAAGGCCGTTTCAGTTCAGAGCAGGCTTTTGCTGTACAGCTTTAAGCCCCATGCTTTTACAGTGGATACTGCAACAGAGCCCCCCTTAGCGATGGCTAGAGGACAGCCCACTCGCACTATGAAGGGGAACACCAAGAGCTGGCAGCCGCTTTGACGACAGATTTAGGCCAGGGGTGCGGGACGGGAAGGAGGTGAGAGCTTTTCTGGGCACTGAGTCTGCCAGCAGCCACACCGCCTTGGAAGGCACAAGGGGAGCCCATTTCAAAGCCAAAGGGAAGAGACTATTAGGCCCTGAGACGAGTGCTTGGCTATGTTCTCACACGATTAGAGCCGTGAATGCACAGCAGAAAGGTTGAAGGAGGATATGTACAGTTTTTATGGGACAGGAAATGTATCTCACCAATGAACCGTGAAGTGAGTTCTCGCTACACAGGTGGGATAAACCACAGCACTGAATATGCAGGAACAAATATTCCGCCAGTGTTCCAGCCCAGTTTGTAATACGTCAATATAGAGTTTTACAGTATTGTTAACAGCTGCCAACCAAGGATCTCCAATCAGGTTATAAACATGAATGAATGAAGCAAGTATTAGGGCTTGTCTACACAAACACTTAGTTTGCAACACATGCAGTGTGAATCTGCCCTGGGCTAGCCTGCCATACATTATTCCCATGTGGACCCTGCTGATGCACACTAACAGTTCCTTCCTGCGCTTTGATCTACACCATTGCAAAGTGGGGTAGATAAAGTACACTAGGGAACTGTTCTTGCCCATCAGCAGAGTCCACACAGATCACTAGTGCACAGCAGGCGAGGGCGTGGTAGATTCACATCCCCGCTTGCTGTGGACTAAGTCTTTGTGTAGACAAGCCCACGGTATTCGTCGTATGTCAATGGGGAAATGGAGGCACAGGGCGGATAAATGACTTCTCCAAGATCTGAGGGTGAAATTCACCCCTGTGCAAAGAGCTAGCACAAGATCCTCGCAACAAGACAAGTGGTAATAGTCTTTGCATGGCTCACCCGCAGTTAGTGAGCTAGAGTGGGGAACAAAACCCGGAAATCTGGACTCCTGGTTCTCTGCTTTAACCTGCCAGTACCGCTTCATTCTCAGATACTGTGTTGGTTAGTATAGTTATATTACTATAGAAAAATCAACTTGTTTGATAGGACAATCTGGGGCATTAACACAGGTGTGTCGAATAACCAGCCCTCGCCTTCCAGGGGTTGTGGCTCTCCTATTGCGGTACCCTGCAGTTCCAAGTTTGAATCCTGTCATGGTGCAAGGGTGTAACACATTTTTTTTGTGAAGTTCCTACAAATCCACTAGCAAAGCACTTTATGAGAAGAATGAGCTATTGTGTAGTGTCCCTCTCTCCTTGGGAGATTTCCAGCCCTCTGCGCACACCGACGTTGAGACAAACATTTCTGGGCTTTTTCTGTTTTCCCAGCCTGTCCCGATGGATTTTATGGCCTGGAGTGTCAGAAAACCTGCACGTGTCTGAACGGAGCCCGCTGTGATCATGTGACAGGGCGCTGCATCTGTCCCGCCGGCTGGATTGGCCTTCACTGTAACCAGAGTAGGTTCTGAGGTTCTATCATTAAAATCTATCCTAATAGAGGATTCCCATTTGCAGGCTACTGGTGCCTTTGAAGGTGAATTTGGTCAGAAACGGCTTGCAGTCGATCATACAGTATCCTGGTTTCTCCGTCTTGGCACGTGATCCAAAGAGATTGGTGTTTGCATCTCTCTTGCTGCTTATTCCCACCTCTGCTGCTTTCATGACACGGAAAGGAGTGTGACGTCAGGTAGGGAGTAAGCAGCAGGAGTTGCTGGGTGCTGATTGAGGCGTTAAACCCTGGGTGGCACTCCTGTCGGATGATACTACGAGAACGGGAGCCCTTGAAAAGGGATGTACCGGGTACATGGATCAGCTTTGAAGGTGGGTTTTACCCTTCCATCCCGAAGAACACCGAGTAATTTACAGCCCTTGGGCCAGATCTCAGGTGGTGTAAATCAGCATAACTTCACTGAAGTCAGTGAACCTGCTCTGATTTGCACCCGCTGAGGATCTGGCTCTACTTATAGGAATCCCATATCCAGTTGAAACTGCTGTGGCAGCGTAGATTGTCTAAAGGTAATTACTCCACCTGGATTTTGTCCAGGATGAAATTGTCCCTCTAGTGAATAGTTTTCAAAGCTTTTCATGAGGTGCCAGCCGCTCTTTCAGAGCTTGTGCTAGTGAAACAAACATTAGGGAGGTGGGAGGAAAGGCTTCTTTCCAGTGTGACACACACAGCTTTGCTGTTGCCTTCACATTGGTCTGAAGAGTCAATGCAATTGCTTGTGCCAAAATAATCAAAGATCCTGCTAAAGTCTTGCAATAATGAAATCCTTCATTCTCAGAGCACTGCTGCCTCTGTAGGAGTAGTAGAAAGGTGGGGGTTTCAGATGTAGTTTGAAGGCAGGCTTCAGACACCAATGTCTCCTGCGCCATTGATGGCTTTCACCTTCAACAGATGCGTGCTGTTTCCACAGGTCTTTTCCACTTTTGATCTCCTCTCTCCATTTCAGTCGTGCTCTTTATTGGATGCTGAGAACAGCTGTGCCAGCCAGGGAGGGAGAATTGACTTCGGAAAAATAAGCCCCCCTCTCCCTGGCTCCCCAGACCTGAACCCTTTTCTATAACCCATTCCCATGGGAAGGTTCGGAAATGCGGAGTTAGCTTTTCTTATTTTTACATCTGCCTATTACTGCCAGATCTCAGCTAGGGCCAGATGTGGAAGTGCCAGAGTGGGCAGTTCTTGTGCTGCATCTAGCATGACTATAATCAGGAAATCCCCAAAGTCGCAGAGAAAGCCTGTTCTTGCAAGATTTCTAGCCCCGTTTTATAGACTGACGAAGTTCAGAGACACGTTTGACCCGGACCTGAATTGTGCAGCATTTATTGGAAACAGACTCCCAATCTCAGGGAAATTAGGGGGGCAAATTTTGTCTATGTTGCAGTTTACCTCCAAAAGTTTTGAATGGCTCAGGCTCTGCGCCCATAACTGCAGATAGTAGTGAGGTTCGGGGCGTCTGTGAGAACGGCTTCCTAATGGATTACTTTCAAAATATCATGAAAAAATAACATCCATATTTGTGAACTGCAGCCATATATACAATCTGACTGTTATTTTCTCATGATAGTGTAAACACATTTTTTACACACACACACACACACACACACACACACACACACACACTCCCTCCCTCCCTCTTACTTTTCTTGAGCAGACATAGCTGGCAGTTAACCTGACTTTCTTGTAACATTTTCATTGGTGAGGTTGCTGGTTCATCCCCTTTGTCTTCTCCCAAACAGTGGCATTTTTGAATCAGCAGTAAAAGTCTATGTAGCTAATACCTGTTACTGAGGCTACATCTACACTACGGGGGGGGGTCGATTTAAGATACGCAAATTCAGCTACGCGAATAGCGTAGCTGAATTCGACGTATCGCAGCCGACTTACCCCGCTGTAGGGACGGCGGCAAAATCGACCTCTGCGGCTTCCCGTTGACGGCGCTTACTCCCATCTCCGCTGGTGGAGTAAGAGCGTCGATTCGGGGATCGATTGTCGCATCACGACGGGATGCGATAAATCGATCCCCGAGAGGTCGATTTCTACCCGCCGATTCAGGCGGGTAGTGTAGACCCAGCCTTAGTTGTTGTGCCTACTTCTGTTTCCCTGCAGCTTGTGAGGCTCACTGGTATGGAGAGAATTGCAGTCAGGCATGCAGCTGCTTTAATGATGCCACCTGTGACCATGTTAGTGGACAGTGTCTCTGTGCGGCTGGATGGACAGGCACCACATGCCAGCAAGGTAATACGACGTGTGGTCATGTCCTATTCCAAACTGTCTTCTTCCTTGACGTGTGGAAAGAATCAGCCAGTGGAAAAAAAAATTCCAAGTCTCTGTGAGTTGTAGTTTGAATTGGCCTCGCAGCTGTGCTCTAGGTGGCGTGGTGATGAGCCTGGATCATGGTTCAAATCATCTCCACTTGTGCTGCACATGCTAACTCTCAGTGAGGGCTCTGTCTTGCAAAGCACTGAGCATTCTGGCCCTAATCCAGTAAAGCACTTACTCCCAAGTCAATGGGACTAGACGTGCTTACAGTTAAGCATGTGATTACGTGCTTTTTCGGGGGTCCTACAGCAGCTTAACATAACACAAGAACATAAGTACAGCCATACGGGTCAGCCCAATGGTCCATCTAGCCCAGTATCCTGTCTTCCGACAGTGGCCAGTGCCAGATGCTTCAGAGGAAATGAACAGAACAGGGCAATTTTGAGTAATCCATCCTCTGTCATTCAGTCCCAGCTGGAGGTTTAGCATGCAGAATCAAGCACTAAAGGAACTTTAGCTAATGCAGATATAACCTGTTTTACTTGACTACTACAGTAAACGACAGAGAAGTTGTTTTTCCACCAAGGTGACTGCGTCCATCCTATGGTTCTTTGATAGAGAAGTTTTGTAGCCTTGCCCAGACATGGAAGAGCCGGGTGTTTTGCAAGCCAAGACCGAAGTCACTGGCTGCCAACCTGTGGCACTAAATTCATACAACTCCCTTTAAAAATAATTCAGTGTATTCCGGACTAAACACTCTCCAAAGGCATCTGGTGGACAATTGAGTTACTTAAATTTCATGTCATCAAGTTACTGATCCCACCAGCCTCCTTATGCCAGGCACAGACATCCCAAGAAACAGGAGAACGTTCCACTGGATCCTGCAGCGATGGTGTGTGGCTCTATTTGTGACACCCCAGCTCGTTTCTATGGCAGCAGCCTGTGAAGTGGCAAGCACGGGGTTATGGACCTCCCTGCAGGGGCAGGAAGGAGCAGAGAAATATCTTCACTAGCAACAAAGCTTTTGCAGGAAAACACAGGCCAAGCATAGTTCAGCATCAAGGCTCTTTTCTTCCAAGTTTACTGTGTTATGAAAGGCACTCCCCGCCCCCCATCTGGCCTTTGGAAAAGCCAAGCGTATAGCAGCCTTGTGCCAAGCTGTGTTTAGCTGGTGAGCCAAAACCACCTTCCTTGTTCCAATGGGCTATAAACCTCCAGTCTTCTAACTCGCTGTGCCACGTTTTGTTGAGACCTTCCCCAGTAGGACCCAGGAGTCAAATACATTCCCCCACACTCACCAATCTGGGCTCCATGTGCCATTTCCCAGAGGGGGGATCAATAACTAGAGCTGAGGTTCCCAAACCTTGTTTTGCTGCCCACCTGCTCAGGAGGTCTAGGCACCACCAAATGGCTAAAGGGGGCGCTGTGGGGAAGCTCGCAGAGGGTGGGGAAAGCATGGAAGAGAAGGGAGAGGTTACGGTACCGAGGTTTTCCATGCACGTGACTCCCTCACCTCTCTGCTGTTTCTCTCCCTTCCCCACCCCAGCCCAGTCCCCTGTGGCGTGACACCCCTTATGTGCAAGTAAAAATGCAGAACCTTCCTGTGGGGCCAGCTAGGCAGCCTCCAGGCATTACTGCATTGTGTTCTTGTTACTTATTTCTAGTGGTAGCAGCTCCATTTCATTTCTGTCTACTCTTAACCCCCCTCCTCACCCCCTACATTACAACAGGCCTGATCTCTGCATTTTAAACCCAGTGTCGAGAGCTGGTTTCTGACTTTGGTCTTTGTCCTAATTTTTCCCCAAGCGTGTCCATATGGTTTCTATGGCATGAACTGTCACCAGCACTGCCTCTGTCGGAATGGCGGAACGTGTGACCCCGTCACGGGGCACTGCACATGCCTAGGAGGATGGACTGGATTGGCTTGTGAGCTGGGTAAGCACCAGGAGTGGAGCAGCTGGCCATGTTAACCACGGGCCGTTGGAACCTGCAGAACGTTTGTTGCACGTTTGACCCACTCCCGAGAAGTTTTCCCTAATTTCACTTCAATCATTTCATGCCCCAAGATTGCAAGAAAATAGTAATTTGGCTGCAGAAGGATAGCGAGGAGCATTGTGGAGTCTCAGGGAACATTGTTTGGGCCATGTTTGTATTAAAATGTAATAAAAACGGGGCTACCAAATTTCCAACAAAAAGCAGCAATGCAGCTTCGGAACATTTTGAGTTTGGCATCAAAACCATTTGGAACCAGAGTGTGTCTGAGCTGGCGCAGCACGTGCCCAGGAGGGAAGTACAATGTGCTTTCTAATCTCATCTACCCTCAGTCAAGCCTGCACCCAAGGGGAGGAACACCAGTGGTCAGTGGAGCCATAACTCCAGTAGCCAGTCTTAGAACGATCTGGTGATAACAGCAGGGTCATTAGCCTTCTCCCTCTAGAGTACGTCTACACTGCAGCTGGGAATGTGGCTCCCAGCATGGGCAGACAGACAGGCACTAGCTCTGCTAAAAAGAGCAGTGTGGACATTGCAGGCCCCATGAAGGTGAGGGCCAGCCACGCAAGCTCAGACACAGGGATCTGGGCAGGCTCGAACTCAGGCAGCTAGCCCACGTCTCCACCGGAGCTTCAGTCTCCACACTGCTATTTTTAGCGTGCTTGCTTGAGCAAAGCTAGCGCAAGTCTCTCTACTCAGGCCTGCTCCCAGCTGCCCTGTAGACACATCCTTACTTTCTGTCCTCAAGGAGGAGTTGTGGGTTTGTATTTCTGGTGCTATTTCCAAAACCACTTCAGTCAGCTCTCTGGCTTCCCCTAGAATGTGCGCAAGGACGGTATGGTGTGGATTGCCAGCAAGCCTGCGACTGCCAGAACAGGGGGCTGTGTGACCATCAGACAGGCCACTGCATCTGCCGGGCTGGCTGGACTGGGCAGCAGTGCCAAAGCGGTAAGTGAAAGCCACAGGAGCCCACCAATAGTTGTAGCTCTTGCTTACCTGCCAGGACAAGGGAACGGCGTTGGCTGGCCTGAGCCCTCCCTCAGATGGAACCATCCTGAGGTTCAGGGAAGTCGAGTTACCTTGTTTTTTTAAAAGGTTGCTTTTGATACAACGAGAAAAGCACAAGTCCTCTCTGCTGGAGGTAGCAGATTCTTTGCTTGGTGCATCTGTTCTAGGTGCCAGGGAATTATTGACTAAATAAAGGGCCCAACGTTTGGCTTGCACAGCTCAAGAGAAACATGCCATGGTTTTAGCTTTGCAAACTTGTTCTGCCTGTCGCTGTGCTCCCCTCAAGGTCTGAACAAAAGCAATGTTATCCTGCGTGTACGCAGCGCTGTACAGTCCCGAAAAGGCCATGTCCCTTCCCAGAGATCATAACGTGTCATCCTGCTCCCCCCGAAGTCAATGGCAAACCTGCAGGAGCAGACCCTGAATGAGACAGATACACAACCTGCCCCTGAGCAGCAGATGGCAATGGAAGACCGAGTGAAGCTGAAATGTCATAGGAAGACCTCCTCCTCCAGACCCAAGACTTTAATAGCTTTATGCTGCTCCAGATCTCCTTCCCTTCTTCCCCCTTTCCAGCTTCTGAGCTTACTCGCTGCTGGCACCATTGTGCAGACCTGAAATACCTGGCTTCTGTCCTAAGCACCAGCAAGCTCTTAGGCCTGCTTTCTGTCGGCCCTCGTATTCGTCTTATCTACAGACTTCACTAAGTATCCTGGCAAGCCCTTTGCTATTAGCTAGTGTTGAAAGGGAGGCTGGCTTGAGAAAGGGGAGCCTCAGGGACTGGATCAAGTCCCAGAAGATCAGCAAAGGGGAGCCCCTCCCCTCCCAGAAGTTCCAGCAGCCACAGCAAGCGTGGGCCACTGTGAAGGGGGTTATTAGTCTGAGGCTGGTGATCAGCTGAAGCCAGGGGCGTGAGTGAGTAGTCTGCCGCAGCCATTCCCACCCTCAGCAGCATGGCTAGGAAAAGCCCTGACATTTACAAGGTGTTTACGGTGTCACTGTTTTGGTTCTGGGCTCTTGTAGGTATTTTGGGTGTGTGGCTGCTTTGTTCCCAGGATCATTAGCAGGAAGCAGGCTGTGGCCTGTAATATGAGGTTGCTGGAACATTTCTTAATGTGGGACGAAGGTCAGGCAAGTTTCAAGAGCTGTTTGGAGGCTTTGCAAAGCTGAGAAATCCTAATCTTCTCCTTCCCGAGTATCCCTTTCATGAGTATCCCTTTCACTGATGCACTCTCTGGCGGAGCTGTGTGCACGTTATGTTATGTGTAGCCTTGTTCTGCTCCCTCTCAGCCTCTCTTCACACAGGTCATTCCAGGGTTCTAGTAGTTTTTGTCCTCTCTCTCTCTGAACCCCTTCTGTTTCTGCTTGATTTTTCACCCCCGATCATGGGCATTCCATTGAGGTGTATAAGGCAGCTCTGGGGGATTTCAGACTCAGATGAAAGCAGGATGTGCTTTGTGAGATATCTGACCTCATGGTTAGAAGAAAAGTATCTGAATTTTTGGATTCTGCTCTGAACGGAACCTTCAGAAGCTTCTGAGCCTTCTCCAAGCAGAATATCGAGTGTTCTGCTATGTGGCATTGAGCTCCTCTTGGGCCAGTGTGCATGAGGGGCCAGGGCAGAGTTCTGATGGTGCCGGTGAAATTTATTTTAGTGTTTTCCAGACCTGGATGTGGTGTCATGATGCAAATTGCAACCAGCCACGCCAGGATACGGTTCTGTTTCTCCTTCCAATTAGAAAGTGCAGGAGAGAATTACCCACAGAAGCAAACGCTCAGTGGAAGATTCCAAATATCTGCTCTGTTCCATAGCCTCCCTGCTTGTTACCCTCACTTATTTGCATTGGACCTTAGCCATCTGGTTCTTCTGTCTGAGGAGAAAAGCAGATAATGAGATCCATGCCATAAAGAGGTTTGTCTAGACTTGGCACACCCTCGGTACAGCCTCAAGTACTGTAACGTAAAACACACATCTCACTTAACCATCCACCATCTTTGGGGACTGGCAGGCACCATCATCTTGGCTGGGTATTCAAGTCAGCCTCAAGGCACTTTACCAAATCACAGGTCCATGTCGCTGTGTTATATGGAACTCTTTGCACATGACCCTCCTCTAGTCAAGTCGTTGCTTTTCACAGGGCAGCTTGAAGCAATGGATCATCATAACCAGAATGATGCTTTGCAGTGAAACTATTCGGGACTTTTTCTGTCTCACTGTAGGCAGAATTTCACTACATTGAGACCACTGTCTATATTGACATTAAGATTTAAAAAGCCCAGCAATGCCTATCCCTTGCTAGCTTACCCGATCCCCACCAAAAGTCAGACTCCTTTATTTGACTTATTTTTAGGGCTTATTTTTTTAGAAAAGTTAGGTGTGCAAACGTGCGCACACAGTATATGCACAACTATGTCCCTAATCTATGCTTGCAGTTACCCCAATTGCATGTGCAAATTGGGTGAGTGCATGGGCAAATGCACCTATCTTGTCATTTGCACATGCAGTTACTGAATTTGTGCACTCAGTCCTGTTGACTAGTTGCCAATTAGTTGTGTAGTTTGTGCAACTAACTTCTCTAAAATTCAGACAATGACTGTCTGTCTTTTCTGGTTTCCATCTGCTTTAAGAACCAGCCTCTCACTTCCTCATAGATGACAGGAGGAGAATGGTCCTGATGGTGATGCTATCCTGGCCCCCAGCTTTCACTAAATGGTGCCAGGAATAATGCTTCCAAAAACATTTGGCACTGTTAGAGAGAGAGAGACTTTCACACCAAATTAAGAAGAAGAGAATGTTTATGCAAAGAGCAGTTTCTCGGCTCACAACTTTCTTTCTTCCCCTCTTTCTGCCTGGCTCAGCTCTTCTCCTCGCCTCAGCACCCACTTTCTCCCAGCCCTGAATTCTGCCAAAGTTTCTCACCTCATGGTCTGTTGTCTCAAAGGTAATGGTGATGTCACAAATCCAACAGGAAGTGCCAAGTTCAGCCCTGACGTAGCTGTGTGCAACTCCGCTGACTTCCGTGGGAGTTGGAACTGTTTAGGCCAAGGCTGAATTTGGCCCAACTGACCTTATGACTTCGCTTTATGAACAGAAGAATCAGAAAATCCCACTTAGAGGAAACAAGCGAAGATTGTTACGGAGAGTGCAAAGAAATGCTGAGTCAATGGCTTGCCCAGCGGACTGGCGATTTCAGACGATGGGTAATGGGAGATGGAGCCTTTTCCCCGGCGCTCACGGATTCGCTCTTGCCCAGAGCAGTGGTGATTAACACGTTATTGTCTGGTGACTGGACAGTGGCCAGTGTCACGAGTTTATTCCCAGTCAACAAGTTTCCCCTTTGACAGGTAAAGCAGCAGCACAGTTGGCACTAACTGGCTCCCTTGTTGATGGTCTCAGTCGAGAGGCCAAGGACTGACTGGGTTACAGAGATTAAACTCTTCTCCTGCTCCGAAAGCAGCCACGGTACAGGGACCCTTTCAGTGCTCCAGCCAAGCAGTGTTGGGAAGCTTGCCCAGCTCCTGCCCATGGTGTACCGCCTCTGGGGATGAATGAAGGACCCCATTCTCCAGAGCTGTCAGTCTGGTACCCAGCGCCACCACCAAAGAAAAGAAACAAGTCTGATCTATTTGATCCTGTTCCCAGTCTCGTTAGGCCCAGCCCTGCAGACTGACAGATCCCATCTGACTTGTCAAACATGAAGTGAAACATAAAACTTCACACCCTGACATGAGAAAACAAAAGGGACATAAAATAAACATTTGAAGTTCTTTGTGCCTGGCGAGCATAGTTTGAATTGCCCTGTGTAATGAAACCAGACCCTGCCCGTATTCATTCTGTAGCACCCCTGTAACTCCCACCTCTCTGTACGTTTGAATCTCTGCAGCTTGCCCGGAGGGTACGTTCGGAGAGCACTGTGCAGAGCAGTGCGCCTGTGGGGATGGAGTCTCGTGCCACCACGTCACTGGCGCCTGCGACTGCCCCACAGGCTGGAGGGGCCAGCGCTGTGAGAAAGGTGAGAGAATCACACCCCTCCTCACGTCGTCTCTGCTGCTCAGGCTGTTCTTGTGACGTTTCAGCCTCAGATGAAGCCACGGAGCCTGGATGTTTTGGGAACGAGCTCTAGAGTAACAGATGAAGTGGGAGTAGATGGCTCAGGGGATGGGAGCAATGGGCTATAGAAAGAGGTGTTTACCTCGGTTGCTGTAACAAATGCTGCCAGCTGGCTGATGTCAGAGTTCAAGCCCAGTACAGTCCCCAGTAGACAGATAGCCACAGCATTATTGGCACTGATAGGCACCAAGACATCTCAGCAGAGGCCCAGGACTAAATGGGTCACAGAAACTGAACTCCCACTCACCTCTCTCACAGACCCTCCAGGCCAAGGTAGCTTCGGGGAAGCTTGTATGGCTGGTGCCCTGCTGTACCTGTTCGGCTAAGAGGACTGTTTTCTTAGCCTGTCAGTCTGGCATCTCTCAATGCACTAGAAAGAGAAGTGTGCCGAGGAAAGGGGGCATTGGGATGATTGGGGGAAGCAGCCAGACTTTGAGATTTGCTCAAAGGAAGGAAGGAAGGAGACCTCGGCTTCTTAGCAACTCCTTGGACAGACGGTGCCCGGTTGGGACACGACATGTCTTCAGCGCACAGTGGTATTCTATGGGGCATTTCTTTCACATTTCCAGGAAGGCTACAGCAATATCGCATTAACCCTTTAATTACACTTGATTTTGGGGGCATCAAATTCCTGCTGGTGCTGGGCACTAGGAAGAATTTTCAAGCCTTTTGTCTTGATTTCTTTTCCCCGCCTTGTTTCCTTCCCACAGCCTGCCTGCCTGGTTCATTTGGGAAGGACTGTGCCAGCCGCTGCGACTGCCCCCCAGGAACGCCTTGTAACCATGTCACTGGCCAGTGTGGCTGCCCTCCAGGATTTATGGGCCATGGATGTGAACAATGTACGGAGGAGGGAACAGCCCTTCTACAGTTACTAGCAGAGTCCAGGGAACTAGACGGGTCAATCCATTACTACTAAAAAAAACCCCAATGCGTTGCCAAATAGCAGCTCACACTTTGGCAGGTGGTGCATGCCCACAGAATCATAACAGAGCAAAGGGAGCCAAGTGGGAAACCAGAGCAGCATATTCCATCCAAAGGATTAGCAATAAATCAGAGTAAGAGCAAGCTCCTGTGGATATGAGCAAGTCTGGGAAAGACAGAGGCATGCGAGCACATTCTTCAGTGCTGTAAGTGTATGTATTTCAGAGCTCTCTGTGCATGTGTGGATGCATGATTGCAGAGGGCATCTAGTATCTGAAAATACTTCCAATCCTCTTCAATCCCACACTCCTTTGTACATCCTAGCACCTATGCCCATGGTCCTCACAACAGGATACACCAGCGAGACTGGTTCCCATTTCCCCTGGCTTTGAGTGGCGGATGAACACCATGCGCACTAAAGGCCATTCTGGGTTTTGATACCAGTAAGTCCTGCTCTATAGTGGAGTTCTAAATCTGACCTACATTAGGGAGTGGGGTTTGGGGGGGGGAGACCAAGAGCCCCTACAATAAGGTTGTGGTGTCTTCATCTCCTTCCTTCCTACAGCCTGTCTGCCAGGGACCTTTGGGCTGAACTGTGCTCAGGCTTGCCAGTGTCCAGAAGTGAACCAAGACTGTCACCCTGTCACTGGAGCGTGTATCTGTGCACCTGGTTACCATGGAAGAAATTGCCAGCTAAGTGAGTTTGCGCTAAACTTTGTCTTCCGCGTTGTCAAGGTTCATGTGACTTCACCTACAGCGTCTCTGCTGGATGCTAGCCAATCAGGGACTGTGTTCTTCATGCTGAGTGTTCCAAGGTGAGGCCATGGTCATGTATCAGGGCATAAGCTGATGGGGTCAGGAAGGAAGTGTCTGGTAGCATTCACAATTAACTAATCAGAGGAGAGGGGACTCCACCTTCCTCTGCAGCACTGGATATTAGTCATGGCCAGGAACTGAACTCCAGGAGCCTTGGGACAGCTCCAATATGGCACCTCCTGCATTCGGATTGGCTGTCATCCCAGCTTCGCACTGTGCTTCCCTTTCCCCTCACTCGTGCAGCTTGAGATTTTTTAAAACATTTCCCAGGTTATGTCTTTGTGAACCTTGCCTGTAATGGGGGAAATGATTCTGCCCAAGCAGGCGTTTTCTGTTCCCTTTGGTCCTCCGTCCTATGTCCCTGCATACTCTCACATCCATACATCCATCCACGCCCACACACGCACGCTCTCTCTCACCCATACACACATTCTCTTACTAATCAGTGAGTTACATTTTGTGCCATCAAAAACAATTTAATATACACACGTGCCACATTCTGCCATTTCCCATCTAACCCATGGACAAGGTGGCTACGTAGTACGATGAACAGAGAACTTTTTCCTGCTCTTTTTCCTCTAAGAGTAAAACTCCTTGGATCAGTTTCCCTCTGCCAAGAGCAAGGAGGGCTATTGAGAGATACTTTCACCTTCCTCCTTTTAACTGTGCAGCTGGAGGAAGGGCGGAGATTGATGGGCACCTTATTGCAACCCTCTTGAAATAATCCCCCCCAATTTCATTTTTGTTCAGTTTTCTATGCGGTGGTTTTAAAAAATGTATTTTCACGGCACGAATAGCTTTTCCATTAGGAGCCTACTTGAAAAACAGGGATGTCGCTGATTATTTTGTATAGTTCTCTAAGATTTGGTTAATGCAAGATAAAATGAGCAGCCAGTGCCTAGGAGCTGTGAGCACTTCCCCATTCTTTATGCCGTGCTTTATGTCCGCAGGTGCTAGGAGGATGAAGGAACCCAGGATGGCCTTGCGCTTTGATTATTTCTGTCACAATATGTGGGTTGTATCTAATCAAAACAGTCCATTCCATCACGCAGTCCATTAGGCAAAACCAGACCTGGCTTCCTGAATCTTCATCCTGCTGGTGTGCATGTCGTGTCAGCTGGGCCGCTGTCTCTGGCTCACCAGGAGATCGTTGTTCGGATTAGTCAGGAAATCAGCAGCTTCTCACTCAAAACAGACAGGAAATGACCTTCTCCCACCTCCTCTCACTGAGTGAAGTGAATTGGATGGTGTCATTCTCTGGCATATATTCATACCAACAACATTTACTCACCAATATCAATTGTTGTTTTACAAGCAAGTAAAGCAGGGTTAACAACGTCTTTACAAACGTTTGTTGATGAGTACATCGGCGGACCCCTTAGATTACCAACATGCTGCGCCCTATTTCGAATCATCTTGTCTTGTCATCAGCGATTAGGGGGGAGACACTTGCATTGTGAATGTCAATGCACATGCCACATGATCAGTGTCTGGGCTTTGCCGTTTTTCTAAGCATTGGGTTTTTTTAATTTCCCCCCAGGATGTTCAGCTGGTTGGTATGGCCCCAATTGTGAGCAGCAGTGTAAGTGTAGGAATGGAGGACGCTGTGAGACCACCACAGGGACATGTCAGTGTCCCGCTGGGTACGTCGGCGCTGACTGCAGTATCGGTGAGTGTGCAGGGTATTGCCCGGGGAAGTCTGAGACTGAGTAGCAGGCTGCTTTAAATCTCAGTGGGGTGAATCCTGGCATTAGCTGCCCACGTGCAGCTTCCTTTGCCGCCATGCACATGAATGAGATGCTGCCCTTCAAGAGAGAGCAGCAGTTGTGATGCGGGCCACAGTCTAAGAACATTGCAGGCAGACTTTAAGCAGCACATTTGCCTTCCACGTCAAGCTTTGCAAAACATTACACCGAGTATCTTCCACTGCCTACTAGCAGAGGAAGTGCTGGGAGTGAATTCTCAATTACTGCTGAAATGCATGGACCATTCCTCTGACTCCTGTTTTCGATGATTCACTGTCCAGAATTACAATAAAAGCAAAAATCCATAAGTTTGGGGTGTTTCTTACACTTGAAAGGTTTTAGACAGTAGCAGTGGAAGGGAGTCACATAGTAAATGTGCCACAAAAGAGAATAATAACCCCCCTCTCTACAAAATACTAATAAACTCCTTAATGCAGAAAAGTCTTGACAGCTTTGGTTCATCTTCTAAGAACAGAGTCATGAAGCTTTTGCCTCTTGGGTTCCAGCAAAATGTTTTCTGTCAAAACCCCTGCAGGACCGATAGTGACCCTGCCAAAAATACCTTTGTGGAAGGGAATTTTCTTATTACTCACTGGGGATGGGTGTTTTTTCTCCAAGCGTTGTTATGGTTCTAATGATGCATCAGCTAAACAAAGGGAAAGTGAATTGCTGCAAAAATTCAAGCTGTTGCCAAAACGGATTTTACCAGAGGGAGCTACAGAAACAGGTAGGCGTTTAAGATGATCATGATGTGCAGACAGAGAGATGATTTCATGCTTCCTAACAGTCAGGGTGGCTAAGCACTGGAATAAACTCCCTAAGGAGGTTGTGGAATCTCCATCATTGGAGATTTTTAAGAGCAGGTTGGACAAACACCTGTCCGGGATGGTCTAGTTAATACTCAGTTCTGCCATGAGTGCAGGGGCTGGGATTAGATGACCTCTCGAGGTCCCTTACAGTCCTATGATTCATGGCATGAGTGGCTCAGCTGCAGGGTCAGGAAAGAAGCCTTTCTCCCAGGTACAACACTACACCATTGGCTGTGGGCACTACATTTTCTTCCTCTGAATCACACAGGAGAGACTGGTGGACAAAGAGCCTGTCCACTATTACAGCTCCGAAGTAACTGATTTAATTTCTTGCTTTTATTGAAATGGAATTGCTTTCTTCCTGGGGGGGGTTTCCTGCACCATAATGTCTGCCACATGTGGAAGTGCTGCATTAATCTGGCAGTTCACGCTTGCACCATCCCATTGCTTGGCTCTGGAGCCTCTGTTAAAATGCTTTCCTCCTTCAGCACAAGTGATCTAGACGGCTCGTTTCTTCTCTACCAAATCAAGCCTAAGATCACATCGTTAGTGGCAGAGCCTTGAAAAGAACCCGAGTCCTGACTCCTTGTCTCAGAGCGCTAACCACCAGACACATTCCCCTCCAAGCCAAACCAAAATCCTTCCTTTTCAGCCCATAGCCTGCTTCTAAGAATGCTAATGTCACCATCTCTCCTAGGCTGCCCTATTGGTCACTATGGCAAGGACTGCATGCACCTGTGTTCCTGTGGAGAAGGAGCCACCTGTCACCATGTGACAGGCATCTGCATTTGTCCAGCAGGAAGAACTGGTGCCAGCTGTGAACACGGTAAACATTCACCATGGTGCCATTTAACCAAGACTGGGTATTTCACCACGGTGGTTTGGAAAGGGCTGTAGGGTTGGGTACAGGCCAGCTACCCCAGCTCCTTTGGTGTAGTAGCTGTTTGATCATATCGGGATTTGGGTTCCCACTCTCTCCTCCTTTGTCTTTTTCAGTCTGCCAGAAAAACCAGTACGGGGCAGGCTGCAAGCAGACGTGCTCCTGCCAGAATGGAGGAATCTGTCATGCGGCCGACGGCTCCTGTTTGTGTGGGCTTGGGCGGACCGGGAAATTCTGCGAACTGGGTAAACCCCCTGGAGGTGTTCTGTCCTGGCACCGGCCTGGCAACTGTTAAACTAACTGAGTTTGTGTTTAGAATTGATGCCCTCTTTGCCACGGCCACATGCGTACCTGTGCCCTCCCTCGCAGGGCACCCTGTGCGGCCTGGCCTGGCCACAGGTCACCTGCTGCACAGGACGTGCTCGCGTATGAGCCGTGCGCCAGTTCCTCTCTCTGAAACATGTTCCCCGCAGAATGCCCACCCGGGAAGTACGGCGCCAACTGCCAGCTGAACTGTGCATGCCGGAATAACGGGACTTGTGACCCAGTGACGGGAGCCTGCCACTGCCGCAGAGGGCACTATGGGCACTTATGTGAGCACAGTAAGTTCAAGCAGTGGAACGGCTGCTCCTTCTGCCCTCCGCGGCTGTGTGTTGTAAAGCTGTTTAATGTGGGCACCGGGGGACATAAGGGGCGGATCTGACTCGCATGGGGGCAGTTTGAACATCACAGCAAGTGAGAGGCCCAATGGCACCATCACTTCCATACACACACATGCAGCTGGGGACGGATGCCAGGAGGTCCATCAAGTCTAGTATCCTGCCTCTGGCAGAGGCCAAAACCAGAGGCATCCACACACTGTAAGACCTCTTGGTAATGCACCTGGCCAGCTCCCCTCTGCTCTGTCCTGGGGAGGGGTAAAAAGGAGGCATGTGGACAAAGCAGCCTGGTGAGCTCCTTCAGCCCTGACACGTGACACTTGTCAACCTAGTGTTGGTCATAGCACTGCACAGCCCAGTTGAAATTGCACTGGTGTGTGTGTCTGGCAGCCCTGTACTCCACAGGCAGGTTATCAGTCAAGTTAAAGATGCTGTTGGTTTGAATGTCCTGTCCTTTGTGTGTGCTTGGAGTGTGCACACATAACCTGACCCACATTAGCAACTGCTTAAAAACAAGCCAGAGTACAAAAAAGCAGCAACATGGTCCCTACTGTAATGTCAGTAATATTTTGTTTCGTTCGTGTGCTCTGGTCAGACAAATACAAACCCAGATTCCTTAGCAGTAGTGGGGGAAAGGCAGTGCTACCACACACCTGCATCAAAGGGAAAGACTGGCACATTTTGGGTAGTTTCACACACTCGTGGACTGAACAGAGACACTGGATTTATGGCTTACATCTACGATCTGTAACCCTCCAACACACCCTTTTTGTCCTATGACTGCAGAGGTGTTAATGGGCCACTCTACCTTGAATGGTCCCTCAGAACGTGTGTTTACTACTTATGCTAAACAACCTGTTCCATCTTGCATTTAGCTGTGATACTCAGAGCACCTTGCCCTAATCTGAGGAAGAGCTCGGTGTGGCTCGAAAGCTTCTCTCTCTCACCAACGGATGGTAGTGCAATAAAAGATATCACCTCACCCACCTTGTCTCCCACACAACGTTTTGCATTTTTCACCTTAAATCTTCCCCTGTTGTTCACTAAAATGGAAGAGAACTTCCATGGGCAAAGCCTACCATGGCCAGCCCAGGATGTCCATGAAATAGTTCATATGGGTGAAGAGTGAGGAGTTGTGTTCCGAGCTTAAATCTTTTTTGCTATTGAGATCCGTGGAAAGAGTAAGACATTACACTCAACAATCTTCCTGAATTTCAGGAGCTGACTGTGGGTAGTTTGCAAGCTCTTTGTTCGATGTTTGTACAGCGCCTGGCACAATGGGGGCCTGCTCTGTGACCAGGGCTTCTAGGCACTCCAGTAATAAACAGGGCTTTGGAGCTGTGCTCCGCTGCAGCTCCACTGCGCCGGGCTCCAGCTCCAGACTCCGCTCCAAGGCCCTGGTAATAAATGATGATTATTTGTGGATCCAGTGTGCAGCAGGGAGCTAAAAGAGAGACTGAGAGCAGTGGTCCACTGGTTAATCCCTCTCCCCCCCCCCACCCCCTTCATAACACAGAGCAGGATTGTCCCTCTGCATCTTGAAACTTCCCAGTGTAAAGGGCTCACGCCTTCCTCCCACGGGTTAGCGGGAGGATGAGCTGCTGGGACCCCCAGCGAATAAGGCCTCATTGAAGCGATCTGTGTTTACTAATGAACTTTCCAACTGGCTTCCTTCCCAGCCTGCCCTCCAGGTTTCCATGGACTGCGTTGTCAGGAGTTGTGTGATTGTCAGAATGGAGCAACTTGTGACCCAGTGACCGGTCAGTGTCTGTGTCCTGCTGGCTTCCACAAAGACCGCTGTCAGACAGGTATAGATCACTTCAGCGTATTGCCCATCAAAAGGTGACGTGTTGTCACTGCTGATCTCTCTTATACTAGTGTGCGAATCTATAGTGCCCCCACTGCCGTCAGTGAATGTACTTCCAGCTGGCCTCAGTGGGGCATTGTGGGGAAGGTACTGCTGGCAAACAGGACATGTGCTAAGATCATCTTAAAAGGGCTCTGGCCCTGTAACTATGAGGTAGCATTCACTAACCAGAGTGCTTGCCACCCACTCGTCAAACATCAAACCCACTGAGGTAGGAAGTAGTGCCAGCCAGCCCCACTGTGGTGTTCACACAGGTAGGGAAGGGGGAGACAGCAATGGACCCCTGGTGTGCTGCTTTGATCCTAGACAACATTTCTTAGACTCCAGTTTTCTGCTATCTCGAGCCAGTTGGAATGACTCGAATTTAGACAAGCAGAGGCACAAAAATACATAAATAATCAAGCAATTGGTTCTCTCTCCCCCAAAATTTTCTGTTTTGCACAACACCCCCCTGGAGATAATTACTAAACTGAGCGCACAGGGCCAATCGCCACACCAGAATCAGCTTCTGTCACAAAAGTCAGTGACAAAGGCCTCCTATTAACGGGGCATAGCCCTGGCGTTGCCCTCAGAGGGAAGAAACATGCAGGGTTTCCCGGTGCCTTGGGATCATTTCCAGGTAAAGACGACTGTCTCTTGTCTTGGGCGGGGAGTCCCACAGGATTGGCTCAGAATTGGCAAGACTGGCTGTGTGAAAAAAGCACAGACCGAAGGGCCGGAGATCCTTGTGCTGCCCTTCACCCTTTCTCTTGTGCTAACAGGCTGTGAGGAGGGGCGGTACGGAGAGCGTTGCCAGCAGTTGTGTGACTGTGAAGGAAACGCACCATGTGATCCAGTCACTGGGCGCTGCCTGTGTCCGCCCGGAAAAACTGGCACCAAGTGTGACCTGGGTGAGTGTGGATTATTTGCAACAGACATAACAGGTGTGCAAGTGATGATCTTAAAACGGACACACTATCATCACTCTCCTGTCTGGGACTGGGACTACTAAAGGGAGGGGCATTTTTGCAGCCTAGCCAGAAGGCATCTGACCTGGTTCTTCTTGCACCAGCCTTCCCCTAATGCGAGAGGAGAATTGTGTTTTATGAATGTGACCTAGAGAGCCAATGGGCACAAGTACTGAAGTTATATGGAATGTTTGATGTGGAGGACTGGATGGCTCCAGGTGCTCCTGGGGGATGTGGGGCCGTTCACCTCTAGTTCACCCAGCAGTGACTCAATGCCATGGCCCATCACAACACACTCTTCTGCCCCGATTGTTAGCTGGAGTTAAGAAGCCAACAACTGAATGGAACCTGAACTGCGCTCTGGGTCCTTGGGGTGGTCTAACAAATCCAGGGGTAAGGTACAGTTTGGGAGGAGCCTGTCCCATCCCTCTCCTGGGGCAAACTGCCCCCTTACCTTGCACCAGGCCTGTGCTTAGTTCTGTCACCTCAGTATCAGGCCATGCGTGGATAGAACTGCAAGCGAACGCGCTGAAATAATTCCAGCTCCTCCCAACAATCTCTCTGCCTTTCTTCCCCCTCCAGACTGCCGCATGGATCAATTTGGCCCAGATTGCACCCTGACCTGTGACTGTGCCTCTGTCAACTCTTTCTGCAATGCTCAGAATGGCCAGTGCACTTGCATTAATGGGTACATAGGACCTACCTGTCAAGAAGGTAACCGCAGGCAGCAATGCTGCTATTTCCATAGTTCCCCGTCACCCCGCACCAGTCACTGATTGCAAAGGTGGGGCAAGATGAAAATGGTTGTGGTTTAGTGCTTTTAATGTGGGGGCACCCCCCTAGCACGGTCATGCCCTCTGGGTTTTGAAATTTTGCATTAATACAACCTAGTGTAGACACGATCCTCAGCTAAAGGAGCCCTATGGTCTGGACCTGACAAGCTCTCACCAAAGGGGTTTCCATTGGGCAGATGGAGGGGTTTCGCTTTCAGACACGTAGGGTGTGGGTACCAACAGCAGTGTGGTGCTAGCTAGGGCCTGCTTTACTCAGGCAACTAGCTCCATTAAAGCTAGCTTGGGTAGCTCTACCCTGCCTACCCCTAGCGAAAACCAATAGCATTTGAGTAGGTATGAATCAGTCCAACGGAGGGCAATGGTGGCATCCCACAGCAGAGGTGGAGAGGGCAGTTTGACCTATGCTCCTGAGCCTTCTATAAGATCTCACATTGTTCCCTCTTCTCTTGTAGCTGTGGCAGCTAGAATATCCTACCTGTTCTCCCCCAGGAGAGTTTTCCAGCCTGTGAAACATTAGGTCATACAGCCACCCTGTTGGAGGAAAACAAGAGTCAGCTTGTAAACAAGCCCCTGGTCCTTCTGCAGAATCTGTCTTAGCTCACACTAACCACACAGGAATTCTTTTGGTAACTGAATACTGGGCCTAAGAGGTTTGAGGCTATTGTACACAGCTCACCTCTGCAAGCAGACTGTGAACCAGTGTGTAAAAAGCCACACACCTGGAAGAAATGCTGTTGGAATTCCATGCTCAATAGAGGATCGCAAACTTTGGGAAGCATTTCATTTTTACTCTATAATAGAGATGCAGTCGTTCAAATGTGGTTTTTCACCAGGGGGCAATTATTGGACTCCTGTGGCTCATCCTCTAATTTTTTTTTTATTGTGGGCCTGGAATTTTAATCAAAATACATATTTATGTAAAGATGTACAAATGTGTTTTCATGCTTGGTAGCCAAAGATCCCTGGCACCACTGTGTGGATGTGCTGCATCACTTGATTTTTGAACTTGTGAGCAGTCTTTCATTGTAGTTTACCATTGGCCACGGTGCTGTAATAAAATAAACATTTGATAAGTTAAAAGCACTCACATTTAAGTTCCAAAATGTACTGTAAGTCCTGGTTCCATAGAGGAGCATTTGATACTCGTGGGTGACAAGGACTCTGGGGATTGTGCAAACTTTGTTAAACTAATGAGACTTGACTTACACGTGAGTGCTTCTTCCAGCATCACATGAAATGCAATCTGGTTTGTAGTAGTATGTATATCAAATAATGGTTGGTTGTAGCATAGTAGATCAGACTCAGTATTTGTAACCTCATCTTTCATCAAATGAGCAGTGCGTCTTTGCAAATAAACTTGGTCAGGACCCAAAGAGCTGAGATACTAACCCGTTTATTCTTGAGATGTTTAAAGGCAAGTTTGTTTAAGGTGTTTTGCACTCTGTTCCACTGCACAAACTTAATATGTTACACTCTCCCTCGCCACAGCTGGGTACAAGAAACTTTGTTGCTTTAAAAGATTAATTTAGCTGCTCATTTGATGAAAAGTTATTTATTTATATATGTTCTACTTTGTACTCCTTTTGAACTGATGATTGCTAGAACACAGTATTATGTCAAAAACAAAGTGGTACCTGGTTTGGATTATAATAAAAGCTAAAGGGAATATGGTTTCATTGCTTAATATCTCCAAAATACACTTATAGCCAGGACCAAGCTGTGTACCCACGCTGAATGCATAGAGAAAAGCAATACTAAACGTTTTGCTCTGTAGCATGCATCCGACGAAGTGGGCATTCACCCACAAAAGCTTTTGCTCCAATACATCTGTTAGTCTTAAAGGTGCCACAGGACTCTGTTGCTTTGCTCTGTAGTGCAATTTATACCACATCGATCCAGCTACAGTTCAATTTGTTCTTGATGGTGTCAGCACACAGTCCCAATGTCACCTTCTTCCTGGGAATCTTGGACAGAAACAGTGTAAGTGCATGCAAATTAACTTCAAAAATGAGACTGTTCAACTACTCAATGCACCAAGAACCTCATGTTGACAAGTTAGAGGGTGAGGGTTCCACCTTTCTCTTCTAACACTACATTCTGTGACCAACTGAGCTAAGAACCGTTTGACTGAATAACCAATTTAGTTTAGGTTCAAAGAGGATGTGCATTACTGGCAAAGGTGTCTAAAATAGGTCAGTAGTAACAGGGCACAAGATAGCACATCACTGCTAAGAGCACATAGGTAGAGAGCTTAAGTATAGCTTTGACTTTTACATTTACCAATTATTAGTGATACTTAAAGCAAAACAAAAAAGGGTGATTGAATAATGCATGTAAACTGTATCCGATTTTATTTTAATTTATTTGCCGGGTTTACAAGTTACCACTAAACAGCATTGAGCACTTCCATGTAACTATGAATCACATCTCCCTAGTTTGAGAGGCAATATAAACATTGTCTTACTATAGACCTAGATCGGTCTCTACACATTAACTTGATCATCTGACAAGCCGTAATCACCAGTGTTATAGGAATCGTGTGAGCAGCTGGGCCAGACCCCTCATAGCCCAAGTGTGCTGTGGGTTCGTGACAGCTCCCAAACGTAGTGAAATGTTTATATGAATGGTGGTTTTGATAATAATAAGGGCAGAATTTTCAACAGTACTGATCATTAGAGATTTGGGGGGGAGGGGGAGAAATAATTTTCCACTCCCAAATCAGGCCCAAAAAGTTAATCTAAAAACAAAATTGTAAACAAAAAAGATTCAGATTAGGTCAACCGAAATGCTTCATTTTGATCATTTCAAAAATCTTTGTTTAGATTTTTCCTTAACTTTATTTTAAAAACTTCCAAAATGTCCAAACAGGAGATTCTAAATTGTTGCAAACTTTTTTTTCCTGAACAGAAAACTTCACTGAAACTGATCCATTCCTGCAAAAAGTTTTGGTTTTGATGAACTAGCATTTTCTAACAAATGGCTTAACTCTGCTCCCATTGATATTTCATGCTTTTGAAACCCCTGCCCCAGATGTCTCTTCACAAGCTGTGCTATGACAGGACTTCTCCAGGAAAAGTTCATGGAGTCTTAGCACTGGCTTTGATTGAACAGCTGTGATTAATTGACAATACTGCGGGAGTTTGTGCATTTCCTTCTGCACACTCAATTTCCTAGCATTCCATAGCCTAGAATTGAGCACAAGGGCCTGATGCAACTTTCATGGAGTGAAAATGCCCACACCGCCATCTACTTCTGATCTGGGTTTTTACCTCACCCTGTGGGTGGTGTTTAAACTACAGAAACTGACATCAGGGACGGAGTCCGGCACCACTAAAATCAATGGGAGCTTTGCCATTGACTTCACTAGGCACCTGTGAGCAAAACATAGCACTGCCCCAGTGCTGCTGCCCCTACTTAGCATAGACACAAGGATGTTCGACATGGCAGGTTCGCAGGGTAAACAGAACCTTAGCCATGATATTAATGCTGTAGTCAGCACAACTGGTGTAAAGTACTGTATTCCCATAACTAGTGAAACTGCCATTCATCTGAAGCAGTGGGTTTTTTACCCACGAAAACTTATGCCCAAATAAATGTTAGGTAACAGCGGATGCCTTGCTGTTTCTGCACAGTTCTAGTTTTTCTTAGGAATCCACCCTGACTGTGAAACTCAAACAGGAATGTGAAGAGAGCCTGGCAGCTTGATATCAGATGTGGCCATTGAATGACTTCACAAAGTAGTGATATTTCAACTTAAAATACACTGCTGCTAGGACAAATGTCCTTGTCCTCACATGAAAAGACTGTCTAGTGTAGCTCTGTTATTGCCAGATCTTAACGACACGGTAGGTGAGGTAATATCTATTTTTTTTGGACCAATGTCTGTTGGTGAGAGAGAAGCTTGCGAGCTTATCCTTTGTGTGCGCGCATCCTTGAGGCCCACCCATTGCAGAGAAAAATACAGTTTCATTTGACTGAGTTAATTGATAAGATCCCATCTGCCAATGATCCACTGTGCCAAAACCAGTCCTGAATGTGGTGTTCAGATGATAATGGGCCTGTCTGAGGGAGTGAGAGGCTGCTACAGGCTTAGAACACAAAGGACTAAGAATAACAATTTAACCTGGGGAAAAAGCTGCTGGTGGAATTATTCTGCCATTTTTGTTTTTTGTGAAAGAGGAGGCTAAGTCTTTGAGAACCCAAAACTGAACGGGTAGTTTGGGACCAGGGTATGAAGTCTGAATATTGGGCAATAAGGGGCTGCTTGTTTAATCATTGGGTGTGGTGCATAAGAGACAATGCAGACACTGAAAACAAGCTAGATGTGTTGAAAGAACAATCAGTGACCTAACAAAACTGATGGAAGATTGCTAGAAAGACCTGCTTTATTGTAACGTTACTGGTAACAATGCAGTTGCATAAAGATCACTGGGTATCTAGTGATTGTCCTGTAGATAAAAAATGTTTCATGGCATACTAGATATTGAATATTAAACTACATACTGTGTAGCAAAAGCATATCAAGGATAGGTCTATCCATGGCTACTTAGTCACCCATGGTCTAGGGGTCCTGAAACCTCTGAGTGCTAGAAGCTGGGACTGCTGGCATCGGCCCCTCTGGGAAGACTGGAAACTGGACAAGATGGACCATTGGTCTGACCCACAGAGGCCATTCTTATGTTACGCTATTTCAAAAGGGGTTTTGAAATATTTGAAAAGCAGGCAGCAATTCCTGGAATGTTTGGGGCTAGTCGCTAACTGACACAGTGTAAATAAAAATTGAGAGCCCTGGCCTAAGCAGCAGATGATTGACATGCACCTGAACGTTGTTTCCAAGCAAAGCTCTGGGAAAGCAGAGTCAGGCCCACACTAACAGAAAATGGTATCACTGCTAAGACAAGGACACTCTTCACTGGCTCCAGTACTTCATACCAGACTGAGCTAATCCACTCCCAGAGGCATTTTACTGTTAAAAACCAAAGTCAATCCTCTGAGTCAAGCCACAACTAATGGACAACTGTATTAGACTGGAAATGAGGAACTTAATATCCCATTTCTTAATCAGATTTGCAGCTTTCCATTCTCTTGGGAGACTAAGCTGGAGCCTTTCACCGCCCTGAGAAAGATAAATCTGTTGTCCTATGTCAAAACTAGCAAGAAGCAAAACATTTGTTTCCTGACTTCCATTCAGCACAGTGTGCAGAGTTAGTATCGCTGTTGTGTGGACCTGGAGGGCAGATAACACTTAGCTATTTTGTTTGGTTCCTGAGACTATCATCATACATCGTGTGCCAGAACAACAGGCCGGGCATGCTGAGTTTTGAATTTCATGTGAAATCCACAAAATACTATTATTTTAACATCTTGTATTCATTACCTGCCAGAAGCCAAAGCACTCCATGAGTGCACAATGCCAATTCGAGCACAGAGTTGCTGTGATTTAGTTTTAACGAGCGATCTGACCCTTTATAACGGGCACACAACTTGCACACACTGAACGCTTCAGCTATAGAGCACCCAGCACTTGACGAAGATGGGTCACTATTACCCTGATTCTAGAGCTACGGACACACAGGTTGTGTGATGGAACTAGAATTTTCTCGGTTCAGCATAGGACTGAGAATCAGTGGCTGTTTATGACATCCATCTCCACTGCTTCTCTTACCCACCTCTCATTGCTTAGCTAAGGCAAAGATGCCTTCCAGCTAGAACCACAGACTAGACACATCTCTCGGGCTCAGCAGCATTGCAAGGGGTGCATTTAGAGTTACAGTGGAGCTGGAATTACGATAAGGTAGGTGCCCAGGAGATTGTAAGACTCCGCTCAGAGTAGTTATCAAAGGTTTGCTGTCAAGCTGGGGCATCCCGCACTAGTGGATTTTCATTAAGGACTTGGAGTGGAGAGGATGCTTATAAAATTGGCAAGCCACACCAAGCTGGAAGAGGTTACTAGCACTTTGGAGGATGGGGTTAGAATTCAAAATGACCTTGACAAACTGGAGAATTGATCTGAAATCAACAAAATGAAATTCAATAAAGACAAGTGCAAAGTACTTCACTTAAAAAAGTGGGGGGAAAAAAATCAAATGCAAACGACATGCTGGGGAATGCTTGGCGAGGTGGTAGTGCTGCTCAAAAGGAGCTGGGGTTAGAGTGGGTCAACATGGTGACAAAAGCTAATCTTCGGGGATGTATTAACGGGAGTGTCACATGGGAGGCAATTGTCCTGTTCTACATGTAGCACTGGTGAGGCAGCACTATGTCCAATTCTGGGCCCCACACATTAGGAAAGATGGGGACGAATTGGAGAAAGTCCAGAGGAAAGCAACAAAAGTGATCTCTGAAAACCTGACCTCTGAGGAAAGGTTAAAAAACGGGGCAGAGTTAGTCTTGAGAAAAGAAAACAGAAGGGGGGGGAGGGGATGACTGATAACAGTCTTCCAATACTGTAAGGGCCTTTTTATAAAGAGGACGGTGATCAACTGTTCGCCATGGCCACTGAAGGTAAGACCAGAAGTAAAAGGCTTAACCTGCAGCAAGGGAGATTGAGGTTAGATATTGGGGAAAACTTCCAAGGGAGGTTGTGGAATCCCCAACAGCCCTGGAGATTTTTAAGAACAGGTTGGATAAACACCTGCCAGGGATGGTTGAGGTTTACTTGGTCTTGCCTCTGTGCAGGGGGCTGGACTCGAGGACCTCTCAAGGTCCCGTCCAGCCCCACGTTTCTATGGTGCTATAGGATTCTAACCATCAAAGCGCAGTCACGGACCCAGTTGGGATGGGACATCAAAAAGAATAAGGCAGAATTCAGACAGCAGCACAGATCCCATGCAGCATGCAATGCATTCAAATAGCAGCCCTCCCCTTTGTGGCTCCACACTGTCCATTCCCCATGCCCAGGGTGCGTGTCTTGGATCACTAACGAAGCTTAATTCAGACACTTGGTTTGTCACTCCTATGGCTGAGATTCCTGATTCAAGGGCTCGGCTGTTGTTAAATATAAAATCACCTTTGGACAGCACCCAGCACAATGGGGTCCTGCTCCATGACCAGGTCCTACGGTAATACAGTGATCTCTGCCTTATTCAAACTCCCATCGCAATCCAGCATGCTCCTTGCACTAAGCGCTTGCGTTTCTGAAGCTTAGGCTGCCACCTAGTGACCATGTTAATTAAGGCTGTCCAATGATTAAAAAAATAATTGCAATTAATCACAAGATTTAAAAATAGTTGCGATTAATCGCAGTTTTAATCCTACTGTTAAATAATAGAATATCAATTTACATTTATTATAAATACTTTTGGATTTTTTTCTACATTTTCAAATATATTGATTTCCATTACAACACAGACTACAGTGCTCACTTTATATTATTGGTTTTGATTACAAAAATTTGCACTGTAAAAACAAAACAAAAAAATAGTATTTTTCAATTCCCCTCATACAGGTACTGTCGTGCAATCTCTCTAGCGTGAAAGTGACATTTACAAATATAGACATTTTTTTAACATAACTACACTCAAAAACAAAACAACGTAAAACTTTAGCACCTACGAGTCAAAGCGCGAAGGGGCATAGGAACGGTTAGCATACCTGGCACGTCAATATCTTGCAACGCCGGCTACACCAGTGCCATGCAAAGGGTTGTTCTCACTTTCAGGTGACGTTGTAAATAAGTAGGCAGCATCATCTCCCGTAAATGTAAACAAACTTGTCTGGCTTAGTGATTGCCTGAACAAGGAGGACTAAGTGGACTTAGTATTTTTCAATTCACCTCCCACATTTCTTTTGTTTGATCTTTTTTATGGTGCAAATATTTTTAAAAATCAATTATTTGTTTTGCATTAACCACATGCATTAACTGTGATTAATTGACAGCCCTAATATTAATTGGAGGAGAGTTTAGCATGAAGGACAGTTCTATAGCGCTATCTATCTCAGGGTCTCAAAGCAGTTCACAACTCCCTATGAGGTAAGGATCATCCCCACTTTGCAAACGGACAACCAGTGGCTCAGAAAATTGAGGAGACTTACCCCAGGTCATGCAGGAATCTGCAGCAGAGCCGCAAATCAAATCCAGATCTCCTAGATCCCACTCGAACCACAAACACAGTCTCCCCAACACTCTCATTGTCTGTCTCTAATTTGTCCCTGCAAGAAAAACAGAGAACAGGTCAGGTGTATTCCTGAGTTGGTCTGTTCCACAGACTTAGGACTGACCCACATCACCCGCCCTTAGCACTGCAAACAAATCGGACTCAATACTGCAGTGGTGGGAAGGAGCCATTTTGGCCCCGCCTGAGCAGAACGCTCCTAAAGCAGTGAGGCTTTTTCACTTTGGGATCTGACTTCACCTTAAAAGAAACCAAAACAAAAACCACTAGCAGCGTTCGTTAGGGAACGGGTTTAAAACTCACCCTCCAGCCAGGCATCGCGACAGAGCCTGCCTGTAGCAGAGAACAGTTATCCACCAAGTCACTGACGCCCATGGACAGGTGCTGACGGGGCCACGAGACACGCTGCAGGGTAAAGCAAGGTGAGTGACAAAGAATGAAACCTGGCAGGCTCAGCCACACCAACTCCTCCGAGGATGCCGGTGTACTCCTGAGAGCAGCAGGAGGGAGGACCCGCAGAACAGGGAGTGAAGAGGCAGCGGCAGTGCTGGTGCCCGGCTAACACGCCTCACCTTGGACGTGGAGGAGCCAAGCGGTGCCAGGCCAAACTTACTTCCGTCCCCGGGCTGACATGGAGGGGCAGCACCAGTGCTGAGCATGGTGTTTGGGATGTGGACACCTGGCAGCCCGCTCCCCATAGAGCCACCATAAATGCCAGTCACTCTCTGCCTGCACTTGAACAAAGAGCTGACGTGACCCTGACCCCCAAGACACAGCAGGTTTAGCCCCACAAATGACAAGCAAGTCTTACCTTACAGCTTTGCCATGGGAAGTCGGCTGCTCCTGCCAGCATCAAGCCAGGCCTCCTCCACAGCAATGCAATGACTGCCCCACCTGGAAAGCAAAAGCCTCCTTCGCTGCACGGAAACCCCCCAAAAGGGGACAAGTAACCACTTTGCACAGGTTTTCTAACTCCCATTTCTATTGCTCTCGGGGAGAAGAACTACTCACGCCTGGAGTTTTCCCCCCTTTGACATTTCTGAAGGATGCATGCAGGCTGCCAGTCTAGTTTGCCTGAATGGCTACATATTTCCTTTGACTGTGTGATGTTCTACACAATCCCTCCAGATAACTTATCTTATTGTATTAGCCAGACTTCCCGCTGAGTAGCTCCAGTGACATAGAACCAGCAAACCCCGCCACACCACCACCACCGCTCATAACAAATCAGGAAGTTTATTGGCTTAAATATTTGCTGCATACAATATACAGCAGTGTTCACGTCATCTGGGTAAGAAACCATTACAGGCTCAAGGTGGTGGAATTCCAGATTGGAGCCTCCAGCTGCATCGCACATTTCATGGACAAAGCAGACAACAGACACAATCTCCCCCTCCATCCCCCCCACACACACACGGCAGCAGTCTTAGAGCTTGGCATTCAGGTCATTTATGTCCAGCCAGCAAATCCAAGCAGCAGGCCGTACTTATAATGGCGTGGAATATTAGAACAGGCTCACAGCCATGCTGGGCGTGAAACACTGTCCTGTCTGCAGGGCATGTCTGTTCCCCCCAGCATGGAGGCCAGAGTAATTTCAAACACATTTTCCTACTAAAGCAAGCAAGAAAAAAAAAAAAAACATTTGGGGAGACCAGAGAACTGGAAGGAAGAGAGGGGGAGCCAAAGCTTTAATTCTTTCCGTAAAGTAAAACTGATGCACGGGGGATGATTGGAGGAGGGGGGAGGGGAGAGAGAGAGATTCCTTCATGTAAAAATCTTCACTCAACAAAAGTGCTGGAAATGGCAGAGCAGGGTGAGCTGCAGGAGAACTGTAGGGTATGACCCATGCCCAATGGGATGCTCACTGCTCTCTGCAGAGTTAGGGACGATCTGTTACACGAACTGGCTACAAAGGCTTTCGTTCCTAAGAATTCCAACTCCCAAAGCCGTTCCTGGGGCGGGAGGTCATGGACAAGTTTCTTCCTGGTCAACCCATGCCCCTCATCCAGACCTATAAAGAAAGGTCATTGGCTCAGACACTCCTGCATCCCAGCCCTTTCCTCCCCTTCACGGTTTGTAAAAAGAAGCCATATTAGAAAACAAAGCAAGATATGTTTCAGAATAGCAGCCGTGTTAGTCTGTATCCGCAAAAAGATATGCATCCGAAGAAGTGGACTGTAGTCCACGAAAGCTTATGCTCTAATAAATTTGTTAGTCTCTAAGGTGCCACAAGTACTCCTGTTCTTTTTGCGGATACAGATTAACACGGCTGCTACTCGGATACTTGCAAGTTGTTTCCCATTGGCGAGTTGTGAGGGGACGGACAGAGAGGAGAGGAACCTTGGAGAGGACATAGTGCCGAGCGTATAAATGATGCATCCTAATCATTGGTGGCAATAGTGATTCCAGGTGCTTTAGGTGACAGACTCCAAGCCTGAAGGACTCCAGTTCTGGGGCTGTGGAGGTGAAAACCTTTTAACCCTGCAATGTCCCCCCAGGTGCCAGCGCCCCTCACAATGGTCAAGGTTTCCTTAATGTATCGGCTTCAGTTCCCAACGCCCTCGTGGACTCTGTTCTGCCAATAGCCTCGCTGTGCTTCCGGGAGAAATACCGTATGGCCAGCGGTTCTGAGCACAGCGAATCTCGGCTGTTTTCTCACACGTTAAAGCCGTCTGCCGGGCGCACTCGGGGGGGGAGGCACAGAGCAGCATTCAAAGGGGAATTCAGGCATCCTTCGCACCTCTCTAAGCCTGCCCTGGGTTTTCCTGGAATCCAGGCTCCCAGACAGAACACAGTAACCAGCGCCGTAAATACTGCGCACTTGGCCTTATTAAAGCCAGGTGCTAAAATACAAAGATTACATGGCACAATCCTCCAGCGACCCCAAACTATTCACATCCTCCAGGCAGTCTGGATCAGCCACAGTGCTGGCTGAGACGACATTTCCATGAAACACTTTGGGGGGGGGGGGTGGAAATAGAGGGAGAAATAAATCTGAGTGAGCCCGACTCAGTAATGAACCCATTCCCAGCCACAGACAGAGGCCGCAGGTGGGTTTGAAAAGCTGCCTCTGTTCCCAGCTCTCGAGAGCTCTTTGGTGGGCTTGGCTCACAGCATGCTCAGTATGAGAAACGCTGGTGGCCACACAGCCAAGTTGGTACCTCTGAAGGGAAGCGGAGCAGCTACAGGTTAGGACAGATTTGCTGGGGCAGCAGCACTTGCCAGAGGGAATTCCCATTACAGCTGTTTGCCCTGTCCCCAGGCCGCTGGCTAGTTCCAGTTTTTCCCCTCACTCGTTAACTCTTTCCTTCCCCGTCACCCTCTCCTTAGCATTTACTCAGGGAGTTGATGGGGTTGCGATGAAAGGGAGGGAACCAGAAAGATTGCAAGGGATAAAATTAATCCACCCCAAAGGCCCCTACATCTTCGAGCCTGACCTGCAGTCACAGGATCACAAAGCTGGCTTCCAGGCACTCTTCGTTCTAACCCGGGAGAGGGCTCCTTGCTGCAGCCTGACTGAAATGGCCTTGAAGCCTCCTGGACTCTCGGAAAATGCATCCTCCTCCCGGAACATCCAGCCCAAGACTGATGCTGGCTGAAAATCCACATGACAACAGGTCGCTTCCGTGGGGAAGAATCTGGCATGCAGGGTTCGTACCTGGCATTGGTACAGCCTCAGCCTCCTCCGAGACCCCGGGAACGTGAAGCCTGGAGACTCAATGCTGTCTTGGTGACCACGCCGCACTGTCTGAGACTCAGCCGGCCTTTTCAAACTTAGAAACACCCTGCAGGACAAATCCCAAACCTCTTGTGCAGGGTGCACACAGAGCGCTGGGTAGTTTCTCCTACGCTTATAGTTAGTGTTAAGAACACTGGAGAGCACTCGCTGCCCACCCCACTTCGTCCCCAAGCCCCCAGCTGTGATGGAGTCACCCTCTGCATGGGCGCAGAATCACATAAGCAGCCGTCCCTGGTTCGTATGAAGCTCAGACTTCCAGTGGCTCAGGTCACTTCATCAACAGAGCCCTCCCCCACACGCCAGCCGACGCAGAGCCAAAGGCTGCTGAAAACGAGGACAGACTACTAAAATCAGTAACAAGAAAAAATATCCATTTTATAGATACACATTTATCAAAACCACACCTGGACGTGCTCCCCGCAATACGGCGGCTGCAAAGAAGCCCTGTAACTGAACTGCTGCGTGTTCAGCTAGGATCCCCGACAAGTGCTCGCCCCAGGACTAATAGCAATAGGTGATGGCAGAGAGAGAATAAAGGTGAATTGGAGACAGCAGCACACAAACTGAAATCTCTAACTAAAGCCCCAGCTCCACATGTGAATATTTCAGGGAAGTCTCTGGGTTGGATCTCAAAGCAAGAAGCCGTGGCTTTAAATTCCTTGCAGCAAATTCTAGTTGATATTGGAAAACCATCCAGCTGTGTATGAGGGACCAGGGCAGATCAGACGATGTGAAGTAGCTCCTAGGATTGCTGAAGTCTTTGGCGAGAAGATGACACATCCTGAGTGCATGCAAAGAGGTTACACAGTGCCTCTCTCTGCACAAAGCACTCAGGTCTGAGTAAAGTTCGTTCCTCTAGAAAGCATTTTCTCAAAAGGAAGGGAAATGGAGTTTGCTCCGAAGATCAGCTGCGTGGGAGACACACTGAGGGCATTGGCGGGTCCGGACCACAGACTTTCCTCTCCTCAATGGTCTATGGGTCCAGCCAGCTTGCAGGGCTGCACCTCGTGGCCTTAACTGGCTCACTCCAGAGAAAGAACGTCCCCCGGGGCCTGGGACTCACACGTCCGTCTCTATCCGCAGCCGCTCCATGCGGCGGACGTTGCTCTCCACAGCATTGCGGTTGGTGATGGGCTGAGCGCACGACTGGGGAAACCAGCCTCTCTCGCCGTCTCGCAGCCTCTCGCCCAAGTACCAGCCTAAGAGAGGGAGTGAAGCTTTCGGTCAGACGGGCAAAGAGAACACCTAGACAGTGAACACACACAGTCTGCTCCAACCCCACTGCTCCAGGACACCAGCCAGTCATGAACTGCCCAGGGCCTGGACGCGCGCTTCCAGGCTCCCAGCTCCCATAGCAGGGACCCTGGGGTTCCCCACACGTGGAGATGCCCTGGAGTTCTGGAGCCTGGACTCCCCGGCAGTCTGCCCAGCTGTCCAACAGAGCCCTGCCTGGGCGTCCACCACAGAGCATCCAACCCAAAATGAAACAGTTTCATCAGAAAGTTTCTGACCAGCTCTAGTCATGACTGCAAATGACAGTGTGCTATGGATTCACGTGGACGTCTGGCTGCTGCTCCAGACAGCTCCTATATAGTCCTGGCACATTCATTGGGTAACTCGGCAGCATCTGCCATCCCTGGCCCTCAAAGCACTTCCCACAACACCTCCACGGGGGAGCCATTCTCCCCGTGCGACCGACGTGGTGAAGGGAAGGTCAAATGGTGTTACGGTAGCATCAGGACCTGAGCCCAGGGAAACCTGCTCCAAAAAGTAGGAGGCACCTTTTCGGAGCACAGGTTAGGCTCCCATCTCCCCCTAGATCACACTCCCTTCCCAGCACTCAGGAGTCCTGGCTCCAAGTCCCCTGCTCTAACTTCCAGACCACTCTTCCCCCTTCTGCTCGTTACCTCAGTCTCGCCAAATCACTTACCATCCTCCTCACCAAGGACCAAGACGACATCCGCCTGCTGCAGGGAAATCTCATCCGTCTGTTTAGCCAAGTAGGCCCTGATTATCTCCACCTGTCTCAGCTCTAGTTGGGGAGAGAGAGAGAGAGAAAGGGGAGACTGAATGAAATGCAAAGCGCAGCGTGACTGGACAAAATGCCAGATGGACCCGACAGCCAAACACTCAGAGCGACAGTCACAGGCAGAAGGGAGAGGGCAGATCACAGACCGGACAGGCCCTACTGCATCACTGCAGGCTCCTAAGTGATGGGAGGCCCAAGACAGACGGCCTTTGCTCACGCAAGGAGAGCTGTAAAACGGTGCAGAGATGCAGGTGCCACCCGAGCGACTGGGATTATGGCCCATGGCAGATGTGCAAGTCCAGAGCAGATTTAGGTTCCAGGGATGGCCCCACAACCACTCAAGCTAAGCACTCAGGCGCCAACTTCAAGATGATGCTCACCCCACCCACATCTCTGCTCTTGTTCCTCCCACACACCCCTCCCTGTGGGCTCCCCAACCCGGTCTCCACTTCACAACCTCCCTTGCACTGTTCCCCAGCCCTTGGGGCAGCCTAACGCTCTGCTCCAATCCCTGAGTACACCCATGCCTGCTAGAAGTGCCTCCTACTCCGCTCTGCACCTGCACTCTCCGTCCAGAGCTGTGCCGTCTGGGCTCGGCTGCAAGCTCTCGGGGCAAGGTCCACGTCTGACTGCGAGCCAGGGGGTGATTCCCCTGCCCACCTATAGGCGCTAGCTCTCAGCGAGCTAGGGGAGGAGAAGTCAGCACTGCAGCCCCGGTGGCAGGAGAGGCACAGCTGAGCTGCACCGAGTACAAACCCAGAGGTTTCAGGAGAGTAAATACTCAGCATGGCTTAGCTAGCTCTGCCTTGACCGGTGGGACTCACACGAGCACGGGGAGAGCGGTGTGCATGCTGGTACGCAAGCAGGGGAAATCGCACCACCAGCTCCAAGCATGGATGTCGCCTAGAAGGTGCCACTGCACTATAGCTAAACAATTACAGAGAAAGGCCTAGTAATATCTGTGACGCTTACAGCGGATGTAGGGAGAACACTGGGGAGGAGCCCTGTGGAACTTGATGGTTTTGACCCCAAACCAGGCAAAAACGTGGCAAGTTTGGGTTTTAGGGTCATTTGATCACAAATCTCAAAGCAAAGCAACAGAGTGGGCAGGAGGTGGCACAAACCAAATCAGCTGAACAAAAATGTATCCATTTCCAGTGGCTCTAGTCCTACCCTTTGCTCTTACTGGCAAAGCTTTGGACACGACTTCTGTTCAATTTGAGCTGGTGGAGAGTTTGTTACCCAGGCTGTTCAGAGCTATGGGTCTTTGGGAAGGTGATTCGCAATGCTGCCAACTCTCACAATTTTATCACAAGTGTTGCAATATCTGGGGGGTGGCAGATGGGAAGGGGGATCTGAAAGCCCCAGCTCCTGGAGTCATGTGCTTAGCAGAGACTCTCAGTTTTCATTTAAAAAGTTATTAGCCCTTGGGGTTGTGGAGAAAAGCCTAAAAACAGGATCCGAGTTAACACTAAAAATTCAGAAACCAAGAAGTGGCGAACCCCCCACCCCGCCCCCAGCATTTATTTATTTTTTTAAAATCCCATGATCTTTACGACAGTCTCATGATTTGCTTGGGGCCCTGACATAACTTTTCAACACTTGGGGCTGGCAATGCTAGATTCATAACAATCAAATACATTAAATTGCCACCACCTGGATGACGAGCTCCACAGACCGTGCACAGAGCCGGTGGGGCTAAACGGAAGTTGGAGAAAGAAGCTTTATTTCTATTTGATCAGCTTTGAGCTGTTCATTTGGCAGATATCCCCCCTTCTTCCACTTCTGCAGAGCTTGGAATTAACGTGACATTTTTGTTCACTTCCTGGTGTCTTCCCAGACATGAACTGATTTTGGAGTCACGGGACCATGTGAGTTAGCTGCGGAGGCAGAGCCAGCAGAGGGAGCAAAAGTCTCTTTTTCTCTTACTCTATTGGGAAGAGCATTCCTCCTCCAACTAGAACCATTTCCTCTCCCTTATTTAGCATCCAGCCCCACCTTTATAAGGAGCTCACAAGCCAATGACAGAATCGTAAAGGGACAGATTTAGAGTTAACTGCGGCTACTGAGTAAAAGGTCTGATATCTTCATGGGAGGCAAATGCTAGTAGCAGAACATGCGAAAAGATTAGAATCGGTCTCCCAACAGGAGAATTAATTAGATCCTTTCATATTTAATACATGCACGTCCACAGCACAAGGGAATCCCTGGAGTCAAAATTGCCAACCCGACACTTTGACCTTTGGAAGGAGATCTTTACAGTCCTTAACTGCGTAGAATCGTACAATAATTAACAGACATCAGTGTGCAAGCTACAGACATGTTAAAAATAAACCTTAATGACTATCAATAAAGCTTTACCTCCTTTTCTAGCCATGTCATCTGTTTTGTTTTCTCTATGCATCAGAGCAGTGATCCAGCGAGCCCGGTCACTCCTGTCAAGAGTTAAAGACCTCATTATGTGCAGGTAACAAGCGTGGAAATACCTTACATTATAACCAAAGGGTTCTGCCAGGCTGTAAATAAGATAAAAATACTGGTCTCCTGCACATGGTAAATTCCAGCAACCCTCTGCCAAAAGAACCAAACATCTGAAAGACGCAACTTTAAACAAAATAATTTAATCTCTATGAAATGGGTCTGGACTTTCTTCTCTGCAGGCTGAAAACCAGAGGGAACGGAGAGATGCAGCTTTGAAGCAGAAGCAGTATAAAAGTTTGCTGAGTATCTAGATAAGGTGACCAGACAGCAAGTGTGAAAAATCGGGACGGGGGTGAGGGGTAATAGGCTTCTATATAAGAAAAAGCCTCAAATATCAGGACTGTCCCCCTATAAAATCAGGACATCTGGACAGCCTATATCTATAGGACTTTGTCACACATTACTGAAAAAAAATCAGGCGAGACAATAAAATGGTGGAGATGGCTGAAATATATACCCAGGATCAGAGGCAAAAGTTTGGGGATCCCCAAAAGAACTGTCACTTCTTGTGAAACAGGATCAAGTAGAACGGATGAAGGCTGATCTGGTCAAGCTAATGGGGCTTCCCAGAGAAAGCCATTTTGACCTCAGAACAGCAGGAAGTGAAAGAGAAAGACAAGCCTCCATAAGAGAGAACAGGATTTAACAGCAGCAAATGGAAAGTACTTATGGCCAGAGGGTAAAGGGAAAGGTAGGTAGATAAGGATAAAAGAGAAAGCAAAAAGGAGGAGGCAGCTGATGGTCTATAGATTCCAAAGGGCTGGGTGGGGTGGGGAGGGCAAGCAATGCTGAAGACCTTGGGAAAGGAGTGAGTGACTGCGTTCTCTGCAGAGCTCAGCAATTTGCAGAAGACAAATAGGGAAGAGTTAAGGCAAAACTGATTTCTGTGCTATGGGGGAGGAGTGGTTTTGGTGGCCTTTCTAATGTATTTATTCATGTGCTATAAAATCAGGCACCAGTGTAACACATACTAAAACACCCACCCATAATGTCAGAAAAAAAATTCACAGCCCCTCTGTATTTTTAGGAAGAAGCCCACAGAGCAACACTCACGGAGAGTCCGCCAACAGCACAACCGTCTCCTCCTTCCCCTCGCTGTTCCTCTTCATGATCACTCGAAACGAGTGGCTGCTACACGGGCTCCGGGTTCCGCCACTTGACCCTGGCTTCCCGGGGGGAGACGAGGGAGCCTCGGGGCTTTCAATTTTCTCCACCATTATCTGATCCAGCTTGGCATAGTCTGTAACCATGTAGCTCTCCTCACTAGAGGCAACAAAGCGCAGCGGGGTTAGAACCTCCCAGTGCTGGGCATGCTGCTCGCTTCCAGAGCCACGCTCACCAGGGACGGGAACGCGGTCTTGAAAGCAGCTTCCCCGAAGGTTTACCAGGGCCCAGCAAACGCCAGGATACACACAAAGCTTACTTGTTCCATCAGACCTTTTCTTAGCTCATCAACTCACCTGCCATCAAGGCCAAGTGGTTTGTGCAGCCGTTGGGCTCCCCTACAGACATCTGCTGGCACAGCAGGGGCTGATGAAGTGCGATACATGACCAACGGAGCTGTGCTGGCAGAAGCCTCAAGGGCAGAGGCCATTATGCCAGCAAAGCTGCACGGATACCAGTCCCCTATCCAACCTTGGCTACTGGCTGGGGTTGGACCTCAAAACATAAGAACGGCCACACTTGCTCAGACCAAAGTTC
Source organism: Malaclemys terrapin pileata (assembly GCF_027887155.1). Taxonomy (NCBI): domain Eukaryota; kingdom Metazoa; phylum Chordata; order Testudines; family Emydidae; genus Malaclemys; species Malaclemys terrapin. The sequence continues at coordinate 19,327,876 of NC_071523.1, read as the reverse complement.
CATCGAGCCCAGTATCCTGTCTACCGACAGTGACCAGAGCCAGGTGCTTCAGAGAGAATGGACAGAACAGGGAAATCCGTGAATGATCCAACCCGTGTTGTCCGTTTCCAGTGTCTGGCAGGTGTTGCATTCCTGACCATCTTAGCTAATAGCCATTGATGGAACTGTCCTCCATGAACCTCTCTCATTCTTTTTTGAACCCTGTTATACTTTTGGCCTTCACAACATCCCCTGGCAATGCCTTCCACAGGTTGACTGCGCTTTGTGTGAAGAAATACTTCCTTTTGTTTGTTTTAAACCTGCTGCCTGTTCATTTCATTGGGTGATCCCTGGTTCTTGTGTTATGTGAAGGGGTAAATAACAACACTTCCTTATCCACCTTATCCACACCATTCATGATATCACAGACCTCTATCTTATCCCCCTTAGTCATCTCTTTTCCAAGCTGAACAGTTCCCCCCCCCTTTTTTTTAAACCTCTCCTCACATGGAAGCTGTTCCATACCCCTAATCATTTTTGTTGCCCTTTTCTGTACCTTTTCCAGTTCTAATACATCTGTTTTGAGACAGGGTGACGAGAACTGCATGCAGTATTCAAGGTGTGGGAGTACAATGGATTTATACAGTGGCAATATGATATATTTGCAAAAAGAAGAACAGGAGTACTTGTGGCACCTTAGAGACTAACAAATTTATTAGAGCATAAGCTTTCGTGGACTACAGCCCACTTCTTCGGATGCATATAGAATGGAACATATAATGAGGAGATATATATACACACATACAGAGAGCATAAACAGGTGGAGTTGTCTTACTAACTCTGAGAGGCCAATTAATTAAGAGAAAAAAAAAAAAAAAAAAAAAAAAAAACTTTTGAAGTGATAATCAAGCTAGCAGAGTACAGACAGTGTGATAAGAAGTGTGAGAGTACTTACAAGGGGAGATAGTCAACGTTTGTAATGGCTCAGCCATTCCCAGTCCTTATTCAAACCGGAGTTAATTGTGTCTAGTTTGCATATCAATTCTAGCTCTGCAGTCTCTCTTTGGAGTCTGTTTTTGAAGTTTTTCTGTTGTAATATAGCCACCCGCAGGTCTGTCACTGAATGACCAGACAGGTTAAAGTGTTCTCCCACTGGTTTTTGAGTATTTTGATTCCTGATGTCAGATTTGTGTCCATTAATTCTTTTGCGTAGAGACTGTCCGGTTTGGCCAATGTACATGGCAGAGGGGCATTGCTGGCACATGATGGCATAGATCACATTGGTAGATGTGCAGGTGAACGAGCCCCTGATGGTATGGCTGATGTGATTAGGTCCTATGATGATGTCACTTGAATACTCTGCTAGCTTGATTATCACTTCAAAAGTTTTTTTTTTTTTTTTTTTTTTTTTTTTTTTTCTCTTAATTAATTGGCCTCTCAGAGTTAGTAAGACAACTCCACCTGTTTATGCTCTCTGTATGTGTGTATATATATCTCCTCATTATATGTTCCATTCTATATGCATCCGAAGAAGTGGGCTGTAGTCCACGAAAGCTTATGCTCTAATAAATTTGTTAGTCTCTAAGGTGCCACAAGTACTCCTGTTCTTCTTTTTGCGGATACAGACTAACACGGCTGTTACTCTGAAACATGATATATTTGATCTCTCTCTCCCTTTCCTAAAGTTTCCTAACATTGTTTTGGCTTTTTTTGACTGGCGCTGCATACTGAGCGGATGTTTCCAGAGAACTAGCCCTACGTGTTGAGAGGCAGCATAATCCAGGGCACAGGGCACTAACCTGCTGGATGACCTGGGCAAACTTATTTCTCGCTCTGCCTTGTTTAGGCTGTAATCTCTTTGGTGCAGCGGCTGTCTGTTACTAGGTCTGTACAGCTCCAGTCTGGAACAGGCCCTTGACACGCTACAGTAACACAGACTATCACAATCCACCATGTCCTAGAGCCAATAGCAGAGTGCTTGAGACAGGGGCTGGTTTGATTTTAGCTATTGGCAACCCAGAGTTCAGTAGCCAACTGAACATTTAATCATGATCTCTTTCTGGGATGGTGAATTTCTCGAGCCACCAGGGAACTGCTGTAGCATTCGAGTGCATATGGTCCATAATGAGCTGAAAGAGCCATGGAGATGGGCAGAATTGCAGAGAGATCCCCACCCAGAGAGAGTTCGCATTTCATCTCCTCAGCATGTGCACGTTAGTAATTACTTGGGAGCAGCAGTTCACTTTAACTCCTCTAGCGACAGACTGTGGTGTGTTATTTCCATATAAACCCAATCCTCACCTTTCCACAGCAGACAGCAGCAACAGGATTCCAAATGGAAACAGACAATTCCCAAAAGGGACCCCAAAACACTTTAAAGGCCAGCAAACAGGAGAGACAGAAACATCCAGGGATAGCTCAGTGGGTTGAGCATTGTCCTGCTAAACCCAGGGTTGTGAGTTCAATCCTTGAGGGGGCCATTTAGGGATCTGGGGCAAAAATCTGTCTGGGGATTAGTCCTGCTTTGAGCAGGGGGTTGGACTAGATGACCTCCTGAGGTCCCTTCCAACCCTGATATTCTATGATGCAGAGAATTTAATCAGATCTCTGTGCCAATTGGGGGAGTGAGAGGAAACCAAGGAGTCAAATCATAGAAAACTGTTTAAGAAGCAACGTTGCAGGGCTGGTATTCCTCTTTATGTGGTGCCAGCCTGGCACAAATGGCACCTGAACCAACCAGAGGAAAGGTGCTTACGTTTGGTGAATTGAGCTTTGTGAAGTGACATAGATAGCTAGATAAACATACAGCCTTGCAGAGGGCTCTCTTGGAAGTGCCATTTTTTGGTCAGGCAAACCAAATATTCAATTCCTCCCCCCCCATCTTATTTTAGACTGTAACGTCTTTGGGGAAAGGACTATCTTGTTCTTGTGCCTGTAAAGTGCCTAGCAGAATGGGGTCCTGATCCATGACCAGGGCTTCTAGGTACTGCGGTATTATAAATATCACATGAGACCAAGTCAATGGTGTGCCCAGGCGGGTAAGTTTTCATACTAGCTTTGCCGGGCTGTGATTTGGTGGTTTCTACTTTAAATTCCGAAGGCTGGCTATTGTCTTCCTCCTCCTTTCTCACTCTTGACATTGTATGCACTGCTCAAATCTTGGGGGAGAAGGGTTTTTTTTAAGTAAGATCAACACAGCCCCTCCTCAACCTGGCCCCTGAGAAAAAGCAGTGGATGCCAGCTCCATCAGGCTGGTTTCACTGCCCATTGTTAGTGCTCCCGAATAGCTGGAGGCAATAGGTTCCAGCAAAAGGTCCATCACAATGGGGTTAATTTGTGTACCTAAATTGCTCCTCTTTGATGACTTGTAAGCAAAGGATTTGGTCAAAGATCAAAAGTTTTAAACATTCTGTTAACAGGAGAGCTTCATAGCTGCAGGCTAAGGAGTGTCTTGGACAAAGGCTATGGTGCCGCCTCCTCCTCCTCTTTGGTTAACTCACTAAAAAAGGACAGAGATGACTTCTTTTCTGTACTGTGTGCATTTCTTGCCCTTTTTTGCCTCTAACACTGATCAGAGGGGCTCAAATGACAGCATTGGAGGGTAGAGCCACTTCTTACCCAGCTGGACAGGAACAAGTTTCTACCCACCTCACCCCCAACCAGTAACCTACTGAGAGAATCACTTTTTTTTGGTTCAGGGGCTGAACTGAAAAATCCAGAAAAAAAATATTCAGTTGCATTAGACCCGAAATGATTTTTTTTTGTTTATTTGCTTTGTCTCAGGTCAAACTAAACATTTTGTTTAATCTGAAATGATTTTTCCCCCTCCCCAGTTTTTTGTTTTGGGTCATCTTCAGATGCTTTTCCACTTGTGTTTTTTAAATTAGCTGAATTTCAAAACACAATGCTGTTTTGAAGTGAAACATTAAAGTATTTCGAGCTGGCTGAAATGAAACATTTAGACTTGCCTAAAAAAATCTGCCCAGCTCTATTCGCAATGGGCCCCGACCCTGGAGGAAACATCTCAGCATGAGGGGGAAGTGACCTGTTCAGTCCCTGGCTTAACAACAACAGCACATAGGAAGTGCCAACTGGGAGGGGTTTGTTTTGTTTCAGTTTTTTGAAATAAGGACACCCGTTGTGTAGGAGCTGGAGCAAGGGCACCAACTTGCTTAACTACACAGGCATCAAATCACAGTCAGACGGCCAACTGCACTCACTATGGAATGGATTCAAACTGCTGACAGGTGTGAATGCTCCACATCTCGCTGCCATTCTTCTGAACCACCTAGTCCACTAGGGTTCTAGCTTTGTAAATACACAGAGCCATTCATTAGACAGTAACTTACCTCTAGGTAATGCACCCTCAGTGCTACTGACTGCTGCAGGTGAGGCAATTGCAAAGGTCAATGTCAAACCATCTGAAAAAGTCTCTTCCTATGAATTCAACAAGAAACAGACCATAAATATCCTCCCTTACCTTTTCTTCTTGGTTACGATCAGGACGTCATTAAACAGAAAAAGGTAGCAGTTAGTCCGGCCAAAGCCTTTGCGGAAGATACTAGCGTCTTCTGAATGGGACAGGGAGAGCTCCCCTCTTTTCAGCAGCCAGCGGGAAGCTGAAATCAGTGGGAAAGGCTGCAACAGAACAAGAAATTTAGTTGATTTTGGGAACTAATAGCAACAGTAAAAGAAAAGTGACGTGATCACCAAAGGTCCTCTATCGCATTGTCAATGGAGAACTACACAGCCATTCTAAGGCCAGATGTTGAGCGCCACGATTTAGGGGAGGTGCAGAGAGCTGGGCTCTTTGGAAAAACTGGACTTAACTTGGGCACTGAGCAATTCTGAAAATCTGGCCCCTAGTTAGCTAGTATTGAAGGAGTTTCCTGGTAGAACAAGAGACCATGTAGAGTGACAACAGTAACTCTTCCTTTCTCTTCTCCTCCCACCAGGAAGATTGGCCTCAAAAGAAATGCTTTTAAATGCACAGCAGTTCTTAAAGGAATTAGTCCCACTCTTCTGTTCTGATCTCCTGACTGGCAGTGTGTACGGAGTGCCACCAGGTTGACAGTGCTCTTGGCAAAAAGCACAGAAATCCAATATTGGGCGTTAACACTTTGCATCTTCCATTTTAAACGGTGGTACAAAAGACAGCTGGATAAACAGCTTTTGAGGGAGACGGTTCACTCTAATCAACCAAAGTTCTTGTTTTAAACGACAGCAACAATTTAACTCTTAAGAGACAGACCAATTTTCAATAGGAGTTAGGTGCCCAACTCACTCAGGTATTTTAGTAAATCTCGCTAGGTGCCTAAATAACTTTGCCAATCTGGCAAGTATTGAAACAGCTGCCATCACTGCAAAGCATAAGAAGAGAAGTCCAGGGCACATTTCCAAGTCAGAGGACTCCTCACCTTGATCTTTCCAAACTCCAGCTGTTTCTGAAGCGTGTACATCTGCTCGGTCCTCTCCATCGTGTGGGCTCCCTCATTGCATTTCTTAACCAGCTAGAAGCAGAAAGACAGAGAACATGAGCTGAGCATCAGGATAATTCTTTCTACACAGTGGATGCAACTGTTCCTGGGAAGCCTCGGACTTTGTGGACATCCTGGAGTTCTTCAGTGCCACTAAACTGAAGCATGAAGTGAGGAGGGAGGGTTGGAGATAGGCACCAGAGATTTAAAAGTTTGGAAGAGGAATTCATTTGCCCCTTTTTAAGGCACCTTCTTTTCCACTGGAGCCATGACAGGCTTGCAGTGCTGGGCCATTTTTGCCTACTCTCGCCAAGATTTTCCAGCCTTTTCTTCCTCTTTGTCTGGAAAGCAAAATAAAGACAATTCCCTCCCCCTGCCCTCAACATGCAGGTACTGGCAACACTGCCTAGGACTCAACTAATTTAAGGGTGACAACAGGCATTGGCCACCCTTCCTGCCCCTCTCTTCACGGTGCAAACATGCCTGATCAACAGGGATCCTAGAAATCCATTTGCCATGGAAAAACGTGGATTTTACGATTTTAAAAAGAATTTTTAGTTTTTGCATTTTGTGAAAAAATAAAAACATATTAACTAAAGTGTACTGAGAGAATCAGTGTCACTTATTCAATGCACGTAACCTCCCCCTCTTGTGATTGATTTCCGAATGCGCTTTAAATTTACATAGCTACACATACTCCAATAAACTGCTTCCGACCTATAGAGGTTCCTCAATGGTGAATAGGGGTTCGTGTTTTAATGCACCTCCAATTTCATTTCAGCCTCCAGACGTGAGTATTTAAAGTTATGAAAAGATGCCCAAAACTTTAAAAATCACCCCTGACGACTGTGTCACTGAGTTTGGTAAGGACAAATTTCACGTTGATGGTAATGTGCCGTTCTGTACTGCATGCAGCCAGGCCGTAGATTACATTCAAAGGCAGACAATTGGAGAACACATGGAAAGTGCTAAACGTAAACTGAATGAAAAACAAAAACCAGAGGCTGAAACAGCAGGGCCATCGACAACTGTAAAGAAACGCTGCACTGCGACTGGATCATTCTATTCGTTTTAGTATAATGACTAATGGCACTGGTAGGCTTAGAATTTGCTTAAAAATTGTAAATATATCAAATAAAACATTGTGCTCCACTAATACCTATAGATATTGTGGCTAGGGAAACTAAAGTTCAGGGTTTCATTTTAACTGCAGGAAAACAGATTTTTATTTTAATTGGAGAATTTTGGTCATATCACGGCAAACTAGGATCCCCGATAATCAGCTGGCCTCTCATCTTTGTCCTGGACAGCTAGCAGCTACAGGTGCTTGACTGATCACTCCTCTGCTCCCAAGCCTACAGCCCATATGATTCAGCAACACTAGGAGGCTTTCAATGGAGTCAAACTCTCCACTGCATGCGCTTTCCCTCTCCACTCACTATTCCCTCCTCTCCTCGGCCCCACTGCCATCGGACTTCAGGATATCTTAGAGCATCCTTGTAAGTCCCTCCACAGCCACCAGATCCTTCTTAATCCGAGACCATCAGCTGTTCAGGAGCAAGGCAGTCTGCTGTGCCCCCTTCTTGTCTCAGAGCACTTCAGCGCTGTGTCCATCTCCCTTCAAAGCCATCCCGGGATACAGTGTGTGGAAGGTCCCGCTTCAGTAGCTCTCGGAGGGCGACTGCTTTATAGACCATAGGGAATGTGATACGAGTTGTTAATTACAGCAGAGAGCATGCCCTCTCGATAGTATGTAACTTCAGACTATAGTGCTAGGGGCATCTCTTCCACTGGCAGCTACCCTTCAGTGCGTTTAAATCATGCACGTGCGTCCCCCCCATCCCAATCACTGGCTCAGAGAGGCCAGAATACAGTGGGCAGAAGAGGCTACTGTAATACTAATGCCAGGAATGATCACAATTCTGTGTTGGGGCAGGGGGGGAGGGGGAGGGAGGTGGCTAATTCTTTGATTTATAGTGTTGAAGTACTGCCAGAGGGGATCAGATGCCTCCTGATGTGTAGAACAACAAAAGGGTAAAGACTCGTGGCTGACTTGTGAAGCCCTCGCAGCCCCAGGAATCAGGTCTCCTGTGTATCACGTAGGCGCCACGGGTCATCTTGCAGCGAGACAAAGCACCTGCAGTTTACTATTGGACAATACATACAGCTTCTTCCTTCCAAAGCAGGGGATGCCTCACCTTGCTGATGGCTTTCAGGGCTTGGGTGGCAGCTTCATAGGCTGTGCTGTACACGTTGGTTTTCTGACAAACCGTCTAGAAGTCGAAGAGAACATTAGAGGAGCCTTCCAAAACAAAGGTCAATTTAAACTGCTTTGCTCTCTCCCCCACGCAGGTTCTAGGATGCAGTACACCCCGGGTCCTCTCCCAGCTGGGAGCTCATAACTAGCGCATGTAAGTGAGGGAGGGCAGGATGCATGCAACACTGAGGGAATTATAAACAAAGCCAGGAGAAGCAACCATTGTGCTACTTGGAGGCATCTTCTCCACTTGGCCTCTATTGGTGTTTCTTGTAGCTGCTACATGGGGGCCATAAAGAAAACAAGGATATTAACAGGTTCTCGTCCCTTTGCAGAAACCAACTGTTTTGAGCAAAGTAAAACTGGCTCTTCCCCACCTCCCCCACCCACCCCGTTTGAGGGTTGCTGGATTCCGGGATTGCACAGATGGGGTCAATCTTCCAAAGACTGCTCTCTCCAGAACTTCACTGCTAGCCCAACCCGGGGAGCTCCTGCCTTTCCCCACTGCATGGCCTAGATGCCCCTGTGCTTTTGGGGGCATTAAACAGTCTCAGTTTTGCAGACCATTTCCTGCCCAAGGCCTTTGCACCTCCTCCCTCGGGGGCAGGGCAGCAGCATTAGACTGTGAAAAAAGTAATGCAGGCACCAGGACAGAGCTGCAGGGATGAGAGACATCAAAAGCCACACAGGGTCCTTCCACAGCAGACAGTGCATTGAAGGAAGTAGGAAATAGGACCAATCAGCATTCTGGGCTGGAGTTCAAGCTCTGGAGAAAGATTCAGGTCAGTTTCCGAACCGAACCTCCCTTGCACAGATGTAACGCCAGCCAAAGACCGCCAGGAGGCGGGTCTCAAGTTCTCTGCAGGGCTACATTCAGGGCAGGGCGTGCTGGGTTCAATGCACTCGGCCCCTTTGAAAGGTGCCAGGGAATTCCACTTGCTGGCTCTTACTTACGTCCATAAGCAGGGGGAGGCGTGTTACTCTTTGCATGGGGAGGATGAGGAAGGAGCACATGGGCAGGCCACCACACTCTGGCTTCCTCTCAATGTGTTTCAAGGCCTCTTTAAACATAGCATTCGTGTTTCTAAAATGGGACAAAGGATCCTCCATTAGGCTTGGGCATTCCAGACCCTTCATGCGCTAGAGAAGCTACCGGCCCAGGCGTGATGTGGGCTCTCCAGGGTTTCTAACAGTTGGTTACAGCACCCAGGGAAACATTAGCAACTGGGACACAAGCTTGGTTCAGAGAATGCCTGGATTAATCCCCTCGGAGCTTAAGGCAAGGCACCGGAGACACCCAGTCCTCCCCACAGGTGATTACATCAGTACTGACATCACAACGGATGACGTGACCTTGGCACGAGCCGGAGAAAGCATGACTGTTTGGAAAACACAGACCGCCCAGCGAGAGGTCCTCGCTTCCAGGCTTTGGTCAGAGCCTCTCCACATCCGCGAGTCTCCAGATCCACCCCGAGAACACTTCCCTCAGGATGTCGATAATTTGTGAGCGGCGAGGACATTCTCAGACTCCCTCTCTTCCCCCCTCGTTACACCACCTCTGCCCACACAAAACAATCATGCTATTGCTAACCGAAGGTAGGTCCCACAGTCGCTGTCCCAACTAGCAGAGCATCGTCCCCACAGCTAGCATTGAACAGCGAGCACACTGCAGGCTGGGGAGAGAGATGGCTCCCTTGACAAAGGAGACATCTGAGCTACAGGAGAATTAGCTTGTGAGACTCACAGGCGGGTGTGCAAAAACCCCGGTAAGTCGCCATCCGTAGCTCAGCCGGGGCTGCCTGGATGGATTACTACTGGCTAGTTACAGACCCCAAAGCCCTGCCTTGCCGCAACACTCACAGCAGCTTCTGTAGCGTCCTTTGCTGGTAGACTTCGTTGGAGCAGTAGACAACGTAAGGGTTGAAGCGGTTCGACACGTGATTCTCCAGAATGTCGCTGATGTCGGGGATCAGTATATTTTCCTGGTGCCGCTTCTCCAAGTCCTCAAAAAAACTGACAAGAACAAACACACAAACAGGTGATCGGTGGGGTCACAGGAAGCAGACTAAGTGTGTTTGTGTACAGGGATACTCTTATAGAATATCAGGGTCGGAAGGGACCTCAGGAGGTCATCTAGTCCACCCCCTGCTCAAAGCAGTACCAATCCCCAGACAGATTTTTGCCCCAGGTCCCTAAATGGCCCCCTCAAGGATTGAACTCACAACCCTGAGTTTAGCAGGCCAATGCTCAAACCACTGAGCTATCCCTCCCCAACCAAGAGAGACAGAATGAGCCAAGATCCCTAGTGCCCTTCTGCTGGCTTGCCACTTCTTTTGTCTCATAGATTCATAGATTCTAGGACTGGAAGGGACCTCGAGAGGTCATCGAGTCCAGTCCCCTGCCCAAATACTGCCCAAATACTGCCTAGACCATCCCTAATAGACATTTATCTAACCTACTCTTAAATATCTCCAGAGACGGAGATTCCACAACCTCCCTAGGCAATTTGTTCCAGTGTTTAACCACCCTGACAGTTAGGAACTTTTTCCTAATGTCCAATCTAGACCTCCCTTGCTGCAGTTTAAACCCATTGTTTCTGGTTCTATCCTTAGAGGCTAAGGTGAACAAGTTCTCTCCCTCCTCCTCATGACACCCTTTTATATACCTGAAAACTGCTATCATGTCCCCTCTCAGTCTTCTCTTTTCCAAACTAAACAAACCCAATTCTTTCAGCCTTCCTTCATAGGTCATGTTCTCAAGACCTTTAATCATTCTTGTTGCTCTTCTTTGGACCCTTTCCAGTTTCTCCACATCTTTTTTAAAATGCGGCGCCCAGAACTGGACACAATACTCCAGCTGAGGCCTAACCAGAGCAGAGTAGAGCGGAAGAATGACTTCTCGTGTCTTGCTCACAACACACCTGTTAATGCATCCCAGAATCATGTTTGCTTTTTTTGCAACAGCATCACACTGTTGACTCATATTTAGCTTGTGGTCCACTATAACCCCTAGATCCCTTTCTGCCGTACTCCTTCCTAGACAGTCTTTTCCCATTCTGTATGTGTGAAATTGATTTTTCCTTCCTAAGTGGAGCACTTTGCATTTGTCTTTGTTAAACTTCATCCTGTTTAACTCAGACCATTTCTCCAATTTGTCCAGATCATTTTGAATTATGACCCTGTCCTCCAAAGTAGTTGCAATCCCTCCCAGTTTGGTATCATCCGCAAACTTAATAAGCGTACTTTCTATGCCAATATCTAAGTCGTTGATGAAGATATTGAACAGAGCCAGTCCCAAAACAGACCCCTGCGGTACCCCACTCGTTACGCCTTTCCAGCAGGATTGGGAACCATTAATAACAACTCTCTGAGTACGATTATCCAGCCAGTTATGCACCCACCTTATAGTAGCCCCATCTAATTTGTATTTGCCTAGTTTATCGATAAGAATATCATGCGAGACCGTATCAAATGCCTTACTAAAGTCTAGGTATACCACATCCACCGCTTCACCCTTATCCACAAGGCTCGTTATCCTATCAAAGAAAGCTATCAGATTGGTTTGACATGATTTGTTCTTCACAAATCCATGCTGGCTATTCCCTATCACCTTACCACCTTCCAAGTGTTGGCAGACGATTTCCTTAATTACTTGCTCCATTATCTTCCCTGGCACAGAAGTTAAACTAACTGGTCTGTAGTTACCTGGGTTGTTTTTATTTCCCTTTTTATAGATGGGCACTATATTTGCCCTTTTCCAGTCTTCTGGAATCTCTCCCGTCTCCCATGACTTTCCAAAGATAATAGCTAGAGGCTCAGATACCTCCTCTATTAGCTCCTTGAGTATTCTAGGATGCATTTCATCAGGCCCGGGTGACTTGCAGGCATCTAACTTTTCTAAGTGATGTTTAACTTGTTCTTTTTTTATTTTATCCGCTAAACCTACCCCCTTCCCATTAGCATTCACTATGTTAGGCATTCCTTCAGACTTCTCGGTGAAGACCGAAACAAAGAAGTCATTAAGCATCTCTGCCATTTCCAAGTTTCCTGTTACTGTTTCTCCCTCTTCACTAAGCAGTGGGCCTACCCTGTCTTTGGTCTTCCTCTTGCTTCTAATGTATTGATAAAAAGTCTTCTTGTTTCCTTTTATTCCCGTAGCTAGTTTGAGCTCATTTTGTGCCTTTGCCTTTCTAATCTTGCCCCTGCATTCCTGTGTTGTTTGCCTATATTCATCCTTTGTAATCTGTCCTAGTTTCCATTTTTTATATGACTCCTTTTTATTTTTTAGATCGTGCAAGATCTCGTGGTTAAGCTAAGGTGGTCTTTTGCCACATTTTCTATCTTTCCTAACCAGCGGAATAGCTTGCTTTTGGGCCCTTAATAGTGTCATAGTCTCATAGGACTTCTTACTCATCCCTGGATTCATCTCTCCTCTCCCCAGACCAATGGCTTTCCAGTAAATGGACCTCACTCCCTTATTCAATGTCTTGTGGTCTAGAGACTTTTCCTATCAGTGTTATCAGCTCTTCCCCTAGTGCACCTCCTCCTCAAAGCTCAGCTCAGGAAGAAAAAACTAACTAGGCTACAGTATCTGGTCCAAAAGCCAAGGCCACTTCTGATTAAGTGGGTGATTCACAAACACCTGGTAGAACAGGAGGAGCTGGACCCACATGGCTGTGACTACCCTGCATGAGGCTGCAGAGACTAGCAAGGGCTTGTCTACATGAAGAACCTGCCCAAAATAGCTATTGTAGAATAGCTCTCCGTGTGGACGCTTTGCTCCAGAACAGAAGTCACTTTTTTTTTTTTTTTAACTAGAGTTAGTGTGCTTCCAAAGCAGAGTAACTACCCTGGAATAAAGTGACTTCTATTCTGGAACAGAGGGTCCACACAGGGAGCTATTCCAGCATTGCTATTCTGGAATCATTTATCCCATCACAGCTATTCCGGTCAGTTACCCTGTGCAGACAAGCCCAAATTCTACCAAGGCAGAGCCAAGTCTGCTCCCCCCAAACACCTATGTTCCCACCTGCTGACTAGCAAACTCAGCCAACAGGCAACTCGTGGTAGTGGGTGTCGCTGGGAGAGTCTCCAGGCCGTTAGATTCTCAGCAAGCTGCCAAAGTGTCCTGGGGAGAGGGGGGCTGGCAAGTTTGGGCAGACCAAGCTATAAACATCCAGAGAGGGCTATGACTCTTCTCTCATGCCATCAGACACACACCTGGTCTCAAGCATCACGCCCCAGCCAGCCTACAGTACCAGAACTGATTTCTTCATCTATTTGTGTCAAATTTTAAGGCAGATCCACTACCATGACAGCCTGAAAGCTCCGCTTAAGACATGGGAGGAAAGCTACTAGGGAACCAAGATTGACTCTTTCCTTAGAAGGGACTTTAAAAAACGAAAACCACCCACTCCCAGCAGAGCTGTTAGAAGCTGCCTGCAGGGAGCCATGCATGTGGTGAGGCCAGCAGGACAGTGTAACTCTAAAGCGCCGTTCTATGTTTCAGCCCCAGGGAGGCGCAGCTCCTGGGCGTCAAGCCCACAAAGTCTCCGCGCAGAACGAGCACGTGTCACACGGGGATGTGCGTGCAATCACAGAGGATTTTATACAGGCTTAAAGGAAACAGCAGAATGCTGGGGAGGAGTGTGCAGCATGCTAAGCCGCAATTCTCCTTTTCCCTGCTGAACTACTGTCCCTGGAGTCTGCCTCTCCTACACACACCTCACCCTGCCACAGGGCGCAGAGAAGGGAAGCTTCCCCAAGTGGGAATCCAGAACTCCTGGCCCAGGAGAGAAGGGAAATCTCAGAGGCCCCGAAGCACAGAGCCAGCTCAGCACAGCCACGTGGCCTGCCAGGCACCATCAGACATCACAGCCAGTAGCATGTGAACAGGGAGAGGTGATGAGAGGCTTAAGCTTCAGCATCTGAACTTTCCTCCCAGGAATAGTTCATGGTCCTAAATATCAGACCTCACCTCACAAGAGACATTCCCTAGACACGCTCAGAGAGAGAGAGAGACAGACAGACAGTACAGGAACACATACCTGCGGTTCAACACAGAGACAGGCTCGCAGCCCCAGTGTCTGGAATTGAATCTGAAGCTCCCCCAGGTTCAGGCCTGGGGTTTGGGTTCGAGCCTCAGATGAGTTACACACTTAGAAAGGAATGAGCCATCACCCCCGATGCTAATGGAACATAACTGGGATTCAATGCCTCACGAGGGCCATTCTTGCTCACATGATCACCAGGTTCGGGTCTGACACTTGGCCACCCAGGACGGGAAGGCCCTGGCAGGTCTCAGTCTATCCTGCTGTGCATGCACGCATGTGTTAATTCAGATCTCCAGAGACCCAGGAGCTCCTTATAATGAGCTCTCACTCCAGGGCTCATAGCAGAGAGGGGAGCTTTGCAACAGGTCAGAAAAGAAAGAGCCCCAAGCCAAGAGCACCTGGGCCATGCATCACATTAGTCAGTCAGTCAGCACTGACCTCGGGGGAGGAGAGAGCGCCAACAAAAAGCTTCCATACGCACACAGAGGGCTCTTGGAAAAAAGCTAGGTTCTAACTGACAGAATGATGGATTTCCCTCTGCCCTGGGCGACCCAGCTCGGAGCAGTACGGTCTGCTCTGAGCTTTGCAAATGCCTAGAATTGCTGTGCAGCTGGAGGCAGATTCACTACTCCAGGAGAATGAGGGCTCTATTCTCTCAGCACTGCAAGCTAGGAGCCAGGCGAGATAGTGCAGTATACGAGAGACGAGAAATCCCTCCTACACCATATGTATTAAGGGAAGGGACCTCCCTGAAAGCCCTCTGGGAGGGCGGCATAGATTAGCCCATCTACCCACCGGAGAATTCTGTTTAGCTTTTATTACTTTGTTTTAACTGGTTATTGCTCAGGAAGGTGAAGCAACAATTTTTTAATCAATCATAGCAATATTGTTTATGATACACGTCCTCTCCCCTCCCAAGGGCCAAACGAATCAGCCCAATGCTACACCCCCCCACCTCTCCTTTCACTGAAGGGGACCCCAAGGCACACAGGGGTTAAGTGAGCAAACCAGTGGCAAAGTTGGGATTAGTACTCCGGAATACCTGGTTCTCAGTCCTGGGCTTATCCTTCCCCCAACAGATTCTTCATGTCAGCTGTTTTAAGAGTAATTTTATTGCTCCCTCCCTGCCAAAACTCTCTCCACCCTCTGCAGGCCAGTCCGGCCCTGCTCTCACACGAAGCAAGCAGTAAGTCAGACATCCACAGAGCACCCATCTGCTACAGGCCGCGAGCCCCTGGAACGCCCCCAACACAAGCTCCCAGGCCTTGACGAGTCTTTGGCCTGTGCTTTCCTTTGTTCATTTTTCCACACAGCCCAGCTCACCAACAGCCAACAAGCTTTCGGTTCAGCGCAAGGCCAGCAAGGTTCATCCCCTCCTCGAGAGCAGAGGCCACGCCTGCATTGGTGCGTTAGAGATGTAGCCGTTTTGCTTTCAGCAGCCTCTTTACAAGCTGAGGCAGAACAAGCAGTGGCTGGTCGGGAAGGCTCCCAGGCAGCCTCTGCTCTACCAGCTAATGTCATGTCTGAACTCGACCAGGGCTTTGCCAGGAGATTCCCCTGCGCCTGCGTCGCTGGGCCAGAGCGACGAAGGGAGAAGACACCCCATACAACAAGGCTCTTCTAGGGCACAAGGATGAGAATTTGAAACCAGTCGAGGGAGCCCAGTGGCGTCTACGCTGCTTTGAGTGCGGCTTTATCAGCAGGACTTTCTTACCCACGCACGCGAACTTCGCCAGACAACCCAGCCCTGCAGAGCAGCAGCACCAAGAGGCCTTAGACTGCCTAGTTTGAGGAAGGGACTGTGCGCTCCTCCCTGTCTGCACAGAGAATACAATACTGTAGACAGTAGCCACATGAACATGCCCACGGTGCTAGCGCCCAGGTATGCCAGTCAGCACCATGGCACAGGGGCTTAGCAGAGGGGAAGGGGAGGCAGGAGGGTAAATGGTACGTTTGCTAACAACATATGACAGGTTTCAGGGTAGCAGCCGTGTTAGTCTGTATCTGCAAAAAGAACAGGAGTCCTTGTGGCACCTTAGAGACTAACACATTTATTAGAGCATAAGCTTTCGTGGGCTAAAACCCACTTCTTCGGATGCATATAGAGTGGAACATATATTGAGGAGATATATATACACATATACAGAGAGCATGAACAGGTGGGAGTTGTCTTACCAACTCTGAGAGGCCAATAGTAATAGAGGACACACCGCAAGAGACTGGTCCTGCTCCCAGGAAACAGGGTCAGGAGCACAAGCAGCAGCTGGGCTCTCAGTTCTTCATAAACATACTAGAGTGCCACGGAGGGAGTTAATCCTCGCATCACCCTCAGCAGAAAGGGCCATGTTGTGGAGTCCATTTTACAGGTGGGGAAATCAAGGCAGAGAGGGCCGGTAGCTTGTCCTGGGCCAGTGGCGGTTCATGTCAAACATGGCAATAGCGCTCAGGAGTGCCTGGCTGCATGGTGTGGGCTCAGGGCATGCCTCTCAGAAAAGCTCACACAAGCTCAATGCAGTCTCAGACGAGATTCTGCATCAAGTAATTCAATTATTTCCAGTGCGATTCCTAGCACTCCACTGAATAAATAAAGGCAGGTTCCCTGCCCAGGCCAGCTTACAGTCTAGGTCAATGGTTAAAGGCAAGAGCAGAGGAAGGGGATGAGTTGGACAAGCATGACAACAGTCAGGTGATGCAGTCACACCGGGGCTGGTGCACACATCTTGGTGGTTACATTCCCCCCACCCCTCAAGCGTGAACCTTCATGGATTGGGTCAATCCTTCGTGCTTTGAACCCAGGAGCAGCGAGCCCCATCCGCTGGGTGGGCTTGTTTGCATGGTTCATTCCCACCGGGAATGCTCAGACCAGGACCCTGGCTGTTCTCTCCAATAGTAATTGGCCTCTCAGAGTTGGTAAGACAACTCTCACCTGTTTATGCTCTCTGTACATGTGTATATATATCTCCTCAATATTTATTCCACTCTATATGCATCCGAAGAAGTGGGCTGTAGTCCACGAAAGCTTATGCTCAAATAAATTTGTTAGTCTCTAAGGTGCCACAAGTACTCCTGTTCTTTTAACATATTACATGCAACCCGATGGGTTGCCCAGCAGCGCCCCCCAGTTGTTCCTTCAACAAAATGAATCGTATTT
Organism: Malaclemys terrapin pileata; assembly: GCF_027887155.1. Lineage (NCBI taxonomy): Eukaryota > Metazoa > Chordata > Testudines > Emydidae > Malaclemys > Malaclemys terrapin. Next base: position 19,310,960 of record NC_071523.1, on the reverse strand, counting down.
AAATAGGGAGGGCAGCCAACCATGGGACAGCGGCAATTCCCGATCACTCGGGGTCTTTAACTCAAGACTCAATGCTTTTCTAAAACATAAGCGGCAGCTAAGCAGAAGTTATGGGCTGGATGCAGGAATCACAGGGTGAGGGTCTCTGGCCTGGGCTATGCAGGTCAGACGGGATGAACATAATGGCCCCCTCTGGTCTTAACATCTGTGACAAGTCCTGGTGCCAATTCTGCTATTTCTTGGAGGATGGGGCAAATTCTGGTCCCTGCACTCCCCACCAGCAGGGACTCCAGGTCTCCCGTGGCCAGGGAGCCTCCCCTCTCTCTGACCCATATGGTGCATGAGCTGCTGCCGCCAGGAGTTGAGTTCTTAGACTCCCTAGTGCTCCACTGTATAGGAACAGACAGGTACAGGTGAGCCAGGTTGCACCACCATTCGGCCCAGCCACCCTCCAGCTGTAGAGGGCAGCCAGGCCAAGGTTCAGTGGTGTTGGGACCACACAGTCAGAGCAACACTCCAGACCACTCCAGCAGCAGCTGTACTGATTTAGCACAGGACCACTGCTTAAAAGTGATTGGGGTCAACTGCAAAAACTGTGCGTGCGCATGCTCCCCCCTTCTCCTCCCCAGCACCCCGATAGGCACCACTACTGGGTAGATTTTCCCCATGCACTCCCGTCCAAGATTTACCTTTTGCTGATGCTCAGGATCTCGCCAATGTTGGAGAAGAGGTGATGGTGCTCAGTTTGGGTCATTGTCTCCTTCAGCTCTTCGGATTTCATGAAGTGACACACCAGGATACCCAGGCTGTGCAGGTAGGAGTATTCAGAGGTGATGATCTCAAAGATCGCCTAATCAAGGGGGCACAGGGGGAAAAAAACAACAATATACCCATGAGGAGTGGAACATCTGAGCAGCAATCGTTCCCATAGACAACGTGAACGAGCAAAGCAGCATGACGGCCTGCTCTGTGCAACAACTACACACACGTTGGACTGAAGAGGCTAGAGACGCTTACACTGCCACGGTGTCGTTCCATGGCGACCTCAGTCACAAATTTTTGAAACGTAGCAATGCTCACCACCAGCAGTAGGTTCACTAGTGCACCCGAGAAGTCTCCCCTAGGACAAGGCTCCCGTTAACCTAACCCCAGCTGACTGTGACAGAGCCCTCGTGTATTCGTAACAGTTTCTCTCACCTCTTGCCTTTTGCGTTCCTCTGGGGTTATTCTGTCGAGGATGCCTGCTTCCTGCACCTGAACGACAGAGAAAGATCACGCGGGGTGTGAAGGACAGTACTGCTCCCACCACCAAATATCGCGTCCCACGTGCAGCCTGGGAAAGGTATCAGAGGATGCACCATTGCCCAAGGCATCCGGCAGGAGCTCTCCCCAGCCTCCTGCACTCTGTGCTCTAAGGACATAAGAGCCGACATAGCACGTCAGACACCTACCCTGGCACTTTGCCTCCAGCAGCAAACAGATGCTTCAAAGGAGGATTAAAATCATTCCCAATGCCTGTGGTCAATGGTGAAAAACTGTATCACGAGACATTCTTCCTGACTCTTGCAAATAATCTGATTGCACCTGGAGCATGAGATACAGCTACCCCAACCTTGCATGGTGCTAGGGTAGAGTAGTTTGAGAGTTATCAGGTCACTACCTCCACAACACCCTCAGCCAAAGCAAACACTGAAGCAGGTACTAGCAGTTGCTAAACTGGCCTGCCGGACAGCTGTCTGGTGTTAAACTTCATTACTGGGTCTTACAAGTGACTTTCTTGGAGGCACCTCTTAAGAAGTTTAATAATTGTAATGGGATGGGAACAGGCGGTGAATAACTGAACCATGAAAACAGACCTGCAGCCTTGGAGGCAATGACCCTTGGAGGTCATATTCTGGTCCAGGCTAACAATGAATCATGATTTTCATAAAGATTTATACGCTCCTATGGCAGCCTTTACTATTATTGGAAAGTGTAAAAGGCGTTTGTTTTTCTCCTGATGGGACTCCTCTACCAAACAAATAAAAAATAAATGAGTTTAGGGAGCTTTTGGGACGGACGGACAGACACACACATATTGGATTCTGATGTCTATCTGGAATGACAGCTCAGGGACCTGGGCTGATAGCCAATCAGACGCAAATATGGATCTCACCTGCTTTGGCAAGGAAAGAGTGAAAGGGATTTTCCTTTACTAAACCCTTTGACCCTCAATCAGCTCCGTCTCTGTGAAGATTTTATGAACATTAATCTTTCCTCCTGCCAGCCGCACCCTAAGGCGGCTGCCCCATCCTACAGCTGGGTGCACTAGGGCACTCTCCATGGTGACAGAGCAAGCCAGTGACAGTCACGAACACTGACTCTTAAGCCCCCAGTCTTGTGGTGTTAAAACCCCATTTAGTTTGGTTGGGAAAAAAAGCAGCCACTACCCCCCTATCCATTTCCTGGCTTAGCAAGATTTCCAGACTCAAACCCAGCTCTGAGCCAAATTTAAAAAAGGCTCATAAAACCTCCCCAGCCCCTAGGGAGACTCGCATGCAGTGAGCACCAAAGTTGGCTCAAAGAGAGAAAACAGCGACCTTCAACCCAGATACATCTACTCCTCTGCAACAACGGATCGCACTCCTCACTACACATTAGTACGAGCCCACACCATCTATACAGCCCTGCTCCACACAGCCCCAGTCCCAGCCCCGCCTGCAGCAGGGGCACACGCAGAGGGAGATTGAAAGAGAAGGAAAACCAGAGTCCAGGAATAGAGATCCTTCTGGTAGTTTGCCTGGAGTTAGCGGGAGTGGGAGCAGCAGCAGCGGGCTCTCTCTGGCAGGCCAGAGGGAGGATTCGAGGACAGGACAAAGCGTGAGACGGGGCTCCTGCTCCCTACCTCGGGTAGCTGGCTCCAGGTCACCTGGGCAGGGCGATAGCTTTTCACCACAATGGTGTTGGGAACGGGATGCTCCTCCGGAACGGAGTCCTCCTCGAGCAAGTCATCGTCTGACTCATGGTTGATAGAGTTCAGCCCTCTCTCACGGATCTCCTGATACAGCCGGGGATCTGGAGAGAGGACGCAAGCCAGGAAATTACACACGGACTCTGAGAAATCGTTCCCCTTCCACCCAGAGCCCACCTCCCACACAGCCCTTTCCACAAGGGAGGGGAGGGGAGAGACCAGGGCCTCCTGTGAGGCCCACAGGGACCCCACATTCGACAGCCTCCGGAAGGCCCCCAGAAGCAGGCTCTCCTCAGCTGGGGCAGGATTCATGGCCAGGCTGGGATGCGGCACAGGGGCAAAGGAGGGATGACACACGAGTGCTGAACGTAACATGGCCAGGTCAGGGGGCCTCTCTGGCAAATCGGGAGCCTCAAGGCACTTAGCGAAAACATACAAGGGGAGAGTTTTTACAGAGGAGCATTTACAGGCCCTGCAACTGCTCTGTGCAGAGCTGGAGCTGCAGGGAAATCCAGCCAGGGACACACTGCAAGAGACTGGTCCTGCTCCCAGGAAACAGGGTCAGGAGCACAAGCAGCAGCTGGGCTCTCAGTTCTTCATAAACATACTAGAGAGAGTGCCACGGAGGTAGTTAATCCTCGCATCACCCTCAGCAGAAAGGGCCATGTTGTGGAGTCCATTTTACAGGTGGGGAAATCAAGGCAGAGAGGGCCGGTAGCTTGTCCTGGGCCAGAGGCGGTTCATGTCAAACATGGCAATAGCGCTCAGGAGTGCCTGGCTGCATGGTGTGGGCTCAGGGCATGCCTCTCTCAGAATAAGGCTCAGGACCCCTGGACACCAGCTGCTTTGAGCTCACACAAGCTCAATGCAGTTTCAGATGAGATTCTGCATCAAGTAATTCAATTATTTCCAGTGCGATTCCTAGCACTCCACTGAATAAATAAAGGCAGGTTCCCTGCCCAGGCCAGCTTACAGTCTAGGTCAATGGTTAAAGGCAAGAGCAGAGGAAGGGGATGAGTTGGACAAGCATGACAACAGTCAGGTGATGCAGTCACACCGGGGCTGGTGCACACATCTTGGTGGTTACATTCCCCCCACCCCTCAAGCATGAACGTTCATGGATTGGGTCAATCCTTCGTGCTTCAAACCCAGGAGCAGCGAGCCCCATCCGCTGGGTGGGCTTGTTTGCATGGTTCATTCCCACCGGGAATGCTCAGACCAGGACCCTGGCTGTTCTCTCAGGCTGATCCAGGAGGGCACCTGCCCATGGCTGTGAGGATAGGGGGCACCTCTCAGCTGGGAGAGACTCACTAACCCTCCCTGACACCCAGCTGCAGGAGCTGGGATGAGGGTGGAGGTTGACACCAGCAACACCAAGGAGTTTGGGAACAGCGGGAGCGAAAAAAACAACTCACCATCCTTAAAGGAGCCCCCATGTCTCTGCATCCGCTTCCTCCCGAGTGTTCTCTGAAAGAGTGGCAGGAAAGACAGAGTCAATACAAGACGTGGGTGGACAGAATCGAACCTCATCCTGACAGCTCTGGAATAACAAGCCAGTGCTGGAGTCTGATTTCTTTAGGTCCATTTTACAGGGAGCGGGAGATGCTGTATTGACAGCCCTGGGTCTGCCCTTTATCCACAGACTAAGCCAAGTGTCTGTGCAACCTCGGCAATACACATGCTATTTCCCTGGCCCCTCAATGTCCCCAGCCTGGATCTGGAGAGGGACACCCTGGGGAGTTCAGTCTTCAGACATTCACACAAGCTGCCAACCCTGGAGTAGATTAAGTGTCCAACAGGGAGTAATCCTGCACTGACAGGGATGCGCTAGTTGAACAAGCAAGTCGGTTCCACCCTCCACTCCTTTCCCAACAGGTCAGGAAAGCGCTCTTAAGTGGTATCAACTTTTGGCCATTAGCAGCATTGGCTAAAAGTGAACAGGCAGCCTGTTAGCGGCCTCTGATGGCTTACTGACAGAGCAGCTCTCTTTTCCACCCCCTTTGTCTTCAACTGGGAAACTATAAACATGCAAGAGGAAAATCCCAGTTGGTGTCTGGATGAAACGCAAACCAACACCGAGCTCTGTAGCAAGGTTAGCTAATTAGGTTGTGTGTGCAGAGAGAAAGGGCGTTTTCTTTAAGCATCTATGTTTCTCATGGCAGAACCCTTTACTTACATAAAGTCCCATCAGGTCACAAGTGGACAGCCACAGAGGGGCATCAACAACAAGGAAGGTCAGAACAATTTTTACTATGGGAAGACACCCAGAATAGGCCTCAATTTACCTACATCACAGGCTAGAAAGATTCATAGATTCTAGGACTGGAAGGGACCTCGAGAGGTCATCGAGTCCAGTCCCCTGCCCGCATGGCAGGACCAAATACTGTCTAGACCATCCCTGATGGACATTTATCTAACCTACTCTTAAATATCTCCAGAGATGGAGATTCCACAACCTCTCTAGGCAATTTATTCCAGAGTTTAACCACCCTGAAAGTTAGGAACTTTTTCCTGATGTCCAACCTAGACCTCCCTTGCTGCAGTTTAAGCCCATTGCTTCTTGTTCTATCCTTAGAGGCTAAGGTGAACAAGTTTTCTCCCTCCTCCTTATGACACCCTTTTAGATACCTGAAAACTGCTATCATGTCCCCTCTCAGTCTTCTCTTTTCCAAACTAAACAAACCCAATTCTTTCAGCCTTTCTTCATAGGTCATGTTCTCAAGACCTTTAATCATTCTTGTTGCTCTTCTCTGGACCCTCTCCAATTTCTCCACATCTTTCTTGAAATGCGGTGCCCAGAATTGGACACAATACTCCAGCTGAGGCCTAACCAGAGCAGAGTAGAGCAGAAGAATGACTTCTCGTGTCTTGCTCACAACACACCTGTTAATACATCCCAAATCATGTTTGCTTTTTTTACAACAGCATCACACTGTTGACTCATATTTAGCTTGTGGTCCACTATAACCCCTAGATCCCTTTCTGCCGTACTCCTTCCTAGACAGTCTCTTCCCATTCTGTATGTGTGAAACTGATTTTTTTTTCCCCTAAGTGGAGCACTTTGCATTTGTCTTTGTTAAACTTCATCCTGTTTACCTCAGACCATTTCTCCAATTTCTCCAGATCATTTTGAATTATGACCCTGTCCTCCAAAGCAGTTGCAATCCCTCCCAGTTTGGTATCATCCACAAACTTAATAAGCGTACTTTCTATGCCAATATCTAAGTCGTTAAAGAAGATATTGAACAGAGCCGATCCCAAAACAGACCCCTGCGGAACCCCACTCGTTATGACTTTCCAGCAGGGTTGGGAACCATTAATAACAACTCTCTGAGTACGGTTATCCAGCCAGTTATGCACCCACCTTATAGTAGCCCCATCAAAATTGTATTTGCCTAGTTTATCGATAAGAATATCATGTGAGACCGTATCAAATGCCTTACTAAAGTCTATGTATACCACATCCACAGCTTCTCCCTTATCCACAAGACTTGTTATCCTATCAAAGAAAGCTATCAGATTGGTTTGACATGTTCTTTACAAATCCATGCTGGCTATTCCCTATCACCTTACCACCTTCCAAGTATTTGCAGATGATTTCCTTAATTACTTGCTCCATTATCTTCCCTGGCACAGAAGTTAAACTAACTGGTCTGTAGTTTATTGGGTTGTTTTTATTTCCCTTTTTATAGATGGGTACTATATTTGCCCTTTTCCAGTCTTCTGGAATCTCTCCCGTCTCCCATGATTTTCCAAAGATAATAGCTAGAGGCTCAGATACTTCCTCTATTAGCTCCTTGAGTATTCTAGGAGGCATTTCATCAGGCCCTGGTGACTTGCAGGCATCTAACTTTTCTAAGTGATTTTTAACTTGTTCTTTTTTTATTTTATCCTCTAAACCTACCCCCTTCCCATTAGCATTCACTATGTTAGGCATTCCTTCAGACTTCTCGGTGAAGACCGAAACAAAGAAGTCATTAAGCATCTCTGCCATTTCCAAGTTTCCTGTTACTGTTTCTCCCTCTTCACTAAGCAGTGGGCCTACCCTGTCTTTGGTCTTCCTCTTGCTTCTAATGTATTGATAAAAAGTCTTCTTGTTTCCCTTTATTCCTGTAGCTAGTTTGAGCTCATTTTGTGCCTTTGCCTTTCTAATCTTGCCCCTGCATTCCTGTGTTGTTTGCCTATATTCATCCTTTGTAATCTGTCCTAGTTTCCATTTTTTATAGGACTCCTTTTTATTTTTTAGATCATGCAAGATCTTGTGGTTAAGCCAAGGTGGTCTTTTGCCACATTTTCTATCTTTCCTAACCAGCGGAATAGCTTGCTTTTGGGCCCTTAATAGTGTCCCTTTGAAAAACTGCCAACTCTCCTCAGTTGTTTTTCCCCTCAGTCTTGATTCCCATGGGACCTTACCTATCAGCTCTCTGAGCTTACCAAAATCCGCCTTCCTGAAATCCATTGTCTCTATTTTGCTGTTCTCCCTTCTACCCTTCCTTAGAATTGCAAACTCTATGTTTTCATGATCACTTTCACCCAAGAGAAACTCTGCTCTGTATCAAAAATAAGGGGCTTGATTCTCCTCTCATGCCAGGGTCTCTCCTTTGCCTTTGGCAGAGTTCCCCCCAATTCTGATCTCTGGAAATCCAGTCCAGTGAGCCTAAGCTGACTTATCCAGAATGGGAGCATCAAAAAAAAAAAAAAAAGATCAGGGGCCAGCTTTGACAAATACTGGGCTAAGTGACTTACTCAGGGTCACACAGCAAATCAGTGGCAGGGCTGGGGACAGAACCCAAGGGTTCTCTCAATCTTGTGGAGTTTTGTTTTGTTTTTAAATTTAGTTCCTTAAAAAAGGAAGTTACCTAACCAGCTCGTTACCTAGTCAATACCATCCTTGTCCCTCAGGAAAAACGTGAATTCCAGTTGGTCTTGCTTGCAGTTTTGTTTGCTTTTAATAAAAAAAAAAAACCACGTGAGTGACTCAGCTTTCACCTTATGTTACCGAGTTTTGGGTCAGAACAGCCTTAAAGTGATCCCAGTATTTCTTACAGCCGGACGCAGCCGCTCTACTTCTTGTCATAGCACGCATACAAAAGATACCTGCGGTTAACCAGTGGTAGGGCCTGTTTCATTTGTTTCTGGGATTACGCCACTCTTCTACAAACACAAGCCCCCAGCACGGTGCAAATCTGAGAACTGATCCTGTTAACACGCATGGGGTTAAGTTGGCTCACATGAGCAGCTTCACCCATTTCTGTGAGTGGAGTCTGTCTGCACTGCCAACAGGCGTCAGACTGCAACTCACCTGTGCTGTACCACATGCTGAAATACATTTTTGTGCTTAACCACCAATGCTATACAGCAATCTAAACTCAGTCCACTCCCCACCAGCTGTTCCTTGCACATTTGTGAAAAGCACTTCAAAACAAGCAGCCCCCCCCCAGCCACGAGCCTTAGATGTAATTATGAGTGAATGAAGGCGCCAGGCAGAACATGAGCGGATGTTAAACAGCTGGATCGCATCCTTCCCAGAGGATTACATCAGCTCGACACAGCCTGTTCTTGCCCCCCGACCCCCACAACCTTTCCAAGGGAGTTTAGTTGCTAAAACTTAACCTGGACTGATCTCAAATCCTCCCCTGCCCCCAACCTCACAAACCCTAATTCTGAAAGGCACAGCAGTTCTGAAGGTGTATTTCATTTAATCTCAAGCAAGTACATGTAATGACCTGGCTGCTGTGGATAGCCACAGACAGCCCATAAGACCCACCGGAAGCCTGGGAGTTAGTTTATTTATTGGGCTTTGGCCTCTCAACCCCTCCTGGCCATACCTCGGGGTCAAGCTGCAGTAATTAATGCCATCTGCAGGGAGTGGAGTTACAGAAGTTGGATCTGCTAATGGGAGAGAGGGGAGGGGTTGGAAGCGTTTGGATTTGCTACAATAATTTCACATGAGAGAAAGCAAGGGGATAGAAATCAGACCCTGACTCTCTCAGCTATGTTGGACCGGGGGGTGGACAGTGAAAGAGCACAATGTCTGGACACTGAGTTAAGGCAGCAAGAAGGGCCCTGCAGTCCTTCCAGCACACATGCTCACTGCGTACAGCTGCTCTTCAAAAGCGTGTCCAAGTCGTCAAACACACCAGCAGGGTGATCACTAGCAACCTACACCCAATGAAAGCAGAAGGCCACCCAGGCAGCGAGGATCAGCCACTTTTTCCCCAGCCAGTATTACACTGGTGACTAACCGCCAGATATGGGTGCACTAAAACCAGTCTAGGGAACAGCAGAGCTTCAAAACCTGGATTAACTGGTTTCACAACACAATTCCACACGCATTTGGAAACCAGCCATTAGGGGAGGTGATTATATATGGCTTAACTAAGAGGCAGACCGAACCCACTGGCTGAGTGACCAGAGACACCACAGTGCTCAGCTGAATTGTACAGATGAGAACAAAACTCTGGTCTAAGCTTTGGCCCCAGGAATACCCAGACAGCTGCTGCTTCAACTGATGGAGTCTGGCCAGGAGTGGTGGTAGAAGAGGTAGAGTTTGTTATCTCGAATGTAAGCTCCTTGGCAGGAGGGACCATCTTTTTGTTCTGTGTTTGTACAGCACCTAGCACCATGAGCTCCTGCTCCATGACTAGTGCTCTTAGGAGCGAAGGTATTACAACTACTACTAACCTTTTGTTCAGGTCAGGGCAGATCTGGCGTGCCCCAGGTGACACTCCAGCAGCAGGAGGGACTGGAAGCACACAACCGGGCCTACCTTGTTTCTCCCTGGGCTGCGTGCTGCTTGTGCGTTGGTGTCCTGCGACACAGGCTTTAGGGTGGCGACGCCCTTAGAAGGCTCAGGCTCCTCGACATTCCCGAGTCCCTTCATGGCTGCCCGGTACGACGTGTTCCGCAGATTGCGCTTGAGGCTCCCGCTAGAATCCATCTCGATGTCCAGGTCATCCAGGGAAATGCTGGGGGCGGACATCCGCTTGAGGTCGCAGCGAGCTGCCTCTTTACTCGGCATGGGCACGGCGAAGCTCTGGTGGCGGGCAGGGGTCTTGGATTTGGTAGACACGGCCAAGCTTTTGGGGATCAGCTGCTGGGTGCCCACCTTGAGCGCGGCTGGGCTCTCTGTGCTGAGGATGACCTGGTGGGGCTCGGTGGGGGACGGGGAGCGCTGGGCGTTGTCTAGTGCTGCCATGGAGCTGCGTTTCCCAGAGGGAAAGGGCACATCGGCATCTATCCGCAGCTCTGAACGGAACTTGCGCTCTAGGAGAAGGGCCTTGTCACCCATGGAGCCGTCAGAGTGCCGGTGAGACATGCTGGCGCTGTGGGGAGCCAGGGACCCTGCAGAGAAAACAGAAAGGGCACAAGGCTTAAGGAGCTTTTCCAGGAACAGGGGTCAATGAAAGAGATCCAGGACCAGCACAGAGGGGTTTAGGACTGGATGGGGTTTGGTTGGTTGTTTTTTTAAAGAGTCAAACAAACATTTTCTCCCCCTTTCCCCCCAGCATTTGCAGCATTTCGTGTTTGTGCAGGAGAGTCTGGAAAATGAAATCTACTCTGCATTGACAGCAAACAAGAGCATGAGCTAGCCTAGGACTTTTGTGATGGGAGAAATAAAGAAAACAAAACACCCAGCAAATAAATCAATACACAGAACAGCTGACTTGGAAAAAAAAAAAAAAAAAAGAAGAAGTCACATGATCTCATTTATTATATTTCAATAACACCTCGAAGCGCCGACTGAGATTGTGACCCTGTTGTGCCTTGCACACACATGCAGTGAGAGACTGTCCCTGCCCCAGACTACGAAAGAAATAAGACAAAAAGTGGGAGGGGAAAACAGACCCAGACAGGTGACATGACTTGACCTGCAGGTGGCCGGGAACAGAACCCGGTCTCCCACGCCCGAGCTGTATGTTGTGAACATCAAGGGAATCTGGGAGCAACAGCTAAGCTAGAGAAATTTAACAAAGGAAAAAAGAAACTGCAGTGAAAGTACCACGGCCTTGCCCAGCACGTAAGCAATCAGCCCACCAAGAATAAATGACTCAAAAATGAACACCGAGAGCTGTCTGCATTACCCGAGTGCCATCAGACAGGCCCACGCTAACTGACCGAGGCTGAGTTCTACGAGAAGAAATGGAGCCTCTTGCAAACAGCCAGCTGGCAGCATCATGGGCCCAAGTGAAACCCAGGCTTATGGAGCTGAGGGGCCTGCAGGACTCATGCAGGTAAGAATGTGAATCCCCACCATGGACCCAAGAAGCCCACAGCAGCTCTGGGGAGTCTTTCAAAAACAAAGACCATAAAGGAGCTGTTTGTTCTCCCATCAAAACATTCTCTGTGAAAAACCAGAGACAAGAATCTCCAGTCCCTCCTTCCCCCCATGTTAGATCCCATCCATTATCCCCAGTGAGCTTCCGAATACATACGGGCAGTTATTGTCCAGCCCATCGTTACTTCTCCTGCATCTCCTCTCCTTAAACACTCAACAGGAGGCAAGTTCCTGCCCCCAAACAGCCCCAGGAGACAAGGAGGGACTTCACTGCACACCAACCTTTACGCCTAGGTTCTATCCAGCAGTCCCCCACCTTTTAATACTGCATCGTTCAAAGGAAAGGAAAGTCTCGGAGGAAGGGACCCTGGTTCCCACCCAGATGGGACAGCAACCAGAAATTCCAGGGCTTGAATTTTGTACTAGGTCTCCACTTATATGATGTAGCCACAGATAAAAAGTATCAGGTATATTTAAGACACAGAGGTGAAATATAAGTATTAATTAATGTTGTAACACAGGGCCCCAGGCCCATAAAATAGCATATGCTAATTTATCCTAAGGCCTAATTTGGCTAAGTAAATTAGTAATAAACCTACTGAACTTGTATCTGTTTGTGATATGCTGATGTTCTGAAAATAACTGCTGACCTTGGATAATAATGTCTACGAGAGTGCAGCAGCCACCACAAGATGCCCATTGGTAACTGGGGTGAAATGTTATGGTGACAAGGTGACGTAAACTTTAACGAGTACAAGGGAAACGAGCTGGCCTATGAAAACAGGGCACCCCAACAGTAGTGGCGTGCGGAAGTTCAAATAAGGAGGGGTTAAAACCTTCATAAATATGTCTGAACCCCAGCGGCATCAGTGTAACACATTATAAAAGCCGTATCCTGGCCTGCGTGTGTTAGTCGGGGGGAGGGCGGAGAGGGGGGAGACACCAGGATGACAACCACTAGTGAGGAGGAGGATGAAGACTGGCTCTTAGGGTTTTTCCATAAGGCCTGGTGTGAGTAACGCCAATATTCTGTATTGGTCTCCCCCTTAGCAGGTTGCAGTGTATGTACTGTTTGGTTGGCTAATGAAAGCAAATATTATCGAAAGAGCACTATGTGGTCTCTGCTGTGCACCGTGGGATCCCCCTTCTATTGATAACCTCCCTATGGTGGGGGGGGGTCTTGGGGGCTGAACTCTCACAGATTAAAGTAGGTGCAAACCCTCACCTCGGGGTGGGTAACTACAGATAAAGCTACACGTGGGCACAAGGTAACAGCACCTGCAATTCTTTCATGACTCCCCCCCCGCACCCTCAATCCAATCAGCTAATTCATAGAGGGTGCAAAACTGCAGACACATTCACAAGAAGCGATTGGGTTTGAAAGACAACACAAATGAAGGTGCCACTGATCAGCTGGTAGGTCCAGAGATAAAGTCAGTCTACTGCCCACGGGGAGGGCAGATAAGAAATATACCGTATACTGTTCCTTTAAAAAATTATCTTTCTATGTGTTTATACAACGCCTAGCGTGACCCTCCAGGGCACTACTGCAATACAAACACACCACAAATCCAGCCAGCACTGGAGAGTTCCTCCCATCCTTAGGACCAGTTAAGGAGAGAAATGCACACACAGACCACACCCTGGCTAGAGGGAAAAGAAAGATTTGGCAACCGTGCCTGGGTTTCAAAGCTCTGCCACTTCCTTTGCTTGGCTCTAGGGCTGATGTCACCAGAGCAAGTTCCAGTTCTTTGCTCCAAGCTGGGAGCAGGAAGAAGATTAGGGTGCGAACACCACCCGCTGCACTTGTCCTTTACTTACTGCTCTCTATTCTACTTCCTGCACACTTGTAGGGTGACCAGACAGCAAGTGTGAAAAATCAGGATGGGGGGGGGGGAGGGAGAGGGGAGTAAATAGGAGCCTATATAAGAAAAAGCCCCAAATATCAGGACTGTCCCTATAAAATCGGGACACCTGGTCACCCTACACACTTGCCCTCTGCTGCCACCCTGGGCTCTCTCTAGAAAATTCCACACCTTGATACAACAGCTGCACTACAGAGGATGCACCTCAGCTCCCCCAAAGGTTCCACATGTCTCTAGAGCCGTTTGGAAAGCCAGGCATGTGCCCAGTGCACAGCAGAGAGCATACTTGAGGGTGCAAAGTCCTTACTGACAAGTTTGGGGTGACCCCATTTGCAAGCGGCGGCCACCTCAAAGACCCCACTCTGCATATTGCTTTTCTGGGAGATAAATGCTAACGTGACATGCCACACAATTAATGCACTTACACTCATGCCCCTTTTCTCCCCATTACATGATTTCACAAAAAGCATGCTCCAAGTTGCCCATACTGAGGTCCCATTGTACTGAGCTCTCGCTGAACCATTCCCCATCAACAACCATCGAACAGGAAACACAGACCAAGACTTGAAACATGTTCTTCTTTACAATAACTGGCAGAAAGACAAGTCAGCCTGGTCTACAAAGGCCTGTTTGATTGAGATGCTGCTCATTTTCATCTGGTTGGACAAGGGATACATGCCCCGTGCCGGCCAGTGTCCTGCTAAGCATCCTGTCGGAGGGAGGAGGGTAAAACCGCCATGCTCCATCCATTGACACAGGCAGTGCTGTAGAGAAGGGCCCTGTTTAGCAGCAGTGGAAATAAGGCAGCTAACAGAGAAAGCAAAATAGGAACTCTAGCTACTTGCCAAGCTACAGCCATTGCAGCTCTCTCGAGGTGCTCTGGGAAAGAGAGGTGGGTTCTGCTGTTCTGGGCACAGACCTCGGAACCAAGAGCTCCTGAACTGTAATCCCAAATCTGACACTGAGTCACTGTGTGGCCTCTGGCAAGTCATTTCATCTCTCAGGGGAAACAGGGACATTTGCAAACAGCAGCACTAAATAGTAAGAAAAATGGGTCCACGCCATGAGGCCACCTTGTTTGAGGGATGGGGGAGAGGAAGTTTGGCTCTGACCCAATACCGGGACAAGAGTCAGCTGCAATATTCAGATTCAAAGCGGCTTCTGAACCTCTGCAAGTCTGGAGGCGTTGGGACCCAGCATCTTGGTTTAGCTTTTGTGGGTGACAGATTACCCCACATCTGCTTACAGCAGGGTTCTTACATCTTCCTCTGAAACATCTGGTCAGGCCACTGCCAGAGACAGGCTACTGGGCTACCTGATCTCCTCTGGCCATCCCCATGTTCATCACCTCCAGTATTACCAGTTATCCCCACAATTTATTCTCATGACTCAGAAGCAAGTTCCACGATCTGCTCCTACTGAGGAAGACAAAGACAAAGCCCAGCAGACCATAGAGAGCCTTCCCTGAGCGGAGCGAGCATGGATTTGGAAGGGATCTAGAGGGGGTTCACTCCCCACAGTGCACCGTACAACTTCACACCAGCTTCCAACACCAGCTCCTAGACCGGGTGCTTCGGCATGTGCTTTATAGAACAGTCCCGTAACCCCTCTCTCCCCTGCTTTGAAATTTACAAGGAAGTGACAGGGCCCTGTTCGGTATGTTCTCAGCCTGCAGACGCTTACGTATGTGCCTTATTCACGCGAGCTGTCCCTTTGAAGTCAGTGGGACACCTCGTGTGCGTGAAGTTAAGCACGTGCCTACGTGTTTGCAGGATCACTGCACAGGGATGCATTCAGGAGCACCTTAGCTCGAGTCCGATTACACTGACCCACCAGCTACTTACCAGCTACCACGTACCAGACCCATTAGGTAGGGCCTTTTCTTACCCAGTCACTAGCACTGAAGAAGTGAGCCAGGCTCTCCAGCCTCATTCAGGGCAAGGAGAAGAAGTCTTCCCACTGGGACCCAAGTAGAAGGCTCTTCCCAACCTTGCAGGGCTGCGCTACAGGCTTCCCCTCTCCCACCTGGAACACTCGTCCTGAAAACAGCTGTGCGCGCTGTGCACAGATATTACATGGGCTCAGGGAGGCTGGACAGTCAGGATGGAGGGAGAAACTAGATCTAGCTTCTTCTGAGACCAGCTGAGCTGGTCAGGAAAGAACAGGAAACGTGGCTCCAGGGCGGTGGATCTCAATGCCATTTCTACCTGACATTCCCTTCTGTGGAAAAGGCAATAAAGAGGGGAAGACTCCAACATGCCGACACCGGTTGGATCAGGTGTTTTCAGTCTGGGCAGCGGCTAGTTCTGAAGTCGCTCAGCTCTGCCCTCTGTCAGAGGGGACCAGGGGTGAGTCTGTCTCAAAGATGCTAATCCCAACATACCACATTCAGCCTATCACTCAGCTACCTCCGCTACATGTGACGCCCCCAGAACCACTCACCCAGCACCTCTAACTGGATTTGGACACATATGAAAGACCAATTTCATGGGTTAGTCTCATTTTATGTTTGCATATGCACAGGGTGGGGGCAGAAGGTGACTCAGAAACAACCCCCCCCCGCTCCACACCCTACCAAAACACAAGGTACAGAACTAGGATCAAGCTCCCGGGGAAAGCTGGTCTTGTTTTGTTTTTTAAACTTGACTATGTCACGGAAAAGCAATAACCGCTCTGCAGCAACTATACGCCACAAAGAGAAGGATCAGACACTGACAGGGGAAGGAATGTTTGCTGCTGGCAGCTATACTATGCTGTTCTTTATGCTTTGGGGCATAAGCTGGTTTCTAGCAGGGATCAGGAAGGAATTTCTTTTTCATCCGCCCCCAAATCTCCCCTGTATAGCATTAGGTGCTTTTCTTTCTCTTCTGCAGGGTCTCGCAGTTGGAAGTGATGGGACACCAGACTAGATGAGCTAGTCTGTATCCGTGTGGCAATTCCTGGGTTCCAAACAGATGAAATTCACTAACAACTCTTGGCACAAACAACGAGGAGTCCTTGTGGCACCTTAGAGACTAAAATTTATTTGGGCATAAGCTTTCGTGGGCTAAAACCCACTTCATCAGATGCATGGAGTGGAAAAATCCAGTTTCTGGCCTTGCCAATAACCTCCTAGCAGATACAGAGATGCTACTCTGCTAATTATCAACCCCTATGGTCAGTTTAACAACAGAGCCAGGAGTTAACCCTGCCACATCCCTCCCATCAGTCAGATTGGCTACAGTCCTTCACAGCTGAGGAAATTGTTTTATCTGCAATTAGCCCAGACCATGCCACGTCACACTAGGAGTGGAGTGAACACCTGCTGCGAGTTCACAGGTCAATAATATCTGTCCAGGAGACTGCCTCTCCCTGAACAGTTTGTTCAGTGGGAGGCAAAAAGGGAGAGGCAGGTTCCTTTGCTTGCTTTGCAGTACCAGAGTTAAGATAGCAGTAAACAGAGGAGTGCTTTGCTCCTACATAGCCACTACCATTCTGAGTCCCCACAGCACCCCATCAACATGAATTAGAGCCTCATACCACACTGCTCTCAACTATTCTCATCAATAAGGAGTCACATTTGACTAATATCTGTTGCTTCAAGTACGTCACAAACTTAAACGTGCTTTATTCAATCTATATATCTGTGGCTGAAACGCCGACACCTCTTAATTGAAAAGCAGCAGCGACATAACAGAGAACAGAAACGGCAGGGGCCCTTTCGGCTGGCAGCTTATAATCACTCCAATTACACACTGGAAAGGATACTGGGGTTGCCCTCTGTGCTCTTTCACAAAATTCCATGCGATTCTTAATGACCACAGGTCACATACAAGACCTACAGTTTTAGATCTCATCCAGAAGACTGTGTCCAGCATCACCCGAGTAAGCTCACATTAAGTACAGGCTCAATACTGGCTCTCAAGCAGTAGCCCCACCTGATGAATCAACAGCACCAGCTTTAAACTTACCTCTTGCACAAGTCTCACTGTTGCTATTGCGAGTCTAACTTACAGGGGTTTTTGTGGAGCCTAATTCATTACTATTTGCAAGCACACCAAGATCCTCAAATGGAAGGTACAAAAGGATTCTTACTTATTGGTGGTTTATTCCAACCAAGGGCTTGGAGCTGTACAGGAGAACAAAGCAGAGACAATCTCTGCCCAAAGAGCTTACAGGCTAAGAGAGACCAAGATGAAGATTTGCAAGAGAGACTAGTGATTTTGGGTGCCCAGCCTGAGACACCTGAAAGGGATCTAGTCTTCAGAGTGCTCCAGGCTTTATGAAATCCAGACCCCTTTATGGGGTCTTAGCTGGGACTGGGAAATTAAGAGGGAATAGCATAGTGTCTTCTTTATGCCATTATTTCTCAGTCCAGGAAAAAAGTCACATAACTATTCGGATTAGTGCTACCTGGGTCACAAAGCTCCTCGTACTTTCTTGCCTTGCTATTAATTGTATATACAAGCCCTTATGTATTTCTTCATTTATTTTGCTTCAATGCTCAAAGCGAGACTCTTTTGAACGTGCCCCAACTGGCCACAGAAATTAAATACAGGTATTGTCCAAGAACAATTACACAGTCTAATAAATGCAGTTGAGGCGGGGGAAACTATGTCAATTCCTCTCCCTGGAACCTGCCCCCAGTCAGACAGTCTGTTTGTTTATTTTGTCGTTCCAAGAAAGTCCCTGACATACTTGGTTTCAGCAGCCGTGCTGGCTGCTGGGATTTATTTCCCAAAGGCTGGGCAGCAATTTATTCAGTGTGTATTTTTAGATTTGATTTTGGATGCAAACCCAACAGTTAGTTTTCGGTTTCACAGTGCAAGGGGGAACCTGTTAGGCAAGAGAGCATTAGCCAGGCACGGGCTCTATGGAAAAGCTGCGCTCCGGTTAGGAGCAGTTTGCTGACTCTTAAGGAGATGGTGAATCTCGTGGTTCCAGCGGCACGCTGGACGCCAGGACTCCTAAATTCTACTTGTGAGTGACCTCGGGCCTGTTGTTCAAGTGCTCTGTGCCTCTGTTTGCCCACCTGCAAAGTGGGTGTTCTACCCACCACACCTACACTGAGGGGTGTTGTGAGGCTACACGGCTCAATGCCTCTATAGTGCTCCTGGGATCCTTTGCTGGAAAGACATTAACAAAAGAGCTAGGTTTATTACATCATCACAACAAAGCATGGGCTAGGCCCTGCCAGGGCAGCCTCACAGCGGGGACACTCTGCACTCTCCCCACTGGCAAGGCAGGGTGGAGGCCGCGAAAGGGGAACGTTACAAAACCCATCTCAGCTGGGAGAGCAGGGCCAGACGTTCAGAGGAAGTGTCCCCCACCTACAGGACAGCCAGCGGAACCAGGACTGTCCCATTCTCCAGGGCCTGGTTTGCAGTGCCAGTCTCCACCCCGGACGGGAGCTGGAAACAGGTAAGCGAGAAGGGCAGTTCTTTAAAGAAACCAATCACACCCACCAACTCTGGGTTAGCAACTGACCTGGCTCTCACATCCACTCTGCTTTCAGCTCCCAGTGGTGATAGAAGTAACGTCTTGGCCTCTGGGAGACTCCCAGCTCCGCATTATGCACCTGTTTAATGGCTTCTGTAGACAGAACTGGGCTCTTAACACCAGAAGGAATTAGTCTCCAATAGCAGTTTCTACTCACCACTTAGAGCTCCTCGAGGCCCCAACAGTGTTTTACTGGCCACACAACATCCCTGATGGGTGGGGGAGCCTTGCAGTAGCACTCTCAGCACTCTTAGTGAGGCACCAAGATGTTGGATGATTTGCCCAAGTGCAGACGCAGTGTCAGTGATACACCCAACCACCTACAAGTTGCAACATTTGTATTTACAACAACAACAACAACAAAAGCACAGACACACACTTGGGGCTTGTCTACACACAAGCTGGACTGTTTCAACTTTACCAGGAGAGTCGGAAGAGCATGGACACACAATTACAGCTATTCCCAAACAGGAAGGGGAGCATAACACCAACAGAACTGCATCCGTAACAGAGGTTGGACCAGTGTAACTACTCTAGAAAAATATATCTCACATCCCTAACCAAAATAGTTCTATTGGTATAAAAATCCATATATAGACCAGGCATATACGCTGCTGAAATGTCTAGACACCGAACCATCACTGCATCCTGAACAATTAACTGAAGCTCTCTCAAATTAGTCATCACCAGTGGAGCTCAGTAGATGTCGCAGGAAGGGAGTCAAGAGATCAGACTATCACCTTAATATAGAGTCACATTGCATCTCTCCATGCTGCTGTTCCCAGAGGTCAAGAAACATGCCACTCTGAGAATGGGAGACTGTTAAAGCCATTACTGAGCAGAGTTCTGCAAAAATCTGAGCTGCTGCGCGCTACAAAAAACACAACCATAAAAACACCCAAAGAGCTTTGCTAAAGATTTTAGCACGTGGTTCTCCAGCCATTCCCCCACCCGCTCCCAGTTCTGTGGTACAAATAAGGAAGGACAGGCTTTCAAGTTTGATGCAGAGACTTCACGTACAACTCAAGAGCGGGGATGCAGTGGTAATACAAGTACTACTGCTGCAGACCACAACTAGTCTCAAATCAAAACATGACAGCATGGGAGAACTGCTGGTGACCATTAGTCATCAGTTACCCCAAACAGATACACCTTCAGGTTGTCACTAAAGCTCATTATCCCTGTTCTCAGCACCCATGAGTGACTCAGACTCGGCGCAAATACTGTGCATGAACCATAAGGTGAAGTGATAAGATAGTAATAATAATCCCTCTTATAGAGCACTTTTTATCCATATCGGTCTTTAAAACGTCAGTATTGTTATCCCCATTTTAGAGATGGGGAAACTGAAGCAGATGGGGACTTGCCTAAGGTCACCCAGCAAACCAATGGCAGAACCGGGAATAGAATCCAGGTCTCCCGAGTCCCAGTGCAATGCACTAGCCCAGGGGTCGGCAACCTTTCAGAAGTGGTGTGCCGAGTCTTCATTTATTCACTCTAATTGAAGGTTTCGCGTGCCAGTAATACATTTTAACGTTTTTAGAAGGTCTCTTTCTATAAGTCTATAATATATAACTAAACTATTGTCGTATGTAAAGTAAATAAGGTTTCAAAATGTTTAAGAAGCGTCATTTAAAATTAAATTAAAATGCAGAGTCCCCCGGACCAGTGGCCAGGACTGGGGCAGTGTGAGTGCCACTGAAAATCAGCTCGTGTGCCGTCTTCGGCACGCGTGCCATAGGTTACCTACCCCTGCACTAGCCACTGGTGGGGCACCCGGCACGTATTTCCCACGCTATGCACGACAGCACCACTCTCACTTCAGGGGGTCACAGCATCACTCAGGTTGGGCCTGGGGGGCTGCTGGGTTAAATGTCAGGAAATGGGGCTGCGCTGCTGCATGCCAGATCACAATGCCTCTTGGCTTGGGGGCCCACTGAAACCGGGGTGCCCAGGCAAACTGCCCCTTCCCCTGGCCCTGCCAACAAGCCGCACCCGGCTGTGGGCACCACATCCCCCACCTGCCACATAGCCACGGCTCTGTGCCACCAGCCAAGAAGGAGAGCTGGGAGGGAGGGGGGGGGGACTCCTCTCTTCAATGCATCGCTGGGGCCGGCCTCAGCCCCAGGGGAGCCAGAGCAAGTAGCGCCAGGAGGCCGAAGGTCCCAGCCTCGCAGAGCCCCCCCGCTGGCGGGTCTTGGCCCAAACGTCCAACAGGAGGAAGCCAAGGTGCCATCCCCGCCCCGGACTGCCGCCTCCCCCAGAGCCCGGGCCAGCGGCCAGAGGGGGAAGCAAGGGGGCTGCCCCGGCGGAGAACAAGTCTCAGTGCAGCGGGGGGAGCCGGTGGGGGCAGGCTCTGCGCAGAGGCGCCGGGACAACAGGGAGGGAGAGTCCCGTGTTCGCGGCTCGGTACCTGCAGCGGGGCCCGGGGGGGTCCCGTGTTCGCGGCTCGGTACCTGCAGCCGGGCCCGGGGGGGGAGGTCCCGTGTTCGCGGCTCGGTACCTGCAGCGGGGCCCGGGGGGGTCCCGTGTTCGCGGCTCGGTACCTGCAGCCGGGCCCGGGGGGGGAGGTCCCGTGTTCGCGGCTCGGTACCTGCAGCCGGGCCCGGGGGGGGAGGTCCCGTGTTCGCGGCTCGGTACCTGCAGCCGGGCCCGGGGCGGGAGGTCCCGTGTTCGCGGCTCGGTACCTGCAGCCGGGCCCGGGGGGGGGGGGTGTCGCACAGGGAGCCCCGCGAGGGAAGCGGCGGAGGAAGCGGGACCCCGCGGGGAGGCGGCCGCGGGCAGCACCTACCTGTGCAGCGAGCGAGCCCGGAGCCTCCAGCGCCGCCCCGCCGCCGGGCAGGTGCGTGTTCCGGGCCGAGCTCCGCCGACTGCAGGCGGAGGCAGCGAGACGCGCCCGGCCCGCCGAGCCCCACCCCCGCACGGCCCGCCTGTCCCGGGGGTGGGGCCGGCCACCTGGGCCCGTCCCCGCCGCTGGGGCAGCCCCGGCCCGGCCGCTCCTGGGCGCGCAGCGGGGAATTGCCCTGGCCAGGGGTCACGCGGCAGGTGGGTCTGTCCTGTGTCCGGCGCTGCGCGTCCTTGGCTTTCCTCCTTGGGCACTCAGCACCCGTGAATCGCTCTAGACCGGGGTGGGCAAACTTTTTGGCCCGAGGGCCACATCTCGGTCTGGAAACTGTATGGCAGGCCATGAATGTTCATGAAATTGGGGGTCGGGGTGCGGGAGGCAGTGAGGGCTCCAGTTGGGGGTATAGGCTCTGGAACGGGGCCAGAAATGAGTTCCGGGTGTGGGAGGGGGCACTGGGGGTCGGGGTGAGGGCTGTGGGGTGAACCTGGGGATGAGGGGTTGGGTGCAGGAGGGTGCTCTGGGCTGGGTTCAGAGGGCAGGAGGGGGATTGGGGTTGGGGTAGGTGGTTGGGGTGCAGGCAGAGATCAGGGGTGCAGGCTCTGAGCAGTGCTTATCTCAAGCAGCTCCCAGAAGCAGCAGCAGCGTGTCCCCCCTCTGGCTTCTATGCGGCAGCATGGCCAGGCAGCTTTGCACGCTGTCCTGTCTGCAGGCAGTGCCCCTGCAGTCAGGGCCGGCGGTCGCCTAGGGCACTACAATTTGGGGGGCGGTGACCGCGGCGGTATTTCGGCAGCGGGACCTTCTGCCGCCTCTGTGGGGGGGCGGCATTTCAGGACGGACCTTCCACCGCCTAGGGCGGCAGAAAAGCTGGCAGCGTTCCTGCCTGCAGTTCCCATTTGTCACGGTTCCCGGCCAATGGGAACTGCGGGGGCGGCACTTGAGGTGTAAGCAGCGTGTGGAGCCCCTTGGCTGCCCCTATGTATAGAAGCCGGAGGGGGGACATGCCGCTGCTTCTGGGAGCCACACGGAGCGGGACAAGCCCCCAACCCCGCTCCCTGGCTGGAGCTCAAGGGCCGAATTAAAACATCTGGTGGGCTGGATGTGGCCCCCCAGGCCGTAGCTTGCACACCCCTGCCCTAGAATCATAGAAGATTAGGGTTGGAAGGTCAGGAGGTCATCTAGTCCAAACCCCTGCTCAAAGCAGGACCAATCCCCAACTAAATCATCCCAGCCAGGGCTTTGTCAAGCCTGACCTTAAAAACCTCTAAGGATGGAGATTCCACCACCTCCCTAGGTAACCCATTCCAGTGCTTCACCACCCTCCTCATGAAATAGTGTTTCCTAATATCCAACCTAAACCTCCCGCACTGCAACTTGAGACCATTGCTCCTTGTTCTGTCATCTGCCACCACTGAGAACAGCCAAGCTCCATCCTCTTTGGAACTCCCTTTCAGGTAGTTGAAGGCTACTACTATCAAATCCCCCCCTCACTCTTCTGCAGACTAAATAAGCCCAGTTCTCCCAGCCTCTCCTCATAAGTCATGTGCTCCAGCCCACTAATCATTGCCCTCCGCTGGACTCTCTCCAATTTGTCCACACATCCCTTCTGTAGTATTGTGTCCAAAACTTGACACAATACTCCAGATGTGGCCTCACCAGTGCTGAATAGAGGGGAATAATCACTTCCCTCAATCTGCTGGCAATGCCCCTACTAATACAGCCCAGTATGCCATTAGCCTTCTAGGCCACAAGGGCTAGGGTGAGCAGACTTCCCGATAAAATCGGAACCGTCCCCATTTTTAGCTGTTTGTCCCGATATTTTGTTCGGCCGGCAGCACTCATTTTTGTTTTTGTTTTTTGCCCCCCAGCGTCCCGATATTTTCTTCATCTCATCTGGTCACCCTAACAAGGGCACACTTTTAACTCATATCCAGCTTCTCGTCCACTGTAATCCCCAGGTCCTTTTCTGCAGAACTGCTGCTTAGCCAGTCAGTCCCCAGCCTGTAGCAGTGCATGGGATTCTTCTGTCCTAAGTGCAGGACTCTGCACTTGTCCTTGTTGAATCTCATCCGATTTCTTTTGTCCCCATCCTCCAATTTGTCTAGGTCACTCCAGACCCTATCCCTATCCTCCCGCGTATCTACCTCTCCCCCCAGCTTAGTGTCATCTGTGAACTTGCTGAGGGTGAAATCCATCCCATCATCCAGATCATTAAGATATTGAACAAAACCGACCCCAGGATCGACCCCTGGGGTACTCCGCTTGATACTGGCTGCCAACTAGACATCGAGCCTTTGATCACTACCAGTTGAGCCTGACAATCTAGCCAGCTTTCTATCCACCTTATAGTCCTTTCATCCAATTCATACTTCTTTAACTTTCTGGCAAGAATACTGGAGCCCCAGGGTGCTACCGAAAGGGAGATGAGCTGGGGATGGAGGCCGAGGGGTTGGTAGAGCTGGTGGCTGGTGAACGTAGCTGGCGCTGCTGGACACCAGAGAATCTCAGCTTTAGGTTTGTTTGGGTTTTTTTTTTCTTTCCCCAAAATAACTCTCTCGCTTTCACAGTGGCTGAAAAAAGCCAGAAAAGGTGAAGCAAGGGGCCCTGAAAGCTCAGAAACCAGACGGCAAAGACAAATGTATTTAAAAAAATCTCATGATTTTTAAGCCAATCTTGTGATTTTTGAGTGGCTGGGGTTGACTCTACAGTTTACCCCGGCAGCATCCAGGGAACAAGCCTCTTACGCCAGCACTGGCCTTCTCTGTCTTCGCTTCCCTTCCCAACAGGCCTGCAGCTTACTGAAGTGACCCAAGAACACGCTGAAGAGCAAAGCACTCACTCACTAAAGAAGTTCTGCAATTTGTTTCTAAAGTATGATTTTGGAAGAAGAGAAGAAGAAATTCCAGCAAAATCAGGTAAGCCACTTGTGAGCGTGGGGGGGAGAACACGACCTTGCCTCTTGTGGACATAAAGGCAGCAGCTTTGCCTTGGGTTGGGCAATTTAAAAAATGGGTCAGTGTTCAGGCTTCAGATGTCAATATCAAAAGGGATTGAATGGTGTGTGATATTAAATCAAGGTTTGCTCTCATCGCTAGCAGCTGTGGTGTAAGGTACTATATGAGCCCGATTCCCAGTGCCCTGATCTGCACGTGTGCTGGTGCGTGTAAATCATTAGCACTGCTAGGAGGGAATGGAGAATTCCCATCTGGGTGCAGTAAGGCCCTGCTTTGCACAGAGCTGAAGGACAAAGCTAGGCGCAGGGCAGGGGAGTATCAGATTCCAGGGGTTTTGTCTCAAGGCAGAGCTGGTTCAAGTACCTGTAGGCAGCGGGCAGGAGCTGTGTAAGACTGCCCTCTGCCGTTCCAAGGGTTGTATTGCAGAGACCGCAGGTGCTGCGTATTTAGTTCATCAGCCCAGTTTTATTACAGTGTCCTGACACTTGGTTTCCCCAGGGCATGAGGTAAAGTTCTTGGTGAACCTACCTGGGGGCCTTGATCCTTACGGACGAATTAACCTGGAGCATGGGAGTAGGCCTGTGGACTCCCTGTGTGTGTGTTTGCCGGCTCAGGGTCTTAGTCTGGAGTAAAATAGAACTAAATGGAGCTAGTACTTCAAAGGTGTCATTGCACTGGCTTGTTACGGTCACATGTCTGTGCATATGCAAATGCGCACGGGCACATGTCGTATACTATGCTCCTACCCATGCTTGAGGCATGTAATTATTTCCAACACTTCATTACGGTGAAATAGCAGCTAGTTGAGTGCACTGGGTTGCCTCCCAGCTAAGGTAATGGAGTAGCTGCTTTGCTGGCTAGAACCCTTTGCTGAGAAGAGCTGTGCTTGTATATTTCAAGGTAGCCAATATCCTAGTATCAGCCACTAAAAACATGTTAATGTGGGTAAATAAATAGTCAGAAAAGGTTTCTTTGTGGGCTGGGTGGACCCCAGTGATTTCAGTGGGACTCAACGCACATGCAGGGATCTGCACTCGCAAATCCTCATGCAGGATTTGGGCTTATCTGGTACCAGGTAACTGGGGTTCAGGTAGCCAGGACATTCATTTAAGGGGGGCGAGTGGTTAGGAACAGATTCCATGAAACACATTTAACTGACGTTAACATTTCCTGCTTGGGATCCTTTGATGGCCATGAAGCTAATTTTTAATAATTTGTCACAGCAGTGTCCCACGTGAACTCTTTCCAGAAGGCTGTGCCCACTATGTACTTTAATGTTAGCATGAGCTGGTCAAGAGGCCCATTGTGTGAGCTAGCAAAACACACACACTCTCTCTCTCTCTCTCCCTCCTGTTGGATGATTGTGCTCAGTTAGGACACAGGCACACAGAAGCAGAATGCCTTCCTCCCCACCAGAGATGCTGCAGGACTAGTGCTCCTGCATGCCTGTACGCTCAGCTCTCCCTTCCCCTGCTAGGGCAGGAATAATCTGTAAGGGAGTTTGGATACCGTAAAGTGAATTAACACGCAGGCCATGCCCAGGAACTTGTCCGGGCAGCATACACATTAATCCCACTTGGGACTCCAAAGCATCTTCCCTACAGATTTTTGTGGTGATGTTAAGGGAAAGGCCAGAGCTGGAGAAAGAGGGGGCTTTCCATCCCTCTGCATCAGCCCCTCATTGGCCAGGTAGAGCCAGGTTGTTACAGAGGGCCTGAAGAGTGTGTGTGTGCAGGGGGAGGCATGGTGAAAAATGAAGGTGGGGGGAGCTGGCAGGGCTCAGTGAGCCTGTCTGGGGAAGGGAGTTGTCAGTATTATCAGGTTTTCTGTTACTGTTGGATCCCTCAGTCTCCGTGGTGTGTGCTGAATGACTGTGCTCTCCCACCTCCGTAGGTTGCTGTATTTTATATTTCTGGCTCCTGGTGGATGGCCCAAAATATTTATAAACTGTCATGATGGATCCTGCGTGGGGCACCCTCCAGCAGTAGGCTGTACCATGACAGGGCTCCTGCCTCAGTTTCCCCTTTCTTCCACCCAGAAAGGAAGAGTTTCTCAGTGTCTGATAAAAGCCCATCTCTGGGCATAATTTATTCCTTCCCACCAGTGCAGCAATTCCTCAAAAGCCTTGTAGTAAAGCCATTCTCCAATTCTCACAGCAAACATCCCAAGACACAGCGGGTCCCCATTCCCCTCTCCAGGGACATCACCACCAAATCCCAGGTTTGCCCCCTTCTCCCCTCTGTCCCTCCGCCCTTCACTCCGGTCTCTGCCCAGAAGGTTCCCTGCAGTGCTTCACTCCTCCAGGCCTCCCTGCCTGTGAGTGGGATCCACTCTTCCAAGCAGCCCTCTCCCTTCCAGGCTCAGCTTCCCCTAACCAATACGGATCCTCCACTTTTTCCCAGAGGCCATTGCCCAAGGCGTCTGGTCAGCCGGGGTCCCCAGCTTTGAACAGTTCTCACCAACAGGCCTGTTTCAGCTCCCATTCAAACTCAGCTCTCTATTGGGACTCCTGCCACCCTCCCCCAAGCAGCTCCTGTCAGCTTTTCCTGGTTGCTTCTGGTCTCTGCCTGAGTCTCAGGCAGCTCACCCACCCCTGGGTGTCTGATTCCCTCCGTCTCCCTCCCTCTCACACCAGCTGCCCTCTCTGCGGCCTCCTTTGGGAGTTAACTGACCAGTCACAGCTGCACGGCCTCTTCCTTCTTAAAAGGTCACTGTTGCCCTGGGACCCTGCCTCTGATCAGGGTCATCTTATAATCACCACGAGGGGAAAAGAGACTTTAATTCTGAGGTTCCCTGGAGTAAAACCCTGTCACAGGAATGAAGAATTCGGAATGCCTTCTCCCAGAGCAGAGGGAGAGGCTGAAATGTAATCATAAACTGCTCCCTAGTGGCACACAGTGATATAGCTATGGGCCGGCTGTCTGGGACGAATTCCCCTCTCAGAAGCAAGGCAGGCACATGGAGGCACATTTTGCACAGCAGTGCCCTGGCTTTTATGCCCCCAGCAGAGGCCTTGCCCGTGCTGGGAAATCGTGGGCTCTTTTTCCAACACTAGCACAGCGACACTAGTGCTGGCCAGGGGTTTTCTCACCATGTCGTGATACTCCAGTGCTAGGGCTGTTGCTAGCACTAGTAAGAAACAGTGCTACTGGATAATGGGCACAAGAGTGTCTAGTGTGAGCGCACCCTTTAAACAAGCATCGATCTAACTACAGTTTCTCTCTGAGTCTGGTAGAGAACCTTACAGGCCAGCAGGATCAATTCCTGCTTATCCAGAGACATGTGTCACTAGCTTCAAGGGCCATCCTAACAGCATCGCTCCTGTCTATATAACGGTTGTATCACGAGTCTGTCTCTAAACCACACTGACACTGAGGAAGAGCTCTGTGAAGCTCGGAAGCTTGTCATTCTCCCCAACTGAAGTTGGTCCAATAAAAGATATGATCCCACCTTCTCTCTCTAATATCCTGGGTTGGACACTGCTACAGCAACACTGCGCATGCTAAAACCCAGTTACACTTTCCAAGTGCAGTCGTCTGTCGCTGGTTTCTCAGCATTTTCTGCGCCTTTCTTCTGCATCTGAGCTGGTTGGTCTGGATTATATATGAGCTGCACTTTCACCCCAAACTTGTTCCCAACCCTAATCAGGAGCTATTTTTTATTCAAAAAACTTAGCTTTTTTTAAAAAAAACCCAAATCTCCATGCTTCTCATTTTGCCCAGTGCCAGGAGAAGGAAATTCTGAGATCTGAGGATACACTCCAGTTCCTACACTGACAAGATGTGGGACATTTGCATTAGCAGCTCCAGCATGGGTCACCTCAGCATGCAGGTTTCAGGATCTTTAGAAGTTCCCCCCATCACTTGTTGCTGACATCAATAATCTGGGGGTCTTGACTCTGCTGTCTGTGGGCTCAAGCTGATGTAATAAGGGGCATTTTCTTTGCCTTTGAGGATGGCACTGCAATGGAATTTGATGTGGGCGTTATTGTACCCACAACAATTGAGCTTTTCATTGCAGATCTTTTTCTTCATTATTTTCCTGACCTATTACGTAGCGCCAGTGTTCATATGGGCATCTTCCCTCGCTGGGCTCTCTCCAGGAAATCTTTTTGCAGTGACCTTAACATGAGACAGTGAGCTATTAGCAAGGCTGTTGGCAGAAACTTTGTCTTCACTCTGTTTGGTGATGGTGATTGGGGGCAGGGAGATGGCTGAACAGGGCACATCAGTTCACATTTCTAAGGCTGGTTCTCCAGCCCATCTCTCTACCAGTAGAAGAACTATGATGCTGGCATCCAGAACCATTGTTGCCCAGGGTCAAAGCAAGGAGGAGGTTAGAGCAAGCTACTCATGGGATAAGGGGGATCAAGCTATTGATTAGAACTTGTGTTGCTTAAAAAAATACTTTTAGAAATGAGCCCCGTCCAGATCCCTTGCACTGAATAGCCTTAAGTGCGGAAATATTCTGATCCAGAACCAAATTTTGCAGCTGGCTCCCTTCTTTGCACTAGACCAAACCAAAAGCACAGCTCCCACCATCCCAAACTTCAGAAGGGTTTGGCTCACCCCAGGCCTAATTGTTCATATATCTAATTTCTGCACTTGAACTAACACAAGAGAAGTTGTGTCCATAGTATTTCCAGTCCAGCCACAAGCAAGAAGGGACCAGAAATCTCACAAGACAGAGTGCTCCTTGGTTGGAGTTTAGATAGTTTGGAGAAGGTCTGACACCTTTAGAGAGTCTCCCATCACACTAACAGGTGGCAAACGAAAGGATTGATTTTCAAATTGTCCCCTGGGCTAGGTCAGCGATGGAAAGTAGGTCAGTGCTTCTCAAATTAGGGCCGCCGCTTGTTCAGGGAAAGCCCCTGGCGGCCGGGACAGTTTGTTTACCTGCTGCGTCCGCAGGTTCGGCCAATCGCAGCTCCCACTGGCCACGGTTCACCGCTCCAGGCCGATGGGGGCGGCGGGAAGTGGCGCAGGCCGAGGGATGGGCTGGTCGCCCTTCCTGCAGCCCATTGGCCTGGAGCGGCGAACCGCGGCCAGTGGGAGCCATGATCGGCGGAACCTGCAGACGTGGCAGGTAAACAAACCGGCCCGGCCCACCAGGGGCTTTCCCTGAACAAGCGGCGGCCCTAGTTCGAGAACCACTGAAGTAGGTGACAGCTAGCACTGTAGTGAGCAGTGGGACTGTAGATTGAGTGACAATTTCAGCCCACACCTTGCGTTCCAGGAGTGAAAAGCAGCCTGTGTAGAGGCCAGCATGCAGCTCACTTGAGCCACTTAGCCCTATTCTGAGAGACTAAGTGGTACCTGGGCTTTGTGATGGCTCCCTGCAGGAGGGAAGCATAAAGAACCCAGATCCCCATTGTTTTCTGTCAGCAATGGTACAGGATACCAACTGGCCCAGTTGCAGCAGACATGCCAAGGATCAAATGAGTCTAACCTCCCTCTAACGTACTGGTTGTCTCCACAGCAGGGTGTAGGCACCCGGGAGCAGGCAGGTATGAGAGACGCTTGCCCTTCCACTACTGCGGCTAAGTAGAGGACTTTCACCAACACTCGATTCACTCAGAAGGGGTAAAAAGAAAATATTATCCTCGTTTTACAGAGGGAAACTGAAGCATGGGGAGATTAAGGCCCCAACTGAGCAAAGCACTTGGGACCCCCGTGATGCTACTCGTGTTTACAGCAAGGGCACATGTCCCGCTGAATTGCAAGTCTAAGAGCCGGGCCCAGAGTCATGCAGGAATTTAACCCAGAGCTCTGAATCACAAGACCGCCCTTCCTCTAATCTTCTTGACTCTTGCCCTTGCTTTTGGAAGTCACCCCTCATTTGTAAGCAAATATACCTATAACTGAATACCTGTCTACCAGGCTTCCTCCCACCTTTTATCTGTCTTGTCTGTTTCGATCATAAGTTCTCTGGGGCAGGGGCAGCCTCTTACTCTATGTCCATTCAGTGTCTAGCACAGTGAGGCACTGATCTATGCTGGGCCTTTAGATACTGCAATAAAAATAATAATAATAGTAAAATCCTCCTATACACTCAAAATATTGATCTCAAATCCCTTGATTGCATCATTTAATTTATTATTAGGATATGTTTTGTATGTTAAAGAAAATAAGGTTATCAACACAGGACAGGTGGCACAGCAAGTCAGCCAAACCTGACCCTGCTTGGCAATACTGTATGTATCCACCCCACAATTGATAACACACATTTTGCTGGGAACAGATCTTTCCTTGACCTTCATTTTTTCCTCCCCTGTTGATTTTTTCCCCCTCCCTAAAAATGGAGCCTTTTTCTTGCTAGTTTATGGTGAGAATCAAGTGCTTTCTGGACGACAAAGTCCACTTGTCAGCAATATTCTCTTAAATGTCTCTGTTCTCTCTCTAAAGCCTGCCTGACAATCGCTCTATTATCGGAGCTTTCTTAGCCAATAGATTTTTTTTTTTTTACTCCCCTCCAGGGCTAATAAGGAGAGAGGTTGCCAGCCGCCACAGAGATGCAGAGGATTTCAACTCAGTTTGTCTGAGACTGAAACCCTTATATGGCAAACTCCAGGAAAGTGCTATTATGTTGTATGCTGGATACTGTCATTTGAGCACCATGAATGACTTTTTGAAGCACAGACCATTCATCAGTTTTGTAATGCACATTGTTAGTTCAAAGACCCTGCTTTCAAGTCATTTTTGTTCCCAGCGCCCCCGCTGAAACATCTGACCGCCATCTCTAGATATTTTACTAACTCTTTGCTCATCGTGTTGAAGGGAAAATATTTGCCACGTATTTTAATTCCTCCCTCTTATAATGTAAGAGACTCACCTGCCACTAAGAATTTTCTGCTAAGAAAGAGGCACCCTGTTAGTCTGACGTTCAGGTACCCAGTAGCATTGGCTGTCTCTTCTTGACCTGGGAAGAACTACTCAGGAAATAGGGCATCAGGAACCCACTTTACCTTAGTTGTCTTCTCCAAAAGCCCCAGAAGTTATGCTTAAAAGATCTCTTGCTGAATTTCAGATGTGGCCATGTAAAGGTTACGCTCATTAAGGTCATTCTACAGTATTTATTTACAATGCAAACATTCTGCCAACTCGGGGTACACCCCGTTCAAATGGTCACCACAGGTACTTTACTATTGAAAAGTGAGTTCATGCCATCTGTGCTCTGTCACACAGAGTTGCTTAGACTCGTCCTCATCCTCAGAGCAGTACTCGGCCTTGTCTGAAGAAATATTGTCAGCACTTTAGAGTTCCTCTTGCCATTGGAGACCCTCTCCTGGGTCTCTAGGTCCATGTGATGTGTACCTTACAGTGGAAAGAAGAATTGACTAGCCGTTGCTGCTCTGTGTTAGAAGACAGCAACAACAATGGAGTGGGTGGGTGGAGGGAATCCAAGATGCTGTTTGCCACAATTGAGACTATGTAAAAGTCCCAAACCCAAACTTTTACAAACCCATCTTTCCCCACGCCTAAAACCAAACAGCTGGGCCCTATCCCTTATTCAAACCTGTATTCCCACGGAAACTCGTGGGGCTGCTGGTGAGTTTGTTAGACCCAAACATCTTTATTATGATTTCTCTACTGTCAAAATGAAAATGCTGGACCACTTTCAGGCATCACTTTGTGGTACATTGTCTTGTGCCAAGAAAGCTCACAGGGCCATTGCTTAGAAAAGCACACAGGTTTATTGCATATCAATCTCATGTATAAATTCATTGTAGCATTGGAAAGATTACATTTGGTATACATTCCTATTCTACAGCATTAACCTCAAAATCAGCTTTCCTATTCATTATTTTAAAGGTTTTTCTCTACACAAATACATTTGCCTTTTATCACAAGCATCAAAATGAAATTTGTAAAATCGCTTTTTTTAATTATTTTCTACACTTCATATCTTTTATTTCATTATGCTCCCAACAAAGCGATTTCATATTAATTAATAACTGCCACCTCTTTCTTTTTCTTCCTTGGCAGTTCAAGGCTTCTAGCCTTGGACGCAAAACCTAATCACATATACAATAAGTGCATCTACAGAATTTTTTTTCTTTTTGATAAAAATTTCACAAACAGACACAATAATGACTGCTAAACACAAGTCATGCACAGTTTACTTATAAACATAACAGAAGCAATATACAATCAAGAATGATATGGAACAAGCACCATCCTCTTTCTCAATGTTTTTTAAACATCATATGAAAACCAGACATTTACAATTGATTTTTTTTTAAAAAAAACAAAACACTATACAGTTCTAAAGGAAAAAAAACAAACAAACCCTAAATCAAATCTGTATTGTAACAATGGGAGAAGGAATGACATAGGATGCACAGATTTATGATTTTTGCAAGCATAATATATATATGTTTTAAATTACATCTTCTGCAGGCTGAAAATGACATCAGGGCAAAACATCTCTTACTTTTGAAGAGAGTGATGAGAACGTAAAATACATCGAGAAATATTTTCAGAATTACTTTGTTCACACGTGAATTGCACATTCGGAAATCAAAGCTGCCTTTTTTTTTTCTTCTCTCTTTTTCGTTCTTTTCCAAAAGTGGTAATAAGAATCAATGACAGAATAAAGAAAAAATATTGGAATAATGCAATAACATTTTAATCACAGTATCACTCAACACTACAGAGAAACAGTTTCATGGCTTTAAACACTACTGACCATCAACTAGGAGCAGAGCTTTTGCCCTCATGTTACCAACACAAATCGGAGCAGATTGTTTCACTCCCTGCTTGTTTTTAAACAGGCAGCAAAGTGCAGGTTCCGACACCATGATGCTTCCCCCTCCCCCCCCCACACACATACACACACACAAAATACAGCACGTAAAAATTGAATGTAAGTCAGTAGATTGAAATAGGCTGGAGGGGTGAGAGAGGGCTTACAGTCCAGTGCTTTGATGCTTAGAGTCTAAACATGTTAATATGTCATTGTGCAAGTGCTTTTATAAATGCTTCGTATGAAATGAAAGAGAAGCAGTTTTCAATAACTATTGAATTTCTAAGTGCTGGTTTTGGGGAAATCGAGAGGCTCCACTAATCGTTTTGAGCAAGACAGAAAATCGTAACTTTGTTATTTGTCCTGGAATGCAGTGTAGCGTTTCAGCTCGTGTTTTGCTCTTAACCCTTTTGGTTTGGTTTGCTGCTAGCATGCTGCTGTGCCAGCTAGGCTCTGATCGTCCAGTGACGTAATGGCACGTCGGACCCAGCTGGTATGTTCAGCAACGCAGTAGATGCATTCTGTAACGAGGCCCCAGGAGGGTCAGCAGCCCAGCGTCTTCAACAGGAACATGCCTAGGATGTCCAACAGCAAATCTGGTGCATTCTACCTGGACATACCTGGATCTTCCAAAAACAGACCAAGTGCATTCTACCTGGATGGACCTGGCGCATTCAGTAGCACAGCAGTTGCATTGCACCTTAAACATTCTGTACCTGCCAAGTGATTAACAGCATTATTTTCAATGCTGGTATCTGAGACAGCAACAGAAAGGAGTAGCAGGAATGGTTTTTGTTTTTTTTTTTGCTTTTATAATTCGCTCATATATAAAATTTCTAAATTTAAAGTAGAAGGAAGGGTCCCTCTGTCTTATAGTTTTATTTCAGCAGTACTGAACAGTTTGGCATAGCCAGAGGCTGCTAATAACCTCCTTGGATCCACCTGGTGATATGAAAAATAACACAGCAGGTCCCATTCCTCACCTCCTGCTATTATGGCAATATGGCTACCTGCTGCAGACATGAAAACAGGTAAAATAAATAGCCCCCATCCAACAAAATTCTTAGTTATAATCACCTCTGGGATGGTACCCTTGATTTCGAACAATTACCAGGCCTTATGGAAATCACTCTAACTCCACCCCTTGATGTACCACATCAACAGCATTGGTTCCTGAGCATAATATGTTAGTGGTGTAGGGTGCACATGAGCTACATAGCTCCAGCAGAGGCCCCAGCTCCTTCACCTGGCTAGTTCTAAAAGAGAGTCTCAGTTCGGATTGTGGGATCTTTCTTGCCTCTATTTATACTTGACATAAGCAAGTCTCACGAGACATCCTTCAAAATAAGCGATTTTTTTTTGTTAAAGCCCCAAAAATATGAGTTACAAATCGCAACATTTTGAGTGCAATTAAAGAAGGGGCTAAGGGATAAACATAAATTTGATTAGGCATTGTATTTGCTTATCTTGCTTGGAAAAAATCTTAAAACGTGTAGCCAGTGCTGGTTTAGAGAAGTCTGGATACTTAAATGGACAGAGACCAGCTAGAAGAAAAGGAAGGAAACAAAGTGTGGTCTTTTTTGTTTTTTAAGTAACAGGAAACAGAAAAAAAATCATTTTATGATTTAAAAAAAATTTCATCTTCTTAATATAGGGCTAGACTGTGTCACCCTTACTCAGGGTGGTTGGTAACGTACTCCTCAATGAGCCCTGTTCAAATCAGTCAGCTACTCAGCCCCCGTAATGGTGGCACAACCTGGTCCCTAGAAAGTAAACAGATATTGCTCATTGTCAGGCAGAATTAAGAGCTTTTAACACATTGTTCTTTTGAAGAAACAATGGAACAAATAATGGGGCAGTGTCCACAGACTGGAGGGAAGACAAAAAAGCCTGTATAACATTTCTGTTTCTAAGATCTTTGCCGCTGGTTTGGAGATGAGGTCACCATGGCAAGTTATCCCCACACATGGAGACGCAAAGCTGACCCCCTCTTCACAAACCCACGCCAGCTACTTACAGATGAAACTTAGGATCGGCCTCTGCAAACACCTACTCCTGCTCTTAGGGCTTGATCTTGCAAGGTGCAGAGCACTCTTGCTCCAATCCAGAAAGAGACATTAGCATGTGCTTAACTTTAAGCATGTAGTAGCTCCATTGACTTCAAAGCACAGGCTTACCCGTT
Source organism: Malaclemys terrapin pileata (assembly GCF_027887155.1). Classification (NCBI taxonomy): domain Eukaryota; kingdom Metazoa; phylum Chordata; order Testudines; family Emydidae; genus Malaclemys; species Malaclemys terrapin. The sequence continues at coordinate 19,275,666 of NC_071523.1, read as the reverse complement.
TTAACTGAGTAGGGACGGACTTGATCCTATGCTTAAGGCTAAGACTGTGCTTAAGTGCTTGCTGTGGGGCGTAGTGTGTGGTAAGCACTATCGTTGATAGTGTTGATAGGAGTGGGCCTCTGAGCATTAATCCTGCAAACACATAGATAGTTCCATTGATTTACTTTAAAATTAAGCATGTTTGCAGGATGAAACTTCACCTTGCAGGTTCTTTGGGGGTACTTTTGTTTCTTGAAAGAGTGAATATTTTAGGGATATAATATTGCTGACAACCTCGCTATGTACTATACCATTTTATTTTTAGAAGAACCTTTTAGTTCTGGTAATTATGCCAGTTACTTTTGTAAATGGCTACAAATGCCAACTGAATCAGTGTTATCCTGCAGCTACCCATCTACACTGCTAGATTTGTATTTCAGGTACACCTCTACACCAGTATATTGCTGTCCTCGGGAGCCAAAAATCTTCCCACATTATAGGTGAAACTGCGTTATATCGAACTTGCTTTGATCCACCAGAGTGCGCAGCCCCCCCGGAGCGCTGTTTTACCGCGTTATATCCGAATTCGTGTTGCGTTATATTGGGGTAGAGGTGTATTTACAAGGCATAGATTGCTTATAGTTAACAAAAATTATACTGATGGGATTTTGTTTCCATTCCTTTATAAAAATAAGCACTGATTTCCCCTGCAAAATATGGCACATCTGCATTGCATGCCATCCTGGCTACAATATGGAGTTTCACAGTTGTTTTTATTTACAGTTTTGTTGCTTTATTTCTCTCTCTTTTTTTTAGTTTGTTTCTTTTGTTTTTTATTAAGGGCATGTTGGAAGGGTTTTTTGTTTTGTTTTTGTTTTCTTGTTGTGATATTTTTTCCAAACAATAAAAGAAATAAATAGAACACATCCTACATGCAAATGTAATTGAAACTCAAATTTAACAAAACATGATTGTCGGAAAAATCGGCAGCAAGAATAGGATTATTTAGGGTCATTTGGCACATAAAAAAATCTACTCCCTGGTTATCAATCATACAACATACAACCTTAATTACACAATTTTGGTCCTTCACTAGATACTTATATTAACATTATTTCTTCACAATAATGATATCCAATGCAAAAAATACTGTTAAGGAAGAAATAAAATAAGAAAAGAATTAGAAAAAAAAATTACAAGTTATATACAGATTAAGGTAAATTCCATTAGGAAAAAAAAACAATTATTTTATTATTTTAAATTGGCCCCTATGGGAATAATTTAAAGCCCAAGTGAATGGCAAGTACTGTAATGTTAGCATTGGCAGACGTGCCAGGGAAAGGAATGTTCCATCTGACTCTTAGAGACTGGTTTCTTTTGACATTGTCAGTTCTTGGGCTACACCTAGTCAAGAGCTTTGTGCAAACATTTGAAACTGGGGGGGGGTATAGATCACTGTTGGATTCAGAGCCTTCGGCACATATACATGGTGACGTGGAGAAACTAGCAGGAGGGATGTCGTCTTTCCCTAGGCGAACTATGGAGAATTATTTGATGCTGCTAATTATCCTTTCATTCCCTCTTCCCCAGTGGCAAACGGAGGTGCAGCCCCAGGGGCCAGCTGCAGTCTCATGGCTGACCTTGTCCGGAGTATGAGGTGTGGCCCATCAGGCCTGCAAATCCCAGCATGCAATGCTCCACTGTAATCTGAGCAATTGCTTCCAGATGGAGCATTGCATGCGGGAACCTCCTCTTTCATATTCAACAGCAGAGCAGCTGCAGTCTGTTCCCGCACATATAAACTAGTGGCCCAATCTCGCAAACACTTACTAGTAGATGTGTTTACTACTGTGAGACGTTTCTCTGAAGTCAGCTATTGACCCAACTCTGCAACCACTGACTACTAGGTGTAGCACTTACTACAAGTAGTACACCCACTTTAAGTGTTTGGAGCCTGGTCCAAAGTCCATTGAAGCCAGTGGAAAAACTCCTGCTAACTTAGAGTCAGGTTTATACAGAATTGGGTCCTTACAGCATCTGGAGACTCCTAGGTGAGTTGCTGATGCAGCACTCAGATGGGCAAGTTTGCGGCACCCCTGATTCAACTTGAAGTCACTTGGTGGCATGCACCTGTCTTACCTTCAGACAACCCTGATTCTGTAACAGCATATCTAGGCATTTCTCAGCACACACATTACAAACATTGTCAGAGTAGCCAATGTTATCCTTTATAATATTTCTAACCCCTTTCAGAATTATGTTCAGCTTTACCTATAAAAATCACAGCTAGAACACCAGGTTGTTATTACAATGTAGAAATAGCACAAACTAATGTCACAGGATTTCTGGAGGCTGCTTTATGTCAGCAAAAGAGCTGAGACTTCAAAGCAATTTAAAATCATCCGTAAAAAATTGCAAGTAATTGTAGATCCAGAGAGAAAATACATTTCCTTAACCACATGCTTGAGGAGCTGAGCTGCACTCATAAGGTTATTAAAAACAAAGATTTTTTGTAGTCATATTATCAAAATTATGGGGTAAATGATGGCAGGGTACTCGGCATAAGCAACCACCAGCAAACCAACACAAGGGCACAGGGCAGAGGTTTCTTCCCCAACACTGAAGAGATAGCGTTTGAAAGACCCTCTGGGAGAGAAACTACACAGGAGCTTTCTAGGGTCGAGCTTACGGGGCATTGTCTATGTATTTGTGTGCATGTATGAGCAGCCCCAGCAATGCTCCTTCTGCACCAATTATTTGTGCTCTTGGCAGAAGCTAGCCCTGCTTGGACATTGCATGGCGGGGAGCGTGGCTTCCCACAACAGAGACTCACAACAACACTTTGCAGTGTAAAGAGGAGTGCTGTTGTGGGGGGTGCAGAATTTCACGCTCTTTCAAAGAGCTATGTTAAGAAAAATGGGTCAAATTCACCGTTCCTTGGTATAACTCTGGTGACTATATCAGAATGATACCAGGGATGGATCAGCTCTAGATCTCTTCCCCCCCTTATGACTGCTATTCAGCTGAAGTGAATGTGGTGTGTGAGGGGGGCAAGGGGTCGAATGACTTCAAGTTTTAGTTTATAAGCAGAAACCAGCTGGCTCAGTTATATTGTCTTGTAACTGTAAAGGGGCCAGTATTTGATTGCACCATTGCAATTCACTTATGGTTTACACTATTCTTAGAGATGGTGGAATCCTAGGGCTGCTTCAGGGCTATCCAGTTTGGAGAGTTTCTTTCTAACAAATTAGAAACGAATGACTGTGGATAGATACAAATCTGGGAATTGCAGGTCACACGTGACAGGTTTATTCTCCCAGCCAAAAGCCCAGACGACTCCCTGAGGCCCTCTGATCCATCTTCTGCGTGCTAGAATTTCTGATAGGGCAGTCACAGCACCACCACCTCCTCGCTCCGACTCTGAACCAGTGCCTTCTCGACCCGTCAGAGATGGTTGATGGGATTAAAGGTCCCCGACTCTGAGGCTGCTCCTGCCATGTTCAACCAAGCATCCAGAGAATTCTGGGAAGAAGTGTGAAGGGGAGCGTTCTCAGAAAGGGACAGCATCATTGCATAAGCCTAAAGGACGGGAAGAAGCAGAGAAAGGGAAATGGGTGAATACACACTCCTGGGTCCTGGAATAATCCACATGAAGTTGAGAGTCATTTAACTATTTACATACCAGAAAGTCAGGACAGTCAGTGTCAGTCACTTTGGTGCGGGCTGGGGATCGTGTCTGCCAATCAATACTTATGTTCACACATGAGGAAAAAAACGTGGACCTTGCCATAGAGTGTTACCAGGCAGCAGTGGGTTTGGAAGGGCATCTCAAACACACCCCTTAAACTTCCTTCCTTGCACCTTGCACTTCATGACAAATGCTGACACTTGCATCTAGGCCCCTCTCCTAGAGGACATTACTCTTCCCACCGAACATATCCAGGGAGTTCTGGCCGCCTTTTTTCACATAGTTTTCAAAAGTGCATATGGAACTGTGTGTGTTGCTGAGTGAATCGTGCCAAGCACCCCCCCACACACACACACCTGGGCATGATAACTGCGGTGCACCTGGGGAAGACAGTGAAACTTTGGCTTTCAGAAGTTATTGCTGACTCCTAAAAGGAGAATTGTAACTGGGGGTTCAGCTATGCAGGACAAAAGGGACTGAGTGACTCCGTGGAGATGAGCTTGCGCATGGCATGTTGTTTCATTTACTGAGCATTTCCATTGTGTCTGGAGGGAGCTGGAGCCTGTGTGTGTCAGTTTGGCAATGTAAGTGCGGTATAATTGTGTGTGTTTATTGCAGCACTACCAGCCGGCAAAGCCTAGTCCGTGAATGAGCAGAGATCACTGCTTACTGGAGAGGAATTTGGTTGCTTTGCTGCTACCTAGCCCTTCTCCCGCCTCCACTTTTGTCTGTCTCATCCATTTTTTGCATCTTGTCACAACCCTGGTCCTGATCCTTCAAAGATTTATGCATGTGCTGAACTTTGCACATTGTGAGTTAAAATCTCTGGAATTACCCACGGTGTGTAACGTTAAGTACATGTATAAATCTTTGCAGGATAGGGGCCCTAGATTGGACGCTCGCTTTACTGCAGATGTCTGTACAGTGCTTAGCACAATAGCACCCGGAGCTACTACTGCAACACAAATTTAATAAAGAATAGTAATAAAACTGCCCCAAAACTCCAATTACAACTTCCCCCTCCTCCCAAGGAAGCTGAAATTCAGATCCAGTTCTCAATCTGACCATTGTATCTCATGCTCGTCTGTATGTGCTGTAGAGCATTCTGCTTTATGGTGTTTGCATGGATGTGTGCATTTCAATACTACACTGACAGTGAGCCAAAACTGATAGAAAGGTAAGATTTCTGTGTTGGTCTGACCAGATAAATATTGTTTTCCCACCATATTGCCTGCAGTAATACATGCAGAGCAGAGAATTTTAAATTGTCCAAGTTATAGCATATTTGACAATATGTAACATGTCTTAGATCTCACTTACTACAAAATTACTTAAAAAAAAAAAATCATGTGCCAGATCTAACATTGCAGTCAAGTTGTGTCTAAATAGTTAGTACACTCAGCGTATTAGTAAAAGGACACAGACAGAGGCATGCAAGTGGCTTGTGTTGAAAGGATAAATGAGCTCTTTTTTCACTAGAAAAGAACTTCAGTGTTATCTTCATAGCTAAAATACTCCCTTAAGTGCAGACAAATCTGTACAAAATACCCACACTTCCAATAGGCAATCCCCACCCCAGCTTCCTGACCCCAGTCTTAAGCAGTCACTATAAAGTAGCCTTAGGGTTTCTAGCACAATCCCCTTTGACCTTTAATTGAAGACCCACCTCTATTAGGCAACTGCATTTAGTTGCACCTTTGGGTGGTCTTTAAGATAAATTGTATTGTATTCCTGTTGCTTAGAGGACAGAACGACTCCAAGTACAGTAGCTGATCTCATCCCCAATAAAACCCCAAGCAGAGGTAAATATACTCAAACCTGCACTAGTATTCTTAAAAGAAGCATTTGAACTACGTGGCCTCTTTTAAGCAGATAAGAACAGATGGTCAATGGCAAAAAGTTTGCAGGTTTTCTGCAGACCCTTTCTCTGAATTTTGTCTCAATGTATCCTCTTTGTTCCAGTAATGGGGCTGGACATCTCACAGAACGGCTCCCTCAGAAGATCTGTTGCTGCTTTATTTGGACCAGGATGCAAACTTCATGAGAACAGAGCCTCTCATGGCATTTCTGCTTATGGCAAAACCAGCGAGCACAGAGCCATGCTAATTAAAAAAAAAAAAAAAAAAAGTTTTCCAAGTTCTTTCAAATTTCAGGATTTTGTTTCGAGTTTTGGAAGAAGGCCTGCATCAGCTTTTGCTGTGCCTGAACTGGTATGTCTTTTGATAAGAAGGGGGGATTTTATTTTAAAGGTGCGTTAGGTTTAAAGCTTAATGCACAAAACAATGGCATTTTCTAAATTTGCTTAAGATGATGCAGTTCTCCAAGCAAGTCTAGAAACTATCATTCTGAATTAGATCTGATGTTTTTATTATTAAATCCTATTATATTTTACTGCTGTTTCAAAGGGCCAGATGCTCAACTGGTGTAAATTGTCATTATTCCAGTGAAACCAATATATTCCAATATATACCAGCTGAGAATTTGGCCCAAAGTTTGTAACTATTGCATTACCATATTTCTATATACATTTCTATAGTCAGATATAGATAGATGAACCTACATCACTATATAGCTCTACACCTGCACTCACTCCACAAGGTTATAATGGTACGTGGAACTGATTATATAAAACTTGAGTTAACAATTCCCTCCCCACTCCTCTTTCTCCTGGACTGCAACATGGTAGCAAACAGATGTGATTTACAAGTTAGTCTTCACCATCAGAATTCCAGTTCAGCATGGACAGAACACAGATCTGGCTAAAGGAACCCAGCTGTTTGATAATCCCATGCTAAATGCTGGAGGTAAGCTTGGTAAAATGTTCTGTCATATACCTACCTGGTTTTTAGCCTGCCTGTACAGAGTCTGTTTTATTGTCTCAGAGTCTAAGGTGGAATTAAACACATCTTTAACTTCAAATGCTTCCTCGGCTGCTTTGCGAAGATCCAGCCCCTTCCCAAAATTCGGCATCTGCTCCAAATCTAACAAGCCGGCTTCTTCCTCCTCAATACACCTGTACCAATGACCAGGGGAAGGGGTTGACCTGTTGTTAGCTCATCTCACCGTTTACAGTCTAACCAATGTGTGTGTTGCTAAGTTAGTGCCCGCATGCACATACCATGGGGTTCTCACAAGCCACATGCATGAAGAGACAGACAGACAGGTGGACAAAAAAATGCACATGATGCAAGGAGCAAAGAAAAAGTGGAATGCATGGTTATGCACATACATCTCAAGCATTAGTGCTACCATATGTTCTGTGGTTTGGTGTGGTTACCGTTTTCATTCTGGTCTCCTATTCAGAGATGCCTGATTACTAGCTATTCCTGAAAGTTGGGGGAATAGAGCCACTACACCATATTCCCCAGGGGTTACAATAGGCTTAATTGGAAAGCGCTGACACACTGAAAAAACCCTTTGAATAGAATAATACTTTGCATGACATAGCACTTTTCATCCATAGATATCAAAGCATCATTAGTGGATAGAAACCTGTGGCACAAGAGAGGCTAAGATCTACCATTTCAATAGTGGACTTTAATGTTAAGTGCCCGATGTTTTGGACCAACTTTAGATACCTACGTCCTGATTTTCCCGAACACCAACGACCCCAATAGAAGTCAGTGGGAGTTGCAGGTGCTCCTCCCCTCTGAAAATACTGAGTCAAAAATAGACTTTTCCCAAACATTTAGGCTTACAGTGACTTAAATGCAAGAGCGCATAGTGAGTCGATGGCAGAGTGACATATAGTAGCCTGGTTTCCTGCCCTATCTACTGGACCACCCTTTGGATGAACTTTGGCATGCCAGCTCCTGGTTGTAATGCAACAGATTTTGCGAAAGGCAAGTGGGTAAGAGAGCTAACGGAAGGAGTGGATTCCATTTCCCACCATTGTTTATATCTTTACAATCAAACACTGCTATATTTTATTGCACTTTCTAATGTACAGTTATCCTAGGGTGCCTTCACGCTAATGCTCTACCTCATACTGTAAACTACATCTGCGGCAGATAGTTGCCTCTCTTGGTTTACACAGTTTTACACTGGGGCGCTTTGTATTGTCAATCTGGATGGGCACCTGAGTAAAACAGAGTACCGATTAACTATTTCAGAAGTGTCCTTTTTGTACTTGCAAATGTCCTCCTGATGGTTTACGAACCAGGGTGCACAGCACGGATGGGCACAAGAAGCAAACAAAGGCCTGGGGACACATCCACTCTGCCCACACAAAGGCCAGACGCACTGTCTCATCTGAAATTAATGCAGGGCCTTACATCCTGAGACAAAAGGATGCTGCCATTTTGTTGCAGATAAAATGGGTGGGGTAGTGGAAAGCTGCCATTCTCTAGATTTCCTTGCACCAGCTCTCTTTTCACTGACCAGGGTTTTGAAAATCAAGACATTGCCATTGTGTCAGGTGGAAGAGTTCATGATACATTGAGGAGGCTGGTTTTTTCATGTGCTGTTTACCTTTCCCGCTGTGCATTTTTCAGGCCTTGTGTATCTGTCTTCTTATACTTTTGCATTTCGGTTTATTTATTTGTGCTCCCCACCATGGTGAAAATGAAGTTCCTAGGGCAAACTGGAGGTATGATTCATGGTTTGAAAAATAAAGTGATACCACCCATGACCTGCTGCTAATGACACAGGGTGAGAAATCTAACCCCATTCTGCTTCCCAGAGGAAATGGCCCCACTCACCTTCGGGTATGATCAAAGCTCATGGTGAGGGATGTGGGCTCTTCATCCTCCTCATCCTCAAACGTTCCTCGGGGCTCCGTCGTGGGTGATACTGTTTCATCCTGTGACTTCCCTGTCAGGCTGTCGTCATCTTCCTCCTCCAATTCTTCCTCCTCCTCATCCACATCTTCTGTTTTCTCATTTGCTAACCCGTGACACTGGGAGTTGCTATCAATGTCTTGGATTTCTGGCCTGGAATGTTTGAGCACCGGGGAAGGAACCAAGAGGTCAGCTGAGAGCAGCAATGCACTGCCACTTTGGTGCAAGATTCAGGCATTTAACCATGTATTTGTTATTTATGGTTCACAATGGCTGGGGACAGAAAATACCTATTAGATGATCTAATCTGTGCTTCCTCACCAATGCAAGATTGTTCTCTACAGTGTCTAAGAGCTAATGGAGTGAGTCAAACAATTGTCCATTCTTAAAACTAGATTTTGTTCAGTCTGGTTTTAAGTATCCTCACCCTTTGGACTGTAACTTCTATGGGCCAAGGGCCATGTTTTTCTCTGTGCTTATAGTATCAAAATAACCACTCGCCTAGCGACAAAGTTCCACATTGGGATAAGTTTCATTACAAACTTTCCCTAACGGTCAACCTACATCTTCCTTTGTCCCATTGCCCCTTGTTATACTCATATGGACATGATAGGAAGTAAGCTGCCAGCAAAATAAAACAAACCAGGTTAAGAGAACAAGATCCCATTTGGTAACAATGTGTAGTTGGAACAGTCTGAGATGCTGCTAGATGGAATGATAGAAGTTTAATTTCAACTTCTTCACCCAGAACGTTTCCACAACCAAATTAATATTAAAATCAGGAACATCATTGTCCTGTTGCTTTTGTCGAATGTAGGTTACACTAATTACATGGAGGTCCCATTCAAACATTTTTGGCTTTTTTTTTTTTAAACCAAAACAAAAAAGCTTTCAAACTTGGTATCAGCATTGAATGGTTATTTGTAAAAACAACAGAGCATCAGGAACATAATTACAACTGGCCCTGGGAACGGAGTGACATTTGTACAACACAGAATGTCCTTTTTGGTTCCCCTGTAGATTAAATATCACTCAGTCAAAATAAGGTTTAAAAAATTAAGGGGAAACTCAGATGTTTTCCAAGCCCTGGATCTTGTCACTTAGTCTAAACACATCATCAGCATGTTTGTTTTAGAGAATTTTGATCGATTTTCTTTAAGGTACAGGCCCAAATTTGATTCTCCCTCTGGATCAATTATACCAGCCTGCGGAGGAGTTCTCCTCTTGTCTATTTTTTTGTCTACATCAGGCAAGGTTGAAAGATTCCTAATTTCCCTCAGGAAATACAGCGAACCTTTTCCCCCCTGTTTTATTTCCACGTGTGCAATCTAAACAAAAACTCTGGTGAGAAGTCTGTATCTGAGATGGGGTTACTTTATCTTGCTTTCAGGGCTGAGATGAAGGCAACAGAGTAGGGAAGGAAATGGAAAACATGTCTAAATTTCACATTTTTACAAGCATTCTGGGTGAAGTGAAGTGTTGCATTCCACATGTAAAGTTCTAATGGGCTGTCACTATTGTAGCATTGGCAATGAACACGAGGCTGGCCTGCTGGTAAGTTAAGCGCTGAATGCAGTGTAATCATCCAGCACCAGCACAATTTGTTCTTTGTTTATGAATGCAACTGAATATCCAGGGCTGGGTTCACGAGTGATGGAAAAAATGAAGGGATCCATGGGAATAGAGCTGGGCAAAACATTTTGGACCAAACTTTTTTTTCCCCAGGAAAAAAATAAACATTTGGCAACATCTAAACATTTTGGAAATTCTGGTCAGTTTCAGCTAATTGTTGATTTGGGATCTTTCCCCCTCCCACCAAATAAGGAAAAAATAATCTGAAAAAAATGAAACATTATGATTGGACATTTTTTCTAATGAAACATTTCAATTTTTTTTGTTTGAAACAACTTTGTTGAAAAATTTCTTTTAATTTTACTTTAAATATCAAAAGTGTTAAAGAACAACAGAACGAAGAACCAAAATGAAATGTTTCATTCAACCCAAAGCAATTTTTTTAAACTTTTCAATTTGCCGGAAAATTCTAAAATTTTCATTTTCTGTCCTATCTGAAACAATTTTTTTTTACTTTTTGAAATTGCCATTAAATTGAAAATGATGTCAAGTATCAGAGGGGTAACCATGTTAGTCTGGTTCTGTAAAAAGCGACAAAAGGTCCTGTGGCACCTTATAGACAGACATAAGCTTTCATGAGTGAATACCCACTTTGTCAGACACAGTGGGTATTCACCTACGAAAGCTCATGCTCCAATACGTCTGTTAGTCTATAAGGTGCCACAGGACCCTTTGTCGCTTTTTACAGATCCAGACTAACACGGCTACCCCTCTGATACTTGAAAATGATGTTATTCACCCAGCTCTACTTGGGAAGGGGGACCCAACACAGCAGTGAGCCCGAGATGCCAAGTGACCAGACTCTTAACCCACAGCTGAGTTTTGAAAAGTGAACCTCTTGACTTATGATGAGTGTCTGGTTCTTCCTCCGTAGTGCCCTTTCCCACTGAATTCTGTGCTCATGGGAGGGTCCTCCCCTGACACTCGCTCCCAAAGACAGCACTTCCATTCCTCATATGCTACACACCAGTCTGAGCTGTACTGCTCATTCTGTGACAGGGACTTTGGCTCCTGAGAGACAGACTCCTTATACAGAGCTTTCCAAGTTTTTTCTGCAAGGTTGATGGATCACTTGATGGTTACCTGTTCTGTTCATTCCTTCTGAAGCACCTGGCATTGGTCACGGTCGGAAGACAGGCTACTGGGCTAGATGGACGTTTGGTCTGATCCTGTATGGCCGTTCTTATGTAACTTCTTCCACAAGCAGAAAAGAATTGGGACGTTCTGTATAGGGAGTCTAAGTTGAGTGCCTTGCGGGATTCTCATTATTACTCTGATCTTTTCAGACTATTTGAAATCAAGCCCTGAACACGGAGATGGCTGGCCAGCCTTTGAACAGTCTGGTAAGAAGTGTCCATTAGTGTGGCTTTGTTTGTTTACCTTTTATCTGTTAAAGTTGATGCTTGATTCATCTCGCTATTTGCAATAAAATTTCTGATTTCAGAGAAATACGAGTCCTCTTTCTCGTCTAAAAGTGCATGGTTGTCTGGCTCCGAGTTTGGGGAGGAGGCACTGGTCCCAAGGTGGTTAGTAATGACTCCAGAGTGCTGGCTCACTGCATAGGGAACAAGGGACAAGAAAAGAACCAGGAGAAAGAATCAGGTATTGCCAACGCTGCTCTCAATAGAAAACAAGGAGGAAAATTAGCGCAATATCGCATTTACTGCATGGTAAGAATTTACATTGAAAGAACGTTTCAGGAAACAAAAATCTTGGCAGAAAAAGCTGATATCTTCCAAAAGTGAATGTGCACAGGGAGACATAATTAGTATCTTACAGGGACGGGAAATATCATTAAGTACTGTTATCTGGCTATCCTAGGTTCTTCTCTGCCTCCACTACTGCAGTATCTGAGCACCTCGCAAGCTTTAATGAATTTATCCTCACAGCACTGTGGGCAGGCAGGGCAGAGTTATGGTCCCCATTTGACATATGCAGGAACGGAGGCATGGAAAAATGAAGGGCCAGAATTTTAAGAGGTGCAGTAGGCACCTAATGAGATTTTCAAACATGCCCAGGGCACTTTTGAAAATTCTTAAGGGGCTTCAATACCTTTAATAAGTGACTTGCCCAAGGATACACAAGCAGGATGGAGCAGAGCAAGAAAACTGAATCCACGTCTCCTAAGTCTCAACCCTACGCACCGGACTACGCTTCCTCTCTGTTACTATGGAGTTAGCAGGTCTAAATAATACGTCAAGTTTGTACTGTCACACACACATTTCAGCATTGCAGGCATTTACGGTATAAAAACATTGGAGAAGACGAATCCATTATAAACATCTGTTTCTATTTGCTTGTAGCTTTTTCAAGAAATTTCTTCTCAGATGAAAGTTCATATTTTGGGTTTCAATACACAGGTTCCTTCTTGTTAAGTTGTTTTTCACATAAGCAAAAATCTATTTGCTTCCGTTATGTGAGCATCTAAAATATATTATTTCAGCTTTAAAAAAGTTTGTGTGTGAGAGAGAGAGAGAGACACACACACACACTTCTTTGTAATTTTAGAAATGCAAACATCTAAAATAAATATTTTTCTTTTGCTGCCCAGTAATATTCACATACAAGAATGGAGATTTCCATGAATATTCTCATGTGACCCAGAGTGACTTAAATTGGGGATTTCTCTCTCCAGTGCCCCTAACAGAGTTACACAGCAGTGTTGACACCCTACCTGGCACATTCTCATGTTCATGCTTCTTAAGGTGTCGGTCCAAGTTGGTCTGCTGCCCAAAGCATCGGTTACACAGGTGACATTTGAATGGCTTCTCCTTGTTATGGATGTTTCGAACGTGCCGCTGGAGGTTAGAGGAAATGCTGAATGACCTGTCACAGTATTTACACCTGAAAAATAGAAGCAAATGCCAATGAGTGCAACCGAGGGGGGAAAAAAACCTACCATCAAACATCGCTCTATAAATCTTTACTTGACTGAGGACCTGGAAAGCATGGGGCATTAATCATCTCCGACAATTCTGATATTATTATTATTCAAGATGCGGAAAGAAGGGGTTAGGATTAATTAAGAGGTTAGCCAGTCCAAACAAATAGGAACTTAAAAGTAAATAATTACTTTTCCATATATAAATGAACCAACACGAAAGGAGAATTTATGTCTCTCAGGTTTCTTATTTTGTAAAGAAAGAAGAAGGGGGAGAAGGAGATAGAAAGGAAGAGAAAGAAAAGCCCATTATCTTGTAGCTTCACAAGTGACAGAGTCATTTGGAGATAAAATAGACTCTAGTGATTTTTTGTGAAATTTCTAAAGGGCTGAAGGAACAAAGAGATGCTCAAGGTGTAGGCCTATTAGCATATAATTAATAATAATTAATATTTATATTGTGGTAGTACCCAGCATCTGCAAAATAATCTCCAGTCACAGAGGGAAATGCACTCCCTGCCCTGAGGAGTATACACAATCTAAAAATAAAACCATGATTTATTTAGCAAATGATCATGCAAACCAGAAATGGCATTTGTAAAGGTGGAGAAAACCTACCCATTGGTGGGAAGGTAGTTGGTAGGAGACATGGAAGAGAGCATTTAGAAAGGGGTGAATGGGAAAGAGGCTCCCTTTCAAATAAGTCTCTGCAGAACCCACAGTTGATGTGTCAGCAGCTCATTTCCAAACTATGTCCCCCCAACACACTTTATATTCAGTGTCTTTGAAACAAAGTAGGAGTATACAGGCCTTTGCAAATGCAATGGTCCCTCGTGAGCCCTAACCCTCTGCACTCACTTGTATTGAGGAACAAGAATGTACCTAACTTACTGAAGAGGGCAGCTTTGAGCCACAAGGAAAGGTTTCAATATTGAAGATTTCAAACGTTAAGTCCTTTTTATATCAGTCTGAATCTCAGTAAGTTAATACTCATCAAGTCTCTTTTCCCCGAGTCCCATCACTACAATCCACAACAGTGGAATTATTTCTCCACCCTGGACTTCTGCAAATTGTTTAAACTTTCTGGACCAATGCACTCATACCAGCATAAATCCTGAGTAACTATATTTACTTTAAAGGGAGTTGCTCTGGATAGATACAGGCATAAACAAGAGCAAAATTTTGCGCATTAAACCCATTTCCCGCAGAACACAACATTAAACCCTGCTGTTGGCCAAGTCTTGTTAATTTTATGAATGTTCCTAGTCCTATTTACTTCAGTGAGAGTCCTTGGGTATGAGGAAGACCATCAGGACTGGACTCTGTTGTACCATTTAGCTCTGAAACTAGATTCAGCCCATCAGTAAGATGTAATGTTGTTGTTTTTTAAAAAAAACATAAAAGACTCAAATGATGGAGGGGTGGAAGTGTCAAAAATCTATGCTATTGTGGCACACACACCCCTTCTGGATGTGCTACAGCTGTGACTGTGACTTGGTCTTTAAAAATATATTCATATTATCGTTGGAAGTAACAGAGATATATATATTAAACTCTCCCCCCAATATTTATGGATTCCACATCCACTACTGTGTTCCCTACCGTTAAATCACAAATAAGGATCAAGACACTAGATATAATGTAACTTCATCCTCAATACACTAGGAAACACACACAGTCTTTTGCTTTATCACATTTTTTTCAAACTGCCTTTCTCCAAAATTCTTTTCCAAATACATTTCTTTTTTAACTCAACTCTTACAAAATGCAAACTGAACCATCGATGAAAACAGAGCATGATGCCTCTTTGGACGTTTGCTTTTGTTGGCAACAAAAAAGCCAAAGAAATCATTTTATATACGGATGACTAAACATGCACAAGTTTTGTACAGCTCCCTTTCCCTCCCCAAAATTGAAGGGTCTGATTTTCAGATATGTTGAGCATTTGCAGCTTCTACTGAGGCCACCCGAAGATGAGGCTGCCCATCACTTCTGGTCATCAAGATTAAAATGTCCAGATAACAAAATGTCCCGATTATTCCATAGACACCTGGCTACCGATTCCTCCTCTTTGTTTTCTAGTCTTTTGAACTATAGTAAGAACATCATACAGGACAATGAAAGAAAGTATACACTTTGACTCATCAAAGTGGGGGGGAGGGATAACTCAGTGGTTTGAGCATTGGCCTACTAAACCGAGGGTTGTGAGTTTAATACTTGAGAGGGCCATTTGGGGATTTAGTTGGGGATTGGTCCTGCTTTGAGCAGGGGGTTGGACTAGATGACCTCCTGAGGTCCCTTCCAGCCCTGATAGTCTATAATATCATATTTTTGTATATACACACAGAGCTAAATACACAGTAAATAAACAAAGGTGATGCTAAAATTGGCAGGAACCCCCCAATTAAGCCAACCCAAAAGCATGTTAAGCCAATCCAAGAAGCTCCCTATTAGCTGAGTGGACAACTGCAGCTTCCAAAGAACTGGCCGTCGCACTGAGAAATGAGTTCAAACAATGTGTGTGCTGTAAAACAATCAAGAAATTCTCAGGAATTCACAAGCTCTGTCAAATCAAGGGTTCCAAGGGAAGCTGTCCGTGGGTGTGAGCGTTTGGGAGAGGGGAGGGGCACACACACTATAGCTCTGGCAGTCCCATAAGGGGTATGACCACAGATCACACAGGCAGGTCAAACGTCACTGGAAGTGCCGGAAAGTAACACCCCAAGATGGCTCCTGTTTTGATTTGTCGTAAGAACAAGGCACCATAATATTCTAGTTGTGATTTAATCAGAGTATCTTAGTTCTATGATGACTAGCTCCATTACACAATGTTATACATCAGTGTTCTAGCTGCCTGTTGCTCTCCAAGGGTACATCAACCCTTACCCTGGCTTCAGGCTTCAGGCAATATAAAAAGGAAGGGGACAGAGATGCTGTAGATGACACAGATCTCTAGAAATGGACACAGGTCATTTAGCTTCTTGAATGTAGAAGCTTCTACCTCTCTAGCCTTGACTTCTGCGAACTTGCCCCCTAAGATCCGCTCCAAATGCTGGCAAGACTAGCCTTGTGGCTATTGCTCCAGCCACACGCTCGGACTACCACTGCTCTGGCCTCAGCGCTCCCAGTAGCCCTTAACCAGCTGCTCCGTCACCTCCACACCAAACACAAGCTTCTTATCTTTGCGTTCAAGGCTCTTCACTACTGAGCCCTGCCCCACTTCGCTCTAATAACCTTTCATTAGCATCTCCTCCTTCACTCCGGCAGTGTCACCAGCCTTCTCCGTCCACCAGTCAGTGTCTTGTGCATGGGAAATACTCCTTGATAAAAACCCATGCAGCCTATTCCTCCTCCTCCCTCAAATCCCTCTTTAGGGCTCCCCTTTACCATGCTGCCCACATCACCCTTCCTGCTGAGCATGACTAGATTGGTGAGGACTCTTTCCCCGGCCTTCCTTTCCCTACTCCCTTACTCTTCCTGACTCTACCATTCCTCACCCTAGCTTTACCCCCAGTTAAAAAATTAAACCCCAGCCAAACATGTAATCCCCCAAGTGGTGCCAATTGCTCGTATGTTATATCCCAATCCCTTCTGTCTGCTTTGTGTCTTTTAGACTGTATGCCACTTGGGGTAGTGACTGCCTCTTATCTGTGTTTGTACAGTGCCTGACACAATAGGGCTTCAGTCCTCACTGGGGCCTCTGACTGCTACCGTAATATAATTGTTTACTGCTGCTGCTACTATTGTAGGTCTACTTGCCACGTCCGGCTCACATTACTCACATGAGCAGTTCCAGGGACTTCAAAGGGAGTATGCATGAGTAAGGCAAGAAGGATTTGGCCCCATGTTTGTCAGTTTATTTAGATGTTCAGGAAGCCTTTGAAAAGTTTTGCTTGACAGGCCCTTGCTTTAACTATGAGCTATGGGGATCCAGGGTAGGATATGGAGAATGGATAAAGAGCTTGTTAAAAAAACAGAAAACAGAGGGACATGTGAAGGGAGGTATTTCTAATGTCTGTGAGTGCGGGGACGAGGGAGACGTACTGTATTAAATGTGGTCCCAGAGGGGCCAGAACTTGGATTTCTGCTGGTTTTAATCTAAATAAATTACCTCGGCAGAGAGACCAACTTTAAATTTAGGGAAGAGGTAAATGCAGAGGCTGAAGGAAAGTAGAACACAAAAGGAGTTGCAGTTGGTTTGTAAACTCACTGACAAATTGCCAGTGAAATTTATTGCTGAACAATTTAAAATAATACACCGGCAGGCTCAAAAATAATAAGCAGGAACAAATGATGGATAGCAATGAGCCAGAGCTGGGGAACTTTGAGAAAGATCTCAGAGAAATAGTGGACAACCTTTAAGACCTCTAGGACTACGGAGACAGGGTTTAAAAAGCCAGTTGGAGAGAAACAGGCAGCTAGAACACCGATGTATAACATTGTGTAAAGGAGCTAGTCACCATAGAACTAAGATACTCTGATTAAATCACAACTAGAATATTATGGTGCCTTGTTCTTACTACACTATAAGTAATATGATTCCACTTGTAAAACTTTACATTTATTTGAAGACTCAATAACTTGAGCTGTAAAGACAGTAAAAGCCCTTAAACATATGGGTCCATATTCCTTCCCTATGTAACTTCCTAGTCTTGAGTGGAGTTTCACCAGGGATGCATTTAGCCCAGGATCTTTAACAGAAAACAAGAAAGAAGAGATTTTTATTGAACTATATGCAATCTTAAATGACATGGTAAATGTCAGCTGTAGTTGTTAGTTTCAACTTAGTGCAGACAACAGGACATGGGGGCCGAAAAGGAAATTAAAGAAAAACAAATTCAAAACAGACGTCAGGAAGCACATCTTTATAGAAAGAATCACAGATCTAGGGAACAGCGTAACAGGCAAGGTTGCTAAGGCTCCAGGATTGGGTGTAATTCAAGAATCAATTAGATGGCATCCTGGAGGGAATGGACTTTTGAAAGAGGGAATAAGCCTTGTTGAACCAAATGGCCTTTGCTTGTTCTTGATTCTGGTTTTATGTAGTTTCAAAGCAGGAGGGGGAAAGCCCCCACAAAACACCCTTGCATTTCTGCGTTTTAAACAGTAAGAGGTCATTAAAAAAACCTGCTTCTTCTGAATCTTGCTTTGCAGTTCATGGAGAAGGATGACAGAGTCCTGGTTTTTTACTACCTGAGTAGCCAGAGAAATCTGACATTATTTCACAACAAGCCAAACTTATTTTGTCCTCCTCTGAAGGAAATTGAAATAGTTAAGTTTGATTGCTTTGTTTTATTCTTGAGTTCTGAAACATACTGTTGAATTTTAGACTAGATGGGGGAAAAGAACTGTAAATAGGAAAGACTGCCTCCTAAATCCACTGTATCACAAAGATGTGCACACATCATGATACAGTCAAATCATCTTTAACCATTTTGCTTTTAAATACATATGTATAGTACATTAGTGTGTGTGGCTCAGTAACAAAATAAGTAGCACTTTAAATTTTCAAAACATTGTACAAACTTTAGTTAATTAACCCCCATAATGTAATGTATTTTTTCCATTTTACAGATGGGGAAACTAAGACACACACAGGTAAAGTGACTTGCCAAAGGTGAGACAGTTTATCAGTGGCAGTCAGTAACAGAACCTACGTCTCCCAGTTTGCTAATTCCTGCTCTAACAATACTGCTTCTGTATTCAGGCATGTCCATTTGTATCTCAGGGTCTGTGTTTCATGTAGGTGGTTTTGTTCATGTTTGTGCACATGTGAGTTTGAATAATCTTCCAAATTACAAGTGTGAACACGGGAACTGCTTAAAGAGTCAAAAGAAAAGTTGCAACAACAAGAACAAAAAAATCCTGAGAGTCAGCCAGGTCCCTTTACCCGGACAAAGTCAATGTTTGCTAAAAAAGCTTTCAAAACAATTATTGTTGCTAAAGTTGGAAATCGCAGTTCTCAGAGAGCAAAAGAAAATCAATGATAATTAAAGTCTTCTGTAAACAGAGCACTAAGTCTCAGGAGTACTATTCCAATGCAACATTGTCCAGAAGTCAAACCTCTATTACAAAAAAACACACACAGAGCTCATTTTCTGGGAGAGGACCAGATCAAATAAATCTTTATTTTCCTAACCTTTGGTAGGTTGCATGTCTCCTTTTTTGGAAGAAAACTGGACTCACAATCTGTGCGTAACCGGGAGTGTGCATTTTGGTGAAACAAGGGTGCGGAGTGAATATCAGTATTCATTCACTTCGTATCAAATAATGAAATTGAAGAATTAGAAGAAAAGTGAGTGGTTACAAAATATATGCCATTTTAGAGAGGCCTTACAAATAATTCTTTATTTAATGCTTACAATCAAAATTTAACTCTTCTGGAAAGGTTTAAATAAGGGGGAAAAGTGGCTTCATTAAGTTAAGCTAAACCACCAAAAATGTCCAGTATGTTTGACCAGATGGCCTTTTGCTGTTCCTAAAATTGTTTATGTTTGCCTTTAGATGGTCAACATCACAGGTCTCTGTAGTTAGCGTAGAGATACCCCTTGGTATTAATTACTAAACCACCATCACAACAATGAAAGTTACCTGAATTGTTGATATTAATGATAAGCCTCAATAACAGTAACCAAGGCTTGTTCTGAGAATTCTGATAAATATTATGATAAACCTTGGTGAGGACACAACTTGTCCTTCGCTTGTGTGAGCTCAGTTTTGCATGTACATATGCCTACAAACATTTTTTTTTCTAAATTTTTGTGAGCAACCAATAAAACTAATTGGAAAATTGAAAGGAAAAAAAGTTTGGAAAATTTTCCCACCATCATTTTTCAGTGAAAAATATAAATTTTCCAATTAGCTCTACTAAATTTTCAAACATTTGCACCAAGTGCATTTTGCATACAAAGTTTCTAGCCCTTGAATGTGCCGGGGCAAACAGGTATAAAAAGGGTGTGTGTGGGTTTGCACATGTGCCATTTTGTGCACACACAAGTGCAGACTGAAGTGTGTAAATCAGGCCCTTTGCTTATGATAACCAATACTTTCAAACTGACGAAGTTCATATTTATGTACTTACTTAGATTTCAAACAAGATATACAAAAAAGGCTCACTAATCTGTTATTCAAGGCATCTCTGGCAAACATTAAAAGAAAACTAATCTGGCTAAACCCAACAGCTAGCTCACCGACACCCCCTACAAAACAGTTGGAGACAGTCTTCAGCTCTCATTGAAGAGAATGGTTAATGAGAGAGTTAATCACTATGTGTAATACAATGTTACTACTGTATTGTGCAGGGCTAATGTTATTGAAATCAATGGAATGGCATAGTGGTGAACCAGGCTCTCAACATGAAGAGAAGGGATATTATCTGGGCAAGAGTATCACCTGTAGGGTTGTTCTCCTGTGTGTGTCCGAAGATGCCTTGTCAGATTCGCTGACCGGGGGAAGATCTTACCGCAGTACCTAGGAAGGCAAAAATCAAAGTAACCATGAGTGCCTTAATGCTCTCCAATACAAGGCCACTTCATAACCCCCTAACTCTCTATCCCTCTCTGTCACTTATTTTGGTAACATTCCCAAATGAGAACATTATCCTTTCTCAAATGACCTGTGCAACAACACACTATTAAAGTGCAGGAGAAACTGGTACAATCAATTGTATTTAAGATGCAAACTAAAAGGAAAAGGGCAAAAGACAATGGGTTATGCTCAAATGCTGAGAATGAACAGGAAAGCAGGATCAAATACCCATCATTACATGACTATAAATTACCATTGTCTGGAAGAACTACTGCAGGTGCGACCATCTGCTTCGAACCAGGTGGTTCAGCTTTAGGAAGTGGTAAGAGACCAGAAAGCAGGAAAATAAGAAAGGGAACTGGATTTCACAATAAACACAAAAGGAGGAGTGGATATATTTACACACAGAGAATGCACCATGATAACAACAAATAAAGCTTTAAAATTCTGCCACTGCAAAACCTGACAGTTAATGTTTCCATGTGGGGAACATGAACCAGCATGGATTTACATGAGGAATAATAGAACCCCGGGATTTCTGAATACCTAAGTAAAATCTCGGACTAAAGACTAGATGTCAATTGTGGACAAAATGGATGCATCCACCCTCCCAAAAAGGCAATGAGAATTAGCACAAAAATTGGTAATTGCACATAAAATATGGGTGTGTAGACGCAGATTATTATTACTCAATATGCATGCTCAGATATGGGGTTTTGCCGATGGAATGGATCCAGAAATATTTTTGTGGCTATGCCTACATTTGACATATTGCTGCATAAAATATCATTTTAAGTGGCAAAGTTTCGGATTGTTGAGGCTACAATGAGCTTGCATTATATAAAGCCTTATTTTAGCCGCCCCTCCCCCCCAAATAAATTTGTTTTAGAAAATTATCTTTGGCCTGAGAATTGCTAGATTAAGGTTATAGGTAAAAGGAGGATGCTGAATTTTCTTCAAACAAAAACAAACAGTTTTAGAATTAATGTGTCACCAGAATCCTCCTCTCAGATTCTGTTCTGTGTATCTTTTCTCCACGTGCCCCATAACATGTCTGTATTGGATGTTGCCTTAACAAGTATGGAACCAAACTCCCAAACGGAGCATCTCAGGTTAGTTCTACTGGCAGTGCCTGTCCTTTACCTGCAGGTATAGCGCTCCTTGCCCTTGCGCAGGATGGGGTCTGACAGCGTAGGGGGCGGGGACCGGAAGTTGAAGGAGTGATGTGGGAGGGGCTGCAGGGATGTGCTGGTGTCTGCTTTCATGGCCGCAAAACTCTCCAGTTTCTCTGTCATAGTTTCTATGGCTGACATCTGTTTGTACAAGTAGAGAAGTCGTGTTATTAAAAGCCACTGAAAGAAGAACGCCGGAGGCACAGAACATGTTTCTCAGCTGTACTGTGTGTTTCCGAGGCTACTGCAGGCTCTAGCTCACACCCTCAGAAGCCAGCTCAACAGAGTAAAATAGATTCACTTAAACCCAATCAATGCCCTTGGAAATAATTAACCAGGCTCTGAGAAATCAGACGAAGATTCAGCTGATAAAGCCAAGCTTGGGTGTGCAATAAGCATCAGAATTTAGAAGCTGTATCAGGCACATTTCTATCGTCTGCTATGCCCATATGTTGACTTTTGGCACTAATAACAACCTCAGAATGCACTTGGCTTCTCTCTCCCCCTATCTAAACGAGGCTTGGGGCGGTGGCGGTGAAACTAGATAAAAGTGTTGAATGCAGAAGTTGTAGAGCAAACACTTCCCTCAAACACAAACCAAACACAGGCTGGGAATGTAGCATACAGCATTTCGTTTTTAACAGGGCATCCACTACACGTACAGTCTCACCAAGGACTTCAGAGGGAGAGGGAGAGACAGACAACCCCCGCGTGAAGAGGAAAGGAAGGTTTCAGACTGGAAGTGGCTCACAGGGAGGAGGCAGGAGAATTCTAGATGTATGGAGGGGGAAAGAGAACAAGTGAAGGAGTGATGGCCAGCCATGGAGAAGGGACAGAGATGAGGCTGAACTTGGAGGAGTGAAGAGAGCAGACAGGGAGTAGGTGGATGTGAGGTCAGAGCTAGGATGGGGTGAGTCCCCAGAGAGTTTTGAAAGCTAAGAGGGCAATGTTTTAATTAGACACAAAGAAGGCTAGGAAGCCAGTAAAGGCGATGAAAGGGTGGGTGTGATATGGGCCCATTTCCTGGAGTGGAAGAGAATTCCAGCCAAAATATTCTGGGCTCCTTGCAGTTGAGAGAGTGAGGGTTTAGAGAGGCCATAAACTACATGTTTTAAAAACCTACAGAATGGGGAGGTGCGGAGAGGGGATGCAGGGTTGGAGGATTCAGAAAGTCACAGTGGCATGACACAGTGTATGTCTACACTGCAATTAGACATCTGTGACTGGCCTGTGCCAGCTGACTCAGGCTTGCACGGCTCGGGCTAAAGGGTGGCTTAATTGCAGTGTAGACGTTCGGGCACAGGCTGCAGCCCAAGCTCTGGGGCCCTCCCAGCCTGCAATGGTCACTGCTCTATGAAGAAGGTGCATGAGCAGGGATGCTCAATACTAATGGGTCTTTATCACCAGTAATTTCTAGGATTTATGGAAGCTGATTCATCAATGGCTGTCAGATCACACGGGAATGGGATCGGGGTGCTGGAACAATTTGTATCGTGGGGGTGCTGAGAGCCATTAAACCAAACTGTAAACCCTGTGTATGATGGAAACCACTTCAAGCCTAGTTCCAGCACCTATTCATTGGATTAAATGACCAAAGTGTGATGGATAAACAGACCCAGGGGACAGCAAATAAATCCAGTCACATGCAGAAATAAATATGGAAAAAAGCAAAATGAAACGTTGTTACTTTCATTAGAATCAAAACGCTCATGCAGGAAATCCCAGGGAGAAATTCAATTTAGAGGAACTGGCCAACATTATTAACATTCGTTTCCCCACTCATGAGGATTCTTTCAAGACACCAAACTGAAAATTTGGGTGAAACAAACAAGCAAGCAATAAAACTGCCTCTTCGCTGCAGATTACATCATAAAGAAAAAGTGAGTGATGGGGGCAGTGGGATCCTGTGAGCTGGAGAGCCAGCCGCAGAGCAGGGGAGACAGTGAGTGAGCGGAAGGGAGTAGGAAGCCATATATCAAGACCTAGATGCTCTAGTGTACAGGAAGGGGTGACCTTTTGCACGTTTACACTATATTAAACTGGGTTGGGGGTATGAGAGCCAAGATATTGTTTGAAGACCAGCCATAAACCTTAAAAAAAGAGGAACAGTAAAGCCATTTCTCATTAATAGAGCCACAGCCCGTTAGCTGGAGACTCACAGCCTATGATAAATAGTAAGTAACACTTAGCACCAGCCATTTGAAAAGGTTACTTGAGCATTTACAGCAAAAGTCCTGCCCTAGCTGCCAGTCATGTAACAAAACCATCATGTTAAAATGCTATCCGGATCTTTTAGAGCCATGTCACTTTGTCCTTTGCTAGAATACCTGGAGATATCTTTTGTTGTGCCCTGTTCTTTAGGCACTTAGTCAGAGATGTTTGCTAGCATGACAGCTGTGGGCTTATTTTAAAATTCTAAACACGGGTCATGGCCTCTCTAGTGGTAAGAGGTGCTTTGTTATTTAGGGAACAAGTGACTGGGATAATAAAAAAGAAAGGAAGAAGAAAAGAAAGTTAACAGGTGGGAAAGGGTTTGCCATTAAGTAATCATGAAGTCATACCATTTATTTATGTTGTCTAGAGGTTCGTTTAAAATAGACCATGTCAGACTAACTGAAATCATTGGAGAGGGGCTGCAGAGAAATCCTGGATGAGAAACTAGAGCTGTGTGGAGTTCATTTGGCTTTAAGGGAGAAATGCCTTTTGAATGTTCAGTGTGTAAACCACAGATTAGGGCTCTGTTCTAAAGGCTCCACTACCCAGAACTTCCTAAAAGGTCAATGGCACTATTCACATCCGGAATGGCTGCAGGATCCGGACCTACAGTAGGAGTGAAATCCATTCATTTCTCAGTTGGGTTCCAGTTCAGAGAAATACTGAAATAAATACACACGTGCATCTAGATTAATATGGACTGTAAGAAAAGCACAAAGACATATAAAAACCCTTTAATGTTGGGATTTAGGCAAACAACATCCCTGACATTAAACGGGTGGACACTATGGATGAATTCCACACAACTCTAGATAAAAGCATCTTCTCTCTCTGCTTCCATCTATATGATCAGATTAACTACATAACATGGGAACAGTATGGCCATTTAATTATTCCGATCAGAATGAATTTACAGCTCAAGATTAAATATCCTTTGTACAGGAACCTATTGTACTTTTTAAAAAGTAGTTATCAGGAAGTTTCAGACTGAGTGATATTTAGGTTTTAGACTATTTTGTGTAATAAGCTATTAGAGATAACCAGGCCTTCCATATCTTTTTTTTTCCATGGGAAGAGGAGGGGGTCTGGACTTCATGAACAATGTTAATAGCCTTCCACCCAATGCCTGCTCTTATTCGGGGCTTGTAAATTTCTCACCGTCTTGCTGGACCCCGGCTTTGCCTTAGTAGCTCCTCCCTGCTATCAGATCCTTTACAGGCAGATATCCCCACTATTCTAATTCACACAAACACAGGATGTTCCTGACCAGCCTGTCGCTATTATCCAGCTAGCTTGAAGGAAAAATCAGGGGAAGTTATTAACCAAACTCTCGGGCTGATGCGAAACAATGAAGGAACTAAGTTTAGCCGTGAAAGCAGCCAGTATCCAGCTTTCACAAACCCGTGGGTTATTTATCCAAGGTGGGAAATGCTGTCAGAAGAGAACAATGCACGTAAATATAAATGAGACTACAATAGTGACCACAGAGCTCAGCTCACAGAGCGTTTGGAGAGAGCAAATGAGGGGAGCCGGTGGCTATCACATAGAAAAGGACAGCATGGCCGCATGGCAGAGTTGACTGTATTATCTCTAAAGGAGCAATGAGTCACACAGAGCATCAGAGCAATGCTAAATGATGGAGGTTTTAGTTTGTACTTAGCCAATGAGTTTTACATGGGCCTGATTTTCACTGACAGTCACTTTGGGGTTAAGGCTTAGTCATGCCTTGTAAGCACAGTTCTGCACACAGGGCCCACTGCTACACCCAACACAGGGTTCCGCAAGTGACTGACTTTGCTAGCCCCTGCTTGGGGGGTTGGCCCCCTTCCTCCCCCTCCATTTGAGATGTTTTGCACCTTAACGAGGCACAGATTACTCCTGGGGGAATTCTGCGCCACTGCGCAATGCAGAATTTTGCAGAAATTAACATTGTGCGCGCAGAATTTCCTTTCCCCTAGAGAAATGAGCGGCAGTGCTGCTAGCCACCACTAGGGGGTGCTGGACTTGGCAGAACCCCGCGCACACATAGAAAATACTGCCGGGGGTGTGTGGTGGAGAGGGAGCTAGGGGGTTCCCGGCAGCTGCAGTTCCCAGCATGCCCTGAGGGAAGGCGAGGGCGGCACGTGGGAAACTCCATGCAAGCCCCGGACTGAGCATCAGGCTTTTTCTCCCTCTGGATCCCTGGGCTTTATGGGGGAGGGGGCTGGGTGTCTGGGAAATGGGGGCCCACAGCTGGGTTCTGGGGGGAGGGGTGCAGGTATCTGGGCTGGGGGGCCCCATGGGGGCTCCGGGTGTATTGGCTGGAGGAGGCTCTGCAGGTGGGTTTGGGTGGGAGGGGTTGTGGGTGTTTGGCCCCCTGGCTGGGCTCTGGGTGGGGAAGAGGGCAGAGAAACAGGAACTGGGTTGTCATAAGGGTTTCTTTAACTCTCTACTCTTGGGGAAAATTTTGTGTCTGTCTGTATTATTACAGACATACTTGCTGACAGGTATTTTGAAATAAATTACCAAAATAATTGAAACTGGCGTGATTATGTAGAGTTATTTTGACAAATAAAATTTGCAGAATTTTAAAATATTGTGCACAGAATTTTTAGGCACAGAATTCCCTCAGGAGTATAGTCCCTTCTGAGCTCTTGGGAGCCCAGGGACTGTAATGGTGCCCGATAGTTGTGCAGGGGCTCAAGGGAGGTGGGGCACAATCTTGTTCTTAGTAGCAAATACTTTCTTGAACTAACTATATCAGGAAGGCCTGATTCTCCACTGCCCTGCAACTGGTGCAATAGTTATGGGGGTGTAAACTGAGCACTGTACAATGCTACTATTCTGATTGGCTTTGTAGCCTCCTACTCCCACTTTGCACTGGTTTAAACTACTGCACAAGGTGCAGGGCAATGAAGAATTAGACCTGCATTTTGGAAGAGAGGGAAGCAAGAGGTTAGACGGGCCTTGCGAGCTGCCCAGCCCTTTCTCACTTGGATCTTGGCAAGGACCATGCTAAAATTGGGTATGAAATTACTTTGCTTTAAAAATGAGTGCTAGAAAATACTGTAGGGTTCAATCAGGGAGGTACGAACAAGGTGACTTAAATGTCACATCTCCATCTCTAATTTCTTGGCATCCTATCAACACTGTATTGTGGTTCTCCTGGTTTTACCTGCGGGTGAAAAAGCAGCGGGGAAGGTCGCAAGTACTTCTCCTTTAGGGCACCCACTGGGTCTGTCACCTTCCGCTTCTCCACCCTGCTGGACAACAACACAGAGGGTTACATACCCTACAGGGCTGTAAACGGGGAAGAAAGCTAATAACAAGAAGTCATTTGTAGAGCAGTTGAAATGCATTTAAAGACTGTTTCTGGTAATAAACACACCTTACCACCCCCTTTACATGGGAATCACAAATGGGATCCCATAAAGCACACAGACAGCAGTTCTTTGAAAGAACAGGCTAATCCCATGCTTTATATTTTGGGTGATACTTTACGACACACACCACAGCCGTTGTGCTAGTGATGAACAAAAGGGTTAGATGTGCCCATGCAGGAGTGTCCTGGTGCCTTTGCTGCACAGATATGCCGCCTGTACCCTAAAAGGGTCATCGCTGTTGTGGAAGGTTCTGATTCAAAACTACATGTGCTGCAATAGCTAAGTGCAAGACAGAGAAGCTACGGAGTCTGTGTCAGCCATAGCAAGGAACGACCTTTGCCCCAGTTTGTCTTCATCTTATGGTTCATGCTGGGCCTGATTCTGCAGCCCCAAAGTGTGCAAAAATCCAGCTGAAATAATTAGGTGTTTTGTATTTATTTCCTCTCCCACAAAGCTTAGGTATACTTTACATTGGCTTTGTTTGGTAAATGCCGATGACCAAAATTTTCAAAAATTCGAGCTGAAACTTTGGCTCCTAAGAGTATATCTACACAGGGAAGTCCGTGTGCACGGAGCTAGGGTGTGAATTTAAAGAGCACTAGCTTCTCTGAACTAACTCCCTGTGTGGACGCTCACTGAGGCTGCCCTCAGGCAGTTTAGCTTAACATACTTCCCAAGTGCATTAAGCTGATGCACACAAAGATGCTCTTCGTGCATAATAAGAGTGTTCACACAGGGAGTTAATGCAGAGTCGCTGATGCCCACTTGCACTAACTACTTTGGGCTTCTTCCCCATGTAAGAAAGCCCTACATCTACATTTAGACGCCTAAGAGTTGGGTTTTCCAAAATGCCTAAGTGACTTAGGAGCACAACCCCACTGAGGTTACTTAGGCTCTTTTGAAAATCTCAGGTTTAAACACCTAAATATGGATTTAAGAGCCCAACTTTAGGCTCCTATTTTTCAAAACATTGGCCTTAATGTCATTGCATCATAGATTTGCAGTGAAACCATGCGGTGAAGTCATCCAGCAAAAGTGTGAACTAGACCATTTGCTGGGGGAATAATGTTATGGAAAGTAACTCCAAGGAATGCAGCTGCATCTTTCAAACCTTGGACTAGATTCTACTTCCGTTACACCAGTGAAAATCCAGCGTCATCATAGTGACCTTAATTACATTTCTCCAGTATAAATGAAAACAAAATCTGCTGTTACATCTCAGCCGCTTGGGACATAGTTTAAATTGCCAACAGAGTTTAATCCAAATGAGGGGCAAAGTTCTTGCACAGTGCTATGTAGTGTATTAATTTAATTTGAAGCTACTCTTTCTAGAGGAAAAGAAAAAAGAGGATCTGAAACTTAGTCCCAATTACTATTATTATTTATTTTTTAGTGATTTGGACATAAAAATCATGAACTGAGTCATTTTTGCTTAAAAAAGACAAATTGTAGAAGTAAATTTCAAATTGATCAAGTGTAAAATGGCAGATATATTAAACTGCAACTAACAATGGTGCAGCCAACTCAGCCTTCCTTCCTCCATGAAGGGCTGAAATTAGCCATGATGTATTCGTTCGGGGAAGCACCTTCTTGAGCTGCCTAGAAGGTTTCCCATGAAACAACACAACCTGTATCAAAAAAATTTAAAAAACCATTCACATGAGGCCCTGGGTGAAGCAATATCACACTCTGCTCAGCTCTGGCACCTTCCAATGCCAAGCACTGAACACAGTAAAGGGCAGATCTCCCTGTCAGAGCCAAATTCCACAGTGACTAAAGGATTACGCTGATCTTTTCAGCCCAGTGCCTGAGAACATTACCTTAACAAGGCTGAGTTGAAAATTGCACTGATTTCAGGCTGTCTGGCTGCATTAAATTATATCACCAAGAGAAAATGTCAAGGACTTAAGCTGCCTTGGGGGAGGGGGGCGGGGGGGAGAAAAAAAAAGAGGAGCCAAATGATGTGAGAGAGTCTGATAAAGTTTAGAAACAAAATATTTCCATATTTTTTCAAGCTAGGACTTGGAACCGTTGCTGTTTAGCTCATTACATCAGAAGTCTGATTTGCAAGTGACTCCACCACTGACTTTCTATTTTAATATCTTACTAAAACTATTTGCATCCCATGGAATGCAGCAAATGACACCCTCATCCTTCACTTACGCCTGTCTTCTGGTCCTTTACAGTTTTCCCGAGCCTACTATTTTAACTGGCAAGTGCTTTTTTCAACCTTTGTTATTTTAGCATTCCTTCTGAGAATACCCAGAGGTGGTGGAACACTAAACTGATTCTCAGCTCCCACCCAATCCACTTTATTTATTGTCCAGACATATTTTTACAAAAATAAACACTGGACTATTTACATCATCACTTATTTTTCTGGAGGAGGATGATCATGATAGGTGCCAGACAGAATATATTATATGTCCCAGGTCGTGGAGCAGCCTTCTTTCCACCCCAGACAGTAAGCATGTAAGTGAGCAACACAGTATCAGCCCTGAAAGTGCTGGCGAAGAGACTGGGGCTTTCTTAACAGCAAAGCAATGAGGGCTCACTAATCCTCATCTTAGCTGACAGCTCTTTGGCCTAGTTAGACATTGACATCATTTTTTCCCACACTTATCAGCCATGCAATAGTAGCAAGGCAGTGCATAGCAGGTGTTTGCCTGGGCTACCCTTCCATTACTGTGTGCACCTCGCTGAGCACCTGGACAAAGTGCTCTGGGACCCTCATGCCAGCAAAACTTTGAATCCCTTCCATTAAAAGGGTTGCCAAGCTCCAACTCTAAGAGTGTGCCCAATAAGGGTCTGAGACTGGGCTAGTACTTAACTCCGTTTTCCTCACCACCTCTTCTTGGAGGACCAGTGCAGGTACATAGCCATGTATTGGATGCTCCAGTTTCCATGCAGGAAGCAATATAGAAACAAACTACTAAACCTGTGGAGCCAATCTGGAAAATGGAAGCTGAAAGCCCAAATCCATCATTTGCACACTGAAATGGACACTTGGGTGGCCCCGATACCCATTTTAACTGTAAGTGTCTGATTTGGTGCCTAGATCACAAATCTAATGCACCAACTTACTGCGGGTGCTAAAAATTAGTATTTGCCACTCCACAATGATTGAAGTACCATGGTACAGCAGGAAGATACCAGGGACATTGCTGGCACTGAGGTGGGAAACACAGAGTCATTCTCAACTCACGAGAGTAAAGGTTCTAACATACTTCAGAACTGGTCCATTCTTATCTGAATCAAACTCTTTGGAATTCACCCAACATGAGATGCCATCTTACTGTTGGCTAGGAGGTTTCTTAAATGGGCCATGCTCCTTGTTGAAATAGGAATATGTCCCTTTCCCTACATAAATGTATCCCTCTGGATAACATCAATGATTATTCTTTTCAGTTATACAGCCCTTTTCATTCACAAATCTCTAACTGCTTTAACAAAAGAGGGCAAGTACAATCAAATGTAGCATGCTTTTACTGAATCATTATTCTCTTCTTTCCAGCCAGGGCCGGCTCCAGGGTTTTGGCCGCCCCAAGCAGCCACAAAACAAAAAAAAACAACAACAACAACAACAACAACAACAAAAAAGCTGCGATCGCGATCTGCAGTGGCAATTCGGTGGGAGGTCCTTGGCTCCAAGCAGGAGTGAGGGACCATCCGCCGAATTGCCGCCGAATAGCTGGACCTGCCGCCCCTCAGCCGGAGTGGCTGCCCCAAGCACCTGCTTGCCAGGCTGGTGCCTGGAGCCGGCCCTGTTTCCAGCAACCCCCCACATCATGATCTGCCTTAAGTCATGAACCCCACCTTTGAAATGAGCCTGTTGGAAGAAATGATTAAGGCAGGGTATGTTAATACCTGTATATGGGGTCCATGAAAAAGGGTGATGGCTTAGCATAATGCAGGGATGGCTGCTGATGGAGCTGAGACTGAGAAATTTTGGGTAGTACTTCACTGGCCATTAGTTTCCTTTCCCCATAGATGTGGTTTTTTCGGGGCTCCCTCCCTCCGTTCTGGCTGGCTCGGATGCGGTTGCCGATGCTTAGATCCAGTGGCTGTTCCTCCCCAGAAGATGGGGCTGGCAAGACCTTGGGTGGTGGCAAGATTGGCTTAATCTCTTTTGGTTTTGTGGTGAGATCAAAGGGAGACTCAGAGCTGGTGCTCCCCACTTTGTGAAGGTCCCTGGGTGACTTTGGTTCTGCCTTGACCAGCAAGTTGTGATTGAGGGTCCGGTCCGTAAAAGGATACAGTGAATGGGGAAAATTGGGGAGGAACTGAAATGGGAACATGGAGTGATATGGGAGGGAACCTATCTTCTTCTCCTGCATTCCCATAAAGCCAGGGCCGAAATATTTCTCTGCAATAGAGGCAATAGCTTTTATAGAGTCATTGG
Source organism: Malaclemys terrapin pileata (assembly GCF_027887155.1). Classification (NCBI taxonomy): domain Eukaryota; kingdom Metazoa; phylum Chordata; order Testudines; family Emydidae; genus Malaclemys; species Malaclemys terrapin. Next base: position 19,244,031 of record NC_071523.1, on the reverse strand, counting down.
CTGTCCCCGTTGTGGGTAGCAGCTGCTCTTCTGGGGGAGGGAAGAAGGAGTGCTGAGAATAGAAAAGGGGGAGCTCGTTCACATTGTTGGTGGAACTGGTGGACACAGAACTGCTGACAAAATCTGGCTTGTTCTCAGTCTGTTTGCTTTTGTCTTTCATTTTGTCCCTGTCACTCTCCGCGTCGCTCTCCAGGTCAGAGCCAGTGCCAGTGGTGGTATCGAGGTCTGTGCCTGTGGTCGTGTTGACATCCTCGAAGTCGCTCCCATCAGACATGTCGCTGTTCCTGGCTTTTAGCTTGTCCAGGTAGGAGTTTTCCAGGCTGCTTTCGAATTTCTCCTCCCCTGAGACGGGCTGGTTGCTGTTGCTCACTGCGGAAATCAGAGGCAGTGCCGGGTTCCCCAGGGGGCTTGGAAGCTTTGCGTCTTGGGTGTGGTTGAGGGGACTTTTGAGCAGCGGGGTGGGAGGCAACAAAGGAGGCCTGGGGTATAGAGAGGGAGGAAAAATCCCCGGGAATCCTGGAGAAAGGGCAGGAAATGCTGGGGGTGCAGGCGAGAATGGAATACCCCCGGGGTGAGGTCGGGATGGGAAGTAATCATTGAAACCCAGACTGGCATGGTTGAGGTTGGGTGAGGGTTTGGATTTGTCCATCATGGAGGTGGGCGTTAAAGGTAGGCCGGGGGCAAAAATCCCCCCTGGGTTGTAATGGTTCTTGCCCTCGCAGAAGCGCCGGTGCTTGTTGAGAGAGGAGGTAGTGCTGAACATCTGGCCGCAGTCCTTGCATTTGATCTGGGTGCGACAGTCCGCGTGCATCCGCTTGTGGCGGCAGAGGTTGGAGAACTGCGTGTAGGATTTGTGGCAGACCTCACCTAAAGCATCAACAGAAACCAAAAACAAAAACAATATGAAATTAATATGAAATTGCTTCCATCCTGGGATGAGCAGCTTCATGGGTGTTTCTCTCCCCCTCTTCACCTAACCCCTCTTTTCCCATAAACAAATGAGGAGGAGCAGACTTGTGGGTAAGCCACTGGTCTGTCAGATCTGCCTTCACCTACTGGTTCTACCTCAGACTCCCTGCAGGACCTTAAGCAAATCACTTAATATCCTTGAGCGTCAGCTTCCCATTTATAAAATGGGGATAATAATTCTCCTTTTGCTGCCTTGTCTATTTAGAATATAAACTTCTGGGGGCAAGGTCTGTCTCTTACTGTGTGCTGGGAGCTGTACAAACACAACAGGCTCCCTAATTATTATTATAATAAATAATAACCAACAAATTTCCCTGTGAAAAAGTTCCAAGGGATGCAAATCTCTCAACTTGCAGCTTTTCCCCTGCAAATCTTCAGAAACCCTGATGTAATGTGCTATTCTAGCTCAAGGATTTTTATTATTATTATTTTAAATGAAGATAATCATGCACTTTAATCATAATATCTATTTATATTAGCTAGTCTGCTTTCCTTGTAGTCTGGCAGGGCAGGAAGTATTCAAGGCTGAAGGGAGAAGAACTTTGCCTCGTTTAATCAAGTCTATCTTTTTTTAAAATGCCATTAATAGTAAGTTATCGCTCCACGGGGATATTCTATAAATATTCCTCAAACCAGGGCTCAGCTTCAGCTAGGAATGAGACGAGATCTTGTATTTGTTAAATTAATAGGGGCACTCCAGCAGTGGCAGAGTTAATGCTCTGTCAGCATTTTCCATACAGACTTCTAATACCAGGCTTTCAGAATGTGACTTGCTACAACTTTAACCTAGAAGGACTCAGCCCTAGAGGGGCCAGGCATGGTGGTTCTGAGGAAAGAGGAATAAAATCCAACCCAAACTGTTTCACAAGTCCAAAGAAGGTTAACTTTTTCAAATGTCCCTTCTGCACTTCATAATATTACTGCCTAGCACCTCTACTTTACCTTCTACCTGAGCACTTCAGAAGCACAAAGGTGAAATTCACTCCCTGTGCAGATTACCAGCACAAGCCTTATCCACCATTCACATATACAGGACTTAAGTGGTGCAAAGACTTTCAGCTGGCCCCTACCACAGGGATAAATTTAATCTGTTAGTGAATTAAGGCTTTTGCTGACTTTACAAGAGAGTTATCACCATTTTACAAAGAGAGAAACTGAGGCAGAGCAAGATTAAGTGAATTACACTAGTAGCCAAGAAGAATAGAATTCAGATCTCCTGACACCCAGTCCTGTGGCTTAAGGACAAGGCAATACTTCCTTCTGTGGTAGAGGCCTTTATGCCTGGGTTAGAAGTGATACCTTTGCTATAATTTATTATCTTCCTGGTTTACATCAGTACTTGAATGGAAGTATCAAAACACAGCAAGAGGAGCTGTTCTAATAATATTTCCAACCCAGACAAATCCAAGCATCCTTGGAAAGCTGACGAGGAAGCCAGTTCTACTGAGATTTCAAGAAATGATCAGTGAAATGTCACCAGTTTGGCAATTCAGTACACATGACCACCCAAAAATGCAGAAGGATCTCACAAGCGCAGACTAGTTCTCGTTGTGGTGGCGTTACTACAAGAACTGTCTCTCCTCATGGTATTTCAACACTCACGCTTCTGGCCCTGGATGCCCCTCAGAAGTGCAGAGGCAGTGCAGAACTGAAAGGACAAACAGCAATCTGTTTTTTTCTTTTAGGATCAAAAGAGGTTCAAAAGCCAAATGATGATCATTTTATCAAACTTGTTCAGTCCATCCCTAATTTCCAGTATTTACACCTGGAACTGTGGCAGTCTGTGCTTGTGTCTATAGTATGATGATTTTTCTATACATTCTTCAACTAAGATTTTCAAAGGAGGATTTTGGGTTGGTTGGTTGTTGCTTTGCTTTATTTTTTTTAAAACTATTTCCTTGTTTTTTATTATTACTTTTAAAAAGGTAGAAAGGGAAATGAATCCCAAACTATTTTCACTTAGGGCAAGTGAAAACAATTATGTGTTTTTTTTTATTTACACCAGAATTTGTACATGGGGATCTGCCAGAGTCTGCATAAAAAAAGAAGTTACAAGAACTTGCTCTGTGTTTCAGCAGCTGCCGCTGACTCTCATTCTTACTGAGTCCAAGAGACATGCCTGTCATTGGGCAGCCTCAGAACAGTGAAATCAATATGCTGAGATATGCTGCAAAATGCTGCAATAGGCAGGCCAAGGTAAGGATGGAGCATCCATCCTTATCTCTGAATTTCCCGGCTTTGACAGTTGCATCTCTTTGACTCTTTAGTTCTAGTGTGCAGGAGTGTTTCTCCCTGCATGCTTGCGGGTATGCAAGGAGAGCATCTGTAGGCCTCTGAGAGTGTTTGTATGTATTCAAGAGAGCATATATATGAGTCTGTGTGAACACAAGTGTTTCCATGTGTGTGAATTTATAACTCCCTCTCAAATTACTAATAATTTTTGGAGAAATGTCACATTTTTGGATTTATTGAAAAGATGTTTGTATATTTTTCTTTCCAGTGGAAAATCACCCCCTTTCTAATTTTAACTATGTCTCCTTTAGCATGTGCCAAAAGATGTTATATTGTGGTTTGGAAGAGACATAACAATTCATAATAAATAGCTAATCTACTTTAGAAAATTACATCAGAACAAAATGCAATTTTTGTAAACATTTGTTGGCTGAACATTGGGTTTGCGGGTTAGCATTATCCCTATGGTAAATGTGTTTAATAATGCAAATAAACAAGCAAAGTATAATCATCTCATGCAGAAAAAAACATATGGAAAGATGAAGGGTAATATTCAAAGCAAGTTGGTCCAAAGAAAGGGATTGTTTTTTTCATTCTTCCATGCCCTGAAGAGTCCCTGCAACACCCTCAGAGTTATGCAAACAGGCATCTTTGTGCCGCTAAAGATACCAGAGTTTATTTCATCATTTCAAGTCAAGCAGGGCCTAAAAATACTCGTTTAAAAGCCCAGAGGTGTAATGATTTTGGAAAGCCACGTGGAATCTTCTCACTTGCTGTTCTGGGTTTTATAGTTATAAAGGCATCAAAACCAGCTTTCTTTATTATCCAGGCACAAGATTGCAAACCCTTTCTATTAAACAGAAAGAAAAAGTTTTGCAGGGGACCCTGGGCCCAAGGTTCCCTAAAACATAGTCAGCACGTCCCCAAGAGCCCCATCAACATTTGTTACCTTTTACCCAGTTGTTAACAGATTTAATATTAACACTTGTTACACATGCCCTGGGCAGACTTGTTCAAACCTTGATATGGATGAGGAGAACACTTTGCCCATAATTGCTTTGGTAAGAGAGTGAAGAGATTGTTAGAAGGAACAGTTCATTTCAATGTAGAAATATTATGAGATTCAAATTCTCTCCCTCTTTCATGTGCCAGTTGGCATGAGCTGCTAAGTGAAAGATCACATCATCATCTCTCTAGTCAGCCAAATGAGTAACAACAGGATTTTGTATTTCCCCACTGACGCCCATCTGATGAGCTCAATGCACGTTAATGAATTTCGCCTCGCACCTACCATTGTGTACTGTTCCCGTTTGGGGAAATGGGGGCACAGAGAAGCTCAGTGGCTTGCATGATGGAACATCGGGCTTTAGCCTCAAAGCCAGGAACTGAACAGAGATACTGTTTTGTGCTTTAACTACACAACCACCCTTTTTTTGTGAGATGGTGAGTGGTAGCCACCAGAGGACCCGTGCACATTTCTGGTGATGTAGAATACACCTTCCTGCACAGTTACCATGATGCAAGGGGAATGACATAGATTTAAAAAAAACCCCAAAGGCAACAAGAAATGAGATGAGGATCTTTCAGGCATTCCCAGTGTAAATGATCCCTCTGGAAACGCCCTCCTGAATACTACAAGGATGCAGCTAATTTGCAATTTAAATGGTTGCAGAGCATTGCCTGGTTTAAAGTCCTCGGGAATAAAGAAGAAAACTGCTTTTTAAAAGTGCCTTTTTTCTGGTATGCTGCTTTCCCAAATTCTTCACCCTGATTGTACGATTTGAAGCCCCCCAGAAACACATTTCTATCAGGCTATTTATTTATGTCACCAACAGGACCATTACAAAAAGAGAGAGAAAGAAAAGAGATGAGAAAATGGCATCGCTGGGACTGCTGAGAGACTCAGCTTTTAACTTGTCAAGAAAGTCAAAAACTGCCATGAATGTTTACTGAAAAAACAAGGAGCATGCAAAAAAAAAAAAAATCGCTGCGGAATTTCATCTTGTGCTCTGACCTATAAAATTACAGCGGCTGCTCAACAGAGGTACAGCCAGTGCTGGGGGGCCCCCGCAGGATATGTGCAATTATAGTGAAAGCCAGGATTCTGTGATGGCCGTGACAACTTACATATGAAAGGTTTGACAGTACTGTGAATGTGCTTGTGTTGTTTGAGGCCAGACGAGGTGGCAAAGGTTTTGCCGCAGTCCGGGCAGGCATGGGCTCGTGCGCCAACGTGCTGGGAACGGATGTGCCGCTGGAGGTTGCTGGGGTCAGTAAACACCTGAGAAAATGAGAAAAGAGAAAATGCTTTTAGGGGACAGAAACAAACGTGGCGGTGGCAGAGGTGGGAAGGTTGGCTGACTATTGTTGTTTGTCATAAGTGTTCTGCAGATAACAGATTCTGAGTTCAGCAGTGCAGGATTTTCACCTTGCACTGCAAAGAGATAGCCAATACAATTAGTGCTGACTTGTATCACATTAACCGGCTGGCACCCAACTGATCTCACCCTTTGTGGTATATCCAATTTTATACATAAAGTTTTGCTTCTGAATAGCTAAATCTGCCTGCCTGACAACACACATCCTTCACAGTGCTCACCTGAAATCTAAAGAACCTTGCAATGCTTGGGAAAAGGCTATGAGAATGGTTGCTTGCAGGTAGATTGGGTTCCACATCCAAGTTTACAGGACTGGGTTAAACCACAGGCTGAGGAGTCTTTTCTTTGCTTCCTGTTACTCATGTTACCTTATTCTGAATTATGGTTACAATCGTCATTCCTCAAGAAAGTAAAACCATGTCGATTGCCACTGTGTTTGATTATTTCCGCTGAGTCGTTTCTCCAGCTCACCAGGTCTTTTCCTGGATGACACTGTGAACCCACGCTGCATCATGCCCTGAACCATACCTTCACACAGTTTTCACATTCAAATCGTTTGCCACTGTCATGTGACATCTGGTGACGAATCAGGTTTGATTTCCAGTTGAAAGCCTTCGGACATTGGTCACACTTGTACTCCCTCTCCTCAGTGTGGATGATCATGTGCTGCTCCAAGCTAGGAAAGAAAGAGCAGAAAATTCAGGCACACAGCCACAATAAATGAGCCAATGAATAGTGTAGTCCTCCACTGGTTCTAATTTAGGGACAGGCTGAACAAGACACTTGCTGACAATGGAGCTACAGTTACCGTAATGCTGTTCTTTAGGGTCACGCTACTAAGGAGGTTTGAGAGAGACAGTGGTGACTAAAGATGGTTGACAGACAAACAGGTCAATAACCACTGTTTTTTCAGACCTAACTAGTTGACTTGCTACTTGTCACATAACAGGACTTCAAAATCCTTTTAAAATAAAGTGAACAACGTATTAACAATGAAGGATGCGTCTAGGGAAATCTTCTTTTTTTCCTGTTTCTTTTGCCATTTAATTTCACATTTGAAAACAGGCCCATTCTACCCTCCAAAGTTAGTTATGTTTCATGAATTTTCTCACTCAAAAAATGGACTCTGTTTAGTGTGAAAAAGAGAGAAAATGGACCCCAATCCTGAAGGTCCACGAGGGAAAAAACTAGTGACAGACCCTCCAGCAGGATCCCCGCAAGGAAAGACAAGATATTAGCTATTGCTGCTGAACCTATCATGTTGCCATTTTCATGGGCACAAAGCCCATAAATTCCCAGAACACTGGGACTCAACATTTGAAAGAAATGTGATAAGGTGCAAACACATTTCACTTTTAAATGTCAGACATCTTTTATTACTTAACTCGGTGATTTCAACTTCTGCCAACTGGCAGCTTCTCTCAAACCAGGACGATGATGGCAAACCCAAGTGGCTGCTGGAATAGTGCCATTACAGAGATAGCTTTTCAGAGAAAGCTGTAGGCTGCTGTATTTCCCCCATGCCAAAGTGTTCTCTCTGCCTTTTCATCTTGAGTGTGTGTGTCAGCAAGCACCTCTCCTGCTGAGCCAGTAAACAAGGGGGTGACAGTAGAGGGAAGCCAATGTGATGGGTGGTGGGATCGGTAGGAAGGGCAGGAAATTCCTCTATTGAGTTTGAACGTACAGTGCGGTAAAGAAGATTTACCCCATTAGCAACTCAAGTACCAAAAAAGCTGGAAATTTTTAACCCTGTAAACCCCATGATCCTGAGAAAGGAGGAACATTTGCAACTCCCATTGGTTTCAAGCATAGATCAGTGGGAGTTGCAGACACTCAGCCGTATAGATCAATTCCATAGAACTATAAGATCCACTGAAATGTAACAGAAAAAGAAATCCTCTCGGTAGGTTTTATTAAACTGTCCCTATAGAATTTTAAAGGAGGTATACAATTTTATATTAAATTCTATGGGATGGTTAAAAAACCCGATAGAAAGTTTCTGTCAGTCTATTAAATTCCACAGACCTATTCCTCTCAGGATTAGGCCCTGTGGCTCCTTTCAAAAGGAGCTTTAGGGAGTTAGGAACCCAGGAGTTGGGTAGAAGTGGCATTAAATTTAATCTCTGCATGGAACTATATATTTGGAAAAGAAAATCATACCTGAAGGCCGAAGCTTAACTGGCCAGAGGGTTTTTATTTTTTTTTAAAAGGTGACCCATTTAATGTACACATAGGCATTCCATAATTAACACATTTTCCTTAAAACCTTCAATGTACATAACAACAGCCATACAGGGTCAGATCAAAGGTCCATCTAGCTCAGTATCCTGTCTTCCGACAGTGGCCAATGCCAGGTGCCCCAGGGGAAATGAACAGAACACGTGATCATCAAGTGATCCATCCCCTGTCACCCATTCCCAGCTTCTGGCAAACAGAGGTTTGGGACACCACTCCTGCCCATCTTTGCTAATAGCCATTGATGGACCTATCCTCCATGAATTTATCTAGTTCTTTTTTGAATCCTGTTACAGTCTTGGCCTTCACACCATCCTCTGGCAAGGAGTTCCACAGGTTGACTGTGCATTGTGTGAAAAAATACTTCCTTTTGTTTGTTTTAAACCTGCTGCCTATTAATTTCATTTGGTGACCCCTAGTACTTGTGTTATGAGAAGGAGTAAATAACACTTCCTTCTCCACACCAGTCATGATTTTATAGACCTCTATCATACCCCCCTTAGTCATCTCTTTTCCAACTTGAAAAGTTCAAGTCTTATTACTCTCTCTTCATATGGCTGCCATTCTATACTCCTAATAATTTGTGTTGCCCTTTTCTGAACCTTTTCCAATTCCAATATATCTTTTTTGAGATGGGGCGACCACATCTGCACGCAGTATTCAAGATGTGGGTGTACCATGGATTTATATACAGGCAATATGATATTTTCTGCATTATCTATCCCTTTCTAAATGATTCCGAACATTCTGTTCATTTTTTTGACTGCGTTTTTGAGTGGTTGTTTTCAGAGAACTATCCACAGTGACTCCAAAATCTCTTTCTTGAGTGGTAAAAGCTAATTTAGACCCCATCATTTGATATGTATAGTTGGGATTAATGTTTTCCAATGTGTATTACTTTGCATTTAACAATATGGAATTTCATCTGCCATTTTGTTGCCCAGCACCCAGTTTTGAGAGATCCTTTTTGTAGCTCTTCAGAGTCTGCCTGGGACTTAACTATATTGAGTAGTTTTGTATCATCTGCAAATTTTGCCACCTCACAGTTTACCCCTTCTTCCAGATAATTTATGAATATGCTGAATAGGACTGGGCCCAGTACAGACCCCTGGGGGACACCACTATTTACCACTCTCCATTTTGAAAACTGACCATTTATTCCTACCCTTTGTTTCCTATCTTTTAACCAGTTACCGATCCATGAGAAGACCTTCCCTCTTATCCCATGACAGCTTACTTTGCTTAAGAGCCTTTGGTGAGGGACCATGTCAAAGGCTTTCTGGAAAGCTAAATACACTATATCCACTGGATCCCCCTTGTCCACATGCTTGTTGATTCCCCTCAAAGAATTCTAGTAGATTGGTGAGGCATGATTTCCCTTTACAAAACCATGTTGACTATTCCCAAACAAATTATGTTAATCTATGTGTCTGATAATTGTGTTCCTTACTATAGTTTCAACCAGTTTGCCCGGTACTGTAGTCAGGCTATTAACCTATAATTGCCAGGGTCACCTCTGGAGCCTTTTTTAAAAATTGGCATCACATTAGCTATCCTCCAGTCATTTGGTACAGAAGCTGATTTAAATGATAGGTTACAGACTAGAGTTAGTAGTCCTGTTTAGTTTATCAATTTGTTCCAAAACCTCCTTTAATGACATCTCAATCTGGGGACAGTTCCTCAGATTTGTCACCTAAAAAGTATGTCTCAGGTTGGGGAATCTCCCTCACATCCTCAACCATGAAGACTGAGGCAAAGAATTCATTTAGTTTCTCTGCAAAGGCCTTATCGCCCCTGAGTGCTCCTTTAGCATCTCCATCGTCCAGTGGCCCCACTGATTGTTTAGCAGGTTTCCTGCTTCTGATGTACTTTAAAAGTTTTTGCTATTACTCTTTGAGTCTTTGGCTAGCTGTTCTCCAAATTCTTTTTTGGCCTTTCTAATTATATTTTTACACTTCATTTGCCAGAGTTTATGCTCCTTTCTACTTTCCTCACTAGGCTTTAACTTCCACTTTCTAAAGGATGCCTTTTTGCCTCTCACAGCTTCTCTTACGTTGTTGTTTAGCCACGGTGGCTCTTCTCTTACTGTGGTTTTTAATGTGGGGGATACATTGAAGTTGAGCCTCTATTCTGGTGTCTTTAAAAAGTTTCCATGCAGCTTTTGGTGCTGTACCTTTTAATTTCTGTTTCACTAACCTCCTCGCCCTGGTATTCGCCCCGCAACAGGGATGTTAAATTTAATTATATTATGGTCACTATTATCAAGCGGTCCAGCTATATTCACCTCTTGGACCTGATCCTGTGCTGCACTTAGGACTAAATCAAGACTTGCCTCTCCTCTTGTGGGTTCCAGGACTAGCTGCTCCAAGAAGCAGTCATTTAAGGTGTCAAGAAATTATCTCTGCATCCCATCCTCAGGTGACATGTACCCACTCAATATGGAGATAGTTGAAATCCCCCATTATTATTGAGTTTTTTTATTTTAATAGCCTCTCTAATCTCCCTGAGCATTTCACAGTCACTATCACCATCCTGGTCAGGTGGTCAGTAATATATCCCTACTGCTATATTCTAATTATTCGAGCATGGAATTACTATTCATAGAGATTCTATGGTACAGTTTAGTTCATTTAAGACTTTTACTTCATTTGATTCTACACTTTCTTTCACATACAGTGCCCCTCCCACACCAGCACGACCTGTTCTGTCCTTCTGATATATTTTGTACCCTGGTATTACTGTGTCCCATTGATTATCCTCATTCCACCAAGTTTCTGCGATGCCTATTATATCAACATCCTCATTTAATATGAGGCACCCTAGTTCACCCATCTTATTATTTAGACTTCTAGGATTGGTATATATAGGTAAAATTCATAATAAAGGGCTAGAAGTTATCTCATACTTTAATGGCTACTAAAAAGAAGATACTAAATTGAAGACACCCTGTTTTTTCATTCAATTTTTTTTCCTCAATGAATTGTTTCTCATCCACTTCAGAACTGATTGGAAAACAGAAAATATTTTTAAAGAAAATTTTCACTAAAATATATTTTAAAAACGTTTTGTTTTGATGGAAATTTTTGGATCACCTCTGTAAGACGGAGTAGGAGACAAAGGTACTGTTGTAGCCCTACAACAATGTTTCTCTGGTACAGAACCTTTTCCCATTGACTTCAATGGTGAAGGAAGGGGGCCTATTGATATCCTTTTTTAAAATGGTCCTCATGCTGGGTTGACAGAATGGATCACCAGTGCTTGTCCACGGAACTAGCACAGCATAGGGAGAGGAAGTACAATCATACCAGCCCTGCCAATGTGCCTCAGTCTTGACCTGAAAAGGGGGAGGTGGAATTCAGTCACCATGCCTGTTGCTGAGATGGCCAACAATCAGAGCTGACTGCCAGGATGGATTTTCTAAGGCAGTGTGAAAATAGTCAATGGATCATGACAGTGGACCCTAGGGCATGAATTGAGACCACAAATTCATTCAACGTGAGCGGCCAACCAGCTGCCCAATTGCGAGTGATTTTCTGAAAACACCTGGTCGGAGCCATATTCAGAATGGTGACCTACAGCTGAAAAGCCACAATCAAGTACCAACCCTGAGCTCTCCAGCTCCCCCTTGATTCACGCACTTCCAAATACTATTTTGTGTTTGGATAATTTCTTCTAGCTTTCCACATCCCACTAGGTAGGTGAGTTCCTGCTATCTCAGCAATACCTGTATTTATTGGGGAACATTCTCTCACAGTCTTTGCACTCATAGACCTGCCCGTCGCCTAACCCTTCCTGTTTGATCTCCTCGTTCAGCGTCTCATACAGCGAGTTGACAGAGTTGCAGGCATATTTCTTGTGTCGCCGCAGATCCAGCTTTGACTGGAAGAGTTCATCGCAGTCCTCACAACGAAACGTGTGCTCCTCTAAAAAGAGGAAGACAAAATAGTTCAACGTCAGCATTAGAAAGTCCCAAATAATTTCTATTCTTCTGAGCAACTATTTCGCCTGTAAATAAAACGGCACACATTGCACATAATCTGAACGTAGCATGTTTGCATGCTGCAGGTACAGAATGCACATCCATAAACTGGGCTGGTGCGGTTAGTATCAAGCATGAATGGCGTCATTACAAAAGTCAAACAACCTGAAGAGACCAGGACTTTCAGAATGCTCTTTGCTGCAGAAAAATGTCTTGACCAGCAGCAGTTTGAACTCCCCTATCGGCTTTTTGTCCTCAGCTCAGCTGAGGCTTTTTGCTGACACCTGGGTTTTGGGTGTCTTTTTTATTTGTGCCATTAAGTGTTTTGAGGGTGACCAGACAGCAAGTGTGAAAAATCAGGACAGAGGGTGGAGGTAATAGGAGCCTATATAAGAAAAAGACCCAAAAATTGGGACTGTCCCTATAAAATCGGGACATCTGGTCACCCTAAGTGTTTTTAAAAATACAAATAACTTTGTGGCTGTTTCCTCCAATGGGCCTGCCAAGAGGTGGGGAGGAACGCTTTGCAAACCAGAAGGATTCTGGTCTCAGAAAGAAACCTGTAAAAAGATGATAATTATATTTCTACTAGGAAAAGCTCCTCTGCTTTAAGGGAAAGTGGAGCACACACTTTTCAAGGGATTCCCTTTCCCCCAATCCTTTAAGCTTGTTATGTAGCAGCCACAGTGCACTGTGAAGCAGGAGGAGTTCGAAACCAGAGCACCGTGCAGTGAAGAAAAAAGGAGCCAAATTCTTTGTTTAAAAAAAAAAGACCTAATGCACATAATAAATTATTGTAGTCAAGGTCAAACAAATTAAAAAGAGGGCAGCTATTATTAAGTTTACAAGGCAGCATCCTGACCATAGTGCCAAGTCAAACAATCAGCGCAGAGCTGTAAATTTTCCAGGAGAACGACTTCTGTGAGGGAGTTGGGACAATCCGGGGTTTCTCCACCCAGCAGTCAGCTTGAAACAGAAGCTTTTGAATAACCATTTAGTCTATTTATGCTGGATTCCCTCCCTCCCCTTTCTCACTCCCCACTCTATTTCTGAAAGTCTTCTTTGCAATTCAAGTTTCATTCTTGCACTTCAAGAGCTTTACTGCAAATTTAAAGCCTGTTGCAAGACTCATTAACTCAAAAGACATAATAAAAATATTATTTTTAAAAGGATAGAGCTGGTAGTGATGATCTTGGCTAATATTGTTAACTCTGACACAGATCATCTGTGGTATAAGAAAGGAGATGAGCGGGTGAAAGATGGGAAACATTCCTATACCTTCACTCCCCTGTCTGTATGAGTCTCTGTCTGCCCTGCTCTGGTGTTTCTAAGATGCGTAACAAACTTTTTATCCGATATCCTTGCTATAAGGTACACGTGCTAATCAGCACAAACTTTTGCACAAAATATCAGCATCACCTAGTCTTTGTTTTACAAGGCCCAAAAGTGTATTTTGTGTAAATCAGGAGGACCACCTCTGGAGTCAATATAGTTACACCAACATAAGTGAAGTCACAATCAGATTCAGGGACTTTTAGTGCTTCCTTGTTTGTGATTCAAATATTAATCCTCCTCCCTAATTTTCAATACTGCCTAGTGCTATGTAATGAAACTAAACAATATCAATCATAAATAATAATTACCACTCACAGCACTTTGTACACCAAATAATGTTAAGATATGAACTAAACAATTTGCTCTCACAGCACCTCTGCGAGGGAGGTCAGTAGCGCCATTCCCATTGGACACAGGAGGAAAATGAAACACTGAGAAATGAAGTGACTTGCTGAAGATGAGACGAATGGACGATGAGTGGTGGGCAAACAAAGAGAAGCAAATTAACGTTTTCTAAAATGAAATTTTTATTCAAACATTTTTGATTCAATTTTGAAAAAAGGGGCAAAATTGGTGAAAATTTCACTTTTTCCCCTCCCTTTTCAAGTAGCTTAGATGGATAATAGAATATGGGTCTGATTCTTCTGCCACTGTTGACATCAATGGCCCTTAGCCTCAGTGGAAGCTGGATTGGGCCCCCTTTTTCTAGTTTTAGGAGACAAAACTATGTTTATTAGAGATCTTGAGAACTGAGCCAATATGTAAGTGACATGTTTTGTGTCACCGGGGAGGGAGACTGTAAACAGAAGCAAGAGAAGCTACCCAGATGTCATAGAAGGTTGACAAGGCAGGGTAAGCTGCAGCACTGGTTGTGTTTATTCTATCATCAAGAAATTGTTTCTTCTAAAATAAAATCATGAATGGGCTGAGTTATCGAATTACATTGTCACATTTTATGTGATGTGACGGAATGATGTGACACAAGGGGTTTCCAGGCTAAATTTAAGACACCATCAGCACACATCTATTGGCTAAATTATGCCTCTTCTGGGACAGAGCTGAGCTGGGCGGCAGGATTGGTGCACTACCTGAACAGCCTTTCCTTATCCTTGTCCCAGGCATAATACATCCAGGGGTGCTGGGACAGACAGATGGGACTGTTGCTATAATATTGCAAGGATCAGCCTGCACACCTTGTTTTGCAGCAAACAAATAGTTACAAACATTAGCGAGTTTAGCTCACGAGACCCTTGTGTATTGCTACAGGGAAAGAAACTGCAACACAGATAAAGGCTAGTCTCAGCATCTTGTAAGAGTGGATCCCAAGTCACAGAGGAAGCTCAGAACTAAGCTCAGATCTCCTGACTCCCAGAGCTGTGCCTTTATCACTAGATCAAACCTCCGGTTTATGGTATTTGGGTTCATTAAGGGTTTTTTTCCCCTTTACGCACAATACATAAAAACGGTGCCCTTCAAAAACAGGTTCCTATTTCAATATCTTAGCAAAAAGAAAAATCCAACAACAACAACTTGCTGCCAGTGCTCAATGTCTTGTTTGTCAAATCTGTGGTTATATGCGTCTATCTTAAGTTCCATCAGTAACACTCAGGACAAAGCAGGAATGTAACAGAAAAATAAATCAGTGCCTAATAGCTTTCAGAGAAACCAAGGGGAACACAATTATGTGGCATCTACATGCTAATCTACCAGACTCAAGTCTCAAAGGAGTTCAAGAGCCCTACTCAAAATTCCTGCAGTGATAAGGGGTCTACTGCATTCGGCTGGGGTTTGGATAAAAGATTTTTATGATAATTATCTTTGTGTGGAACATTTTTGCATTTTCTTTCTTGTGCAATTCAGAGTTTAAAGGGGGGGGGGGAGGGAGGGAGCGGGACAGGGGGAGGAAATCATTACTGAAGGTGAAAAAGTATTAAAAAGACAAATATTGGATGTTGGGCTATTACAATTTGAAAGCAATTAGCTGGCAAAAGCATGACACATTATTGGGAGGATGACAGACAAATGTTATATAATGACAACAATGGCGTATTATAGGGAACAAGGTGTTTTTGCTTGTTCAAATAAATGTCAATTAAAACCTAAAATGAAATCTCTGAAGCAAAACAGATCATCCTACATTAAATGAAACAGCTTTGAGTTTTCTTCCTGATTTTGTCCCCCCCCCCCCCTTTTTTTTTTTTTACACAAATCATCAAGGCTATATTTAGTTTTTATGCCATTATTTTGAGGAAGAAACTACTCACATCGTTGTCTTGTTCTCAAAAACAGCATTAATATTTCTGAGAGACTACTGAAAACAATTATTCAGAAACATGAACCTGAATACTTCAGTTAATTTATATAATTTGTGTTTGGACTTTTTTTTCATTCATTTTTTTCAGAATACCCTTAGCAAAAGAGGTTTTTGGTAGGACCTCTCAATGAAACAGCAAATATCAAACAAATATTGCAGAATATTCACAGAAAGTGGAGTTTACATTTATAATCCTAAATATTTTCATTAGAATTCTGAAACGAGGAGTTAAAGTAATCTACCAGTTAGGGAACAAAACCCAGCATGTGACCAAAATGTCCAACCAAAATACCTTAGTTTTCAAATATGGATTAGGTAAAGCAATAGGCAAATAGCTCATGAGCAACCCATAGGATGAAATAGATTTGTATAAATCAGTCATCAAATAATAATGAACAAGTTTGCACCAATCATGAACCATTCTCACAGTCAATAACAGAAAAGACTGGCTAAATTCAGCTAATTGTTCACTGGAGATCAGTCACCTTCCCTCTCATATTAGTCTTGAACTTTCATCGTCACCACATTAGAGCCAAACTCAAAAGCACATTAAAATATATTCGTTCTTAGCACATCAACAGTGACTTTTGTTTGGGAAGCACAGAGCCCTTCACGTTAGCTTAGCTTTAGTTTCAGTGTTACACATGTGACTTACAAAGGGTTTTTTAAAGAGGTGGGTTGTGTTCTTTTTTGATTCTTTAAAGGAGGTTTACAAGATTATATTTTCAAATTAGTTTTCTGTGGTTTAGGTTTTTACTTTAGCAATACCAGAAATAGCATGTCTGGTCTTCCCTGTTTTTGCGGGGAGACCACTTCCATAACTCACTTCCAGCCCTTGTATTGTGAGTTCTGTCACTTTAAGGGAAAGGAGGGGGGATATTGAATCTTTAATGAACACATCCTCTTACCAAAATGTTGATTACTGTGTTAAATAAGTATTAATAAAACAAAACAAAACATAGGAACTTAGAAACTGTCAGGCTGGGTCAGACCAAAGGCCCATCTGGCCAGGTACCCTGTCTCTGACCATGGCCTACCACCATCGACTTCAGAAAAACAATTTTGATATTCTTGCCACCTATATAAATAGCCAGTTTTTAAAATTATTCTAAAACCAAAGCCCAAGTTGTAAACAGTCTGACTATTTCCCTTCCCCTTTCAAAAACTTCTCCATTTTCACTCTTTGTTTTCATGATGTCATCATATCACTAGTTCTCCAATAGTCACAGAGTATTCCCCTGGAGATAAGACCTCTATTTCTAATGAAATAAAAACAGAAACCCCTCTTCCCTCTCCCTTTGATCTGGAAAAATCATTTCAGTCCATCTTTAAACTTCATAAAAAGGGGAAGGCGTCAGGGGGAGGGGGAGAGGAGAAAGGACATAAGCTCCGTTTTTTCCCTTGCAAGTTATCTTTAATTTCACATAGCAAGTGTATGGCATAGTCAGAAACAGAACCCAGGAGTCCTGACTCACATTTCCTTGCTGTATCTATTATGAAACACTCACTCCTCCACGAAAGCATAATGGCTCTTTAGATGTCCTGTGTGGTTACTGAACTTTAATAATTAGTATCAATGTATTTAGGGGGAAATGATTATGCTAATGTAAGAGCTAGATAAAAATGCTTAGCCCCTAGCTCTGCTCAATTCACAATGCAATATACCTCTAAGCAATTTGCTCACCCGTTTGTGCCAGGCACCTTGACCTGCCATTCCAATATGCTGCCAAGACAGACACACATTGCTGGGCAACGTAGCAATGAAGATGTTAACTTTACTTGTGATCAAGACAGCTTGTCACTCTAACTGTTCAGCTGAATGTCAGTTGATGTTGTGGAGCCTTCCATAGCAGGGGATTGGTCCTGCTTTGAGCAGGGGGTTGGACTAGATGACCTCCTGAGGTCCCTTCCAACCCTGATATTCTATGATTCTACGATATTAGAACAGCACAATGGCTGTTCCAACTTTGCCTTGGTCACGTTTGCCATGTGAGCTAAAGACACAGCATGGTTTGCAAGTCTCATAATGGTTTGGCTCAGTTTTACTGCAAACAAACCACCACGATCACCCTGGGAATTAATGAGATGCCCCCTACAGAATTCAAAACCACAACATTCCTTAACATTAGTGTAGCTGGGCCTGTGTTTAAGTTAAAAAACGGTTTTGCTCAGACTTCATTGACTAAGACAATCAACCTAGCCAGTGAGAAAAGGTATCACTATAAAACCTCCAAACAGGCTGCAGTTACATAAGAGAACAAGCACAGTGCAGGCTTCATTTCTTACAGGATGTGCTTTTGTTAGCACCTGTCTGCACCTCACAACTGGGGGTAGCCAATAATAAGGGCCTCACCTTCCAGACTAGGTGGCATGTTCCCAAGAGAATAGGCACCTTCCTTCATATACACCAGCAGTTCTTCTCCTGGCTCAATTTCTTTAATAACTTTATAATAGATCTGGGGATAGGAAAACAAAAAGGAGACAGACACGTTAAATATGCAAAGCAACATTTTATAATTTTATGCAATAACTCAAATGATTCTGGCTAAGAGGGGAGGCTGTCACTCAATTTGTTTGATAATTGCTACTGAGAGCTCTTTCTCTGCCTTTATTTATACTCTACGTGTGTCAGAGTTTCATGCGGTTCGGATGATAAAGTAGTATTTACAATAAGAGCCTCTCTTATCCAGATTACACAAAAAACTTCCTCCCACCCTCCCAGGTTACTGAACTGACATTTGTTATTGTAAATGGAAAGTAACATTGACAGAGAACTAGTTTTGGTCCCTGCCAGTCAAGGCCAGAATCAGGCTGGTGCTCACAGGTCCAATTCTTCAGCTGATCTAAATTAGCGTAGCTCCGTGGAAGTCAATGGAGCTACACCAATTTACACTATTGGAGTATTTGGCCCTTAAAGATGCAGTCTCTCATCACAAATCCCTGATGCCATTCTGTTCCTATTCAAAATATTGTCAGCCAAACTTTGTACTCTATAGGCCAAACATTTTGGAATTTGACGAGTACAATACTGCACCTCTTAGATATCGGTCTTGCTGCACTGAAGCACCATCAGGGGAACACAGATGGTGTCCACTCAAGGGCAGAGCCCACAAACAGTCCTATGCACCACTTAAACTGCATAGCGCAGGGCTCAAATGGTCTGAAAGAACTTATAGCGATCTCCTCCACTGGCATGAGCTTTGACCACTTGTGTATAAGATATAAACCTGAACCCTAGGGATACATTTATTAGAGGGGAATAGCAGTTGTTTTATTTATACAAGATGAACATTCATTGAATCCAAGAGACAAAAGATGATAATGCTGCAAGCAATACGTGTGCATTAACACATGGCAGGTACTGTTTATTACATACACTATGTCATGTGAACTATTATTTATTATGCACTATCCAAAAGTGCGTTAGAGCCTTTACAGGACATGAAAAACATGATCCCAATAAGCTGACAGTCTATGGCCCTTCTTCTGCAAATTATTACATCTGGGCAGACCCCTTCACCCATGCAGATTCCCGTCAGTTTCATTTGATGTCACACAATAACAGAGTAACAAACAACGAGGTGAGGACGGGCGAAGGTTACAGTAATAAGATCACATCGTTACTTTTGGTATGTGCGCCTGAGGTTCCATTACATTTATTTATTTTAATTTATTAATTGTATTTTACAAACACACACACACACACACACACACACTTCTTATGGTCAACACAGGAAAGAGTTTTTAGGAGCAAGTTGACAGAGGGAGGTCACCTAAGATTGGGGGGTCACCTAACGAAAGAAGCAGCAAAGAATAAAGCACAGAAAAGGGAATGTTAGAAGGAAACTAATGGTGAGGGTTGAGCTGGTGTCCCTGGCAAAGTAGAAAGGGAATATGCCAGGAGAAAAGGTTCAAGAAGTTCTCAACCTTGGATGCGTGGCCAAGAAGGTTTCCAATTTTCCAAAAAGTTTGCTGGACTTTGCCCTATTCTAATAGCAATACTCTGAGGATTCAATGGATATTAGCTATTAACCTTAAAAGTCAATTGCAAGGTTTTGTTAGCACTGGGCAATCCTTTTAGTAAGGGTGAATAAATACCATGATGTTTTACATAAGAGGCTCATAAGAATTTTCTTTTTTCAAGTTAATCAATGATAAGTCTCCTTCCCCCACCTCCCATGCAATTTCCTTTTCTGAGTATAAGCTAGATTTTATTCAGCACTGTCATAGTTCACTGATTTAGTAACAATAACTCAATCTCTGTCAATCCACCGTTTCAGTAGGAAACGAACATACAGAATTCCTATAAGTCTAATGGTGTATACTGATCAATATCCCTGGGATGAATATTTATTCACAAAGTCTCTTTCATTTCTCCATACAGACACTGCGATACACAAGACTGGCCAAATTCCCAGAAGTTCTGAGCATCTGCAACTCCGGCTGAAGTCAATGAGAGCTTAGTACCGCATGTGAGTTGGGCCTTCATTGTTTCAGGATCTGATCATGACAAAACTTACATACATTTCTATTTTTACTCCCAGAAGGAGTCTCACTGAGTCAGTGGGGTAAAGTTGAATACGGTTACTCATCTGAGCTTTTTTCCCAGAATGAATCCTTAGTGAGATCAAAAAATCTCAGGTACATAAATTAATTAATATTCCACATTACAGATGAACACAGACATGGTAAAACCAACGAGGCATCCTTGTGGCACCTTAGAGACTAACAGATTTATTTGGGCATAAGCTTTCGTGGGCTAGAACCCACTTCATCAGATGCATGCAGTGGAAAATACAGTAAGCAGGTATAAATATACAGCACATGAAAAGATGGGAGTTGCCTTACCAAGTGGGGGGGTCAGTGCTAATGAGGCCAATTAAATTAGGGTGGATGTGGCCCATTCCCATGCATCTGATGAAATGGGTTCTAGCCCACGAAAGCTTATGCCCAAATAAATTTGTTAGTCTCTAAGGTGCCACAAGGACTCCCCATTGGTTTTACTGATACAGACTAACACGGCTACCCCTCTGAAACAGACTGGTAGTTTACCATATGCCAGTAAAGTATCTCAAGTACTAGGTTATTTATTAATAACATATATAGTTTAGGAGTTTATGCAGGGGTGTGATCCTGGGAGTAATTACGTTTAGGGGGAAATAATATCTTGCTTATCTCTTGTCTGTTGTTCCTCTTTTCTGTTTGCTTGTTATTTTAATTTGATACAATCTAAGAACTGCGTTGAAATATAACCATGTTACATTAAAAAGCAACAGAGGGTCCTGTGGCACCTTAGAGACTAACAGAAATGTTACATTACACATTCAGGACCTCGTTCTCCTGAAGCAAAAAAAACAGTTTTGTCTGAGGAAAGAATGGGCCCAATGTGTCAGCATCACAGATCAACTTACACTATGATTCATATTTTTTATCCTGTTAAAGAAAGAGAACAAACTGTAAAAATGTATTTACTAAGTACATAAGTTTTAATTTATCATTACTAGGGCTGTCCATTAATCGCAGTTAACTCATGTGATTAACTCAAAAAAATTAATCGCGATTAATCACACTGTTAAACAATAGAATACCAATTGAAATTTATTTAATTTTTTCAGGTGTTTTTCTACATTTTCAAATACATTGATTTCTATTACAACACAGAATACAAAGTGTACAGTGCTCACTTTATATTATTTTTTATTACAAATATTTGCTCTGTAAAAAATGATAAAAGAAATAGTATGTCTGAAGTAGGACTGAGTGGACTTGTAGGCTCTTAAGTTTCACATTGTTTTATTTTTGAATGCAGTTATTTTTTGTACATAATTCTACATTTGTAAGTTCACCTTTCATGATAAAGAGATTGCACGATAATATTTGTATGAGGTGAATCGAAAAATACAATTTCTTTTGTTTTTTTACAGTGCAAATATTTGAAATAAAAATAATAATATAAGTGAGCACTGTACACTTTGTATTCTGTGTTGTAGCCGAAATCAATATATTTGAAAATGTAGAAAACATCCCAAAATATTTAAATAAATGGTACTCTATTATTGTTTAACAGCGCAATTAATCACGATTAATTTTTTTAATCGCGTGATTAATCACGGTTATGTTTTTTAATCACTTGTCAGCCCTAATCATTACTCAAAAAGAAGAACAGGAGTACTTGTGGCACCTTAGAGACTAACAAATTTATTAGAGCATAAGCTTTCGTGGACTACAGCCCACTTCTTCAGATGCATAGTGGGCTGTAGTCCACGAAAGCTTATGCTCTAATAAATTTGTTAGTCTCTAAGGTGCCACAAGTACTCCTGTTCTTCTTTTTGCGGATACAGACTAACACGGCTGTTACTCTGAAACTAATCATTACTATTCAGTAAGATATCCTCACACATTATCTGCTGTAATAAGTAGTATTCAGGGATATAGCTTTGATTCAATACATTTTGATTATTCAATTAACATTATATAGGTCTTTGTTGGAAAATATATCTGGCTGGTCTAAACATAAGTGAGAAAGAGAAGACAATTACTTTTCTTATTTTTAGTGACTTTAACAGCACTGATTTTCTTCAAACAACACACCTAGTAGTTTAGTTGTGGGGGGGTGCATTATTATGCCTTCCGAGTTGTTCCATTAGGGGGCAGTCTTTACCAACTAAACTAATAGCTTGTAAATAAATACCAAAAGCTACAGGCACTCTCTCTTCACCCCTTGCCTTCACTGCAACTCTCACTGCTTTTCATTTACCAGTTGTTTTAAGGCCATCTCGTCCAAACCTCCTTCTACCAATTTAGGACTAGGCAGACCAAATATGCATGCAAAATCTACCCTCAACCAAACTTGGAAATAAAAGACCTAAATACTGTTTGACTTAAACATTACGATCAGTTTCAAGACACTAAGCATATCAAAACAAGGAACTGAATGAAAACAAAAGTGCGAACAATAACATGAAAAGAAAAAGGAGTCCAGTATAGGCAAGAAGTTAAAGAAGAAATAAGAAATTAAATGTCTGACCTGTTTTCTCTGAGTAAGGTGCGTCAATTCAGAGACTTGAGTTAAGTTTAAAGCTTTCCAATAAGGTACCCCAGTATCCGTGGAGCTGGTGACAAAAGCCATCCTCTATACTTAAAAGAGAGGCAGCTGGTATTTCAGGCCTTATGACAGCTCATGCACTGAAGGACCATCCTGACTACCGCATCATCATTCTGTGCATCTCTCTTGCAGAGGGATTTCTTTAGTGATCCTTTCTCGATTATCTAAACTCAAGTCTGAGACACTCCCCCTAATCTTATCAGTGAGGACTGTGCTCTCTGGAGACCCTCCCTACATTATGCATGTAATAGAGACTACAACATTGCTGCAAATCAAAGGAAAAGGAAGTTTGGGTTATACAGCCAGCAGTCAGGCGGAGGATTTTATTTTCACAGCTCTTTCTTCATTAAAAGGCCTGAGATTCAAAAAATTGTTATTTGAATTGCAAGAAAAATCCTGATTATGAAGATCAACTAATACAGAATAAATCAGGGCAGGCAAAAATAAAGAACAATTTCCATTATTGCTAAGCACATTTAAGACAATTTATTTGATTTCCCCAATTGTCTCTATTTGTGCTCCTTTATTTTAAAAGTCTGATAACTTCAGCCAGAGATTAATTCAAGAATTAATATCACATTCATAGCAGACCAATGAGTTCTAACACAAAAACTGTTTTAAGTTCTGTTGCTTAACTTGGAATTTTTATCAGTAACATGGACATGATATCAAATAGCAACGGGGAAATATAAAATCCGTCTGAAATTGACTCGTATTCCGTTCATGCATTTTCCAAATTTAGCTTGTTTTGAATCATTGCAAACTTCTCAACAAAATTTCACTGTTTGGATTGTGACTAACTGCTTCCCGGATCTACAATAGCTCTGATCCTCCAAGTCAATGGGACGGTGCATGTGCTCAGGGGGTCAGTCTATGCAGAGTTACTTGCAGGATCAGGGCCTCTCGCTTTAAAGTGCTCTGAGATCCTTGAACTAAAGGCTCTATAGCCGTGAAACACATTCTTATTTTTTCGAAATATATAATGTTGAGAGGTGAACATATCCCCGGGAAAATATGCTTAATCATTAGATACAAACCACAATTATTTGCATTCTGGGTAGGCTTCAAAGAAAAACTACAGTTGATATGGAGTGTTACTTTTTTCAAAAAAGGCTTTTCTTCATTTTCACATCATGCTTATTTCTTTCCTGTCTCATGCCACAGAGACGATGAGCCAAATACTGAATATCTTGCTCAGTTTTCAGACCAGTAATTATTCAGGCAAGACTCCCAATGAGCTCAATGGGAGTTTTGCCAGAGTAAGAATTATCAGAGGAAAGACCTTGGGTTAGTCCCAGTAGGTACAAAATTGATAATTTAGTGCCACTTACTCACATCTATGTCAGTGAACCAAGAAAAATTCTGAAACCCAAGATATCTACTTATGAGTACACCTCTCTGAGCCAATAATCCAAAACCAACCCAATACTGACAAAATAAAGCAAAATCTTCAGGAATATCTAGTCTACAAACACTCCGTTTTTACATAGATATAAACAGCAGATGTTCTGAAATCATGAGTGAAATCCGGGCCACAGTGAAGTCAATACTTACACACTCGTTTCTTTCATTGGGGCCCAGATTTCACCCCGTATCTTCAAAACTGTAATAATCAATGGCTCACATTAAATCTGATTTAATACATCATTATCATCATGTTTGCCCCCTTCCATATGTTTTCAAAAACAAAAAGCAGCTGAGGTAAACAGTAACAATCAAGAAATGTAAAAATACAAGATAGATTAATTACTCTGAAAAAGGTTAGAATCTGCAGGAGTCACATTCATTTTATCATACTCTTCATTCTAATAATTAACTTCATCTTGCAATTGTGCTACTGAAATTCTGAATTAATTAAAACTACTGCTGTGTTTAAAACCCTTTCCCCTTTGTTTGCCATTAACTGAAAAGTATCAGATTAAATAGTACATACAAAGATCATATTTTTGAAATAATTGATATTCTCTACTTTCATCAAAGTCCTATTAATTTTCTTTTTCATTTTTCTTACATCAGAAGATGTCACCATTAAAATTTTAAACACCAAACAAATATTAATGGTCAGCTAATGATATTTAGCCTGAGAAGATACAAAAATATAGTTTTAGTGCAATGCTCTTCCAGAGACTTGAAAATGTTACACTCCTGTTTGCAGTTCTTGATTTTCCTAAGGATTTCTCACTGCCTAGACATGGATTATTAATAAAAAAGAGACAAATTATGTTTTACGGGGCCCGAACCACAGCCCAAAGGAAAGACTCCCAGTGACTTCAATGGGCTTTTGGATCAGGCACTTTTATGAGGTCCTTTTATTTTTTCCTCTTAAAAACTGTTTCTCGAGCTGTTTCTAAGGATGATAGCCTGGTGTTGGGGATATCCAGGAGGAACCTAGCTCTGAATAGCATACAACATTTTGCAGCATATTAAAAACCACTTAGTACAATTACTGATTACGCAGAATTCTAAGTCCCATCTCATTAACACTACATCACAGTGTAGTCAAAGACTGCACATCTTTTCTATGAAAAGAGTCTTCGTGAAACAGACAGACATTTAAAAACAATGTGGTAATTGTCTAACTATTTTCAATATCCATGCAATAGACAAAGATGAAACATGTGGAGTGAACAAAGTACGCCTGAGTACTACCTCATTATTCAAATATCTTTCATTAGAAACAGCATTGTTTACCTGTTGCATGAGTGATGGCTGCTATTTACTTAAGCTTCAGCGTGGTGGCATTTTTCTACTTTTAAGAAAGGCACACATCACAGAACTGAGAAAACAGCTGCAGTGTTCAGCCAAAGATCAAAAAGTGCACCCACTAATTGCATCAGCGTGAAACAGAAGTGATGTACACAGTTTGAGACAATTTAAACGGAGAATTACTGCTGTAGTTTTTCTCTCTCTTGAAAGTAGTTAGTTATATTAGAAATTATGTGACCAACACTAAAAGTATTTGTAAGAGCTGTTGATCTAAAGATGCAGTCAGATGTATGTAAACTACACCACTCCAGTGTGTTTTTGCCTGTCAGTATTGGGTAAGTACTTCAGGACTTTGCCCATATTGGGATGGTGTATTTTGCTTTTGCTTGGGTGTATATTGGCCCCGTTAGAATTAGCTTCAAAAACTTCATGCTAAAATTGATATTTGGAGAATTGGTTTAAAAATGGAACTGGAGGATAAAATGTTACAACTAGTGTCTTTGAAGAAGAGCAACAATTTACTTTAGAAGAAGTGAAGAAAATGTTCGGCAATCCACACGCTGCTCTTAGTCACACATCGGTAAATCCAGAATAATTCTATTGGCATTATTGGAGCTGTTCCTGCTTCACATGGGTGTCGAGGAGATCAGAGCTCAGTCCGATGTGTGCACAAATAAGAGTGAAAAGGACCACGTCCCAATGTAAACATGTCTTATTTTTGTCTGGATAGCAAATGGTTTTGATTAAAAGCTTGCCCTGGCTTTCATCAGCACCATGATGTTTAGTTATTTTGTGGGTAATCTTTTATTACAGAGCTTTTGTTTTCTTTACATGTTTAAATAAAGAAGATTAATCTTTGCATGCCTACTGAATGGGTGTGGTCGAACCTTTCTCCATCGAGCCTGAGTTCCAGTCTATAGACAGAATGTGCACCATGCTGTACACAAGGAATTAACATTCACTTGTTTGTTAGGCAGAAATTGAAAATGTTCATTCACTTCAAAAAGTCACATTCTGCTTGATGGTTTAGGGCTTGAGCCTATGAAGTTCTGAGCCGCGTAAATTCTCATGAGATGGATACTGATGGTGTTCAGCACCTTGCAGAATCAGACCCCAGAGAATTATTCACAGTTTATAGTGTATAAGAAAGAAGTGTGACCTCAGCTCTGATAATCTGATAAATGTATAACACCTGATAACTGGGAGGATTAATGCCAGTAAACCACTATGGCGCCAACCCTACAAACATATATGCATATGAGTAATGCTGCTCATATGCATAGAATTACCCATGGGCATAAGCATTGCAAGATCAAACCTTATCTGAATGTTAATTATTATTTTATTTACACTGAATTCTAATAAGTGTCAGCAAAAAAAGGCAGAGTGAAGAGTGAAATATGATTTTCCCCATCAGTATAAATGAGGGTCTAACTATAGAGGCTTTAACTAGCCACAATGTAATTTAAAATGCACTTGAAAGTCTAGAGTGTCTTTTCATTATTTTGCTCCTAAACCTGGATTTTGGTGTCTAGTGAGTGTACAGTGACTAGGAACCTTAAATTGGCTGAAGTTCAAAATATAAAATGTTCTTCTCATCCAAAAGACAACTTTGGCTTGTTGCAATGATTTGACCCTACTCCCGTTCAATTCACTGGGAGCAGGAATTGACTTCTGGATATTTTCACATTAACGGAGATTGATACTTCAGCCCTGAGAGGTAGGTTTGTGATTTTTTTCTTTTCTGTTACTTCTTCATTTCATATTCCTGTTTCCACTCCTCCCCCAATATTAAAACAACTTCAGGTGCAAATCCTAGACCTATCTGTATGTACTGAAACTCTTCAGGCCAGACTATCCACTAGCAAAACAGAGTCACACTTAGATAATGGCAATAGTTTGAATTTTTCCAAGAAAAGAAAATTGTGTTTGCATTTTGTTTCTAAGATGGTGTGGAGAACGAGAAGGGGGAAAGTAATAATATTAATCCAGCATGGACACGCTTACTGGTATTTCCCCCATGTAAATATTAAAATTGATAATAATAATGATAATAAAGCCTACAAGGATTGCAATGAGCTGCTGATTATCCCAAATATTGTAAGGCATATTGCTGCCCACAGATTGTCATAATGAGCAGCTTGAGAAAAAGTACATCCTGACCTCGATGTTGTTATGCCTAGGATTTTTTCACATAAGTGTCTGGGACTTCTGGTTATCAATCACCATTGTCTGCTGCACTTTGTACACTGGACCTTTTTATTCCTACCAGCTGGCTTGACCTAAAAGTCTTCATTGCTTCAGGAAAGAGGCTGGAGGGAGAAAACACTTTGAAATGCCTACCATCTAGTTACATTTGGGGGCCTTTTTATTTCCCTCTTCTTGAATAACCATTTTGCTATCTTTTTTGATGTATGTTTTAGTGAATTTATAATAAAGCAAATACACAGGAAATGGCTAGAATGTAACAGAAGGTAGAGAAACCAGGTCTGGTGTGAGTGCAATACAGAAGTTCTTTCTAATCAGACTGCTATGTACATTGAAACTGTGCACAACCAAGAAGCTCCAGATGAAGGAAAAGAAATGCAATTAATTGGTCTTAAAATCAAATGGGATTCAAATAATCATTTAGCCCTCTAGCTGTTGGCAAAATATATACACATTGCTCTCAATCAAACCATTAACCTGGCATGCTTAGAAAAGGCCAGTAGTCTAAAGGTTAATATTTCAAACAGAAAAAAAATGTACATTAACATCAAATTGGCATATTTCTATTCTCTTTTATTTAGTCTAAAATATCCTTACAAGGAGCCCGAACTTGGAAGGTCCTTATCCTGCTCCAATGATTCCCCTGGGTTGTTTGTATTTATTACAGTGGCTACACTGGTTAATTCAAAAACTGCAAATGGCTTTTTCAAATTCCTGGTAAAGGACCTTTTTGGCAACAGCAGGGGTTATAGAAGTAGAGTTGCTTGAATAGACCGTTGGGTGAAACTAAATTTCTTAAGGCAGGGAGTGAACACAACTAACTGGAGACAGGGCTAGTAAGGTATAAGGTGGTGCCAGAAGGTATTAGACTGTGTATCCAATTGCACTGGAGCTGCTAAATCTATTGGGAGTCCCAGAGATATGACTTAGTGTAACAGGCTGAGCTCAAATAATCTGTGGGATGCACTAAAAGGAAATCAGGCCATTTGTAGCCTGCCTGGAGACCTGTATAATCTGCACAGAATGAAGGACTGTAAAGGTCTAGGTTATAGGTAAGGGGAAACATAATGGCTCCTATGATATTTATCCTGTCACACTCTGAAACTGAGATATGGAATTCAGCTCCATGTGCTACAGAATGCATAGAGGATAGAGCAGCTTTTGATGTGAGGCATGGAGTTGATGGTAAATGTAAGGCTCTTGGTTATAAGGGTCCTTGTTTCAAGAGGGTCCGTGATGAGTGGTGGATAGACATCACAGCAATCAGGAGTTCACTTTATATAAGCAACCAAAGTTTGGATGCTTTTATCCGAAAGCTCATCCAGAATCTGTCGGTCTAGGAATCAGGCTACAAATATTGCAGTATTTTGGCTTTCCCATTTCCACTCATCTCCAAAGTCAAGCTCTGTAGGAGCCTGTTAAAATACGAAGGAGAAAATGTTTATGGAAATATTTCAAACTTCACCAAGTTTGGATTTTGAACTGGGTCAAGCGTTGTGTGAAAAGTTCAGGTCAATTCTCATTTTATATGAACGGGCGTGCCCATCTCTATGTCACACTCAGAGCAATATTTTGGCTTCCATTTCTACTAAAGAGATTCTTGTAATGTCTTCCTTAGTAACACGCATGTTAGAAATATATTCTCCCTCACGGTTCATCCTTTTAAGCCTCCAAATGCCTATCGACAATGCTAGGTAGTAATAATATTGGTACTGCACTTCTCATTGAGATAGGCCTGAATCAACTTTCTGGACCTGAACTTTACTCAATTTGAGGTCTTCTAAATCCCCAGATCTAAATGTTCCTTGTGTACCCATTTCAATTTTTTAATCTTCCAAGCGCTTTACAAAAACTAGCTAATTAATCCTCACAACACTGTCATCTGTCTAGGAGGGAAGATGACTGAGCTTTTGGGAATATCATTATAAAAATCATATTAATTCCTTGTAACATCTCCTTCTCAAGGAGAGCGTGCCACAGAAATCTCCACACCATGCCTATTAGGTTTCTATTCCTCTCTCAACAGTCCCCAAAACCATTCCCCCCCCCCATTTAAATACAGACAAAAACTTAGTTCACAGCTTGGGAGCAGACTTCCTATCCATCACTGTCAGTGTACAGCATGCACTTTCTACTGTTCGAACTGCGATGAACTACCAGCATTGATCTCCATTCATTCATTTATTTTTTAATCAAGAGAATTCAGGTTTCAGCTTGCTGACAATGCTTGTGTCCTGAAAAAGATCAAAGCTGCTGAACGGACATCCCACTCAGCCACTTGGATTCAGCCAAAGTGCTGGTGTTCTACAAATTATCGTGACTCTGGATTGGAGTATATAAGCCTCTGTCTTGGATTCCAAAAAAACCTGGAGATAATCTGCTGATTGTAATTAGGTTCCTCTTGCAGCATTTGCAGAAAAAGTGGAAAGAGAAACGTGTGTCATTTTCTTGAATCTCACACAAAGAAGAGATAACATCCCCGTGAGGGCTCTATTACCAACACTCTACAAGTCTGAATGGTGCAAGAGAAGGATAAAAATAAACAAAAGAAAACTGCAGCCATTGAAACTGGAAACATGACGTCTTGAAAACGAAATGGCTCCAGCCTATTTCCCCATCATCTCCATGTTGTCCTACATTGTGCAACCTTATGGACAAACTTTTAAATTGAATAAATTCTGTTCAAGTCCCAGTGTAATAGCAATCTGCTACCAGAGACAGTCACTTCAGGAACAAACAAGCCCCCTTAAAAACTCTTACAAATTGATTCCTCTCGGATATTATTTGCTTGTGATGTGGCATAAAGCAACCTGAGTTACTCAAACCACCTTTTCAACCAGACAGCAGCCTTAATTCCCTAAGGAGCTGACACAATGTGCAAAAACATTTTGTTGGGAAAAAACACACTTAGGGCCTGATTCTCCACTGCCTTGCACCTTGTGCGATCTTTATGACTGTGTAAAATGTTACCAAAAAAGAAGGGTGCATTTGTACACCCACTTTGCACAGGTATAAAAAAACACACAAAATACAGGACAGAGGAGAACCAGGCTCACCATTTAGGAGCAGTTCTGTGTCTGTATCCTGTCAGACAGACAGACACACTGCCTGGGTATCTGATTATTTGCTTCTTTCAGATTTTACTGGTATGAATATCTGCATGTGCACTAAAAAAGGAACTTTGTTTCAGTTTATCCGCTCATGCTGCTTATTCCTCATGCAGAGCCATAATACTTTCTCTGTGATTCCATCATTATCTCCACAATAACCAAGTGTGATGTCACAAACAGAATATTATGGCTAGTGTGTGTTTATGTTCAGGAGCGCTGCCAGCTTTTCTGCTGCTCTAGGCGGCGGAAGGTCCCGCCCTGAAATGCCGCCCCCCACAGAGGCGGCGGAAGGTCCCGCCGCCGAAATACGGCCGCGGTCGCCGCCCCCCAAATTGTAGTGCCCTAGGCAACCGCCTAGGTCGCCTAATGGGTTGCGCCGGCCCTGTTTGTGTGTGGTCAGCAGGGAGTGGGTGTAGGGCAAGAGAATAAGCAGCTGATACAGAAAAAAATATCAATGTTTGGACTTTTTAGATTTTTATCAATTGAAATTTTCAGAGCTGTGTAAAATTGTGTGTGTGGACAGAAAAATTAGTATTTCATGACAGTGGACATTAAGATTCAAAAAGTTAAAGCTTTATAAACTGTTAAAACATCATCACATGTCAAAACAAAACAGATCATACTTGTTTTTATGCTTAAATTGCTAGTCTATTTGTAACAAGCCTAATTCAAAAGTCCAAATTGCTGGATTCTGACTCTAATAAGTTCTCAAGCAGCATTTTTCTGACTGTGCCTGTCTGTAAATTTCAATTATTATAGATGGAAATTTATTTTTTGTTGGTTTGTGTGTGTGCAGTGAAATTGACGTTTACTGATATTTACTGATGAAGATCTAATCTTTCCATGCCTAAGTATATGTAGGGAGTGGAGAGCTAATTCACCTAAAATAAAATGTGAACCACTTGAGCATTGGCCTGCTAAACCCAGGGTTGTGAGTCACATATTACCTTAAAATTCAAAGAGAGTGGAGAAAAAATAGCAGGTGAAAGTCTGTTCCTGTCGTATGGCCCTAACTCCAGAAACACTACAAACCTCAGGAGAAAGCCTAAATTCGTCTTGTTCAAGTTTGATTCCCAGACCAGAGACGTTCAGAAAAGCATACCGATTTAAGGGCTATTATCTCAACTGAACCTAGTAAATATATCCTCTGAATTTTCACATGATGATGTTTTGCTTTTCCCCTAAATACAAAGCAAACCTGTATTTGTTCAAGTGATCAGTTGACTGTAGCAACCTGATAATTGCCAAAGCTATAAAAAAGCACATTGTGATGGCTCAACTGAGCAGAAGCATACCTGGTCATTAACGGGACATACAGCTAGATTTTGTTCATCACAGGAACAGGCCACTCGGATGTATTTCAGCCAATTTCCAGCTCCAGTCTGATTAGCATCAGCACAGAATTTCTCATTTCCCAGGTCATCAGCGATCTGAAGAAGAAGAGGAGGTGGAAGAATATTTTTCACTTGTTGATGTCCATATTTATCATTTCATCTCGAGTGAGAAATGTACTTTTATAATTATTTGCATTGCAGGGCCCCAAAACAAGAAGTAAAGCTAGAGAAACAGCTTGTTAGTCTACATGACTAATAGAGATATACAGGTGAGTCTCATCTTACACGGGGGTTCTGTTCCGCGGTTAGCGCGTAAAGCGAAAACCGCGTATAGTCAAAATTACATTGAGATGAATGGCGGGCGGAATCGCCCACACTACAAGTATAGTATTAAAATTGTTATTTTTCTTTTTTTTGTTTTTGCCGACCGTGTAAAGCTGAAATCGCGCATGTTTAATGCACGTAAGATGCGACAGACCTATACAAACAGAATAACATCAACTGAATTACAAAGCTGCTTAAGTCCCAGTCAAGAACCTCCATTGAGTCAAGGGGCACATGATCACATCCATAATGAGCAGGGAAAATAGAGTTCCAGTATCCATATATCTATTACAACTAAACTGGCCACCTTTTCTAAACTGCTTTCTATTAACTATCTAGGTACTTATCTGGCTCCATCTCCACGTTATCTGTTTCTATTATTAAGTTCAAAAAAGAACACAGTACTTGCTACTGTAAATAAAAACAGACATTCAGTCCTGCAAAAACAAATCAGAACTATCTCCCCTCCCACCAATCTCTGTCACCCTTCCCCACTAGTTCCTATTCCCAGTCTCCTTTCCAAGCCAGTCCCAGACTCCTTCACAACTCCAGTTCCCAGTCTTCCTCCACCTCCCTGTTCATAGTCCCAAATGACTCCCCCAACTCCTGCAGGTCTAGCTTTTGTCCCCTCTGTGTTGAAATCAGGTAGCTTCCTCCTCCATGCTGCCTAGGTCCAGGTCATTGACAGCACAGGAGAGACAAACTTCTTGCTCTCAGTTTTGGTGCCTGGTTGTGGCCCCAACTCTGGCCTGCAGCAGTCCAGAGCAGTAATTGCAAGGAAAGTCCTACTCAGCCCTACACAACTGGTGCCTCCCCATACTTGGGGGTAGGGGGCCCACAATCTAAAGGGGAGGAGACATGATTGTCCCATGTGTCCTCTGCCCACCCCCACCCCCCACCGGGGGCTGCTGCACTCTCCCCGCCTCATGTTACTTGTGTGTGTGGGGTAGGGTAGGAGGGGTCGGTCCATCTCTCCCTGCACCTCCTGCTGGTGCGTTCAGCCGCTCTCCCCAGCAGCCAGGCAGGGAGTGGGATGGAGCCACTTCTGCTTGAGACAGCCTGGCTGGGAGGCAGCAGCCGCCTGCTCCCTGCCTGGGTTTGGCTGCTGGGGACAGGGGCTGAGCGAGCCAGAGCCCCCTCTCCCCTCCAGCATGTTCTGGCTCACTCACCCAATGTGATCAGCAGCCGGGGTGGCAGATTTTCATGCAAAATGTAAAAAGCACATCCCTGACACAAAGACCACCACTCTCTTACCAAATTTCAAGTTTCTGCTTCAAAGCCGAGGATGTTAGAGCTTTAGGAAAGGTCAACAATTTTTTTTTTTTTTAAACACAGGCAAAACAACATATTTTTCTTCTCTGGCCTCCTTCTTGGAAATGGCTGACCTGTCTGAGGCTGAAATTTTCAAAAAACATTCAGCCTGAGTCAGTCACCCAGTATGAAAAATTTCAGCCCAAATGGTTGTAGTTATAAGCAACTAAAAAAAGGGTCCCAATAATGGGAAATATCAGGCAAGCTTAATAATAGTGTGGTGCTACCATCCCTGCTTGTAATAAGGAACACACGATCATCCCTGTAGCTACTCTCTCTCTGGATCACTGTACAGCCTCCCCTCGGAAACTCCACTCCAGCCCGGCTTCCTGAAATAATTGTAAAGAAAAAGTACACACATCCTCGCAGGCTCTAGATAATCTAATTTCCTACAACAGGATACAGAAACTGAGATCTCCAATTTAACTGGGTCCTAGACCATAAAGGACCTTACAGATTGTAACCATAGAGAGGCAAACAGTTCAGAGCGAGAAGCACTGGGGTTTCAAACATTCAGACCAGCATGGCACCTTCAAGAGATGAGCTGCTGCATTTTGCACTAGCTGAAGCATCTGGATGGACTTCAAGTGTTGCGCTAAATAGAATGAACTGAAATAAACTAGCCTTGAGGTTACAAAGGTGTGAACTACTTTGGCAGGGTCTGCCTCACAGAAGAATATTCACAGATTCTGGTCCAGCCACATACAATGTTTCCACAGTGAAAGTCTGAAACTAACTGTCAAAAAATGATAATTAACCCTGAGCCTACCAGAAAGTGCCATGACTGGTTAGATTAATGCTTATATATCAAAGTAATGAGTAATCTGAAACTTCCATAGACAAAAGATTTATATTAAAAGATAAGAGATGAAATGAGGATATAACTCAAACAGAAAAAGTTTGGAAAGTTTTTTAAAAAGGAGGCAGTTCTCCTGGGAAAGGAGTGCATTTGTCACCATGGACCCGACTTGTCCTAACTGCAATAATAAAAATACTCTGGGTAACAAAATCATGATGTATGTTTGATGTTCAGCTGCTGAATTAAACACGGTGCAGAAGCTTTTAATTAGCTTATCAAGTAGCATCCGGCAGCATCCCCCAGTCTTCACGACAGTGTCAAGGTGGAATGTACATTATAGTAGTGACAATCTAAATGAGGTCAAACGCTGAAGAGATACCGTCAAACAAGATAGCAATGTCCAGGACTACCAGCATGATCTAAAATATAAGCTTTCTTTTTGCACTCTCTGAGGGCTGGGGATAGACACTTCAGCGAGTGCTGGTCGAACCCAGAACTCAGCTCAAATTTGCTGAAAGACTCACAACTCATGAACCATTGAGACCTTGTGTTTCAGAATGAAGCCTAGCCTGGCTAAAAATCACGTGAAGCTCACTGGTTTGAGCTTTCAAGCCCAAATTGAAACTCTGGGGGCGTGAAATCTCATGAACCAAAACCGGAAAAAATATTTATGCGAAACTCTGAGAACTGAAACCCTCGTTTTTCACACACTCCTCCAACCTGTAAATAAACTGAGCTGATATGAACAGCGACCCAGCAACACCACCGAACTATGTTCTGTCCAATACTTTACTGTATCCAGGGCCGGCTCCAGGCACCAGCTTAACAAGCAGGTGCTTGGGGCGGCCAAGGGAGAGGGGCGGCACCTGCGGAAATTTGGGGGCGGCAGGTCCCTCACTCCCTCGAGGAGCGAAGGACCTGCCGCTGAACTGCCGCCGCCGATCGCGGCTTTTTTTTTTTTTTTGCTTGGGGTGGCAGAAATGCTGGAGCCGGCCCTGACTGTATCACAACGTGTGTTTCTCTGGTTTTGATCAGGGCACTGAAAATAAAAACAGCTTCCTGTTGCAGGGTGAGATAGTTGGCAGATACAGGGCCTGTGCACGGGGTTGGTAGGCAGGCCATTCGTCCTGTTTTAAGCTGGAGAGTTTTGCTTTTCTAAGCTTTTGCTTTTGTCCCGCGGCCGGTACTGAGACAAAACTGGACAAGCTTTTGTCCGGTATGAGATGGGAGATGCCATTTTGAAAAGTGTACTTCTCTGCCCCCACTGACATGGCTCACACTGGTGGGGGCAGGCCCTCACTCTTCCTGGAAGTACCAGGACTTCTAGTATTCTGGGAATGCCTGTGTGGCCACCCTCGTGCTGGGACAGTTTTGTAAGAAATGAATCCAGTTTATGAACATACAGCAAACACAGCTGAAAAGAAGGAAAATTATTGTTAGCACTTCTCTTTAATGGAGACTCTATCAGCACACTCAAGGCTTGCCTACGTGGGGCATTAGTCCACGCTAGAGGGATGTGAATTCTAGTGCATGCTAACGTGTTGTGCACTCGGTGGCCTGGGTGGAGCCTGCTGGCATGCACTAAAAGTTCCCTAGTGCACATTAATGTAGGGCTGTTCAAAATGGGACTACAGGAACATGCACTAGGGAACTTTTAACGTGTGCCAGCAGGGTCCACATGGGCCAGTTACTGCACAACAGAATTTATACATCTCTAGTATGAACTAATGCATGGTGTAGACAAACCCCCAGACTGCATTAGGAAGAATCACCTGTGACTAAGGGACTGGACTGGGATTCTGTAGATCCAGGATCAATTTCTGGCTCTGTCATTGTCTTCCTGTGTGATCTGAATCTCTTACTTTGGGTGTGTCCAGTGCCTTACCCAATAAAGCCTTGATCCTAGTTGGGGCCTGTACACATTGCCATAATATAAATAAGGAGCATTAAGGAGCTAAATGTACTCCAGAATACCTTCCATATTCAGAGGTAGGACTTTCACTACCACCTTTAGTTTGGCTCTAGATATGGTAGCAGCCTGGACTCATTTAAGAGTGCTACATTTCATGTGTGCTACATTTTGGTGCAACAGAGAAAGCTGAGTCTGAATTTTGTTCCTTTGCTGTGGTGGGATATTGCCCCTCATAGTTGTTTAGAACAGGAAGAGTTCATAAGGGTTGGGTACAAAGCAAATTTAACAGGCATGGATAATAATTAACTAATTTGTTTTAAAACAGCTAACCCAATTAATTGTATTTAGAGTCAATGTGGCCTCCAGTTTTTTCAAGGAGCAACTTTTCTCTAGTAAATAATTGCATTAGGACTTTTTTCTGTGCCTACAATTAATAGGAGGTGAAAATGTTAGTGGTTATAGGTTTAACTACCTGATCTGAAGGCATAAAGAGGTAGTTAGTTGTGTAATTACCATACTTGCCTGCAATTTAGTGGGGATGCAAAAATGACACAGCAGAACAACACACACATGCACACGAGGCTGGTTGTGAAAATCTGACATTTAAACACTAGTTTCTATATTAAGATATCAGTATTTGCCAAAACTTACCATACAGTTTCCCCCATATATGGGAGAGAAATAACTGCAATATCTCAGATACCATTTATTGGCAAATGTTGACTTTTTGATGTAAATATTTCAATGCTTCTGTATTTGTCTGACAAGCTTCAAATGCCCCATGCTGTGAATTGCCTATAAAGGGTGATGTTCTGACGTCACAGAAAGATAGGCAGAACCAACTACTTATTGAAATAAAGTACTGTACTTCACAGCCAACTTCATGGTGTACGCATTCTTAACTAAATCCAGTACACTGTGGCTAACACCTCAAAAGATACCATTTATAAACACCCACATCCTTTTTTGATGCTCTATAAGAAAAAAATTGGCAAGTAGTCCCCCACTACCTGAGCGGTGTCCTGGTTTTTTTGTGCTGAACACACATGTAGAGAGAGATGTTTAAAATACCCCCTAAAGCACACCTAGTTTTCTATCCATTTATGTTGAAAGACAATCATAAACTTAGTGCTTGCTAATTTGTAGCATCAACTGTTTCCAAATCAGTTAAAGACATTGCCCAACATTTTTAAAAGTGACTAGTGATTTTGGATGGACTAGGCGGCAATTCTATCTGTGTGTCATGTTAAATTATTATGAATTGTATTACAGTAGCATCTGGAGCTCCCAACCAAGATCAAGGCCACTTTGTGCTAGGCATTGTACAGACACATAGTGAGAGACAGTCCATGCCCCAGAGAACTCACAATCGAAATAGAAAAGACAGACAAAGCGTGGGAAGGTTGAAGTATTCCTATCTGTATTTTAAAGATGTAGAATTGTGGCACACAGAGATTAAGCCACAGGGAGTCTGTGGGAGAGCCAGGAATTGAATTCAGCTCTCTCTTTAACCACAAGACCACCCTTCCTCTCTAAATGGCATGGGCTTTTACTTATCGATGTTGGCAAACGCTTCACAAATTTACAAAGCACGAGTGCCCCAAGAGGTCCCTTTTTTTCTGAGCAGGCTCAGGTTTGCTTGATGGTCCAGCCTTAGGTGTCTTGTATTGTATATTCAGCAGCAGCAAACGGAATGATACAGAAAAATGTAAAAGTCGCGTTTGTACTTACCAAGTGAATCTGAAATAACTGAGTTTAAATCTAACAGACCAAATTCTGCCTTTTGTTTTACACTCTAACAACCACTTTTATGCCAGTGAAGTTGCACAGGTGTGCTTGAGAGGGAATTTGGCCCATGGTTAACTGAATTAATCAGCACTCTCTGTAAAAATCACCTGTGACTAGAAATTGACAAATCTTTCACAAAAGGTCAAGAGAGATAATTTATGGATATTTCACTCAGTGTCAGGACTACATTAACTGCATTCTTCCTTGCATATCTTACTGTCCAAAACAGTATACCACTGCCCACAAAGCAGAGTTCATAGGGAAAGAGGAACATGTGTCTTGACTATATCCAGATCTACCTCTCTCTTAAATTAGAGCATAAGCTCTTCAAAGCAGGGACCATGACTTTGTATGTGCTGTAGGTCACTTAGCACAAAAAGGCTTTGATCCAGATTAAGGCCTTTGGGCCATATTATAATATTAATCAGAATAAATAAAAATACGTATGATCCCTCTGCAATCTCTTTCTCTGATCAACTTCCCATTTCTTCTTGTCTATCCATGTTATTGTCATGGATTTCTCCACTGCTTTCTTAGACACAACAAGGCAAAAATTGAATTTACCTTTTTTTCATAACTTCTCTCACCCATTTCTCTAGCACATTTGACAGCTCCACTATCCTCTTCATCATTCTATCACCAAACCTAGGGTTAAGCAACACTCCTTCATTTCTTTCTCTCTTCACATCCAAATTATGTCACGTCTTCTGCTATAATCCACCCCTTCCTCTCTGTCCACGCTGCCAGGGCCATGGCTTGATCTCAGTTTCTCTGCCTCCAGCTTTCCTCTCTCTCCCCTCTTTAGTCTCTTCAGTTAAAACAATCCTCCAATGCTCCTGAGTTCAGGTGTGTTTGTATCAGGGGTTTTGGAAAGGCCCATTACAGAGAGATGAATTTTGGAGCCAGGTGTAAAGTTCTGACCAGACGCATTTTTATTTAGCGAAAAGGAAATTGTTGTCATGTTCCAGGGCTCACTTTGCAACTTCCTCTGCTTTCTGTTGAACAGCGTTCAGGATCTGAATCCAAAGGGCTCATT
This sequence comes from Malaclemys terrapin pileata, assembly GCF_027887155.1. Lineage (NCBI taxonomy): Eukaryota > Metazoa > Chordata > Testudines > Emydidae > Malaclemys > Malaclemys terrapin. Next base: position 19,204,956 of record NC_071523.1, on the reverse strand, counting down.
GATCTTGCAAAGACTCCGGCTTGTAATTTATTAACATCAGAAATGCTGAGTTATGAAGCTAAAGTTATGGAAAAATTCTCTTAAACGTTTACAATTTTTTTTTGCACATCATTTGAGGTTTCCTGCTTCTCTAATTTGTGGGCTCTCCATTGGGTTGTTTCTTTCACAGTTTAATGGGCAGAGTCCAACATTTGGCTTTAGCAGAGGTGTGCCATATGGACTGGAATGCTTGCGGATCTGTCGTCAGTTCGCCTAATGGATTCCCAGTGTGCATGAAGAAATGAAGCGCCCATGAGTTTGCCATCAATGACCCAGCGTCCTGTTGCTATAACACTACTCCCCAGAAGCTGAGAGTGCAATAAACCTTCTCATCCCATAGTTGCAGGATCTGCCTTTGACAGTTTGGCTGATGTACGAATTTTATTTGGCAGGAGTCAGGGAGGTTTTTTTCTTTAATGACCCACAAGCAGATTTAGAGCAATAAACTGTTGCCATAAGGTTTTGTTGTGTTTTTTTTAAAATAAGGAAAAAATGGCTACAATTTATGACTTTTAAAAGTAACTGAAACAGAAAGTCCATTCTTGCAACAAAATGAAGAGGGAAAAAAACTGCCCAGAGAAACACCTCTGTCAATGTGTAGACACGAAGCCTGGATGAACTCATAAATTCAGCGCTCTGCCTGCAATTAACCAGGCTTCCTGGTGATCTGACAATGAGTTAATAAGAAATGTGTCAGACAAAAACAGGTCATAGTACTGAAAAATCAACGGGAGATGCAACAGAACCAGCCCTGTTCACTGGCTCCCCACTAGCTTGGAGTCACAGGAAGAACTTTGAGGGATACTGACACAGAACTACTTTATAAAGCATAAAGTACAATGTCTGGCCCAAATTTAAGCCCCGCCTACATGACTGAGAGGCGCCTCCCCATCCAGAACATGAGTGCCATGTGATAAAGATAACAAGGACTGGAGCAGGGGTCGACAACCTTTCAGAAGTGGTGTGCCGAGTCTTCATTTATTCAGTCTAATTTAAGGTTTCGCGTGCCAGTAATACACTTTAATGTTTTTAGAAGGTCTCTTTCAATAAGTCTATAATATATAACTAAACTATTGTTGTATGCAAAGTAAATAAGGTTTTTAAAATGTTTAAGAAGCTTCATTTAAAATTAAATTAAAATGCAGAGCCCCCCGGACTGGTGGCCAGGACCCGGGCAGTGTGAGTGCCATTGAAAATCAGCTCGCATGCCGCCTTCGGCACGTGTGCCATAGGTTGCCTACCCCTGGACTGGAGGAAGGGTGATTTCTTCAGGAGCCAGGACCTTTATTCAGTTGATGGATCTGCCACAGACTTCTCACATGACCTTGGACAAGTTGCTTAGGCTCTCATCCAGCAAATATTTATGCCCATACATAACTTTACTCATGTGAGTAGTCTAATTTATTTCAAAGGGACCACTAATGTGAGGCAAGTTATGTATTTGATTAAATGATTGCAATATCAGATTCCATTAATGATTTCATTAATCTCTCTGTGCCTGAATTTCCGCATTTGTAAATCGGGGTAACTACTATTCTTAGGCACATCATGGGGCTTAAATTCATTAAGATTTGTAACACATTTCAGATCTTTAGATTGTGGGAGATACTGCATAACTAAAAATTACTATTATTTATGCCAAAAAATAGCATCTCCAATAGCTTGGAAAGCTCAGAATATGCGAAGCAAAAAGAAACCCTTGCAAGATGTCTTTCCTTGGAAACAAGTATGTTAATGGCAACTATTGAGACTGGGTTGAAAAAATGCACCCATGAGCCAATCCAGTTAGGGTTTGTGTCTTATGGTGGCAGCTTTATTCCCATTAACAGGTCTAGCGATGACAACAAACAGCTACAAGGGATGGGAAATAAACAAATTTAGATAAAAAAAGAAATTGGTCTTGACCTTTCACTCCAACCAAACTCATAGCTGAAATGAAAATGTTTTGTCAGGTTATGTTTCTATTTCTAGATAATATTTGCCTCTACATTATCTGGTTTCAGCAAGGCGTGGAAGCAGAAATACCAGTGTCCTGCAAGAAAGACTGTACTGGTGATTTATTTCATTTATTTTTTCATAGGGCAAGGACAAGACACCCTCTCCTCCAAGCCCCACCCCACAAAACCAAGCCCAAAGACTACTAGAAATCCCATGAAAACAGCCTGTTCTTTCAAAATGTCATGCTCAATTTCTAGACCAAGAGAGTCTGGATAAGCTCAGACAAACTTTGGAAAGGCCTTTGAATTTCTTGTCTCCTATCTGAATCAAACCTTCTAGCCTTTTGAAGGTCTGCCCATTATTAATTGCTGTTCTGTTATGTACCAACAGAGAACTGCCAGTGAATATTTCCAATGTATAAGCTGGCTTTGGGTGGGGATAAAGAGCCTGAGAAATTGCAGTGTCCTTATAAAAAATTATTCTATTACATGGACGTGTCTTTCAAGCACAGCAGATTGATTCCAGCTGAGTGTACATTAGACCTGACTGTAAATACAAAATCTCACCAGAGAGAGCAACAGCAGCAATAATAATATAGCATACTTGTCTCCAGAGCTCACTAAACAGGATTTCCATGTAAGCATCTTCCGTCTCTAGAAAGCAACCAGACCCAGCATGTACTAGAAGGTTTAACAGAACTCATACTTGATCTACGTAACAGGGCAACCTCTGTGCAAAGGGATAAGGATGAGAAATTCAAACCTTATGATAAAAATCAACAACTGTTCTGCTTTTCTTCTCCCGTAAAAAGATCCCTGCTTATTTTCTTGCTTTAAAGGTGCAGGTTCATTACACAGAAGCCAACTCTAAATAATACAGTATGTCAAAAGAGGTGCCACTCATGCTAATTACTGCTGATGCATGTAATCTTTTCGCCTCTCTTTCTCTCTCTCTCTCCCTGCCTCCTCCCCCACAACCTCACTCTCCTTGAGAGGGAAAGGCTAAACTTTCACAGCAACAGCTAATCATCGTGCAGAAAACCAGAAAGTAAAAATGTCAAAACAAAAGAAGAGTTTCAAGCTGATGGCAAGCATTTATCTCAACAAAAGCTCGTGTTCCACCAGTAACGTAATTCATACCACACTGATTTAAATTAAACAGTAGGCTGTAAAAAATAATGTTCGAATCAGATCACAGATGTTGTACACACAAGTCAGAAATGGGATTGTCTGATTCTTTACAACACACACACCCCAAACTTTGAAACTTTCTTCCCAAGAAAGAGCTCAGAACATATCTTTTTTTCAAAGTGCATTTTGCTTTATCAAAAACCAGAACACCACAAAAGCAATAGTCTGCTATATTTTAATATTAATCGTTCATCAATGTCTGGAGCCTTGTGGATGGAAAAAGAGGCATGTACTTAAAACAGAAGTGCTTGACATGGTAAACAAAAGTTGCCGAATATTTGTAGGTACATTGAGATTTAGACTTTCATGCAATCTAATTCCAGTCTGACTGGGGGTGTTGGGGAGGTGTGCGGGAAACAGAAGCATGCAGAACAGCACAAGTGTTTTTCTAATGCTGTTCGAAAGGATTGAAGATGGCATGATTTGGGTAGGACTGGCTTGCTATCATTTAAAAAGGGCGATATAGCACTGAACCGTCTCTTTCTAATGAAACCACGTCAACTAGCCAAATCATTGTTTCCATATGACAGATGGGTAAACTGAAGAGACACAGCTTAAGAGACTTGCTCAAGGTGATGCAACAAGTCAGTGTTTTCTGACTTCTGGTCCAGGGAACTCCTTTCTGGATGCTAAACACAACGGGTGCCAAAGTCCCAAGAAACTGCCATGCAGGGATTATTCTGGGTATTGTTGGCTTCCTCTGAAGAAATGAACAGAGATCATTCCTCAAGATCAGAAAGGTATATTCTACATTCTTGATTTCCTGCAGTTGCAGGGAGAATGGGCATTTGTAGGCTTCAGTTCTTGTTGTCTTTTGCATTTCTATGTGCTGAACAGACCCTGAAAAGAGTAAACAAGAGAGAGGAAAGATGTTCTTGTGGGCAAGGCACTGGAATGGGACTTGGCTGGTGTGAGTTCAATTCCTAGTCTGCCCCACATCGCCTGTGTGACCTTGGGCAAATCACTTCACCTCATTGTGCCTCGGTCCCCCATCTGTAAAATGGCGATCACAATGCTCCCTTTCTCCCACCCTTTGTCTGACGTGCCTAAATTGCAAGCTCAGTGACCGTCTCTGACAGCGCCCACCACCAGGGGATGCTGACCGCAGGTGATGCCTTTTGATGCTACTGTGTTACAAACAAACAGTGGTGATAACATCAGAATGCACGTCTTTCTGCTGAAATCAAGCCATGGAATCAGCAGGTTCCCAGCACGATACTCAAACGGGTCCACCGCTATGGAGAAACTGTAGCTTTTTTTTTTTTTTTTTAAATCTCTAATCAACTTCCATTAAAAGATTTTGTGTATTGCTCTAGACCAACATCCAGAGGAGTTACTGCTGCTTGTTTTAAATCACTTATTACTACCTCTCTCTCTCTCTTTTCAAAGCTTCGGGAATGGAGTTGTGAAGCACCATGAACTTGTAGGCCTCTTCAGAATGATTCATTGAAAGTCCTGAGTGCCAAAACCATTTGCCACATTTCACACTCTTGCCAGAATAGTAGCAGAAACTTCAAATGCCCATTCCCACTGCTAATACTAATTTAAAAATACCATCCTTTTTACAGCTTTTGTAAAGTCAATTGAAGGCTCAAGCATGAGAAGTGCCATATGAAATAACATTGTCTTAAGGTCTCTTACAAGCCTTTTCTGTGGAAGAATATTGGCTTCTAGCTGATAATTTCTTGGAACCCTCCTCCTTCCCCCCTAAACCAAACTAAAAAAATGCTCAGATTCTACTTGATCATTAATAATACACCAAAGAAATTATAACTTCAGTTAGCCAGATGACATGGGGAATGTTGAATGAATTCAGATAACTAAGGTTTTAGAAATAAAGGGCATTTTCAATTCAATTAATAGATGTTGAGAGATATGACTCTGCTTCAACTAACAGGGAGTTTCAGACATTTGAGGTTTGGAACATCAGAGCTGTGGTGTTTTATCATTTTGATGCATAGGAATTTAAATTAAAATAAGATGAGAATGTACTTAGAGCTGATTGTTACACTCTTCTCCTCCTTTTTTGTATGGGTACCTGGGCAACTTTCCCCACTAAAAACTTTGTGGTTTATCCATAATGCCAAAAATCAAGCATTAGGACAATTACTGCCAGGAAAAGTTCTGAGAAATATGATTGTAATATGATCCAATTCAAAAATCTCTCCAGATTAAGGAAAAGTCATTTTGCAGAATGACACATTAGTTCATATGTTATTAGCGCTAGTTGCATTCATCCCAGTGAGACGCATTTTCTAGGTCTCGCTCTGTTGAAATTCACCTGTACGTCTGCTCTCATCCCAAGAAACACACATACAGGGCCACAATAGAGCTAAAGTCATTGGTAATGGGGATTTGATGCCTATTACTAGTTCAAATGGGATTCAGGTTAGAAATGACTAAACTCTGTTACTATTTTTTGGCAATCGTGAAGGGAGCTGTAGTCTAGTCACAAAATCAGCCATCGCATTTGGACCCTTTTTGAGACTCAGCAGAGAGGGCAAAAAATGGAATGAGTCATGAATAGTGAACTCCCTGCCACACTATCCCGAGGTCATGGTTTGAGACACTTTGGCAGGATCATTGTGTCTGTAAAGCTCACACTAGAAACTGTTCATGTTGTACTTGCTTGGTGGATGAACTTTGGACCTAAGTTTCACCAGCTCTAAATTCACCATTTTTTTTTAAAAAAAGGAGAATTCATGTACAGCGTCTACCTGTGATGAGACATATAACACTGAACTATCTCCAGTGCAAAAAGAATACAATCCGTTCTTACCTTTGATTTGCAATCTCATGTCAGCATGTGCTATTGTGTTCAAGCAGGTTAGAAACAATCTAACAGCATACATTTTTTCACATACTACCATTAAATCGCACAATGTTATAAACCAAGAGCTTGCACATTACTGCAGCCTTGGCCATGACCTTATGCCTTGTGAGCAGAGAGGTTTAGAAAACGAAAAAGAAAAGCAGTACCCTCCCCCAGGGTTGATATTGCTTTGAGCATATCAGAACCGAAGTTTCATTTACACAGGAAGCACCCCCCCATCAAAGGTGCCACAAATGTATGGGGAAGCACAGTCCTTGTAACCTTTCTTGCCAGAAATGAGTAAGGCAGCTGCTTTGCAGATGATTCTCGTGCTTTTTAGAAGGTGTGAAATAGATGAGTTTGTGAACTTGGTTGGCACTGGAGAAAAGAATAAAAGAATATTTGTAGATTTCCCTCCCAATCAACTTAGTTGACCAAAACCAAGAACAAAGACCTCTGTTTAAAGAGCTTTGCAAATGATACGGCCATCTCACAGTAATAACGTGCTGCTCACCAATCATGAAGCTGAAATGTGTTATTTTCTTTATATTTGATGTTAACCAAAAAGGAGGTGCAAAAACGAGAACATGAAGGCTGCACAATTGTTCCGCAGCAACATCGGAGGCTCCTACCCTGCTGAAGCAATTACAATCCTGCATAAAAGCTGTCCATGAACTTTTCTTTGATAAACAAAAAAACCCAATAACACTGTAACCAATCTGTAGCTACTTAGTACTTTGTGGTGCCATTGTGCCAGGACTTTCTGGAGGTAGAACTCCTCTCTTCCTGCCCCTACAACACAGACCTCTACCCCTTGAATGAAGGGGAGATTGCCCTTAGCTGGTAGCAGGACAGGGCCTCTGACGTGTAGGCTACCTCTACATTACAGATAACTGCCGGCAGTGTGCAGGGCACTGAGAGCTACATGCCACAGTGGAATGCAAGCTGCATCCGCACTGCTGTGTGTAGCTACGTGTGCCAGTGAAAGGCTCCAGCAAAGCTCCAGTAGTGGGGAGGCAGTGGGACGCTCTAGTGCTAAAAAACAGCAGCAGAGCCAGGGAGGCGCAGCGTGGGCAAGTAGAGAACCACGCAGGGCACATACCCACACTCTGCAGGTGTTACTTTGCTTGCCTAAGCTGTGACTCATTGTCTTCAGTGCTCTTTATGTCCCTGTTGGGAGCTACCTGTGCACGCACTCCTTCTGTAACTTCTTCTGGGTGGCTCTGTGGGTTGATGGGGGAAGCAACCTGGTGTTAGGGCCCCACTTTGGCGCAGAGAAAGTGAGCCAGTCTGCTTTCCCTGGTGCTTCCACAGCCCCCTAGGCCATGGAGCAGCCAGAGCGACTCTCTCCTGGCTGCCCTGCAGTGCAGGGCTGGTGGGGGAGCTGGTGATCAGCTGCAGCAGAGAAGTGACAGCAGCTGCTCAGAGCATGGGGGGCCATACCAGAGCTGCTCCTGTAGCTGCAGGGGAAGCAGTGGAAGGCAGTTGGGGAGGCAGCATTCTGGTCTGCCTCCCTGTAGCATTGGAGCGGCTTCGTACATTTGAAGTATCGTGGGCAGGGCCGGCTCCAGGCACCAGACTAGAAAGCATGTGCCTGGGGCGGCACATTGTAAGGGGCGGCATTCCGGCCAATCTTGGGGCGGCCAGCCCAGTCCTGAAGGGGCACGTACCCCGACACGGGAGGGGGCAGGAACTAGTGATCCCTGCTCCCCGGGACGTGCCACTCCCCGCCGCCTGCACCGGTCTCCGCCTCCCGCGCTGCTCTGAGCCCGGCCCGGCCGAGCCACCTTTAAAGGAGTGGCTGAGCCAGCACCTCCTGCAGCCTCTGGGCACTGGAAGGAGGGACGGTTCTGCGGCGGCCCGGCAGGCACCGGAGGGAGGGAGGATTCTGCGGCGGCCCGGCAGGCAGCGGTGGGGCGGGCCCCACTGATCCCAGCGCCGTTTGCACTGTGCTAAGCCCCGCTGCAATGCCGGCCCCACGCAGAGGTCGCAGACCCCAGCCAGCTTTGCCTGTGTCGGCCCCCTTGGAGCCTGCCCGGCCGGGAGAGACACCCCAAGGCCGAAGGGGGGAGCCCCTCTCGCCCGGCCGCAAGCGGACTGAGGGAGCGGGCGGGTACCGCCCTTCACCCCCATGCAAGCCGCCTTGACCGCCCTCCACGCGCTCCCTGCGACTGCCGGTTTTTTGTTGGTTTTTTTTGCCTGGGGCGGCAAAAAAGCTAGAGCCAGCCCTGATTGTGGGAAGGGGGGGGCGGAGCTTTCAATTCATAATCAGATACAACTTTCCTTATTAATAGAGTTGCCCTTGAGAACTACAATTTAGAGCCCCCAGGGCCAGAGGCAACCCACAGGCTGGACACCATTGTCCTAGACAGTTTGTTTCGACTCTCTGTACTTATGTAGTGCCTACCATCTGGGGAGTTAAAAACTCTTTTACAGAAGTAAATGAATGAACCCTCTTAATGCTCCTCTCAGGTAAGTATTATCCCCCTTCCACAGGTGCACATAAATGGAGACATGGCAAGCGAAGTGATTTGCCTTCCAGGCCACACAGATAGTCAGCTGTGGACATAGCAGTCCTGACTTCTAGTCTCCTGCTCTAACTGTTAAGTCCTGCTGGCTCCCAGTGGAAGTGATCAAAGTGTAAGGGAATTTCATATCAATTTTTCAGACTGTTCTAGCTTTTCCAACCAGTGGTACCTTTTTTTTTGACTTCCAAAGTAGAGATACATGACCCTGTCCAGATGCATTTTAAGGGCATTTGCCAAGGAAAGGTGTGAGGCCTGATATGCATTGTGTGACCCGCAGATAATATGCTATTATCTACACTCCAGTGGCCCTGGCAACACCTTGCTGTGTATGGCAGTACCTGCAGAGACAGCACCTTCACACTGATAGTGTGCATGTCTATAGGGTGCTTCAGAGGTATCCACCTACTTGCACATCTCTAATGTTACTGGCTAGGTGCAGCGTTAGTGTGGGTTTCTGAACTTAACTGTACCTACAGAAACTGCACATAAGCCACTCTGAGCATTGCAACCCAGTGCATGCGGGTGCATGCCACTCAGGTTCGGCTTCGCAACCCTTCCATCATGACGGAGGGCTGCGGTGAGTCAAATCCGAGTGAGTGGCGTTGTGACTGGTCACTGGTGCCTGGGGTTGCAACCTTGATTGAGGGGCAGCCGGGCCAAACCTGAATAGCACTGCATCCCCGTGCACCAGGTCAGAAAGCCTGAAGTGAGGAGCCAGACTCAGTCCCATGTGACAGGAGCCACCAGCCCCACTACTGGGGCCTCCCTTCCTCACCGGGTCGGGATTAGGGTTGCAGTGGTGGAGCAGAGGGTGCTGCTGCCGGTGGTAGATGTGCCCTCAGCAGTTTAGTATAGAGAACCCATTGAATTGAGAGACCGCAGCTGCCTCTGTTAATGGCCCTTTATGAGATACTCCCAGCACCCTGTGCTGATTCTGTTTCTCTTCCTAAGCTACTCTGAGTGTTGCTGTAGAATCATAATAGTTAGAGATGGCAAAGGCCTGGTAGGTCATCTGGTCCATCTCCCATTCCCCACAGTACGTTCTCCAGTGATTTTTCCAGTTTAGTTTTAAATTATTCCAGCAGTGGGGTTTTCATCACTTCCACAGGGAGACTTTGATAGTTGCATAGACCTCTTTCCTGACATTCAGCCTAAATATTCCTCCACCCAGTTTCATCCCATTACTACTTCTCTATCTTGTTATACTACGTTAGTTCCTCGTCCTCAGTAGAGGCTCAAGGCCTCATCGTGCTAGGCACTGTTCAGATAAGTAACACAGGGTTATATTGAGCAAGGGAGGTTTAGGTTGGACACTAGGAAAAACTTCCTAACTGTCAGGGTGGTGAAGCACTGGAACAAATTGCCCAGAGAGACTGTGGAATCTCTGTCATTGGAGGTTTTTAAGAGCAGATTAGAAAAACACCTGGCAGGGATGGTCTAATACTTAGTCTTGCCTTGAGTGCAGGGGACTGGACTAGATGGCCTCTTGAGGTCCCTTCCAGTCCTACGTTCTATGATTCTATGAAAGATGACAGTCCCTGTCTCAGATAGCTTACAATCCTTATACTCTTGTATACTATCCTCCCTTCTTAGTGTTCATGTCTTTCAAATAGTTACACAGACATATCCTATTGTTTGTCAGGTAGACAAGCTATATATAGGTAGTTGCTGCTTTTGTGTTTTGGTCAGCCCACTTGGCCCTTAATCCATATTTGATAGTCTGATCAAAATCGTGCTAATGAAGGATTGATTTTACTTCATTATTATGCTGGATGGTTTGGATTTGAGCTCTCAGCCTGAGGAAACTAAGTGAATATCTTGTTAGCCATCACAAAGTACATTTTTAGTTATAAAGTGGTATAAGAGTAAATTGCATGTCTGGTCTCCAGTGCCTTCAGGATGAACTTTAGCTCAGGCCAGTTTAAATATAAAATTACATACTCCAGGGAATTGATTTTAATGAATAATCTGCCTTTTGGGTATTTTCAGAAACATATATTTTGAAACTCTAAGATCTAGTATCACAGGAATCTTATCTCAGTGTCAGAAGATGGTTTAAGGTGACATCTTTAAGGCAAAAGTGTAATTACAAACCCAGAATAAAAGGTGTGCACCAATACCTTGACCCAGGCTTATTGTGCTGAGACATTGCAGCCCAATCGATCCACTAACAGGGATCTCGGAACAATACGTAATCCGACATACTAGATATGTTGTGACTGCCTAGGTGAGGCAGGTTTGTGTTAAGGGGAATCTGACAGCTACAACACAGAATTTCCTTTCCTTGTGGGCTTATTCTCACAATCTTAAAGACACACCTGCCAGGCAATTGAGTCCAATATTTTGATCTACCTTAAAATTGTTTTAATCCAATGGGAAATGCTTCCTCCATTTCTAAAATTCACCGATTTCAGGCCAAAAATGAATCAGAAAAGAAAAAAACAATAGCTACTGGCTATTGCTAAGATGTTGCAGAGCCAGACAGCTGTCCAGCCCATGGAGTTAAAGTTAACATGCACTTTATTATTCTAGATCTGTCCTAACGTAAGGGAGGAAACATGGTTAAAACAAGGGACTGCAAGTCAGAAATCCTGGGTAGGTCTCTTGGCTCTGCTGATGACTCACTCAGCAGCAAGTCACCTAACTTCTTGGTGTCTTCATTTTCTCACTTGTAAAAGGGGGTTAAATGTTTGCCTGTTTCACAGGATTTGCTTATTATTATTGGGATATTGTACATGATTTTTAAACTAATTGATGTATCTGTCTGGGTTGCTATATCACCATGGTATCTGAGAACTAAAATAAGACATATTCCCTGCCCCCCAAAAGCCTGCAATCTGAAAAAGCCAAGCCAGCCACACACAAGACAAGACCCAAGCCAACCGGTCAGAAAAGAAAAGATATGAGAATCATTAAATAATGAAGGGAAGGAATTAATTGTATGTAAACCTGAATGTGGTTCCCAAATGTCTTCAAGATAATCTCTTCCAGCTTTGAAAAAAATGTTGGGAAAAACTATAAGGAACATCCAGGTACTTTGCAACCTCACCCAAAAAAGTCCTCACTGATGCCTTTGCAGTTGGAAAGAATATTTGCCCAACTTCCTTGTGGCATTATTTTGATGTATTAAATAAGAGACACCAGATAGCATCCGAGATGAAGCATTACTTAACCTTCCTTCAAGTTATAACAAAATCATGATAGGAATGATAAAGAGGAAAAAATTAAATCCCTTTTTCCTCTAGCAATTCTTCAGCACACAAACTACAAACACCATTAATAGAAACGTACTGAGAAACTAAGGACATATTCCTGACAATATTACCTACATTCCTTTTGAAAGCACCTACATGGTAAGTTCAAGCATCTATTCATAGCCTGAAACGCTGCTGAAAGAGTTTATTAAAACCGAATCCTGTAGCATTTAAAAATCTAATTGTATAGTATTTCCATGGTACAAATAATTCTCGTATGTATCTGGCAGCCCCATGTGTTCTCAAGGATGAACAGAACAGAGTCAATTATCCCAAATTAAATATGGGTGTACATACACCACATAGCATTTTAATTGAGACATTTCTTGGCATTTTTGAAAGAACTATACAATAGCAGAATCTACAAGGATGACATGACACATATGTTTTCTCCCATGAGCTGCCTGCTTTTATTAATTACTCTGCCAGAGATATGTTGATATTGATGTTGTCAGTTTGTGAATAAAACCTCATGGATAGAAATGGTTTAATTAAAGCAGCAAAACATGGTTTATGGGTGGTTAGCAAATCTGTTACATGAAGTCAGTAAAACTTTCATAAGTGATTAAACAGAAATAAATCCAAGGAAAAGATTTGTATCGAGTGCATCTTTTTACATTTTCCTTTTAAGTGTATTATAAAAGCAGCATGATTGTCGACATTAGAACCCATTGGCTGCAGCACCCTCTCTAGGTGAGCTCACATGGCTTCAGCTACTATCTTCACGCATATGATTCACAAATCTACCTCTCCAGTCAGAACTTACTCCCTCTCCATCCAGTTCTGCCTCTCGGTCTGTCTTACCGATGTCTCGTCCTGGATGTCTCATCATTAACTTAAAAACTAAGCATGGCTAAATCCGAACCTCCTATTGTCTCCTCCCCTTGGAACGGGTAGGGAGTTTGCTCCCCTAAAGCTACATATGTCCCAATCTCTGGGGATCTTGAGTCATCATCAGAAGCTCAATAAGTCCATGCCGCTCCCCCACAGTAGTACAGGTCCACATATATACCCACAACCTACTGCTCCAAAGCACCCGTAAGGAAGACTCTCCATTCATTCAACTGAAGTGGATATCACTCACCCTCAGAATTAACTCTGGGGGAGTATCCTCATAAGGTTGAGCAGAGGCAGTCCCCCATCCCATCTTGGGCCATGCACCATGCGAGGGCATCTATGGGATCAGGAGAAGAAATTAGCAGGTGGTGGAAGTTCTGCCAGATTGGCGTCCCCTCTACTGCCAACACCAGAGGAAAATCTGGCTCTAAACAATTATGTAAATGCTCGTAAAGTGCTTTAAGATGGAATGTGTTCTGGCAGTGCTAGCTATCTAAGGATATGGCCCCATCACTGTAGTAACTGAGCACTGCACAATCTTTAATGTATTTATCCTCACAGCACTCCTAGGAGATAGGGCAGTACTACTATTCCCATTTTACAGACAGGGAACTGAGCTCAGAGACGCTAAGTACACGTCTGCACTAGAACGGGGAGTGGGCCCCCCAGCACAGGTAGACAGATTCGTGCTAGCTCAGCTCGAGTTAATGTCAGTGTGGACATGGCAGTTCCGGTGGAGAATTAAGCTAGCCACCCAAGCTCTGAGCCAGGGAGTGGGGTGGACTTGAGAACCCACGCTGCCGTCTGAGAGGCAACGGCCATGCTATTTTTAACGTGCTAGCTCAAGCCTACCTAGTGCGCGCCTGTCTACCCAGACTTGCTCCCAGCAGCAGTGTAAACGTACCCTTAGTGACTTTCCTAAGGTCACATGGGAAGTCTGTAGCAAAGCAGGGAATTGAAACCGGGCCTCCCAGGCCTTGCCTTGCGCCCTACCCATCCGTTCGGTCTCTGATAGCATCATTATGTACAGTCACTTAAATAGAGACATGTTGCATTCCACCTAATGTGCTTTCTTGGGGCTGGCCCATGCCACCCAAGGCCTTGCTATAAGGTGTATTGGTGGATTATGCTGTATCCCAATAACCTCACACATCAAAGTCCCCTGTCATTTAAAATTAAGTAGCCAGAAAATAAACAAATCAGGACAACCTCAGAGGTACTGAGAGACCGTAGAAGGGAATACATCTTGTAGACCTATTTACTTGCCACTGGGGTGTTCATGCCCAGTTCACAGTTCCTCTTTTCTCTCTTCCTCTCTTTATTTAAACAAAGTTCTTGTTGTTGATGGACAATGTTCTTGAGAGAGACTGTCACAGAACAAGAGCATGCAATAGGATGTCCATCTCACATTCTAATAAATAAATAAAAATAAACATTGAACCTGAAGTAAAAGATCCTTCATTAGACATTCCTAATCATTTTTTCTACTCCAAGCTCAGTTTTTACTGGACTGGATCCAGTGATTCCATGGTAATGTAATGGCCTTTTTCTCTTTCTGAACAAAAGTCCTTTTCTAGTCCTAAGGGCCAACAAGTTTATCCAAATATTCGCAGTTTACTACTAGCCTCTTTTTGAATTGATATATCCAATAAAAGGACACTTTGTATCTTTAAAACCACACCACAGAGCAGTAAAGAGCAACAAGCTAAGGAAACATGCTCAGAGCACTCATTCCTGTCAAAGAGGCATAGCAGGAGAGAGACGGAACAAACGGAGCATGTGCATGGTAGGTCCCTCTCCTCCCCCCAAATAACCAACTTATGGCTGATAATTCAAAGAAGAGAAAACACATATAAAAGCAATTCTTTCTCCCCTCCCGCCCATTTCCCCAATCAGAACGTCTGCACACACTAATAGTCTTTTCCATGTTTCTGCATCTTATTTTGGCTAAGCTTGTCCAGTCTGTTAGCAGCTGCCAAATGCATGAAGTAATGAGAAAACATAGGGAGAGAAAGCTGACTTCATTCCAGCAGTGCTGAAGCTAACACAGCCAGTATGTTCTGTGGCTGTCAGCACGCTGTTGAAGTGGACCTCATTAGTGAATTTGACTTTAACAGCCAGACAAGATCTATTCCTTAGTGCCACCTCCTCCCCCTGTTCGTCGGATCTAGCTTGCTTATCCCTTCTGTAACTTATTTGTCTCAAAATGGTTGCAACATTTGTACCAGAGTATTTTTCCCCCACTCCCCTCAGAAATGGCCTATTATTTGTGATAACGCTAATCACCATTAATCACCAAGTCTACTCTGGATTTGAAAGAAGAGTAGAAAGAAGTGACATAAACCACTTACTCTATATTTATGACTTCTGTTTAATAACTGCAATACAAGGTTCCTGACATTGCTGACCTACTGCTGACATTCACAAACTGCAGCCAAACTACACAAAATACGGTACCTTTCCCCCCATGACTTAAATCAATCACAATGCAGTCAGCAAGCTTCAGCTATCCATAATGTATAAACAAACAGCTCTTTCTTTTTCAGGGTGTTTCCCATGAACAGCTGAAGTTTGGTTAGAATTAAAATTCGTCTGTGGAGTAAAATTAGACATCTTGAAGCTGATAAAAAAGGGTGGCGCCAACTGCTCTGGTAAAACAAGAATTAAGTAACCCAGACCTTTAACCAAAGCTAGAATAGTCATCATGTAGCTTGGAAAAGTCTGCTTGACTTGATTGATTAATTGATTACATATTTCTTGGTTTCTTTTGGGGCCAGAAATGAAAGTAATAGAACACCAAGAGAAAGGTAGCTCTCTATAATATTCTGGTCTGGGTCAGAAATCTGGGTAGAACTCACAAACATGTGTCCCATCATTCTAAGCTTCTCTGCTCCAGAAATATGTGCTTCGTTACTCAAAATCCTTCTCCAGGGCAGACTCTATGTTGATGTTGGCCACATTCATGGACAGACAGACAGGTGTAAATAGGGACCAAAGGAAGAGACTAAATATTTTAGACAGAACATCTACCATCACTGTAGCGGAAATGTCAGAGAGTAGAATGTTGGGAACACACTAGAGCTGCATGAATATTGCTAGCGGATGACTAAGATGTTAGACACATTCTTTTTTGTGTTATTTGACCATCTCCAGAGCTAGTCACACACTAGTTATCAAGTAATTATTCAGCAATTAATGGTGATATTTGCTGAAAATATTATTCAATGAATATTTTTTCTTGTATTGGACTAGCTCTAGTCCATGTATTTAGCCTCTTCATGTAATTTCATGTGTTCCACAGTAAACTTTGCAAACACTTGTATTTATAAATACTAGTCTTATTCGTGTAACATTGAAACACAATTTTCAGCAAACAAATATCGATCAATCTCTTTTCCTTTGCCTTATTAGAATGATTGCTAGCTAGCTAAAATGAACCTAACTTATCTCCGGAACATATGCTCAATTTTTGACAAGGAGTTTGCAATAACATGCAAAAGCACATAGCTGAGACTAGTGCTGTAATTTCCATGGGGCTGAGTGCCACAGGTGCACTATTATAGGCATTAGTGAATGATTAGGCCTCATAAAATATATGAATGCTGTTTCTTTAAGAAGCCATAAAATTTTATTGAGGAAAAAATCCATATGTAAGGCTTTTGGTTTGTTTCATGCGGTCATTCAGAATTTCACTCATTTCTGACAGGACTATGATAATTAAAACTGTGCCCTGGGTCTGGTTTCTATAAAGTCCATCTGGCCGTCCGCGATGGAGAGTTTTGGAAGTATGCAATTGCCTGGGCATCAAATAACTATTTTGCCATCCGCAGTAGTTTAATTTTGTCCTTGCAGCAGGGGAGCAAAGTCAGAGGGGCAAAAGATCATTAACGTACATGGTTAGAGAGAGGGGCTCCCAGGGCAGCTGGCTGGCCTGTATTTGTTAAAATGCTTGACACCAATGGGCCCCATTAATGCACGGGTTAGATACAATCTGTGGAAACGGCTCTATTATAAAGGGATTATTTGGAAGTGTTCACTAGATGGGGGTGGGTGTGACTGAAGGACTTAAAACTGTTACATTAACCCTTAGGGCACTCAAAGCAGTAACAAGCCTAGCATTAAAGAGCTGGTGTTTGTCACATTTGCTTCACTTCCCCTCCTTCTCCTTAACGTCAAAGAAACTAAAAACGTCCATAATGTGCTCTATGTTATAAACATGAGGCTTGTTTTCTGACAATTTTATGGTTGTAGCTGAAACCGCATCAGAATCATTATGCACATACGCACTCTGCACCAATGATTTAAAATAAATTTTTAAAAGCAGCAAGGCAAAGATCAACATGGATGGAGTGGCAATGAGGAGAAGCTCTACAGGTTTGAATAAGCATCCAAATCCTGTGTGCTTATGTTTAACTTATCTGAAAAATCAAGCTGGAGATCACATGTTTGCAAGCTGAAAATCTGTTTGCAGGCTCTGAGATTCTGCTGTCTCAGACAGTGTCACATTTCTGCTTCCTTTCCCCTGGCTGACACCAGGAAATATGTGCAAAAATACTTTAAAAAATAAAATTTAGAAACCTCATAAAAGGTCAGTTCAGATTTTTTTTTTGCATCTGTTCAGACATTATCGTTGATTAAATAATATTATTAATAATAATTTGTGTTGTGTGGTGCCCTGAAGAAGAGTTTACAATTTAAGCATAAGAATAGAGACAACAGACAGATACAACAAACTGACTGGAGGGACAAAGGGGAGCACAACATAACAGTGAGATTGATGTAATTAAGCAGCAATCATTGCTTAATGACAAAAACTATTTATTTGTTCTCAAATGACTGTGTTCCTCCACTAGAGGCCCATTTGCATCGTTCTGTGAAACACTACATTTTTGTAGTTGGGACCATTCACTTGGTATGACTTTGTATGACGCACACTGCCCACCAAGCACCTGATTCACAAGTATTTACAATGATATTGGGAAAGTGATAGAAACAATAGTTGCAAGAGTGTCCCATTTCCTTCAGCACTGTACCACAGTTTGATGCAGGAATGCAAGTTACTAGCTCTGTTACACTGGGTAGCCCTGGAAACACTGAGAGAAACCATGTGCTTATTAACTATTCCCCAGATCCTACTTGAAAGAGCAACAACAGATATCAGAGTGGAAAACATACTTTATGGAGAATTATTGAAGCTGTGATTCTTCCAGTACAGTAGAATGCTTGTTTTCTGACAAATGAACCTTTTGTTTCACTATCAGTAATCTGAAGTCATTAATTACTATTAGAATCTTTTTGAAATGTTTAATAGTTCTACTTAGAACATCAGATAGGTTAAAATAGCAAATTTAAAACTTTCTCTCTTACCCAATCTACAAATACTCACTATCTAGGGCAGGGTTTATTATCACAATTGACAGTTTAGGAGTTCTGGCTGAGATCTAGCATAACATGTCTAATAAGGTGCATGTTAGCCTGCAAGATAAATTAGTTAATCATACAGTAGCATGTACTGCAGAAGGAGTGCAGAGCATACATCTTCTGAAAACGAAGCCCCTTGAAGGTGTCTCAAATGGGGCACCAAAAATGGAGGTCACAGATCACTACTGAAAATTTAGGACCTAGATATTTTCAAGGTTGCCATCACCATGTCATCTGTTGCAAAGTAAGCTAATTAAAGGAAACAAAACTTTCCATTGCTCTCCAAGGTTTCATTTTTTCCCCCACTTTGTATTGGTTAACCACAGCCCTGCAATTAGCAATTAATCTAACCAAAATAAGACCAAATTGAATCAGTAGAATCAATAGGAAGAAACAGCTTTAAAGTCCATGCACATTCTGACATGGTAATAAGTGAGGGTTTAAATGGGTTAAAAAAATCAGTGGTTAAAAGAAAAGAGTTTAAATTGTCTGTAGCGCCTGAAGTTCACCACAGAACAGAATTGTATAACATGATGCCTGGCACATTGTTCCTTGCAACTTTATCTCACTTCAAAAGTCTTTTGGTGCCTTTCAATGGAATATTGTGTAACAGACACTGCAGTGATTGTTAAATCAGTGTCTTCACTAAATCAAACAGAAATGGTTTTGCTGCAGAAAATGAAAGACTAGAATGGACTTGTAACCATGTTACACTAATGGGACATCATGAGCACATCTGGTGTCGCTTTATTACTTACCAAGGATGTTCCACTTTGGAAAATGCAGAAACACCTTAAGTTAAAAAAAAAAAAAAAAAAAGACTATGAACTATATAGGAGCTCAGCAGAACAGCTCTACTCCTGTGTGTGAAATCAAGGGCATTGCCCAGACTTTGATTGACAGCACACGGGGCTCCACACCTGCAAACTCTCTACCTCGCCCTTTCTTGAAAACATAGGTGTAGGAAAACATATTCTATGTATGTCACGATGTATTCTTAGTATCCCGACCATGCTGCTTTTGAGGACAGGAAGGTTCCTGTGGATCCTCTCATCATATTTTTTTTTAAATGAACACAGTGTTAGAACTCTTCCTTCAGCTGCAGATACTCCCGTGGTGTTAATGAACTGTCTGTCTTGAGAAGCTTGGGCTATAACTGTGGCAAGGTGAGTGTGTGTACCAGTTATAAATGGTTAGGTGCGCCCTTTCCTCAAATGTGATCAGTGTGGACTCCAGTGGTTAGAGATGGGTCTGAGATGCAAAGTTCTGATTCAGAACTTAGAAATTCAAGGACATTCGGATCCCAAGTTATGGCTCAGCCAGACCACACCCACAGCGTTCATCTCGATTAGAATTTCATCCGTTTAGAGCTGCACAGATCTTGAATTTTGGTCCAGCCCAGCTCTTGCTGTGATGGGGATTGCCGACTCCTAAGAATCAGTCCGAGAACTCCAATCAGCCATCGTGAATATGAATTACATCCAAAATGACATTAAAAGAAAGTTATTTAGGCTATAAAGTCCAATACTCAAAAGTAAGGAAATGCCAGGTTTATGGGTTGTCTGGGTAATCTTAATTTTGCCCCTTGTGCATCCCAATCACACATGGAATCAGGCAGGGATCCTTGGAAAAAAACAGGGTTATAATAATGTTCTGCTGCTTGGTTGTAGCATGGGCCTGGCTCTTTAGAACATTCATGTTCAATTATTATTTTGGATGGCTGACAACATTTTTCGGAGGAATTCAAGTAAAAGAAGGGAAATGGCAATTTTAACAGTTTATAACTCAGCTAAACCTGAATTGAATTGCATGGGAAAAGAAAAGGTACTTCTTTGGCCCCATGGCTTTCTTCCTGATGAATTTAAAAGCCTGCCACAGATCATGTAGATTTTAGGAAAAGAGGTAGCAATCAACTTTTATAATAGATAGTGTTGGGCACTCTAAATGTAGAGCACCCACTAGAATGTTCACATTTGTTACCTCCAGGCTGGGCTACTGAAATTCATTGTATTTGAAGCTGAGTGTGAAGATAATGCATAAGTTCAAGCTGGTACAGAATGTAACTGCCTGTGCTCACCCATGTTATAGACTCCTGTGAGCACATTACACCTATGTTTAACTCCCTCCACAGGCTTCCAATGCCAGTTTAAGGCTTTGGTCCTAATCTTCAAAGCAATTAATGGACTGCTACACTAAAAACTAGGTTTTTGATTTATGAACCACAGCAACAGCTGCACTCCCCTGGGACACATCAGCTCACAAAGTCCTGGACAAAGCACACAAGATCTGGGGACAAAGTGTTCTCACTCAAGGAGAGCAGACTGTGGAGCATACTTCCAGAGGAGATTGGTAAGACTCTAGATTTGCCTATCTTTAGGAAATGCTGCAAAACCTTCCCCTTCGCAAAAATATTTCTACCTTAAGAACAACACTGACATCCCCCTTCTCCCTAATCAACCCCTACTAATTAAAAAAAATCAAATCTATATTTCTATATTACAAAAAAATGAATATAATCTACAAAATATCATAAACAACTCCTTTAATCCAAGCAGAGATTTTTACCCCATAAAGGGAGAAGTGCCAGAGACCCAGTGAAGTCTAGTAGGGACTTTGCTATTACTATCAATTGTATGTGGAGAGTGGGCTGTAGTCCACGAAAGCTTATGCTCTAATAAATTTGTTAGTCTTTAAGGTGCCACAAGTACTCCTGTTCTTCTTTTTTTCAGAGATACTAAGGTGATTGGCTGAAGTATAATATACCCTAAGACAGTTTTGGATCATAGCCAAACATCCAGCATAAATATAAAGAGACTCCTTTGACCATCAAGTTCCTGAATTTTATGTTTAACCAAAAATTCCAGCGTGGTTTGATAAGAGGTTTCCTAGGATCATCCAACTCTAGAAGTCAAGAGGATAAATGCTGGCAAAGAACAGGAAAATTGTTCTCTAAAATCTCCAGAGGATTATTTTCTATAGAACCAGATACTTTTGATTAATAACTGAGACAACAAATATTTGTTCTGAGGCACAAAATAAAGTTGTCTTAGTGAAACAACTGATTAACATCGTATTTCTACAACCACATACCAAAACTCTCACATATGGCCATTATAACAGTGGATGATAGCAGATCAAATAATTATTTCTATTATTTATACATGCCTTCAAATGTGTGAAATATTTTTCTCGATATGCTCTAATGTAATTATACCCTAATTTACTTGGTGCCCACTTAATTATGAATGCTTTTAATTAGACTTCTATATTTTATGTAATTGGCAATACTCAAAACAATTGGCTGTATTGTACAGTAAACAGCCTGCCAAATAGATCTTTGTGAATTTACCTCTATAGTTTGTCAGTGTTCTCTCTAAATAGCTATTAATGAGTGTGATCAGAATTATTTACCAGAGTCAAAACAAAAGCATGCTTGTACTAACTTGCAGAAAGGCACATTACATATTCAATATGATAGACCATTATCCCATGCCAAAATTTATACAAAATCACTTTTGGCAATGGAGCTACTTCCCTACTTCAAAAAAGACACTTAATTCCACTCCAGATATTGTAGATAAGGATTCATTAACCTTGTATCTTTGTTAAGTCAAATAGAGAGAAATTTTGCTAGAAAAATAAGAGCAAGATTGCCAAAAATCCAGAAAAAAGGTTTCTAGAGGGGAAAAAAGTCAGAATAAAAGAAGCTGTGAAAGTTTATGAGGATAAACATTGATGACAGGTGGAGTAGAGACTGAAATTTGAACTCCAAAGTAACTGCAAATAAAGATTTGTTACAGATGGTTTTAATATGACCTAACACTAGGATGCCAGCTACAGAATCACTTTTTACTGTAGGCTGGACAAAACTAATAATACAGTTATGGAAACATGTTACACTAAAGCAGATACATAAGGAACAAAGCTCTGTAATGTACGTATACTATTCTCTAAGGAGAGCAAGATAGGATTAATATTATATATATATTTTAAAAGCATGCTTGAAGGAGACATCGGTGCTCATTTTAAACAGGTAAAATCAAGTCAATCCTGTAAATGTGGAAAGTCATGAAGACATACAACCTAGGCATCTGTTTAATTTGTGCCATGGGTCTTTTGATCTTTGAAAATGATTCTTCTTTATTTTTTAAAGACTACGTTGGCAAATGGATTTTTTTTCAGTCTGCCGAGCTAAAAGAATGCTTAAGCGGACAATATTAGCGCTACTGGTTATAATTGTTTCACATTGACTTTTCAGAAGGGAACATTTGGACATTTTTCAACTATTAACAATTTTCTATTCTATTCAGTGCACCTCCAAGAGTCCATTTCCTTCGAAATGGTTTGAATTATGTGTGATCTCCCCCTCCCTCTCTTGGCATGAATCATCATGTATACTGTAGTGAGTATGTAGAGAAAAGAAGTAAGGTAAAAATCATACATAATTTCCTTTTGTTAGGTTAAATTATCTCCAGTAACTACTTGTACCAATATAGCAAGGTTTATTTCAGATGAACTCCATCTGGTTTCCCACTACAGGAATATTGCTTACGTTGCTCAAGATGCTGAAGACCATTTTAAACAGTGAGGAGGAGGAGGGGGTACAAATCACACCCTTCTTTACTGCTCTGTGTTTACAAAGATTCAGGCTATGGCCACACTTAAAACGGTACAGTAGCAAAGCAGGATCACTTCAGTGCAGACTGACGAGAGGGGTTCTCCTGTCACTGTAGGTAATCCACCTCTTTGAGAGGTGGTACCTAGGTCAACGGAAGAAATCTGGTGCTGTCTAAACAGGGGAGTTAGGTCAGCATGGCTGTATCTCTCAGGGATGTGCATTTTCACACCTGTGAGAGACACAGCTAGGCTGATGTAAGTTTTCAGTGTAGACCAGCCCCCAGGGAAGGAAGGAAGTAAACAAACGATTGTCCTAGACAATTCAGAGGAATTTTCAGTCTGGATCAGACCCATGGTCCAGTTTGTTGACTGTCCTTTCCCTAACACTGGCCAGCACCAAATGCTTCACTGCAAAGTGCAGGCTTCCCTGCAGCAGGCAGTTACGTAGTAATTTGCCCTCAGCAAAAGTTTCTTCCTAACCCCCATTAATCTGAGATTGGTTTATGCTCTGAAGCACAGGTGGTGGTGGGGCTTATGTCCCTTTCAAAGCTATTTAGTGCATTCTATAAGGATGGGAGGTTCATTTCAATGTGGGCCAGGGATGCAATTTGGATGGATGTGTTCACAGCCTGTGCAAAGTAATCTTGAAGGCACCGTACTAAAACGCAACCATACTTCTTCTAGGGAGCAATGCAAACCCTCAGAAAGGCGGAAGAGTGACAAAAATGAAGCCCAGATATTAGTTTGCAGAGCAAAAATGTGTTTAGGAGTTGTAGAGCTACATAGCCCAGCAAGGCTGCACCGACACTCAGAGCTGGAGGTGCGACTGCCAGCTCGAGCAGACGTACTTGCGCTAGCTCGCGTCGAGCTTGCATGCTAAAAATAGAAGTGTAGTCACGACAGCATGGGCAGCAGCATCCCAAACTACCTGCCCTGTGTACAAACCTGCCTGGACCCTGGACTCAGGGCGGCTAGCCTGTGCCACTGCCCACCACTGCCCGTGCTCTGCAGGTACTCTCCTACTTTTAACACACTCGTTTGATTAGAGTAAGCAGGGGTATGCGTACTTGAACTAGGAATCACAGCCTTTGCTCCAATTGTAGGCGTAGCCTGAATGTACCGACTATTTAAACACACCTCTGGGAGGATAAATACTCCACAGAGGATTTGGTGCAGCGATTGCCATGTCAGAATAGGTTGATCTATTCTGGTCACCCCCTCTGAGAGAAGGCAGTGCCAATAGGGTTAGAAAAAGGTGCAAATCATCACAAAATGTCTGGGAGGTATCATTTTAAGTGGATCTGGTAGCACAGCCTACTATTAAGGTTGTCTGACCTCACTATGAAACCCAGTTTTCAGTTGCTTATAACTCTGCCAAACTTTACCCATTTGGCTGGACTTTTACATGCCAGGTGACCGCTTCAGGTTGTTGGTTTTTGTTTTTGTTTATATTTCAGCCAAAATGGTACAGCCATTTCGGAGAATGTGGCTAGGGACAAAATACATGTTTTTGCCCATGTTAAAAGAAAATCCGGAGACCTTTTCTTTGAAAAAAAAATTATGGAGCTTTGTAACAGGATAGCTGGCTCCTTACATGACATTGGGCTTAGCTCTCCTGCTCCAGTGCAGCTGTGCCTTAGTTTGGTGAAATGAGGAGGGTGGGGCTGCCCATAGGAGTTATAAGGGAGAGGTCAGAAGTCAGAGAGGGGTGTTCAGAATCCAGAGAGAGAGTTTATGGGGAGAGTTATGAACCCCAGAGTTTGGAAAGGGAGAGGGTCCTGAGAGTAAAGTGTGCTCCAAGAAAGAGCAGAGCAGGGCTGAGAGCTTCAGGGAGTGCCCTTGATGCCAAGAAGGCTAACGGCATTTTGGGCTTTATAAGTAGGGGCATTGCCAGCAGATTGAGGGACGTGATCATTCCCCTCTATTCGACATTGGTCAGGCCTCATCTGGAGTACTGTGTCCAGTTTTGGGCCCCACAATACAAGAAGGATGTGGAAAAATTGGAAAGAGTCCAGAGGAAGGCAACAAAAATGATTAGGGGGCTGGAGCACATGAGTTATGAGGAGAGGGTGAGGGAACTGGGATTGTTTAGTCTGCAGAAGAGAAGAATGAGGGGGGATTTGATAGCTGCTTTCAACTACCTGAAGGGGGGTTCCAAAGAGGATGGAACTAGACTGTTCTCAGTGGTACCAGATGACAGAACAAGGAGTAATGGTCTCAAGTTGCAGTGGGGGAGGTTTAGGTTGGATATTAGGAAAAACTTTTTCACTAGGAGGGTGGTGAAGCACTGGAATGGGTTACCTAGGGAGGTAGTGGAATCTCCTTCTTTAGAGGTTTTTAAGGTCAGGCTTGACAGAGCCCTGGCTGGGATGATTTAGTTGGGGATTGGTCCTGCTTTGAGCAGGGGTTTGGACTAGATGACCTCCTGAGGTCCCTTCCAACCCTGATATTCTATGATGATTCTGTGATTCTATGAGGGGACACCTCTGAAGCCCGATCAAGCTGGTGAAAGTGGAAGGCAGTCAGAGGGTCACCTACGAATGTTCTCAAGCCAGAAAGCCATAGCCAGGGAGGGCTGAAGCCAGGTTGATAGCAGCAAAGAGAGATGCCTGCTGGGTCTCTGAACCAGAGAGCTGAAGCCAGAGAGCCAGAGAGGACTGAAGGCTGGGGGCTGATGGAGGGGTGAGCCCACTGGTGTCTCCAGGCAAGAGCTGGAACTCTACCTGGGAAGAAAGCAGGGTGGAGGAGTACCTGAGCTAGAGAGTCTGGGAAGAGATGTTGGAACCGTACCTGACAGCTGGGGTGCGCTGAGAGATGCCACAGACGTCCTTGGAGTTGGATTGTTGGACAAAACATACTGTTTGGACTGTGCTGGGTGGGAGGATTCTGGCAGTGGGACTTTTGGCGATAAATTAACCACACAAAAAGGCTAATTATATAGTCCGGAGGCTGTACTAAGTTTATTTGAGGAACCAAGAGGGAAACTTGCAAGGCTGCCATGAGGTCTGAGGGGCGCCCAGGAGGCGGGCATTCATGTACAAGCTTCCGTGCTTTGGAGCAAGGACTTGAAATCTGGCTGGGGCGGAAGAGGGGGTGGGGGCTGCTGTGCCAGTGATATGCCTTTTGCCATCCCTGTGAAAGTAGCCCAAATTTGGCCAAGGTCAATTTAAGTGGCAGCTTAGCAAGGGGTACTGTAGCATATCAGGGGAGACATCGTCTGGCCAGAGAACACAGCATCTAGAGGAGGCAATGTGGTGGCATTTCTGAATCCAAACATTTGGGTTTTGGCTGATAATTTTCAGCTTTTGAATTTTCCTAAAAAAGAAATACATTAATTAATACAATTGTTATGGCAACTTCCCCCATGTCTTTTCTGACCCACGCCAGAGGCGGGGGCGGGCGGGCGAGTGTGTGTGTATGTTTTTTCTTTTTAGGCCAAAATCCCGAGCCATTCCCAGGTAGAATTTTGGCAGTGACAACGTGCAGGATGCATTCACTCATTGACTTGTGATGAAATTTACTTTGGCGTCAGGTCACCCTTTGGGTTGGTGTTTCGTCCCCATTTACAGGCAGCTCCTAAATCCAAGCACTGAGACTCAGGAGTTTGGTAGATAGTGATAACTATTATCGGTTACATCCACATTATATGAGCAGTGACTAAATTCTCCTTAACCATCATGCACCGAGCTGTGTGTGAAACCTGGGACAGATCGTCTGGACATGGTCTGTCTGGTTGTTTTAAGGTACTTCTCAGTGAGGGGGAGGAGCTAAGTCACACAAGCATTTCCTGCAGCTCCATCGATCTCAATTGGTGTTACAGTATTTGATTACATAAACAGACCTCTCTGTCCTCCAACACTCAGAGATTCTGGATAAAGGGAAGGAAGAAAGACTCTTCTTCCACCCCAAAGTCATTATCTTGGGAGCTGACCCCAGGGGATAAGTAACTAGGGAAAGGGTCTTCGTTAGGGAAAGTTATGAAGCTCTTGTTTCTGAGCTCTCTCTCTCTTTCCTTCCCCAATTTCTGGAATCTCTACCTAATTCTAACCTTACAGTCCAACTGAAATAAATTTGGTTGCTTCATCTTAGTCTATACCTTGAGCATATCACACAGCTGTCACTTCTGACCATCTTTGTAAAAACTATAACAAACCAAATTGCATCTCAATTCTTAGATTAATTTTTCCTCAGCATGGTAAAGAATCAGCCATGAGTCAGGGTAGGAAATGCTCCATTTTTACTGCTTGGCTAAGTATAAGAACATATTTTTAGTTTTCATAACTGATTGTTTAAACTATGACCTGTGCAGGCACAAGTTCTTTAAAAAATCTGACCAAGGTTTTTTGAAGCAACTAACGACTTGGAGTGCTTTAATATTCGGGAGTCATATGCTGAGCACCCAAAAATTCATACAAACTTACTAGCCACTTTTGAAAGGTATGGCATATTATATGCATATGTGTGTACGTACACACACACACACGGCTTCCCTTAAACTAACAAGACACGTGTTGAAGACAGAATGTAACAGAATCAGCACAACAATACAGTTATAAATGAAGTTATTGATCCTATTAGCCATGAAAACAAAAGAATACAACTTACAATAGTGCACAAAAGGGAGCCACAGTTTGTCAGTAATATCTATTGTTTTCCCAACTGATACATATCTGTCACAGATAATAAAGACAGTATAAAGACAACTATAAGAGAAAGTGGAGGCTTGAGACCTGCTCCCTTTATCAAAAAGGTAAAGAGAAGGGAAATGGAGCTTTTCATCAGTTGGCCAGTGTTCTGAATTCAGGCTGAATGTTGTTACCTTCCAACGGCTCTCTGGTAGCCCATGTGAAAGGTTCTGGTGGTCTAGATCTGGTCCTAGTTTAGGATGTTACATGGAAGAGGGCCCAGAGATGAGGGTGTGAGAAAGACAGAAAACGGGCTGGTTAGTCTTGCAGCTTGGACAGAATGAAGTAGGGGACCAGAAAGAAATGAGAGGATGGTATATGGCTACATTAGCATCAGTACACATGGATAATGAGTGGCACATTCACAGTTAGTGCTGTTCCCTAACCGGTGATGCCAAAACATGAATGGTATGCTGGTTCCACTGGAACAAAGAGTAGTCCCAGTAAAATTCCAGCAAAATTTCCTGCATTTACCTTAAAATATTGTAATTGTTAGCTGGGCAGTTTTCAAATTCCTACAGCATGCCAGGTTATCGTGCTCAATAATGAACGCACCCTCTGTGGTGAGCATTGCTGAAGGGTGTCTATGCAGGACTACCTTTTTAACGTACTGGCAGGCATGCAGGCTGGGGTGGGTATATGCCATAGCTCAGAACATTGAATGAAATCATCAATAAATCTAACATCAAGAGTAATGCATTTTTACCACTAACCTTCTGTAACTTGTATTGTATCAACCTTGATCACCATCTCCAAAGAATAAAGGTATTCTTGCTGCCGAGAGTTAGAAACAATCTTTTGAGGGGATGAGGGTGGAGGGGATGGGAAAGCAAAACCAAAACAAAGCAATCTAATTCTAAGGGCTGCATTCCCCAGCAGTTTAGAAATAGCAGGAATAAACACAGTTTAAAACACACCACTATAATTCTAAACCAACTAGCAGAGAAGCACCCTTACCTTTCTTGGGACTTGTGAAGTAACACCATGCCTTCCTAATATGCTGTGTTCTACTCTTCCCAGGATCAAATTCAATCCATATACTGTGGAAAAGAATTCCCAAAGTCCACCCATGCAATAACTTAGTACAATGGCTACTGATATAGCACTTGGTGCCTTTTAATTGCAGCAGCAGCAGATTTCTCTTGCTACACAATTCTTAAGTTCACTAAGAGAAATGCATTTGAATAGAGTACGCTACAAAACTATTACCCAGGCATATGTACTAGTAAGCGCTAGAGGAAGCCACACCTTTCTAGATTTCCTTTCACTCACTACGCTTATATTTTGAAACTTATGAACACCAAACATGAAAAACCTACTCTGAGTAATCCATTGTTTGTTAAACTGGATAATGCCAGTGGCCTTTGGGCCCGAAAAGTCAGGGGACTGTCTGTCTAATGTCTGTTTTTAATATGAACCCAATTTTTTTTCCTGTTTAGTATAATTTTATACTGGGTGGACATATTTAGGGCCTGAATGGTTTGACAGTAATGATTAATACTGTGCATTAGGAGATTCCAGTGAAAGTATTCAGGAGCACGCTGTGCAGTTTGGTTCTCATCAGATGGTCAGGCCTACAGGCCTATTAAAAACAGCAGGAGAGCTGCAGACTTAATCACAGAGGCTGGGCCCATGGAGGGAGGAAGAGAGATAAAAAAAAAAACCCCAAAAAGCCCAGAAGAAATAGAGACTGAATCGAATAATAGAGCAGAGGTATGTGAAAATGCAGCTCAAATCACACCCAAAACAACAATAAAAAATTAGGAGAGAGAGAAAGAATGAAGATTTAAAAAATAAAGTAGGAGAATGATTTTAAATATAGAAACTGCCTTCATACCCAAAGCAGGTAACATTGCAAGAGTACATTGAAAAAAATAATACAATAATACCAGCACTATGGGCGAGAAAGTAATTTTAAAACCAAACTGCAAAAATCCTTAAAAGATGAAATAAAAGCAAACGGGAAAAAAAGGGTGAGCTGATGGAGGGACCCAAAAGTGGAAATGCTAACAATAAATGCTTGATGTGATTGCAAGCACTGAGAGAATGTTTGAAAGCAGATTTCTGAAGAGAAATCAGCTAAGAAATCAACTCTGAGGAGCAGGAAACCCCTCTGCTGTATGTAGCCCCAATCCAGTCCCAGTTAAGTCACTGTGAGTTTGGTCCTTGGTTTAAATTGGACCAGGAACAGGTTCTATGCCCCTTTCTGATGCCTGCTGTGAGCAAGGTGGCAGCAGCCTTCTGAAATACTAAGTCATGCTGCTCAGTGTGTAGGTGGTTACTAGCTGGGACGAGGGGTTTGTAGCAATCTGTGTGAATAAGCAGGCAGGTTGCTGTATTTCATACCAGTTTGAGCTTTTGCAGGGGATGAGTATTTATTCTTAGATATGATGGGTTGCAATAATTAAGCCTGGCGGTCACGAATGTAGTGCTATGTCTGATAGGCACAAGGACAATATTCTGGCAGAGGGATGTTGGTGTTTTTGCTTCTCCAGTTATTTGGGTAGCCAACTGCACAGGGGAGTCCCAAAGGACCCCAAAGCCGCAGAACAATTGACCAGTCTGAAGGCATGTGCTCTCAATAAGGATGTCGGTACTTTGAAGCACTTCCCTCTTTTTTCACCAACATCATCTCTGCTGGTGCTGATTTTGGCTCACCACTGGAAAACTAGGAGGGTGCATTTGATCTAAAGGAGATGCACAGCGTTGGGTGTCCCCTGTACACTGTTGGTGCTTCAGCCTGTATTATTTCACCAGCTCTTTCAAAGACTTTAGAGAGATGCAGAACAATATAGGGGAGATGACTGGGCCTTCTGGCGAGGTGAGGTGAGGACCTTGCAAGTGGAGGAACGGGAGCCCATAACAGCTATCTGGGTTTGACCCAAGAGGAAGTACTTGAACCATGTCAGGTTGTTTCTGTTCTGCCTTGCAGCTTCTAGGACGCGAGGCAGGAATACGTGCTGATCCACAATTTGATCAAACTGTGTAAAGATTTGTTCCTGAAACCTGCGATTTTGTATGAGGTAGCGATTTTGGCCCTTCAACAAGGCATGTGTATTTATTCCATTATTCGGAGCCCAGTCTGTCAAAGCATAAAATGGCAGTTTATATGTCTGTCTCGGGAGAAACATAATATTCACCAAAAAAGTAAAGTCCTCACAACTGACTCAAATCCCAGGACATTCCAGGCAGCCTAATCCTGATGGCAAACCCCGGTGCTTACTTCACATCCCTCAGCACTGGGAAAGGAGCCTTGGAGCCATAAAAGATGTCAGCTCAGAGCTAGTAAGGGACATTAAGGCTCCGGCTAGAAAAGATATACCTCGGAACGTGGCCTCCAGCTGTCAAGAAACACCTCGCCTGTGACTGCAGCTGTTTCGTCCCCTACTGGCGGAAGAAGAGTCAGTGGGACGGAAGGGGTAGTCGCTGGAGGACTGTCAGTGTCAGCAGGAGGCCGCTCCAAGCCCATGCTCACATTTCAGGCACTGCTTCAGAATTACGTAGATGCTGTGGGAAATTTAGCTTGTGTACTGTATAGGCAAGACATAAAATATGTACATGCTAAGTATAAGAATTAGACTTTTGGCCCGTGGGACCAAGTGTGCAAGGGAAGCAGATTAATGGGTTATGACACCCTTTATGGGGCCAGTTGGCCCATTAAAAAGTCACACGTTACTCACCTGGTCTGCTATAAAGCAGAAGACATGCTAGCAAGGAAGGCTGCATTTTCAGTATATTTTAAGGGATACCAGAAGGAGGATTCCTAAGGCCTTAAAGAGAGTGACCAAGACTTCTAAGAGTGAGTGCCTGAAGCTAGGCATCTAACTCCATGCATGATAAAGGCACTGAAAGAAATGGTCTAATTTTCAATAGTGCTGAATGCTGGGCAACTCCTGGTGAAGCTAATGGGAGCTGCTGGGTAATTAGCACCTTTGAAAATAAGCTCCCTTTATTAAAGTGTTTACCAATTTAGAAGTCTACCTTTAGGCACCCAGGGTGCGCCTGTGTGCTGTGCTGACAGAGATGGAGACCTTTGTACCCTCCCAGCTCTGGGCTGCTGCCGGGCCGGAAATGGCCCCCAGTGTAACTGGGGGCTGTGTTAAGTTGCAGCAACTCAATATGAGCTGCCAGTGGGCAGCAGCACTAGGCAGAATCACCCTAGCACCATCCATTAGGGGCCCCATCCCTTAACATCCCCTATGACTTGCAGAAGGGGCCTGGTAGAACAGCCTGTAGCTGTCTCACTTAGTTCCTGCACTAGCGGAATTGTCCTCCAGCTGGATCAGGGGCGTTCGTGGTCTCTTTATGCTGACATAAAGTGCAGTAGTGGGAGCGTGAGTTCCTCCCTCCATTTTTAAAATCTTGGCTCATTACTTTACATTTACAGTCTTATTGTCAGGTCAGCTGGACAACCATACGGTAAGAATTGGTTGTCGGGTAGAATATTCCCCCCCAGTAAATTCTGGAAACCTATAGTTTTATAGGTTTCAGAGTAGCAGCCGTGTTAGTCTGTATCCGCAAAAAGAAGAACAGGAGTACTTGTGGCACCTTAGAGACTAAGGTAAAAGGGGGATAAAGAAAGCTGCCCTCTCTTTCTGTGTTTGCTCACAGCTCGAGGCTGTCCCCAAACCAGGATCCTGACTTGGAAACATGCCAAAAGAGCTTTTTACTAACTGGAGGCAGTAATTTAAAAAGAAATATTTAGGCCGATGCAAATATGAGAGGAGGACATTTTTTCAGGACACCCATCCAGCTCTTTCTTATGGCAACCGCCTCCCCCATACAATATTCTTCCCTGGTCCTCCAACTCCCATACTCCAATATACACAGCCAGCTTCATATACTGCAGTAAAATGGAGCGAGCTGGAAGTGCCTAAATTCTACACCATAACCACCCACTAGAGGGCACACTTCGGCAAACCAGTGCACTATGATATGTTTATATATTCTGGTTTTCAGTTCACACTCAAAACAATGAATATAACAACTGTTGTAATTGTTCTTTAAAAAATAAACACTGGGTAAAAAGAAAAACAAATCGAAAATAGGAAGGCTCATTTAAAAGGTCTTTGACATCCTGTCCACTATGCCTGATGTATATTATGCTATATTTCACTTCCTGTTCATGGTTCACTTCCTCTCCAGGGGTTATTTCTTTGTTGTATGTGGTAACAAAGTGATAAGTGGCTTTTATTGTGTAGTTAAATATGTGGGAACGTAGGATGCAAATAATGCATGGCACTGCTTGAAAAGAAGATTGTGAGGGGTTTTTGTTTTTTGTTTAAACTTGTGTTTATTTCATTGTTATTGAAACCACTGATTCTGTTCAAATTTATGCTGTCAAGAGGGGAAAATCTATAATTACTCATTTTTCTAGAACATTACAAGGCACGGAAGTAGCCAAAAATAAAACCAACAATATGGAACATATAGAAAACGAAAACTGGAACCATTAGGTATGTTCCCTGTTGCCTCTTATAGGCCAAAACTGTGATGACTCAGACAAGGCTTCCTTGGCACTGCTTGTACCCAAACCTTGGAGCTTGTCTATTAAACCAATGAACCATGTAAGAAATGTATTTATATATAGGTTTCTCACTCAGTCTCCAACCCATTGAACACAATGGAAGTTTGCCTGTGTAAGGACTGTTACCATTTGTAATTAATTAAGGAGCATGTTTACATATACCCCCTAGTACTGTTTAATGAGAGTCACGAATAAACAATAAAGTGTATGCTCCACATTATGTCCAGTTACACTGGAAGTCAGGGGAGTTACTCCAGATTTCAGCAGTGTGCCAGAATTTGCTCCAGGCATCGACAGCATTTGAAGAGCTCATTGGCTCTTTCTTTTAAGTACATTCCAACTGTAGATTCAGGTTCTACTGAGAGAAAATCGGGTCCAGTCTGAGTCTCAGGAAATGGTTCAGGTGAGGTCCTGTTTAATCCAATTCAGTTTGCCCATCACTAAGAAAGATTCCTGCAGACATATTAATAGCTAAGATAAGGTAAAAATAAGATACTGTAAACACTATTCCATCTCCCAGTTTGTTATTTTTGGAGCTAATTTTCAGAATTTTATATATACATTTTTTCTCTCATGCACACAATAATAAAGAAAGTTCTAAACAGAGCCAAGAATGTCTCCCTTTGAGGGGACCCCACCAGCATTTTGAGTTGCACATTCCCAGAAGAGCACAGAGAGTGGCTTAGTAACTTGCTCACAGTAGAAGTGATTTTTTTTTTTTAAGACTTGCGGAAAAAAGGGAGTGTGACTTGGGCCTGATTTCAAACTGAAATAAGGATAGAAACACCATATTTTCTGGAGTAAATGGTACATTAATTGTGTAGAACATGGTCTTATGACTTTATTATTATATTTTATAGTTTGCCTGTTGACCTCAGAGGCAACCATCATCTCCTGTACTGCAAAGCAATAAACTACAACTACTAAATTGGCACCCTGTGTCTGGCAGTCTCCGCAAAGAGGCCAAGGATTGCATGGACTCTAGGATATGGGCAAACCTCCAAAGGTTCGGTTAGAATACGCATCCAAAAGTTCAAACACTTTCCTGAAACTTATCCAGGCTAACTCAACATCTGGAGTCTTGTTTATTTTTTAATTTACAATTTATAAAGATGCACCCACCATAAGACCTCTGGGCATATATGTAAAATAAAATGGAAACGAAACCTCGGTGAACAGTGCAAACATTTTCTCTTGAATATTCAATCAAATTTTTAAATGAATTCACTTCCTCCATCCTGGTGCCCCTTGGGTCTTCATTTCACACCAATGTTCACCCAGTCAAATTTTATTGGCATGAAAATTTCAAAGTGAATTTCAAAGCAGCATGTGAGTGTATTTATGGAAAATAAATGTTGCCTTCACACATTTGAATATCCAACCCGGAAGTGCTTGTTCTGTCATCCTATTGGGGAACAGAAACAATACCACATGACTTATCTAAACAACACAGCCAGGATAGTGATTATAAAGGATCAAATTCTTGCAGGGAACTGTTTGCAATCAATCCATGTAGTTAAGAATATCCACCAAAACGTATTATCAAATTATTTCAAATTATATATATATTCAAAGAATTCACAATCAGCTGTTGTCTATTTTATGAATAGAGAAAATATTAGTTATTGGCTCTGATCTAATAAAAATAGACATTTTGATCAAATTAACCCAGGATGAACTTTCTCCAGACACCACTTTAGAACCTTCTTCAGTTAAGAGCCTGAACAAACAGATGTAGCCTTCAAGATCAGCAAACTTGAGTCAATTGGTTCAACATGGGGAGCTATTTCTAACATCAAGGGCTGACTATGATAACAGTCCCCCAAAACTGGTTTGGGAATCTCACAAGGACAGTTATTAAGCTCTAGACCTTTGGCTGGGCTCAAAATACAATGTGAACAGTCTTTGTTGTACTGTTTCAGCATATGTGGCCCTGGCTGGAATGGATAGCCAAAAATTAAAAATAATGAGACAAAAAGTCTTCAAGACTTTTTTTTGTCTCAAAAGAGATAAGTTTCAACTTTCCTAAGAGTGTTAAGAGAAGGTTTGGGTCAGCTCTTATTTAATCTGATCCTCCAACACTTGTGGAGAAGGAGCTCCCCTTTACACTTGAACTGGTCTCTATAGGTTAGGTTGAGGCTCTTTTTTTAGGGCAAGGTGGGGATGCTTGTAACTGCTGTGTGGGTAAATAGAGGACTTTTTCTTCTGACCTGTCACCTTTCACCAGTGCTAACTTCACTTTAAAAATTAAATCATCATTTAAAATGCAACAACATCAAAACTCCAAATAACAAAGCCTCTTAGGTGTTCAAAACCTCTTCGGAAAATGTCTGAATAACAATAAACCCCAAACAACAATTAATTCTTCTCCAGTGCACAGACCCAGTTCAGTAGCAAGTGCTAAAAATACAGCAACAAACGACATGGCATGGGACTCTTTGAAAGTTTGCGACGCTGATTAAATAAATTAGACCTGAGTTGCTAAGATGGGAAGGACAGAAAGTTCAATACTGGCACAACAAGAGATTGCCAAGGCCTTGACTTGTTTATGAGGAGCAAAATCCACCAAAAAGGGGAAAAAACAGAGCACGGTTTACCTGATTACTGAATTCCAGACCATTACTATTATTAAAGCTGACAATATGATTTTCAAACCTAGCATAGCTGTGTGTTTTTCAGATGAGTGGAAGAGAATGTCCACTTCCTGCATTGTATTCTCTGACTCTTGCCAAACACAGTCAGTACTGCACGTAGAAAAGGGACTGGGGCAGCATGTCCGTGCAGAGGAGAGGGGAGCAACAGAAGCAGCAACAGGTTCAAAGAAAGAAAACAGAGGCATTTGGCAACTGAGTGAGTTTTGACATAGCCACAGAGCTTGGCTCTCAGAACAGTCTAATTTGGGGTGTCCTAGAGATCTTTCATTCTCCCCACCCCACCGCTTCACCTTGCTTAATCATCTTCAAAGTCCTGTCTTCATGATGGTCTTCTCCAGCTGAAATGAGATCCAGAAGTGATCAATGATGCTCTGAGCATTGTCCAGTGCTGGTCAGTGGACAATAGAGCTCACACCACGTCTGCCGCTCTGTGTATTTTTACTACACTCCACCCTGCAAGAATGAAGGTGCTGCCACAACTTGTTTAATTTAATTTGACCCTGCAAGCTGAGGGCTATTCCTTCTTAGCTCTCATGTGGACCTGTAGGGCGAGACATTTTATTTTTCACTAAAAAAAGGTTCATGTTGGAAAACTGAACATTTTAAAAAGAGGAGAAGAAAGCGCCCTACAATTAATTTGGGTCAACAACAAAACAAGTCATTGTCTAAAGGTACCAGGCTCCTCTGATATGTGCTAGATTAAAAAAAAAAACCCACCTTATCTGAATGTTACTGGGCTTTCAATATAAGTTCACAGCAATGTGAGTCTATACTTACAATAAGATTTACTAAAGCTTTTCCTTTTCAAGTAGATTCTGCATTGTAAAACCTAGTAGAATAATTCTTTTATTATACACAACTAAAATGCTTGGCTCTTTATGATGAGAATGAATGAGCCTGAGCACAAATATTCATATCCTACTGACTTCACATAGCTCCAACCAGCTGTGGAAACTGGGAAAAGAATGCATGTTACTCTTCTGGGAGCATTTTTGTTGGTTTTGATTGGGTGCTTGAATCTGACTGACAGCAAGAGAATACAGGGACAGGACTTCTAAACACCCTACTGATATCTTCACATTATTTGGATTTGCAGGTTATCAGTGGGGCAGCAACTTCAGCTATGACCTCATTAACTAATGTGGCCACATCAGCACCTTTCCACAGCCTTTATCTCTCATCATGTGTCATAAAGCAGCCCGTTGACACCTCCTCCTGAACACTGGTTGTATCTTATCTCCTACAGGGATAGGACCCTAACCGGGAGACAGAGAGCATGTCTAGGAATGCTGCTAGGAGACAAGTTCACCAGCAGCAGCTGACAGAGGATGATTTCTCAAACAAACACTGAGTGGGAAATTAATGGGCTTTGGTTTGCCACTGACAATACTGAAGAGAAATACATTAACTTCTGACTGCTATAATTCAAGAATTATTACTGTAATTTCAGACTAGAGCTACTGGGACATTTCCATCACTCTGCATCCAGAATACGGCGGCTTTACTTTCCTATCCTTACCATTACATGAGGAAAGTCCAATATATTTAATTTGCAAAAATAGAGTCTTATTTGCGGGAACCTGGTGGCCTAACAATAGGCTCCCTCCCTTTTTTTTGAAGATTGTGGCAGTACTTTTGTCCTAATTTTTGTACATAAAAATATTTCGTTTGCATCTCTTAAATAGGACACGGGAGGAAAAAATCCACTCTAAACCACTAGCTCCCAAACAGCTGGATTGCAGAATAAAATGATGCCAGGACGTCTTACCTTGTTACACTTAGCAAGAATCTTGTTCCAAAAATGCTTTTTTAAAAGGTATATTTTGCAAGAAAAATTGCCCATTTAAGTGGCAGAAGCTGTGCATTCTCGTCTTGATGCACAAAGAGGACTCAGCGTGGAAGTGAGTCAAGCACTAGGATAGGGATGGCTTTATGTCACCAGCACATATATTTTCAGAGAGCAACAGTGAACAGCTCCCCCCCCGCCCCACCCCACAGACCCTTTTTCCCCCTCCAGAGCAACAAAGAGGCTTTGGGCATGAATATTAAAAAGAAAGTTGAATGGAACTGCTTTATGCTCATATAAAAAAGGCATGAAACAAGTTATTCAGAATTAAATGAAAGCGACTGGAACACAAACGCCAAGGGTGAATATGTTGGTCATCACTAGGATAAGTCACAATGGCCTGTAATAGGCAATGGCTGTAGAAAAGAATACACAACCTGACAAATCCCAATAAGAATAACACATTGCATGCCTTGTAATCTGGCCCTATTTGGAGCAACAAACAGGAAAGATGGTCTGGTGGTTACAGCACAGGACTGGGATACATAGGATCTGGCTTCAGCTCCCAGATACGTCACAGACTTTCTTTGTGACCTTGGGCAAATCATATGATCTCTCAATGCCTCGGTTCCCCATCTATAAAATGGAGATAACAATCGTTCCTTTCTTTCACCCATGTCTGTTTAGACTGTAGGCTCTTTGGGGCAGGGATTGTTTCTGACTAGGTGTGTGTACATCACCTAGCACAATGAGGCCTTGATCTCATTTAGGGCTTTCAGGCACCTGCTGGGACATAGATAATAGTGCTATTATCAATGAGTGTCAGTTTCACTCTAAGGAGTGTTCCTGAGGCCTCTTTCCCTACATTCTCTTGGAAGGATGGTGACGCCTTCAAAAGTTAGTAGCTGTTCAAAATGTAAACTAACTGCCAAAGATCTTGGGCTGCCTCCATGTTAGACACAAGAGCGCCAGATTTTGCAGCCTTTTTCTGCAGTGGAATGTTATTTTTTCGGTCTCTAATCCTTCTACACACCGTGGATCATAGCCATCTTTTGTAACTAATTGGGAACCTGGGATACGGTTCCTTCACTATCATCCCATATGTTCTATCCCAGTGTAGCTATCTTTGTATGAAATTTCTTAGGGATTGCAGTGCCTGGCAAAAAAAATCTGATTTCTCTTTTGTCCTTGCCCTTGAAAGAGAACACCTGCTGCTAACTGACCACTAGTTGTCTTCCCATGCTTCTCTTTGTGTCATCCAGGGGGCAGATCACTGATAAGGGATGCAAAATGCTCTGTCCCTCAAAAGCCTGAGCATACTGCCTTCCGTCATAATCCATTCCGGGACAACGGCAGTTAGAGCAGAAAATAAACAAGTAATTTTAGCCTCTTTCCACCCAATAGAGCCTGATTTCTCCGTTCTAAGTGCATGTAGAGCTTAGGATACGAAACTCCTGAATTCTAGAATCAAGAGCCAGAGAGCGTAGAATCTTAGTAAATCTTAGGGGAATTGTGTACTAAAATATAGTTTCTGTGGCAGAATATATTTGGGGGTTTGGCTAAAGTTGCCAGTCTTATTTGTACAGCATCAGTAATGGGCTAGATAGTTCATAAATTAATGATCCTTTAACGGGGGAAATGAAATCCTTGTAGAGTCCTTGATAAATTCTCTCTGTGGCTCTTGAACGGAATATCATTTCTTCACAAATAATGATGTCTTTTTTACGGCTTTCAGACATGTGGAGTCATAAAAAGGAGTTTGTGTACAAATGCAATTTGTTCTTTTCAATGTGCAAAAAATTTTTTTTTAGGGCATCCCATTTCCTAACCACATATTTTGTAAGCTGTCTCACACTATAACTGAGTAAGAGCACCATGTGGAAGCTAAAGGCAGTAAAACTCACATGGTCTGACAATTTGGCTTCTGATACAAGCTACACAAAACCACTAGATCCCGTATTTTTCCTCTCTGATCCAAATTGTTCAGGGACCCTTGAGGCTAAAAAATCGCATGGAGTCTACACTGGGAGAAAGACTCTTCCCCATGCCTTTTCCAGACCTTAAACCTGATCTTTTATTAAACCACATTAACCCAAACATCCTCCCTTTATTTCTCCCCTGCTGGGTAACACCATGTCAGAACACGAGCTGCCAGGAAAGCTCAGTGTCCTGCTGAAAGCTGTAAAGTAGTCTGACTAAATGCACAGAACAGAAAACATAAACACATTGGGCTGACATATTTCTCAGGGATTAAACTGATCAGGGACATCATTACGACTACTCTCACATGCTATAAACAAAAGGGAAATCTGATAAACTTTTTCCATACCCAACCTGCCAGGAAAAGCCATTTTTTAAAATTAAATAATCCTCCTCTAAGAAGGTTCCATTTCAGCAGAAATAAAACTAAATATATCACAAAGCCCATATTGTTAAAAGCTGCACACATTCAATTCACCTTCATATACTCTAGGGGCAGCATTGTCTTAGTGGTGTGAGCATCGAGAAAGGAGCTAGGGATTCCAAATCCCACCTCTACCACTGTCTTTGAGGGGAGGGATAGCTCAGTGGTTTAAGCATTGGCCTGCTAAACCCAGGGTTGTGAGTTCAATCCTTGAGGGGGCCATTTAGGAATCTGAGGCAAAAATCTGTCCGGGGATTGGTCCTGCTTTGAGCAGCGGGTTCTGCCCATAAATGACCTCCTAAAGTCCCTTCCTGATATTCTATGATTCTAAGGCCTGGTCCACACTAACCCCCCACTTCGAACTAAGATATGCAACTTCAGCTACGTGAATAACGTAGCTGAAGCCAAAGTACCTTAGTTCGAACTTACCGCAGGTCCAGACCCGGCAGGCAGGCTCTCCCGTCGACTCCACGCACTCCTCTCGCAGAGCAGGAGTACTGGCGTCGACGGTGAGCACTTCCGGGATCGATTTATCGCGTCTAGACAAGACGCGATAAATTGAACCCAGAAGATCGATTGCTTACCGCCGGACCCGGAGGTAAGTATAGACGTACCCTTTCAAACCGACAGGAGACATTCCTTATGGCTTTCAGACGAAGAGTCCTTGACAAATGTCACTTAACACTTCTATGTCTCAGATTCTTCATTTGTTAAAAGGGGCTAATAACACTTATCTATCTCCTAAGGGTGGTATTAGCATTAATTAGTTCATGTCTGTATAATGCTTTGAAACACAAAAGGGAGACTTCATCATGGATGCTTCATAGATTAAAAAAAAAATTCATTGGTATTTTGTATTTCAGGTATACCATGCTTTGTTTTTACCATAATGTAGACCTTGACCTTCAGCCAAGCCACCTTTGTGAATCTGCCAGCTATCATATACACAGCAGGGTTGGGCCTGCTCTGCATTTGGACAGGAGACTTCCAAGGAAAAAAACCCATTTGCCTTAGGAAATGGTATTGCTGACTCAGCAGATTCTGGCCCTTACCGATCCCTTGGTCTAAAACAGCCCGAATTGGTTGACCTTCCTGACATGCTGTAAGGCTCATTCATTTATCCAAGATTTTGGGGAAGGAGTGGTGCTGCCTTTTGTCATCACAAGGCTGTGGTATTATTTGGTTTATTTCTGGTTATTCTTTTTCTGGCTTTGGGGAAGCTGCTAAATTGTTATGACAGCTAGAGCCCAATGTAGCCTCTATTGTGAGTCTAAATAAATACATAACTGAATAATGAGTGAGCATTGTGTAATGGGTCAATGCGTCAGGAAGGATGTGGTGATGATGTCTCTCTTGGTGGCACCAATATGTTTTCCTTTGACTCAGAATTGAACCAATGTGTGTGCCAGAGAGCACAGAAATGCTGGCTCTTTAGATCTGGGACGGTAGATGTATGTACACAAACACGAACACACACACACCCCCTGTATATAGAGATAGATATATAGAAAATGCAACACCTAAATTGGCCTGTATAATTCCCAGGCAAAATCAGATAACCGAAATAAAAAAAAAAATTATATATGTGTGTGTGTACATACATATAGATACACACACACACACAATTTTTTTTTTACTTCAGTTACCTGATTTTGTCTGGGAATTATACAGGACAATTTAGGTGCTGCATTTTCAATATTTGGCCTTTTGATTTTATAATTAAGCATAAGAATTATATATATATTCATAAGTTTAATTATAAAATCAAAGGGTCAGATTTTGAAAATGCAATACCTAATTTAGGCCTGTATAATTCCCAGGCAAAATCAGGTAACTGAAGTAAAATAAGCCTTTGCACATAAAAAGTACGTATTTGCACATGCAGTTTTTACCTTATTCACACAATTACTCCTTTATACATGCATACATGGGCACTGGCAGCCACACTTTTTGTTTTCATTGCTTTAGGAATTTTGTTTCATTGGCTGATTGGTATTCTTTTGGCTATTAATGTTATAATAAAGATCATTGTTCTTCTGATGATCTTTACAGAGACGTCTCTTATGAATGGTAACATTTAGTTATTAATTTAACACTGTGCTGTCTGCTGAATTTTCGGAACCAAAAGTACGATCAATGGGGCAAACAATTGGTTTATTGAATTTCCTGTAGGCTTTATTTCCTGAAGACACAGATGAGAATGCAAAGAATAGCTGCTGTGCAGGGTATACCATTGAAAAATTAGACTAAATCAATGCAAGTTGCCAAAAATAATTGTTTTATTCTCTCAGGGAATGTTCAAGACGCTATCGGATGCACTGACCCATAAAGTTGATTCTTGAGAAGTGCAGGTACTTTGGCATTTATTGGTATTTTGTCTGCAACCTCAGAGATTTTGACAAGTAAATGCCTATACTTCATTCTATTACTTTTACTTTTTATGTTAGTGTTAAGGGCTGGGGAGGGGAAAGAAGGAGGAGGAAGGAGAGGTAAGACAAGCTAGCATATATCCCCTTGCACAGCAAATATGAAACTAACAGTATTCCCAACTCAATGGGTGAATCAATGCACATATGCTCATTGCTTCTACTTGCTCAAATGCTGCTGTATGTACCAAGAGCAAGGAGGCCAAGGCTTTGAGGGGGTTGGACTAGATGACCTCCTGAGGTCCCTTCCAACCCTGGTATTCTATGATTCTATGACTGAATGGACCAGGACTCTAGGCTCTCCTCATACTCCTACAGGTGGGACCTTCCAGGTCAGGATTGATTTCACTTTAATGGAGGCTAGCGTGTTAGAGGGTTGTACTTTCACTACCCTTATGTCGTGCATGAATACAGTAAGAGTTTCAGTCCCAATAGCTATCAGTCTGCCTTCTCTTGCCAGCCCTATATCACATGACTCTCCTTTTGCTGAATATATCCTACTGTCTAGCACAAGATATACTCGCAGCCATGGTTAGAAGCCTCACACACTCATTGAACAAGGAGCACAGGTGATGGCCGACATCCCATCAGAGATAAAAAGTCAGAGGGGATGTCTTCACAGGGAGATGATGGCAGTGACTCCTAGCAGCACAAATGTCTCACCTGAGACCAGCCAAACAGATGGGACTATACTTTTGCTTTATTATTTCCCCCCAGGAATAAAACATGCCAATATTTGCATGCGTCCCTTTTGATATTTACTTAGTACGTTCTCTACAATGCTGCTTTAATTATTTTGGTATCATGTTAAACCTGATACTTTAAAACCTTTTAAATCAAACCAATATTTAGCACGTTTTCTGGTGCATCAGAATCTCCACATCATTTAATTGTCCTAACGGGGGATTGTGGATAATTCTCCCACAGAATATTCTTAGTAACGTCACAGAACTGAGCCAACCCTGTAGTAACAAGCACCACAGAAAAGTGAATAGCTCTAAAATACACCTCTACCCTGATATAACGCGACCCGATATAACACTAATTCGGATATAACGTGGTAAAGCAGCGCTCCGGGGGGGCGGGGCTGTGCACTCTGGTGGCTCAAAGCAAGTTCGCTATAACGCGGTTTCACCTATAACGCGGTAAGATTTTGGGGCTCCCAAGGACAGCGTTATATCGAGGTAGAGGTGTATAACTATATTGAGAACAGTACCACTAACCATGCAAGCATCTAGAGCTTGCTCAGGATGGGATTTTACTTCCTCTATTGATTTTAAGCTCACCGAAGGCTTGCAGGTGTGGAGTGATTTTTTTTTTTTTAAAAAGGAGAGATTGCACACTAAGCAGGTTTTTTCCAAGCACTCACTTCTCTCATTATTAGCACTGCCAACTTTTGCAACACAATGTTCAGTGTCAGATAAATGAAATCTGTTCCTGTCTGTTCTGTAACTGATACCAGCTCCATAGGGTTAGTCCCTGATCCCAAGGCCCCAGGCTTTGTTTAATACTACCTCTCTGCCGTGTTGTGAATAGAGCCCATATACATCAGAAATAGCCAATATTCATTGAATCCCACATACTCGCATCACCTTCCTGAATGGGACATTCTGGGATATGCTGAGTAGCCTCGGCAATGCTTTTTTGTTTGTTATTTGTAACATTAAAGACGTTCACTTTTTAATGTTTTACTGTGTCTAATCTACACTTGAGCTATGTGAATCAGTGAATGTTTCATAAAGGAGGTCTAAAACCCAACAGGTGATCTGAATATACAGCACATGCTATGCACACCTGTATGATGCAATACCTATAATGCAATGTATATTCATAGAAGAAAAACGACTAATTGCAGGATATTAAAACAAATATGCTCCAGTCTGACAGCCAAATGGATGCTTAGGATGATGTGCACCTATATCTGCAGTGTCCAAAGGACTATTACCCCTCAGTACTATGGAGACAAAAG
This sequence comes from Malaclemys terrapin pileata, assembly GCF_027887155.1. Classification (NCBI taxonomy): domain Eukaryota; kingdom Metazoa; phylum Chordata; order Testudines; family Emydidae; genus Malaclemys; species Malaclemys terrapin. Next base: position 19,160,869 of record NC_071523.1, on the reverse strand, counting down.
GTTAGAACGTTGGGTTTATACTGTGAAAAATGGATTTTTTAGTTCCCTGTCAATTCTGTAAAATCAGAAAAAAATTCGCTTTGAGTTGAACTAAAATTTAATGGTTTTGAAATCCTCGCTGAATCATAAATTGAAAAACATTTTGTTTTAGGTCATATGAAATTTTTTTTGGAAAAAATCTAAATTTTTTGTTAATATTTCTGCCATTTTAGAATGCTTTTGATTATTTAAAAAATAAAAATAAATTTTGAAATAAAAAAATGTTTTGAACTAAAAAACAAATGTTTTGTTTTGAAAAAATTCAAAATGAAATGCTTTGATTATTTCAGATTTGGGAAGGAGGGGGGGGGGTAGGTGTCATCCAAAACAATTTGGCAATACTGATACGAAGTCACAAAACATTTCAGTGTAGCCAAATGCACATTGTTGAAAAAAAAAAGTTTCAGCCAAAAAACTTCATGCAGCTCTATTTATAAGTGTGTATGATCAAAATTACAAGACTAATTCCTGGCACTGATATTTTCTTCACAGTCTCTCTAAGCACTTTACAAGGACTCAGCTCAACACTTCTTAGAACCATTTACAGATGGGAAAACTGAGCAATGGCTGGTCAAGTGGCTCGTGTTGGCTCATGCAACAAGCCAGTGACAAAGGGGAGAATTGAATCCATGAGGCCTGTGCGACTCCAAGATGACTTCTCTAACTCCTAAGTCAGAACTAGACCTGCACTTGTAACCTCCATTAGTGACAAATGTGAGTTACTGTGGATACCTGAGGAAGAACAGAACCTTATCTAGGTGTTACGCATGATCCTTCATAAACCTCAAACCCCCTAAACCCATCTCTCTTTTTTGTGCTATCCAAACTTACAGAGTATACAGAAAATGCAGATTTTCCCCAACACTTCCACAGCCAAGTAAGTTTCAGTAGTGGGAGCTATTTGCTTTCCTTACAGTTTATGACAGTGTGGGTTTTTGGTTTTTCTAAAAAGGGGTTTGGCATTTGAGAAAGAACCATCCATTTCTTTTAAACACTGCAAATGACTCATCTGGGCAGAGATAGCTGACAAATTAGGAGAAGGGAAATATAAAACATCTTGAAAACTCAACTTCCTTTCCCACCTGAGTATCTTAAAGGCACACATTGTTAAAAAGGGAAGAAACCCAAAACATTCAAAAGTTCATTTATGGAAAATGAAAATTGAGCCACATTAAAGCCTTGTTCAGAAGGCCCATAAAAAGGAGAATTGAGAGGGCTCAGTGTTTATCAATGGACTCAGCCAGCAGCATTGCAATGCAATGCTAATGACCCCAAGAACGTGAACCTTTTGGTCAGCAAAAGAGTCTTTTATGTAATTTTGGCTTGTCTTCCTCGCTTGGCTTTGCCACTGCAGGGATATAATGTAAAGTGGTTTCACGCTACACAGAAATAATAAACTCTTAAAAATGATTCCTGGGTAACCTATCAGTTTCAATGTCATTCATAGACCCCTCCAATATCTGGAATAAGAAATCAGGGACAATACTAATGACCAATATTAGGGACACTTTGAGAAAGAAAAGACGGGCTAGTAAAAAGACAGAAAGACGTAAATGGGAGAGGCTTTGAAAAAAGCAAGTGAGCACTAACTCAAAAGTATTCATGTGAAATCTGACCTTTATAATTCATTTTTGGAAAAAATATCCTATTTTGTCTTTTTACCTTATTTATTACAACAACTAAATGATACTTTCTTTATTTGGTTTTGAACAAAATCAATAAACACGATTGAAATAAAAAAAAAAGAAATAGAAAAGGGAGTATGCTGCTGCTAACACTCCCGGGCCTGGAGCTGCAAAGCCCTCCATGTGAACTGAATGTGAATTTGTGTCCCACTGAACTGAATGGAAGTCCCACAAGTGCATGGCTTTGCCAGATCGGGCCTCCAGTGATTACTGAGTTTGAAGATAACTCCAAGGTTCCTCTCCACTGAACGTATAGATACTGTAATTAGAACCATGCAACACCTGCCACTGTCCTTTCAAAGGGTGTCAGGTAAATATATTTTTTTTTTTTTGGTTTTAAAAGTTTCTTGACCTTGGAGTCTCATGAAGTTTGGGGTTTGAACAAACCAAATTCTTACGGGAAACCTCAGTCAAAACTTGGCACCAGATCTTTGGCTTTGGTTAAGCTCCCTTTGAACTGTTTATATTTCATGGTGATTTCTATGGGACTACTTGCACTCTGTTCTTGGAAACCTTGGAGGAGGCTATTTGTCCCTCAAGGAGCAGCTGGGTAGTCCCCTGGTGCAGAGCAATCCCCTCCCCACTTTCGGTTGGTATGACAGTGATTGTGGTGGATTTGTGCCCTTGGCTCCCCCATCCACATAGTATGTGTTCTGCAGCGTAGGCTGTGATCCCGGGCTGGTGCAATGATCCCTTGGGGGCTGTCTGAGTTCAGCCACTTGTCACTAGGATCAGGAGAGTTGGTAAAGTGGCTCAGAGTCACCCCAGCTGGGGTGAAAACTGTGTAAAACGGAGAATTTCTCATCATTTTACTACAAGAATCAAATCTATCCCAGCTTCACTTGAGTAAACCTAGTCTGAGTTTCTAGTTTGTAAACACCCCCCCCAAATTGGGCGAGTATCTAGTGGCTTCAAGGTTTACTGCAAACTTTTTATCTAGTTCTAGCTGTAACCTCCTATCTGTTCCCTTGGACACTAGTTGGTAATATTGTGTCATGATACGGATATCAATCGATAGCTGGATGGACACACACACACACACACCCCTTCCCTCCCCCCCCCACTATTATTTTCTGTTCCTGTGTACTGTGACAAGCAGGACCTAAATTGTGTGAAGCCCCAGGTACATTTAAAAATGAAGGACTTTATTGAATTTAATATGAAATGTTTGATACAGTAAGTACAGTATTTCTTGTGTTATTTATTTTCATATTAAATTAACTTTACAAATTTTTGGTATGCCATAGATTTTTGCATGGATCATATGAACCTGAGAGTCTGTAGCAAATTTTTTTTTGATGTACAGTCAAGTTAACATATACAGTGGGGGCTAAATTTTCATTTCACTTGCTTTGGTGCAAATCTGGAAGAACTCTATTTAAGACCGAGTTACACCAGCATGTAGATGGAGTTAGATTAGACTCTTGCCCACACATTGGTACAGCCTAAGCAGAAGGTAAAGTATACTAATATTTAATGTAATTAAGAGAAAATGAGCTGGTTTACAATCCTGTTGTTATAGGCACGTACTGTAAATGGGAAGCAAAAAGAACCTAATTGAAATATAAGGGCAATGTGCAGTAAATAACTATTTTAAACAAACTATTGGAATTTACTTTATGGATTAATGTCTTTTTTAAACCGAAAGTTAAAAGTTAAATTCCAAAAGCCTCTCGACCGGCTTGTCTCATCTGACATGCTATTTATTTGTTTTGCTTGGGCACTTTAAAGTAAACTAAATCTGCTCTGCCTCTTCTAGAATGCTGTCAAATAAATGTTAAACTTTTTGCTCACCAATTCTGATGCGACTGAGAAAGTACTTTTCATAGGTGAGTTTTCATTGGGTCCAGTGGATCCTTTTACATGTTTGAAGGGCCTGATTGTCAAAAAAAAAGGAGTGGGGGCGTGGGGGGAGTGGAGTCAATAAAATCTTCAAGCTTGCTTTCATTTCTAAAGGGGTATTTAACATACTGAAACTACTGCATGGTCTCCCAGCCCCACACCCTCCCAGCAGCCAGAAGCAGATAGCAGGTCATTTTGTGAACTTAGCCACTGACAGCCATGAACTAATTACAGAATGAAGCTGATATGGCATTTTGAGGCCTGCAATGCAAGGTTGAATCAGACTGGGATGAGACTCCGTTGCAACAATGCAGTATCATGATGCAAATATTCGATGCCAAGGATCACACTGGGTTTATATGCTGTCCTCCATATAGTCCCACTGAGGTTAGCAGACATCTGCCAGCGAGGAGTTTGACCCAATATGCTAGTTTTGTGGCACTTTGATGCCGTTCAAAGGAGAATATTTATTTTAGAGTTATTTCCCTTTCTCCAAGAGGACCCAAAGATGTGGGGATTTACCTGTAACAAATGCTATTGCTTTGTTATTTCTCACATCTCCCATTACATTTAATAGTGACGTGAATGCTCATATCCTAGCAGCATGGAAGTTGTTCTCCTGAAGTAAACTTTGCACTGCTTAAGTTGAGCATTTGAAGGGAGAATCTGTATAATAACTTCCATCTAGCTCACTGTTAGTATCAATCAGCAGTGCAATATTTAAATGCCCATTACATGAAACTTTAGTGTTTTTATGGAATTGTGCATGAATATTGTTGCTTTATGCAAAATTTTGATGAAATTTTGCGTTTAAAATGTGCATTTCTGGATGTTTTTAGTTAAGAAAAGCCATCTTAGTAAAATGGGCTCATGTGAAATAGAAAAAGGGTTTATTGTTTGCTTGAGAAAATTTTTCCATGAAAATAGGTTCATTGTCCAGTATTCCAGAAGACAAAGAAACCTACCATGTCAATATTTCACATATTGTTATGAATATTTTGCACATCACTATTCTTGGTGCAATGGCCAACCTTGGGTGGGCCCCTATCGGATTCTGCACTAATTTTAAAAAATCTGACCCTAAATTTCTCTTACAAACTTTTTCACAAAAGAAATATAATTACCCTTCATGGGTGATGAGGTACAGTATTGTATGTTAATTACCGGTAAACAGGTTTGTTTTTCATTTTTAAATCTCTTCCATTAGCTGTGGAATAATAGGGACAAGATGGTAACTTTCTTGAGCTCGGGGTCTGAATCCTTTCCCTAATAGTGACATGTTTACCATACAGTTATTTCTTCGGTCTTTAAAAATCACTTTTGTAATCTGGGAGGAAGTTACTCTTTGCTGTCAGGGAGTATCAGTGATATCAACATTTTTTTGACACCCAAAATGTTAATGCCTAAACGTCTTTTCACAGGAATCTTTCCACAGCAGTTATTAGAGACGTGTTGATTACTTGTATAATTGAGTGGTACTGTTCGTAACAACACAGCAGTCTAATTGAAATGTATGAGAAACAATTAAGAGTAATTGGAATCAATTAACTGATGATTTTCCTGAGAACTGGTACCTGATCTGCGGTGAATTCTAATTACGTGTTCAAAGTCTAGGAAAAAACTGAAACCACATTATAGATTTTGAAATAATGCTGAGTTATTGCCATAGAAGAGCTGCTGTCTAAGCATAAATTTAAAACCAGGAAGGGTGGCATATGTAATGTAGACAAAAACCAACCAACCCACCCAGGCTAGCATTGCCATGGCCCCTGTATCTGCATGAATGGTCTTATGCACATCTGCTCTATCCAGGGCTAGTCAGTTTGCCCGGCCTTGGAACAATTTATAAGCAGACCAATGTTTAAAATAAGAGACCTTCGGTTTACAGCTATGTACTTTACAGTGCAAAACTAGTGATGTATTATCTGCAGGGCTCCTGCCAGCTCCAGCCCTGCCATCTCTACTACCCTGAGGTCTCTGGAGTTGCTGCCCACAGGCAGTGTTGCTATCTCTATTAACTGCAGCCCCTGAGGGTGCTGCCCAGAGCCAATGCTGCATTCTCCATTACATGTTAAACATGTTAGGGCAGGGGTGGGCAAACTTTTTGACCCGAGGGCCTCCTCTGGGTCTGAAAATTGTATGGTGGGCCATGAATGTTCATGAAATTGGGGTTGGGGTGTGGGAGGGGTTGAGGGTTCTAGCTGGGGGTGTGGGCTCCAGGATGAGGCCAGAAATGAGGAGTTCAGGGTGCGGGAGGGGGCTCTGGGCTGGGGATGAGGGGTTTGGGGTGCAGGAGGGGGCTCTGGGTTGGGACCGAGGGGTTTGGAGGGCGGGAGGGGGATCAGGGCTGGGGCAGGGGTTTGGGGCGTGGGGGAGTGAGGGCTCTGGCTGGGGGTGTGGGCTCCAGGATGAGGCCAGAAATGAGGAGTTCAGGGTGCGGGAGGGGGCTCTGGGCTGGGGAGGGCTCTGGCTGGGGCTGGGGATGAGGGGTGCAGGAGAGTGCTCTGGGCTGGGTCCGACGGGTTTGGAGGGCAGGAAGGGGATCAGGGCTGGGGCAGGGGGTTGGAGCGCGGTGGGTGGTGGCGGCTCAGGGGTGCAGGCTCCGGGCGGCTTTTATCTCAAGTGGCTCCCAGAAGCAGCGGCACGTCCCCGCTCCTGCAACTTTCCTCTCCAAGTTCTACTCTCACTTTTAAATCTTGAACCTGATTTTTTTCACTGATGCACCAGTACGACTCCCCATACTGTTAGCAGGAATGGGCATCAAAAGGTGAGTAAGACTCCCGAAGAACTGACTCTTCTTTTGCTTCTGATGGCTTGCCCTCTGCTTCAACATCACTGAATTGAGGGTGTTGGAGTGGTATTGTGGGGGTGTCCAAGGGAATTTGAATGGATTCTGCGGCACAAGGCAGGTGCATCAGTGGCAAAGAAAAGTGGGGGTATTTACCTGTAAAGAATATTGTAGAATATTATTGGGGTGATTGCAAACACTCCAGGCTCACTCTGTGACACTCAGCAGACCTCTGTCTGTCTTTTAACTTCAGCTTGTGAGTGGAGTCACCCTGTCACTGTTCAGTTTAGCGTCTATCCCTTATCAGATCAAACCAGGCTGGAGTTTCACCGTTCTGACTCCTGTCATTCTCCTTGCATTCATTCTTACTTCCTGTACGCTGAAAGTCAAGCTCCCATTCACAAAAAGCCTGGCCTTATCTCCTTACCTCTTGACCCTGAATCATGGCTGCAAGTATAGGATTTAATTTCTACCAGTGAGCTAATAGGTGACAAAGTCCTTTGGTGCTGTGCCTTAAAAGAATAAAAGAGAGGCCATTTTTAGACCTCTTATTTACATTCCATGCCCTGAATCGAGTTCACTGCAAAAGCTCAGCTTTTGAAACAGAACTTAGAAGTCAGGAATTCAATTAAGTCAAAATCAGAATTGAACCTTAAGCTGTGAGAGATGTTGGTAACAAAATCAAGCAAAACATGGTAGTTCTGGTAAAATTTCCCCTTTTAAATGAGCCCAAAATTCAAAGTGAATCTCTCTCTGCTCCGAGGGTTCAAGTGGCTGGGAATCAAAACTGGAAAAAAGTTTCACAAGAAAGGCCGTGAACATAACACCCAGTTTCTCTTATTCCAAAGAATTAATATTTTCCTATAAAAGAATGATTAATTACCCTTCAGGAAAGCCCTATAGAATTTTATAGGGGCTAAGGCCAAGATTTCCAAAAAACAGGAGTGAAGGTTAGGGTCCTAGATAAGAGACCAGATGGGAGATTTTGAAAGGCACAAATGGGAGCTAGACTCAACAGCCAGTGATGTTCAAGGGGAATTGGGCACGTCACTTTGTGCTTTAGAAATGATTTGTAAAGTGCTGAGGACCCTGCAGTTCCCATTTACTTTAACAGGACTTGCACTGTGTTCAGCAATTTGAAATTCAGGTCACTTACTGAAAAACTTTAATAAGGATTTGGGAGCCTAAATTAATACTTTGGTTCTTTTGGCCTTTGCCAAACAAAGTTATTTAGAAATTACTCTAAAAACTATAGAATTTAATAGAGAACAACATTCCTGCTATATAATTCTGTAGGCTGGTTAAAAAATTCCATTGTATCACATTCTAGAGGATAGAAATTAGAAACTTGTGTGTACGTGTTCGCGCATGCTTCACTGAGACCATATAACATAACAGCTCTTATCAGGATTCACATTTATACTTTGCCTGACTTTGAAAGCGTGTTATCAGGTCTCACAAGCACAGCACTTGAGCTGAGAAGTTTTTGGTGGGGACAGGACCCACAACTCAGTTAGGGTAACGACTACATGAGTGCCAGTGAAAATTTCAAGAGGAAAAATATAGCCTTGTTTCTTTAATACCTTGGGAGAAAACACATTTATCCAAGACTGCTTGTGTGTCAGACTACATTAAAACCCGGGCAATGCTAAAATAACCATTTATGTTTAAAGGTTTCCAGATTTATTTTTAAGAAATCTTGTGTAGAGAACGCATTACTGCTTACCTCCTGCGCTGGACAGAGAAGGGTTAAGAAGGCCAGTGGAGTTTGACAAGTACAAGGTGAAGTGGGTGGTCACAGGAGTCTAAAAGGCACCCTTAACCCCTCTTGGCTGGGAATTCAAGCTGTTGTTCTCTGTGTAGACCCGCACATCATCACTTGTCGATAGAAATCAAAATGAGACGGCTGTGGCAGACTGGGGCTTTCATTCTTAAAGGGACAGTGATTCCAAATAGCGCCTCAAAGTGGACTTTGCACTTTCCTTTCGCCTGACATATGTTCTGCCCTCAGTGCCTTGACAGTCTGATTAATGGGGGGCTGTATTGAGCTTTACTTAAAGATACCCCTCTGTAATTCAGGATTTGACTACCGCTTTGCAGGTCAAAACACGGGAAAAATCAAATCCAAACTGTGAGATCGCCTCCTGCACATACTGTTAATATGGATCCTGAAACACTTCATTCCCACTTCCTTGAAGCACATATTTGTATTAAGTACAGTTTAGAAATCACTGGAGTGTTGATATCATTTCTGTTTGTTGCAGAAATATATTATCTTTTGGTCCCTCTGGCAGGAATTAGGTACGAGAGAGCCCGCAAAGGATAAACAGCTCAAGAAACTACAGAATAGGGAGTTGTGATGGCTACTTTAAACATGTAGCACAATTCAGACACTTAAGTCATGTCCTTTTTTGTTTGAGTTTATACAGCCCCCTAGAACCAAGGGGCTTTGATCCCTGATTTGGGCTTCTAGGTGCTACATCAAGACAAATAATTTATAATAATAAATGGCTTTGTTGCATCTGGTGCCCTCTATAGCCCCAGAAAAGGGGACAGGATTTGCCTCAGTGAAATGGCTGAAGAAGCTAAATCTAGGCTTACCATGTCTTACTGTCCCGGGAGTCACCTCAATAATGGGGGAAAGATACCTGAACGGCCAGATCCTGCAGTCCTTTACTCACTTGCAGTAGGCCTTGCTCAGACAAGTTGTGCCACTGACACCACTGAGCAGTACTGAGTAAGGGCTGGCAGGATCCCAGTGTTACCTCTGTGAACTTGTTTCAAGCTTCCAATGTCAGATAAAAGTGACATGAAAGCATGTCTCTTTACTGCATTCAGAACTCCCCTTTGTCCCACAGCAGTACAGCGAGAGCTGACAGTGTACAGTAGTCATCAAATTGTTCAGCAAACTATGTCATGTACAAGATAGGCACAAAAAGCCTGTATTTAACCAAGTGCTTGTGGCCTTTTGAACTTGTGATGAGCTTCGCATGTTTTCTCCTCTTTGCTTTTTGTAACTGCTCCAAGCTCCTGGGGCAGGTGATGAAAAAAATCAAGGCAGGTCTGCAAGGAGTAACAAGCGCATGGGCAGAGGGATGAGACAGATGAGGCAAGCATTTGTCATCACAACAAATATAAGCATGATCCCATCACAAAAGGAATGCAGCTGAATCTGATCAGAAGCAACAGCACACTAAAAGGACAACACTTGCATGTCTGCATCGCATTTCCTTTATTTTTATATGAAGGTGGAAAAATGAAACCACGACCACCTCATACTCCTATAAAGCACCGTCCCTTCCCACAGAATCTTACTCCATTTTATAAACAATCCTTAATACCCATGTGAGGAAGGTAAGTACCCATCTGCAAATGGGGAAGGTGAGGTACAGAGGGGAAGTGACTTGGCCAACGTTGCAGAGAGAATCAGTGAGAGAGACACTAGAGTTCTAGCTATAAGACTACACTCCAACGCACTAGAATGAAATTAGGTATACGTTTTATAAAATGCTTGTGAAGCAATAGCTGCCATTCTAACACAAGTCTGCAGTGATTGTGGTAAAGGTCTTGTAGTGGAGTCATTTTTTCTCAAAATAAATTCGTTCAGAGCAGGTCATTTAAGGACTTTCATTATATTTACCTAGTATAGATAGTGTCTGAGTTACGCATAGGATAGCTCCACTATACCCATTACTTATCCTCGCAGATACCAGTGTACCCCTCCTGAGAACAACTGCCCACCCTGTGCAGCTAATGGCATATTGCTTTGCTGCATGGTTTCTGCCATGAAGGGGTGTATGCTTGAGTTGCCAATGGAAACCCATCTTCTAAAAACATGCATCTTTGCAGTGAGTTCAGAGCAGACATCTCATTCACATTTACTGTGCCGGGGAGCATCGGAACCTTAAAGGAATAGTTTAGAAGTGCATCTCAGTCAGACTAACACAAAGAGCCCAGTTTTCAGAATTACATGACATTAAGGTGGCCCAATTCTGCATTTGAATAATCAGACATGGTCTTAGGTGCCTATCATAGTTTTCCAAGGTAAAAAATTGGGCCATTATCATTTTCATCCACCTTTCTAAAATCATTTGTTAGCTTTCCATACAGCCCTGATGTGAAGCTAATAAAGTTAAGCTGGGATATATTAGTCAGGAGATCTCTATCCCCAGCCAGGGCCCAGAAAAGAATAAATGCTATAATTTTTTACTGTGTCATTATTAGAGCATGCAAAAGCTCTTCCATGACAATATCTCCTTCCTTGCAACTTCTACCTCTCGCTGTCTAAATAAGGCCCCGCTTCATTCCCCAGATGTCAGTGCATTGGTGCTCAGAGTATCAGCCAGTGCGTCAGTGATTTGATACATTCAGTATCAGTAACATGATCAGCCGGGAGGTCAAATAACTTATTGTCAGGATAAACAGAATTGCTATAATAGGCCTGTCTAAGTTTGTTGGCCCTAATTGTGTATGGTCTCAATGAAAAATGAATCCCAGTGCAGGAGAGGGGATGGGAAGATGGGAGCTCCAGGAAATGGGGGCTGGAACCTATTCATGTCAAATTAGACTTGGGAGGGATGGAGGGGTTAAAGAAAGCTTTTTCAGAGAGTTGAGTAAATGTATCAAAATCTAGCCCCTAACGCTGTTAAATAAGCCTGTATTCTTGGATTTGTCCCTGGCTTGCTGGGCGACTTCGGGGAAGCCACCACAGCTCACATTTTTTAAACTGCTAATTTCTGTTGCCCAGCATAAGACACCCAGAGCCTGATTACGAGAGGTGCTGTACACCTCAAATCTAACTGCGGTGAATGGAAGCTGTAGGTGCTCAGAGCTAAGCAAACCAGACCCTTGGTGTCAAGTGGGCACCCAGAAAGTGGGCTCCCTGGAATGAGGATACTTTTGAAAATGTCTTAGTGCCTCTCTTAACTCAGCTGAAAAATGGATATAATCCTTACCTCCCATTCATCTTTAGAGAATATTTTGCATTTCTACTAACATCTCTGGGGATTTTCAAAGTATTCCAATTATGTCAAAGCACTTGTCAGTACCTACATCCAGGACATCAGTGCATCCTCTGTACAAGGCTGCTAATAACTATCATTTGAATGAACACATGGTCAGTACTAATGTCTTTATTTTGGCCGGGAAATGTGTCTTTTACTGCAAAGCGATCGGTAGAGCCACATGCGCACACAGAGTGTGCGTACAGACAAACTTTGCTAAGAATACATTTTACAGTATTCACGGAGCCTGCAGAAGCAGCAGCGTGAGGCAATTGAGCTCCTCATTCAATCTTCTACGATAACAGGTTATCTACATAGCAGCCTGCAGGTCGGGCCTCCCATAATGAGAGATGCCTGGCAGTTGACTGAAAGCTGATTCCTGTCAGAAGCTATTTTCTCTCAGAGACAGAGGAGACATTGTACCCCTTGGTGCTTGAGTGTGGCCTTGGCTACTGGCAAAAGACCACCTTTTTTTTTTCTTCCCTGAGACAAAACAGAATCCCCCTGCTGTCAGCTCTATCTGGGGCTGCTGAAAGGAGATGTATAAGCCCGGTAATGCTGCTGAGGAGATAACTGTCAAACAGCATGAAAAACGCTGCCTATCTACCAAGCAGAGGAACTGAAGCACCGTCAAGACTACAACTCAATGCTCAACAGTTTTTGGCATCTGTGAGGTCTTTTTTTTTTTTTTTCTCTCTCTCCAGTCATTCATTAATACCCTGGTGAAAGAAAATACCGTGGACACCAGCAGAATTCAGAACCTGCTTTCTACTCAAAGTATTCAGGGGTTGGTCAACTGATTTTTGATTGGGAATGTGGAAACAGGCATTGTTGTTCTTGAAAAGGAAGAAAAGAAAAAGACAGATTCTGTAGCCTACAGTGTGAATGTGAACTAGATTTTCAACCTGGCTCTGCAGTGTTGTGCTAATCAGAAAGGAAGAAAAAGGCCCTTCCAGAAGCAAAACTGCACTGAAGTCACAAGGACTGCAATATGCACTGCTGAAAAGCGGCAGTCTTTACTTAATGCTTTTTCCAGGGTACATACATATGGAATTATACACTAAACAGTTTGTGTTGATATTCAAGAGACCCTGCAAGCCAGGCGAAGAATGTACTAACATTACAAAAGCCAAATAAAAAGAAAGTCAGAGACTGCAAGGCTGAATGTAAGATGAAATGATTTCTTTTATGACCCACAAGAACATTTGTAGTAACGCTGCTAAAAGCATGGTAATCAAGTCTGGTGCTCCACAGAGGCCAGGAACCAGTTCCCTCATCACTCCCCCAAATCCCCAACTGCAGGACAGGTGCTCATTAGAGGCTTGAAACAATGGGTGCTGAGCACCCACTAGGAGCCGAGGGTGATCTGCAGTCAGCAACTCATTAGACCTGTTCCACCCTTCTCTGGATCAGGCGCTCACATAGGCAGGATATTGGATTTGCCATATCTCATATGACAGCACCTAAGCCCCTACATTAAGAACCTGTGGCTCTCTGAAAGAAAAAAGAAAAAAGAAAAAAAAAAAAAAAAACAAGCTAAGCAACCCCACCCCATGTCTGGCACAGAAAAAAAAACAGAATAAAGAAGTTTTCTCCTTAAGAAAAACCATGACTATGTTAAATTGCATTGAGCTGCAATGTGAGGTAACAAGAGGGGGAAAATGCCCTCCCATTGCTAGTACAGTATCCGCAGGTGTATGGAAACCAAGGGCTTGTCTACGTGAACGTTTCACTTGCGGCAAGCTGGGATGTGATTCTACCCTGCACTAGCTTGCTAAGCGCTAGCTGTCTGGGTGGAGCCTGCAGATGCCCATGAACAATTCATTGGAGCACTTTGATCTAAATGAGCTAACCCCCCCCTTGAAATGGGTCAAAGCATGCTAGGATCTGTTAGTGCGTGTCACAGACACTGAGCCCTGGTCTACATCACAAACTTATATCAGTATAACTATGTTGCTCAGAGGTGTGGAAAATCTACACCTCAGTGATGCAGTTACACTGGCTGAAATCCCGGTGTAGACAGCGCTCTGGTGATGGGAGGGCTTCTCTCGTCAACATGGTTACTGCCTCTCGGGGAGGTGGAGAACCTACCCTGATGGAAGAAGCTCTCCCTCTGGTGTACAGTAAGCACTGCAGCAGCACTGGTGTGGTGCTGTAGGTATAGATGAGCCCTCAGTGTGTGGCAGGCAAGTGTGGGATAGATTCACACACTGACTTGCTGTGAACTGAATGTTCACGTAGCCATCCCTGAAGTGTCACCATTGAAAGTTTTGTGGTTGTGTGACTGAAATTGAGAGGGCCAATTTTCTGCTGCCGTGCACCTTGTCTAGCTATTTATACTGATGTAAAATGGGTGTGAAGTGCTACCATTCTGACTGGTCGTGTTTTACACTCGCTTCGTAAATGACTATATGATGCTACTGGAGAACGAAGCCCCAAACTGGAAGTCAGCAAAGGAAGTTTCTGTTCCCAGCTGTCTCACAGACTTCCTTACAACTTGGGGCAAGTGACTGCAGGACAATCCTGCTGCTACTGAAGAGAAGGCCAAGACCCTCTCTCACCTTCACAGGGAAATGTCTGTGCTTCGTTTTCCACAGATGTAAAATGGGGCTTATAACGTGATTAAAGTTCTATGAGAGCCCCACATGCCAGACTGCACTGAAATGTAAAGCATTGATACTGGATTTTGAACCAAGGCAAGATATTCCAGGTCAAACTACAAATGAACCAACCAGTTTCACAGTATCCTCTACTTGCTTCCCCCATCTATAGATACTCCAAACTGCACAACAGGAGTGAAACCCAGGTCTCATGGCCTCCAGTGACTTGCTCTTCTTTGCTGGAACCAGCCTGGAATTTCTGTCCTTCGTGGGCAAGATGCCCCTGAAGAAATTTTGTCTAGCTCTCTGAGGGTTTTATACTGCAGTATAGGGGCAGCTTCCATGTAAAATCAAGAGCAAGAACAAACTCCTTAGTGGACTCCATGGAATCTCTGGCTCTCTTCCCTTTATGGCAAAAAACTCAGCTTGGAGTATTTTGTTTGTTTGTTTTGGTTGATTATTGATTTACACATTTTTGTTTATTTATTTTGGGAGCAGTGGTCCATATTGTGTGTCAATCTGCTACGGTGCAAAAGCTTTTTCAAAGAGGAAGGTTTTGTAGAGTTTCCTAAAGACGTCAAACTCTGAATTCTTAATCTCCTCTGGAAGTTTGCTCCATAGCTAGATCCCCTTAGCCAAGAATGCTTCACCCCCAATTTCTCACACACATGTGATCTGCATTGCCCCAGAGAACTGTCTCGCCAGGTTGGATGTCCCTAGTGCTGCTATTTTCACATTACCTCTAGATGATGCCAAACCCTTGGGCAGATGACAGAGGCACCCTTTTACACTCCAAATTCTGACACACCCGATCTGAATTTGGTCCAGTGTCTTCTAAAACAATTATGTAGAAAATCAATTTCATAGCACAGACTTTTTGGGGAGGAACCCGAATCTGTTGGAGCAAAGGTTCCAAATTGCTATTACTTGTTTAAACTAAAACCTTCCTAAAGGCAGCTCGTGCTTTCTTATTCAGGAACGAATAGATAAAATAGTTCTCACTGTTTTAATCCAACACTGAGCCAGGAGTTCAAACTTACCCTAACACGTAGGTACAGTCTGCACAACATCCACATTAGGTATGAGTAGTACGTGCAGTAATTGCTTACTGCTGCTTCCCCACCTAGCGTTTTTGCTCTATTCATTACAAAAAAACTTCACTATTCATTGCCAGTCTGACATTTCCTGATGGATCTTTTGCATACGTGTTAGAGCTGGTGAGTGTGTGTATTCTGGAGATCTATTTCAAGTGCAGTTGTAGACATAAGCAAAAAGCAGTCTTGGCAATGCAAAAATGAAAATTTCATTACAAAAGCTGATCGTGAATTAGGAATCAATGATCACCACGATGATGTAAACTGCAATCTGGGTGATCATTTTTACTACTTAACTGACAATAATGAACCTGATGAGCCAACGCTAGCTCAGAACAAGAATCAGTGAGACTACTGGTGCAGGAGTAGTAAATATAATCCACAGCAGTCCCTGGCTCATTGGTATGTTGGGCTGGCTACAGTACAAAGTGCTCCTCATCTTAGCCTCTGTTCCTGAAAGTGGCAGTACAGATGGCTCCTGGTGCAGTGTTGGCAGCATAAGGCATTGCATCTGGGTATACAGTCCTGGACACATTTTCCTTTGGCTCACATTTGACTCCTAAATACAATTGTAGACATGATCCTAGGGAAATCCATCCCCAAGGCAATAGACCATAATCCTGTCATAAAAATGAGGGCTGCAGACACTTGTACATCTGGTATTTGACGTCCACACCCCAAGACAGTTTGCTTATGCAATGAGCGTCAGATCCCGTCCTGGTGTAAGTGGCATCATCCTGCTGTCTGAGCAGGTATCTCACCTATTTGACGATAAAGCCCTACATGATATTAAATGCTTTTCTTGACACCTTGGCATATTTTATATGTTATCCAAGAAGATAAGCATGATGCCTCATAGTGAGTTGCAAAAATAAAATCCTGAGGAGGCATACTGCAGGAACTGAAAGCCCTGACGTACTAAATGGTCCCCTCTTCAGTAGTTTGAATTCACACACGAGATGGGTTTTTATGCCCTTGTTGTGGAGTGGTTCATCATTTAATATTTTTTTAACCTAAAAGTACAAGTAGGTATCCGGCTATCAAAGCCTTCCCTGTATAAGTATTTGTGCAGATGTTCATAGATACCAACAAGAAGCTATATATTATGGGGCCAGGGCAGTTGCACTGGGGCTGGAAGCTTTAGTGACCACTGGGACTCCCTAAGAAGCCTCCCTGATGGAGGCTGCAGTGGGACTTTACAGAATCAGCCCTGGCCACACCTTCTCCCTGGCTTGCCTCACCCACTTTTTGACTGGGGCTCCCCAATAGGTTGGTGGCAGAGTTCACCTTATACCTAAACCTTCATTTGCAGATTCTCCACCACTAGGGGACCCGTGCTCTGCTTTGTGCCTCCAGTAGCCTACATAAACCAGGAGTGAATTTAGCCCCAGGTGTATATTTTACATTGAAAAATGTCTTACTCAGGTTCATTAGTAATTAAAATCTACAGGCATCCCTTTCTATTTATAGATTTCCATTCAGTTAAAGAGGCCTTGGGATGAAAGAGTCCACCAGATGTTTTAATCTAAGCATCAATTCATTTGGAAAGTTCCAAACAAAAGGTGTAAATTGAAAGCATAACGTAGCTGGGACACAGCGCACGATAAACTGCTGCCTAAACCATCATGATTGAGACCTCAGCCCACGAAGTGATTAATCAGATACTTCCTTTTTGTTTTGATAAATGATAAGCAAATCTACTTAGTTTATGTAGATTGTGCCTGCAGGGACTCCTCCTTCCTCTGCCCCGCACTAGGACGGCAGCAAGCCAAAATCTGGTAAATACTAGCATTTTTGAATTATGTCAACCTGTATGTTTATTTCTGTTCTCTGGGAAAAAGAGACGTCTGTAAGGAATTTCTGGTTTCATTCTTTGGTTCTGCTTTTCCTACATTTAACCACAATATCATTACCAAATTTGAAAAGCACTGTTTGATAAATAAACTCAATATCCTTCTGTCTATACATTTAGCAGGTGACAGCAGGCTCATGTGCACTAACCATTACTCTTCTCTTTACTGAATGAAAAAATAATCCTTGTTCATGGAGCATGTCCAGTGGAATATTTTCAAGTCACAGATTTTTATAGATTTATATAACCAAGCCAGCCCAGTACCACAGAACCCACTTTAAAGCTTATCAGCTGCAGAAAATGAGGCTAGAACTTGAGGGCTTTGGCGTTAAGACTTGGATATTAACCATTAGAAAGCTAAGAAATGCCTCTTTGACATCATTACATAAGAGATCACATTGCTGCATGCAGTGGCAAGAGGTTGTAAATAGCCTGAGAAAAGCCCCTTATGTTGCTTCAAGATTCCTAGAGACTTTTGAATTGGAGCTTTTACTACTTGGATTAAGGAATGAGGTCCAATTCCGGTTTAGTAACTGCAAACATTCTCAACACACTCCATACTGCCCTGTACTATTTTTAAAGTATCATTATAGTTCTGGTTTCTAACACAAGGCATGATTATTGCTCTCTTCTCTTATGCTGACATTTGGTTCACAGGTGGGAAGGGACACACTCCTACGAATCTGGAGCACGACTATTTTTAAAAAGTGCATCTCTTCATCCACCGATAGGTGCCTATAGCATTCGACCGACACCGATAGCATCCAAAAGCTTGACCTACCTCCGTAGAGAGTTGAAGCCAATTATATCCCATTAGCAGAGAAAGAATAATACCATTAAAATCCCTGTTGAACGGAGAAATCTCCTCAGATGTGTGACTTAAAACAAAATTAACGAGTGTTGTAGCAAGCTTAACGATTGAGCATTTTTCCTTTAATTTTAACCCTCGGAACCAAAAAGGCCATAAATTTTACAATAATCAGAAGAGTCCACTTTTTAACAACAGCACCTCTGCCAGTCTGGGTGTGTTTGATCAGCAATATTATTGAAGAGAGTGGAAACTTGAATGTGTGAATTAATGACTCTTGGAGCTTGATTGCCAAGTCAGGAAGCCTGGTATTTAGCTAAAGCCCGTGATATGTATGAGGAGAGTGTTATCTAAACCACTAGGAAGACTATAAAATATCTTAACAGCTTCTGCTGCTTGGCTGGAAGTGGGGCTCCCCTAGTATCTAATATGAAACAAGTGGCCCAGCCTGTGAAAGGCAGCTCTATATTCAGAGGCCCTAGCGGCGGGAAGCTGAGGGGTCGTCTCAGAAGCTCTCAATTGTTTTTAAATTCTGTTTTTACAAGGAGCGTGAGATTTATAGGCTCTTGAGGGGAAGAAAATGATGTAACTTGAGTAAATCAACAGGCCATTTATTCCTGGCCCTGTTTCCTCTCTGTCACCGAGCTCTGGAACTAGCCCCCAAGCACTCTGCCTTTATAAAAAAAAAAAAAAAAAAAAAAGCCAACCCACATCTTGCAGCGATCATTAAAGGCACAACTCCTTTTTTGTTGTTGTTGCCGGTTTCAAATGTGGATGCCTGAGCTGAGCCCACAAAATCTACACATGTACCCCTGTGCATGCAAAACAAAACTTGTGAGACACTGGCATTTGTGCTAGGGCAAATTGGGTGACTGTGTCTAAGTATCTGTGGAACATGCAAACCCTGTATTTGCATGCATGGTGCGAACACACTCAGATTTGTAGATGTGTGTAGCATGGGCATAGCATAATTTCGTTTTTACTTATATTTAAAGGGCAAAAGACCAGGACATACCTTGAGTTATCTAATGAAAAAGCTTTCTGAGAGCAATGTGCTGCAAACTGGAGTGAGTTTTGGAAACTGTACTTCCTAAGCTAGCACTGTGCATCCGTTCTTCTACAGTTGCTATTATTTCATTGTTCTTATATTCTGATTCTTCTAATGACAAATCATCATTAATGAAGATGTTATTTTTAAATTGCTCTTAATACTGCAGTTTAGTTTAAGAGCTGCTTGGCAACACCTCATGGCACACAACACAGTCTGTCTAAATGGCAATACAACTTTTAGTTTGCTGTATCATAATTATTAGTGTGCTGTTATGGGGAGAAGATGATGCCCTGAATTCCTTTGCAAGGATCAGCCTCGAGAATCTGGATGAAGTTCACTTTGATGCACAAGGTCCATGAAAAGCCCACTACAATGGAGCCCCAGTCCCGATTGGGACTTCTGAATGCCACTGCAATATGATTGGGCTGGGCAAGAAAAGGGGCCAACAATGCAAAGGGACTGGTCCTAGGCCAGCCTGGAGGGTGTTTCCTAGGTACTTATTTGGTGTGCATCACTTCAGAGTACCAATGAGCACCATTCCTCCCTGTATGCGCCTTCCTTCCAAAACACAGTGAAATCATTAAAATAGGCCACTCATAGCCAGGGACCTGAGGCAGTTAAAACCGGAAACTCTTCTGATTGAAAAAGGACTTCAGGAGTCTTCAAAGTGAGGAGCAGAGACCTGAGACAGATGCCCAGAGTGAGGAAGACCTACATTGCAGGAGTTGCTACAGCAAAATCTCACCAGCTGAACTAAAGCATGAGTATTGGAACCCCTAAAGGGCAGGGGGCGTTTGGGTGCAGACACTAGAATTAAGCCCATGGGTAAGGTCTCTAATGCCTAAACACACATTTAATAATCACTTTTTTCACAAACCAAAATCTGAACAGCTGAAAAACCTGCTCTAAAGCCAGGAATGGCTAAGGGCTCCAAATAAGAGAACAATTTAACCTTTGCACTCTTCAAATTTCAAGCCTTATTAGCATCTCCAAATTTGCCCCCTTAACCTTGACCAGGAGAAGGAGATTTTTATAAACACAATTTAATTGATATACACTATAATACCTGACTAACACCCCCTTCTCAACGCCATCCTCTACCCAACAGAGCAAAAACCGTTTTTTGTTTCCTGCTGACACACAGCTGCTGCCTTCAAGTGATTGCTGGAGTGAGCGGGGCAATTTTACCTTTCAGGCCAGCTAGCCAGGTTGACCTCTCACCTTTGACAGTGATCTTTATCTAGACTCCATCTTAATTATTTATCTCAGGAAGGTCAGAATGAAAATGCTTCTCTCCAGGCCCCTACTGTTTCATTCTGCATAGCTTTTTAAAATCAAGTTCCTTGTGTATGGGAATCCTAGCAGGCCATCTCAGAAATTGTTGCATCACATTTATAACAATATGTTACATTTCCAAAATAGATTAATTGCAAATCAGGCCCCTTTTCTATCATTTGCATTTTTACCACAAAGCCATACACAGTGTAGGCACCAAATTCAACTCTTCCATTTTCTTATTACCTATTCTTGCAACAAACTTGCTGAGAAAGAGGAATTATATTAGTACTTTCTTGGCAAAACTGAAATATCTTAGGAAGAAGTTTAGAATATTGCTTGTGTGTTACATTTGTAACATTCAAAATTAGTAAATGAGAAACTTTTCTCTTAAAGTCAAAAGTCAGATCGGATGGTAAAGCTTTCCCATTAATAAGAATGTAAAAGATTTTTCATCATTTTGGGTTAAAGTATGTCATTAACATTTTTGTGGTTAAAAGTTTAAAAGTCTAACAAAACAAAACGCATACAAAACAGCCAATCAACCAACCAAAATAAAACCCTCAGACAAAATAACACTTTTAAAAATTAGAAAATAGGACTAACTTTTAAATGAGAAGTCTTCAGCAACTTAAACAAAATTTAAGCAGAAAGGAGTTGTAGCTGCAGTCTTCATAAAGTTGTTAAAAATGCAACACTGTCTTCCTTGTAATTGTATTTAGCCACATAATTTAAGAATATCTCCCCCCCTCCACCCCACACACATACACAAAAAGGAAGAAAAAGAAAAAAAACTTGTAAAAAACCAGGGTATAATTTTCTTCAATCAACTCCAGCTCATGACTGCAATTACCCAAAATCTTTCCGAACCTTGCTGTGATACACCAGGGACGGGTCTTGGAGCCTCTGTGGGTGGCAACCTTTCATCTGCCTCTCAAACTGTTCTTTATTGTAAGGTTTCAAATTAGTGCTAGCAGCAATGAGCAAATTTGATAATTCAGTCTCAAATTAGTTAATGTAACGTGCCAGGAACCACTAACGAGGGCATAACAAAGGTGAAAATGTATCTTTCCATAGTTAGGATGCAAAGTTAACCAGTCTGACATTTTACATTAGAAAAGTTGCTTTTTGTTTTAAGTCCTTTAAGGGTAACCATCTTTTGCTCTCTGTGTGGTTTTTCTCATTCTGCATGGTAAAACTGACTATAAATACGACGCGCACAGCTTTTGTGATATCATATGAATTTTGTCTGGATAATGATGACACAGATAGGACGTGAATTCCATAGGTCATCAGAATCACATGTACGGAGTAAGCCTTTCTAGATAGTAAAGTTAACTGAGGATATATTTCAATGGCAGCTTTCAGTGAAATGAGTCAAACTAATGATCCACATTTCAGATCCTTATCTGAGGTTTTCCCAAATGCATTCATACTAGAAATCAGGCTGAAACATCTAGCCAAAAAAAAAAAAAAAAAAAAAAAAAGTCTTCATCTTTAGTTTTCCAATAATTCTGGATTTTGACTTGAGATTACGAAGGCAATTCTATTCTCTCTCACTGTAACTGGGTCATTTTGCTCTAGTTAAAATGAACCAGGAAGTAAAAGGGACAGATTTTTTTAACAGATGTATTTTACTTTTAAGAACACACTTCCTTTATTTTTTCAAACTTTTAAAAAGGGCTCTGGGTCTGAGTTCCAGGTTTGGCCAGAGTTTTGAGTTCATTATTATTTAATCTGGATCTTTGCTTTTAAAAGGCTCTCTCATCCCCCCTCCTGTTCAATGTACCTGGGAGGCCGTTAGGAGGGCTTAGGATGAGATGCCCTAATATCTTCAGTATGCTGAAGACACACCACTCTCTCTCTCTCTCTTTGCCTCATCCAACCGGGCTGAGGCAGTTTAGTGACTTACTCAATGTCTGGTTGAGACTGATGGTTACCTGAGGCTCAACACAGACAAGACAGTAGTAGTGTCAGTCAACTGAGGGAAGTATCTGTCAGCCATCTTGATTGAGGGAGTGCACCAGCCACTCGTTACATAATTCGGGCTAGAGCCAGGAGATCCAGGCCTGGATGTATATGTAGCAGTCGGGTTTATGCGTCTGTCTCTGCTTTTTTCAGTCTGCGCTTGGTGAAAAGTATGAGATTTTTTTCTTTCCAAAGCAGACTTCACTACAGCTACCCATCCCTTAGTCACCTCAAAACTCAATTACTATAGTCCCCTGGCTTTGTGGCATCAGTTTGGGACTATTCAAAAACATAAGGTACTACAGAAGGCAGCTGCCTACTTATTATGCAATGTTCTACAGTTAGACCACTACTCTAGTCTACAGTCAGTGCCACACTTGTTTCCAGAAGGAATTTAAAGGGCTGTTTTTGATTTACAAATGCTTATATGGTTTGGGCCCTGTGTGGCTGAGAGATCACCTCTCTCTATGCTATGCAACAGTTTGCAGTCAGTGGACCGAGCTGAGCTAAGAGTTTCCTGGCTTAGAAGAGAGACAGTTGGCAGTAGGCATTTTCTATCGGGAGATCTTGAGTGGGCAACTTACTTCCTTCTTTTGCCCAACAGAGACTGAATTTATTGACCTGGACATGCTGTAATGCTCATCTGTTTTCATGGTCACTTGACAAGGAGGGAGAGGATAGTGGAAAGAGGTGAGTGGTTGTTGGCCCTTCCCACCAAATCACTGTGCATACTGATATAATAAGGCCTATCTTTATAGTCTGGAGTTTCCTACATTCAGTGTTTTACATATTGTTTGCAGAGGGCACTTAAAGGTAAGGAGATGCACATCTGACTATTCTTATGAAGAGACAAAGTGAAATTCATTTGATCGGGTTTGCCAATTCCCTATTTGGGATGGAATCTCACATGCAGCACGTACACACGTCATGGTGAGGACATGGCGCTGGGCAGAAAGCCATTCTAATGATCACTCTGAATTAGCAGAATGGAAATGTATGTTATTGTAAAAAAAAAAATAATTGACATTGTGAGCATTCTTTTATCAGCAAGTCTAAAAATCTCACCGAAATGTCTCTGCCTACAAACGAGACCTCACATGTGGTGATGTTTGGTTGGCAGAACCCCGCATGGCCCAGTGAGCTGAAGAAGGCACGTAACAGAAGGCAGAAGAGGGTGGAGACAAGGCAGCCACACTGGGAAGGGCTCTACAGCTCTCTGCAACCTTGGGATATGGAGCTTTGCACTGACTCTAGATCGGCGCTCTGTATTTGCCAGAGGCCACTGTATCTGTATTTACACCAGAGGGCAGAGGGAGTGCAGATGTTTCATCCCATAGGCTGGGGTAACAGACAGGCCTTGAGGCTAGGAAAAAGTTGTGTTGTTAGCACATTAGTTAACACGGGATAACTAACATCTTTTAACAATCTATTGTAGAAAAGGCAGTATATTACTTTAGCCATGCTGAACTGATGGAGCGAAAGCCTACGCTTCCTCTAGACTTTCACTCCACCAGCTTAGCACATGTTAAGGACAGTGAACCTTGTCTACGTTAGACTTTATAAACTTGTCAGTTACTGCCTGACATGTTCTAATGGCACACCTTTATATCCTAGTCTATACAAGGCCCAGTAGGGAGAGAGGGCACAGATGGGCTGCACCATAGCCTGCTCCGGAGCTAGGGTGTGGATTCTGTCACTAAAACCTTACCTAATTCCCCACCCCACAGAACGCCTATTTAACTTGGGCTGTGTGTTCCAGGAGGGAAGGTACTTGTTGGGAGGAAGGAGTGAATTTCACATGTAATCCATAAAGCAGGGAGCTTTCAGGGTATTTTTTAGCATAAGCAGCAAAATGTTTGTTAGGCACAGCCCATCCTTTCCAGGAGGAATGTTTGCTTGGAATGAAAATAGTATTGGTAATATCTGAATGCCGGGCAGTTTGCTTCAAACCCTGGGAAGCTTTGAAGCAAACTCTGGAAGTTAAGACGGATGGCAGGACTGGAGAGAGTTTCAAAAGCTCCAGTGTTACGCTGAACGCCTTACTTTAATCAGAGCTGAAAGGCCTCCGGCCCAGAGCCTAGCGACAGATGATTCTACCCTGAAACGTTTTAAAATGGAACAGAAGAAGTTCTTTATCTGTGTGGTCTGAGCTCATTGACTCCAGGAGAAAACTCCAGCTCCCGCCTGACTGAAAGCCAGGTCTTGTTCTCCCATCTGATGGATGAATGAAATTTAGAAGTTTGATACTGTCCCCTGAGAGGTCATTTAAATCCACAGATACATTCAACAAGCAGGCCAATGTCACTCCTTAGACTCATCTCTCCATCTCCCTGCCTCCTTCTCCCCATTCACTGCAAGATGTCGTCTTCACTTTTTTATTATAATGAAGTGAAGACATGACTCCAATCAATCTAAACCACAACAACAACCTGGGGGAAAAAGTCTCTCATTTGTGGTTCATTGAAATTAAAAACAAACAACCCCTTTTCCCTCCCTCCCCCCCCCCCCTCCCGCAAGATTAAGAATAATTACGGAGGTTGTTATAAACTGTACGCCTTCAAAAGGAAATATTGCATTTTTTTTATAGGGGAGTTCCCACGTGTTTTTATGTTTTGATGGAAGTGAAGCAAGCAAAAACAAAGAAAAGTTATTCCACCTCTAGTCACCTGTCTCCTGAAAAAACTAGCTGGGAAGTTACCATTTTTTCAGATTCTGTAAACAAAGTCGGGTGGGGGGAGGGAAGTACTGACTAGTGCAGTTTCTTATGGAGGCGTTAGGTGTCAAATTGTAGAATGGCAGCTCTCTTTGGTTATATTTTTCTCCTAGGGCACTGATAATGATTCAGACAATCCTTAGTATCAGTAGATGCGGCATTCCAGTATAATGGGTCTACCCATCTTCCCGAGATTCAAACATAAATCCACCTCCCACCCTAATGGTTTGCAAAGCAGTGGTGGCAGTTTGATTTATTTTGCCCTGTCGACTCTCAGAACTTAGAAAGCAAAAGGATGCAGCAGAAAGGCAAGCAACTTTTTCTGAACCATCCACATGACTAATTTACCACTGTGACAACTGCACAGATCCTCCTCCTGAGCGGCACGTGCTGCGGGGCAAGCGTGGTAGAACTTCACAGAAAAGGGATTCTTCCCTCTAGAGCAATGAACAGAATAGGTTTTTTTGCATCTGATTACCTGGCAGTGATCTGTGCTCGTTCAATCCATCTCAGACCGGATAGCGCTAATGTGCACATTTCTCTCTATGGGATGTTCCGATCACTTTATTATCTATAGGGCACGAAGACACTCAGAGCTGCTACTGTTGTAATCCATCCAAGATGAATAGCAGAGAAAGCCTGAAATAAAATCCTCGTTTCCTGTCCCATATGTTGGCCAGACTGCTGGGAAGAGGTCAGGGGCATCCTCACTCCAGACTAGTAATTGCAAAAAATGAAGGAGCTGAACCCTAACCAGTAGATCAAAGGATGAAGGAGAGGACAGGAGAGGGAGGGATTTTACAGGGAACAGACTGACTATACGGGCAAAAGATTAAGGAAGAACTTCTGGTAAGAGAAGAGAGTCAGTGGAAGTAAGAGTGCCTCAATATATCAGAGCGAGATAACAAGGTAAAATCGTGGGCACTGTGTTACATTTTCTGAAGTAGAAGTAGTTTAATATTTTACTCAACGGAGATTTATATTTTTACAATCCCTGTAGTCAACACTGTAAAGTACAGCAAAGATTTCCCTTAGTTATTGAAGAGTTGAAACTGCAGCAGGAGTCAAATAGGTTGTTCTTCAAAATTCGGAGTGGATTTAGTGCTCATGGAATTGCTGGATGAACAGTACTTTGGCAAAACATTGGCAGGCGCTGCACTGGCATCCCTGGCAAAACTCTGACAAGCCTGGCCCAATGTGTTATTCCCAGGCAGTCGAGGTTGTGTGACCCGCAAAAATCAGAATGAGAAGGGGTTGACTCATTTTAAATGGGAATGTGCCTGCATCAGGATTCAGTCATGAAAAGAACATGTTTAAACACTGCACCAATCCTTTCTTCCAACATGTCACTGATTAGTCCTGCAACTCCTACTTAGTTCCTGCAGACGCTTGCCCCATGCCCCCCTCCACTGATTCACAGAGACCCTTAATACTACCTAATACCCACGAGCACTCCCCACATTCCATCACACAGATGCTCCTTAAACTATGCCATCTTTGTTCGCACCTCCTTGCACCATCTTCCCCATGTTTTCACTGTTGCTAACAAACCCAGCAGTTTCTTCTTAAACAGAAAATGTAAACGCTTTCTCTCTCAAAGCAGATACTGAATAGCTGCAAACTAGGAACCTGCTGGTATTGAGAAGAAAGCGCTAAGTGCGTGTCTGTCTACACTGTAGGTTAAAAGAGGAATTCTCTCTATTTTGAATCTCTCTGCATTTGCACACACGACTCCATTAATTATGTGTTATATTGAAATAGATATTATGCAAGCAAATAATATTTTTCATACCGAATTGATAATAAATCATGGTTTTGCGAGTGCTAATAGTGCTCACATTTATTCCTATTAATACTTCCTGGTTTTGAAAGCTGGGCCAGTTCCAGAGATAATGCATTACAAGCCTTCCCACTGAAGTATTTGGGTTCCTCTAGGCTCAATTCCAGTTATAACTGGCAGCTAATACTTTCACACATTCACAAATCCCTAACTCCTCCCTGAGAGCAGAGGAGAGTGGAGAGGTTTTGGCTTGGGTCAGCAGATTGCAAAGTGTTACAGAAATGAATGGGAAGTGATGCAGTCTTCTCAAAACATCAGGCTATAACAGTAAGATCTCTTCATAAATGTATGTGCTTGTGTGCAATAGATACATAATTATATATGTCTGTACTTACATACACGCCCGCATAACTCTCTGCACAGAGATCCAAAATCAAGTGTTTCAACCACAGTGCAATGCACAGTACATATTTACTTTCAACCCTACAATAATACCACTGACAATACCATTCTCAGACAGCCCTACAATAACAAACCACCATTCAAGTTACAAAGTAGCTCCCAGAAGCAACCCTACAGTAACACAGTATGGAGGAAACATTTGTTAAGAAAGCAGGCTTGAGTTTGAAATACCGTAGTTAAAAACAAGAACGGCCACGCTGGCATCAGACCAATGGTCCATCTAGCCCAGTATCCGGTCTTTTGACAGTGGCCAGTGCCATACGCTTCAGAGGGAATGCACAGAACAGGGCAACTATTGAGTGATCCATCCCATTACAAACCAGAATTTTATTTTCCTGACTCCAAGGTGTCTGGTTCCAAGCAGGACAAGAAGTGGAAATACTGAAATACTGGGTGGTGGGAGTGGGACAACCAGGGAGGAGAAACTTCTTTCTAACCAGAATCAAAACAGGCAGTATCCCAAATCTTCTACCTATTTGGGGAAAGCAGGAGACAATCCCGAGTCAGTGGGAGGGTTACTGCCCACTGGTGGGAAACGGATCAGGCCAACAAGATTCAAGGTGAACTCAGACACCGTGGAGAAGGAGCTGAATTTTTAACGGTTTCGTTTGGTTGACCATCCAAACTTTGAACGTTTACCCTTCACTAATATTTACGCACAAATGTCACTTAGTACATTATAAAAGCAGCATGGCCTAGAAGACTGAACGTGGAATCAGGAGTCACTCCCAGGAATTCTTACACATGATTGAACTCGGTCCCTGCCACTGACTTCCTAATGTGGCTTTTAGCCAGTCACTTAACCTTGCATAGGACATCTACTCTGCAGCTGGGAATGTGCCTCCCAGTCGGGGTAGACAGACATGAGTTATCCCAGCTCCAGGTAGCGCACTAAAAATAGCAGTGTGGACGTTGTGGCATGGGCAATGGCATGGGCTAGTTGCCCAAGTACAAGCCCACCCAACCCCCGGGTCTAGCCCACGTCACTGCCCATGCTGCAACAGCCACACTCCTATTTTTAGCATTCTAGCTTGAGCAGAGCTAGCGTGTGTCTGTCTACCTGGGCTAGAAGGCATGCTCCCAGCTGCAGTGTTTCAATTTCCCCACCCACAAGAGGGGATAACAATACTTACCTACCTTCCTGACAAGGATGTAGTAGGGATAGCTAATGTTTGTAAAGCACTTTGAACATTAAAAAAGCTATATCAGGAGATATGTCATTATGTGGCCTCTAGAACAGAAGTAAGCAATTGTTTCATATACAGTTGGCAGTTTAAATTAGATTTAAACAATTGCACATTGCTTTAAACCTAGCCTCCACAGAGGACTCCCAGACCACATCCTAGTCATCATATAATCACAATAAAGAAAATTCAGAATAAACCCAAATTGTTAGGCTTCTGCTAGTATTCATTATACACACTAAGTAAATCATAAGTGTAGGTATTTATGGGATGCCATTACTAGAGCTTCTAGGGATGCATATTGTTTCTTAATGAATACATAGGAATGCCTTCAAAACTCTGTGAGCTTCATAAAAGTACCCATCACTTTCTGGAATGTGTATCTGTTAGTGTACACTACACATTTTAAAATACTCTGCTGCATGTGAAGATCACACATGTTCATGACCCATATGTACCTTTCAGGAGTTATTTCTGGAAATGTTGAATCTCATAACAGCAATAAAAGGAAAATATTGTTGTAGCCAAAATAAATGTCTATCTGGAACATGTTTAAAAAGCATTGGAATATTTGTGTAAGATTGAAATTCCAGCCTTCATAGAAGAACAACTTGGCAGGTCAGAGATATCAAGGAGGAGGATAAATTCATAAAGACCTTCTTACTTGATTTGACTATTTAATAAAAATGCTCAGTGATATAAAATGTCTGAAATCAGATTCTTTTGATTTAGTAAGATCAAAATTCCTTTGTTAGCTCTTTCAAATCCCTTAAAGAGGATAAACTGTATATGGACAGTATAAAACACACACTGCACATTTTGATACAGCCCCCTAAAGCTTAAAATGTTTATGTTCCTCTTAAGGCCTAGCATTTTAAACATACTAAAGCCTGCATGTGTAGCTTTTAGATATGGGTGCCAGTAGAGAGAGAGAGGTAAGCACAGCAAAGAAACACAAGCACAAGGAGGGGAATGCATCAGGCTTGACAGGGATGCATGAAAAAAGTCATAACCCAAACAAAAAATGGGTGGAAAAATACATTTTCATTGTCCCACCCTGCTAAGACAGACAATATTTTATAGGTTGGGTCTCAATAATTTTTCAAAGTTACTGTTAGAAACATACACTAATTCTGCCTAATAAAATCACAAACAAGTGTTTTTATAAATAAAAGCATCAGCAAGAAGTAGTCCAAGAAAATTCTAATCTTTCACTTTAGCTTCTGAGAATCCAACTGTGCACTATAAAGTAGAAATTTCATAGGTCAGATCTCCTTTCAATTTATAACTCTCTTGTGTAACTGAGGGCATTTTCAAGAAGAAAAGGGCTGCTGGGATATCCAGACAAATGGATGTTTATGTGGAAAACAGCTCAATATTGTTTGTTCCGTATAAAATGCAAGACATTTATTTGTAAGGTGCTCATTGAAGTCAAGGAAATTTCACCAGCTTACACCATCTGAATATCTGTCCCAATGTCCTTACAAACTCCTTATCTTCATTATTTAGCAACTCTACAATTCAGAAGCATGACAGAAATATATGATCTATTGACCTGGCAGACTTTTTCCCCCCTGAAAGAAAAACAGATGATCAGAGTAATATACATATATATACACTAAAAATATATATATATATTTATTATATATAAAAACAACAACAACAACAGTGACGCTTCTCTCAAACCAGGAATGGTATCTTGTAACACTGGAATGATTGTTGCTGGAGTGATCTGGTTTTCATTAGAGGGAAGTGATGGGTCCAATTTCTGCTCAGGACTGTTTGCTTGCATCTCCCTGTTTGTGTTCTGTGTTGGCAGTTAACCCTTTAATTGATGCATGGCATAAGCTACCATGCGTGTCCTGCCTACTTCTGGCCCTGTGAGGCTATAGGCCATGGATAACAGGTCTGGTTTAAGACATAAATGTCTACACGACGTGATATAAAATTACTCCAGGTAATGTCTGCAGCCACGAAGAGTGGGTACGGAAGCTTTCGGTCTCTGATCTCAGATTGGAAGGAATTAAATTGATTAAGGGGCTGGGGGGATTGATTTATGCAGAAATAAAAAAATAAATATATAATTGTACCAAAGCTGCATGCAGGCAAATTAAGGCCAGGTTTAGGGCTCTTTGAAAATGTGGCCCTTAAAGTGAATTTAGTGCTTGTGAAAGATGATGTCAGATTAAGAGCCCTAGGAATGAAGGCCTCTATTTATCCAGAGAGTAGGTTCAGAATAGGCAAAGGCAACGCTCGTTACCTCCTGCCAATGTGGATTTGGAGGGATCTCCTTTTAGAGGTAGCCTCCAAAAAGACATTAGACAGGAATGACCCTCCGATCATTACTGATTTCAGCCAGAGTTGAACTGGCAAGCCTGAAGTGAAAAGCTCAGTGTCCTGTTACCCGAGTCACCAAATCCTCCATGCTTGTTTCAACTTTTTCATTTGCCTGATGAGGAGGGAGCGTACCCATTTTTTGTACGTTAAAGTAATATATTGGGACAATCTGGCTGCATCTTTACACATCATTCTTTGTGAGGGATGGGTATTATTCCCCATTGCTTTGTTACATTGAAAACAACTGTCTTACTGCCCAGCATGTCAATTCATATGAACTCCCTCCACGCAAAGAAAGTTACAGCAACCCCTTCAAAAGGATGCAGTGAATCTTATGGGGGACACACATGAGCCAGTCTTCTACATACTACCCGCATAGTCAGGTGTCAAGATATAGGGCCAAAGTTTTCCGTTCCTATCCCCACTGCCAATCTCCATTGCACAGACTAATTTTATGCAGTTCAGAACTTGCATAGCTGTCAATGGAAGTTTTGCATTCAGAATATGCGGTACAGACCCACAATTACAGATGCGTAATGAGTAATTTGCTGGATGAATGTCGTCTCTTTTTCTATTCACAGACTGCCCATGAACACATTGTGAAACTCTCAGATGTATTCACTATTAAAAGGTACCAAAAAAAAATAATAATGTGGTGACTATTTCTTGGTTTGTAAACAGTTTAGTAATTACCTCTTGAGATGTCAACTCCTGCCTACGAGTGGCCCGGGATGCCTGCCTCCATCACACACTTGTTACATTTTCAAACAAGCATCTTCTTGCTTTCTCCCAGGCAGCCCCTCACACATGGGAGGTGCTCCCTGTAAACACCATGAAATTAGCACATTATCTTCCTTTAAATCCCTCCTTTGGCCTGATGCCTACAAAAAACTTGACAACAATTAGGCCGTTGGGGTGCTGAGATTACTTCTGACCAATAGCGTATCACTGTTTTCTTGTACTCTCCTACTTGTCTGTATCCATTGGTCATCTCTTGTCTTGTACTTAGATTGTAAGCTCCTCGGGGAAGGAACTGTCCTTTTCTTCTGTGTTTGTACAGTGCCTAGCACAATGGGGCTGTGGCCCAAAACTAGGGCTCCCAGGAGCTATGGTAATACAAATAATAAATTGGACTTCTGTTTCCTGATTGGACTACTTGTTTAACGAGCTATGAGAATTTCAAATTGCAAATATTAGAACGTAAAATTTGCTATTCACAACTCAACCATACTCAGAATCGAACTTTGCTTTCTGAGAGTAGTTATTCTAGTAAAGCTCTTTCACCGGTATTTTTGTGACAAATGAACCTAGAGAGGGCATGAGTGCCGTTAATGCCAATGGCCATTTAAAAGTCCACACAAATATGCATGCGAACTCTTTCTGAGGTATTCACCTAGCTCTGTGCACAACGTAGATCAGGGAAGAGAATTGTGCCCACGCTTTGGAAGGCTCCACAATAACAGAGTATTTATTTATTTATTCTGTAGTCAAAAAATTGAAGCGAATTTGCATTATTCATGTCTAAAATGTGAATAAACGCCAGCCATATAGATTGCATAGAGCGGCAGCTGCTCAGGCACCATGGCTAATGAAAGGGGATTGTTCAGTGTGTCCTGTCAGACAGAAGCTGGAAGAATTGAGTCTTACATTCCAGTTTACACATCTTTCAGGCACAGAAATCAGGTAGAGCTTGCAGAAGACATGAATTCCTGAGTCAAGCTATGCACATCTGCTACCTCCATAAAACACTGTCCAAACAATACACAAAGGTGTTTGATTTTACAAGTTGAGAGATGTTTTTAGAGTTACACAGGGAAGCATTGCAAGACATGTACTTAATTGTTCTTCCACCATTTTTAACATGCCAAACGCAAGTTAGTCCAAGGACCACACAGCAAGGCCAGCAAAATTCAGACTGAAAAAGCAGATGAGATGTGGTGTAGTTTGGGCCCCACAGGGAGCTATAAGATCCCATGAAAAGGGCACATTGGTACTAGTACAATTTTGACTCCCCGAGGAATTTTTAATGTGTGTTGATTTTACCATGGCTAGTTCAAATGACAAAGTTACATGTGGCAATATTTTACTGTATTCTTCTGATTTCAGGATTAGGTAGGCATAACAAATCTTTGCAACTGGAGCTGGTTACAAACCCCTAAAATCCTACCTCCTGAGGTAGCTTAATATGGTGCTGTTCATGCCAAAGCGTCCCTAACTGTGCAGTGCAAAAATTGTGTTTTGAAACATGAAAGTCTCTTGGTTTCACATTTTGTTACAAACTCTTAACTCAGCAGAAGCTTGTTGAAAGGGTTGAAAACTTATGCATATTGTTAAACGAAAGCATTAGGGCTGATCTATGAACTTTTTATTATTACGTATTTATTTATTAATATTATGATTATGATGATTATTTACCATTTGTAAAACCATTGGCGCCCAGTCAAAATGGGGACTCACCGTTCTGAGCAATTCTCAAACACACAGGAAGATACAGTCTCTGCCCAGAAGAATTTAGGCTCAGATTTTTAAAGGTATTGCTCTGCTCCGCATAGGAAGACCTAAGTGACTTAGACGGCTAAGTTTCATTTTCAAAAATGGCTTAGGCACGTTTTCATGCAGTAGTAGCCGTGTTGGTCCCAGAATATTAGAGACACAAGGTGGGTGAGGTAACACCTTTTATTGGACCAGAGTCTGTTGGTGGGGAACTTTTGTCCCACTGGGACTCAGGCTCCTATGTCACTTTGGGAAATGGGATGTAGCCATGTAAATCATTTAGGGTACGTCTACACTACCCACTGGATCGGTGGGTAGCCATCGATCTATCGGGGATCAATTTATCGCGTGTAGTATAGACGCGATAAATCGATCCCCGATTGCCCTCCCATCGACTGCTGAACTCCAGCTCGGCGAGAGGCGGAAGCAAAGTCGATGGGGGAGCGGCAGCCGTCGATCCCGCACCGCGAGGATGCGAAGTAAGTGATTCTAAGTCGATCTAGGATATGTCGACTTCAGCTACGCTATTCTCGTAGCTGTAGTTGCGTATCTCAGATCGATCCCCCCCACCCCCAGTGTAAACCAGGCCTTAGGAATTGCAACTCTGAGTGGTGCAACAGCTCAACACTTTGAAACTCTGGGCCTTACAGTCTAAGCCCCAGAACTGTGGGCAGATAGCACCCTGCACCCACACAGAGAGGGAATGTGCACCTGCATTGAGCTCATTGCAGAACTGGGGCCTGTTTTCAAACCGAGTGGGTGTAACAAGCAGAGGGAATGGGGAGGGACAATGAAAATAACCGTGGTAAGATCATGTGGTTTCACAGACTAGCTTACACGCAACTTGACGTACCTAAAAAAATAAACAAATACATAACACAGATGTCAGCAATTCCCACTGCAAAACCAGGTGTAACTAAAAAATTCTGCCGGAGTCTTGTTTTGGGTTTGTTCAGACCCCAGACCCCAAAAATACAAAGCCAGGCAGACTGAACCCAGAAAAAAAAATCTGATTGAACAGAGGTTTCCTACCCTCTCCCTTGTTCTCAGAACTCCATTGTTCTTGTTCATCCCACCCTTTAGCTTGCGAGGCCATCTCTATATTTGTTACCTGTTATAAAATTATTTAAATACCAGGTTTTAGATACAAAATACAAAGCCAAACTCTCACCCAGCTCAACAGCCTCTAATATCTATCTGTCATCTGCTCTCAGCAGATTTGCCCCGCTGTCATTGATATCAGCTGGGTCCTCCCTTAGTGAAAAAAAATGGAGCTCCATAACAATATCCGTATCCCTGATGATAATGCTGTGGAGAACTAATTTTAAAATGAAGGCAAAGAATTCATTCTCTCCTATAGCTCTGGTCTGGATGCATCCACAAATATTCCTAATCACTAGTGAATCCAAGTAACATCTAGGCATCATAATGAAGATTAATAGAGGCAGTTTCTGTCCCATTGGCAGAATATTTTTCTCTTCTCCTCCTTCAGCTAGGTCATATTTCTATGGGTCCTTTGGAAGGACTTATCTCGAGGATGGAAAATCCTGCCAGACCTGTTGTTGGAGGGAAACCTCTCTTGGTTTCCCCTTCCCTTTAAATTGAACATTCTTGTAGACATACTTAGTAAAAGAATATCAAGATAGTAATAGTGAAACAGTGTTTCATTTGTGTTCTTGCCCTAAGCCCAATCCTTAGCTAAAGTTTAGCATAACCACAGTATGTCAGATCGTAAAATATTTATGATAATGTGTACTTGGTAGCAGTTCTACATACACCCCAGCACATTTCAGACACTTCAAAACAATGTCCTGGATGCCTTTTTTTCTGCTCAGACAATTCCTTGCGTTATATTTTGCTGTACTCCATACATTTATTGCAAATTAGATATTTTAAATCTTAACATTAACTGCATGTTTTAGAGGGGCAGGAAACACAAATAAATCTGGGAGTTTATTCATGAAGTGACTGATTGATGTGGCCAAAAACAGGGCTTAAAACCAAAACAAAACCAAAGCTGGCACAAAGACAGCAATGTAAGAGGATGGAGTGCTGGGAGTTCTAGTATTCAGCTCCAGTAATCTCACCTCACTGTGGTTTATCTCTGCAAGTCGGATAATTTATCCTCCTCATGGCAAGACAAAAGGAGAACTTGGCAAAGGGGGCAAGACAAGAGTAGACATTTTGTAACTGTTGAGTGCTAGCGTTTCTGCAGATAATTTTTTGCAAAAGGTTTCTAAATGGCCCCTGTCAGCCGAGTTGTATTTTGTTATTTCAAAGTGACTGTGGGAGTCTAATCCAGTTCAAACCCTTTGTAAATGTTAATGGAAGTGTTCCTGCACAAAGGACAAAAAATGCTGAGCTGCTGTTAGATATTCAGGAAATCTAAATCTAATTTGCACTTTTAATCAGACCTACAGTCTCCACAATGCACGTGTTTGCTTCCCTGTTTTCCTATTGCACCTCCAAACCTGGTATCTATTTTATTTCAAAATGCAACTCTCTCTTAGTTTTTGGTAACAAACAAATCAACCCACCCACCCACCCCACCAAGATCACTTTTAGCACGGGGTAGGGTGACCAGATATCCCAATTTTATAGGGACAGTCCCAATATTTGGGGCTTTGTCTTATATAGGTGCCTATTACCCCCCATCCCATGTCACGATTTTTCACAGTTGCTGTCTGGTCACCCTAGTACTGGGCGAATAATAGATTTTTCGGTTTGCTGGCAATTCCGAAAATCAGAAAAAAGTTTCATTTCATGTTGAAATGCATTTTTTTTTTAAATTTCCAGTGAACCAAAAGTCAAAGTTCCCTCGCCCTGTCTGATGTGGAGAAGGGATTTGAAAAGTGGGGATTATGAATCACTATGAATTGCTGCTATGAATGACAATGAATAGTCACTGGGCCAGGGAAAGAGAATCAGAATGGGGATGAGGGCACTCACCTATGATATGAGACACCCGGGTTCGAGTTGCTGCTCCCATGACTATTCAAGTATTTATACAAAGTGAAGAACTTCTACAGGAGAGATTGAGACAGCCCAGGCTAGAATAGCCCACAGCTCAGTGCCAAAGGCACTGTCTTGAAATGTGGGAGACAGATCCAATTTCAAATCCCTTCTCCACATTCAGGCACTCGGAAGTTCTGAACCTGGATCTCCCACGTGAGTGCTCTAACAACTGGGCTAAAAATTATAAAGAGGGCATCACCTCCTCCTCCTCCTGCTGCTGCTGTTTTGTGACCCCCCCCCCCCAAAAATCAAAATATTTTGGTAATGCCAAAATGAAATTAGTTTCTATATTGAAACATTTCAATTTTTCAATTTGGTTGAACTATTCAGTGCACTTGACATAAATTCGCAAGTAGATTTGGGTCGACCAAAACTACATTTTTCAGTGAAGAAACGCTTTGGCTGCACAAAGTTCTAATGATGTTTCTCTGCAATTCAAGCATTCCACTTTGGGAGGTGGTGAGGCTAGGGAAGCATTGGAAAGATTTTATATGTGCCACAGGCAAAGAATATTTAAAGCTCAGGAAAAAGAAAACTTTTCCATGCACATCAAGATGGCAGGCTTCTTGGAACAGGCATCCACAGTGTTCTTTTTTACTGAATATTCTGTATGACCAACTTCTATTCTGCATGAAAAATAAGTGCAGAATTTGTGACCACAAGCTACTCTGAAGTTCAGAGATCGGTAACACAGATCAAAGAGCAGAATTTTGCTCTAAAACATGACAGGCTTGTTTTGCTTAGCCCTCAGTGTTAGCAGTCTGGTCAGAGAAAAGTCATAGACCATACAGTTTATGCCCTGTCCATTGATGCCAGTGGGTAAACAAAACCCCAAATGATTCTATGAAATCAACATTAATATTTTACATTTAAAACAGAAGCTTTCATCCAGGATCTTCGAGTGCTTTAAAAGCATGAATTAAAGCATCACAGAGTCACTGACAGATGAAGGTTATTACATCCCCTTCACAGATAGCTACACTAAGGGATAAAGAGGTGAAATGATGTGCCCAGTAAATCATTGTCAAAGTTAGAAATAGTAGACCCAGGAGTTTTGACCTCCAGTCCCCTGATCTAACTGCCTCACTTAATTTTTCAGAAATTCCTTTGCTTCCCAATTATATATAATCTTACAGAAAATGAAGTCCATCAGGAAAAAGCTGAGAATTTGCTTTGCTGCTCAGCTCAGAAAGTCAAGCTGAGCAAAATAATGCATTAAAAGACTATCTAACAAGACACATTGCTTTTTTGCTAGCAAAAAAGCAGCAGACTATTTCTGTTAGGTTACAAAAGTTACCGGTAATGAATTAAAACAATAATTCAACAGGATAGCAATCTGGTAGAACAAGCTTGAATTTAGTTGAAATTCAATTCCCCAGCTGTTCAGAAATGTAGATTTTCAGGCTTAGAATTAGTTACCACATATCTATGGACGATCTTGTCTTCCTCCTCTCCTTAGTTTCATTATTTCTAGTGAAATAATGAGAACATTACTTCCAAGTCAACCAGACTTTGTGTCCTCCTCGGCACACCTAACTCCTTAAACTTCACCTTTGATGAGTTAATACATAATAATAAATAAATGTTCTGCACTTGTATAGTGCATTCCATCCAAGGCTCTCAAAGTACTGCAAAGACATGAATAATTTAGCTCTAGAACTACTTTAATGAGGAAAAAGAAGAACAGGAGTACTTGTGGCACCTTAGAGACTAACAAATTTATTAGAGCATAAGCTTTCGTGGACTACAGCCCACTTCTTCGGATGCATATAGAATGGAACATATATTGAGGAGATATATATACACACATACAGAGAGCATAAACAGGTGGGAGTTGTCTTACCAACTCTGAGAGGCCAATTAATTAAGAGAAAAAAAAACTTAATGAGGAAGTGGAGATACAGAGATATGTAGTGACTTGCCTCTCAGTTCCATATCTATAAAATGTGAATAATATTTCCCTACCTCACAGGATGGCTATGAGAATAAATCCACAAATACTTCGGAGATGCACAGATACTATGGTGATAGAGGCCACAGAAGTACTCAGATAGATTGTTTCTCTGTTTATAGACAGTGGAATTTCCCTCTAACGGGAGCAGAAGGGACATTACTTGAACATTTAAAAATGATACTGAATAAAAACTACTGCATATATAATAGAGTAGAGGCAATCTGTCACGGGCTGGGTGACCGTAGCTGTCCTAACTGGTGTGTTCCATCATCTCTAATTCTAAATGTCTAAAGTTAGAGTAAGAGGAGATTTGATAGTCTAATCATGACGATAAGAGAAACCACGCTAATTGACACCCACCCACGGTGGTGATATTTATGTAACAGAGATAGCTTGGCCCACTGTGTTAAAAAACCTTCACTAGGGAGGAAGGCTGTTCCTTAGGGGGTAAAACACAGGAGCTGTGGCCATATTTTTCAAGGTATTTAAGCTTCTAAAAAGGCAGATAATTGTCTAGTGGGATACTCAAAAGTGCCTGGGCACCTAACTCTCACTGATTTCAATCTCTTTAGAAATCTGGTCCTGGGCATCTGGAGATCCAGATTCTTTCCCTGGCTCTGAGATGTCTTCGGTGAACTAGGACAAACCATATAACCTGTCCATGCCTCAGGTTCCCTCGCTTTAAAGAGTGGGTAATAAGCCCTTCGTACTTTGCAGGGGTATTGTGAGGATGAACACGTAAAGCTTGTAAACAGAGGTGGGATCCTTGGATAGAAGGTATCAGAGATGGACAAAGTATTTTTCATTTAGAAAAAGTCTAAATGAAACATTTCAACAATTTTGAAATGTTTTTCCTAATTTTTTCCGAGTCAAGAAATTTATTGAAATGGGCCTTTTCTTGCAAAAAAATTCACTTTTGACAAATCACCATTTTTTCAGATGAAAAAAGTTTCATTAAAGAATTTCTGACTAGCTCTAATATTAACCTCTTTCATATGGGGAGCGGTGACGCTTACTTAGGGGATGTTTCTAAAGCGCTTTAAAGATGTATGATACTCGGCCCCCCAATACAGCAAAAATTTATGCATGTGCTTAAAGCGAAGTAAAACTTCGCAGGGCCAGGACTGCAGTGTTATAAATGAAAATAAAAAAAATAATGGATTTATTTTAAACAGGCCCAGTGATAGAGACAGACGCTATCCAGTTCTTTATCCTAGTGTATTTTGGGAAAAGAGCCAGAATTCCCATGGCTATCTCAAAAATTACACTGGATATTTTAAGAATACATTATATGTGAAATATTTTAAGGGGTATTGCTATCTTCGTTAAAATCTCCTTGTACGTTTCTACTCAGTCCACCTGGAACTTCTGCTTCCCAGCTGACAGAATCCATTTGGATCCCTCAGCAGGCTACCTAGCACAATTAGTGATGATCTGCCCTCAGGAAAAACAGGAACTTATTCATTTAAGGATGTTATTTAGTCATTTTTGGCTCCTTTGGAGAGGTCTTCTGCCTACAGAGCTTTGGAGGAATAAGAAAGACTTAAATTAAACACGGTCCAGACGAAACAAAAGGAACAGTGGGAAAGTCTTGGTATATGAAACTGGGAAGCAGGATAATTGCATCTGCTAGAAGGAATGAATACACAGTTCCTCTTATTTTAGAGAAATTTACCCTTTGCGAAGACTAACGACCCAAATGCTCTTTAGGAGAATATGAAAATCTGTTGTTCTCTTGAGGCACGTACATAATTCCCTCGACACTAATAGGATCTATTAGGTGGACTTAGTGCCGTGAGTGGGAGTTCAGGGAAAAGGAACCCGGCCCAATAGCAGTCGCAGGCTCACTGGACCTGTGCTTTGGCAGCAGGAAATCCCGCCTGAGAGTGGTCTGTGTGCAAAGCAGCTAGGATCTTTCCGGAGCTAGGGTGGCTCTGACTGGCCTGGAAAGGGACATTGATGGGTTGTCTGGAGAACATACTGAGTCAGCAAAAACCCACCAAACAGTTCCTGCTAAGCCTCTACGCAAACTAAGGCTGCCCCTGCCCCGCGACCCCATCATAAATGCTGAGGGAGAGTGGCCACACTCCAAGGCTTTAGGGTGAACGCTCCTAGGTGCCAGGAGCCTGCTAACATAGGGTAAGACTATAACTCACTCTTTGTGCCTGCACAGGAAATTAAGGAGATCCAAATCGTCCCCTTACACCTTTGTGTAATCTGGACTGTCAATCTGTGCCCCAGTGGAGAGCGTGTTCCTTAGGGCCATTACTTCTCCCCACCTATGTGGATGGCGGGAGGCCAGAGAGTTGGCCGTGTTCCACCTATGCGACAGCATGCACAACTTATCTGGCATAGGGAGAGAAGTTGCACCTGGTTAAGACACTGCAGCAGATTAGTTTCCCCCAGGAGCAAGGGGGGAACCAAGGGACCATCTGAGTCACAACATCCTCCTTCGGCTCTTTCTGGAGCAGTGCAACTATCTGCTTTCTCTTTTCTTAGGGCAAGAGGTTAAGTCTCAACCTGCACTCAGGTTTAGTAAATATAAGTCAAAAGCTATAGGCAGTCTGATCTCTGTCTGGCTATTCTGCCTTGTTTCTACCTAGTCTCATGACATCAAACCATTGACAGCTGGGTTAGCCTAGCTCAACGAAAAGTACAAATATATGTATAATTTTTTTCCCTTTCTTGGGCATTCTAAAGCCGAGCTTGCCATTCCTCCTCTTGGTTGCGTGTCACACGAAGAGAGCCTCTGAATAACTGACCAGTGTAAGTTGTAAGGAGGGATCTGAATTAGCTGCGTGGGATGTAACTATGTACAATAGAATG
This sequence comes from Malaclemys terrapin pileata, assembly GCF_027887155.1. Lineage (NCBI taxonomy): Eukaryota > Metazoa > Chordata > Testudines > Emydidae > Malaclemys > Malaclemys terrapin. Next base: position 19,120,100 of record NC_071523.1, on the reverse strand, counting down.
AAATTAGGGAAGGAAAATTTAGGCTGAATATGAAGAAAACCTTCCTGACAGGGAGATCTATAGTATCAGCCCGTGGAAGAGCGTCCCCAAGGGAACCGGTAGAAGGCCATAGCTTTTCACTTTTCAAAGTAGTTTGGACAAAACCACTAGAAAAATGTGCAATAGGGAACAATTCTCCAGAGGCACAAGAAAAGGCCTAGTCACTCTTTCCTATCTCTAGATGCTACGATTTTATGACTCGTCCTAATTGTTCTTTAAAGAAAGTATACGTACGTCAATGCTATGTCTAAGAGTATCCTGATGATTAAGTGGCTGGGCGGATAGAAAAGTGTGTGTTTCTGTGCACACGTGTTTTGGAATAATAGCAGGCTAAGGATGGAATGGATTAGGACAGGCGTTTCCTTCATTCTGGGAAAGGGGTTACATCATTTAACCACTAAACGTGACAAACAGCGGCAGCCTGGATGCCATTTGGCTGAATTTTAGTTTTGATTAACAGTTAATTTTAAAAGGTAGGATACGGCCCTTGAGAAATAATCCCATAACTCCTGTGAAATGAATGAAAGGAACCAGTGGATGAACAAAGGGGGAAGAACAGAAGGAACAGGTACTCTGCATTGTCAAGCAGTATGCACACAGGACCTCTCAATAAATTCTATTCAACAATCTTAAAAAAAAAAAAAAAAAAAAAAAACATAATATCAGTTGAGACAAGCATTTCCCCAAAGCAAATATTATTCATTAATTTAGCTAAACTGCATTCCCATGTGATCATCAGTTCATGGCCTGGATACCTTCATCTCTTTATTTATGAAATAATAATGGAATTATATTTAAAAGCAGAGCATCAAAGTTCAATGCCTCTGATAAGTTTGCAGTCTAACTTTGCCCCTGGCAATACAATCCCTCTTATTAATGCCTTGTCCTGGTTCATAGATGGATGAATCACTATACAGATATCAACCTTTAGCGATATATTATCAAAACCAGTGTCCATAGCGATTTTAGAAGGTTTCATTACAATGCTGTGTGTAGGTGTGGATTGAGATGCAAATGTTTATACTGATTACCATAATTTCATATCCAGGAGCCCTGAATGATTTTAGCTGTAATAGTTGTAATGTGGAGTGCAGATTATTTTCAGAAATCTCAGCATCAATACAGATGCTGAACCGAATCTTTTGAAATTGTTGAGCATCTCAGTGGTTCCTGATTATCCAAAAGGAGTGGAAGGCTCTCTATGCCTTGCAGTTGGTACACAGCACCTCCCAGGATTATGCCAAGATTTCCCAAATACAGTTTTCAAATGAGCAAGTGGTTTGCTGGCTTTTGTTATTGTTGTTATTCTGTGACTCCTTCAATATTATCCTTCAAATAATCATGGGAGGTTTTAAGTCTTAGCGTTTCCCCAGAATGCTCCACACTATGAGAGAAAGAATGAACGAAAGAAGAAAATCACTTCAGGTTATTCGCTCATGTCAAGAATCCAAGCATATGCGATTAGCTGCTGCATTTAAACCAAAATAAGTAGAATGGTGTAAAGTTTTGGTAAATGTATATTTCACGGTATATGTCAGCTTCTTAAATGCAACTAGAGGGATTACTAAATTATTTCTGAACAAAAACCTTTATTGATAGATTAAACAGGCTTTCTTTCTTTCTTTCTTTCTTTCTTTCTTTCTTGGAAGTTACCTAATATTAGTGGCCTACATTTTCTAAAGTGACTGGTGCTTTGAGCTTCAAGTTTTAAATGCTAAATGTAAGCTTTCTTGAAAGGGTTCAATTTTCATAAAGTGCTGGAAACCGGGCTCTTTAACGTGTTGTACAATGGGCAGCAACAAACATCAGTCACTTTTGAAAGCATAACTCAAGTTGTTTTCATTAGTAGGGCTGAAATTACTAAAGGGGCCTAAGGATGTTAGGCATCCAACACCTTATGAGTTTCTCGATGAGTTAAGTACCTAATTCCCTTTACCCCCTTTGAAAATCTCAACCTTAATTTTTGGATGGCGGACTGCACAGGTAAAGCTCCATGTAAGTATTATTAGTGATCATAATCATACTCAAAATAATGGTAATCATGAAAATGAGCATGACCTTATATTCGTACCACCTTCCTTCCAAAGAATCTCAGTTTTCCTTATTTAAATTCATATGCAAATTTCAGTTTATACATGGATCTCTTTTCAGGAGTGGGTTCGGTTCTGTGCAGGAGGTCAGACAAGATGATCACGATGGTCCATTCTGGCCTTAAAGTCTAATAGTCTACGAGACAGCCATTGAAGTGCAATCATTTCTTTGGGTGAAAGTCAGAAACTGTTAACCAGTGCACAGTACACTACACATGTGAAGAACAGTCTGTCCAGTTAGAACCAACTTGCATCCAGCCTGTTTCATACTGCAATATGGGCCATAAAAGAGAGACACATACACACAGTGAATTTTAAAATGCCCAGATATAAATCCTGTTGTTTTATCAAACCACCCCACAAATGCCACTGAAATGGTCATTCATATTCTCGACTGTCATTAAAATCTACCAAACTGTAACTTGTTCATTTCCTTTATCCTCAAATATTTAACTGTCTCTAGACAGTGCAATCAAGGGTGAAGGTTATTTGTGTCATACTTGCCAAGAAAGTGCCCCTTTCAACACTTAGGAAACACAGTCAAATTGCAGATAAAGAAGCAGCCAAAAATGATTCTGTCTTTTTCAAGTATTATTTATCTCCTTGATGTTCTTTATTTCTCTTAAGGTGGAGACATTAGCTAGAGCAAGGTCCAATAACTTAGAAAATTGGTTTCAACAACAATTCAATTTAATTTTGCTGCATATGAAACGAATGCTGGGTGAATATCAAGGGTCAGTGCTGTGCATGACTAACAAAAACCCACATAGATTCTATTCCTTTTCCTAAGAAATAGGCCACACATTTATAAAAACCAATGAACACTACCACCCACCTTATTGTTAGATAAAACTCCTGGCAACCGCCAATAAATAAATTAATATGAGAAATTTGGCTGGACTGCGTGTTGTTTATTGTTTCTTTGTATTTATGCAAAGACATTTTGTAATTAAAGAAATTCCTACTATATGACTTAGCAATATTAACATCCATATTCTATGAGCTGACTTTGTTTCTGCCCATTTGCAATGACTGATCACAACCACCTTTTGAGAGTAGTAGACTCTCAGTCAGAGCAGTGAATACTCATCAGCATAATTGATAAAACGGTTTCAGTAGATCAATGTGCTTGAATTAGTCCACTCGAAAAACCTGGTTATTACACAGTGTTCTGGATTGGTGTATTCTAACTCTAAGCTCTGTTTTGATGAGAGGAAGAAAGTATTTGTTCTGCGACAATTTTATGCAGAACTGTAGTTGTGCAACAGATTAAGGGCCTGAGACTGCAAACCCTTACCCAACGGGATCTTTACTCACACAAGTAGCTCAGTGACTTCCCGGGGCTACTGGCAAGAGTGGGCTTACAGGATTGACCCCCTATTTTTGCAATGTGCCTCAGATTCTTTGGCACAACAGTGTGCAGTATAATGGTAAGGTGCTATTATTAAGATTATATTATTGTTCCCTCACGCCACCATGGTTTCAAGGAATTAACCCTGTGGAAAAACTCCACCTTAAGAGCATTTTCCTAAGACCCCAGACTGCATCACTTTTTCACAGCTGTGGGAGAAGAAGCCCTCTTCCCCAGCTATTCAAGTCAGAAAGCTGGGCCCGCTCCTAATAACATCGGTAAGACAGTTAATAAGACTCCTGATGAATGATTAGTATGGATTTCTGCACTGCTAATTTCCGTAACTATCACTCTTTGAAAGACAGCTCAAGGGATTTTGGGTTCAGGGTGCCTCTGTCTCTGCAAACACAGACCTGCATTATTTGAAAAAGTTCAAATTGGTGTATCCCGTTTCAGTGATCTAATGTGCACTGCATTTTAAAATGATACAATATTTTGAAACACCAACTTAACTTACTGATACTTTCGGTTTATAAAAACCTTAGTGGAGCTAAACTCTCACAAAGGCATGCATCTTATTCTTCTTAAAACAACACAAACAGGGCATGGGTTTTCATTTTATTGTTAGCATCCTCTTCGAAGCTTCATACTGAAACCGGCTTCCATAAAGAATTCCAGCTCTTCTTCCCAACTACAATGCACACGCTTGCAGCTGTCTGTCAATTGCAAGGGCTGGTTTCTCATTGTCCTCGTTGGTCATTGTTATTGTATGGTTGTGTCTGAGAGTCGCACTGTTGAGGTGGATTCATTTTCTTCACTTATTCTTAGTAAAAAGCCAACATGTAGAATTTATTTTGAAATCTCTCTACCTATATATATGTATATATTTAGACATAATTCTAGATTCCTGTTTACAGACATGCACCCACACACACCCACGGCTTGTCTACACGGTGTGTTAGTTTACACCAGTAGGGTGTAAATTCTGGTCTGCCCCAACATGTCATGCACTTGCTGGCTCGTGTGGGCCATGCTGGCATGCAGTACAAGTTCCCTAGTGTGTGTCAATGCATTTCAAATACATTTCAAAAAGTACATGTTAGCGTTCTCTGGGGAACTTTAAGTGTGCTCCAGCAAGGTCCACGGGAGCCAGTTAGCCTGTGACACACTCATGTGATCTAGAATTTACACACCCACTGGTGCTAACACACCACGTTGAGAAGCCCTACATTTTATTTTCAAACAAATAAGGAAAAAAGGTAGCTCGAATTTTAGATCTTTCAAAGCTGAGACTGCCCCCTAAGTTTTGTGCTATATAGAAAGTCTCTCTAAGGCTTGTGACCTGTTCCATCTTGACATTTCTCTTACCACAGTCAGCCCTGCAGCTGCTTGATACAGTGATTTGATCTGAGAGTTCTGGGGACTAACCAGTGACAGTATGAAGCCAAAAGTTCACGGAAGTAAATACTGTTAACTAATAATTATTCATTTAACACCAGAATCAGAGTCTTTTTGGTTATATTAACTAAATCTCCTAAATCCCACTAATTACAGCACAGAGACAAATTCAGAGGTGCGTTTAAGTTTATCTCTGTGTGTGTGTGTGTGTGTGTGTGTGTGATATTTTACCTATGTTGTGTATGTGTGCTAATGTGTATGTATGTGAATAAATATATACAATATATAAAATACAGCCTGATTATGTGGACTGGCTATTGTGTCATCGCTATAATATTCCTCCTACTCGGCCTCAAGAGCATTCTGTCCTGGAACAAGAGCAGTGAAAGTACCTGAAAGCCTGAGACAATGTCCAAGTTCCTGTCAGACTGGAATGTAATTAGTGCAAATTAAGCAGCATCCTGAAAAGGGGGAGGTCAGAGAGAACTGGCAGGGCCGAGCAGGGTCATTACCTAGCATTTTATAGCAAAGTAAGGCAGGGGGGTGTTCGAGGTACTAATGCCACTGTAGTTTCAACTCTGGCTCTATTTCTGAGACTGACTTTTCTAGCCCGTCTGGACCAGATTAATTAGGTCGGTCTGTATCTATTGTATCAGCAGCAGCCAGGGAACCATTTGACTGCAAATACAACCCAATAATGCAGATCTCCAGATTTTGTGGGGGGGTTTTTTGTTTTAAATAGGAGAAAATGTAGGGGACCTACCAAGGCTCCTCGGTCCGTTTCATTCCAATGCTAGCTTTTGAATTTAGTTGTGACAGGAGCTAGGCAGTCCTGGAGACAGAAGGAGATAAAGTCCTATTTATCTCAGTATCGCACAGTTCAGAACAGGAGTGCTGCAGGTCAAGTGTGCCAAAAAATCTAGCACGATGTTACTTCTAAAATTATTTGTATCTATGAAAACTAAAATAAATAAATAAATAAATAACAAATTCAGTGCGCAAATTGCAACCTTAACAGGAATCTTTCAGGAATTCTGCAAGATGTTTGGTCTTTCACCTGTGTCAAAGGACCAATTCCACAAAATCGCATGCAGCTACGCGAGTCAAACTTTATAAGTTTTAGTTCGTCTCCAGGAGACGGACATCCTAAGCAGCATTTGGTTATGTGATCATAGCTTATTATGGATCATTAAAACATCTGAGATGAGAATCTGAAATTACTAACAAAGGCTGAAAAATTGCCCAATTACATATTCACTATCTACCTATTGATGATAGCTGAAAAAGTTATTAGCTTCAGTGGAGTTACTTCAGATTTAATTTGGTTCTAAATGAATTCACAATTTCACCCATTTTAATGCAATGAAACTATTTGCATGAGTAAAGATTATTTGTGTGAATAAGGGTTTGCAGGGTTAGATTCTGTTTCATCCAAAACCAAGCAAATGTACCAGAAACGTGAGTGAAGAACATTTGCCTTTTGGCTGAGACATTCAAACTGTTTAGACAGACACTCAACTCCTATTGAAAATTAATGGGATTTGGGCACCTACCTCCTTTAGGCCAATTTGAAAAGTCCAGCCTTGAAGTCCGATGTACTGTAGCTATGTTTACTCCAGGCTTTTATATGTTCTGTATGCAAATCAAATCATTTTGAGAGACCCACAGTGAGGAAATGAAGACCTCATGGTGGATATTGTCCCCATCTGTAATTTAGGGAGAATTTGCACCACTGCCTATGGTCATAGAGCAAAGACAATCTCTATACATTGTTCATTTGCTGTTTGGGAATAACAGCGTAAAGGGACTTTTCAAATCTTAGAACAGGCATTTAAAAACCAAGACAAAAGAGACAACTTTGAGGATGGTCACACACTCTGTTTTAGGTAAACTTTGTCATCTATGTCCATGCAGTAGCCACCCAGTCAAAGATCTTAGTGCTATAGACTTTTCCTGTGTCTGACAAAACACAAAAACCCCTCCGGCATGGCAACAAAAAAATAAATATCAAAAGAACATTTGAAGAGCTCAATAAATTGATCATATTTTGCTGAACCTTCACCCTTGTAACGACAGTACCATTTAAATGCTAATGTCATTTTTAAAAAAGTCAATTACAGGAGTTTTAAAGTAATGGAGTCAGCAGTCTTGATGTAAATCTGTTATATTAATCTGCTCCCTACCCTGTATCCATGGGCACTGATGCATTCACCCCCTTTTCCCTGGAGGTAATGTTCCCTCACAGTGGTACCAGTAATTGAATCAAGTTGATACAGACACCAAAAATATTGTAAGTCTTGTAGGGAATGAAAAGCATATGTTGATAAAGCCAGTTGCTGTATTTTTGGATAAGGGAGCACTGACATTTTGGGAACTCTGAAATTAAAGTTAACCCTTTGGAGATTAAGTGACCTGGGCTCTTCACTGCATACTCTGCTAATTTTGCTGAGGGAAACTGTTTGAAAACCCTCCACACTATACCAACCAGCCCCGCTTTCTCCACACACCCCACCCCGTCACACACTTCTTGTTCGGAGTACATTTAATCCAATAACATATGGTTTTAACTAGGGCTGGGTGAACTGGTTCAGATTAAATGAAAACAGAAGTGGATGTTCTCCCAGGCATGTTCCAGTCATGAAGAGAACCTTTCTGAGGTTCTGAGTTTGGTTAATATTTTAAAAACATTTTCCATGCCTTGTCTTTTCCTGGCTTCAGCTGAGACCACATGCGGAAAGAACATGAGAGCTTATGGTGCTTAGATCCAGGTGGAATGAAGATGCAGTGGAAATCGAATTAAGAGAGCCTGTATTCACAAGATTTCTGGTATGATTTCTAGACCAGACAAGTTCAGATAAACATCTACATTTTGAATTGGTTTTCCATCTATCGCTAAAACAGAATCTTACAGGTGGATTCCAAAAACAAGAATGACTGATGCACTATTTGAAAGAGCACTGGCAATCCATGGAAATGACCATGCATGCCTGCTGGTGTATTGTATTGCAACAAAGTATTGTACTTGCATTGAATTTAGACTGTAACCCCTCACACTGAGAGCCCATTATATGTAACTGTCTGTAAAGCACAGTATACACAGATGGTATTTTAAGAATAATATATATATATATATATATATATATATAATATAAAAACAACATTTGAAGAGGAACTTTTATCTGGGAACAAACTTTGGAGAAAGACCAACATTTTGTAACTCTTCAGTCCATGTTGGCCAATAATGAGTTATCCATATTATTTAGGTTTTAAAAATGGCTACTTTACATAAGGTGCATATTAAATAATGATTCCTAAGGGTTTTTAGAACCACAATTTACTGGGCATGTTCAGTATCCTTCATAGATTTCACGGGTTATTAGGAATAATACACAAACTCCTGTTGCTATGTCTCCAAAAGAACTTTTATGGTGTATAGTTTTGCTGAGTCACAGATTACTGACTTTAAAAGTAAATACTGACATCACATGCCAGCTATTATCAATTCTTACAATCCCTTATGTTAATCTGAAGATTAAAAGGTTAATCATATTGAGCAGCATAAGACTGTCATTTTCTAGTCTAACAGAGACATGGGGCCTGATTTTGGTTTGGGCTGCTACATAAGCCTATAGTGCTATATGCATGAGCCGCTCTTCTGGCTTGGTGTATTAGGGACCATCACAGGAATAGAGAGAGAAGGTGAATGGTCAGTGGGATGCACGAGTGGGTCCATGGGCATTCAGATCTCCCTTATCCCACCAGCTCTTGTAATTTATAATTTGCCCCCACAAAACATACTGGAGTTACTCAGGGTTTACACCAATGCACCCAAGAGGAGAATCTAAAATTACTGACATGAACAAGGGTTGCAGAATTGTCCCATTGTACATTCACTATCTACCATATTTGGCCCAATTTTTACATCACAAGATTTCTAATTTTGACATCCAAATACAGACTGTGTACAAACACAAATATATATTCTTATTTATGTTATATATCAATATATATGAAATCAAGTTTGACTTTTGCATTTCATATATAAATATAGATACATATAAAAATAGAAAAGGAAAGAAAAAAGATGAAAAAACGTGCATATTATTTTTTTCTTCTCTATAAGGATTAACAATCATTTTATATACCGTACTTTTAACATAAATCAGAAACAGCACTTCCAGACCAGTTAATTGTCTCTCTATGTTCAGTACGTTATATAAACACACCGCCTGTTTTCTGCTAAAGAGAGGCTGATGCACCATAAATCAACTTCTGCCGCTTCTGTCCTCTATAAATTAATTTCAAGTGTGGGACTAATAAAGTTTTAGCAAACAACATTGAACACAGATAAAATATTTCCAGTGAAGTTATAAATCTAAACAGTTTGGAGCAGTGTGCTGAACAGTTATTTTGTTCGCTTAGGGCCTTATTCTGATGTGGTTCTAGGGTTAAAGGGATCCACACGGTTTTAAAACAAGGTTCAGAGAAGGCAGCTCCAAGTTAACCACAAAATTCAGAACATGGCTAACTACATCTCAACATTCTCAAAATCTGGAACTTTCCCAAAAAACTAACGGCTCTAATATCACAAGAAATCAATCTAGGGTTTTAGAAAGTCTGCTGCTACCAATAGTGTCAGATTTTTTATTACTATAAAGTTTTCCCTCTTTACTTCAGTCCCTCTACCCTCCTCACAAGAGGCAGAGGGATTGTAATCCTCAGTGCTGGCTCACATAGTAGTGCTTACGGATGGTGCTCAAAGTTAACACCGCTGTATCATCGCCTCACTCAAGAGAGTCCCTCATATGAAACTATTATACTGTACACGGGATTTGCTCTCATGTAACAAGGCAAAAGCTTCCAAGATAGTGTTGTCGCAAAGCTCTCTTTGTGTGTATGCAAAATCTGATATTTCCAAAAACATTTGGAAGAGTTTAATAAACGGAGTCAGCGGGGCAATATTTAGCCACTTCTATGGACATGTTCTGACCTCGGGACAAAAACCCTGAATTTTCCCCACATATTAATTTCCCATTTTAGGAAAGAAATTTAAAAGTTTAGCTAGAAATATTATTTCTTACAGCAAAATGACAGTGTTCAGCTGTAAGACCAGACATTTGTGACAATTGCATTTTTTCCACAAACCTGGCTAAGTTTGATTTTAAATTGTATTTCTTCCTTAACAAAAATTTTCCCACACAGTTCTGCTCTCGATGACCTGGAAGTCATGCACCCAAGAGCAGTTTATTTTATTGGAATAATAAAATCCAGAAAAGTGCTGCCATTTCTGATGTAGTGTTCATGAATCCAATATTGTGAACAGAACCATAATCCTTAATGATTTGACTTGGACTTAAACTGTGACATGGTTTCTAGGAGAACTAGCCATCTTGTAAATCTACACAGGAAAGCAAAGATACATGTGTATTGGGGCAAATTCTTCTTTCACACCAGTGTAAAATGAGTAGTAACTTTCTTCAGGTAAGTGCAATTGCTTCAATTGAGAGCAGAATTCAGCCCTCTTATCTTTAATAACGTTCATAAAATATTAGATATGTGAAACAAACAAACAAAAAAATCAAAGTATTGTGATTCTCTCCCTGCCACTGTATGAAAAATTGAAAATAAACTTATGCGGGCCAGAATGTTTGGATTTTTAGCATTTACATTTGTCAAGAGGTGTTAGTTTTATTTTATTATTTTGCTTTAAGCAAAAGGCACTCAGTAATAGATACATCAAGGCACATGTTTCTGCAGAGTATATTTTGCCTCAGAGTCCAGCTCTGAACTAGTTAAGTTAAGTGAGGCTTGTTCCACCCCTTTTCCCTAGAGAGTTTTGCTCTGTTACTAGCAAGGCCAGAGCTAGTGTGCCCGCAGTTTTCAACAAACACCGTGAAATAACTAGTGCTTCCTTGGCAAATTTTTACTAAGAATGTTTGCGTATGAGGCAAAAATAACAAAAACTAAAAACAAACCAACAAACAAGCTACAAAAACACACACACACCTTGGGGTGAAATCCTGCCTCTGCTGAAGTCAAAAGGCGTTTTCCCATTGACTTCAATACAGCCAGGATTTCACTTCCTGAAGTTAAAGTTATAACGTGGAGCAAAAATTAGAAATATAAAACTGAGCCATCTGCTTGGCTTAACTGGAACATTAACTATAGGGCAGCATTTGAACCTAGAATCAGAGTGCTTTATACACAGAATGACAATGCAACAAATAATTAAAGTCATGTCAGTCAGCTTTTTTGTCAGGTAAGCATTATTATTTTTAGAACTGATTTTGTTTTTCAAGAAAATACAGCACCATGCCTGCTAGTTAAACAAACAAAAAATTCTGCATGAATCAAAGCCCCGTGCTATTTATTAGCTAGCCAAGAAAACACAAGAGTTTGGGTTTTATTTTTAAGGTTCAGATAAAGTTGGCAGCATCTGAGGAGCGCATTTTGAGAAGAAGAAGAAAAAAGTATATTTTATTTTAAGTTTTAAAACTCTCTAAGATCGGCCAAAAACATATTTGCATATTACTGTAAATTCCATCTTTCAGCAACAGAGGGCGCCTTCATACAGTAGTTATAACCAGTGTTCAGGCAAAACAATATGCTTAAGACAAAAATGGCATGCTCCTGTGTAAAATATCAGCCTGACCAGTTTTTAAAACATTTCCTCTCCAGGGATATGCTCTAAAACAAAAACAACAGAACATATACCTCAAAATAGTCAACATTTCTGTATTGGATCTCACATTTATCTTAAGGTTATTAAAAAAGGTTAGTTTTTTAAAATTATGGTTCTTTTCCATATAAAGTATTATGTTCTTTAAAAAGGAAGGTACGTGTATACATTTTAATATTTTACACATATTCCCCTATATTTCTTCACCCTAAAAGGAGATCAACTTCACCGTACTACACTTGATCAATTACTAGCGAAGTCAATGCACATAGCCATGGTCTGTCCTGATCGTCCTTGTAACTTTAATATTTCCATATTCTGAGCATCTTCTGATACTACCTTATGATCTGATCATTTTTATTTTTCAAAGGGAAAATTATACACATGGTGAAAAATGATGCAACTCAATATATTAAAATATATGCAATTTGCTTCTTTTTAAGCTCTCCATGTAACAAGCTACATTGAAATTCCATTTCAAGCATATATCTTTAATGAGGTTTGCACTGATTTCATTTAAGAATACTTTAGCTTAAGCCTAGAACAAAGCTACTGTATCTTGACATATTACTCTATAAATGCCAAATCTTACAACTGTTTACATTGAGTTAGATGGTACAGTGTTACCATAGGCAGACTGAAGGAATGAATGAAGAAAAGTTCTCAGAATAGTTTTCATTCATAAGAAGTTAGTACAAGTGTGAACTGACATCATTACATCACAATTAATATCCTAACAGTCTCAGGCAGCAGAGATTTTATTTTAAAAAGTATTTCTTCTACTATGGATAAAATGTGGCTTACCTGGTCAGTACAGACTAGGCAACATTTTTAAAACAGTGTTAAGTCACATTGAAATCTAATCAGTTAAAAAAAATGAATTAAAAAGAGTCTAAGGCACTATGTTTGCTCTATAGTTTCCCTGCCATTTTTCTGTGGTTTTACAAACTCATTTTCCTGTCTCTCTCCCTTGTTCCTGCAGGAAAGACTCTCACAAACAACAGGGGAAACTGATTAACTGACTAACAGAGAAGAGAGTGAAAATGACTGTACACCAAGTGCTGCCAAACAACAAAGTAAACAAATTGGAAAAAATATTCAATACTTTCCCTCACATTTACAGTAACCTTAAATGCTTCTTGTAACAAAACAGGTAAAAACAATGCAAACAGAAGTATGATTTTAGGATGAAGCTGTCCCCTTTTTCTGCACTAGGTTTGTACTTATTAGAAAATGGTTTCCCTAACCATTTAAAAGTGTTTTGCCTGGCACACAAAGTTCCACCTGTGTCAGCAGAAACCACTTTTAAACTGGGCTTTAAAACAGTTTATAATCATTGGTTTAAAAAAATCATATAGTCAGGGTCTTAGAAGAGGGATAGCTGATGAAATCTTTCAGATAAAATAAGAACCATCCTGAATTTCTTCCAAAACCCCAGCCTTTGGAAGTTAAAAAAGGTTTTGGTTATTTGTCTTTGTTCCTTGGACCTTTGTTCTTCCTGTTTGCATCTGGAATCAAGAAATGCGGTAACAAAAACTGTTCTTGCTATATCTCGGACACTATCAGTCCAAGAAGTACTGGAGTGCTCTTGAAAATGCAAAGAACCGGATTAAGCTTTTGGGCTGAAATCTTGGCCTCAAAGTCAATGACAAAACTCCCATTGACTTCATGGAGGCAAGGATTTCACCCCTGAACTTCTGGATGCAAATTCAACTGAACTTAGAGGTTCTCATATGACAATGTTGGGCGAAAACAGGAAAAGAATGGCTACGTTTAGGTGGAATTCTTTGTTAGCCCTCCATCTGAAACTTAAGGATATTGTAACTCCACTTCCAACTGAAACTTGGACATATCAGCTCAAAGGAGTACTTTCTGTTGTTAATTTTTTTTAAAACAAATGGTTCAGACATTTTTATAGGCATAAAAATAAAAGCCAAGATGGTTAGTGATTTCAGATGTTTTTTTATTTGCAATTCCAAAAGGATTTTATTTATAAATTGAAATAGTACTGTCCGCTAATCCAGAAGGTGGGCTAGTGCCTTTGGCTATATTTAAAGAAGCAGAAAAAATATATGTTAAATACAAGTTATTTCATTTGGAAAAATGAGTGCTGTCGTTGGACAGTACATTTATTTTTTAACAAAACTTAAAGACTTTTAGATTGCAGATTTATAGCCTTTGTGCACCTCAGATGGAAGGATATGATAGAATATAATATTTAATGTGGAGCCACTGCTGTGTATTGTGTCTGCATACTAACAATCCCTATAAATATTCAATGAGACAATAATCTATTTGGGGAGTTTAGAGGTAGCTGCCATTGATCAAGTACCCTAACCTGAATCACAGGGGTAGGCACATTGAGAGTAACTTGGATTAGTGGTCTGAGCACAGGAATGGGAATCAGGAACTCCTGAGTCATAATCCTTCCTCTGCCATGAATTCTTTCTGAAGTTTTGGGGAAGTCTTTTCCTTCTCTGTAAAATGGGAATGCTAACACTGACCTAAACCACAGAGGGAGCCTGGGAGGATTAATACTTGCACTCTGAAGATGACAAGTGATACCTATAGGAATTATGCTCAGCAGCTAAACTGCTCACATGCCACATGGAGAATGCTCATGACCTTCTTTTTGTTCCATGTATAGAGCCCTGCAGCACTCAAACAGAAGAGTCTCAATTAATTTTCAGTAGAATTGGGGCTTTTAGTCTCTGCAAACCTCCAGTCCTCTGATGGAAGAGGCGATCACAAACTACACTGCTACCTTGATATAACGTGACCCAATATAACACGAATTCGGATATAACGCAGTAAAGCAGTGCTCTGGGGGGCGGGGCTGCGCACTCAAAGCAAGTTCAATATAATGCGGTTTCACCTATAACGCGGTAAGATTTTTTGGCTCCCGAGGACAGTGTTCTATCGAGGTAGAGGTGTACTGAGCAAGTCTGGATGTTGTAGGTTGTGACATATTTACAGGCTGGTGAGATGGGCCAAGGCGACAGAAAACAACAGTGGCTATGGATAGTCTCCAATTGCTTGCATGCTGTCGAGTGCTTCCTTGCATTTTTTACATAAAACTTTCCCTTTCTGACTGGTACAGTGCCAACATCTCAGGCTGCCTAAAGTGGGTTCTGGGGGGAGCAATTATTTTCTGCCCTTTGGTGGAGCAAGCGGGGGATGGAGGAAGAGATAACATTTTTCATTGGAGCTGAGGACAAATGAAAGCATAAATCCATTACTTGTCAGAGGAGCACAGGAAGCACCATAAAACTGCTACATTTTATTCACCTTTTAGTATATATATCTCATTCTCCTAATCTGAATCCAAACGTGTGCTGCATCCAAGTCGCAGTTTGTATCACTGTAACTAAGTTTGGCATCAATAAAAGGTTTGAAATTATTTATCCTACTTTGTTCCCAGGAGTGGACAGCGCATAGCTCAGGAAGGTACACCTCTAGGGTTAATTTGATTGCTATTAAATAGTACAACTAGGAGGGAAACAGTTTTGATGCCCTGGAAACAATGTCAAGATTGAATTGGGACAGACATTTTATTGTCAAGTCAAACATTTTATTGTATTGAAAAAAAAAACTGTTGCAGGTTAATCAAGATGTTTCATCATTTCAAAATGATTTGGGCAGATTTTTATTTACTTATTTGTTTGTTTTTACCATTAGCTTAAAAGTCCAAATGAAAGGTCATTTTGAATCGGAAAACTGGAATTTTTCATTTGGAAAATGATGGAATGAAATGTTTAAACAATTTTCAAAAATTTTTGAACATTGAGAAATGTACTGAAACCAACTCCCGCAAAAAGTTTTAGCTTTGACAAATCAGCATTTTCTGACCCCCCCCAAAAAAAATTGTCAAAAAATTCCAGTCCAACCCTATTAATTTATATTCTGATAGGGTCTAGAGACCCCAACCAAGATAAAGGCCCCTCTGTACTCACATTCACATAGTAAGAGCTAGTTCTGTTCCTGAACAATTTAAAAACTAAATAGGCAGACATAAGGTGGGAGAAAAAGTATTTCCATTCCAATTTTGCCAATGGGAAACTGAGGCACAGAGCAATTAAGTGAACTGCTCAAGCTCAGACAGGAAGTCTATGATCTTTGTCTCAGGCACTACGTACCCAAGGTTATGTGCAGTCCCCTCCTTTCTAAGTATTGGTATTAACATTATTAGGGCAATTTTTTATTCTTGTAACCAAGCAACACATTAGTTCTTGATATAAATTCAGACAATAGAGCTCTGTTAACTGCTATGGGTATTGCTATAGTAGAGTATTGGAGCTGGCCAGTAGACGGTAAATGTTTGGTTACTGTAAGGATCATGTTCCTGGAGAAGGACCCTCTGTTAGGAAATAGGAAGTAAACTAGCAAAGGCAGATTCCAAAAGCAGCGTTAAGAGCAGTATGACTGTGAAGTCTCCTTCTGCACCCAAGTAAACAGAACTCTTCCTTTCTGATCTCCTCATTTCTAGTCACTTGGTTTGATACACCAGGAAGATACAACTACTGCCTCTATTTCACCCACTACTTACAGGGCCTGACTCTCTGTTGCCCTTCACCTGTTGTAGTCATTTACATCTGTGCGAGGAGTGTGTAAAAGGCTACCAATCAAAATGGAAATACTTTACTCTTACTTTGCAATAGTGTAAACTGGTGATACTCAGACCTCAGTGGTTCAGGAGCCAAATTAACTTCTATTATCATTGAGAAGAGCTTTCAGCATTCTTATCATGTGCAGGACACATCAGGTGGATGAAACAGACAAATAGAGTGGGTTGGATTATTTCCAGTTGCTATGGTTTTATTGTTTCCTTTTGGGTTCTGTGAAACTCATACGTAATGCATGGAGATAAATGAAATTCACAGGTTTTATTTTGAACCATAAAGGTTAATCAGAAGCCAAAACTCTAAATTTCAGTGGGGAAGAGGACTCATGCAGGCTGAAACTAATGAAAGTTTGACCAAACTCATGCAAAATATAAACACTAAGGTTCACTCAGCTCTAAAACACACCTGTGGACTTGACACATGGATATGGACACAAAATATACATGGTGTACACACAACACAGATTTTCCTCTGGTGGCTTGTGGGTTTCCCCACAGAATACACAACACATTAGGATGAGGACTAGTCTTATACATCCCTTATATAATCACAGGGTTTTCTCTGACTCATGTTTTCTAGCAGCCAATCCTCTAGCTCTCCTCGCAGTGTTTATGTTTAGTTTCTCTCTGATGAAAAGGAAACTCTCTGGGACGCTAAGACTGTCACCTCCTCAGTCTCCTGAGCGGAGATCATGGCCTGTTATCACAATAAGGCAGCACATTAGCTGTCTCCTGGAATTGTTTCTACTTGAGTCAGTTTTTTTGTTTTATAACTCACTGCTCAATGAGCGATTCCCTTTGTTACACAGTGTTCTTGTTTAGTGGTGTTAGAAAGCACCATAAATGGTTACCTGTTCTGATGGAAAAGTCAGGGACAGCCAATTTATACACCCTAGAGTACAGCTCTATTAGCACCTCCCACCTGCCACATATCACATTCCCTATCCTCCCACAAATGGTAAGCAGAACTGGTTTTTGGACTCTGGGGTCTTCAAATGAGTTCATACTTATAGCGCCTTTCTTCTCTCTTTCTTTCAATATCTTTCCCTGCTACACACACTCCTCATTGTCTGTCCAAGGCTAGTCTGTAAATCCTTGAGGCAGAGATCATACATTCATACACACATCACAATACACAACTGCAAGGATGATAATCTGCCAAACTATGCCCAGCATCTAGCAGACCCCCCCATACATTGGCTATCTTGCAAACCCCTTATCTGTAGGTTTCGCAGTTCGGAAAAACGAGCTTTGAGAGTCAGGTCACTAGCCAGCACAGAACATCCTATATTCCAAGCCACACAAAATGCCCACTATGACATTTCTTACCACCAGCTACATTTGTACTGAAATGTCCAAGACATTTTCATTTTCCTGCTGCCCACAGCATCTCTCTCCCACTTTCAGTCCTTCCCTGGCCTAGATGCCATTTTATTTGCAGTCTTGGAGCCTAGGATGCCCTGTGATTGTGCACTCACAGGGAAAGGCTGATGTTTTTCTTTTCTTTTGTTCCCTTTGGTGCTGAGAAGAATCCCCCTTTTGGTCTCATTTCTCCTGGGCCGTTCAGATCGGCCAATGCCATAGCACGGGCAGGCATGTTTCTGAAGAAGCAGCCGCTCTGCAATGTGTGTGCTCACTCTGTATGGACTGTGCTGAAAGCACAGAGCATTTCAATGTTTCCTTCTCACTGCGAGGGCCAGCATGGTTACTTTCTCTCCCAGGCAGTGTTCACTACCCTCCTGTGAGAAGGCTACCTTCAGAACTCCAGTCAGCTAACCACAGCTGCAGGCCTAAACAGTATCTCCTCTTATTCTGCTATGTGTCCCTGCCCTCCTGTCATCTGAACATCTTGTTCTTTTCAATGCTTTGATCTGACCACATTTACCCAAAAAAACAACTGCTTCTGGAGGGCCCTGACCTCAGACTGCGTCAGTATCGCTAAACAACATTTTATTAGTTTTCATCTCCAATAAGCCTATGGGAGATTAGGAGCCAGCCGTCTTCACACTTCAAGGAGAGGACTACCAGGCTCCTCAGCAGGATCTCCACCAAGTCAGATCCAGTCAGTAACGCTGTCTATTCATCTCTGGTGAAAACTTCCCAATTATCATCAGCCATTTAATAAAGGAGCCAAGCACAAAATTCCACAGGTGTTTGTTTTTGCAACACTCATAGCTTCTTCCACAAACAGACTCTCTCAGTCAAAAATGCATGTTGAGAGAAAGCTGCATTGTGTTACTTACCTAAACATGGACCTTGATAGATTTTTAATATGGACACGTTGAGAGACATGGACACAGACAAGAAATGACCCAGGCCTTAACACTGGGAAAATTTAGATCCAGTTCCAAACCGCAAGCTCCAATCTGAACAATAGGCCAAACCAGAACAGCAGCTTTGAACACCCCGAGGCGTTAGAGCAATTTGTCTCTGAACTTTTCAGTTCATAACCATCTCCACTTGTGATTGTGGTCAGCAGCGAAGTCCAGATAAAATAAGGCAAACCCAACTGTTGTCAGTTGGCTTGCGCATGTGTTCTCTCCATGTGCGGTCCAGCTCTGGGCAGGTAGCTGGCTCAGCAGACCTTGACGGAACTGCCTGGAAAGACCACAGACTCAATTCAGTGGCAAAGAATCATAGAATATCAGAGTTGGAAGGGACCTCTGGAGGTCATCTAGTCCAACCCCCTGCTCAAACCAGGACCAATCCCCAGACAGATTTTTGCCCCAGATCCTTAAATGGCCCCCTCAAGGATTGAATTTACAACCCTGGGTTTAGCAGGCCAATGCTCAAACCACTGAGCTATCCCTCCCCCATGTTTATTGCCCTCAAGACATAGTACTAGTTCCCAGTTCAATGTCTACAGGCACACTAACACATGACTGCGAGGACTAAGGTCAGTCAGCAGTGGGACTTTCTGCTGCCCCCTAGGCTGGGCAAAGGGTTAAAGTACGTACCCCAACATTTATAGACTGAGACAAACTCTGGGATAAACAACTTACGTATCACCTTGCTTGTTTCATGACATCTGTTTGTTACCTCCCCCTGTTCCTGATATCTCGGACAAAACATCCCTATTCATTGTTTTGTCAAACCATCTCATGTTGTATTAGATTGGGATGTATCTGTACTACCTGGAATATATTTATGTAAATATCTAGTGCCTAGTACACTAGCACCAATGTTGCCAACTTCATGTACCGTGGAGTGGACTTGTAAGCATCTGCTTTAATACATGGCCTGGCTTTGGTTCACAGCCTCTGGTTCAGGTCTCAAATCTTCCAACAAGCTCAGTGCTCCAGGCTCTTGCTCTCTCTCTACTACACCAACCACAACTTTTGCTTGAATATTTAGAGGAAACGCTTAAAAAAAACCCCACACCTCCCTTCACCCAACATTTTCTCACATCTGCACCCTATGGTTTGTCCCAGATGAGATGTTCCAAAATAATGCAGAAGAAAAGCTGCCCTTAGGGGTTTTTCTAGCTCACTCCAAACCAGGATCAACTGATAAACTAACAGGTGTCGAGCACCCCTGCGAAGTTCAATCTGAGTTGTAGATTCCTGAGCACCTCATCTGATCTCATAAGATTTGCAGCCTGATTTTTTAATATGTCAGAAGGATCTAAGCTGCTAGCTCAGACTTTTTAGATGCTTGTTACCCATTCAGTTTAACATGATCAGTTTACAATTACTGTATGTATTTTGCACTGAAATACAAAGGCTATCGCTTGACTAATACTTGGTAATACATTTTTAGAAGAGTTCTGTACCATAATTGCGATGTATTTCAATTCACTATAGAGAGTCCTAGTAATAGAACAGTCCATGAATCTTCGAGGGTTCTTGTAATAGCTTTTAAACTTTATGTTGCAGGCTGTTTATGGTGCAGTTGCATTTGCTTTAGAGATTTCTTTTGAAGCTGCTGGTATTATTTAGAGAGATTTTACATTCAAACAGCTTTATGGTTGCTAATAAACATCTATTACTATTACAGACATTCGGATATGAAAATCTCATACAGATACTTTCTCTAAACTATGCAAATTTGATTGATTGGGCCACAGTGGTTTATTTTACACTTCAGCGGTCACTAAATCTATCGTTAAGATTAAAAATTATAGTTTGTGCAGTCTGGGAATAACTTCGCACTCAACCTGTAAAACAGAAGTCACTTCACCAAAATTCCATGGGAAAAAACAACACGGCAAAAGTAGGTTAAGAGAAGAAAAGTTTTGCAATATTTTATACAGTCCTACTCATACGTTGTTTGTTTTTCCATTTGTAATGTACAGCAGATAACCTGTTATCACAAGGATGAATGAGAAGCAGTATGACACTTTATTGTACTTTGTTCTAAAACGAAGATACAAATATCATTAAAGTCACTATGATCTATATCACAACAGAAACCTAGGCCCTTATTCATCAGTGTATAATTTTAAGCATGCATGTAGTCTCATTAAAGTCAAATTAAGCAGGTGATTAAGTGCTTTCTTAGATCAAGGTCTTATTTAATATGCAGTCCTGGCCCTTTAGAACAGTTTTGCTCCTGCTGGAAGGGTGGGTCTTAATGTTAACTCGGGAACTCAATGCTATTCAATAGAATGATCCCTGCAGTGCAGAAATTCTCCTGTAAGATAGGAGAATTTTTAAAGGACCAGGAAGGATTGGGTCTGCAAAAGCTCATTTTTTAAGAGAAAGTGTATTAAAAAGGAAGGAGAAGTTTGCATTGCTTATGTACGTCTGTCCCCTTTGTGGTATTTATGTATGTAATAAAATAATGAATTATTACTATTAAACAGCAGCATCACCACCACTGACAACTAGGGACAGGATCAAACATGTTTAACAAAATGGACTGAGAGAAGTTTTGCAAACTATCAGTCCCGCAGATCTACACAGTAGGTGCTGCTTTGATTGCTTCAGTTTCAACCTGTACCCCCTTTAGCAATGACTAAATAGAGCAGGGGAAAACAGACTGTCAATACTGATCCATTGAAGCAATGCCTCTCCACCTTGGCACTTCTAGATAGATATCACAAAGCAGAGACGTCCTGCCTCTTCTCTCTTATGTGTGCGCTAAAGGATTAGGAGGACATAATGGTATCTCACAAAGACATGGTTCCTCTATTTGTGCAGTTTGACAGAATTAGACCTTGCACAGCAGTTTTCAAAGTGGGGTACGCATATCCCTCGGGTACATGAGCTCTCATCAGGAGTGTTGTGAGAGAAAACCTGTAATGGCGGACAATGTTTTTATTTAGTAAGACTTGGCAATCTAATCAACAACTAGAAACTTGTTTGGGAGACTATTTTTATGCAAAGCAAAAGTAAAGTAATAATAATAATAGCAGCAGCAGCATCTGGGACAACACACTCCAGGGCCTATTCGTTGTGTTGCATCGTGTTATCCCTTAGACCTAGGGTGACCAGATGTCCCAATTTTATAAGGACAGTCCCATTTTTGGGACTTTCTTATATAGGCACCTATTACCCCCCACCCCCTGTCTCGATTTTTCACACTTGCTGTCTGGTCACCCTACTTAGACCTTTCTTTCTGTTTCCATAGGTATATTATAACCCTATCTCAGATGAGGGTACATGGTGGACTACATTATTTGGAAAGGGGTACACAGCCTAAAAAGTTTGAAAACCACTGGTCTTGCATAAAGAAGGGTTTCTGTTTGGCAGAGGAATGGCGAGGAGAAATGATGTGATCCCCCATACCAAGGGTCCTGTATTTGGGGAAGCAGCGTTGGCTGGTAGAAGCAAAGAGTTGATTTCTCTAGTCTTGTCTATTTTATACTCAAGTACTAATGTGCAGTTTGACTCTTAAATTCCTTAATAGCCAAAGATTTAATCAAGGCCACATTCAGGCCCAGGCACTATGTCCCCGTGCCTAGGGACCCAGCTCCTGAAGTTATGTGATTTCATATTTCTCTCTTTTCTAAGATGCTTGAAGAGAGGGTGGGACGTGTTTATGGGAGTTTTATTTATCACATTTAACTTATCGAATAGGTGCCCCGACCACTGGAGGGCACCAGTAGTTGTACTTTAGAAATTTTGAAGAAAGAATATATGTCAGAATCTCAGCTTTCTTCTTTTTAAGAAGCCCCTACCCCTTACGTTTGCAAGGAAAAACTCACCAACATGTAGCTAATGCAGTGATGTCTAACCAAGTCTGCAGACAGGCTACAACAAAAGCTCAGAGAGCTATGAACTGCCCCAGACATCTCAATGGGGTTTTGTGACTGTCTACACTATTCTAGACTCATAGATTTTTAGGTCAAAAGGGACCATTGTGATCATCTAGTCTGACCTGCCATACATAGCAGGCCACAGAACCTCGCCCACCCACTCCTGTAATAGACCCCTAACCTCTGGCCGAGTTACTGAAGTCTTCAAATCATGGTTTAAAGTCTCAAGTTACAGAGAATTCAGCATTTACACTAGTTTAAACCTGCAAGTGACCCATGCCCCATGCTGCAGAGGAAGGTGAAAAACCCCCAGGGTCTCTGCCAATCTGGCCTGGGGGGAAATTTCTTCCTGACCCCCAAATATGGCAATCAGGTTAGACCCTGAGCAAGTGGGAAAGACCTACCAGGAAGCTACCTGGGAAAGAATTCTCTGTAGTAACTCAGAGCCTTCCCCATTTAGTGTCCCATCTCCAGCCATTGGGAATTTTTGCTACTGGCAGTTGCCAATGGGCCACATAGCATCGTAGGCAGTCCCATCATACCACCCCCTCCATAAACTTATGATTAGATTATGGTCACCACTTTTACAAGACTATGATACATTTTTTACAAAGGATGTCCTGTGAGGGATCAGTTGAAAAGTCATAATTTGCAGAATATAATTATCCTGCTAAAGTATGTGTAGTGTCACTACACACAAAGTTATAAGAATCTACTGTATGATTGTTACCAAAATAGGTTGTTATTCTGGCTAACACCCACAAACCAGTTTTTCAGAGACAAACCCCAGACCGGTGTTAAAGGGCCATCATCTACTTAAGCGGCCATCCTCCAGCACCAGCAGCAGGCAAGGGTGTAAACAAGAAATTTACATTTCATCACAGGGACGATTCAAATCTCATGTTCACAACAGACTACGTGTCACCATGACTCAGCAAGGATATTTCTAGCACAAGAAACTGAATGATAAAGACTTGACTTCACCTCTCCCCCTCCCATATCTCTGGTCATGACATCAATGACTCTCAGGAACTGAACTAAGGGGGTGTAGTCCCAGGCTGGAGGGAGACCCAGCCTGTGAAATTTACAACAGCATATGGAGAGACAAAACCTTTGCTTTTCAGTTCACCTAGCTTGTTAAATTAGTTATTAGCTTGCATATTACTCTTATTTTCTTTGTAACCAATCCTGTCTTTTATGAATTGTCACATGCAATCACTTAAAATTTAGCTTTCTGGTACATATATCATTTTCCTTTGATGAAATGACAGACTTTCTATGAGCTTGAATTGTTCAATAGTGTGCTGGACAGTACAAGATGCACATTTCCGGGGGGAACAAGGCTGAGACTAAGAATTTGCAGGTGTTGCCCTGCAGTTTAATTCATGAGTGACTGGTCAGAGTGCTCATGTATTTAGCTGGGAGTCAATTTGCGTGCTGAAGGCTGTGTGAGCAGGCCAGGAGGTGATGTTCCGACAGCAAAGCAGTGTAAAAGGCACCCCAGGCTAGAGAATTAATGGGACACAGATTGTACCTTGGGTTATGTAAAGGTGTTAATGTCAGAAACCACTGCTGGGGATGCCCCATAAACACTATCTCAGCAGAGGACTCTGTAGGTGTCAGGAAAAGAAGAGTGCAGAGATCCTAGCTCAACCCTATTTCCATGCCCAGCAGATATGCCCCTGCTATTGAAAGGACTCCTGTTGTCATTGTTTTCCTGAGGGGAGGACCCTGCATCACTTCTTGAGGGTGCGGGGAAGAAATGGGTCTTCTACAGCTGCCCCTTCCACTCTAGGATGAGAGGGGTGCCCATCTGCCATATGGAGAGCCCCCACCTTAGACTGTGCTGAAGGGCCCAGGTTGCCTTAGTCCAGTTGTAGGTTTAGTACAAAGGGCGGGACTCAACAAAACTAGCTATGTTATTCGCTAGGCAAAGAGATTCTCTAGAATCTAGATTAATGTCAGATTATTGTGAGTAGTGCTGGCTAGCCCAATAGTTAGGGCCCTGCCAAATTCACAGTCGTGAAAAACATGCCACAGACCGTGAAATTGGATCTTCCCCTCCAGGGCGCCCCAGCTGGGGGCTCCTACCATGCATCAGGCTCCAGCTGCTAGTCCCGGTGGGGCTGGAGAGGGACATGACTTCCTCTTCCCCTGCACGGCCACTCTTGGAGGGAGATCAGACCCACCTTCAGGTACGTCCTCCGGCTGCAGGAAGCTCCGTGGTTGCTGCTTTCAGAGCCCAGCTCTGAAGGCAGCACAGAAGTGAGCATGGCAATCCCACGCCCCCCGCCATCAGCTTTGCGACCCCCCCATGACCTCATTTTGGATCCCCCCTGGTTACAACATCATGAAATTTCAAATGCAAACATCTGCACCGGTGAAATTGACTATTTTTAAAATCCTATGACTGTGAAATTGATCAAAAGGAACTGGGTAGACAGAGAAGGTACCTGACAATCTGCAATACTTAAACTTTTCTGAATCAGTTCTTATTCAAAGAAAGGATGGATTTCTCCTGTTACAGTCTAGAACAGGTCCATTCAGATTAAGAAACAGTGTAATCTGACATGCATCTGAAAGTGCAGATTTTTACCTGAACTTGTTAAATTGATCCATAATTGGTATATAGATTGCAGCCTGAGTTTATAGAGGAACTCAGTAGAATTTAAATGCGACATTTATGCTTACAATTTTGATTCAACTGCAGTGTCATTTATTACTGTACTTCTCATATTAGCTTCAACTGAGTGTCCAGTGGTTTCAAATCTATCCCCACTGTAGTGAAGCAGAAGTGGAGTTTGTTTGCCTAACGGTGTTCAGACACTGACCACTGGGGAACAGGTTGATAAATGGCCAGTTTATAATGCTGTCATGCCAATTTTGTCCTATGGGAAATGTGGGAGTCTCTCAAAACAGCTTATTACCAACCTGTGGCAAAGGCAATGATCAATCAAACTGATCAGATATGGCAAACATGGTAACTGATATAAAGAAGATGTCTTACTGCACAGCTTGAGGTTAACATGACAAATGAGAGGGTGAGAAAGACTAACTAAATAAGAAAAAAAAAAGATAGCACATTAAATGCTGAGCTGCAGCGTAGTTCAGGGATGTGAAGTTAACATCAATACCTTTTAACATGCACTCTTTCCCCCATTCATCAAGGCAACCATGAATGCATTTACTGCAAATATCCTGTATAACCCACATTACTTATTTGATTTAAAATCCCATAAGAACATAAAGACCATAAGAATGGCCATACTTGTCAGACCAATTGCCAATCTAGCCCATTATGCTGATGGATCTATCCTCCATGAACTTATCTAATTTGTCTTTGAACCCAGTTACACTTTTGGCCTTCACAACATCCCCTGACAACAAATTCCACAGGTCAACTGTGTGTTGTGTGAAGAAATACTTCCTTTTGTTTTAAACCTGCTGCCTATTAATTTCCTTGTGTGACCCCTGGTTCTTGTGTTATGTCAGGGATTGGCAACCTTCGGCACGCGGTCCATCAGGGTAATCCGCTGGTGGGCTGCGAGACATTTTGTTTATGTTGACCATCCGCAGGCACGGCATCCTGCAGCTCCCAGCGGCTGTGGTTCACCATTCCCGGCCAAAGGGAGCTGCAGGAAGCGGCAGGCCGGAGGGACGTGCTGGCTACCGCTTTCCGCAGCTCCCATTGGCCAGGAACGGCGAACCGCAGCCACTGGGAGCTATGCCTGCGGATGGTCAACGTAAACAAAATGTCTTGCGGCCCGCCAGTGGATTACCCTGATAGGCCGTGTGCCGAAGGTTGCCGACCCGTGTTATGCAAAGGGGTAAATAACACTTTCTTATTCATGATTTTATAGACTTCTACCAAATCCCGTTTTAGTCGTCTCTTTTCTAAACTGAACAGTCCCAGTCTTTTTAATCTCTCCTCAGAGGGAAACTGTTCCATACTCCAATCATTTTTGTTGGGCTTCTATGTACTTTTCCAAATTCTAATATCTCTTTTTTCAGATGGGGTGACCAGAATAACATGCAGTATTCAAAGTGTGGATATACAATAAATTTATATACTGGCATTATGATATTTTTAATGGTTCCTAACAGTCTATCTTTTGACTGCCATTGCACATTGAGCAGATGTCTTCAGAGAACTATCCACAATGACACCAAGATCTCTTTCTTGAGTGGTAACAGCTAATTTAGACCCCATCATTTGTATGTGTAGTTATATTTTCCACTGTGCATTACTTTGCACTTATCACCAGTGAATTTCATCTGCCATTTTGTAGCCCAATCACCCAGTTCTGTGAAATTCTTTTGTAACTCTTTGCAGTCAGCTTTAGATGTAATGATCTTGAGTAATTTGCCATCTCACTGTTTACCCCTTTTTCTAGATCATTTATGAATACGCTGAACAGAACTTGTCCCAGTACAGATTCTTGGGGAATCCTGCTATTTACCTCTCTCCACTGGGAAAACTGACCATTTATTCCTACCTTTTGTTTCCTATCTTTTAACCAGTTACTGATCCATGAGAGGACCTTCCCTCTTATTCCAGTAATTAACTTGCTTTAGTTTAAAAAATACTTTAGTTCTAATGAGAAATGCACAAAATTCAACCCTATACATCTTTAGTGTTTAAATATCAAGATTCACAATGTATCTGTAGGCATTTTCTATATTGGCTTTATTCTGTATACTGCAGCCAGTATATAGAGCAAGAATTATAGTTGTTTCTTCAGCCTGTAAAGAGAGGTAGTGAACAGTTTAATTTGAAAGCTCTGTACAAGCTATTCAAAATACAATGCCTAAGCTATAGTAAGGCAATGTTAAGGTGGAAGAAAAAAGTCAGGAAATACCAGTAGCATGAGGTAATAAAGATGCTGTCCTACACATGTGGATAAAATTGCATCATATCATATTATTTGAAAATTAGTATGACTAAGTCTCCATCCTAATGTATACACACAGGTTGCAAGAGTTAAGGTTTCACATAGATCGTCAACATTTTAGAGCTTCACTGGGCAATTCCTACATAGGAACATCGATATTTTCTTTTTCCTTAGAATGTCCTAATGTTGCCACCACTGGTGCAATTCCACTAGAGGGAGCACTGATTGGAGCAAAATGTAGATAGACCACCAGCATTTTAACCAGTGTGTCACTCAGATCTCCGCCAAGTGGCCAGCAAAGGGAGGCAGTCTGGTCTAGTAGCTAGAGTGTTAGATAGGGAGTCAGGAGACTGGGGTTCTACACCGTCACCATCTCTTCCACTAACCTGCAGTGTGACCTTGGCAAGTCACTTCCCCTCCCTCCCTCTGTCTTGTTAATTTAGACTGAAAGCCATTTGGGGCAGGGACTGTCTTTCACTGTGTGTTTATACAGCGCCTAGCACGATGGGGCCCTGACTTTGGTCGGGTCTTTGGCTAAATGGTAGGTGACAACAATGGAGAGACGTTTTAAGACAAAAAAGCTTTAGTCTAAATCATAGGCGGATAGGTTGTGTCTTGTTAAAGGTTACACAATGACTTGGCAGTCCAGCCAGGAAGAGGACCCAGCTATGCCGACTTCCAGTCCCTTAACTACAAACATTTCTGGATTAGCTGTCTCAACCCTGAACAGTATTTGAAAAAAAATGTCCTAGTATCTTTTCTCCTTTTTATTTTTTCACCCCCACATCAAGAAGGGATCTTGTAACTTCATGTACTCTCCTTCAAATTTCTGCAGAAATGGCCTTGATGTTGGCCAAAACGTGCCATTGTCCCGCATATGGAATCACCATTGCAATTGATTATTATTTATTATCGCATCCAATCAATACCAGCGCTCCACAGCACAAGGTACTGCAATTTTACCAGTTACCTAGAATGCAATGGGAGCCAATAGAAAACAGTACCCAGAAAATAAAAGGAGCTCCAGACGCTTCACTGGGAATGTAAACTATGCTACTCTCAGACAACTCTTCAAACTGTGGGTTGAATGCAAACGTTTTTGAACTAACTTAGCCTGTTGTCCAAATTCACCATTTTTCAAATGTAACAGATGCAAAAAGGGAAAGGCTAAGCACTGAGATTTCCTGGAGTGCTAGTGACTTCACTTCTAGCAACCTTCATCACACCAGGCTATTCAACGCTAAGCCTAATTCCCTAAAACATTTCTTTAGTTTTGTTTTGAAAATAGTCTATAAGCTCTTTGGAGCAGGGATTATGTCTTCATATATGTTTGCACAGCACGAACCAGATTGATGGTGCTTCTGAAATATAATATTTTATATCATTTTTCAAGAATATTTAAGATGAACTGTGCTGCAACACACCACATTAAACGTATTTGCTGCTTATTAAATTCATATATATTTCATAACATTTACAAAAGCTAAACCGTCAAGTTGCAGATGATCAGTTTTAATGAATCCAATTTGTAACTTTAAGGGCTTAGCCATGTAAAGCATGGACACACATGCATGTTACAACACAAGATCTACCTGTCACTCTATTGGCTTGATTATTTTTGTTGGGTTTTTAATGATAGGATCTCTTTGAACACAATTATTATCAGAATTCCCCTTTTTACCTTCCCTGGGCCACATATTTCGGTCATTTACACAGTATAACAACAGAGAACAGAATGTAGCCCATTATCTCTTTGTGCCTAGAGGAGGGAGCATCCATCATGTTATCATTACACACATCTGTATTGTTAATTCTTAGAAAGTTGTTACAGGGTCTGTTGAGCCTGTAGCCAACAAATGATGTTACTCACTTGACTGGGTTTGTGAAAACAAAGACTTATTTGCTAGCAAAATTAATGAGAAAAGAATGTCTTCAATGAGACAGTAATTTATGGCTTCCACAGCAGCTAGCATTTAGAGAGGAACTCATCTGATTGTACATTTCTGTGAAAAGTAGAGAAAGGAAAAATGTGGTGGATTTGTTTTTGAAAACCTTACTTGGTTGATTCAAAATCAGATTTTGGATATGGAATCTATTTTATGCAATTCCTCCAAGTTTGGGTAAGGGTTAAAAAAATTGACCCAGTTTTCTCCCCCGCCCCCGCCCCCGTACTATTATGTTTAAAGACGGTGAAATAAAATTAAACCCTGTGTATATGTGTCATTTGATGGCACATTTTAGATCATACCAAGAATGCTGGATTCTGAATGTATTTTTACTTCGTTATACATGATAAATTGTCAGTCATTTTCAAATATGTCTAGAAATCTATATATTTAGAAATATTTCTGGATCCTTTATACAATAGTAAGAGTGACAAATGCAAATATATATTTTTTGCTGAAGCTCAATTCCCAATGTGCTCACAAACACTGATTCTTTTCGCTTCAGATGCAGAAAACTGCAAATAGAAAAGCTAGAAAATAAAACCTGTATAATGGCTACCAAACTTGCAGAGTGTCAGCTCTAGTTTTTTGTACAGATAGGTTTTAGACTCTATAATAATCATGCAGCTAAGATACAAGGTCTCTTGTTGGCAATAACCTACATGACATGACTTAGAAGGCAGGTGTTACTGTAATTAGCTATTGTTTGACTATCAAAAGTCAGAGCTGATTAAAGCCACTAAGTACAAGTGCACTATTTTATTTCAAAGAATATTATGAACTGCATGCTGGGACTCTTTCACTGCGGACCTACCTTCTGGAGTCTGCTAAGAGCCCATGCCAGCAGTAATCAAAACTAAAATCTGCATAAACCTTCAGGGTTTTAATTCAAGCAGAGCCCTTTCATTAGAAATATGTTACTTTATGAAATCTGGTCGCCAGCAAGGGGAGAAAAATGTGACTTCTTAAGAAAAGTGAATGGCATCTCTTTAGTGATTAACCCAAGATTAATGGAGGCTCCTACTGCTAGGCCTAAGTCCATTTTATTGCTAATTCATTTAGGTACTATTTCAGATGTACTTGATGAAAGTCACCTGCTAAGAAGTCATGTTTTGGCAAGCAAGAATAGCCATTATGGTCAAATCCCAAATAGAATTTTTATTAAAGAAGCTTTGAAAAGTGTCTTGTATTAGTCAGTCTTTTAGGGACATATTATTTAATGTACTCAATTAGTTAAAAATTTGGGGCCTAAGTCACTAATCAAAGAATCCGAGTTATTACGTGTGCTTTTTCTCTACATAGATCTTTAATGTTCAAGTTAGGGTGAGTATTGTCTTGAATGTGTGACACACATACACAGACAAAAGAAGCAATACTAAGACTTGTCAAGAAGTCTGTGGGATTCGGGACACGTGCTCCGTTGGATGCAAGAAACATGGGACTGGTGGAGCACCTCTTTATTCCCCCTGGTATTGTGAACAGTGGGAATTAATGCAAATCATTTCTCAATGAACTGTACATAGCCACCCCCTTTGGGTATTGTGTGTGTGCACACGCGCGCACATGCATGCGTCCGTGCAAGAGAGAGAGAGACAGATGTGGAGGTTGATATGCTCTGGCACAAACTGGTTGAGTCCGTTCATATTGATAGTTACATTTTAGGCTTTTCTTGCTTTGTATATTGTGTTTTTGGGGAAAAATACCCCAAACAAATAGGGCTACAGAGTTAGTAGTTGGTGAGCTCCTCGTGCACTGCTTTGTCACAGTCTGTTGGGCTTCAGGCACCATACTCACAGTCAGCGAAACCAAGTCCAAATCCTATCCCTTATCTTTCATGGGCTAACTAGTCTTTAGGCATGCCTCAGGCGTGATGGAGAGGTAGCTCTACATAGGTTGTGCACATTCTGATGGCTAGCTCCAGACGTGCACTCTTCAGGCACTTCCTGACTCCGACCTTCTAAGGCGAGGCACAGGGCTCCCACTCAAAGAGGCAATATCTGGAATATGACTAATGACTGAGGAGAGGAAGGCCAGATGAAAAAGATGCTCTCTCATGACGGCTCTGGTAACCACAAACTATTCTCTCCCCTAACAGTTCCCTCCCCTCCTCTTAAAATAATGTACAATGTCAGAACAAAGGTCCAAGACAAAAATTTAGATGTGAAAAAGATGGATTTTCCCTTCACCTTGTCTCCTCACACCCCATAATGTTCAATGGAGAACTTAAGAAGTCCGCCAGTAGTAACTCAAAGCT
This sequence comes from Malaclemys terrapin pileata, assembly GCF_027887155.1. NCBI lineage: Eukaryota > Metazoa > Chordata > Testudines > Emydidae > Malaclemys > Malaclemys terrapin. Next base: position 19,088,631 of record NC_071523.1, on the reverse strand, counting down.
CCTAAAAGCCACACAAGATAACCTTATTTTATAAATTCTCTCCATGCTTTCATATATATCCCATCATTCCTGGTGTGAGTTGCATGTTCACATACAGAGGATGGCTGTGCTAAATATGGGAAGGCCCCCACAGCTAGCTAACAATATTAGCTCTCTTTCCCTGTGGGACGTCAAATTTAAGGTGATAGTGGCTGAGGCTTCATAGAAGCCATACCACTGGCCTGCTGTGGATCAATTTATGGGCATCTTGACCATGTTCTCTCCCAGCCAACATCATGAAATTTTGCAAGTGAGCCCTCTTCCCACCATGTTGGAGTGGGGATTATGGGTATTTTGTGCTGCTATAATCCCTGTTCACCAAGGATGGACTTTCCACCACTGAGGTCCCCTGATCAGGGCTATTCTTGGGAGGGGCCAATGGTCTTTTATTGGGTTCATACTTACTGTGCTAATTTTTCTACCACCCCCACCTCCCATACTGTACTGCACTAGAAGGTCATGCTCTGTTCTTTTCCAGTGTCTTGCTCTTAGACATCTGATTGCCACTAACAACTGCAAAATGAATATACTCTGGCATTTGAAAAGGGTCCCTTCTACTAGGAGCCCCAGGAGCAGCATCAGGGAATCAGGGAGTCTTGTGTTAGCCTGGATCTGATGAGCCACTTTATCTGACTATATGCAAATGTAAAATTGCACATGGATGAACAAGTGCATGAGAAAATTGCAAATACAATTTAGGAGGCTCTGGTGAAAATCTGTCCTATTATTTTCAGAAAATAGAAGTCTGGGGAAAGAGGAAAAAGTACGTGTGGCATCTTTAACTAATCTGAAGGTTTCTTAAGAGTTTGAAAGGTTCAAAGATGACAGACGATTTGGTCTTTGTCCCTAGAAAAAAGTGTGTGTTTAAACATGAATATTTGGATTCTAATTCTACAGATTCCATTTTGAGCAGTACTGTTATCTGCATAATTGATCGAATAAAAAAATTAAAATGGATTAGTGGAGCTAATAAGAGCAACAAAAACAAAAAGAGAAACTCTGCAGGAAGCCATAAGACAGTTTTGATTGTACGTTTAGTTTCTCAGGATGTGTTAAAAACTGAACCCTGAATGATTCTGCCACAAGGCACATTTCTAATACTCTTGGGCAAGCCGAACCTTTTATCGACGGTGGCAAGAAAAGTCCTGGTGCTTTTACTAGTAACGATTAATGTGGTTTGAAAAGGCAACAAAGGTTCAGTGCCAAAGAATTATTTCGGTTGGAGACAATACAAAAAGAAAACAAAAACAAACAAAAAAAACCCCAGCAATGTGGGCTTTTGAAATAAATTTCTGAAGGGGAAGGGTTTCTTAAAGAGACGCCTACATGTGATAAAGTTAACCTAATCTGTTCCCTCTTGTGTGCTGGGGCAGTCACACATGCAAATCTTGTCCCTCGTTCAACTGTGTTTGTTCACCTCCATAACCCTTCGGTGATTCAAATCTGTGTCTTACTATCCTATAATACCCTTGTCTAACAGTTCTTTTTAAATGCATGTGTTAATTATCTTGCCACTGCTGTAATTTCTCCCTGTGGTCCATTAATTAAGAGGTCACAATCTAAGAGCATGTTTACCCAATAAGCTTTCTTTTTTAATTATCCTAATTGCTTGAATACTGACAAAGGCTCTGTCCCTCCCCTTTCCCTCAGTGGATTAGCAAACAACATTAAAAACCCCACACAATGATGGGTTTGTTAAATATATACATTTATACCCCCGCCATGTTGTATCATCAAGGGTCACTGGAAAAAAATCTTATATTTGTATAGCTGTGTAAAAGCACAGGCAAAGGTAAATTAATGAAGCTCAGTTTATCAATGCAAAAATTACATTGGTCAAGAAAAATATTAATAGAACTTTTAAATCTCCAAGGCCATGAACTGAAAAAGAGGATGGTATGGTCTTAGTCTATGTGAAGGACAATCATAGTCTATTAAAGAAACCTGCATCTGTGTGTTTGCAATCTGTTTGTATCACTTTGGATGAAAGCAACCAGCAAAAACAAGCAGGGAACTGGCTTTTATTGTACAAAAGATCTATTATTGTTTTTCTCAGAAATGCCAGTCTCCAGTAGGTCTAATGGAGTCTTGCATCTTGTTAATCTGGTCACAGTTTCACTTTCTGTTGTTTTAGCAGTACTGAGAACAACATAATCTCTAGCATCTAAAAAAATGGAAAAACATAGTTCACGGTTGTGAGTACTTTACCAAAGGAAATGTGCTATTTGAGTTCCAGGTACGATTTTAACACAAAAATAGGAAAGGCTATGTTCAGAAAAGCTAGCATTTTTTCCAGTGCTCTTTTCAGAGTGTAGAATAATATTTGATAAGTCAACAAACATTTTTTTTGGTTTAATAAAGCAAATGTTTCATTCAGACTAGTCATCTCTGGGAGTATATAACAGAAGTATAATTAATTAGAAATTGCTTAGGTAAGCGTGATTGATGCATGGTAAATAGATGTTTCCAGCACTTATTGTTTCTCCTTGATGGATTAGGAAGAGTTGTTTAACAGTTCATTTGACCAGTCTCTCCTGGTGTTTCTTGAGTCTGGCTGTGCCAGTCAGCACCAGCAGTTCCTTGGTAGTTTAAGTCTCTTTAATAAAGATTAAGATGTCAGAGGTCCTGCATTGCACAAAATCCCAATTTTATTAACTTTTCATTATCAGCTGAAATATGAAGTGCATTTCTTTTCCACTAAAGCACAGCATTTTCAGGGTGATGGGGGGGGGGGTATATAGACAATATACATTTATGATGATTAAGAGCTGGTTTATTCAACCCAAACTCATACCAGTGCGCACCTATTCCGTGAGCAGTACCATTAACATCGATATTCCTGCTCAAGAAAGTAAGTATTCACCAATCGAGCTGTTTCTAGAGGGAAGTGTGCTAGCCCTACTTACACTTTCCGTATTCCAACTAATAGTATTTTCATTGAACAGTGACAGTGTACACTGTCAAGGCAGATAAAATTGAATCACATTAAATCCACCAAGACAAAAATATCAGTGTTGTCTAGTTTCAGTCAGCATCTCTCTTCACTCTGTGCAGATCCATCGAGAGCACGGACTGTAACAGTCCAATAATTCACTGTACACTTGCACTCATTAAAACGGACCGCAAAAGCATTCAAAGTCCACTCCCTGGCCAGAAACATAGATAATCAACTCTAATGCCATCCATCTGAACTTAGGCAGCTGCTGATAAAGTTAAATTGCTGAAGGGAGCAGCACAGTTCGGCACCCATATGCCATCTTTGTATAAAGAACTGCTTTTGATCTTAATATCTTTATCTATCTATCTATCCACACATGCGTATACACATAGTATGACTGGTGATCCATCACACAAAACCCAGATATTTAATGTTGCTCTTTTTTCCTGTCTGATCAATTGGGCTCAAGTTTTAGGGAGCTTCTGAAAGCTGCCCATGATACATATTCAACATATTTTATTGGGAAAAATCCTTTGAGAATCACCTGGTTTTTGAAGCTGTCCATCAAAGGAAGGACACAGTTGTTACTGCCTGATACTTTCTCAGGGCAAAATGGATACAACTGTGAAGTGTGTTTTGGAAAGAAGGTATGAGCTATACTCTTCCACCAAGTACAACGTAAGTCCTAACAGGATGGCACAGGAAAACTGAACACAACCCTATAATAGAGCTGGTTGAGAATTTTTCATCAACATGTTTTTTAAATCACCAGGCTATAGAATCACTCTCTCTCTCTCTGGCCCAACAAATAGTTAAGTATTTATAAAATGTGGGCCTGCTCCAACAGGAGAGAGCGATGGAGACCCACGCCCAGAATACCCCACAGTCAGGGGGCGAGGGTACACTCCTGGGCCATGGGAGAACTGGGTTCAGGCACATCCCAGGGGAGTGCACAAACTACTGGGAGTGACTGACTCTCTCTCTCTCTCTCTCTTTTTTTTTTTTTTTGCAAAAACATAGAAAGGTTTTGGTTCCATCCCAATGTGAAACATGAAAAATTTCTGAAATCTCAAAAAATATTCACAGGATAGAAAAACCGTTTCCAACCCAGCGCTATCAATAATCCCTTTCCTGTTAGTGTTAAGATCTGTTAAAGTTAGTCCTGCATAGTACAAGGCATTCTCATGTTACTATGAAAGACTTTACATAGAGAAGTTCCTACGCAGAAAGATAAACATTTCATCGAATGGCCCTTGTATTATATGCAAGGCACTTCAGTTTGGGTTTTTACTGATATTTCCCCCAAATTTCCCAGGTTTTTAAAAAGCCATAATTTGGGTTTTACTAGTTTTCACCCAAAGTTTTCAAAATGCTGAAACTCCCCAGACCCAGCTCCCCACTTTGGGAGGAGAAATGGCTGCTCGGTCCCCTCAGAGAGTCCCCACTGGACAGCAGTGTGCGCCTGCGCACAAGAGGGTAACTTCCATTGGGTAAGTTGAGCAGGGTCCTGGCAGCTGAGACTGTCAGACTGCTATGGTGACAGGCTGAAGCCTTCTCAACTGCTACATCATGAATAGCAGGCATCCTCACCCACCCGCCTGCTGCACCCCTAATCCCTGGCTCTTCGGTGTGTTTTTTTAACCAGTTTTCACTTTTTTTAAAAAAAGGAATTTGGAATAAGCACTGATAAATTCTCAGTAAATTTTAAACTAAATAAAAAAAACTATAATGAAGGTCCTTAATTACCTGGCTGTCTCTATACCACTTTAAGTATATATCGACTTATATAAATACAGATGTTAGACTAAATTCAGCAGTCAGTTTACTCCTATCACTCTATTCAAACCCTCCTTGATTTTGACAATGATTCTGATTATCCTACATCCTGCAAAAATATCCCTAGTGCTACATCGTGACCAGGTTCATGTTAGAGGCTTTGACCATCAATAACAAGCAGTGGTTGTGTAGAATTAGTTATAAATTGACTCATTGAGTGGCTTCTACCATCACATATAGATTTAGACCACTTTTCCTTTTCACCAGAGGGTGTATTCATCTTGTCCTTTGAATACATGGGCATTGCAAAGAGGAGGAGACTGTAGTATCAGCTGAGCAAATAGCTGGCTGCTGTTTGTATCTCCAGACCTAAGTTAAAGTGTACAACTTGTAGGCAACCAGCTTTGAGGAAAATGCTGATTCTTCTTCTCTGTTTACTCCTTTGATAAAGCAGGTCAATGTATCAGAAACTTCAGCCCATCAGTATTTAGGAAGGAGGAATACATATGCCATAGCTTGTCTGTTTCAAAAGTATGTATGTACAAAAGGCATGATAAGTGGGTGCTGAATGGTTGGGAGTGGCAATTATCAGTTATACATATCACTATAGTCTCTCAGCTTTTCAATAGCACATAGTTCCTAATACCATGTTTACTAGATCGGGTAAAAAGGGACTCTTAATACTGTGCAAATATGACTTACCAAAGGACTTTGCTTTCTCACCTATTCTTGGGCTTTTCAAATCAACATTATTAATTGGCTGGCTTATCGGTAAGTGCTGTCTGGCAGTTAAAAGATGTTTCCACCCATTGCAATGATACATAGAAACTGAGTAATGTCAGCCACAAGGACAAATAACTTCAATGGTTGAAACAAAAGAAATATTTTGACATACTAAATCTTCTTTTTAAAAAAAATCATACCATTCCAAGATTAATTTGCTATCCTTTAAGAAATCAGTTATTTCAGATTAACTTGTCATTGTCTGTTTTATATACATTACAGATTAATTCAGAGGACTGGTTTATAGATATCTTTTAAGGATATTTTTACATCTTTGTTTCCCATATCCTCTCCCATTTTCTGTTGGGCAGGTGTTTGGGATGGGAGGGGGAGGAAAGGGGTTTGAAGCTTGCACTGTTGCTGTCCACGCTGTACCTGTTCTGGAGATAACTGACACAGCCCTGCAAACTGAATCCCTCTGAATTTGCCACCTTCCATGAGCACTAAATCTACTTTAAAATGGAAAGAGTCAATTGACTGACATGATAAGGAATATTGAAAATCAGAGAACATGAAGCACAGGATTTATATGAAGCACAGAATGTACCTACGTTCATTATAGAAATAACAATAATAAAACAGACTAATGCAGGGGCACCTCTAGGCACCAGCAAAGCAAGCACGTGCTTGGGACAGCCCATTTGCAGGGGCGGCAGGGATCCAGCCTGGGAGCTGAGAACCAACAGGGGGCTCTGGGAGCTGTAGTTCCTTGGTTAGCTCCCTGCCTATAGAGCCAGCCCTGGAGCAGGGAAAGAACTACATTTCCCAGCATTCCCTTGGCCACTACCAACAGGAAAGAGGGGGAGGAAGTGAGGAAGCTGAGACCTCATGCTGCAGCCTGCAGTGAATGGAGAGCTGCACTGGGAGTAGGGATTCCATATTTTAACATTCAAAAAATAGGACACTCCACAGGGAGGGAGGGTAGCCCCATCCTGCCCCCATCTACTCCCTCCGACTGCCCCCCACAGAAACCCCAACCCATCCAACCCCCCCTACTCCCTGTCCCCTGATCACCCCTTCCCGGGACCCCCGCCCCAACTGCCCCCCAGGACCTCACCCCCTATCTAAGCCCCACTGATCCTTGTCCCCTGATTGCCCCCTCCCAGGACCCCACCCCCTATCTAAGTCTCCCTTCTCCTTGTCCCCTCCTGAGACCCCCCCCCAACTTCCCCCCTAGAACCCCACCCCCTACCTGTCCCCTGACAAACCCCTGGGACTCCCATGCCCATCCAACTGCTGCCTGTCCCCCGACTGCCTCCCCGAACCCCTGACCCATCTAACCCCCCCTTCTTCCTGCCCCTGACTGCCCCCCCGAACCTCTGCCCCATCCAACCCCCCCTGCTCCCTGTCCCTTGACTGCCCCCCTGGAACTCCCCACCCCTTCTCCAACCCCCCAGCCCCCTTACCGTGCCACTCAGACCATGCTGCATACATGCTGCTGTGCTCCCCTGTGGAGCCACAGGCCCCCCCCCCCCCCCCCCCGCACCTGCCTTCCAGATTTGAACACCTCAAAATTAAGGAGTGCTCAAGCTCAGTTTGGGCAGCTGTTACTTCATTTCTCCCAAATCAAATATACTGATTCACTGTAACTTGCTGTGGAAAAAGTGGGATAAAATTGAGCAAGAAATGCTTCTCAGTGGTTATTAGGACTGGAATTGCTATTTTCAACAGCCATTGCCTTTTTTTGTTGTTGTTTAAAAGGAAGACATTGGCAAATTTAGAAAGAAAGTGGAACAAAAGAATAATAAAGGCACCTCAACTTTTCCTCATTTATGTAGGACAGTCTTATAATATGCATCCAGATATCCTCCAATCACACAAGCTGAAAATTGTTCCACTTTACTGCAGTTCTGTAACCATATGGGAACCAATCCTGTCTGTGTTCTGTGCACACCTAAAATGACCTGCCCTGGGAGCGAGTTACCAGTGACCCAGGGCTGCGGACGAAGGAGGGTGCAGGTGGGGGGGGGGGGGAAGAGCCCAGGGCTAGGGCGGCAGGAGGTGTGTGTGTGGGGCAATGGTGGGGGGGTAGGGGGAAGCCCAGAGCTGGGGCGGCAGGGGGTGCGGGTGGGGGATTTAGAGCTTAGGGCTGGGGTGGCAGGGGCTGTGGCGAGGAGCCCAGGGCTGGGACGGGGGGCAGCCAAAATTTTTTTTGCTTGGGGCGGCAAAAAACCTAGAGCCGGCCCTGGACTAATGCCCTGCCTTTTTTCCTCTCACACCTGCTCTACCATGCCTCAATCCTGACCCGAAGAGCCCACTTACAGAGCGAGAAGGTTCAGACTCCATGGCCCATTTGCTTGTTGGTTTCTTTGATGCTGTTTCCAAAGAAAGAGGTATAATTTGTGCCTCTATGATGATAATTTTTTGTGAAGGCAACTGACCACTAGGAACTGGTCTGAGATCATCAACTCTTTTCATACAGGCTACCTAACCAACGTAAGAACATAAGAATGGCCATACTGGGTCAGACCAAAGGTCCATCTAGCCCGTATCCTGTCTCTCGAGAGTGGTCAATGCCAGGTACCCCAAAGGAATGAACAGAACAGGGAATCATCAAGTGATCCGTTCCCCGTGGCAACCAGAGGCTAGGGACACCATCCTGCCTAATAGCCATTGATGGACCCATCCATGAATTTGTGTAGTTCTTTTTTGAACCCTGTTATAGTCTTGGACTTCACAACATCCTCTGGCAAAGAGTTCCACAGGTTGACCCATTAGATAGTGAGGACTTCGATGATAATAAACTATTATAGAAAAATTATGAAGAGTTTACCAAGCTTATGTAACACAGTATATGAATTTGGGATTCAGTTATTTAGCTACAAAAGGCCTTTTACTGCTTTCATGGAAATTTTCCAATAGAAGCAGGATCAGGCCCAATTATTTTATTTTAAATATTTGATATTTCCAGTTTCTCTTAAACAGGAGTTACTTGCCATTGCCATCTCAATGGCACTGAAATTATCATTCATGAATCATGATGCTTTTAGAAGAAGTGCTTACTTCATAAAGGTGGACATTTAAAGAAAAGAAAACAAATATTTGATGTTCTGTGTTAGCATGAGTAGGGAGATCATTGTGTACGGAGGGTGAATTCAGAGGAGTTATTCTGTGATGATAAAACAAGGTGGGGGAAGAAAGGTTGCTATCAAAGATAAACCAAGGCTGTTTAAACACAGAGAAGGGTATGGTCATACACAAATGGAAAAGGTAGTTAGCACACAAAGGGCTGATTTAATCTGGAGTCTGGCAAATTTAAGTAGTAAATGAATGATGATAACTATACAGACTGATTGAATGAGGGGAGATACATGATGATATAAACAATGTGTTAGATCTCTTTATTTATCAACATAAATATATATTTTTTTAAAGGCACCAATTAAAGTTTTTGCTTGCTATCAACCTTAATTACCCAGGATTCTGAGCGCACTTTACCTGTTCACAGCCTGGAATGATGAAGGGTTTTCTATTACAACATATGTCCATTCTGCTGCCTAATAATATCTCAGTAGAAACATTTGCTTTCTAAGGCCCAATCATGTAACTGTATCTGTGCAGGACTCCAGCAGACACCTGAAGCCAGCTGCAGGATGGGGGCCAAATCCAATACAGTGTCTAGGAGATAGAGCAGGAGATCGGGAATTAGAACTCCGGGATGTACTGCCTGGTTCTACCTCTTTTTGTGACCATGAGCAAGCCATGTCCCCAAAACAGGAACTTTAACAATTATTTGTGATGAGGGATATTTTAGATACAGACAAACCTCAATATTTTCAGAGGTTCAGATAAGGATCCAATAATGCCATCCACTTGCATCAACAGGTGGGGGAAATTGATGGGGCCAGCGGTGAAAGCAAGACAATCCAAATAGCGAGGGAGGCAGGCACTTGCCAAGGGACAATAGGTAGCTCCTCCTGTGGGAGTCTCTGGCACCCATTGGCCAGCGGGGGGACAGGAGTGCTGATTGGCCAATATTCCCCAGCTCCCAAGATTTAGCTCAGCATAGAGACCATGTGGAGCCTCTCTTGGCTCCATTCCAACAGCCCTCCCTACCCACCTGAACTAGGAATGGGACCCCGACCTGACAGATGCTGTGGGTCTAGCTAATCACCTGTTCTGGGGGTCAGGAAAGATTTCTTTCTTTCATGGGCCAAATTGGTAAGCCACAATAGGAATGTGCCTGGTACCTAACTGAGGTCTGGGGTGGTGTTGCTTACTTGTGGCTGGTTTCCAGAGGTAAAAAAATGAACGATTCCCAGAGGTAAAAGACATGGGATTTTGGTGATGGGCCAAACTTTATCAATCCCCAGAGTACACTGAGGTTCTGTTTGGCTGTAGTGAGGGGCAAAGGGTCTGTTTTTTCCCCTATTTTATATGCATCATTTCACTGGTCCTCCTTTTTTATTTTTATTTTATTTGGAATTTAATTTCTTATTTTATTTTCCATCTAAAAAGGAAAGACCTTCACTGATATGGAGAAATTGCAGAGTTTGTTGACACCTCTTCCTCTTCCCTTTACTGTAAATCATGCATATGCTGTTTCCCTGAAGGATGCACACTGAAACACAATGAGAAATGCTAGACCCAAAGCAAACAAGTTCTGATAGATTTAAAAATAACGAATAAATACATTAACAACCGAAAACTAGTAATGGTTGAGAACTGTTTGGTTATACAGTTTTTCCTCCCAATCATTTGTGGATGAATTTATTATTCATTACGTTTACTATCTTTTGGATTGATCCCTTTTATGAGGGGCTAAGCAAAATAAAATCAAGGAGCTGTGTAAGTTTTCTCATACAATTTCTGTCAATATCACTTCTGACCTGCAGTAATCTCTGTTCTTCTTTAGCAATTGGCCATTCATGTCAAATTGTATCAATTTTTGTAATCCTGCCTAGGTACAGAAGAACCAGTTTGGATAAAAGAAGAATAAACACTTTTCATTCTACAAAAACCACACCCAACTCTGAATCATTTTTGAGAATCGGAAGAAAAAAAGGGGGGAGGGTCCTTATTTTTCTCATTATTATTTATTTTCATGAGCCTCTAACACTTCAATAGGCTGTGTGGGATCGGAAGGAGAAGAGCTGAATACAAGAAAGCCTATTTTTTAGATATTTCCAGCCCAGTTAGAATAAGAGATCGCTAGAAATCGCACTTTAAAAAATGTTGTTATGCACAAGATTTTCACCTAAGCATTGCAGACCCACAGGGTTCAGATAAGTTTTAGAGAAGCAGCTGAACTTAAGAGTATGTATCCAAACCAAACAGACTCCAAAATGTCTGACGGTTATCAATGACTTTTTCTCCAACCTCTGTATCATGTGGTATATATGAACAGAAAGAGGCCTTTAATCATCTCCAGATACACTGCTTTCATGGCCATGGATATTTGACTGGGCTCTTTTTGTGCAATGATTTTGAGTCACAAAAACACAAACATTCATATGGAGGATGCCTGAAGCCTTCACCGGCACTCAGGAATAACACAGGCATGGTTCCAGCACTATATTATAAAACATGCTTTTATGACTTATTCTGGAAAAAAAATCTTGCTAACTGGCTAAGAAGAAATTGATCACTTACATTAAGAATATTAGCTACCAAAAATTGTCATAATAGTTATTATTATTAGTAGAGATGGGAACAAGCAAAAGTACAGCTGAACTTCTCAGAAAACAGGTAGTGTTTTATCAGTGTAAACATTTATACACCCCTGGTCATCATCATCATATTTGAACTCCTCTCAATATTTAAGGATTTATCCTCGCAATGTTCCCATGAAGCGGGCAAGTGTTATTCATATTTGAAAGATGTGTAAACTGATTCATAGGATATCTTATGCAACTTGTCCAGTGTAATACTGGAAGTCAAAATGGCAGACCCAGAAATAAAACCAAGAAGTTCTCAGTCATTCCTGACTATAACTATGAGAAAGGAAGAAAATGCGCCAAAGGTTTTAATAAAAAAAAAAAAATCAGTCATCCAAGAGAATGACCAATGGAAGGCAAGTTTTAGTTCTTTTAAGCAAAGACAAATAATTGCAGAAAAACATTGTACAAAGTTATTCCATTGATTAATTTTGACATTAAATTCTCAAGGAAACAGGCCTCATACTATAACTAAAGAACCATGAAGTCGATTTTGGTGCACTAACATCTATGTTCGTTTCTGGAATTTCCACTCCAATCTGCCTATAATATAAGTTGAGTGGAATTAATTTTCTACTGGATCATGTTGGCTGGGTTCTGAACCAAGAAATAGTCTATTGGAAATTCAGAAACGGTGTCCAGTAACTCAGGATTTCCATTTAAACAGGCTGTGAAACAACACTCCGGAAGTATTCTAACAGGGGATGGGAATACCTGTCTCCAAAGTAGTAATTAACAACAAGGAAAACTGTTCAGTAACAGGCTAACCTCCCTCTATTTCAGGCCAGCATTCATTGATTTAGATGGAGTATGCTGCAATCAACTAAGTATGAGAGCAGTGTTGCCTCAAAATGAACCAGGATTTTTTAGTTCCAGTAGCTGGTGGGGCACTTGTCTAAATAAAATTGAGCAGAAGCCGGAGAGCTGGTCCTGGAGCATGGGAAGCTTCCTTTCCCCACAGATATTCTCAGTAGCTACTCCACCGGCTTCTGCACTAAGTATATCCACAGTAAAATCTAGAGGTACAAAAATGAACATCTCTTTCCTTTCCTTCCTCTCCCACACAAGAGCTTCTCTCAGGATTATATACTTGTACTTCATAGAAGGTATGAATTGTTTTAATATGTAGAATGAGTCATGAACATCAAATAATCAGCAGTCATGGTAGCATGCCCTCACTGCCTTTCTTCTTCACTTCTTTTGGTCATTCATACTAGCTATTTTAAATTACATACAACTCCAACATGTGCACAGGGGATTTTTGTTGCTGTTTCAAGGTCCATAGGGCCAAGATTTGTTAAAAATAGGTGTCTACAGTTAGGATTCTAAGTTCACATTTAGGTATCTTAGTAAATGGTCTGAGATTTTCAAGAGTGTAGAGCACTCCTGATATCAATGAGTATTCTGTACTTCTGAACACAAAACAGAGTTTTTTGCACTATGGCAAATTAGGCCAATTAGGTGTCTAAATAAATATTTAGGAGCTGGATTTTATGCTCCTATTTTTGAAAATGTTGTCTTTCCTGCATCTGTTAAGCGAAGGTCCTATAATGTGCAAATGGATCTAAGTTTGTCAAGTCCATCCAGAATTCAAGCCTCTTCAGATAGCCCTGGTGGACAAGAGCACTCTGGTGGAGAGAAAAATACTGCAACAGCGGAAAATGTATATGAAGGAGATTGATAACACTCACCTCTCCCTGACTCAAGCTGCCCCAAGTCTAATCAGGGACTTTTCAATGTGTAATATCTAGCTAAGAGGAGAAGAATTCCAGCATAAATTACACAATTCATAACTGAAGGCGGAAGGATGAAGTTCACATTCTATTTTTTCCACTATCTTATCTTTAGGGTTGTGTGGTACACTGCTAGGAAGAAGGTGCTGTTAATACAAGAAAGCTAAAAACAAAGCCAAGGTGATAGAGATTAATGTACCTTAGAATCTTCTGATATCACAGGACAGCCTGAAACTTCATTGACCCTTTATTGGTGATATATTAAAACTCCGAAAGTTATCATGTGACCTTTTGTCCTTGTCTCTGTATCTACAGAGCTGTGTGGGACTGTACAAGGTTCTAAAGGGTCTGAAGAGTTAATGTTGTGTGCGTAGCCATTAAGCTGGTGTGCAACCTCTCACATTTGAAGTCCAACATTATTTGTAGTCTCTCAACTCCTGATTGGTCTGGGTTATTCAGATATCAAACACTCAGACAGAGAGAAAAACAATTAAAGTACCATGTCTGAATCCTACCTTGTTGTTCACATATATAGCTCATAGACCTCTTGTAAAGCCATAATACAATTACAGTTTATAGCAGAGGTTCTCAACCAGGGGTGCATGTACCTCTGGGGGTGCAGAGAGGTCTTCCGGGGGGACAGTACTTCAACTTATCTAGATCAATGTTTCTCAACCCAGGGGGGAGTGGGATGGGTTTGGAGGGGTCACAAATGCAGGGCCAGTGTTAGAGGATGGCAAGCAGGGCAATTGCCTTGGGCCCCGGGCGGCCCCACAAAGCTAATTTCCATATTTCAGACTCCTGAAAGGGGTACAGTAGTCTGGAAAGGTTGAGAGCCACTGGATTATAGGATTTTATCCCAGATTCTCTATTTCTTTTCACGGTCATTCTTGGGAACGCCAGACTCAAATGGGAATGAATGATGTTTGCTAAATGTCTCAGTTGCCTCTCTACAGAGACCTGGCTTTTTCCATACTAAGTGCTGATTTCGTCTTTCCTAGAGAAGGAGGTGGCAGAAGTGAAACAGAAGTCTGAGCAGAACCACTTGTAGCTCTGTATTAGTGTGGTCTCTGAACACTTAGTTAATTAGAAAATGTTTGCAAAGTACTCTGAAAGTTAAAAATACAATGTAAATGCTAAATATTATTCTTAGAGAGTCAAAATAAAGCTTATGATGAGTGACGCTTGAATATTTTCTGACAGAACATTTTTTCCATTGGAAAATTCAGATTCTACAAAATCAAGAGGTTTGGTGGGAACATATGAATGTTGTCAAATATTTTGACAGGAAGTTTTTGAAATGTTTCATTTTGATGCTTTACAAAATATTCTGAGATTTCCACTTTTCATCCCAGTTCAGCCTGAAATGAAATTTTGAAATTCAGGAATTCCATTTTTGGCCCAGCTCTACTTAAGATACTATGTTTTATAGAAATTGTATAGCCTTCTGTTACTATTCATCTATATCATGATTCTGGAAATCAAGGAGTTCATGAAATGGAATGAAAAGAAATAGTCATTTTGAATTACAATTAATATTCATTAAGATATAGGGCCAAATTTTCAATTAGTCTCAAATCAGCCTCTAGCTTTGTGCTTGCAAGCTTTTGTCTGCGACTATTTGTGCATGCAGCTACCATGTCTGGTTGCACAAAGAGCAAATGTCTTGTGCAAAATAAATCAGATTATTTCAGCACATGCTTTATAGGCAGAAGTTCTCCATGTCGAAAGAAAGCAGTCGTCTGAGAGGCAACATCAAAATATATTGTATGCCTGAACTAGGCACAGGACTCAAGTGAGGTATTGGTTGTTCTGTCCCTCCTACACACATTTCTGGCCCAAAAAACCCCTAAAAGGAGCATTTTTTTCCTCCTAAGGTTAAGTGTCTCGGAAAAGTATAGGTCATCGGTATCTAGGTCATTACTATGACACTTTAGGTCTTGTTTCGTTTTTGTTTGTGCAGTGCTGCCAGGCGCTAATTCACACTTTTCCAATTGCTCTCTCTCTTTTCTCCCCCCATCCCAACCCCTCATATCCCCCTTCCCCCCCCAAAGCCTATTGTCTAGGCTTTTTAGCAGGAGAGGTCTAATAGGCCTCCTAGCTTATACATATTCTTCACTCTAATAGCGCTGCACATTTTAATTAACTGAATATTGCAGGCACCTGAAGATTACAGATTTTATTACTACCACCATCTGGCTTCTATAATGTATGTAATATATACAATAAATCCTGCGTCCAAACAATTCTGCAAAGAAATCCGTCCTACTCAGTGTAATCTACTCTTACAGCATATATACATACATACACACACACACACATATATATATATATATATATATATAATGTTGCATCTAAATAATTGGTGGCAACACACACACACACACACACACCTCTTTCCTAAACTAGAGTATTAGTTACAGTCTTCTCAGTTTTCCCAATCCATGTCATCTATGGCTCTGAATTTAGATCTAATTCTGCCACATCCATCCTCTGTGTGCAGAGAGGAATTACAGGGTGGGTTGGGGGCAGGAGTGGTTGGGTTAGTTTTGTTTTTTGGGGGTTTTTACCTTTTAAGTTAATGTACAGTTTTGAAGTCCCAGAGGCTATCGTTCCGAAATTTGTGATGTTTTGTCTGCTTTGGTGATTTAAGGTTTGTCAGAAAATGTCAGAAAGGCCATGAGGCCAAGGGCTTCCTGATGACTGAGGATTTTCTTTCACATGACCTTCCTGAAGTTGATTTTGGGCTCCAGACAGTGCTGCCTTCAGCTCTGACGGGGGCCGGCTGGCAGCAGATTCATGAGGATCTCTAGGGCATTCTGGCATTTTTAAACTAACTGGAGGCTGTAATACCTCCTAATCATCCAGAATATTATTTCACAAGTAATCATTTTGAAGGCAGTACATAAACTCCAGACTTTTATTTTATTTTGCAGCTAATTCCCTTACGACAAACAGCATACTTTCAAGTGTATTCAAACAATTAACACATCTTGATTTAAATGAACAAATGCATAAGCTGAGCAAGTGTTTTGGATTTCACAGATGGCATTCTATTTGGTTCTTTTCACAGAGACATCCGTAAATGCACACAGACAGGTGAATGTAACATGGATAAGAAATGGTTAAATAGCAAATATATATTTCTGAATAATTTTATTAGTAAAAGTGCTGAGTTCCCTCACTATGCCATGCAGGTTCATATTATTTAGGCAGCTGCCAGGTATTCATCAAATTGTTTGAGAGTCCTATAAATAAATTATTATTCTATTGAAAAGTCACATCAGAAAGTGTTATTCATTCCCCTCCTCTTTAAAAAGCTTCCGTCATCCAATGAGGGATCAGAAACAATACCAGGTGATTTAATTGGCCAACCACACAGCATGAACTGATATGAGCAAATAATCAATGCAAACACTTTGTGAATAACACGGAGGCTGAAAATTATTTGATCAAACTATTCTGTGAATACTTACAAATAGACCAGAAGAAATCACACAGTAGTCAAAAAAGGGCTGTAATGAATAGCTTGGACAGCTTTAGTTGTCATCATTTTTGCCTTAGTGAGATGTGCCTGCATCAGTGCTGGCAAAGGACTGTTTGTAGTATTGTTTTTTTAAACTAAGTAGCCAATAGAGGTGAACCAAGACTGGAATAATTTAACTTTCAGGGCAGCAATATAAGGGGACACAGATTCATATCAATCAGTTTTTCGATTTTGACATATGGGCCACCTCTCTTTCACCCCACCACAAAAAATTAAGTACCCATTTCTGCTATTGAACTCAGGTTTCCTCAAAGTCAGAGCATTTATGTTTGAGGAAAGCTGAGAATCCAGGTAGGCAAGGTGACCTCCCATAGCTGTCAACCCCTGAAGTAAATACACATTTTTATCTTAAACAGATATCATTGTAATACAGATGCATGTCATTTAGAACAATGTGTATAAATAACTCAGTAATACAGTTTAGGAACTTTCCCCTGAGATACATTGTTCACTTAGACATGAAAATAACACAGTGGGCTATAAATTAGTGTGAAAAGAATTAATTAGCTTCATTGCATTCTGGATTAATCTGGTGGCTGTGCTGATTTAATGGAGACTCCGCTAGAGTGGATGGTGAAAAAAATCAACTTCATTTACAAAAGTCACATTTATAATGAAATAAGGAAGTCTTCACCCTGTCTATGCTTTGCATTAACTCACGAGCAGAGGCTGTGGTAATTTACCATCAATCACCCTTATCATCCACAGTATTGACAATATTGAAAATTGAAACTGTTGCAAAGGTGCCGAGTTCACATGTTCTTGCGTTGCATGGGGTTAGAGTTCACTTGAGCGTACTGGAGACGGAGATATGGATAGAGAAATCTTAACAATTGTGGGTCTTCTTAACTTGACCTGATTTATACATTTAACGACCAAAATAAAAAAGCCTCTTCGCAGCAATATTTCTCTCTCTCTCTGACTCATCTTCCCCACTTTTTGCCCCCTTTAGCCCTGTTACAGCACTAATCAGACAATTGAACCAGAGAAATTAAATCTACAGCATTAGTAGTTCAAAGTTATTTGACCAACACTTGGTTTTCTGACTTTTCTGTGGCTGCTTTACACCATTTTTACTTTCCATGCTTCATTTCAGCAAAATCAAGGATGCAAACTTCTTAGTACTTAGTTTCCATGGAAACCTAAGCTGACCTCAACATTATTGTTCTCAAGAGGGAACTGACTTTACTATATGTTCATTCACTGAATTAATGGACTCCTGGTTCTTTTATTAGCAGCCATCTAACAATGGAAAGAGAGAAATGTTGTAAAAAAGACTCTCAGACAACTGTTCCCTCCTTTGTCCAGGGCTTATTGGAATGACGCAAGTCTATTCAAGAAAAGATTATAAAAATCAACTCAAAGCTGCCTCTGTTTGTGGCAGCTAAACATACTTCTATTTCATAAAGATATAACCTATAAAACGAGCAAATTAAAGTTCTTAAGAAACAGCACCTCTAAGGCAGAGATCATGTTGAAACTGGATTTTAGATATGACCAATGTATATTGCTATTCACTCCAATATAGTTTTGCGAAACATCATCAAGGTCTGGTTTCAGGCATCTCATAGAATTGGCTTTGAACTATTGCTAGATTAATGCTTTTTATGAATAGATAGAGATAAAAACACTAGCTAAATACAAACACAGAGACAGATAGTATCACAATTTAGAAATAATTACATTTATTCTCTGGTCTGCACGCTCTCCATAACCACTGCAAGGACCTTTCTAACAGATCCCACTTACCCTAAACGTATGCAGTTAGTGGATCAATTAGTGGAACTGTAAATTAAAACAAATGTCACTACAATTTTGGGATTTTTTTGACAGTTTCAGGGAATCCGCTCTTCACTTTCTGTGTGTGTGTGTAAAATAAATAAATAAAAACATGGTGATAAAGTGTTCCATACAGTACAGTAGACTAACGTGAAATGCTGTGAATTCATGAACATTAAACAGTTCAAGTTAAAATCTTTAAGTCACTCTCTCAGTGAGTATCTAATATTATGATAGACCCTGCTTAGGCCTCAGGCTGTATGGCCTAGCTAGTAATTGCTCCACAAAAGACAGTTAACAGTTCCCCTGCTCTTCCCTAACTACCTTCCTGACTGCTTATTGAAGTCTGATTTCTTATTCCTCTGGGTCATCATTCATCAGCCCTAGAGATCCCACTGGGAGAGACTGACGAGACCTTTCCATATCCCTTGTTACCAGGGGCCATTTCTGATGGCCCAGGCTATAGAAAATGTCTTCACAGCAACCCAGTGGGACAAGCTCTGCTTATAATACCCAAATAATCATTTCACAAATTATCATAATTATCAATCAATCATCCAGTTTGAACAATGTGTTTCTGAAGTATCAGATGGTTTTTGTGACCTGTAGCATTTTGTACACAATAATAAACCTAGAGAGATTTATAGGTCTATCCTGGTTCACATTTGCAGCAATGAAACTAAGCTAATTTTTAATTTAAAAAGCCCACTACTGACAACTTTCCACTTATATAGCGCACGTTGTGCCATAGAACACTTTCTAGATGGTCAAGGTTTCCAAAGCTAAGGCAGTTTGAGTTTTCTCTAAACAATGTTCAAGACTATCAGTTACTTACTTTGGAAAAAAGGGTTACTTTCAGATTATATTTTCTTTCCATCTGTACTGTATTAACAGCTTCTTACATTTTGCAATATAAAATAAAGTGAGTCAAAAAAGCACAAAAGAAAAGGTGAGTTTTTATTATTTTATATATATATATAAAATACAAAATAAAAAAAAATACCAGATTGAATCTAACTCTTTTAAAGCTGATGGTATCTCCCTCTCTGTGTAGTACAGTCTTGTTAATGGATAAATTCAAGCTCTCCAGAAAGTCAAAGAATAAATTTTAAACCTTTTGCCAAATGTCTATCCTATTGGATTTTGATAAGATGGCTATTGAGCTTTAATAATGTCTTCTATCCATTTTCAGCTGGCCCTTAACATGTCTCTTTATTTGTCCCTAAAGCCTCTTCAGCGATGCCTTTTTATTACAAGTCTCTCAGTTTGCTCTCAAGGGAGACAGGGTCGACAAGAGTGATAGATAGATAACTCTATAGATTATCTCCCACAGATGTTTTCTCTCCAGTAGCCCCTTAGGCTATTCCCTCTAAGTAAACAGAGACTAAATAGAGAGTCTACTGAAGAGAGAAGTCCCTGAGGTCTCTTGTCACCACAGTTAGAAAAACAGTCCATCCAGAAGAGGTTGGTTGGGAGCCTTATACCCTGAGCCTCTCTCAGCATGATTCTCAAATGTTCATCCAAAGTGACTTTTAGAGCAAAGTTAAATACAAGTAGCATTACTCATCAGAAATAAAAGCATCATGCAATGGACATTGGCATCATTTCCTAGCTGAACAGGGAGTATTATCTTTCATGTCCCTCCCGAAGTCAAATCAAAATGATAATGATATAAAGCTGATCTTTAGATGTATTATCTGCAGTGGGAAAGCTTGAAAAATGCAGATAAAAAGCACATGAGCTGCCCTTTAAGAAAAATAAAATAGAGGGCAGCAGATTTAATCAGGGAAGATGTCCTTGAAAATGTGTATGGGAATCTGTGAAAATATCTATATCTATGCACATAAAAATGCGTGTGCGTGGCGTGAACCTACCTGCAGGCATATATGCAGTGTACTACAGAAATGTGAATTTTACCTGATTCCCTTTAAGCAAATACTTCAACCTCCAGAAAAATAACCCAAACCATGTATTGGCACAATGCAATCAAAGCTAACAATATGCAAATATACAAAAATGTTTGGCAGTTCACTTTGGCTGGGATGCACATGCTTAGAAGTTTGAATTATTCTGTGAACTATATGAATCTCTAGATTTCACAAAACTGGGCTGGAAACCTCATGGGAAAAGGTCCTCTTATTAGATTCCTGGGACTTCCTGCTTCCTGTGAAGCCAGTACCACCACCAAAATCAGCCTTCTAGTGTTAGTATGACACTTCTGCTTCTAGCAGCTACAGAACCCAGACATGTGGAGGCCATAACATATTGTGAAAAAGTTATTTGAACCTTAAAAAAACAGTTTGAGTTAATTTTATATTTTACCCCAAGCTAAATGGAAGCTTTTTTTTAGTATACAATAAAGTAGTGTCCTCTAAATAAAGTTCTTGAGCATTTCACTAACAGTTTATTAATGGAAAAGGACTGATAGAAAGTAGAACATTTCCTCCAGTTGGTAATTTAACCAGGAAAAATTATGTTGAGGGTTTAAACTAAACAAACTTCACGTGTCTCCAACTATACTTCAGTTCTGTCAGTCTTCCCTCCACGCTTTCCCTTTTTTCAGGTCTTCCCTCTCTTCCACGTCTTTCTCTCTCACGCCCTATTTATGTTCCCTGCTATTGCCCCCTTCAGAACCTTTGATTCAACAGCCACTTAACTGACTCATTTCCAAACAATGAGACCACTGCTTGGTTCTGACTTCCCTGGTTTCCAGCCTGGACTGGCCCACTCACTACATTCACGTCTGTCTTGGTGGCTGGATGGGGAGTGAGCCACATTCCTGTCCTCCAGCATGCCTCAAAAGGAAGAGGATTAAACGGAAATCAAACCCCAGAAAATTGTATATCCCATTGGGTATGGCAATTTAATGATTCAGCAAGTTTGGGAACTGAAATGTTCCCCCAGTGGCTTCTTGCACTCTCAGAGTGCAATGTAGATAAAGCAAAGATTACTCTTATAAAAAAATAAGGCACACAGCCCTGTCCTGATTCTGCAGAAATCATACAAGATTATTTTTCATTCATTGTTTTTTCCTCCCCTCCTGTCTGAAAAACTGTCCAGCAATGGTCCTTTCACAAGCCATTAAGTTTAGACTTGAACTCTTTACCTTACTGCTTTGACCTTTTTTACCCTGGCTGTAAAACCCTACTGCCCATCCTCCAGTAAATTTATCACCTCATAAACTCCCACTAGTGCTCCTCTACAATGCATTTAGAAGAAAAAGTCACAGTGGCAGTCCCTCTGTCAAATATCATAATTGTCCAGTGTTACATTTGGAGTAAGAGAATTTTGAAGCTGCAAGAAAGCTTTTGGGAAGGGGGAAATAAACGTTGTCATCTTTTACTTCGTAACAAAAACAGTACAACTGAACTGGATTTTTTTTTTTTTGTATATCTGAAGATGTCTGTTTAATGTCTCCTCCTACTCTTCCTTTGTTCAAAGACTTCTTTTTAGGTTGAATGTGGATTTGCGATATTGTAATTAAAGACTTCCAGATAGAAATTGCTGAGCAGTCCCTGCACCATGGAGAATTTACTTCCATCTTTGTGATAAGTCGGTTATGATAATAAGAACCTGCCACCTTGTCACCATGTCTGCTCAGACAAAAGGATCCCACTGAGGCACAGAGGAACATGAAATGAGTTATGGAGATCAACAAGGTAAAAAGTTCAGCAATATTGCTATAGGTCCTCTTGCAAGGTCAATGGATGGTCAAAAGACATTTCATAGAGGAAAGCTTAGCTTCCAAAATAAAAGCTTATTTTGCTCAACATGGTGTGAAGAGAATGGTCCATACTGGACATAGATGTGTCTAAATATCTGTTCTCAAACTAACTCCGGAGCCTGACAAGTATTAGATTTCACTATGTTTGGCAGAACTGCACAAGTGTTTTCTTTTAACTTTCAGAGCTAAGAAATGGTATTTAAGATGTCCTAAATGGGTGAAAAAAATGGCAGTTGTTGCAGTTTTCCAACTTCAAATATTTGACACTTTTGAATCTCATATGTGTCTATTTCTAATAAGACAATAACATGTGAAAGGAATTAAAGCCAACTCATGACTCAAACAAGGATAAGCGACCCCTCTTAGGGGTATCTAGGTAGGCTATAATCAAATGCGACTTGCTATGCTTTACCTTATAATACCGTTAACCAAAGATACAGTACCAGTGGAAAGAATGTTATTTTTATGTTATTTAAAATAATCCTGACCAAAACACTAGACAGGCTACGGACACATGTACTTTATGGGGTTGTCAAACAGTTCCAATATAGACATTTATAGAAATTATAATATAGCTAAAATACACTTGAAACCAGATTTTCTCTGGAAATATAGTTTAAGATGTCACAAACTAAGGAAAAGCTTGGTAATACATAAGACTAGTTAAATTCTGTTCTTTTATTCATGTATACCAGATCCCTTTGATTTCAAATAAACATCATATGGTGAACTGACTTCTACTTAGAAGTTAGGACAAACATCATTTCACTGGAAAATGGGGTTTCCAGGTTTGAACAGCTATTGCCTAGGTTAGAACTGTAACAAGGATTCCTTTTACAAAGTATTAGATCCACAAATCACACATAAAAGTACCCCCAAATAAAACTAGGGGTACCATCCTGCACTCATAGAAATGGAAAACAAGCTCTGAAAGCCTTTTTCATGTATTTTGATATCTACATTTATTACACATTCATATGCAAATGAAAATGGAAAACTATCAAGATAATTACAAAGCCAAGTAATGAACACAACTTGGATAAGATTAAATCTTTTCCTACCTTTTTTATACAGCCCTCTTGGGATACCACCTCAGGATCAGTCAGTACTTGCTGTAAAATAATAAAAACAAAAATAAGTCAATCTACAATGAAAAAAATGTTATTAGGTACAGTATAAAGGCCAGAATCCTCAAATGCAGCAAACCTGTGTAGAAATTTTCAAAGTTGGATACAATACTTACACCAGTACTACTACTACGAAAATACACTTCACTGGACCTGAGCAGTCACTTTATTCTGGGATGTTTGCCATAGAATTAAATTAGTCTAAAATTGATAAGTGGTTAAGACTGCTGCTTCAGGCCCCAATACTGCAAAGCACTTAAGTACGTGCTTAAATCCCACTGAAGTCAATAACTATGCAGGGTAATATTAGCATAAATTCCACTTCTTGGGGGCATATTTGGCTAGTGCTAAGGGTTTAGTGGTTTCTAGCTAGCTGTGGGGTTCTCAATCCTGTTTTTAAATAATATGTAACATTTAATATAAACAATTATATTAAAATCTATAATAATAAATATAACAAAGTATAACAAAGATTAAAAAGTGACAAAATAAAGGTGGAATGCCATAAATACTATTTTGTTCCTATATTTTTATCCAGTACAATAATTTACTTCATTGTAAGACTTTTTCAAAATAGTCTGGCCTCTTAAATGGATGGCTTAATAAGAAAGACAGGTTCACCAATGGGATGTCCCAGTTCAGACCATTCCACTCAAGTAACAGCGTGCATTTATAAAACACTTTCCATACCAAAGGATCTCAAAATACTTTATGTTCGTCGAGGTATACCAGCCCTACTGATATTATTAATTATCATTATTCTAGAGCAGATAGAAATTTTGCAAGTTTTTCCTCACAAAAATATCTCATTGAAGCACTGAAAAATTTCAACTGTTCTAGTTAATCTTTCTTTAGATTTTATACACACACATACAAAAAAAAGTCACAAAAAGCATCCAGCCTAGAGTACAGGCAGAGAAGATGGAATGCAGTGGAAAATCCAGAGGTGGTGATGCAGTCATTTCTGGAGTAGATGCCAGGTAATCACCAGCACTCAATATGCTGCACAGCAGCACAATTCTGTCTAAAAATTCAATGAGATGTAAAGAAATAATGCATTGGAAAATAATTAAGCTAAGTCTGCAGAAGATCCTAATATATCTGCTAGAGAAATCCTCACACACTTAAGATGCTAACATTGGAGAGAGAAGAAATAAAGCACAGTGCACTCAATGCATTGGTGCTGGAACTACGGATAGCGGGGGTGCCACCACTCCCACTGCCTTGAAGTAGTAATACCAAAGACATGGTTTCCATCATCAGCACCTCCGCTATAAAAATCGTTCCAGCACTGCAGAGAATTAGATTGGCATGCACACCATTAACGATGGCTTCCCTTGGTTCAGCAGCACAGGCTTGGTGAAGGATATGGTATGGATTTGGAGGGGAGCTATTGGAGATCTCTTTCAGGTGAGATCCAACATCAGGGTTTTCCAACCCACTTGTGTTCATTAAAGACCTTATGGCATTTTTTTAACAGTAGGCGTTGTCCTAACTCCAGAGAATTGGCCAGATTCTGGTTTGAATTATTCAGATTCTACCTATTTAAATTCTTCCAGCACTTGCATACGGTGTTCTCCACGTCCTCCCCCGGGCAGCTGTGTAGTGCTGCGGTGTGCGGTAAGAGAACTGCCCCATGATTCTGCCTCAGAGTGACTGCACTTCAGTGATGGTGCAAGTTAGATATAGGCAAGCAGGCAGATGGGCAGGTTAAGTACTTAAGTTCTATAAAATGCTGTAAAGATCCATCAGGGTAGGCACGCTAAAGGCTTGAGCCAGTACTCTAGCTCCAATTCAACATAGCATTTAAGAAATTCCATTGATTTTGATGGGACTACTCGCACATTTAAAGTAGACCATCTGCTTAAGTGCTTGTGTGGGGCTGGAGTTCTCAACACCTTGCAGGATTACACCCTAAATGCAATGTCACAGTGCATTCTGGCTGTCAACCGGAGCAGCAAGACCGTTCAAAAAACAGATGGAAATTAAGGTTATCAAAATGAGAAACGTTACACATTTTAAATAAATGTTTCCATTTTTAAAATAACAAAACAGACCCTCAATTGGTGTAAATTCACTTGGCTCTGATAATAATAATTGATGTAAATTAGCTAACGTATGTCAATTTACACCAGGCGAGGACCGAGCCTGAAGTTAGTGGGCCTCTGTGACCCAGGGCAGGTGAGACTGACCCATTTACGGAACTAAAAAATGTTGGCAAATGTTTCTGAGCTCAGCTGTAATAACAACATGTCATATTTTAAATATTTAGAATTCTAACTCATTCTATATTTTACATAACTTTTAATAGATACTGAAATTGTGGTTTGGAAAATAGCTAAAAGCAAACAAGAGCGAAAGGTGAACACTAGAGCAATATTAAAAAAAAATGTGAAGAGCACGATATGCTGAAAGTTAAATAGTTTAACATGCACCGTTACAAATAGATTCCACTGAGCTGCTTTTGGAACAACCTGATCGTCGAAGATGCTAAGTAAGCCCTCGCTGCTCCCACTAACTTCACTGGGAAGTCGTGGTCCTCAGTGCCCTTTGAGAATCAGGCCACTAAACTCTCTATACTCCAGTGTGATCCTCTGTATAACAGTTTAAATACACCCATCCTATGAGCCTTAATTTGTTTGTGAAACACTGACACGCTCAGATGAAAGTTGCTCAACAATAAATCCTAGCTATTATATGCAAAGTTTCATAAAATATTGTTGATTGTAAATGTTGGAGCGACGTTCTCGACCCATTCAGAGGGCATATTGCAGTGGTTTCACTTGACCATAAATGCTCAGAAAAAAGTGAGAACTAAGTGCAAGTTGGGATGTGCTCTAGTGCTCTCTAATTGGGTTGCCGTTCTTGAGTGCCCCCCCCACCCCCACCCTCCCCATGGCCTAGATGGTTCTGCAGTGGCCCTGCCTTTGTTTCTCCTTCTTAGGGCATCTTTGAAAATGCCCACAACCTGGTTTGGCTACTCCAGTGACTTGGTCCTCTGGCTAAAGTTGTTTAACAAAAATCCACCCCTTCTGGGGTACACCAGTCAAAAGGACAAATAAAACCCCCGCAGAGTCTTCATACCAGTCTCAAGCTGGGCCCAGGCCCTCATCCCTGAGGCCTGTCTTCTCTTTAAAGTTCCTTTCAAAATTCAAACACAAACAGGCTTTTCCACCCAGTCCCTCCTTCCTGAGTAGCTTTCTTCCAAAGTCTTCTCCTTCTAACAGAGGAGTCTCAAGGTTCACCTCCTTGGGGCTATGCTTATTCCTGTCAGTTGCAGACCTGGATCAGCTTCCCGCAGCTGGCCGCTCCTGCTGAATTCCATTCTTCTCTGGATGGGGAGAGGTCAGCAGGCAGGCCTCCTTCCTGGTTGGTGTCTCAACTCTTATGAGGGAAGAATCAGGTGATAAACTATCCTGTTTCCCAGAACTCATCCTGCATTACTGGGAGAGAAGGGAGCCTTGCCTCACCCTGCACCACAAGGCTCCTTGTCCCGTGTCCTTAAAGAAACAGTCGCTTGGAAACACCCAGACACTACTTATCATTCCAGGACCACTTTCTCTCTCCCCACATGTGCTCCAAAACACCTGGAACAGGGTGTGACCGATTCCAGTACCTACTCACTCTAACATGGGACAGACCCACCCTTTTACATGCTCTGTACACATGATTCAGAGTCAGGAACTCCTGAATTAGAATCCCAGCTTGGACACAACTTTCCTTTGTGGTTTTGGACAAATCCGTGCTGAGGATGTAAATTCTGTTTTGCAAAGGATTTTAGGATTTTTATGAATGGCTTGTTTCAAACTGGAGTGAAAAAAAAAACAGGGCTGCCTGGGGGTGGGGGGGTGCAAGTGGGGCAATTTGCCCCAGGCCCCGAGCCCCACAGAGGCCCCCACAATAATATAGTATTCTATAGTATTGCAACTCTTTTTTATGGAAGGGGCCCCTGAAATTGGTTTGCCCCGGGCCCCCTGAATCCTCTGGGCAGCCCTGAAAAAAAAAAAAAAAAAAAAAAAAACTCCCTGTGAAGAAAAATTCTGAAAAAAATTGTTTTGGGTTGATGGAAACATTTCATTTAAACAAAATCAAAATGTTTTCCCTTCAATTTTGCCTTTTAAAATTTTTATAGTATATTAAAATATACAATACAAAATTAAAAAATATTCTAAATGAAGCTTTTCATTTAAAACTGAAAAATTGAAGCTTTTCATTCAAAAAAATTGAAAACAAGACACTTTGATGTTGTCAGAACTTTTTTCTCCTATTTTTTTTCCTAAATGAAATTCTGTCAAAATCTACTGATTTTGTGAGGCATTTTCATTTCAGCAGAACTGCCTGTTTTGCCAAAGTTTCTCCAACCAGCTCTAGTTTTGGATAAGCCAGTCTGCTTTGTGTAAAACAGGATGATAATACTGCTGATAGACTAAGCTGCAAAATGTGGGTCCTAATTTGAATTTTTCCAAAGTTCCTATTGTTGGATCTGGGGTTTAATTTTACTTGTTATAGAGCAATCAGCTATTGAATCAAGATCCAGATCTGAACCTCCTACAAATTCAAGAGTGGGAAACAAGGTTTTAGCATCTGAGATTTGGTTTGGGTCCAATCTCTAGCTAATACTTTCCTCTTACAAAGGACTTTAAAGTGGAAGGATGGTCTTGTTGTTGAGACAATAGACAGGAACTCAAGAAATCTGAGATCACATTCTAGCTCTGCCACAGACGTCCTCTGAGACTTGGACAAGTCCCTTAATCTCTAAACACCTCAGTTCCCCAGTTATACTGTGGCAATATTAACAATTTGTGTGTTTAAAGAGTGTAAGATCTTAGGGGCAGGGTCTGTCATTTCCTATGGGTATGTCTACACAGCAATTAAACACCTGCTGCTGGGCCGGTGTCAGCTGAGTTGGATTCACGGGGCTCAGGCTGCAAAACTGTGGTGCAGATGTTCAGGCTTGGGCTGGATCCCAAGCTCTGGGCCCCAGGAAGTGGGAGGATCACAGAGCCCAAGCTCCAGCCTGAGCCGGAACATCTACCGTGCAATTTTACAGCCCCACAACCCAAGCCAGCTGACATGGGCCAGACACGGGTGTTCAACTGCTGTGTAGATGTACCCGATGTGTTTGTAGGGAAAAGGGTCCCTGATCTTCATTGGGGTCTCTAAGTACTACTGTAATACAGATAAACATAATCCATCATAATAATACAAATAATAAGAAAAGTACCATCATAAAAGATGTCTGTTAGCAACAAAAAAATTGAAAATCCACCCATTGGGTAATTCTAGTTCAGGCTGGACTTCATCTTATACGAATGCCATAATACTAAATGCAGTGCTTGACACGCACAGAGGGCTGTAATTCTGCAGTTAACACAGATGTTCATAAATGCACTCAAAATTCTATCGACTGCTCTGTTGTTTTTAGCCAAAAGAAAGACAACATGTCAGCAGCAGCCATGTCTGAGAAATTTTTGTTCCAGGAATCTGTTTGGAGGCATCACTCCTCCAATTGTTGAAGAACGTCACTGAATTTCATTTCCTGGATTTAGGGAACTGATGGCAACAGAATCCCAACTTTGGTTACTTTAGTTAGGGATGTGCTATAATTTTTGCAAAGCCTCCCAGATGTATACTAAACATGTCAAGTAACGCCATGTGATTCTTTTTGAAAAACAGTTTACAAGCTGGCATTCTCCAGCTGCAGTTAACCCTAATTTGATTACATTACTGAGACAGATCACAATGAGCTTATGTAAATAGTAATGTTATCCATTCATTCCCTGAGCTCAGATAAACTGTCATTTAAAACAAAAATCTGAAATGGGCATGGTGTGACATATTCAGCAAATTCTAGGGTGAAGAAGCTATATAGTGGGCCTAACCCTGCTCATAATATCAGTGCAAATCCTGATTTTTATGTATTTCCTACAGATTTACAACCATGTAATATAGTGTAGAATTTGTCAAATGTTTCCATCAGATGAAGAGATCAAAGCTGTCCTGTACACTTTTTCTAAATGCTTTTTTCTTTATCAACATCTTCAACTGCTTACTAACTAAGGTCCTGATAGAGAAACGCATTGCTATTCAGGAAGGGTGCTTAAACATGTGCTTACATTCCACTGAAGTCCAGGGGACTTAAGTTTATGCGTAAAGTTGAGCATATGCTCAAGTGCTGCCACCTATGATTATCTAATCTATGAAAATCACAACAGCAACTATGTGCTAACTGCAGAATTCTTCACAACAATATACCAAGGCACAGTACAGGGACCTATATCAATCATTATAATG
This sequence comes from Malaclemys terrapin pileata, assembly GCF_027887155.1. NCBI lineage: Eukaryota > Metazoa > Chordata > Testudines > Emydidae > Malaclemys > Malaclemys terrapin. The sequence continues at coordinate 19,059,234 of NC_071523.1, read as the reverse complement.
ATACTTTGCAATTATGTAGCCAATACCTTTCAACCAAGACAGCAGAATCAGATTCTAAAGGTAAGCATAGGAGCCTTGATCACAACTAAAGTAGGTATCTTCGACATGCTTTTGCACTGCAGACTTCAGGGACACCAACAGAAAATCCTGAAAACAGAATTATAAACCTAGGCCCCATCCAGCACTGTGATGTATGACACCAGACTCCTGTGCCCAAGCAGAACCTCACTGAAGTCAGTGGGATCCCACCTGAGCCTAAAGGTCTGCAATGAGGACCATGATGTAGGCTCAGGTCAATTAAATTCTAGTATCTCAACTATTTACTATCTCCGCGGCTTTTCCGTCGACGGAGCTTACTCCTAACTCCCCTGGTGGAGTACAAGCGTCGATTCGGGGATCGAATGTCGCGTCCCGACGAGACGCGATAATTCGATCCCCGAGAGATCGATTTCTACCCGCCGATTCAGGTGGGTAGTGTAGACGTAGCCTGAGACTACACCAGGGCCCAGATTTTTAAAGGTATTTAGGTGTTGCCGCTCTCAGTATTGCACCAGCTAACTGATTTAGGAGCCTGAGTCTCATTTTCAAAATGCCTAAATCCCTTTAAAAGTGCATCCCATGTGGTCAGGCAGCTGCCTATTCTGCCCTGCACCAGGAAGATGGCTAAGGTATTCACCATCTGTACCAACTCTCTGCTCCCTTTCTGCGGGCTGGCTTAGAGGAAGATATCCCTGCTGGGACCTAAAGCAAACGAGGTATCTCAAGCTTTAATGATTCCTTTAGGGCTTGATCCAACGAGGTGCGGGGGGTCTGACCCTGATCCAGCTAAGCACTCAAGCATGTTAGTAACCCCATTGAAATGGCTAGGACTACACACAAAGTCTTTTGCGGGTTTGAGGCCAGAGTGCCAAGCACCTTTCAGGAGATAGCCCTCAATTATAAAACACCCAAAACCATTTCAGCTACATTCTTATCATTCCTCCATCGAGTACTTTTGCCTTGTACTACAAATCTTTCATACTCATGGAGAAACTGACAGTGCTTGGGACACTTCAATTCTAGCAGTCACTGCAAAGAGGACTACAATTATTATTTTCCCTTCCTCCTGGTGCACACAAATGGATGCCCTTTCAAACGATATACTTGCCTGTGTTTTAGTTTAGTGCATGAACACATATAAGGACTTTCACTTTAAATCACAGTCAATTGGCCACTCTACCTTGAATTTTTTTGATTTATCTTTCTGGTTCAATAGTGGCTTCCTTGGAAGCGCACAAGGAGACCTCTTCTTTTTCACCTCCAAATGATACTAGACAAGTAACGATATATAGTACTCTGCAAAAACAAAAATAAAAAACAAACCACCCTCTCCCTTCCACCACCCGATTTCTGCCTCTTTCATAAAGAAAATATCTTTCTATCCAAAGGCTGGTGGAAAGCTTGGCCTTTTGGGCCCAGATTTTTAAAGGGATTTAGGCATTTTGAAAATGAGACTCAGGCTCCTAAATCAGTTAGCTGGTGCAACACTGAGAGCGGCAACACCTAAATACCTTTAAAAATCTGGGCCTTGGTGTAGTCTCAGGCTACGTCTACACTACCCGCCTGAATCGGCGGGTAGAAATCGATCTCTCGGGGATCGAATTATCACGTCTTGTCGGGACGCGACATTCGATCCCCGAATCGACGCTTGTACTCCACCAGGGGAGGTAGGAGTAAGCGCCGTCGACGGAAGAGCCGCAGAGGTCAATTTACTGCCGTCCTGACAACGGGGTAAGTCGGCTCCGATACTTCGAATTCAGCTACGCTATTTGCAGGGCTGGCTCCAGCATTTCTGCCGCCCCAAGCAAAAAAAAAAAAAAGCCGCAATCGCAATTGCGACCGGCAGCAGCAATTGGGGGAAAAAAAAAAGCTGCAATTGGCGGCAGCAGTTCGGCAGCAGGTCCTTCGCTCCTAGAGGGAGTGAGGGACCTGCCGCCCCTGAATTGCCGCACTTGCCACCCCTCTCCCTTGGCCGCCCCAAGCACCTGCTTGTTAAGCTGGTGCCTGGAGCCGGCCCTGGCTATTTGCGTAGCTGAATTTGCGTATCTTAAATCGACAGTCGTCCCCCCACCCCCGTAGTGAGGACGTAGCCTCAGTAACCCCATTGTGATCAGTGGAGTTATTCAGGATTCACACTGACAGCTCAGAATTTGACCCTGAATCTTCATAGTCATTCACATTACTGGCAGAACCACCATTTCTCATCTCCATCTCTACAATTCGATAAAAGCACCACCCTGCTGTCCACCTTTCTTTATTTATTAAAATGTTCAAATAGTTTTCTAACTTTCAGATACAGAAATGAAACCAAAAAATTGATCTGTTCCAAAATCCAGTAGTTTGGCACTTGTATAACAAAATAAAAATCTTTGCTTTTATAGATTTTTAGTACAGTTTGACATTATGTGTAAAGCCTTTTTATGTTAAATTTATTAGACAGCCAAGATATTAATGTTAAAAAAACACTTACTGCAGCTCTGTAGTAACTGTCCTTATGTTTATAACATACTGTATCTATGTGCACTAACAGTATATGAATGTCATTCTATGCATTGGACTTCATTTGTCACCCTATAAAGTAAGTGAACAATTATGCACTTTCTTCCTTCCATTACTATCTATTATTGTGTTTTTATACATTATATAATATGTAAATATACTCTCTGTAAAACACACACACACCATTTAAAAAAGTTATAGGACCCTATACAAAAGCCCACTGAAGTCAGCTGAAGTAAATATGCGCACTTCCAACACTTTTGGATCCTTATATACTGTAATGATTTTAAAAAGTATCAAAATCATGTTGAAACTGTAGGGACGATCTACTTTAAATACAACTTTAGATTCAGATCCAAATGTTTAGGTGATCTTTGCAACCTGCATAGTGATTTTTAACCAAGTTTTTTAAAAGATTAAAAGTGATGTTAAATTACGTAAACCTTAGAACATCCTGGTGAGGAAGGACCATCCTTTTTACAGACTGACAAACTAAGGCACAGAGTTCAGGTTAGCTGCCCAAGGTGACAGGGTGGGTCAGTGGCACAGCCAGGAACTGAAACTAGAGGCTCTGACTCACAATCTTCTGCCCTAATCAACTGAACATACTGCCTCCTTATTTAATAAATGGAAATAATTAACAGTTTGATTTTAAAAGTTACCGAAGTTAAGAAGTCCAAAATTACAGCTAAAAATACCCTTATTTCCCGTTGCTGAGCCTAGCAATTACAGGGGTCCCAAAACAGTGTACGATGAGCTGCAATACCTAGGCACAACGGGGCAAATTCAGGTCCTTGTCATTATTTGAATACAGACAGGGAAGGAGTTGGTTTAATATTAACCCTAATCCAGACGCTTTCTGTGTAAACATTATCTCCCATCACGTGCGTGTCTGTTTTCACCTTGCTGTGCAAAGCTGCACTCTTCACCTGAGCCTCCTGACGTTCCTCAAACACTGCCGTGATTAATGGTCATTTTTGCCTCACCATTCTTCACTTAGAAATACACCACCATGCAGATACAAAGACCTCGCCTAGGAGCGCCTTTAAATTAAGGTCACTCTGAGACCTCCCAGGTGGAGTTATAGGAAAGGCCATAAATGATATCAAATGCTAATAGGGACAAAGTGAACTGATTAAAAAAGACCCTACAACTTTGTAAAGCTAACGTTGTGTACAAGAATTATTCTACTGGTAAAATTTGGAGGGAAGGGGGGTTTAGGATCCCCTCCTGAGCAGAGAATCGTGTTCATTTTATGAAACAAAATAGATATTGAAGTTAAATCTGACCTTTGATCCCCAGGGAACATCTTTTCATCAGGTTTGTTTTTTGTTTCTTTTTGCTTTGACAGCGTTTAATTGTCTCGTGAGCTGCTGGTTTCAGCTCACATTTTCTATGGCTGAGTATTTTATTCCACTCATCACTGCATGGACTTGTGACATTAAAGTTTCTCCCAACCCTCTCTGCCCCTGATGTGCATTCAGATTCTGGAGAAGAAGCGGGACAAGCTTGTGAAAACTGGCCAACAGCACAGTATGAGGAAGGCAGTCTGGCAATGACAATAAGCAGGATGCTACGGCTTGTGTACTGAGACACCAGAGCAGTCCTTTAAAACTCACTTCTAGGACTTTGGAAATCTCTATTGTACACATGTCACCATGGCAATGTTACTTCACAATAAAGGATGGGGAAGACGGGCACCATAACAAGTTCTTCTGATGTTATCTTAATACTTCTTTCCAGTGTTCATCAAAAAGAAAGTGTTTGCGATTCGCAGTATTTTCTGGCAAATGACAGATGAAAAGCCATAATGTTCTGCATCAAATTGCTGAATTGAGGAACTTTTCAATATCCTGTTCTGGGTACTTAAAATTGATGTACCTGAAATTAAGAGGAAATGGAGGAAAGATGTTCTTGATACTTATTTGAGAGTGGGGATGGGAGGGCAGCATTTGCTTTCCAGATTGGGGGTGGAGGGGGGAGAGAGAGAATGACTGGGGATGAACAGCATGGATTTGTTATGCTGCCCAGGGAAGGGCTCTAAATAACCCAAATGCTACATGGGACACTTGAGTTAGAATTTGTGTCTATAGATAGACTTGTCTGGTTTCATTCAGAATAATAATGTGTTGAAGTTGAAGCCAAATTCATTCTTTGCCAACCTCAGGAACAAAAGCATTATGTTTCTCTTAAACAGCTTAGATGACATTGGTTTGAATTGGAACATTTAATTTCTACCAGCATATGGGGGGGAGGGGGAAGAGTATAATTAACCCCCCCAATACTTAATAGTTACAGAGACTTTAGGTTAGAATTCTATATGTAATAATCAAATTATGTAACATTAAAATAGGCAACATTGTGACGCTTTTGCTTAACGTTGTGGTATATCATGATACAGTTTGGGAAGGAAGTTCTATGGCCTGTTTATATAGGAGGTCAGACTAGATGATCACAATGGTCCCTTCTAGCCTTGGAATCTATGAATCTGTGGCATAATAGAGCAGGGGCCCTGGATGTCCAAACTGCTTATCACACTAAAGGATAAATTCTGCCTTCCCATTGCAAATTCTCCTTTCCAATGGCAAAGTCCAAGAGTGGTTACCGTTTAGCAGAAATTTAATGACCAATGTAAACTCAGATGGTGGTCTCAGTCCAATTCTAGCTAAACAGGTTTCTACATCAGTAAAACCAGTATTACACAGAGTGGTGCCAAGGACTGAGCAGGCCATGGAGAATGACCTCACTGCTAAAGGCAGATCAAGCACATTTTTGGAACACTGTAGAGGAACCTTGCATGGCCACTTGCCCATGCTGTATCTCTTCTGGCAACCTTCAGGAGGGCTAATTGCACTGTTATAAAGATGAACTGTTAAGGGATATTCATATACTAGTAATAACACCAGATACCCCCCAAAACAAAAGTCTGTGCATTCAGAAAGGAGTGAAAAAATGTCAAGGTCAGACGATGGGGAAAACAATGAATGTCAAACACTAAGAATAAGTTAAAGAACAAGATTGCAAGAGAGAAAATAAACATGCAAATTACATGCATGGTATCTGAACTCCTGCATTTCGTTTTAAAGACATAACTCCTCCACGACGTTGTGATCAAATTCTACTGCAAATACCAGGAAGTAAAACACAATCTAATGGAGAGCATTTGTAATAACTTCAATAAGCTGAGGACTTGAGACTTTCAGCCAAGACAAATAAGAGAGGGTACTGATTAGTAAATGTCACCATTTCTCTTGCCAAGCACTCAGAGGCTGGTGATAGGAGGGTATTAAATATAATCTCACAGTCTTTAGGGGCTGTTTGATTTTATATTGCATTCTTATCAGGCTCTTAAAGTCCAGTGTTAATGAGCATGAGAAACGTACTTGGAAGTTTGGCAGTTTTGCTAAAAGAAAAAGTATTTCATTCATTATATGTATGCTTTGGATACAAACAACAGATGCATTTGCCTTTCATACTACTCCAAAGCATAGATACTTGTGGCCTAAATTCTTGTCTATTCTTCCATTTTCAGTCACCCAACAACATTTTTAAGAGCCACTTATTTATACTATTTAAACAAAAATAGGTTTAATCAACCACACCCATTTCCTGCTACAATGACTACACTCCTTAGGGACTCTGGAGCTAGGATGAAATTTGTACATGGCAGGCCCATACCTATGGAAGTCCCAAAATATAGAGTGAGTATAAGCTTCACTGCTTCCAGAATGAAACATAAGACCCATCTTTCGACATGAGCTGTCCCACAGCAACACGCCCAAGATGGCAAATGATTAAAACAGAAAAAGAACAAAAAAGAACTTTCACTATACAACAGGGGTAGTCAATCATTTTTTTGCCAAGGTCCAATTTTTTTGGTTAAGGTATAGTCAGGTTTCAGACTCCAGAGAAAAAAAAATAACGATAATCATACGTAAATAAAAAGATTTCACCATCTGGATTTGGCCTGCGCTCTGTCTGTTGACTCCTCCTGTGTGACAGGGTGGGATTCACCACCATGGCACCTCCTACTGGCCATCCTGGAAATTAGCTCTCACCCCTTATAGTCCACCTTCAGCTACTGGGGTCACAACAGCCGACACTGCTGTCTCTACTCTTTGGACCCATGTCGCTCCCTGGACCGCAGCGTCCTCTTCTGGGCACGGTCCTCTGGCTGTGCCGCCGCTACGGTATCTCCCCCCTTCCAGGGGACTGGTAGTCCTTAGTCCTGCCACTTGCCTCAAGCAGTCAACTGCAGTCCAAGGTCCAGCCCCCTGTCTCAGGGACAAACTGCAGTCTAGATACCGGCCACTCTCCTCATTGGCAAGTGGGGTGCAAAGGGAGGGGGGGACCCAGGCCCATCCACTACTCTGGGTCCCGACCCAGGGACCCTATAGCCAGCAGCCACCTACTGCCTTCCTCCAACCTGCTGCCTATTTTCCCTGGGCCACTTCCCCCATAGCCCTAGCACCTTCTCAGCCCTTGTAGCAAGGCCCCAGCCTGGCAGTGGTCAGCCAGCAGCTCACCCTTGCACTCTGCTGCCCCTGCCCAGCACAGCTGTATCTATGGCACTTCTCCAGGCAGCCAGTCCTCCTGTCTTGCCTTCCAGGGAGAGATTCCTCTCTGCTCCGGCTGAGCAGCCTTTTATATATGGCCCTCGCCGGCCCTGATTGGCTGCTCCAGAAGCCTTCCCCTATTGGTGGACTCAATAAGCCCTTTCCTGATTAGTGGGTTCTGCACAGCCTCCCTGGTGCTGCTTTTAACCCCTTCTTCTCCCTGTGTGGGTAGCCACCCCACCACACCCTGCTATACAGTTTCTGAGTGCATCTTGAGTCAAAGGAGATAACATTGACTGGATTGACTGTATGTTTTGAGAAATCTGGTAATACTCTGTTTATGACAATGGAGGTCACATTTTAAGTGCTTAGATAGAGAGATAGGGCCTGCTCCAAAGAACACTGAGGTAAGCTAAAAGCCTCTCATTGACTTAAGTGGGATTTGGATCAGGCCTACAATCTTAAGGGCCAAATTCTACCACCTTCACTCACAGCGAGTAGTCCTTTGCTCTGCAAATAGTCTTATTGATTAGAACAAGTCTATTCACAGTAGGATTCAATGTAAGGGTGACATAATCAGGCCTTCAGCTTTCCCCCCCAGTGAATATTGACAATTATACCATGTAGGAAATATTAAATACATTCATTTTTACCGGGTAGGGTAGGTGTCACCTACGTTATTTGGTATAATTGAACTCTGTGCACTACAGTTCTGTATGCTTTAGCAAACTACAGGATTTCCATCCCTCAAACCAATGTCTTATTTTCACCATTAATTAATTACGGAACACATTTAACTTTTTTTCCATCAGTCTTGCTGAAATTCAGCCAGACAGCAACCCTTGAATGTTATGAAAAGGTCACTCTTAAAATTCCAAGAAATCATTTGAAAATAAGGTTTATGGGCGAGTATCCACATAATTGGCTTGCCAGCTAAGCAATCACCCAGATAAACATAATAATATGTGCAGGAGGAAACTGCACTCAAATAATCCCACAAAATCTGGTTACTTGACTAAACTGGAGAAGTCTGGACAGAAAGGAGGAATATGACAGAAGTGTCTCCTGAACGAGACATGGAAAGGAAATTTTCCCAGAAAAAGAAGTGAGAACTTAATGAGAAGCCAGGCATGGCTCTGACTCAGTTTGAGACTCTAGATTCTTGATCAGTTCTTGTATTAATCTTAGTTCTTTTCTAGGATGTTAGAGTCATCTTTAGAGGTGGGCCTTAGCTGTAAAGTTCAGAATCAGAGTCTGAGTGCTGCCAAAGTGTGAGGGCTTTTCAATCTCCTGTTGTATAAACAGAGGACTAGGCACAAAGTTGAGCTCTGGACCTAGCTCTGGAATGTTTCTGGAGTTCAAGGAGGTTCTGACCCAGGTTAACAGTTCAGTCCCTTGTTTGATTTTATTTAGGAATGAACAAACCAGTGCTCATCATGACAAATAACAATGAAAACCTTTGTCCCAAACTCAGACTGAACCCAAAATATGTCTGAGGTTTGAAAAAAAATTCAGGCTCTCTAATCCCATTCTTTTCAGCTTTCATGGCTTCCTCTGAACTCCTTGCTTATAAGCCGGGTCTGGATGCAGAAGGACCTCCTTCCCCATGGCCTTTATGAAAAAGTTCTTCTGCATGTAATAGAATGTTGTATCCCTGTTATAGAATTTCATATAGAAAGGACATCATTCTGCATTAAATTGTATAGGGTTTTAGAGTAATTTCTATTGCTATCATCCCTATTAAATTCTATGGGTGAAATCCTCATCAAAACTCCCCTTGACTTCACTGGGACCAGGATTTCATCCTATAGGTCTTTTTCATGAAGGAAAGGCCATTTTTTATTAATATTTCTGGTCTGACCAGCATGTTTTCCACTTTCCAGAACAATTATGAAGACTGAAGAGGTTTGTGTAGTTTGGATTGCACATTGGCCTATGGCTAAATCACTGTTAATAAACTTGATTATAGTTTGGATCACGTAACTGGTAATTCTTGCTTCTAACTACACTAGGAATACCAGAGAAAGTCTTTCATGTAGTATTTTGGCACTTAAGTCAGGACCAAGAAGAGAAGAGTTACACATGTACATACACAAACAAAAGGAAAGTTCTGAATTTAACTCAAATTAACTTCATTTTTCTGAGATTTTCTTTCAGACCATCTCTTCATATACGTTCATTTTCTAAAAGATAAAGTAAATTTCAATAGAAATGTTGATTAAATTTTTTTTAAAAATTAAAAACCGCGATAGAACCAGGGAAATCTTTTGATTAGAAGCAGAAAACTAGGAGAACAACTTCTGTTTTCTATCCCCAGCTCTGAGAAAGGCACATTATCGAGTGGTTAGAGCAGGAATCAGGATTCCTGCATTTTGTTTCCACCTCTTCAGAGACTCAGTTTATTCATCTGCAAAATAGGGATAATACTTTCAATACTAACATTGCAAGCTGATTTTCAGGCTTAATGAGCTAATGACTGTAAAGTGATTTGAGCTCCTCTGATGAAAGGTGATTCAGAACTACAAAATACTATTACATTTCTATTCAAAGTTCCATATTTTGAACAAAAATTGTCTTGAAAAGTTAAACACGTTGTTCTGGATATCAGAGATAAAGCTTTGCTATTGGGAGTAAAGTAAATGAATTAGATGGTTAGCTTCGGTCATGTACGTTCCATCCATCTTTTGTTCACAACCCTTTTTAGTTATAGAAATGACCTTGATATTGATAGAATAATATAAATGAATTTCTTCCTCACTTTGTATATTGATAACCTCTTTGTTAAGATGATCAGTAATAATCATAAGTAAATAAGGAGAGATCATACATCTTCTGGTAATGGCAGCAGTGACATATACTTGCTCTAAAGTATTAAGACCTCTGAGCTTAGGTTGAAGAGATCATACTTCATACTAAATTGCAGCCTTCTTATCCAGGATATATATTGGCCTATATATCTACCTAGGAAGATGAAGTGTTGTAGCCATGTTGGTCCCGGGGTATTAGAGAGACAAGGTGAGTGAGGTAATATCTTTTATTGGACCAACTTCTGCTGCTGAGACAAGCTTTTGAGCTTACACAGACCTGAATCCTGAAAGCTTGTCTCTCTCACCAACAGAAGTTGGTCCAATAAAAGATATTACCTCACACATCTCATCTCTTTGGGGAGATGAACTCATATTGTAATATCTACTCCCGCAAAGTACCTTCAAAATATCCACCTCAACCAAGAAGAGAAGTGTTAAAATGGTTTTGGGATCTAAATCTACTAATCCCCACAATAATCTGATATAAAGTGATTGGGTGTGAGAGTATCTGTGTATGTATCATATACTGCTAGTTAAATGGCTTGCCTGATCGCTCAGTAGCATGGAAGGTGCTCCCGATTCCCAATCCTCTGATCTAACCTCTAAACTGTGCTCCCTAGGCGTCAGTTGTAAGGTGCACAAGTTCAAGCACACATAAATATCTCCAAGCACAGGCACGTCCTTTGGAGGAATGCATTCATCACCCACACTGGGCCGTGGTTTTCCAGGTCCTTTGCGGAAGAACTCTTCTAAAAGCAGTACAATATCCAAAAGATATTTGGAATGATATGCTATCGTTCTCAGAATGTCAAAACATAGCTTCCCGGTGGGCATGTGAGCAGGCTCATTATAGGGGGGAGAGATGGGGCTGGAGGGAGGTACCTTTTCATATTGAATACTTTTGCACCAAGGCAGTTACAGACATCATAGTTCACTTTTATTCATCCTTGGTAAGAATAATTGAAGACAGGTTAATAACTCATCAATCGCATGTAAAATTAAGAAACTGAGTGCTGTTCCCCCCTTCATCGGGGGAGATTAACCAGCAAATACTTCGATTTCAGACCGGGATATCAATGGCAAGCAACACCAGTTCAGTTCCATACAATGAGCAGCACAATGAGTTCACCAGTGAGGTCAAGAAGTCACTCTTCATGTGACAAAGCCTTGTCAAATAGGAAGGCATCAATTAAGAATGAAATCTTTGAGGCTAACAATACCATTTAATCCTCCCATCACAACACCTTCCCTAGTTACCAGTTGTAAACTAATAAAACTAGGAGAACATGTATCCATTAGCAGAGTTTCTTCTCATGGCCTCAAGCAAGGGAGAAGAGCCAATAGTCTAATTTGTGCTTGCTTTGGCTTCTGCCATCTCCCTTCCTGAATGATGTAACCTCTATACTTATGTAAATGTAATGATTATATAGTCAGACTCCAACAATTTGAGTGAGAATGGATGAGATTTGAGCTTACTTCATTATTCTGCTTGCAGCCTGAATTAAAAAAAAAAAGTTATTTTGAACTATTTTACCATGTTCAAAGGGCATGTTTATAATGCAGTATATTGTTCTTATGTTAGGATAGCATGCTTTTGTCTTTTACATGGTCGCTAAGAAGCCAAGTCTTTTCTCTGCACAAATAATACAAACTTTGTCAAGCTTACTAATGGTCATCTAGATGTTTCAAAGTTAGCATGTAAACACATGCACACACAAAAAAAAAAAAAAAAAAATTGCCAATGACTGTAAATAGTATGTCCCAAAAACCCAATTCAATAAATTGTATCTATATCTAATACGGATTTTAACTATATCAAAAATAATGACCTTCCATGTAAATGTAGCAGTGCAAAACAACTTTTCCTAAATAAATACCACAGCTGAGATTTACTTAAATGTAGATTTTTGATCATTAATCACCCTTTAAGAAAAAGGAAGCCAATATGCAATGTTCATTGTTCCCAAAAATCTAAATTGGAAAATGCACTGTCTGATTTAGCAGCTTAGTTTACCTGCTCGCACCGTGAAAAGAATGGATACAAGCAAATCAGAGCAGCCTTTCTAATAGCTGGTACTGTCTGGGGGAGTTTTGGCTGTCTGGGAATGTGTCCCTACCTGGCACCCTGACAGAAAGGATGGGATATGTCAGTTTGATATCCATCAACAGTATGGTGCAACTGTTACTTTAACATGACAAGGTTGTAGTCAGTCCATGTGATGTAGTAAGAAAAATGACCCTATTAATACATGAGAAGAACTGGGAAAGAAATTTAAGGCTGGTCCCTCAGAAAGCAGATGCTCAGAGCCTCAGTTGGAGCCCTCTAAGGCAGGTGGGTTTGAGGGGAAAAAACAAAAATGAAAATGAAGAATTGTGGCCAGTATATTCACTACAGGTGAATTTTTCCCCTGTGCAGAAGGCCTGTGGAAAGTCAATGCACCACTTAAGTTTAATTGAATCTCTTAAAATTTGGTTTAAGTGGATTTAAGTTGGACATAGCTTTGTGCTGACTCTGCAGGAGGTGAATTTTAATCTGTGTGTTTACTTCTTGGTGCAATCTATGTTTGTTACAGGAACGGTTTGTGCTATTGTGTATGCCATTGTTTCGCCACTTGTCGCCAAGACTCACTGCAGATCAAAAACAGGATACTTTTTTTTAAAATTGGTATGTGAAGAACGGTTCCCAATAGTAATGGTTTTGTACAGGGAAAAGTAACAATGGAGGGACGGAAAAGAGCATTTTTTCTTCCTTGATTCGGAAGTAATATTAGGCAAATGATATTCACTATGAAGAAAGGTTAAAGAATTATTCTATGGTTTAACTTTAGCCATTGCGTAATCAGTTTCCTATTTAAAAAGCACACAATGTTGTTTCTTTATCTGAGTAGATAGGGGGTGCCAGGTGAATTCATTTTTAAGAGCTGTAGAAACAATCTCAGACACTACTGGATAATATTATGCTTGGAATGATAATATTGTGTTTGGAAAGGGTCAATATTTTATTTAATCAGCCAGACTGAGAGTGGGTGGCAATTTCAATGCATTTTCTTGAGATAGGAATTTAGAGGGTCTAAAGTGAACTTAGTTTCTGTTTCTGCATGGGCTGTTGATACCTTCTACAGGTGGGAATTAATTTGCATTTAGGGTACTGAAAACCATAATGCTATATGGCTGGGTCTTTCTGGAATGCTTCTGCCTCTACAATCCTGCTCTTTTACATCCTGTGTATCTATTTTACAAGTCTGCTAAATCCAAGGAATTGACAAATTAGGGGATTATTTACTAGTGCAGGCTAAGAAAAGAAAAGCTAAGGTAAGTGACCAGATGTTAATCTTTAGAGCATCACTATAGATTACATCCCAAGTAAACCTGTAACGGTACCACATGGTATATTTACCACTAAGCGAGCATACTTTTCACTCTCCCAAGCACCTGGAATAGGGATGGGGCATAATGCATGATGCCTATATAGCTCTTTGTTAGGAGCTGAGGTGTTTTGGTTCCTCTGACCCAACTCTCACCAAAGGGCTCATTAAAACTCAAGAGGGGAAGGGCAGAGCAGGCAACATAGAGATCTTTTCCCTGAATAGACTTTTTGCATTTGCCCCAAGTAAGTCTCTGGGAACACTGGAAAAAGCCTGAGAGGAATTCCCCCTGAGGCGCTCTTCAAAGGCTTTTTAGGTAACTCATAGGAGGAGAGGTTACAGCCTCCTGGTAAGACATGGCAGCCAGTAAGGACTCACTGCTCCACTCCCAATCTTCATGGGCAGAGAAAATGAAGGGATGGGCTGAACGCGAGCCCTTAACGTGCAGAACCCTTGATGGCTCTTCCCTGGCTTTCCAGGCTGCCTCGGGAAGAGTCTTTTCCCCCACAGGCAGCTTCCTTCCCCTTCATGCAAGCTGGGCAGGACAGTCACTGTCTCAAAGCCCCAGAGACCTCCATCGCTGCCTTCTTCCACCATCGCCTTCCCTGCAGGTGAGCATCTCTCCCGCTGAGCAGAGTGGTCGGCTCCAATTGCTGCCATTGGCAGGGCCGGCTCCAGGTTTTGAAACGCTGGTGCCTAGAGCCGGCCCTGGCCATTGGTAACTCACACCCACTCTGTCCTCTTCTTGTCTTGGCTGTGCCACCTACAGCCTTGCCTAGCAGAGTGGGGTCTTTTAGCTCAGGCAGTGGCAGCTTATAGAACCAGATATCTTAGGGTTCAATGCCCACTGCTGACCACCCACTAGGGGCCGGTGTTTCCACGCTTCTGAGGAAGGGGCGATTTCAATCAATGAGCATTGAAAACCTGCCTAAGACCCCAAGAGAAAGGCCTACTCGAAGAAGCATATGCAGGGGGGAGGGCAAGTTCTTTTTCTTTCACCTTCTTTTGCCATGAGACACGCAGCACCAGATGCACCCTTGCAGTTACCCTCCGGTGCGTTGCTCTGAGTGATGCAGGAGGCCCTTCCAGCAGGAAAATCCTGGATGGTGATTGGTCATCACACACTGAATGAGGACGGGGAACCCAGTGGCTGGGCTGTCCCAGACCAAGCCACGGAAATCTTCTGAGCAGTTTTAAAGTTGTTGCCTAATTTCACTGAATGCCCCTTTGTTCTTGTCTTACAATAAAGGGTAAAGCAAACAGCAGAACATAGAAACACAGCCCCAATAGCAAGCTAAAACTGATACAGGATGACAGAGAATCAAGGGTGTTGGCTGGCTACTGGTCTGTCCATCATGGAGTTCCTAGGAAACCTACAACAGGTCGCTGCCTGTCCACAGGAGTCTGTTACTATGAAAACTGTATTTATGCAATTAGGACTTAAGTTTTGAAGGGGGCTCTGTTCAACCTGCTTTTGCTCCTGCAAATAATAATTGTTGATGTCATTCAGGTGAGGAGCTCTGTAGCCGAGCCCATATTTCAGACAGCAAGACATCCAAATGATATTAATTGCACCCACAATTATGAGTGTAAAATTGTGTCTTCAAAAAATGTGGTTGGGTTTTAAAAATCTGGACCCTAAGCTTACAATTAACTGCCTACCCACCCCGGGAGAGAGTCTGGCATCAGGATAGATTCTAAGGCATAGATAGATTCTGGCTTTTGCTGTCAGTCATGCTTGAAAGACCATGTTGCAGCCACTTGAGGGTCTGTGCTGACTTGGACTCCACCAGGATTCCTTCTGGGGATCGTACCCTGGAATGGTAGCTCCATCATCCCCTTGCTAGGGAGTACAACATGTGTTTCTTTCTTCAGCAGGGCTGCTTAGCTGACTGGTACAGATGCTGTAGGGTTATAGCATCACCCTTCCCCTGTTCCCATTAGGGTGCTAGCAGGGCCTGCACTCTCCAGCAGGATTGCAGATGGGGGTGTATGGTGGAAAGCTGATTTTGCCTCCCACACACCCCACTTGTGCACCCACACAGAGGCAGGCCACATTCTAGCCATAATGTTGATTAAAATGGGGCAATGGATAACAAGGAAAGTGAACCTATAGTATAGCTAGCACTGCCATCTTTGGAAGTAGGGGGGGAAAGTACTATGCACTTTTAATGTTACCAGTAGCCTTAGGGTAGTAGAAGAATCCACTAAGGAGTGTCCATTTCACTGTCTCCTTGTGGTAATTATTGTATCTCTTTACGAATGGACGACAGGCTTATGGGCTGATACTTTCAAAAGAGATCAGGTATTCCAAGCACCTCCATTTTGGTCCCCAACCTAGATAAAGGCTCTGATTTGCAGAGCATGGGTGCTCAAAACTCTCTAACAACCACTCCTCTTTTAAGGAGTCTCAAGCTGAGCACCCAATAACCAAGGCACCCAAAACTCACCAGTCACTTTTGAAAGCTGGTCCACGGCATCTAAGCCCTTCTAATTTTGCTCTCTTGGTTGGCACATCCCTCAGAACAACAATGGCACATATTTATTATCATTCTAAATTTGAAGACGCGCACACACATAGCCATCATTGTTATGAAAGGCTCCAAGGGCAGATTTGCAGAAAATCTTGGGGAAATTCAACTTTGAATATTGATTGCAAGGCTTTTTTTGTTTTAATCCGATGCCAAAAGGAACACTGACGGTAAAAGATGTTTCTCTTCATGATCTTGCCAAAAAGCATTTCTGTTTATGTCTTAAATGTACCACCAATATTTCATAGACACAGAAACATCCATAATGCATCCAGATGCTGGAGATAAAAAAAATTTTAAGCTGTTGAAGAGGGTTTAATAAAGTAAAGCACATTTTTTTAACGGCACGTCCAAAGTAAATAATCACTGATCTGAGCACAGCTAGAGATTCCATCTGAGTTGTCAAATAATCACGATGTGCCACCAAGGAATTGCAGCTTATGGGAAATGCACAACATTTTAATGTTCTTGTGAATTTGACTCTTGTTATCCCTAAATGCCCCAAATCTCTTTAGATTGCAAAAGCGGAAAGCAAAGACTGTGAAACCAACAGACTCTGTAGTGTTTGTCACGATCCACTTTTGGGTCATCAAGATCAACTAGCTCCTGTTGTTCTTTAAGCAAGGGACGAATAAACTTATTAGCAAAAGGCTGCAGTGGTTTGCCCAAATATGCCCATGACACCTGTTCTAATCAGAATGGAAACTGATTAACTCAGACAGTCCCTGGCCACCTTTCCTCCCAAGACACAAATGCGTAGCTGTAAATGAACATTATGAACGAAAATTAAGAATTGCTGCAAAAATGTGCCTGTACCCATCCTGGAACAAATACTCATACATTTTTGCGGTTAGGGTTGTTTTGCAGAGTTCTGAGAATTTGGCACTGTATTTTACCATTTTGCCAAATTTTAGAAAACCCCATAGGATATTTTGAGATTCTTAGCTCTCGGGTAGCAGAACCTGGCGGTGTTTTGGATTTAATTATTCATGCCCTTCCCCCACACCCTTTCCTCTTGGGCTTCACAAAATAGTTTCCCCTTAATTTAAACCACTGTTTTTATATAGCAAATTTAATTTATATAAAGAACATATTTCTAGTTCTAAAGAACATAAGCAGAATCCCGTGCAATGCATAAACAGAGATTCTTCTCTTGGTTTTGGCTGAGCTGGGGAATAAAATGAGAATGAAGGAAGAAAACACACAGCATTACCGAACACATCTTTTTTGCCAATGCCAACATTTTTTTAATTTGATTGTAAATTTAGAAGCCACAGTGGTATATTTCCCCTCCATAATTCATATACTCATCTTGCAGGTGAACAGAATATTAAAATTACATCAAGCACAATACTCTGGGGCATGAATTTGAATTCAATCATCTCTGATCCCATAAAGAATCTTATTTTTTTGTGCTCCAACTTTTATCCAAAATGTAACAACGGGGTTGTTTCCTGGAATTTTACATTGCTTTTAAGATCACGTTGGATCAGCTGACAAAACGGTGTGAACACAAAACTTCACTTTAGATCAACTTCTGTGGCCTATATTTATTGTTACTAGGTGGTAAACGTTTAATACAATCCTCTATGAAAAAGCTAATGAAACTGCGAACACTTCTCAGAAACAGTAACAAAATCTGCCTGGAAGGTATCATTCTATTAACCTACTATAACTACGTATCTCAAACTATAGCAGATAATCTGCCCGCCCACTCCTTTTCTGAACAATTTAATCTACAACACTAACTTTTAAATTTGAGTTTCTCACATCCTTGAAGTCTTCCAGAACTTGCAAGTAACAGTTGTACTCAATGCAACCCTGCCAGTCCGGAGGGCTTTCCCCCAAAGTTCACCCATTATGTACTCCATTATTTCATTTGGACAGTACATTGGAAGGTGTTCTCTAGGCCTCCACCAGGAAACAGTTCTGCAGGAAAAAAGTAACACTTGCCCTTATTGGAAAATAAACAAGGGATTACATTCGGATCCCTCTTTGCTCACCGGGGGTTGTGTCTAAGCAGTTGCCTGTATACTTTGCTCATTTGGGAATGAATAATGAAAGACACCAGGTGCAGGGACACAATTATAATAGGAGGAACCAATTCAGTCTTAATTTTTTTCTTCTTCTGCCCAGGGTAAAAATCCTCCTGATGTTGTGCAGAGGAAGATTTGGCTTTGCAGGACTGTTAACTTTAGTGAGAGGCTAAATAAGTGACTCCAAAGATAATATACAAAAGTAGAGTTTGTGACATTATCTCCTGAGCTATAACACTATGATTCAAGTTTTATGCATTTGGGGGGTCATATTTATTTCCTACAGATTTCATGCAATCTGGTTCAATTATAAATTTGATTGCTTTTTTGCACAATATAAAATCCTTTACCCTTGCACCATTTAATTGTGTTCCATGACAGAACTGGTATTCATCACTACTACTGCTATCCCCTAGCCCAAAAGATAAACCATCCAAAGGGTAATAAATGTCAAACTCTGATTATTGATGCTTTCTGTGAAATTGATTATCTATTTGAGGTGCATAGCACCGTGATTTATAGCTGTCTTTTACGTTGCACTTACACAATGGCTTTTCTGAAAGATGAATACTTTGATTGTTTCAATAGATTTTCTATTAAATCTGAATTTTTCAAAGGAGGCTCACAATAATTGCAGTGCTTGTTTAACTGGAATAGCACCTGATTGAGCCTGACATATGCTACCTGTTTCCATTTTCTTACAGAGTGGGGAGACAAGTTAGGCAGTGCACTGCAATGTAAAATTAAAAAAAAAAAACAAATAAAGATTATAGTGCAGGGGGGAATTGCACTATCCTAAATTATACCCTTCGTTCAAAAGCTCAGAACAGAAGTGCAGACATTTAATACTCTTTTTTTTAATATATTCACATCAATTGATATTTTGGAAGAAAAACAGCCTGATTCCCCATGACCCTTCACCTTGTGCAGGCATCAACAAAAGTGCAAAAGCCTGTGTAGTGTTTTACACTACCAGATCAAAGTAATAGCCTTTTACACTCATTTTGCATTGGTGTAAGTGATACTACTACAAAAAGTGGTTAACAAAAGATCAAGCCCAAAACACACAAGTAAATGGAGAAAAATATATGAACAGAATGAGGGAAGGATAAGAATATGCTTAAAGTATGTTACATGATCAGTGTAGCTTCAAAATTCTTAAGAAAAATATTATGGATAAAATTGTCTGCTGGCACTGCTGACTTCATGGGACTTGCATCTACAGAGAGTTCAAACCTTAAGGCTGGATTTCAAATGCTAGCAGTCTGCGTGCCACCCACAAAACTCCTACCTGAACTCATGATGTGTGTGTTAGGTATAGGATTTACAAGCTAGTGGAGAACCAGTAGAATTCTTTTTATGGTCAGGAAGGCCACTTTTGCACAATGCAAACACTAGTTTTCAGCAAAATATGGAGATTTTGAACAGGTGAGTGTTGCAAATGCAATTATGGCACTGGTTTTAAAAATCTGACTCACGGTGTCTCAGATTATATATTGTAAAATGGGGCCTGAATTATGTCTGGGGAATCTATTTTTGAGAAGTTAAATTTGGGCTCAAAAAATAAAAATGAAAGCCTTTCTCCAGGCTGAACTATCTGCATCTCCTACTATTATCACAATAAGAAGTTTATTATATATACTAAGAAACAAAGCTCTTTGTGTGAGAGTGGGTGGTGTGTGTGTGTGTATGTAATCTCCGCGAGCCACCTGAACAGAGAGAAGGGATGACCTTCAACTCATCAATGCATTGTGTTTTTATTAGTTCCAGATAACAGGTGTTATAAACTCAGAGACATTTACTTACTAATGATACTCAACAGATGCTTCACAAACCATGCTTTTATGGGCCGTGTCACGGTTAAAGTGACTCCAGAGACATTCATCTGATAATTTACTCAAAGAAATGCCTTATATGACTGATCAACAGAGCACCAAGTTTCACTATGGTTATTTCATCAGAAGATATTACAACTGACTTGGCTTCTGTTTTGCAAACCAAACTCAGCTAGGAAGATGAACCGTCAGCCAGAGATACGCAGGTAACTCCATGAGCAGCACATCTGCTATTATCTACAGCAAACACAAGCATGGAAAAAGCATTTCTTGTTACAACTCCCTTAAGGTGTTTTGCTTGCAACTCATAAGAAGAAATTCACACAGACGTTTTATTCTCAAGCAGGAACAATGAGAGAGATTGAATATCAGCACAGGAAGCAGGAAGAAAATCCTGCAGGGAAGGAGAAACCAATTCTCAGTTAGAGATGGGACCAAATGTTCACTCCCTTCTGAACATCTCTAAATTCAGGATGTTAATTTCTAAATCCCAACCTTGTGGCTGAACTCCCTATCTCTACAATAGATCAATGCTCTATTATGGTTTATTATGTGCATTGCAGCAGGTGCCAACCAAGATCAAAGTCCTAATGTGCTAGGAGCGGTACAAACACATAATAATAAACTATCCCTATCTCAGACAGTGGACAGTCTAGAGATGGCAGATAAACATGGAAGAAAGGAAGGATTACTATCCACATTTTACATTTAGGTAACAGAGGATTAAGTGACGCAAAGAATCTGTGGTAGAGTCTGGAATTGAGTCCAGATCACCTGAATCCCAGTCTAGTGCCTTGACCACAAGACCATCCTTTCTCCCCAGAAGCACTGTACAACACGGGTGAAGTCCAGAACTAGATATATATCTAGATTCAGGCTTTGTAGCTTGTCTTCTCTCTCATCAGTATAACTGTCCCCTTCATTATCACTGTCACTGCTATCTGACAAAAAGCAGCTCAGACCAGAAATAACTAACTATCTTACATTTCTATAATGCTTTTATCCATGCTGAAGGAGCCCAAAAGACCATATACGCCTATAGGATTCTGTTCACCCACAACTGAAATATTGCCATCTCTGGGGAGGAACATGACAGCCATTTAACAGCCCTCAGCAACACTGTAGAATAATTCAGGATAGGAAGTGAAGAAATACCATTACCAACTGAAACTGCTTGGTTAATTTATGGAGACAGAATATAATTACCCAAACTGAAATTTGGCCAGCACACTTGGTCCAATAACTTTCTTCTTGTCATTAAAGATCCCATGTCATTTTTTGTCACAAGTGACCAAGATACCAGTTTTATGCTCTGTTTGGAAGTCAAACTCTCCAATAGCTCTCTCCTCACTAGCATCGTGCTGGGGTATTGATTCAACAGTGACTCAGAGGGACGAGTGCCACCTACTTAACCAACACTACTTCCTAGAACACCACGGGTTTTCCTTGGAGGTCTCCCATCCAAGTACTGACCAGGCCCATCCCTACTTGTACTGAGAGACGTGACAAGATTGCAGCCCACGTTGGTATGGCAGCAGACGTTATTCTAACAGCCAAAGATGAGGCTTCAGAAAAGGCTACTTGGCGATTTCTTCGGTCGGAAAATGCATTCCAGGGATGGGCATGTGGGCCCCCGCAACTGCCAGGTCTGCCCCAGGAGAAGCCTGTGGAGGCTGGCTCTGAACGCCAAAGCTCACTGAGGAAGAGCACATGAAAAAGACCACAAGCAACAGGGAAGCAGTGACAAATCCTTCCTAAAATTACACACGAGGGCCAATTTGCTTAGCTGCTCAACTGCCGCTCAAAAATGTCAAGGCTGTTTCCACAGAAGCACAAGTGTATGCACTGAAGTATTTGTGGGCACTGCAGCAGGGGTTACAAAATGCAACACCTGGCTTCCAAAGCATCTCCACACAGTCATAAATTATTATAATCATTTTTAAAGAGTATTAAACTATGCTTTTAGTTTGGAGGATCACGTGGAAGGCCTGAGACGGAAAAAGAGTGAGGAAAAGCAGAAGAAAGAATGGGCAATCTGATACGACGGAAGGCGCTGGCTTCCCTCCTCCCCACACAGTATAAACTTTTGGCCTCACGGAAACCCATGTGAAGTAACCCTTTGTGGGGAGTGGAAGCTTACTTCACTTCCCTGGCAGGCACTGACTGG
Organism: Malaclemys terrapin pileata; assembly: GCF_027887155.1. Taxonomy (NCBI): domain Eukaryota; kingdom Metazoa; phylum Chordata; order Testudines; family Emydidae; genus Malaclemys; species Malaclemys terrapin. The sequence continues at coordinate 19,037,399 of NC_071523.1, read as the reverse complement.
CAGAATGCCCCCTTTGTGATGACTTGGAGGTGGAGGTATTTGCATATGTAAAGTCCTTGGACTTCTCCCAGTCTTGTTGCACTGAGGATAAAGTTGGAGTGCTGGAGGTGGGAAGGACCCAGGGGCCAAGGTGATGCTGCCAGCACGCCTTTGGCTTCTAGTGAGGGAGCTGCTGTGTGTCTGAGAACAATGAGGACCGCACACCACCTGTCCCCTTTGGCCTGTGTTTTCAGCTCCTACCTTTTAGCTGTCTGACAAAGGAACAACATCAGGGAGAGACTCTAAGAATGGAGCTCTGCAAGGGTGCTTTTTATTTTACACAACCTGAGACTAAAACAGATCTTCAGTGGAATTTTTAAATCACAGGCACCATCGCAACTGGTACGATTTGTCCAACCTTCATGTTGGCAGCCTAAACAGAGGTGCCATGAATTCCCTTCTCACTGAGGCAGCACACCCAGATCAGATCGAGGCATCTTAACAGGGCAGCATGGAGAATTTGCACTGCCGCTGTTATTTCTCGATGCATTCTGTGGATGGATGAATAATAAAGGAAGAAATTGTTGAGTATTTAGATCCACTTTGCTTGGGGGGAGGAGAAGAGAGAAGGGATTTTAGAGAGAAAACTCTAAAATGAGTTTCCAAATACTTGGGGTCAAGTTCTGTGCAAAGATAAAATTGCAAATTCCAACGCAGGCAACTGAGGCTTCTCACTCAAGCAAGCACAGAATGAGGTCCATAGATTTCCCCTTCCCCCTCCCCCCCCAAAAAATACCTCTCTGAATTCGCCCAAAACTTCTGTCTCTCTCCTTTCCTTCCTGTACCAGAAGCTAGAAAGTATCTCTTCAAAAGAAACTATTTCTTGGATTCATGGAGTGACCCACTTTGATTTCATGCAAACTGCAGTGTAGTTCAGAGTTCTTGCACTAAGCATTGTCTCAAAGGGGAACTAAAAATTTGGCTTCCAATTCTGTAACATTCAAAAACTGGCTCCATGCGCCCAAATAAAGTGCTTTTTCTGACTCCTTTCTTCAGCTCAACTATGAGAAGTAGTGTTTCGTTATCAGATCACAAACAGCAGCCTGTTGAGATCCACAAGAATGAATGATTTGGAGACCGGCTCATAAGAATAGCATCTTCAGGCTTCGCAAAAGAGAAGATATCAAGTCTGCACTGTAAAGGTATTTTGGAGTAATTTATTTTACTTAAGGCAGGGATTTTTTTTAAACGGAGACACATTGAAAATGTTAGCAGTGTTATCATGGCAGCTGTGCAGAGATATCAGCAATAATTGTGATGGCTGGGCTGGACTGTGCCATTGAGTAGGCATTTGCTCTGTTTAATGCACAGGAAGCACAGGGCAGTTTTTAAGAACTATGTAGCGGATAGGAGGATGTAATGGAGCCCTTAATGTGTTTAGGTTTCTCCACTGGAATCTAGTTTTATCGGGAAACAAAGGTCCTGATGGGACTATCAGTGAAAAGAAATCCAGAACCTGTCTAGTAAGGAAAGGGGCTTGTGGAGATTATTAAATCAAGGTGTACCAGCTTCTCTCCAAGCAAGATAGTCATAGCATAAGTGATTTATACTGTGAATTAGTTTCCTCTGCAGAAACATATTTGGATTGTGTGTTCACAATAGGGTTTTCAGCACAAATAAGGCACTACTTACCTGACACGGATTCTTCATAAAAAGTAAAGAGAAGGGATGAGATGGGGGGAATCTCAAACCCACTGGAGTTTCTTCTAAAAGAGCCAATAACATCATAATAAAAAGACAACAATTTGTGGAGATGCTTGCCAGGAAACCTAAAAGCTTATACCTGTTGCACTTAAATACAATAGGAATAAAAACTTAACACTCGTACCACTTTAAATCTTCCAATCATTGTACAAACTTTAACTAATTAGTCCTCCCAATACCCCAGCATATAGGTTAGTATTTTTCCCTTTACGGATGAGGGAAACTGAGGCAGGGAGATTACACAACTTGTCCAAGGATGTACAATGAGTTTTTTATTCAGTTGGAATCATAAAAATCACAGAAGCACCTCACTCTGGGTGCATCAACATAGTTTATATTACACTGAAATCAGTATTTGAATCCAAATATTGAGCTATGTATTCTAGGATAAATGAGAGTCATTGGCAGGGCCGGCTCCCGCTTTTTTGCTGCCCCAAGTGGCGAAGAATAAAAAAAGATAAAGCCATGATCGGCACCGCTTCATTCTTTGGCGGTAATTCGGCGGCCGGTCCTTCCCTCCGAGAGGGACTGAGGGACTCACTGCCGAATTCCCGCCGAAGACCCGGACATACCGCCCTTTTCCATTGGCCGCCCCAAGCACCTGCTTCCTGCGCTGGTGCTTGGAGCCAGCCCTGGTCATTGGGCCTGAGGCTGCTGAATATGCCCATGCACACAGTACCTTCATTAACAGAAGAACATAGAAGTGAGATGAAGTCACGGAATACCCTGCACGTTCTGAGCACCCCATTGTTCTGTGGGGCAGGGTTCCGATCTGAGGATTTGGACTGGACATTTTAAAAGTTTGGCAAATTCTGATTTTAAACAAGCCCAAGGTGGTGTTTTGATCCAGAATTATGGTGGAGGCTGATCTTTCCTGAAAATTATTTTAAAAAGTTTTATCTGAAAATCTCAGCACGGATATTTTTTTATGTACTATGGTAACATTCCATCGTAAAATATACTCTCTGAGGACATGTATCAACTCCTCTAGTGACTGTAGGGAGTCCTCTCCTCAGTGCTTCTTTTCTTCCACTGCCTCTTTGGGCTGTTGTCTTCCTCTGATAGTTCGTAATTTAGCTTACACCATTAGCTCTTCCCGTCAAGGACTCCTGTTATAATGTACCATGTGCATCTTAGCCCTTCTTGCCTCTTTTACACATAAATAAAAATAATATGGTCTCTTTTACACATTTTTTTGGTTCACCTACAGACTGAACACCAGCCTCCCCCATGAAATGTTAATCTTGTTCGGGCACCTACTGGGCACAATCAGGTGGCTGGTATTCAGATTATTTTTTCATTCGGTTCCTAGAAAAGGTGTAGCTGGACTAAAATAATATTTAACCTCGCTGCAGCAGTTTGGGATCTCCAGCTCCAGCCAGCAGCTGAGGATGATACGACAGGCTAAATTAATGCCAAACTACCCCTCCTCCCTTTACTCCCCAATCCCCCCCTTCTACTGTACCATCCCTTTCCCCCACCGCCCCCCCACAAGCACCAACTAAAAAAGGGAAAGAATGAGAAAGTGAGTATTCTGTAGCTGGCACTGCAGACAATGTATGTCTTGTGTGAGTAATTTAGCACTATGGCCAGTCAATCTGGTTTCTGGGCCCAATGCCCTGACCCTCTTTAGAGCTGCTCTCTCTCTCCAGCACAATGTGAAACATTTCCTTTCACAGCACTGACACTTTGCAGATTGAGACGTCAGGCCTGTCCAACTGCAGCAAATTAGCAATTTTTCTTTTACTAATTGGAAATAAAAATGTTTGCTAAGGGAATAATTTGTAGGAATGCAGTGTTAGGTTTCCGGATTTTTATAAGGATGTTTTAAACTTTATATATATGCACTTTTCTTCTGTTTTGATGCCTTGCACAGTAAATTTTAATAGATTACTCAACTGTTAACTTTACAGTCTCAGTCTTCCAAAGGATTAGCGGCAGTTCTTAATTTTTCTCTCTCTCTCTAAGGCCAGCAGGGCCTTCTTAAAGTAGTCCCGAGTAAAGTTTTGTCCACTTTTGCAGTGAGCAGTGAATAGGAGCAGGGCTCTAAAGGGTTAAAAATATACTTGGCATCTGGATGAACCTTGGGTAGGCAATTTGTAAAACCTTCAATTCACAGCTCTCCAAAGTTCCCTTCGAGCTTGTGGGCAGGAGGGGGGAGAGAAGGAAGAGATGAGCAGCGTACTCAGGAATTCAATGCAGCGTTAACCTGTCACAACTGGGTGATTTCATAATTCTGAATCTCTTATTGGCACCGTAGTTTCCTCCCCCCCTCCACCACACATACAAACAGTGAAGATAAAAAGCCCCCAATGTTGCTGTATTGGTATGTACGGGATGCAAGGATGTTCTTATGTTCCACTGCTCCAACTTAATTGTACTAATGCAGCTTTGTTCCTTTGATGTGAAAAACTAATATCCTGAAAAGGGTTTGGTGGTTGTGGTGGTTTTTTAAATTCCTTTCATAAGCAAAAGTGGGCTGGGGACATTTTGATCTATCTGTTCCTATAAATCGCTCAGCAGTTTGGCATACAAATGACAGTCAATAAAAACCTATTCAATTAAAAAAAAATGTTCTTCGGGACAATGGGCTCAGATGGGAATTTCCTCATCTAAAGGGAAACAGAATGAGGGAAAGCAAGCAAAATGCCTCATTGTCAGGTGCTGTTGCCTAAATAGTGTATTTTACATTCATATTCCTGTGTCATTGGTGAGGAGCGCAAGATCTGCTAACAGTCGGGATCTGTGCAGTCGTACATTAGCTCTTATAACAATGATAGCACATAAAGAGTTACTGTTCCGCCCTCCCCACTCTCTCCCCCCGCCCTTCTGAGAAAGCATTTGACAGCCATGCCTAATAATTCTTTCTGGGGAGTTTTTTTTTTCTTGATGTCTTTATGTGAATATGAAGCCGGAGTGAAAGGCTTTGGGTGACCCCCGTGAGAGAGAAAAAGTAGAAACTAGAGGGAAAGAGAGTGAGATACAGACTCCCTGCAGAGCAATAGGCATCTTCTCTGGCAGCTCACAACTTGCCGTCAGAGGGCCTTTGTCAAAGAAAAAGGACTCTTCTTCACTCCGGCTATGACAATAGGTGTTTTGTCAGAGAGGGACAGGATAAAAAGCGAGGGGGGGATCCTCATCGGCGAGGGGTGAGCCTTTGGGGCCTGCAGATGTTGGAAGGAGAATGATTTATTACTCCAGTGTCCTCAGTGGCATTTGGCTACCTTCCCAGACCCCGGCACTGGTGACTGTGGTGGGAGGAGGGAAGTTGCTGCATAACCGAGGCATCTCCATACCTTGTATGGGCAAAGTAGGCGGAAGTATCACATAACTCTCCCTGTGAATGTGGGTAAGAAGAAGAATCACTATAGAATTGCACTTGCAGAATTCTGCACCCCCAGAACGCCGGAACAGAATCCTGGCTCACAGAGAATTCATTGTACAAGAAGTTTTCTAACCCCCTGCCCAGTGAGAGGATCAACATTTTATTTTTTTCCCTGCTGAAATTATTTAAGGGCATGATGAAAGGGATGCACAATTAACTGTAAATCACAAACCCTGTGAAGCCATATGAAGACCATTGTAATTTATATTTGGTAGCCACAGTCTTTATAGGTAAAGTTACCTGATCCACTTACACTAAATTCAGAGTGAAATTTGAAGACGTACAGGTATTAATTTGTTTGTTTGTTGGTGGGTTTTTGCATGGGCATGGGAAGATTATAGCTTCAATCATTCCTAGAAGCAGCTAAGAAGAGGGGCTAGTGAATTACCATGAAAGAGAGGTAATTTGCATAATACCAAATGTTAGTCCATGTCTAAGCAAGGGAGTATGCAGCGGGTGGAGTAGCTCCTTGGCCAGCAGATTCTGCAGCTGGCTGGCTGATCCTGAAGACAACTTGATCTGGTGCTTAAATGGGAGGGAGGGACGCTGTGGTGCCTACGCCTCAGTCAGAAGCTGCAGACTGGCTCAGAGCAGTGGGGGAGGATTTATTTAAATCACTTCAGAGAAGTAACTGAAATTGTGGATGTCTATTTGAACCAAAACAAATCTCAGGCCCGTTGGAAGTTTGCCGATTACTCCCTACAGCCAGTATATATTTATAAAAAAAAAAAAAATCATTCTGAATTGCCAGTATCCCAGATCACTGAGCCAGGAAGTGCTGGATAACTTCCAGGAGAAAGGAATCACAGCCAAACAAGAATTACACAGTAAGACAGTATATTGCCAGGAGTTTGATTTAGGATTTTTTCTTTAGCTCCTTTCCTCTTTTAATATGTAGTTTTCCACCATACTTTTTGCATAAATACTGTATCCTAAAGATGACAGCCTCCTTTAACAGCTTTACTAAAAAAAACCCAACGTTTTCTGCTGAAACAAGACTGCATATGCTTCTTTTGCAAAATGCAAACCTAGAGACTATGTTAAAATTGTTCTCTAGAAATTGCTAGGTGGATACAAAGAGAATAAAACATGAATGAGGGGAGGAGGGAAGAGAAAAAGAAAGGTGTAAAACAGAAGTTGGAACACCAGCTAAATGAATGCAACAATAACTAGGCTTGTCCATCTATAGTCTCATCTAAAGCCATTAAGGTAAATGGAACAACTGCCTTTTATTTCAATGGTCAGGCCCCTATCGTGCCTGTCTTGAGGATCTCAAAGCACTTTACTAGCATTTATACATTAAGTCTCTAAACACCCCTTTGATGTAGGTACTTATTACTGTAATGCTCATTTACAGAAGGAGAAACTGAAGCAATTAAGAGTATCGGTGACTTGTCCAAGGTCACAAAGGAAGTCAATTGTGGAGTTAACAGAAGAATAGTAACTAGATTTCTGCTTCTAATCCCTCGGTTTTAATCACCAGACAATGTCTCCCATTCCATGTACTAAGGTGAAAAAAACAAGCTTCATCAAGTAGCTATGGAAAGGCATAAAAATGTTTGCAGGATGAAACCTTTTTACTTAAGAATAGAGTTTGGATGATTATTTATGCATTATTTGGCGTTATCTAAACCTCTTTTGTGGGCGGTTGGGTGGAAATTTGATGAGTACAATCAAGACACATATGCAGGGCCAGATTTAGGAGCAGGCAGCCGAATGCCAGGCTTGGGGGGCGCTGGGCTCAGGGTGCTGTTTAGTGGTCAGAATGAATAAATACAGATTTACAGATCCTAGTGTGCAAATTTATCATCTTATATGCCAGGGATAAACCATGCATGCAAATTGTGTATCAAAGTCATGAAATGGGCTACACATGCAATAAAAATAAGGTATTCAAAGTTTAACAAATGAGAGGGGGGCACCAAAGACACTCCTCGCCTTGGGCTCCATTTGGTCTAGGGTTGGCCCTGCACACATGCTATAAGAAACGTCTTTCTTTAAGTATTTCTTCTGGTCTGCGCAGAAAGCATAAAGTACAGAGGCATGCCAAAAATGCAATTCCCCCACCCCACCTTACTTTTTCAAATCTAACAGACTACAAGTTGAGGCTGGTTTTTAGATCTGAAATTAGTTTGTCAAACTGGAGTATAAGTTATCTATTATCTATTGAGCCACAAGCCAAGAACTTAGGAAATCAGTCAGTGATCACTGGGCTTGATAAAAAGCCCAGTGAAATGCAATGGAAAGCCTCCCATTGATTTCAATGGGCTTGGACGAGGCCCATAAGCTGTTCCTCAATTCTTACTGCAGTCAAGCACATTAATATCATTCTATAAACAAACATTTCATAGATACTGTGCTTGGACAATCTTCGCTTGTACAGTTTAGGAGGAGTTGAAATTAAAAGAATCTGAGAAACTTTCAATTCACTTTACACTTTTGAGTGTGTGTGTGTGTGTGTGTGTGCGCGAGTGTTCATAAGTACATAAATTCTCCTTATTCAAGTACAGTAAATCCTGTATACCATGTGATGTCAAGTTACTTGGCTCCTGGAGGACTTCATGGTTTTGAAAGTGGAATATATGTCAAGCTCAGCTGTAAGAGAACATACTGTTAAAGTCTTGCTTTGTATATTTTTGTTGAACAGACAGTATTTGGACTTTGGACGGGGATAACACTGCATCGTTAATGCTTCGTAAATTGCCACATCAGCACTAAATACCTCCACTTAATTTTTCATTTTGATATGATGAAACATTTTTTCCCATGGAAAGAAAAGTCTAGTCTTTGTGAGCCTGGCAGTGCCACCCCAAGTTACAGTAAAGGTTAATCACAAACAAGAGACAAGTAAATAGACAAAGAGCATCATACACTTCACTTTTCAATGGATGTTTTCATAAATGTATGAATAATTTAAATTATCATTGCCGAGTATTTATTCGAGTGTTTCAGGGGAAAAAAATGCCTCCTCTTTTTTTTCCCCCTTGATTCTTTTCATTTTTGTCTCATCTCTTTTATGTGCTGCATCGGCTGTTTTCTTGCCATCTGAATCAGTTTTTCGGAACAATGGGATGTATGAGGGCTGAGGGGGCAGATGAAGAATACAGCCCTTGTTGTACACTCTGTGACTTGACATTGATTAATGAGGGTGCGGACATGGGCAGAATTTGAGAGAGAGAAGGGGAAATTAGAGGACCTGAGGGCACCAGAAGGAGGAGGGCAAGAAGATGACAGAGAGAATGCCAGAATGATGCCAGTGAGACGATGAGATACACAGAAAGAATGAGAGGCAGAAGTAGAGTCACTCTGTACCACCTACTCCAAAGCGTTAGGATGTAGCTGTGTATGTTTCTTATATGATAAGTAATACACAATGGTCACAGCAGAGCCTTCCATATCGTGTCATGTCTTGTTCTAGGTTTATCCCACAGAGCATGACTTGTGTTTGGTATACCACTTTCCCTTATATTAATACATGTCCATGAAAAAATGGCAGAGGGCATTCTTTATTATTTCCACTATTCTTCCCACAAGCTAAACACACAGTGGGTTTGTAACTTTTCTATAGGAGTCTATAAAACTTTCCTGAAAAAGAATGCCTCAGACCAAGATTTTTCTGACTCCGCTGGGTTGCTTTCTTTAAGCCAATGCCACTTTGGAGAGCTTTGAGCTTTCCCAAAATGCTTTTATTTCAGTAAGATGCTACTTTATTTTCTCATATGGACAAATTTTGAAGACTTGATCTCATCAGAAAAGAGCAAGGTTTTATGCTGTGAAAAACTGGCATTTCTGAAAGGAAACCACTACTCCCTTTGGGAGAATGGACTTCAAGTGTGTTTAGCCAGTTGGTGACATTTGGGTGAAAGAACAGTGTACTTGTTGAAATCTGCTAAATGGTTTAGGACCCTGACATTCCTGAAGCCCTTTTTTTTCTTCCAGCTGAACTAAATAATCAAAAAGAGCTGATTTTTCCTATTTCAGTTCTTCAAACTTTTTTAAAAAATTAAATGGATGAAACCTTCAGATTCATGTCTAACAAACAATGGAACAGATACAAGTGCTTGTGTGGTGCTTTATAATATTGTTCACAGCTTAATTCCATTTCTGATCATTTTTCTGAGACTGGTATAATCTGTCTGTATATTTGGTATAACAGACACCTGATTGTACTCTCTATTATAAAAAATAAAAATAAAAAATCTAAAAAATATTACTACTGTAATTTAACAGTACACCTGGAAATGGTCATATTAGATAGCTATCGCCACCTTGGGCAACATGCTTATATAGACTAGGCATTTAAAATACAGGGATACAAGAAACATTTGTTTTCCGGACTTGAGAAAGACCAAGAGGGCTCTGGTGGGGAGATCACGAAGATCAGCAATATGTATTTCGTGGCTAGGTTATTAATTATATATATTTTGGGTGAAGGGGCTCCCTTAGTCTATTTGTATTTTTAAAATGTGTTAAGAATAGCTCAGAGCAAAGGCTACATGCTCCATTTTATGAGATGTGTGTATAACTTGAAAGTCAATTAATAAGTAAAACAAAGAAAGTGTTGTGTGGCACTAAATATTCCAACTCATAGGCGCTAAATGGCAGTATTTTACTGGGCTAAATCTCTCAGAGGACTCGTAATGGGTGCTGGCCATGGCAACTGGCACACGGTTATAGACGGGGCCAGAGACGATGTGCTTAACCCCTAGGCAGCACGGCAGCTGGCCAAAGGCAGTCCTTCCTTGCAAGGGGGCTTGCTTTGGGTCATACTAGTGTGACTAAAGGGGTGGATCAGAGACATTGTCAGATAGGGTAAATAGCCATTAATCCACCTTCCAGGATCGTCTGAGCTCTCACTGTGACCTTGGATCTTGCCCGTGCAATAGACACTGCATCGCTGCATACCTTGGAATTGCAGGCTAGGCTGGATAGACCTTGGATTATTAGGATGCACCAGCATGAGTGGGCAGGCAGGAGTCAGCTGTAGGCCGCTGTCATCTCCGCCATTCTATTGCTGTCAGGACAGGTTAAGCGTTAGCTTGTTCCAGTGTTTCAAAAGACAATTAAGTCATGGCCACTCAGACAAGCCTTGTTGGTCTCTGCCTTTTCAACAGCATATGGAGCATTTCACTCCCAGGTTGCTGACTCCGATATAGATGAAATGGTCACAAGTGCTCCAAACTCAGCTGAAGGCAATTGGGTGCCTGCCCTGTGCAAAAGGAGTGGGTGATCTCAGGCTGGTTCCTATGGGAAATGTTATTAAAAATGCAGACACCACCACAACTGGGCCCATTCTTGTGTGCCTCAGCAAAAGGTCCATGGCCCAAATGAGTCCTGGACACAGAATTACCTTCTTGCTTTCAGAGATGGTCCTTCTAGACTAGGGTTGAGACAGGGGTTGTAATGCATGGGATTATTTCCAATGACTCTGCAGAGCCTCTTCTGGCAATTGGACTTCACTCCAGGGTGCCCTGCACCTTTCTCGAGTGACATTTACTGTCTTGCGTTTCACTCTGCATTTTAAAGGTGGGTTACAAGATGCAACATATCATTTCATAAAGCAATTTGAAAGCTAAGGGAAAGCCGACAGGTGCGGAGGAGCATGTGGTTCGGACAGAGTCTTCCCTTAGGGGAGGGAGATTCTCTATGTCCTAGTCAGGAGGAGAGGATGGAAGATGATAAAATATAAGTAGGATCTGATGAGAAAAAGTCAAATGAAAAAAAGTCTCATTCAATTACATCATGTAATGGGAGACAGCTAAAAACTGACAAGTTTTTAAAGTGTTTATATACCAAAGCTAGAAGTCTAAATAATAACATGGGTGAACTAGGGTTCCTCATGTTAAATGAGGATGTTGATATGGCATCACAGAAACTTGGTGGAATGAGGATAATCAACGGGACACACGAATACCAAGGTACAAAATATATCAGGAGGACAGAACAGGTTGTGCTGGTGGGGAAGTGGCACTGTATGTGAAAGAACACATAAAATAAAATGAAATAAAAATCTTAAATGAACCAAACTGTACCATAGAATCTCTGTGGATAGCATTTCCATGCTCAAATAATAAGAATATAGCAGTAGGGATCTATTACTGACCACCTGACCAGGATGGTGATAGTGACTGTGAAATGCTCAGGGAGATTAGAGAGGCTATTAAAATAAAAAATTCAATAACAATGGGGGATTTCAACTATCCCCATATTGACTGGGTACATGCCACCTGAGGATGGGATGTAGAGATAGTTTCTTGACACCTTAAATGACTGGTTCTTGGAGCAGCTAGTCCTGGAACCCACAAGAAGAGAGGCAATTCATGATTTAGTCCTAAGTGCAGCACAGGTTCAGGTCCCAGAGGTAAATATAACTGGACCACTTGGTAAAAGTGACCATAATATAATTAAATTTAACATCCCTGTGGCGGGGCAAACACCACATCAGCCCAACACGGTAGCATTTAATTTGAGAAAGGGGAACAACACAAAAACAAGGAGGTTAGTGAAACAGAAATTAAAAGGTACAGTACCAAAAGCTGCATGGAAACTTTTTAAAGACACCAGAATAGAGGCTCAACTTCAATGTATCCCCCACATTAAAAACCACAGTAAGAGAAGAGCCACCGTGGCTAAACAACAAAGTAAGAGAAGCAGTGAGAGGCAAAAAGGCATCATTTAAAAAGTGGAAGTTAAATCCTAGTGAGGAAAATAGAAAGGAGCATAAACTCTGGCTAATGAAGTATAAAAATATAATTAGGAAGGCCAAAAAAGAATATGAAGAACAGCTAGCCAAAAGTAGCTAGTCAAAAAGTAATAGCAAAAATAATTTTATGTACATAAGAAGCAGGAAGCCTGCTAAACAACCAGTGGGGCCACTGGACGATCGAGATGCTAAAGGAGCACTCAAGGACGATAAGGCCAGTGCGGAGAAACTAAATGAATTGTTTGCATCGATCTTCACAGTTGAGGATGTGAGGGAGATTCCCAAACCTGAACCATTCTTTTTAGGTGACAAATCTGAGGAACTGTCCCAGATTGCGATGTCATTAGGGGAGGTTTTGGAACAAATTGATCAGCTAAACAGTAATAAGTCACCAGGACCGGATGGTATTCACCCAAGAGTTCTGAAGGAACTCAAATGTGAAATTGCAGGACTACTAACTCTAGGCTGTAACCTATCATTTAAACCAGCTTCTGTACCAAGTGACCGGAGCATAGCTAATATGACATCAATTTTTAAAAAGGGCTCCAGAGGTGACCCCGGCAATTACAGGCCGGTAAGCCTGACTTCAGTACCGGGCAAACTGGTTCAAACTATAGTAAAGAACACAACCGTCAGACACATAGATTAACATAATTTGTTGGGGAATAGTCAACATGGGTTTTTTAAAGGGAAATCATGCCTCACCAATCTACTAGAATTCTTTGAGGGTGGTCAACAAACATGTGGACAAGGGGGATCCAGTGGATATAGTGTATTTAGATTTCCAGAAAGCCTTTGACAAGGTCCCTCACCAAAGGCTCCTAAGCAAAGTAAGCAGTCATGGGATAAGAGGGAAGGTCCTCTCATGGATTGGTAACTGGTTAAAAGATAGGAAACAAAGGGTAGGAATAAATGGCCAGTTTTCAGAATGGAGAGAGGTAAATAGTGGTGTCCCCCAGGGGTCTGTACTGGGCCCAGTCCTATTCAGCATACTCATAAATGATCTGGAAAAAGGGGTAAACAGTGAGGTGGCAAAATTTGCAGATAATACAAAACTGCTCAAGATAGTTAAGTTCTAGGCAGACTGTGAAGAGCTACAAAAGGATCTCTCAAAACTGCGTGACAGAGCAACAAAATGGCAGATGAAATTCAACGTTGATAAATGCAAAGTAATGCACACTGGAAAACATAATCCCAACCATACATATAAAATGATGGGGTCTAAATTAGTTGTTTCCACTTAAGAAAGAGATCTTGGAGTCATTGTGGATAGTTCTCTGAAAACATCCACTCAATGTGCAGTGGCTGTCAAAAAAGCGAACCGAATGTTGGGAATTATTAAGAAAGGGATAGATAATAAGACAGAAAATACCATATTGCCTCTATATAAATCCATGGTATGCCCACATCTTGAATACTGCATGCAGATGTGGTTGCCCCATCTCAAAAAAGATATATTGGAATAGGAAAAGATTCCGAAAAGGGCAACAAAAATGATTAGGAATATGGAAGAGCTTCCATTTGAGGAGAAATTAATAAGACAGAGACTTTTCAGCTTGGAAAAGAGACGACTAAGGGGTGATATGATAGAGGTCTATAAAATCATGAGTGGTGTGGAGAAGGAAGTATTATTTACTCCTTCTCAGAACACAAGAACTAGGGGTCACCAAATGAAATTAACAGGCCACAGGCTTAAAACAAACAAAAGGCAGTATTTCTTCACACAATGCGCAGTCAGCCTGTGGAACTCCTTGCCCAGAGGATGTTGTGAAGGCCAAGACTATAAACAGGATTTAAAAAAGAACTAGATAAATTCATGGAGGATAGGTCCAATCAATGGCTATTAGCCAGGATGGGCAGGGATGGTGTCCCTAGCCTCTGTTTGCCAGAAGCTGGGAATGGGCGACAGGGAACGGATCACTTGGTGATTACCTGTTCTGTTCATTCCCTCTGGGGCACCTGACATTGGCCACTGTCAGAAGACAGGATACTGGGCTAGATGGGACCTTTGGTTTCACCCAGTATGGCCATTTTATGTTAACATATTATGGTCACTTTTCTAGATGACAATTCTCCCCTCTTCCTGGTAATACCACAGGCAGAATTACAGCCACAGATTTCCAAAGAATTTTATGCAGCTTCATTCTGATTTTAACAATAGCCCAATATTGCAAGTTGCTGAGTGATCTCAGCTTCCAATGAATTCAGTGGGAGGTAAAGACACTCAACACAGTGCAAGATAGGATCATAGGACTTGAGCCATAGAGGTGCTGAGCAACTGGAAGTCCACTAACTTCCGAGGGAGATGCACAGCTCCAATTCCAAAACCAGGGATATTAGAAACCTTGAAAGTTAGCGCTTTGCTTTTAGAATTGGAAGTGAAATGTGTTAGGTACAAGCGAGTGGAGGGGCAGAAGCTGCACAATCATCTTCTGCTTACCTGTCTCCATGTGGTGTGTCTTTAGGATTTTGTGGGTTTTTGTGTGTGTGTGTGATATGTTTTTCTTTCCTGCTGCACTGAAAAGAGGAGGGGCAGGGGGAAGGGACAATGAAGGAAAGAAGAAACAAAGTACAGCTCAGCGTAGCTAGAAAAATAAGAAATGGGCTGGAATGAGGTTGGAAGGCCCTTTGCATCAATATTTCTAATAGGATCCGTGTACTAGTATATAAAGGTAGACAATTAAAAAGCACAACGGGCCAGGGTTACAGTGGGCAGAAATGTATAAATGGACTTTGATTTTGGATTACGTGTCAAGTTTAACATTCATTCCCACGATTTATTATGGAGAACCTTAGTGTGTATTTAAGCACAGTGAATCGCAGTTGCCCAGTCACTGCTCGGCAGATACGGAGGATGCAGCATATCAAATGAGTACAAGTGCATTTTTACTAGAGCTTCTAAACGACAGAGCTAATTGTCTTTCATTTGAGGAATACAACATCCTTCAGCTAAAAGAATGCTTTATCAGACACATAAGCACCATTTCATCCATCAAGTGAAAAGCACCCACCTCTGAGGTGAAATCTAGCACATGTTTTATAGCTCATGACGACACTTCATGGCCTATACAGGATATGGAGAATACAATATTCAGTGGAAACTTCGAGGGGAATATAAGGAGGCAGGATCTTATCACTTTCGCTGCGATTTGGCCAGGTTACTGGGGTCAAAAGAGCTATAGTTTCTGCAGTGGCCACATGGAATCAGGAACCTAGTTTTATGCCTCACCCAAAAGAGCAAATATACTAAAATATGGAGATGAACTGGCTTTCAACTTTTGGTTATGCAAGCACTCTTTCATATTAGCAATTCATACACTAAAAAAATACTCCCTAAACACAAACCTGACCAGGACGCTGTGGTCTTGGACTTTGCTTTGTTGTGCCAGAGTCCCTATTCTCAAACCTCTCAGCAACTCCCCTCCTACCCACCCTCCCTGTACATCTAAGACAAGCAGTCCAGTGATCACCTGCAATGGCAGCCCCAGAGGGTGACCTGAGCCCTAGAGCTACTGCTGCAACAAATGAGGGAGCTTAACTAGAGCAAGACTGGCATAAAAAGGAAAGAGAAAGAAAGAGAGGAACAAAGATTCCGTCCAATTTGCTCTTTTCGGCATTGTGAAAACTGGCCTGTTTCCCAGTATATCACTCTGCCATTGAATAAGGTCAATTGCAGAGCAGTTCTTCAGTCGGCCTGATGGGTTTTCATGAGAAAGTGAATGGAGTGCAAATTAGCCAAAGTCGTCACAAGCTTTTTTACTGTCACTCCAAACCTGACAGTCCAAAGGAAAATGCGGATTAATAAATCTAACGAACTTTCTCTATTATCAAAGCCAGGTTAGGAAACTATTTATTGTCTCTTTTTTCTCCATGTTTCATCCATTTTGCCTACTGTGGTGAAGCATTTTGTGAAGAATGGAACAACAGACGCGCGCACACACACACACGCTCGCATGCGCGCACACACACAGTTTAGCCTCCCCATGTCTGCTAGAATATGCCAGCAGCATAACAGAAAATAAAGGTGGCTGCATCTTTATAATTCCGCCTTGCACATAGTACTTATACAGTATACAATGAGCAAGGCAGTTAAAGAGACTGAAAGGCCCTATTACATATGAGTGTGTATGCATATATATGTCAAATTTCATAAATTACAAAATAATTAGCAGTAAAAATACACATTAGTACAGGATAAAGAAGGTTAGAACATAGCAATAGAGCCTTGAAAGTGAGATGCTGTTACTGAAAGTGAAAAAAAAACCTGATTCGACTTAAGCAAAAACCATGTTTTTAAATATATTTATATAATATAGGATCAGTTGAAGTTCCCCATAAAAGTTTCATTATCATATAGTTCACAACTCACTGGAAGAAAACTTAATTGCAGGATGAAGCCTGACTTAAAATTGTCAAAGTCAACTATATTTCAAAATTCAAATGAAGTTGGTTTCACTGTGTTTGTTCTTCAGAAAAGGAATGTATACATTGTTTGGGGGTTTTTTTGGTTGGTTGGTTTTTGTACTGTTTTAGTAAAACTACAGGTGCAAGTACTATCATCTGCTCTAATGTAGACTGATTCCTCCCTTTTTATATTTAGGGGTAGGAATGTTGCTGCTTTGTAAATAATGCACTAAAAGGGAAATCTTCTAAATCATTTGGGCTTCTCTTGAGACAACGCATTGCCTGGAGCACCAAGGTTTATGGGCCATGTGACAGCACTGCTACCCAATATATAATTTACTCCTCCAGAAAATTAAAGACTTTATAATGTATTGGATATGGTGGGATTGAAGTTTATGAGATCTCATGGTGTAATTCCAAGGGTAGGAATTGGCCTTGAATATGCAAAAATTATTTTTCTTCTCTACGTGTGGAAGTGGGGCAAAGAACTGAAGCTGTAACACTGCACTGAATTCAGATGAGATGATCAGACAACTTTTTCTCCCTTAAATTGAAATGAATGATCCTATTCATTGTTATTCTATTTTTAATAACCAAATGTCCATATTGAGTAGAAATTTGGCACTTCCCAAATATCAGATTTGTTTGTTACATGTATGTTCAGATACCAAATATTACAAGAGTATTAACTATTTTCAAACGTTAGTAGAACAAATAAGAATGGTATGTATTGTCTGGAATGTCAAGAAAATATGTATCTTCCCTCGTAGTGGAGGTACTTGAATAGCTACTGGTTTAGAATGCAAACCTTTTCTAGTTGGTGTTTTAGGAAAACTGCTATGGTTAGGAGAGGCTCTCTTGCACATTCTTAGGGAGTAAGGGACCATGAAGCAAAGCCGAGCTCAACACCCAAAGGGTGCAAGAGAAAAGTAACACTCTAGTAACCATAAAGCGAATGCCCTAAGCACACCATCCTGCACACCTGCCAAAGCCCACATGTGAAACACAAGAAGTTGTGTTGCCACTGCTAAAGTTCCTTCCTTCTGAGAATCTCAAAGTCTTTACAAACTTAAATGAACTAGGCTCTGGATCTAGTGCTGAGAACACACCAGGCAGATAATAATAATAATAATATAGAGAGATATTCTATTTCCTAGAACTGGAAGGGACCCAGAAAGGTCAGTGAGTCCAGCCCCCTGCCTTCACTAGCAGGACCAAGTACTGATTTTTGCCCTGATCCCTAAGTGGCCCCCTCAAGGATTGAACTCACAACCCTGGGTTTAGCAGGCCAATGCTCAAACCACTGAGCTATCCCTCCCCCCCAAGTATATATGATTCTCAGTGCAGGATCAAGTCCTTAAAGCGCACAGCTCCCCCTGTAAGAAAGATGGGGGTGGGGGGAAGAAGCAAAGCTAAGTGTCTTGCCTTTAATCACTGAAGTAGTCTGAGAAGAGCCAGGAATAGATTTACCCAGGTCTTCTGGTTCCTGGTGTAATCTTCCTCCTAAGTATTTATTTTGTTTGCGTTCTAAGGAATTTATGTGTGTGAAACGTTAAACAACTTTTACTATGTCCTCACTTTCATGAGCCAACATTTCTGATGCAACTGGGGGAAGTGAGGGAA
Organism: Malaclemys terrapin pileata; assembly: GCF_027887155.1. Classification (NCBI taxonomy): domain Eukaryota; kingdom Metazoa; phylum Chordata; order Testudines; family Emydidae; genus Malaclemys; species Malaclemys terrapin. The sequence continues at coordinate 19,019,541 of NC_071523.1, read as the reverse complement.
TACCAAGTTTCGGAGGAATAGAAATACACTTGGGGTGAAAATAAGGGACAATTGAGAGGTATAAATACTTTCCAACAGTGTAGGATCCAGAATTTTAATACAAAGTCCCATGTTATCATGAAAAAGGGGCTGAGGCTGGAAGGGGCGGGGGGTTGAACCAAAGCAGAGACAAATAGAAGCGGCGCTGCCAACAAGTGCATTTTAGAGTAACACAGACCCCTGAATCACAGCAGCGCCCTAGAATGATGTGATCATTGCATTTCTTTCTGTTAACAGGAAAAATGTTACTATTTCAAACCTTGCTTTTCGCCTGTTTTTATTTATATGATGATAAATTTCCCTCCCCCATAATTTCACACCCATCATAGCCTCATGTCTGGCAAAGAACAGGGATGGAGGAGAGAAAGAGGGGGACTGTCAAATACATGGATTTAATTCTGGCAGTTAGTCAAAGAAGAGTTTCTGTTGCTTTAATCTTTTCCATTTTTATGTTGTTGTTTGAGATAGTCAAAATTGCAGCACGTGGGGCATTAAATACAGAGCTTGATAGATGCATGGTCGGAATAGTTGAGTAAAAAATAATCAATTTAGAGTCAAATCAAAAGAGTTTGTTGCAACATTTCTTGTCTCATGTGACACCAGAATAAAATCCTCAAGAGGAATGAAGTGCTACAAAATGACAAACCAAGGAAAATTATTAACCATTCAGAAACAATCTGGGTTTTGTTGAGATTTTTCCACTCTCCCATTTTTATAGTCACGTGTCATTCTATTTACTTTCCTGCCCATCTAAATTATGCTATTCAAGATATTAAAGAAAACACACACACACACACACACACACACACACACACTCTGAGGTAAAGGTAAAATTGTGCTGCAATCATCAAATCAGCCTTCTCTTCTTTATTCCATCTGTATATTCTCCTTGTAAATGCTCAAGCATTGGTTAGAAAGCCACACAAGTAACATAGTCCTACCTGCTTACCACTTAAATTGCTGGTATTTTAATCTCATCAAAGGATCTGAGTTTTTCTTCCTGCTGTTTTGACTTTCCTGTCTCTTAGTCTTGTCACATTCACTAGTTTTGAGTAAGTGCAGAACTTACATTTACAGAATTTGCAATCTGCAAGATTGTTTAAGTGATTTATCAAATACTTTGATTGAACACTTATTTCGCTGTTCCCGTTCTGAATCTCATTTAAATTGACTGGGCTTGACATAAGCCTTTTGAATGGACACAGAGAAATGGATTTGGGCTGTGGCAGGTACAGTGCAAAGAGAGACTCTTCCTTCCACTCTTTATTTGACACTTGTGGAATTCTGTTCAGCAGTCATGTGCAATTCTCTTTGTTACACTTTTATCAGTGCCTTATTTGTGCCAGGGCTGAGCACGGGAACTTGTGGGCTTGGCAGTTCAGAACCCCAGCACCTCTGGGCTTGCTGCATCAGTTATGAATATAAAAAAACAGCCTGAGCCCTGACACCTCTTTCATTACAAATTAAGCACTACATCTTATCTTTGATAAAAACAAAATACCAATGATTGGACAGGATTGATGTCCTCAGTGGGCCTGCATGATGTTTCTGTGTCTCGCTCATGATAGATTCTACCATGCAGAAATAAAACATATTATATGATTTTTTAGAAAATAAACTAATATTAATTTCTCTATTTCAGAAGCTGAATAGCCTGTAATGTAGTCATGCTCTGTACTACCATGAAGATGACATTACCTAAATAACAGCCTCACCACCACCACTTTAAATGCATAAAGCCGCTGGCATCATAGATCTCAAAGCACTTTTCAAACATCAATCAAGTGACATCCCTGGGAAGTAAGACTGTAGTGTATTATCCTCGTGTAGCATCGGGAAAATACCAAGTGTTGTGAGCTACAGGCAAGCAGTTCTTCAGATTCCACAAACATTACATGAGAACATTTTATATGGGCGTATCAGAAAGAGCCATGCAGGAGAACTGTTCTGAACAATTACAAAGCACTGCACTGGAGACAAACATTAATCTTTGGAAGGAGATTTCTTTTGACACGGAAGAGAAAAATACCTGTCGTTTTAACCCTGGTTTGCACCACTCTATAAACATATAGTAACCCTCCCCCCACATTTTACTATATTACGTATATTTGCACACCTGAGAAAGAACAGCCACTATTCAACAAACAGGATATATTCAATTAAAAATCACTGAATGGTTTGACTCTGATAGAATGCCTCTCTGCCTGTTACACACTTGAGGACAGCAGAAGCACTGGAACAATTTCAGTACAGAAAAGAGAAGAGAAGTATGTCAACAGGAGAGAGCCCCTCAACTCTGGAATTTTTTCCCCATCCAGTTTCAAATAGTCTCAATCTGGCGACCTCCAAGGCCTCGTGCAAAACCATCTCTTTCCTGAGGCTGTTGGGGAGTGGAGGTTGCAGTTATGGCTGGCGCTTGTGGATATTGTTTGGGTTTGTATCTTTTGTTTTTGGTGAAACTGTTCATTTTCTCTCTGTGTAAGTGTTTTCATAACAAAGGCACCTAGAGCACAGGACAGGCACTTCTTAACCATGAATCAATCAATCAATTATTGCTATCATTTTTCCCCAATCTCGCATCAGGATTGATTAGCACGGACCCTCACACTTGTACAGAGTCCCACTGAACTACGTAAGGGTCTGCACTAGAAGATCACTTTGCAGGATCAGGGCCTTAATTGGATGCAGCATCCTGATGAAATCATGCTATGCACGTTACATTATTAATGTCATTTTTAAAATTAACTGAGTGCTTCTCTGCCACAATATTCCCTATTTCCATGGTATAGGGTAGATCCTCCTCCTAATAGATCGGCACCTCACAACTGTTTACTATTATTGGTGATCTGAACAAATAGTAGGTTATTTGAATTTCTGACCTCAAAACCACAAACTCATTGATCACAAAATCCCATCTGGGACCAAACGACCAAGCTCCATGCCCGCTGTTTTATATTTCAAAGACCGCTAAGCTATCTGTCTCTACCTAACTTGGGCTAATTAGAAGTCAGCACACTAAAACTGATAATTCCACCTTCATAGGTTTAGAAAATCCAAACTATCACATCCAAAAAATTATAGTCTATAATAGCTAATACAGATACGTCTATATCGAAGTCAACAAAAGGGAATTCAAAGAATTCAAATTCAAAAATGCGCTGCACATAAATATGCACTGAACCCCTATTGGCAATGCTTTGTTGATCGCAATGGTATATACAAAAAGTACAAAACAAAATGCAAGTATAGTACAAGGTAGTTAAAACATAGCTTTGGAACCCGATAACCTGTTGAAGTGCTCTGAGCTCTGGATGTGAAACTCGTGGATTGGAAAAAAATATTGGTGAGAATCAAATGATTCCTCCTCTTATATTTGGACTTATAACAAGACTGAAGTGAATGATGGGGTTACTAGACTTGTTCAAATATTCTCAGTTTTAACACTGTTTCTTAGAGGGAGAAAAATAAAATTAAGCCAATTACAATAACCATTTTAACTTCTCTTTTTTTATTACCAAATACAATTAATGACTTCCTAAAACGATGATTTAGAATCTAAGGAACAGCAAGTTTATTCTGTACAGACACACTTTTTCATGTCTGCAATGTCATTTCCAATAGCATGACCTGTTATAAACAAGACAACGGGAACCAAGGGAGACTAATAAACATAGGCAAATGCTGCCATATGTCTTTCCTAAGACAAGTAGAGATGGGCCCAGGCCACAACACCCAGGGTTCAGAGGTGACTGCATCCAGAATTTTTGTCTTTAATAGGAAGTAAGCAAAACTAAAATATAGGAATAGGCTTTGCTTCAGATAATTCAGTGCATTTAAATATATTTTTCAGCATAACTGATTTAATTCTGTCTTATTAAACCTATTGCCATTCAAGTTCATGACATGGATGATTATTTCCAACGCTTCACCCAAATCCATGTGGGATAATATGCTCCCAACACTACTGGCTGTAAGTAATACATTCTTAAAATCAACCACTCATCTCACATCTAAACAAAAGTGAGCTTTCCTACCCATTTTCCCCAAGAAAGGAAGCTTGGAGCCCTTTTATGCATTGTGAATGGCCCACCTAATTTAGACTGAATTATACCCTAACCTTCATTTCCCCTTTACTTCTTTGCTTCATTCAGGGGTTTCTGACTTCAGCTAATTCACTAACAATCCCAGCTGGTCCTTCCCAGCTCCCGGTTCTTTAGCACATTGTCCAAGGAAACTATGTGCTCCCATCTACACTGGTATTCCACTCTCCAATTAACCTACTGCTGAGACAGCTTTACCTCTCTTCTCCAGCCATTCCGCTGCACACACTCTTTTTTAACCTCTTACTCTTTGAATTAAACTTTATCAGAGTCCTTCGAGGTGAGATGGGGCTAACTTTATTTGCTAAATCTGGTGCTGGTGACACAGGATGAGGTAACACATGATCAAGTGATATAGTCGTGAGTAAAGGAGCTAGTTGATCTAGAAACCATTTCCAAGCCAAGTATTAAACTGTACGTTTAAGACACAAGGAATCATATAACAAAGATTTCAACACTTGCTGTATGACAGGCATATGCTTTCTCTTATTTATGGTATCACACAGAGTCACTAAGGTTAGTTGGAGAGATGGCTAGTGTTGGCGTTTCACTGCAACACAGTGGCATTGCTCCCGACATTAACTTTTATGTTGATTTGTATTCTCATATTTTAAGACAATCATTTATCATTTCTGCCAGACACTTTTATTTTGCATGACATCACATGACAATGAATTCCCCCTCCCATGCAATGAGTGGAAACACTGTTTTTTACCTTAGAAGTTTTCCCATGTTTAGTCAAAACTAAAATATCCCTTAAACAAGTCCACATTTCAGACACAGTAGTTTGACTGTATTTCGTTACCTGATAAAGCCACCATACAAACACAACATAACCCACGAAATATCTGGCTGATTTCATCTAATGCCAATAACATGGATGATATGTGGTTCTACATACCTTAGGACTTATTAGACAAGTAACTCTCCCCATTTTACACATGGGGAAACTGAGGTAGGGAGGTAAAATGACTTGCACAAGGTGACTCAGCAAACAAATGCAAAGACAAGATTATAATTTAGTCGTTCATAGATCCCAGAGTCCAGGCCAATCTGCTAGACCACACTGGCTCTCTGCTTAAAGATACAGGAAGCATAGTAAATTATTTGAGCTCCAGGGTTAATTTCAGAGTAATCTGAAAGGAAGTTAGTTTAACAATGTTATTCTAGGCCCACTCCCAGTCTATTTGCACAGCAGAACTTCATCTATAGTCACTAATTCAGAGATATAATCAGCCTATAGACTCCACCAATGCAAACTCGGGAAATGTGGTCTGGGTAAAATTATTAAAGTGGATGGCAAAACTGGTTGAAAGACCATATTCAAAGACTAGTTATTAATGGTTTTCTGTCAATCTGGGGGGAGATATATAGTGGGGTTCCTCGGGGGTTTGGTCTTGGGTCTGGTACTGTTCAATATTTTCATTAATAACTTGGATAATGAGCGGAGAGAGTATGCTTATAAAATTTGCAGATGAAACCAACTTGGGCGTGGTTGCTTGTAATTTGTGGGAGAGGATTAGAATTCAAAATTACCTTGATAAATTGGAGAATTGGTCTGAAACCATCAAGACGACATTAAATAAGGGTAAATGCAAAGTACTACACACACTTAGGAAGGAAAAAAATCAAATGCCCAACTACAAAATGGGGAATAACTAGTTATGTGGTATTACTGCTAAAAAGGGATCTGGGGGTTATAGTGGATCACAAATTAAATACGAGTCAACCATGTGATGCAGTTGCGAAAAAGGCTCGCATTATTCTTGGGTATAAGCCGCATCTACACTAGAACAGTTTGCCTGTATAGCTATACCAGCAAACCTTTTCTACTGTACACTAGGGCCCTAATTGTAAAAGTCTTAAATTTTCAGTTAGGCATTTTCTGAAAAGACAGAAAATGAACTTTTCCTATGCAATATCAGTGCCTTGTTTCCATGTGAATAATATGTATTGTTTATAAAAATCGAAGGTAAAATAAAGGCAATGAAAATGTAATTGGTGGCTATTAAACACCTGCATCCCCACAATTCCTCCTTTCTTGTAAATTTGCTTAGAACTAAGTGAGCATAATAGCAGCACCGTTTTCAGAAAATGGTTTTCAGAATCAGGCAGTGAGAAAGTCAATATGGAGTACTGTGTCCATTTGTTTTGATTTATCTCACTAACTTCAATTGACAGTTAATTCATCAGAGTAGGAAAATGCCAGTCTAGTGAAAACACAACTCATGAAGGAGAGAGAACAGGGTGGAAAACAGAGTGGCTAATACAGGTAATAAATTAAAAGGTATAGTATCAGTATTTTATCATTCGCATCCTGAGTTCAGCTATACCCTGAATCTTGCCAATTATAATTTCTAGTAAATTGTAGATACAGGTAGACATTTATTTTCTCTCTATAAAAAGAATTCACTTAATCTTTCACCTGTATTTACAGTTTATCAGCCATATCAATGGTGGTGAGGGAAAAATACACGTATATTTTCACGTTTTAAATAAAGAGGCCCTCATTCAGAAGTGACGTTTAAGGTAATGTAAGTTTCACATCAATATAAGGAGGTAGATCCAAGTGGCTGTGTGTCCTGGGGAGCATCATGAATTGGTGTAAACTGCATGCCTGGGACCAGGAGAGAGTACAGTAGCAGGAAAAGCAAATAAGATAGCTAAGAAGGTATTATTAGGTGTCCTTTCTCTCCCCCATACCTCTTTACCTTACACCTTTCTTCTGTCTCTTGTGTGTGTCCATTACACTAGATTAGAATCCTTTATCATGTAAACCTTACACCACCTTACACATCACTTCCGAATTTGTCCCATCATTAGGTAAATCTGACCTTCGTTTATCTAATTTGTATGAGAGCAATACATTTTTTTTTTAAGGTAGGTATTCCTAATGAGGGTCATTATTAGGACAATAACTGTAGACTGTCAATTTAAATAAGAACGGCCATACTGGGTCAGACCAAAGGTCCATCTATCCCAGTATCCTGTCTTCTGACAGTGGCCAATGCCAGGTGCCCCAGAGAGATTGAACAGAACAGGTCATCATCAAATGATCCATCCGCTGTCACCCATTCCCAGAGTCTGGCAAACAGAGGCTAGGGACATCATCCCTGCCCATGCTGGCTAATAGCCACTGATGGACCTATCCTCCATGAACTTATCTAGTTCTTTTTTGAACCCTGTTATAGTCTTGGCCTTCACAACATTCTCTGGAAAGGAGTTCCACAGGTTGACTGTCATCTGCTGGGAATTCTTTAGATACAAATAAGGAATTGCTTATATGGGGCATGGTGAAATGCCAGTTTTAGTTATTGATATTAATTAATAGAACTTGGTAGGAGTTAAATATGCTTCTTTATCTTATCCACATTTAATTCCTTCCAGCGCTTTAAAAAGGTTTCATCACAGCACTATATGGAGAAGAATAAAGAAAAAAGAATGAAACCCTAACCCATATTGTCTCATAAATTGCATTACATTAGCTCACATCTCTAAATCTGAAATTTGCTAACTGATTGCTATCAAATATTGTAACAGACCACTGCATGTGGGATGAGAACTTGCATGGTGAATTTCTGGCTGCTATGAATCCCTTTAAAACCATGACAACTTGGAAAATAGGGCTTACAACAGACATACTGGGAGACCACTAAGGTGGTCAATTGCTGTGTAAGTGGGAGTGAAATGGGAAGACCAACTTCTTTATGTTTCAATGATGATGACTATGATGATGATGATTATTGCCTGTTATTTGTTCCATAATGACAATTTGCTTGGCAGTGTACAAACCACAGAAAACAACATAATCTCTGCCCCAAGGAGCTTACAGCCTGTCTAGAATCTGCACTTCTTGACATTCTTTTATAAAACTTATTAAAACCTAAGCACAAGTGCAGTGGACTGTGAAAAGTTAAGCTCCTCTCTGCCCGTTTCCCAGGAAATTGGATCACAGCCAAAGATAACCTGTCCTGTTTAGAGTATCTGCATTTTGCTTCAACAACACTTCAGAAAAAAGCAGTCTTTTTTTCTCCTGCAGTATTGAAATTCAGTTTAGTGATGATCTAAGCACTTGTGAATAGTAGAAGATCTTTAACTTCCTACAGTCTCTCTAAATCATTGTCTGAAGCAATGGTCCAGCTGTATTCAAGAGATGCACAAATCTTTTTTGTCTTAATGCAACTAAAGAGGAGAACAGGTTATAAGCTTGAGAACAGCATAACGAGTTTGCATTGTGGACCTTTCCTAATGGGATATAATACAACTTGAGTTAAAATCCAGCCAGGGTCTGAGGGGAAATAAAGCACATTAACCATAAAAACCCCGGCATTTCCAGATAACTAGCCAAATAACTACAAGGGAACATGTACATTATGAACATGTGAAGTGGAACAGATAATTCAAACAAACAAAAGGACTGAACCTTCATCCAAATCTTGACTCAAATCAGAATCTCTGAGGTTTATGAAGGTTTGGTTACTATTAGTTTTAATTTTCACGTGCCATTCTATTTCCCAGGCCTACTGTGGCTCAGAAAGCAAGGTCCGTCATCAGGATGTTATTTTCTGGTTTGAGTGGTAGTGGGAAGAACTGGAAATCTCACCGCCACCGCTTTCCTTGAGAGGTTTCCAGCTCAATTTTGTAGGTTGGGCCGATCATAGCCTTAGATAAGCTTCCAAAAATGTGGCTCCTTATCCAACCCCATCTCACCTTTCGAGATTTGTCCATCACTGATCACTGTGTGCAAACACACACCGCATACGTCCCAAATGGGCCTTCTAGCATTCTTTTTCAACAAATCTTCAGATTTCCTTCTGGGCAGGCTCTCACACTTGGAACTCCATCTTTTGCCTTGTACCACCTTCTTCATTAAAACAGGAGGCTAAAGCCCAGCAATCAAAGTCTAAATCTTCTCCCTCCATTAAAACTATACCCCTCTGGACCTATGGAGAGTTACCCATTATCTGATCATTCCAACATATGGTGCACCTGATACTTACTGTGTAACTAATTAAACATGCAAGCTCCTTCAGGCAGGGACTGTACCTCCCTTATGTCTTGTTCATGCCACGTACTCGGATGGCAGACAATACACACATAACAACGACAACCACAGCAAATAAAGTTTAAGCCAATGGCACTGTATTTAATTCTTCCCTTCCAAAAGCTTTCAAGTCAACTCAATTAAAGTAATCCAGCACACTGATACAACTTTTATGGACAAAAGGTTTTTTTCCTCCCAACACACAGAAACTCCTGCTTTTGCAGTAGTGTATTTGAAAGCTATTAAACAAAAATAACCCCTTTTTTTATTGCATAAAAAGAGCAAAGGAAGCCAAAAGATAGAAGCACTAACAAAAGCAAGATCTAAGGCTGATGTCCTATCGTACTAATGATAGCTGAGCAGATTCCAGTAAAATAACAGCAGCTCCCTATGCTGCACAGACAGAATCGTCATCCAAAATTATTTTTGGTTATGTTTTCCCATTATTTTCCCAAAGAGACAAATGCCTTCTCCCTGCCTCACAATAGCATCTCCAGGTTGGGGCAGCTGCCCCTGTTCTGCCTGCTGTGAAGATAAAGGGGACTTCTTTTAGCTCTGCCCTTTTGACACTTCTCACCATTGCTAAATTCACTGAGTTAGAAATAAACAAGACAATTAACTCCTGCCGATATTAAAGATAAGCTTCCAATATTGTTATTTTTAAAACCCTGTTTATTGAGTGAAGGTGAGTAAATAGTAGCCTGGGGTTGCTACATGGGAAGATTTTTGGTACACGTCAGAGCTGCTAAGTAATCTATTTATTTTGGGCAACAAGTTCAGCCTAAAATTGCAGAAGCCTCCTGTGGCTTAGAATTCTCTGAAACAGCTGTAGGCCTGTTTCAGTAGGTAGAACACTAAATTTTGCACAACCCCTTTTATCTCTCAGGGATGACCGAATGCTCTATCGGTAAAGACCCGAAACAAGAGGGCCAGCAAAGAGGTGGAGAATTCAGCTATCACTCAGTCCTACCACTTTCTGATTTCAAGGCAGGCGGCTTAGCCGCTTCCCTACTTCACTCCTCTTCTCCCAAACATTCGGTTGGTTTCTTTTCTCCCCTCCCCAAGTTTAAGGCAGTTCACCACTTATGGTCATTTACAGCTTACATCTCAGTAAATCCAGAAGGTGTCTGATGAAAAAGAGGGACTAGCCAAGCATCTTAATCCCCCTGTTCATTCATGCTCTCTGTAATGTTCTTTCAGGCCTCTGCTGAGAGACTAGGCTGAAATGAAGGCTGATAAATTAGTCTGGAGAGAAACAAGGCAGATTCTGCTTGTAAAAGGTCATTCCAACTTTGTTCTGGGTGAGGGTTTATCTTGACTGCAGCTGCGACAGACAATGGCCGGGGCCTAAATGGCAGAAATCCTAGCTCTGTTCATGAAATTACTGTGCTGATAAGGTAGAATGGACTTTAGTAAGATCTAAATGGGAAAAGGGAGGTAGTGGTGGTTGTGGGGAATTGTAGGTATTTCTGAACATGACTGAACAGGGATGACAATACAATGTACAATTAAACCAATGATTTGCCCAAGCATTCTCTCAAAATGAAGAAAAATACTGCCTGCTAATCAGATAAAAAGGAGCAAAATACCCACTTCCCTCTTCTGAATAAACTGCCTCAGTGCAAATCCCAGGACAAACTGGTTGGAATACAGTGGTTTCTAGACTATAAAAGTTATAAAAGAGATTAAATACAGTAGTATTTCTCGAGGGTCAGTGTGCTGTGGTGTCATTTATCATACATGATGTCACTTGAGAGACCTACTGGAGATTTACTTTAGAATTAGCAATGTCTTGTCAAGGCAGGGTCAGGTGAGGCCCAGCTAACAGCAGCAGATAAGATAGAACATGGGGGTGAGAATACCCCTCAGTGCAAAGGATATTTTTAAAAATACATTCGTAGACTTCTGAAGCCCAAACAATAAGGGATGGCAAGTTCTGACTAACCACCCTCTGATTCTGTGCCTTCTGATGTGTACACAAATTGACTTTCCTTCAGAGAGAGATGCCTCTCCTTTATTTACACATCCCACTTGAATGTGCATGTCTCCGATTAATGCAAACACATTAAATGGTCACAGCGGACTATTACCAGGCTGGAACCTGATTAAGCTAACCAGCTTCCACTTAGCCCAGTGTCTAAAACGATCCTGTTATCTGTTTACTTTCAGAGAGGGCACAGAGAAGCAGGAAATGAAGAGAGATGCACAAATGAGCCAAGGTGGACATTTTACAGGGATGGCTGGGCACAGTGGCTGACATGATGCACCATTTAGAAAAAAAAAAAAAAAGTTTGTGGTTTGTGAGAGAGGTGGTGCCAGAACTAAATCATCAAACCCGCCCTATGCATGGTAAAGCCCTCCCAACTCTGTTTGACAAAGCTACCGTCCTGCTTACCACCCCTCCCAAAGACTCACTTCCTTCAGCAATGGCCATAAGCCAACTAACCAGTCTAAAAAAAAAAATGTATCTCCATGCATTCTCAGTAAAGCCTGTCTTTCTTTGTTTTTTTTTTCAAAATGGTAAATTCTTCAGGGCAGGGATTGTCTCATTTTGCTTACTGTACAGGACCTAGCACTTTGTTGGGATTAAATAAACAACAAGGATGAGGATGAGCAAGTAAATGTATATATATTCCTGAGCCAGAAATTTGGTATCCTGATCTTCTCCAAAGTCTGAAAGGTTCCAGATAGGCTCAAACTGGAAACCTTTTGTACCCCTCGGCATTTGCTCCTGGGAGTTGCCAAACCACCTCATGAAAAAAAAAAAAAAAAAAAAAAAAAATCACAGAATCCACCAGTCTCTTTAAATAGGAAACTTTCAAATCTAAAAATAGCTTTCAAGTAACTTATCTAATATTAAAAATGTCATTTTGAAACATCTACTGTTGTCTGTTAACATCTTGTCCCATTCACACAAGATAGAGTAGCGCAAGATGTTGGCAACCCAATCTGAAACCTATTTTCAGGTTTCATTACAAACTCAAAACTCAGATCAAGTTCACCCAGAGGTTCGCTAAGGTCACAAACCTTAAGAGTCTAATTCTAGGACGATTAATGATTTTGCAAGAAAATCATGTTATGTATGGGGCTTTGAAATTTGGCAGCTCTCTCTAAATTTCACTCAAAGCTGAACAAACTACAACCTTCACTGGAGATTCTGAGTCTGACCCAACACTGAAACCCAGGAGCTGGGGATGAACTACACAGAGAGAACCTAAAGAAAATAATTATATGAATCCTTTCACAGTGCAACCACTAAATTCTGCACAGTGAATGACTTATTGCAAGTCACCTACTGATGCTTCTGTACTTTGGAACCACAGATGAGATAGGATAAAGAATGGTGCCTTTCCAGTAACATTTTGATTTAATTCTAACTTATTGATCATTTCCCTTACAAAAGGCTACTGTGTTCTAATGCTCCATCAGCCAGAGCTTTCTGGAAGAAGAAGAAAAAATAATAAAGCCTGGAATTATATGAAGGTTAACATTCCAGAGGAAGAAATAGTGTCCTGTACCCTGCGAGGCTTCTGACAATGAAAAGGCTATTTTTCAAGTCCTGTGGTCACAAGTGAGCTATTCTTGGTTCTCTCTCTCTCTTTTTTAAAATATGTGGATGATAAAATACTGTTTCAGAAGCTGGTATTCATGTATGTCTCTCAAAGACAAAAAGAAAATATTTATTTCCTTTTTCTGCTTGTGAATCAGAATGTTCTATTTAAAGAAAGTGCCCTCTGCCGGATCACTCATGAGTTATTACCCCTTAAGGAAATAAAGGAGAAATATCAGGGAGGTATTCTTAGTCATTGCCTCTGTCTCTTTTTTTCCCTTAATTCCTTATATACCCATGTTTCAGAGCAGTGCCTAAGATAGTGCAGGATTTCTTGGCATTCCTGGGCTAAAAAAGACTCCCTCCTCTAACCCTGATGTCATGGTGTTGGTGAAGCATCAGACAGTGGCACTGATTTATATGGTTTCGCTTTGCACTGTTTTGATATATTTTTCACCTTTGTCTACTATTAAAATTTGGTTAAACGAAAAAAGCCCTTGACATAACTAGAGAGGGGTAATTTTCCTTTGATGACACAAGAACCCTCCCTTCCTGGGGTCAATCAAATTTTAGAACCCCATTCCAAAACTTTTCTGAAGTTCTGACATTTCAGATAAATGTTTTTCCACTCCTGATTTCTGGACCAGAACCCGTATTGCTAAGATGCCGTCAGGAAGGCGTGACATATTTTCTTAATGCCACTCAGAGCAGAGAAACCAACAACTGAAGGGGCCCGGTGGCTGCATCATCCACGCAGTCCAAGAGATGGTCACTCCACGACAGAGTTTAGGCAATGTGTTGTGGGAGACACTGGCACTGTTGATGCCCATACTGTACTGTGGGAAAATGACTCAGTCTCCGGGGTCATCAGGGCAGCAACTTTCAAGAGCCCCAAAAATCACACAGATAAAAAAAAGTCAAAAGAAAAAGTTCCCCCAACAGACTCGTTTTTAAAAATTCACACTTAGTTTGCCAAATTTCAGCTGACAGCAAATGTCTACCTCCAGGTTTGTAACCCATGAAAATCAGTCAGACACAAACTTTAACTACCAAGTTAGTAACAATGATGCTTTAATAGCTGCTAGCAGCTACTAGAAAATATAGCTGTATGTAGGAAGCCTCACAATGCCCTTTTGTCCTGTTTACCAGATAACCAGTGCCCTGCAGACTGTTGCTTTTGCAGAATTATGCTGTCAAAACAAAACTTCTGGAACTGCAAAGGAGCCCTGTGTGAAAAAATATACATCTTGCAAAAGGTACCACGCTCTGTCTCTGGGAGGGCTGTGTGCACTGTTCTTCGGCAGCCCCTAAGACTGCCTATCCCTTGCAAAAGCACTAGATGTGGCTCTGAAGGAATGATTCATAAACTCCTGCCTTCGGAGAAGTAATGGTTGTTATACTAACACTACTCTCAAGCCAGAGGGACAGGGAGAGGTTCGGGAAAATGAGTGAATCAGAAGATATAGAAAGAAATGCTACAAGGAAATAGTATCATATCCTTTCTAAAAATAATCAGAATGTACATTAGTTAGAGTTGGGGCAAACAGATTCTCTGCTTCGGTTGCATATAGCTGAAGAGCTCAGATGCTTCTCCAAGCCGCTCTGGTCTAGAAAGGAGGCAGATGAATACAAGCTCTCTTGGGAGATATGGATTTTGGTGCCTTCCTAGTAAGGCTGAGCTGGCAACACAGCCGGGATAGGATCTCTCATGTTTTAGCACCCCCACTTTGGATTCCGAATCTGAATTCCAAAACAAATTTGGCAGTTCAGCGTCAGTTCAGTTTAGGGTCAAGGATTTTGGTTGGCTTTTACTCTAATGAAACTGTTTGCCCTTCAGGTCGTGGGGAATATAAATTATTTTAGGGCCTGATCCCCTAAAGACTCTCAGAGACTCCAATGGACTTTGTATCAGATTCTTAAGTGAAGTGAGATAGTTTGGGTTATGTGTTCCTCCCAGTGAGAACCAATCCAGAAGCCATCGCTTTCTGAAAGCTGTTCAGATTCTTTTCTTACTTGACTTAATTTTGTTTAAGCCCTGAGGAGATATGACTCTCCCCACACAGCTCTCAGAGCCAGTTCTCTGAAGCACATTTTTCCTCAATGTGTGTGCGTCACAATTTCTTAAAAGCAAAACAAAACAAAAAACCACACACAATGCTTAAATAGTCTCTCCTGCGGGAGGAAAGAGGTTGAACTATTATGTGTAACTGACAACATAAAGTGTCTCAGACATTCATAAACCACCAGCATTTACTATTGGCCCAGATGTGATTCCGGAGCTTCCAAGCAAGGAATGCTTGCTGTATCTTGAACTGCTTGCTCTTAAGTTATCCGCCCAACTATTTTTCTTCAGTAGGATGGTTTCTATAACCACCCGCACTGATTTTGTTTTTTGGTCTGTAAAGGGCAATTCCATTTTGCCTCTCTGAGGCTTATAGGACAGGTGCAAGAAGTCTCCTTCTATACCTCAATGGATTGTCACTCTTAAAATACAACTTGGAATAAAGGGACTAATCATTCTGTTTTATTAGTTGTATTTATTCTGTGACAAAAACCTGCCTAATGGCACTTCGGAGCACTGCTCCCAAGTTCCCCAGCGTTCAGTTGCTATATTTCCCTCCAGGATGTCAGTCCCAGCCATCTCTTAATTAGCAAAATAAACAGCACTATGATAAATGTCATTATTTACTCAACAAATGATCATATTCATTGTGGTGGTGGGGGGGTTAGGCCCCAGGGGCAATAAAGTGAAAACCTGGTGTGATTTATTTGGGGTACTGTGACTTGTGCGTTCTGTGTCAGCAGGCAAAGGATCAGGAAAGCAGAGCATGCTGAAATGCAATCACATCACACGAAAGAATCAAGGGCTTTTAATTTGGGTTGCATCCTCTTTTAAAAAAATAAAAATAAACAGACAAACAAGCAGTGTGGTGGTTTCCAGGAATGATTGTTTCAGAGAGTACAGACAGAGCACACACTGAACTATATGAGCATTTATTGAATCATCTCCATGAGAGAGGGGGGATAATCAGGTCGACACATCTCATTTATTCTTATGAAATGAGTGTGAATCATTCACTGCCATGCCATGTTGGTTTTTTTAAACCCAGAATAACAGGTGTGGTTTGAATTAAAGAATATGCTTAAAAACACAGTCCAGAAAGCAAATATTTGAGAAAAAATGTATAAAGAAACAATGTGGTTAAAGAAATGAAACAGATAAAATGGGAGATATTCACATAGTGCAAACCTGAATCTTCCTGTCTCACTAAAGGGAAAAATGTCTGTAATAAGCAATATGCATCTTTTTTCTCTTTCAAGGTCAGACACAGCCTTCTGTATTCCCTGCGTGATCTTTTAGGCTATTAAGGGAAATAATGAGTAAGCTGAAAGTTTCAGCATATGGCATTCTTCTTTTGCCTCCTGGAGCTAGATGTTTTGCATCAGGACCAGGCATGGGTGAAGCTGTTCAGATGAAATTAGAGTTGACCCCTACCTCAAACAGGACCCCCGAGCCTATTCTGAAGTTTGAAGCAGTTCAATTAGCTTTTTTTGTTTTGCTTTAATTTTCACATGCCTAGCCTCATCCAGGCCTAGAAACAGAAAGCTGATCTTGCAGTAATTCCATCCTGACCAGAATGGATTGGTCCATATTTACAAGAAAGCCTGTTCTCACTGGTTCCCCAGACCAAAGGGTTTGTTCCTTATTTAAATAAAAAAAAAAAAAATGGGCCTGAGCTACAAAGTACAGAATCAGAGTCACATTTTCTAAAAGTCTGGGCAGTGTTTGGATCTGTAGCCTTACTGTGTTGCTTTCTATTAAAAAAAACCCAAAACTCACAATATCATACAGTAATGACCTCCAACATTACAGTACTCTTATATTTACTTACAATGATTGGGGAAATTCCTGGACAATTAGAGATGGGGTCAACCAAATCGCAAGATCTGGTGAAACTCACATTTTTGGGGTGTGCAAAATCTAAGCCAAAAGCCCGATTTGAATTTTCCAAATAGTCCCTAGTCTTGGTACTCAGATACTACAAAGACCAGTGCTTTATAAAACCATTAGTGGAAGACATCTGAATAGAACTGGTCTATATATATATATATATGACAAAAAGAATGCGACTTTTTTCCACTATTGTCAAAATTAGAAATTATGATGAAAAATGTTGGCTAGCTTTAGTATTGAACCAGTACCCAAAGGTGGTGCTAGTGAGCATTAGAGCAACCAACTTTCAAACAAGGTGTAAAAAAAAACCCTCAGATCTTGCTCCCTCACCGTTATAAGTCCCAGTTGCATTCTTAATTAATATTAGTCAAAGATTGCTTTAATACCTCCCATTATGAAGACTGAGTATTTTATATTTTGGGCATGAAAACAAAACCACCAAGGGAACAGAAAGTGTTCTAACAGGACTTTTTTTTTTTTTTTTTTTTTAAAAAGGTCTTCAGGATTTTTTGTAACTTTACTAATTTTTAGTTTAGAAATTTCAGCTATTGGGAATGAAATGATGTTCACTTGTTCTGCAAGAAAATATGAAACCAAAAATAATTATCTTTCATTAAATAAAAACACTAATGAAATGCACAACATGTTGCACAGAAAATCCAACTGTAGTATTCATAAACTATGTAGCTGTCACTAAGTAAATAGTCCTGTGAAAGGATTCCACTTTCTAGCATTATAAATCAAGGAAGATTGAAACCACAGGTTACACAGAAGTATTGTAAAAAAATAAAAATAATGTTGAACTGGTATGGAAGTAGATAGCACACAACTAGCACTATGATCTTTGTGAACATTTCTCATAGTACATTACCAACACTACAGTCATTGATCATTACTACTGCAATAAGCAGCACTGGGATAAAGAATCTCGTTAAAATTTTGAAGTATTACAAAAAATTTACTGATCATTCTTTTACTGCGTCCAGTTTTCTATGTAATGACTTTCATTGCCAGAGGATGGAAACACTTACTTGCTCTAAGTACTGATGATTCTTTAGTACAAGGGCTATGAGGTGAGACAGCACAGGAAATCTCTTTTCAGGGTTTTCCAGCCTTATACTCAAATGAAATAACAATAAAATGTAAACTCGCTCAACAAATAAAGTGGCAAAAGTACTATATTTACATGTATTCCAATTCAAAACTCAAAGGCCTCCAGACAGGCTGCTTAGATGTAACCAATTCTTTAGTGACTAAAAGTAGATTTCTAAAAAGCAATTAAAACTATTAAAAACTGCTTATCTCTGACTTGAAAATGACACAAACTGAAAGGAGAAGGAGCACAAAAAACAGGCGACTGGTATTTGAACTCACAAGGAAACCAAGGTCAAAACAGATAGTGTCAGAGTGGGTCTAAGACTGTTTGAGGACGTTAGATTGAGGACAAATATTGCTAGCTTTCTTGCATGAAAAGTAGCTGGCAGGTCAGGGAACAAAGGAATGCCAAAGAAATGTGAGGAGCACCATAGAGAGAGAAAGTTCTCTCACGTACACCGCAAAAATAAATAGTATCACAGAGTCAACATATATGGCAGATAATAGAAATGGCTTGTGCCAGGCCTTGCATTCAGTGAGTAATGGAGATATGGAATGTTACTTAAAAATATGAAAGTAAACAGAGACTTCTATCAGAAGAATACAGCAGACAAGAACAAAGTTACCTCAAGGTTACAGGAGGAAAAGAAAGCACACTGCTCCAGTATTCAAACTCCCTCCAATTTCCAGGACTTGTGAGCCAAAGAGATGGCACCATATTTAACCCCTGATTGTTTGAAGTAGGACAAACATGCTCAAAGACCAATTCTGTGTGTGTCAGGTTCAGAAAAACAAGAAGATTTACTTCCATTCACAGTCATGCCCATTTCTTAGCCTGAGAACCATTTACTTGTCATGTTCCTTGAGGAATATTTTCTTTTATTCCACAAGGTGTTGCCATGTTGCTCAGAAGAATATTTATTCTGTGTGAACAGTATTTCATGTGATCCCAAAGCTTCCCTGTACCACATCCTCCCTGAAATGGCCAAATATTTCCAATGCTTTAATGGGGGGAGGGGAGGAGGAAGTCTTTTCCAAAAGCGTATTTTGAACGCGATATCGACCAAACATTCTATACACTACAAACTTCACAACAGAAGGAGCTAACTCCAGGATGAACCTATGAGGCACCTCCATTACACATCCAGGAAAGTTTAGCCGTGAGTCTACTTTTCTTTTTCTTTCTTTCCTTTTCTTTAAACGAGAGAGACGGAGAGAGAGATAGGGAACCCTGACTCAGTCATTCATTCATCATTCAACCAAGCCCTGTTTCTAGCACTTCAAGAACTTCTTACCATACAGGGAAGGCAATTACTAGTTGAGCTTTGTTTTTGTGTGTCTTTTTTGCTTTTTTTTCTGCACGTTCCTGGACATTTAAAAAAAGTAGGCAAAGACATCAGCTACAGGCGGGACACCTTTATCTGGGCTTTGTGGAATCTGATTGTAAAATCTAAAGAATCAATGAATATTGAGGAATGTAAATATAACCAGAGCTGAGCACAAACATATTTTAAATGAAACGTGACCATTTTTCAGATTATGAAAAGTCTTTGATGTTTATGAGTTTGGACAAAAATGTATGGCCTATTGGTGTCTTTGCCAATCATTCTTGGGTTTTTTTTTAATTGCTATTTATGATTGGTCACTTGATGTCATATGGTATTTCCATTTTTTGTCTCAAGCAAAATCCATTCAGTTACAAGACAAATTTCATTTCCTACAGAAACAGTTTTGAATTGTATGTATTATTCATTTTGTTTGTGAACATTCATACAAATAGAATTCCATGTTTGAAAACATTTGTGAAAAAAATCAACAATGGTTTCACAGACATTGTGAACTAAAGTATGGTATTTAGTCTGCAAACATTGTGAAAAATTGTCATCTCTATTCACCCAGCTTTGCAGATGACAGAGTAAGATGTGTCCTCATTGTTATAAAGTGCATTGTTTTAGATATGAGGATCGTTGTTAGGACGAGGATAAGCATAGACAGACAGATTTCTTTTTCAAGAAATATCCTACTCACTGGTTTTGACTGTAGATGTGAGCTTATTAAAACCAGCACAGTTTTTCTAAGATTTTGGAATTGCATGTGAACAAAACTAAAGTAACTATATCATGTGTTTGCCTTGAAGATCAGCCAGGATGGGAAGGAGAAATACCAGAAGAAAGGCAGTTCTTGTACTATCCAGTTTCTAACCTGACCAAAACCAAAAAGTACTGGAAACCTTGCTAGAAAGTGTTTTCCCTAGGGTTCTCTAAACCATTGAGGTTAATAGAATTTCAGGTGTTTTAACATTGCTGAGCATCATGGAACTGAAAACGTAGTCTTGTTTTCCAAACTGTCAAGACTCTGGATTACAAAAAAGCACAACCTTCCTACAGAATTTTAACAACAACATGTTAAATAACATTTCTCCAAAACTACTAATTTATGCTTAAGCTAATGTAAAATTCTGAAATAATTCTCCCTAGTGTAAGACTGAGCAATGCTGGATATTCTCAGATAGGAAAGATGGACAGGTTGGAGAAGGTTCTAGGGATAAACTCAACAGTCGAGCAGAGAGACAGACACGTGTTTTAAGGATAATACTGTTTTCCTTTTTCTAAAAAAGTTCCTTGTTCAGTTCTGGGAAAAGCGACTCTTTTTCTGTGTTTCTTTACCATTGTCAGATGGCAAAGGGCTCCAGAACACTTGCTTCAAGGATGTTAATGGATACAAGTTATTTTTCTACAACCAACTAAAGGACTGGTATGACAAATATGGACTGGCCATCTAAGGTGACATACTTAAGTACTTTGCCACCTGTAAAATATGATGTGATTAATCTTATTTGTTCTGTTGTGACAGCAAGTTTAGAAAATTGCAAGAATGTGTGTTTTAAGAAATGATACAACGTCACTAAAGCTAGCCTTCCGATAACGGTGCTAGAGCAAAATTTGTGGCCTAGAGGCTATCCAGCAGGATTTCTGTTACTTTTTAAAGTAGTGCATATAAACTGTGGTACAAAATAAGCCAGGGAAATATGACATTAGCAAAGTACCGCCTTTCTATATACTCTTGTCCCCAGGCCAGTCGGGACTCAATATAGCTTCATAAGTATTTTGTATACAAGACAAATGAGTGTGATCAATCATAGTCAGCATGCTTACCTCCCATCCAAAGTTTGTTTCCTTTAATGTGGTCCTTGGTATTGTCATGTAAGGTCCAAATCTTTCCCCAACTTCAATCTTCTTTTTGGCCCAAATCCCCAGCCCTGCCCCTGGAATCGAGGATTCTCTGAGTTCAAAGTCTGGCGGGATTGGAATGTCATCAGGAATGTAGACAGGAGCTTCGTAAGGTGAGCCTTCCTTGGGGGTGAAGTCCTCACTGGTAGGAAAAGGTGATGGAGGTCCGACGGGGATAGGGGACATAATACTGTCCTCTGTTTCCTCCTCTGCACTCTCACCAGCCAGGAGATCAGGGTCTGTCTCATACATACTATTTACAATCTCACTGTCACCTAAAGGGGAAACAACAGAACAACACATTCTAAAATCCTGAAGTCAACAGTTAGTTAACCCCTTCCCTGGACAAGGAACATCAATGTGCAGCGGACATTCTAGAGGGTGGGAATGGTGCTACAGGAAAGATGATCCTGAGAGACAGAATTCAGATTTACAGCTTTCCCCATTGAGTTTGGGGTTTTTCCAGAGTTCCCCAGTAATTTGAAGGTGTGTCGATCCAGTGTTTTGGTGCAGATATGTCTACAATAATGCACAGCTAATGACAGTGACATTAAGGAGCTACCTTTGCTTGGTTAAACATTCAAGTCCAGCTGATGAACAACTATTACATTAGACAGCCCTGTGAGCATCTTACGGCATGCTGCAGGGCTTCACACTTCAACAGGTTGGAAAGTTGAGATTTTACTGAAAAAGCAAGGGTGGCCTCTAGCGAGGAAGGAAAAAGGAATGTAAGTATGGCTAAGTGGGATGCAAAATGGCATTAATTGAAGAATGGAATGGAGGCCAGCAACCATGACTATCATGTGGCACAGGCTCAGAATGGCCATGCCAGATGATTTCCAATGTTGGAATGAGGACGGAGGAAAATGGAGAAGGTGGCCAGAGCTCTCCGTTATTGTTCAATGTTTTAACTGACTCCGTGTATTTTACATCAAATGCAAAAAGCCACATTAAAGCGAAGTTATGGATGAAAGTTGCATGCACAAAGATCCGATAATTCTAGTGAGTTGTCACTTTCCTTAGGGGTCCCAGGATAAAGCACATGTGTGTACTGGAGAATGTAGGTACTCAATTTTAGCTTATTTACAGTACGACAGGCAGTACTTATGAAACAGAGACACTAATAAAGAAAACCAATGCTGATGAATCTTGGTTCCATTTTCTGAGCAGCTCTGAAGGGGAGTCATTCAGACATGATTCAGAGGAACAGTGGCCTCAGCCCTGTGCTCATCTCTGCAACACTGAACGTCTGCCAGGGCATGTTGGTCATGTCCATTTCAATGACCAGGAGCACTCCTGCTTGCACATCCCATAACTGGAGCATAGTTAACTAATCTCAAGGCTGGGATCACCAGTAACAGCCGGCCCCAGTACATGTACAGCAGATTAGTGCCTAAGGAGCTCTGTTCTGTGGCATGAGCTGTGACCCTAAGAAAGCCTACGGCACCTGTGGCTCAGGTTTGGCCAGAGCTGCCAGACTAGTTTTAGGTTTGGTTTATTTGGTTCAATGGGTTATTCAATTAAAGCTGTGGCCAATTTGACCTTCCAACGATGTCTCTGTCTTTATTTGCGGTTTGGCACTCAGCAATGTATGTTCCTTCGCAAGCATAATTATAGCATCCCTAGCTTATAACATCGCATTAAGAGTAATGTATCATATATGCTTAAACAGTGGACATTTTAAGTTACTCTTTCAACCACACTACATATATTGTTTCATAAAACTTCATAGGACAGGGATGTGGTTTAATGCAGTGCTACAATGCTGAAACTGAAAGCTATGGAAAAGTTGTATAATATCGGTTCCAGAAAAATATTCCATGCAGCATTTCACGATCTGGTTAGAAACAGATCAATTCAAGAACTATTTACAACCATTTTTCCTAAAAAAAACCCAAAACCTTTAAAAGTCATGTATCCGCAAAAAGAACAGGATACAGACTAACACGGCTGCTACTCTGAAACCTGTCATTTTAAAAGTCATGTGGCTAAAACGCTTATTTAATTTAGCAGCATTCAGAACAGTAATTATTAGGCTTTAAATGGCCAGTGGTTTCTTCTTTTTCTTTTTTAATTGATTTGTGTGAGCTTTTCACAAAAGCAACAGCAGAACTGCAGCTGTTTCCCTTGTACCCAAAGTTTTTAAGTTGTTTAGGTTTTAGAAACACCCACATAAAACATCGAAGTGGGATATAGACAGAATAAAGGTAAAATTGTAAGTAGGAGCAATTAACATTATTAGTCAGAATTGGTAACTGCATCCAGTTACAAACGTGCCCAATTCGGGGAAAGCTTAGCACCCCCAGCTTGAAATGATTGCAGTTGGACTGGAGGCTGCTTAGCCTTACAGGATTGGATCACAAATCAGGTTTGAAAAAGGAAGGTTTGTTGTTGATTTTACAGTAAATATCCTCAATGCTGCCAGGCTGTTGAAGATCCATTCTTCCAGAATAATTAGGAAATAAGTGCTATTATTTTAGACGTACAAATTATTACACTTGAGATAATTGCAAGGAAACACCATTATTAAAGCGATCGCCACATATATCAAATTTTCTGTTTGATTTTTGCTTCTAAAAGCTAAATAAACTGAAAGAAGTTTTAGGAACTAGAAACCTGTTTTGTAACGTTTTGAGGGTAGTTGAATAAGAAAATGCAGTGGAACCTAGAACGTGGATACAGTGAAAATTCTGCAGTGAAAGAGAAGATAATCTGAATTTGGTTTTTTTTGCACTGCTATACTCAGTGTAATTTTGCTTATTGTGACCCTTCTTAGAGTATTTAGTTATTGCTTATGTTACAGGAGCACCTAGGGTTTGTACAACAGCTAGCACATAGATAGAAATAGTACCTGCCTCAAAGAGCAATCCAAATATATGAGACAGACAAATGGTGGGAGAAAGAAATTATGTTTATCCCCATTTTGCAGTTAGGGAACTGAGTGGCAGAGAGATTAAGTGACTTGTCCAAGTTCACCCAGGAGGGCTGTTACAGAGATGGGAACTGAATCCAAATCTCCTATGTCTCCTAGCACCTTAACCATTCTTCCCCGCTCTTAAAGAAGCGGAATGTGGGGGCTGAGGGAAGATAATACTATATGTGGTTTTCACTGTAGTTCCTTTCCAAGCAGGGCTCTAGCAGAACCTCTGCACTCCACAAGCACCTTCTTTAAGCATGAGTAGAGGAGGTGTATTTTTCAGTAAACAGACAAATCCAGAGCAGGGTAATTTGTAAAAGTACCACGGCAGTTTGCAATCCAAACACAGGCCTACAATCATTGCTAACCAGCCTCAATTACAACCGAAGTGTTTCCAGTCACTCTCTTCTAGGTCGCTGGAAGCCCTTGCCAAGAACATGAGATTTTTAATGACTTTGGAAATATGCTACACAATAGTAAGTTATTTACTTGTAAGAAAACCTGAAATTCTTTATTTTGGTGTTGCAGTGGTTTCAGGGGATAGGTTCACAACTCTGCTGATCATTCCAAAACATTCTTCAGGGAGGCCTAAAAAAATAAGGAAAGTGTGTGTGTGTTGGGGGGAGGGGGGGATGGGGGAGAGGAAGAGAAAAAAAATATCTAGACTACAAGCATCATTTCACCTTAGCCACTGCAGTGTCTGAATTCTGCCTTGTTGATGTGTCTCTCACTTCCCGAGAGCATTCATGTGCGGTGTTGCAGGGGATTTTTTTTCAGTCTAGTGCCCCCTTTAGCAATTCTGGTAAACACACGTGTGCTGCCTCTTGCTCTGGTGGAAAGGTAGAGGAACGCAGGCCTGCCTTCTCCTCTGGGTTTCAGCCCAGGGACCCTGTTTTAGGTGGCTAAGGACTGTTTCGTCAATCCCTCTGCCACTTCCCTGAGCTGCTCCTACCATCATCCCAGCCTTCCAGACTAGAGCACTCAGCAGGCCAGCCGTCTTCTGGCAGTGTCTGCCTTCCCTGTGAGGGAGGAGGCAGCCTTTATACTGGCCCCCTTCTCCCAGTTCATCCCACAACTGGCTGGAGGAAGAGAGGAGCCTTGACCCACCCCCTCTGCCAGGCTCCTGATCCCAGGCCTTTAAAGAAACAGTGCCTTTTTCCTCCCAACCACTGCTTATTCCTGGGACCACATCTTCTGTGTCCCTGTCCCTCCTTAGGTCCTTGTATAACTTTCCTGGGTCTTTCCAAATCCTTAAAGAGACATACCAGGCGGTGGAGTGGGCTGACCACTAGACATTACTTCTCTTACAAACAGGCTGCCCACTATCTGCCTATAAAACATTGTCAAATGGGCTGATTTCTCTAGCCAAGCTCATCCATTTTGGTACACACACATCTCACTTAGCACACAGACCACTGGAGAGATTTTTCTCAAGCTTCCGAAAGAAAGAAACCCAAACCTCCTTCACCAGTGAGTTGAGATTTGGCATAAAATAAATTCCGGCCCCTTTTCCCCCTGAAAGTTATTAGGAAATGAAAACAGGAGCTATCATGGATCTCCATAGTTTCTGCTAGAGTGTTGGCTACTACACATGCTATAATACATTACTTGAATCCAGTGTAATAAATCGGTATTCACATGCCTCCTGCTATATTGCAGCCAAACTGACATTATTGAAGTAAATGATTATTGGGAAATAAATATGGGATGTACGTTTGGCAAGAAGACAACAGTTTTAAGAGAAACTTGGGGAAAATGTTAAATTAATATCCCCAAATATCAGAGCTAATAAGATAGTTATTAGATATTAAGTAAAAAAATAATAGTTCTCCTTAAACTATATATACTGAGGGTTAGTAGCAGCTATGTCATAATAAGTCTATTCCACGGTTGTTAATTCTAAATGAATAGAAATAAATGTATCCCGCTAAGTTAGCATGTTGGCTCAGGAATATACAGCTCCTGCCATTGTAATTGGAACAGAATGTAGCCTTGTTTATTCATAGATTCATAGATTCATAGATTCTAGGACTGGAAGGGACCTCGAGAGGTCATCGAGTCCAGTCCCCTGCCCGCATGGCAGGACCAAATACTGCCTAGACCATCCCTAATAGACATTTATCTAACCTACTCTTAAATATCTCCAGAGACGGAGATTCCACAACCTCCCTAGGCAATTTGTTCCAGTGTTTAACCACCCTGACAGTTAGGAACTTTTTCCTAATGTCCAATCTAGACCTCCCTTGCTGCAGTTTAAACCCATTGTTTCTGGTTCTATCCTTAGAGGCTAAGGTGAACAAGTTCTCTCCCTCCTCCTTATGACACCCTTTTATATACCTGAAAACTGCTATCATGTCCCCTCTCAGTCTTCTCTTTTCCAAACTAAACAAACCCAATTCTTTCAGCCTTCCTTCATAGGTCATGTTCTCAAGACCTTTAATCATTCTTGTTGCTCTTCTTTGGACCCTTTCCAGTTTCTCCACATCTTTTTTAAAATGCGGCGCCCAGAACTGGACACAATACTCCAGCTGAGGCCTAACCAGAGCAGAGTAGAGCGGAAGAATGACTTCTCGTGTCTTGCTCACAACACACCTGTTAATGCATCCCAGAATCATGTTTGCTTTTTTTGCAACAGCATCACACTGTTGACTCATATTTAGCTTGTGGTCCACTATAACCCCTAGATCCCTTTCTGCCGTACTCCTTCCTAGACAGTCTTTTCCCATTCTGTATGTGTGAAATTGATTTTTCCTTCCTAAGTGGAGCACTTTGCATTTGTCTTTGTTAAACTTCATCCTGTTTAACTCAGACCATTTCTCCAATTTGTCCAGATCATTTTGAATTATGACCCTGTCCTCCAAAGTAGTTGCAATCCCTCCCAGTTTGGTATCATCCGCAAACTTAATAAGCGTACTTTCTATGCCAATATCTAAGTCGTTGATGAAGATATTGAACAGAGCCGGTCCCAAAACAGACCCCTGCGGTACCCCACTCGTTACTCCATTGTGATCCCAGGGAGTATGGTGGAAGGGGTATCTACAGTAGTACCTGACTTTTCTAGAGCTAGATTCAAGATGCTGCCTGGTTTCAAAGGAAAGGCAAACCCTTGCCATTCAAATGATAGTTAGTCAAAGTGACCCGGGAACAGCAATTATTATTGCAGTAGGGAAATCTTAAAGCAGAACTGTGCTATTGGCGCTTAAAGAAGACAGGGCAGACTCTCGTGACTGCAGAACTGAATTTAAAGGCATGGAGTGGAGCACAGAACAGTGGAGGATGGTGGCAATGGAAAGTGGGTCAGTGAAAATGACCTGAGAAGAAGCAGGCTCTGGCGATACACAGCGCTACATAAACAGCCAGGTAGTCGGCCCAGTTTTCTAATTTGGAAGCATATATTAGGTCTCCAAATTCCCCCTGCTGGCACTCAAATTGGTCCTTAGATGCCCACATTTATTTATTTGTAAATTATATTTACAAAGTGTGCCCATCAGAGTTTAAAAAATTGCCAACAATTAATGATGCATAAATAAAATGGTGTAAGTGTATAAACCACAATCACCCCCTC
The DNA here is from genome assembly GCF_027887155.1 of Malaclemys terrapin pileata. NCBI lineage: Eukaryota > Metazoa > Chordata > Testudines > Emydidae > Malaclemys > Malaclemys terrapin. Next base: position 18,992,046 of record NC_071523.1, on the reverse strand, counting down.
AGACAAAAGTCTGAGTCCATGGAGCCTTTTACCAAGCCTTGGCACCTGGATTCTGCTCTCTCACCGCAGGAGTCAATGGAGCGACACTCTATTAAGACTAAGGGCACGTCTACACTGGAGAATTTACAGAGGTGCATCTGCACCGATGCAGCTACAGCACTGTAAGCTCTCTAATGTAGGTACTCCAAGCTGACAGGAGAGAGCTCTCCCATCAGCTTAACTACTCCAGCCCCCGCAAGCAGCAGTAGCTATGTCAGCATAATGCTGTCCACACTGGTGTTTGTGTCGGTGTAACTTATGTCGCTCTGGTGGGTGATTTAGGCTGGGTCTACACTATGTGGGGGGGAGGTCGACCTAAGATATGCAACTTCAGCTACGTGAATAGCGTAGCTGAAGTTGCGTATTTTAGGTTGACTTACCTGGCTGTGAGGACGGTGGCGAGTCAACCGCTGCCGTCAACTCCGCTTCCGCCTCTTGCTGCGGTGGATTTCCAGAGTCGACGGCAGAGCGATCAGGGATCGATTTTATCGCGTCTTCACTCGACGCGATAAGTCAATCCCCGATAGATCGATTGCTACCTGCCGATCTGGCAGCTAGTGAAGACGTGCCCTTAGCGACACCCGAAGTGACCCAAGTATGCCCACATACGGTGTAGTGTAGACGTAGCATCATGATCCTGATGTTCCCATTACGCCTCTGGTGTTTAGGGCAGTGACGAAGCTCCTCCAGTCCTGTCTCCGTGTAAATGATTGAGAACCAGGCCTTCTGACTCAGTGGGACTACTGAGAGAATTCCAGAGTCTAGGGCCTCATCTCCCAGACATTCAAATCTAGTCTCATATCAAGAGCATCTCCACTGATCTTGACTGTCACGGGAGCACATGGGAAGAGAGTACGCCAAGTGTCAGTGTGAATGCCAGATAGGCTTGAAAATGGAGCCATGTCATCTGATTCTAAACAGGGTATAAAAGCAAACCATGCCAATTCTGGGGAGCTGCAAATGAGCAAAGAAAAGGAAACTGAGGGAAAAGGGGGGATTCTCAGGCTGCTAATGTTTGGGGATTTTCCATGAAGAGTCACTTGCTGAGCTGTGACCCTCAGATGTAGGGAAAATGGAGCTTTCTTCATCCAAAAGGAAAAGAGGCGGGGGGGAACATACACAGATGAAGGGAAAAAGAAAAACACATTTGTCATACAATACAAGGAGCTGAAGTATTTTGGGAACAGATTTACCATCTCTCAATTAAATATGAGGCAGCATGACTGTGCTTTCGTTGCACAGTAGTTTCCACTATGATAACAACTCCAACAACTGCCTCATTGTGGGCCACGGAGAAATGAGAGGGACTCCCACAGTGAATATTAATGACTGACCTCTGATGTAATCATGGGGAAAAATAGCACCCAACAAAAATTACAGTTTTCACTTCAGCATGGAAGGCATTTCTTGCTGCCAAATAGGAACTATCAGGGGAGAATAGCTATCACAGCAGGGCTTTGCTTAAGGAGTACATACTACATCTCTTTTATAGCCTCAGAATAGGCCTTCTGTATTAAAGAAATATCTCCTCTTCTCTTTTTGAGACCTCATAAAGATTTTTCTGAGTTTATTTCTTTTTTCTCCCCTAAGAAACTGTGTGGCCCACTTCACCAAAGGGAGAAGTCTTTCCTTCTTCACTTGCTGGCTTTTTCTGTCCCAGATTTCGGAAAGCGCAGCAAACCCTCTGCTATAGCTTACAAATGTTTCCTCTAGGAAAAAGTGCAGCTCTGCTTACGCAAACATGTCCCCAGAAACAAGCTTTCATAAGCATTATACGCCATAATCCCCAAAATACTTGTGGTTGCTGTAAATGTTTTCTCTTCTGGTATTAGCAAGTCAAATTATTTTCTACTCTATGATTAGCCTCTTTTGCACTTAAGAAACAGGAATTCCAACAGAGTTGAAAGCATAGTGGGGCTTAGCAGAGCTCAACCTGTGAGATACTTGAAATGGCGCAGGTAGACAATAGAGATTACTCTCTAGTACAGACCATTTAGTGTTGTTGCTATTTGGACATACCAGTCCAGATTTAATTTAAAAAGTAATCCCAAGTGACCCCACTCTTGATCTGACATTGTATAGTTTTTGAAGGTCAATGAAGTGTGGTTAGCTTCTCCTCCTTTCTTTTCAGTTTCCATATACGGCCATACTTTCTAGAACTGGAAGTGGTAATACCAACTTACCATGAAATGGAATATTCTCATGGTAATTCTCACCCAGCCAATACCTGGTGGGTAGTTCTAGAAACCTCCTGGGATCTGCGTGATGCCAGAAAGTCTTCAGACGGGCATCTGAATTTAGGGATGTTTATCACAACTGAACCTTTGGACCATTAACTCATTGGCAGAGTTTTGAAAAGAGCAGCGATGGTCATGGAGACAAGGCAGGGCCATTTCTCTACTCTCCCTGCCCCCCATACACTGTTCAGCAGAACAGCCTGGCTGCACAGGGGGAGAAACACCCCAAGAATGGGTAGCGTGAACATGCGTAGGAGCTCCAGAAGACATTCTGCCTCTGTTTCTCCCCCCAGGGCAGTGCAGTTCCACACAAACCCTTACTACTGGCTTTATCTACATAGCACTTGGCATACACCCATTTAACTCAACAAGAGTATTGCTGAAAGACTGTAAGGTTTGGTTGTATGACTGATCCCAAGTCTCCTGAAAGACCAACACACCGAAAGAGCATGAGAATTCTCATGCACTATGTTCCAGCTTGAATATAAGTAGCAAAGTTTTATAAAATGTGTAGGGGACTGTAATGCAGTCATTGTCCCGCTCCCCTCTGAAGTATAATCATCACTCTCAGCCACAGGAGTTAAATAGATTTATTGCAAAGCGTCTAATTTTGTAAAATGGTTGAATGTTGCCCCTTACATTCAACAGACTATAGATGGCTTTAGATCTGTAAATGTGTTTGAAGTTGATCTTTTGTGTCACGCTGCTGGGTTTAAGAGCTTCTTTGGGACCTTAGCTGGAGATGACCCATGGAGACCCTGCTGAGAGCGAGTACCTCTGAGAAGGGTGTTTAGAGGCACTCTCGAAAGCCATGCATTTTGTCAACCTGAGCTAGCTGGGAAGTGGCATGGCCTGCTGTGGAAGGGAGACTGACCATGGTAATTAGTTAGATGTCACTACAGTATACTTGTGTGATACTGTACTTCTGGAGTACGACGTTTGCTTGCAGCTCCTGGGATAAAGTAGCCCATTAGCTGAATGCTGGCGTTCTCTAATCTAAAGAGGGACGGCGTTCCTCCCTTGTCCAATAGCTTTTCAAAGCGGATACAAGCAGTAGGACATTCAGAGTACCCCTCTGGGTGCAAATTATCTCAGGATATCTATGTAATACTGTCAAGTCTAGCAGGGATATTTTGCTGTAATGTCTGAACAGAAATAAGAGGGCACTGTGCGAGATCTGCAATGAGTGACTTCCGCCCAAGAAGCTTACCCAAGCGATTACAAGCTCAGCAGTGTGAAGGCATCTTTATATCCTAATTGTTGCCTACAGACAAGGAGGATTGTGGTTTCAGTTTGGCTACGTATATATGCAGGATGCATATGGGGCAAGTCCAGCCACTAGAGGGCGGAGTCCAATATTTGGTTAAACCTCTCTGGTTTCTTCCCATCACATAACATATGATTGCTGGTGGAGGTGCCATCAATATAGTATGCTAGTAAATCTGCATTAAACCTACTGCATATTTCACTATCAAGCCTATTGGCTGCTCCCCTCAATGTTGTTCTAAATTTAATTTGGCTGGCAACACAAAAACAAAACAAAACAAAAACCAGAAGACAACCCAGGGCTTCAAGAGGATTCTCTGGTGGATTTGGTTTGCATCAATACAGCATTCATAAAAACATTCTGATATTTTCATTTTCTTAACGAAAGAGAAAGTTTAGGAAAGTTTAAGAGCACTCTTCACTTTTACTGAGTTTCATCTCAGATTTGCTGGCTTTTATTCGCAGCATGTGGGATGTTGCTATTCACTAATGACAGCCACACTGTCCTACATACTCCCTCCTCTACTGGCAAGTATTTCAATGCTCTGGAATGTCTGATCATGTGAAAAGCGCTATAGAAATACAACTTGACCTTATTGTTATTGTCATGAAACTAAAATTAGTCCTTCAAAGCTCACTAGCAAACTTACTCAGTAAAAGACCATCTTGAAAGGTTGTTTCCACAGATAATCAGATATGGGGATAGGCTTAAAATCTGTGTGACACCAATGATGTTTCTGCAACAATTAAAGTGATGCTTTATTATTGGTGATAAGCCTCATGAATAATCTATTTGGCAGCTGTAATATATATATATATATATATAAAAATCTAGCAAAGAAAATGTGCATTATTTCCCACCTAGAAAGTAGCAGAACATTAATGATTGCACAAAAACAATGAGGTAAATTATTTTTTACAACATAGGATTCCATTAGCGATACACCTAGTTATGTGAAATGATTAAACAACTTTTATATCCACAGACATTTGGAGGAACATTGCAGATTCCTTAGCCTTTAAGACATACAGAATCCACCCACACTAAACTCAACTCAGGTTGCCAGTGTCTGAACTGATTTGATCAGCAAGTAAATGTGCTCTTCTTTCAATTGCACTGACCTCGTAAGACATAATATTGGGCCCAATCCTACATTCCTTCTGTTCTTAAAAGTCCCATTGAATGCAGTGGGAGTTTTGAGAGCAGAGAGAATGCAGGATTGAGCCCATAACACTTTTGTCATACTCCATTGCATTATTCTGTTGGCTGACATACGGTGACTTTCCAAGCTAAAATTTGGCAGACAGCTTAAGAACTGGATGTTCACAGAAAATGGGTCATTTTTACTTGCACATAAAATAGCAACAGGCTCAAATCCACAGTGCTGCCAGGACTTCAAGAGGATTCTCTAGTGGATTTGGTTTGCATAAATACAGCATACATATAAAACGCTCTGATATTTTCATTTTCTTAACTAAGGAGAAAATTTCAGGCTCCCAATGAATTCAGACATTTCTTGGAGGCTAACGTGCAATCTCAGCTCAAGGAAAAGAACTTGTGTCAAAGAGTTGAAAACCTAAATATCAATATATTAACTATACCCCTAGATCTGAGTGAAATTGTAAAGAGGGCCAGAGAAATGGCTTATTTCTTTAATTGAGATATAGCCTGAAGGGGATTGGTTGATTAATTGTTGAGGATTTTTTTCATTTTATTGTTCATCCTTTATAATGGATACGTCTTTACAAGTTTGAGAACAGATATAGCCAATGACTATCATGGTATTGTCTCCAACTGCTTCTTATCTGGCTACTGTCTACTATAATTTAAAAGACATAGTCAAGCAAACACCGAAGGCATAAAATATCCATTAGCTTAAGGCTTCCCTGAGACCTATTTCTTCCGTGCTGACTCCAGAGGAGAAGCGGCAGCATCAAACATTTGTTTCAACCGACAACGGAATGTATCCGTTCCCTTTATGGTGGCAGAACATGGCAACGCTCCTGCAGTGTTTTTGCTTTAGCCTCAACTTTTCTCTTTAAAAATCTGTACTGGAAATTGTTTTGGAGTCTTGCTATATTAGTAAAAAAGAAACTATGACAAATTTCACACCTCCAGGAAAACACAGAAAAAACAGACTTTTTGCCATTTTTTATTGGGGGGCGGGGGCGGGGCACGAAAGGACTTCTCTTTTCCCATTCAGGCATTCTCATTTATATTTTTCCATAAACAAAAATTTGATTTTGGTGCCTCAGAATCATAAGCCAATGGAAATGGTGCAAAAGAACAGAATTATAGCTCGACCACAACAAAGCACTTAAGCAGGTACTTAAATTTCAAAGTCAACAGCAGCCACAGTGCTTGGTACCTCTGAAAATCAGGCCTCTCTTCTGGAAATAACCCTGAGGGTTCTCAAACAAACAGCTGTCTTGGATTCCCTCTGGAAGGCTGTTTGGGCCTCCAGTCCCCAATCCCGTTTCCTTACTCTGCTCTCCACATCTGATAAGGCCTCTGGAACTTCATCCCGGTGGCGCATATGAAACCAATTAGCGGGTCTCAGTTCAGATCTGAGATGTCATGTTGGTTAATCACAAAGAATACCCCATGGCACCAACCGGCACCCAGACTGGCAGTCCCTATTAAGGCATCAAGCACTGAATTGGCATGGTGAGCAAACGGCCCTGCTCACACCTTGGCCAGAGTTGAAATACAATGGCAAGGCAGAAGCTTAGTGCAGGGCAAAACTGCAGCGTGCCTGCTCACACTGACCCTGTTGTTTGGATACAGAGCCTATTTTCAGAGGGGAGGGGCATCTTGCAGCTCCCCTTTGCTGGGACTGGAGTTGTGCATCTCTGAAAAATCAGACCCACGCTCTACAGGGATGTCAGTCCAGGCGTTTTATGGCATTGATTCAAAAGTAATGCCAAACAAGGCAACACCCAATGCAGGTCCCACTGTCCAGGTTATCTGGACCAGCTTCCTCTGGTCACCCCTCTCTTTACAGATTGTTCAGTGAACTGTTTAGGATGCCAATGGTGACATTTCTTCCCTGGGTAGGCGGCCTCCTGCCTGAACAGGCAGAAGACAGGGTTTGTTGTTTTTAGCTCTCAGAAGGTGAGATATATTGAGGCTGAAGAATTAAAGGACCTCTGGGCTGCCATTATGGTGTATTTTGAAAGTACTTGTTTTTCCTAATTCCACAAACAGTGCTAATTAGTGCCCGCTGTGGGGATAGGCGTTGCTTTTGGTTCACTAGGAACTGGACTGAAATCACAAATACAATTCACTGGGAAAGCAGAAAGTAAGTTACTTCACATTTGTGAACGTATGTAATTCCCCCCCAAATTCATTGCAGGGATTTCTCATCCCCATCAATGTTGCATATATAGAGATCTACAGTACTTGCCAATGGACGTTGGACAAAGAGCAATAAATCCAGCAGCATCTGGGTGAACACTGAAGTAAGAAGCCGCCAATGAGAAATCATTTGTATACACATGGCCTACATGGTTCCTAGACCCTTGGACAATGCCCTCAGATGTTTTCCTTATAACTCTGGGATGCCCACAGAAGGGAAAGTAGCATCTACTGTGTAACTGACCATTTAGAGATGTCTCTCACTCATTCATTCATGAAAATCCTTTCACAACCTCCCACATTTGCAAGAAAGAAAGACCTAGACAGACACTTAAAATAAATAAGTGTGGAGGGACCTGACCCTAACTGAGAATAGGATGGGCCAATGTACCACAATGCCATTGGAGTGCCCCATTGTCTCTTTCTATCTCAGAATGTTTATACTGCGTGTAATGATTTGGTCCAATTCTGCATTTAACTCACAGATTAGAATGATTCCACTCTTGCTTGGGATGTTTTTGCCTGATTTTTCAATAGGATAGGAAAATATCTGATGGACAGCTTTCCAGCTTGGGACAACATGATGCCTCCCTTCAGTCATGTATATAATTTTTCCTTTTTGTGTTGTGTCCTGGGGGTTCAGACTAATGGATGATGCTAAAGCTGAGAACATAATGCACATCTAGTAATTTATCTGATGAATACAGCCTATTTTTCAGTGTGTGGGACAGTCATGAGCAGATCACATTTTCCTTGAACTTATTCATTATTTTAAAGTATCCAAAACTTCACCTTTTAAAAAAAAAATTCTGTGGATTGATCATGAACAATTTTGCGTGAGGATCTGGTATTTGAAATTCTCTATCAAAATGCATTAGGTAGCTGTGACTGTTCAGATAAGTCACATCCCATCATTTCTGTTCTGATTGAATGAGTGATCAGCTAATTCCACTGTGCACATGAATTTAAAGTTCAGTTTCCGCAAACCTCAAATCACCCAAATCCACATGGAAAGTAATTGTGATGGAATGCAAACGTGGCTGAAATGAATCAACAAATCTGAATATGCAACCATCTCTAGCCGGCATCCACATTCCAACTCCTGAGTTTCTAGGCTCCTACTTCCCTTTTTATTGTGTAATTTAATTCTTGTGCGTCTCATGTATCATTTAAACATCAGTGGAGCATAATATTTTCATTTATATGAGTGTCTTATCAGATGATCTTACAGCACTGTAAAAATAATAAGGCTCAATATTTAAAAAGGGTAAACAGGATGACCTGGGTAATTATAGGCCTGTCAGTCTGACATCGATCCCGGGCAAGATAATGGAGCGGCTGATACGGGACTCGATTAGTAAAGAAGTAAAGAAGGGTAATACAATTAATGCCAATCAACATAGGTTTATGGAAAATAGATCCTATAAAGCTAACTTGATACCTTCTTTTGATGAGATTACAAGTTTGGTTGATACAGGTAATAGTGTTGATGTAATACATTTAGAGTTCCGTAAGGTATTTGACTCGGTACTACATGACATTTTGATTACAAAATTAGAAAGATATAAAATTAACATGGCACACATTAAACGTATTCAAAGCTAGCAAATCGATGGGTCTCAAAACAATTATAAACAGGGACCCATCATCGAAAGGTGTTTCTCTAGTGGGGTTTTTGACTGTATGCTTAGCATTTTTATTTACGACCTGGAAGAAAACATTAAAATCATCACTGATGAAGTATGCAAATGACACAAAAAATGGGGGAGTTGCAAATAAAGAGGGCAAGTCATTGACACAGATGATCTGGATCATTTGGTAAGATGGGCACAAGCAAAGAATATGCATTTTAATATGGTTAAATGTAAACATATATAACTAGAAACAAAGAATGCAGGTCACACTTACACAAGGTGAATCTCTCCTGGGAAGCAGGGACTCAGAGATTTGGGGATCCTGGTGGATAATAAGCTGAACAAGAACTCTCCGTGTGATGCTGTGGCCAAAAGGGCTATTGCAGGTCTCAACTGCAGAAACAGGAGACTCTCTAGTAGGAGTCGAGAGGTTATTTTACCTCTGTATTTGGCATTGGTGCAAAACTTGCTGGAATACTGTGTCCAGTTCTGGCGTCCACAATTCAAGAATAATGTTGATACATTGGAGAGGATTCAGAGAAGAGCCACGAGAATAATTAAAGGACTAGAAAACATGTCTCAGTGATCGACTCAAGGAGCTCAGTCTAGTTAGCTTAAGAAAGAGAAGGTTAAGGAAAGACTTGTTCCCCAGGTACCTACATGGGGAGCGTATATTAATAATGGTCTCTTCAATCTAGCAGATAAAGATATAACACAATTCAATGGCTGGAAGTTGAAGCTAGACAATATCAGACTGGAAATCAGATGTAATTTTTAACAGTGACACTAAAACTATTGAAACAACTTACTAAAGGTCATGATGGATTCTCCATTACTGATCATTTTTAAAGCAAGATTGGATGCTAGGAATTATTTTAGGGACATTCTAGGCTTGTGTTGTACAGGAGGTCAGACTAGATGATCACAATGGTCCATTCTGGCCTTGGAATCTATGAAAAGACTTAGGAGGTAGGCACAATGTTAAGATGTTCATTTTGTAGAAGGGTAAATGAAGGCACAGGAAAGTTAAGTGACATGGCCCAGGTCTCTCAGCAAACGAGTAACAGAACTGGCAATAGAACTCAAGAATCCCAATTCCCAGAGCCCTACTCTAACCACTAAATAACACAGCTTCTTGGCAGTTAACACTTATCAGGATAAATTCATGCAAAACATACGATCCCAAGATATTCATTTTTGGAATCTTACTCAGGGAAAGTCATTTTTACATGCCCTTGAAATTGGCTCCTGGGTGGACGTGGGTTTTTATTTAATCCCTCTCCAATGTAAAACCACAAAAAACAAAATGAAGGGATAAGTCAGCAAAGTGCTCTTCTCATATAGCAGGTACAGAAGTTTCAAGGTTACTACTAAATTTGAGTTTCCAGCCTAATGAAGCAGCCTAGCATCACGCATGTAAGATAGTGACAAGCGTAGCTTTCCTCATCTCGTCTCCTGCGAGAACAGCCCTTTAAAAGTATTTCAGTCTTAGACAAAACTAGGAAACGCAGTGTGTGTGTGTGTGGGGGGGGTAGACACCTAAAAACAACAAAAGTAACTGAACTACTCAAAACTTCACAACTGTTCAATGTTTGGTTTGAATTTTAAGCCAAGATTCATTTCAGATTTGCAGCAAAAGGTGATTCTGTTCTGATTTTATCTTTATTACTTCTCCTATCCTTAGGTTAGACCCAATTCTCTTATTAAAAAGGTAGAACTCTCAAAATATGAGCACCAAGAATTGGTAATGACAGAAATATGGAACTGTGGAGTTAAACAATCATATTTAAAATAATCTTTCTAAAAAACGTCTCTGTAGAAGCTGGTTGTAAAAAGAAAAAGCTTTAAAGATTTAAAGTGCCTTCAGTTCTAAATACAAAATTAAGTGTTTTCTTTTATTAAAGGATTTCTGCTGGCGGAATGGAGACTAAATCCTGTAACAATATTTCAAAGTGTTCCTTAATACGCATTTTCCTCTAGTAAAACCAGCAGGGAGAGTGTCCAAATAACTCTCCACTAAATGCCAGTATTATATTTCCAGTAAAAGTCTAGTTCAGCCAGGCATCAAAAATATTTTCACAGAAGAGCCTATTAGAATCAAAATCTTATTAACAGGAGGTTGCTGTCTACAGCTAAACTTTACCTGATTGCCTCGGGTTTTTTTCTGGTTTTTTTACATGCCCAGTATTACATTTGAATTCGAAATGTATGAATACATTTCTTAAAATTCTACAGTGTTGTGCAGACAGTTCATGGCCTAGTGAGATATAGCAGATAGAATTGGATTCCTTTAAAGAAAAAATATGGCCAGGTTATGCATTGTTAAAGCCACTGGGGAAGATAAATCAGTCTTTGGGGATTTCTGTGGCAAATTATTTGCTAAAACCAACTCTCAGTGATGAAGCAGCAAAAGAAATATAGAGTACATAATACAACCACAGACTTTAATCTCAACAAGCTTTCTGCAAATTTAGGGAACAATTAATAAAGCAGAAACCAAGTCTGGGAAAGAGCTGATTCTTAGAGAAAAATCAGAATTGCATTTTGCTGCTTTGGCTATTTTCTCATCCAGTCTGGTAAAGCATGAAAAAGTTCCCAATTCAATGGAAAGTTCTTTTATGACAATGTGAAAAAGTAAAACCTCAAAAAACAAACCAAAAAACAAACAAACGAACAAACAAACAAAAAAACGGTGTGAAAGATAATTTGTCTGGTAAGAGAAATTTAGTCTCGGTAAAATAAATAAATAAATGTAACAAGTTGAGGTCTCCAAAAACTAATAAATGATGCTTGGTATTTCTCTCAATCCTGAACTGCAAACTGCAGAACAAGAATAAAGCATTTGTAACTCTCCAAAAGGAGACATTGCATTTGGAATTCACATCTCTGCCAAGTGAAAGCTTTTCTGCTGTTGTCACTGTCTCATTGTCATTCTACTCACTGCAGGTTCCCTAGGGTCCAGAACAGGAGTCCTGGCATTATTAACATAGCAGATTAATAGCAGTGGGAAAAGACATTTTCAAAAACATGCTAAATATTAATAATAATCAATAACAATTTCTATTTCCTAACGTGAGCTAGACAAACATACCCTGGGCATGTGGGGAAAGGCAGAGCAAAGGAAAGGGACAGTATTAGCAGACTCTGCAGAATAAAGAGAGAACCAGTGAATCAATGCAGGACAGGGGACTGAGCCGTGAGGTGGATGTCAAAAGCCAGGCTCCGTTTTAAGAGGAAAGAGATGCAGATTTTAATGTAACAATATAAAATAGATTTTCTGGGACTGGCCAAAAAAAAATATTCATTCACGTTCAACAATTTTAAATCATGTCATAAACAGAAGAGCTGTACAAACCCCCTGAAAAATTTCACCTTACAATTTTCACCATTTGGGGCAATATTGTACTCTGCAAATCTTCCTTTCCCCCAAACATGTTATAATGATTATTTTTTAAAAATCAGAAATTTGTAAATGCCCATATTTCTACATTTGTGTTTCACGGCTGCCTTGTGCTCTGAAAAGGGTTAATTTTCAATATATGAGAAATATATTTGAATGCAAGAAATCTGAAATCTGAGTTTTTCAGTGAAATTGGCTCACTATAGTTCATAGCAAGTTTAAAAATATATGATTGCGAGCAGGTTCAATCTTTCATTGTGAATATCACACACAATTTTAGCTATCATCAACTGATGCATACAGAATAGTACAATGCAGAGTCCTATTGCTTAGAGAGGATCCTGAAAGAACAGCTTGGATTCAAACAAATCCAATCTCTGTTTTCAAAACCCGGATCTGGCTTTTCCATCTTGGACCCATCTCGAGACTTCTTAGAATCTGGGATATGAATTCCAATCTGTCACTGAGCAACTGGGCAAGGCCCATCAAATGTTGATTCACGTGAGTTTGGGGGGGATTTTGTAACATCCTTCTCCCTGCAGCCCCAAATACCAGAGCTTCACTTGAGTATAGTTTTCCAGACCCGACTCTAGGAGAAATTTACAAGGGTGGGGTCTTGCAGATAGCTGCCCCAAATGGCAGAGGAAGGAGTCTCCTACTTGTGAAGGCTGAAGGTTGGATATTTGGAGATTTTGTGCAACTGCACTAATTTGCCTCGGAAAGAACATGCATTACCTTTTTAACATAAACGACGGCAAATGTCCTGATTATCAGCACTGAAGACTGTCAAATTTACCACCTTGAAGAAGCTTTATGAACACAGGTCTTACTACACTCCAACTGGCTCTGTCATTTTACTGGGCTGGGGGTCCAGCTAATTCACGCTGTTCCTTGAGTCTCTGGGCATGGTTGTTCCCTGTCCTAGAGTGGGTGGGAGCCTGTGGTTGGTTTGCTAGCCCCTGGGCCTAGCTGCTGCTTGCCCATGGAAGTGGAAGATCTGTGGGCTTGTCTAGCTGGGTTGCCATCTCTTAGCTGGGTGCAGAGCTCTGGTGCATCCCTTGCCCCGTATTCCCTTGCTTGGGGTGGGGAGTGTCCCGTTCCTGCTGCTTAGTTAGGAAGGGCCCTGGTTCTGGCTCCCGATCCCTGGCTTCTCTGGCCAGGGAGATACTTAACCATAGAGCTGCATGCCTTGAGTGTCTGAACTCCCCACCTGGGAGGTTTAAGTTGCTAGAGCTGCTGAGAGAGAAGCTAAAATCAGCAACAAGAGGCAGTTGAGAAGGGCCAGCCTAGTTGCCCTCCAGGATCTCCCTCCCAAACCCCAGCTCATTTGGGGTGAGGGGAAGTCAGGTTAGAGTGAGCTCTTCGTTGGCTTTTGGATTCTATTATAGCGCCATTGAAAAGTCTCTCTTCAGCCCTGAATGTAGGTAAAGGTGGGTGACTGGGAGAGACACCTACAGCCCGATTCAGACCAGAGATCTGAAACTAGGACTCCCAGCTCTCAGGGGAGTGGCCTGATCCCAGTATCATTTCCTCTGGCCCAGTGGAGATTTGTATAAAGTGGAACAGCCCCAGCAGGAGAGTCTCTCTCTCTCGTTTTACCAGAAATTCCTGACCTGAGAAACCTTCCTGACAAAGCCTTTTGTTGAAACCGACCTTTTCCACTCAAAGTTTGCTTCAATCAATCAGAATTTTCTGACTAAAACCATCCCATTGAAGAATTCCCAACCAGCTCAATGACTCACGCCCCTCAAAATCATAAGGTTTTTTTTTTAAATAATAATGAATGTTGGGTTGATTTTGAATTTTGTCTTCTAGTTTCTGAGCTGGTAGGGTTCACTCAGGCCATATTTTCAAGCTTTTCTTCACAACCATAAGGGCTAAACATTTACTTTAAAAAGAAAAAGAAAACTAGGAATCTCCTGTAAGAACTTGCCTCCAGCAGCTGGAGCTTTAAAGAAGAACAGGCATCACAAGACTCACAATAAAAACATTTAAATTGGCAACACTAACCCTCAAATATGAATCTGACTTTCATGGCTGAAGTACATCTCTAATTTACTCCTCTCCCCACACCACTAACTCAGGGTTAACTTGACAGATTCCAAGCAGCTGGCAGAGAAAAACCTAGAAAGACTCCCAGAGAAGTCCTAAATGCACACTGCTGATTGGCCAAAGAAACAAGCCACTGCTGCTCTCTTAATTAAACCAAACTCTCTTCTTGTGCTAGGCACCACCTCCTTCAGGTACCACTGCTCTGACAGACTCTAGAAATGTTTAACTGTTATAGGGAAAATAATATTTGACATGGACAAAATTCATTTTAAAGGCAACCGCAAGAAACACAATTAAACCTATTTTTAAGCCCAGTTCTCCACAGAGAGCTCTTTCTTTTTCCTCACGTTTCATCTCCTGGTTTCAATGAATGTTTGTCTAGTGAACACCCTTCCAGGAGACTACCACATTAGGGTTTTTCCCTGGTCACTGAAGTGCTCTTTGCAGACAGGCTTTCCTGTCTAATTAAAAAAAAAAAATACTGCATAAAAAAGTCTCTGACAAAGTGCTAAGCATGTGTTTAATCCTAACTCTTTACTCACATGAAGAAAGCCATTTACATGTCTTTTCCAACCAGAAAGTGTGCCTGGAGTTTTTCCTGTAACATTCAGATATGGGATAATGGCAAGTCCCACCAACAACGAGGCATGTTGTAATAATAAAAATAAATTGTATTTATAGACCTTTTCAAACACTTTGCAAACAATTATGTAAACCTCATAACATCCATGAGCAATAGAAACATATTTCTATCCATTTTACAGATAGGCAAACAGAGGTGCAGAGGGGTTAAGTGACTTACCCAAAGCCACACAGAGATGGGAACAAATACCACATGGAAAATTTACCCCTCATAAGCACACAAATCTCCCATTATTTCCAATGGGAATTCACATGACTCCTGGTCACATATTCTAGCTTGGAGAGCAGAAGAAACACTTCAAAGATACTCAAACAAAATCTACACAAGATGACTATTTCTGACTCGATCTTTGAGCAATAGGAGACTGATCGCATCGCTTGGCGCCTTGGTTTAATGTTGGGTGTCTGGGACTTGAGAAGAACACAGCTAGAAGCAGGGCACCAGGTACAGAAACAACGTGCAACTCAATCAACACAATCAGGCAAATGGTTCTGTGGTCAATGCGGTAAATGTCGTTCTTCCCAAACTGGTTTATGGAGTCATACAAAGACCCATTAGTACAAACTGTGATCAGTGACGTTGTCCTCAAAATCAGGGTGGCCTGTAATCGTTTCACTCTTATCATTGAGCCACCTGACCTCGCAACCCAACCATACTAGGTTTACTTTTTATCTGGGTTCATTAGGGGATCCTTTTAGAGGAGGATACATGGCACTTTTGAGTGAGAGGGAGGGGGAGTGGAGTAGGGGCAGGGGTGGCAGAGTTCACTGTAGAGCTACCACCATATGTACAGTTAGGGTGACCAGATGTCCCAATTTTATAGGGACAGTCCCGATTTTGGGGGCTTTTTCTTATATAGGCATCAATTACCCCCCATCCCCTGTCCTGATTTTTCACCCTTGCTGTCTGGTCACCATATGTACAGTATCCTGTCTCAATCTGAGATCCTCCAAAGCAAGATTAGGTGGTGCACCCTGCCACCTGGCTCTATTTAAAGCCAATACATTATTCTAAAAAGGATTATTTATATTGAAAATCCTCCTGGGACCCCAGTATTTGTATTTCAGGGCTGCCGCACCCCCTATTTCCTCATTGCTTTAATATTGCCGGAGGCAGAGCAGTGAAATGAGTTGCGATGCCACTGTAATTTTTATCAAGGCTTGTTCCTGGTAAAAAGCCTCTTTGTTTCAAAGAAATGTGATTTGGCCTTTTTCCTCCTCTGCGCTATTCCTTGGTTAATATACCACTTCCACTTGCCCTGGGGCTAGGAAAGGTATTCCATGGAATTGCTCAAATCTCACTGTTTTTCTTCTAAATCACAACTGACTTTTTTTTTCCTCTCGACCCTTGCTAAGCACTATCTAAGCTGACAGTCTGAACCTCGAGATTTGATTTCTGCCTTAACTCTTCATCTCCTGGATGTTAATGCTCACCAGGCTATAGTCTAGAGACGCATGGTCAATCTGCTCTTGCCAAGGTGGTCGTGGTACAGGGCAGAGAAACCCTGGCTAGTGGTTTTTTTCATTTTGTAGAAACGTAAAATGTAAAAATAAATGACTTCTGCTGGGCTGATAACGTTCATTGTGAGTCATGTGGCTGTAAAAACCATTTTATAGGGATAATTACAGACAAGTATATTGGGAAATAATATACCTGAAAAAAATCCACAAGGAGATATGCAGGGTTCTAGGTGTGGTATTTTGGTGATCTAAAGCTTTTATTTCACGCTACTAGCAATTCTCTCCTATGCATACACACACTGCAACAGCTTGATAAGACTGAACATCAGCATGGATACTTGATCAGCAAGGAATTGTTTTTGAATTATCATTGTTATTTTCAATGAAAGTGGAAGTGAGTGCTAATAGGATCACACAAATATAAACATTAAATGATAGGGAATATACGGTTAATGGGGTAATCAAATATATTTCTGACCATCACACATTGCCATCAAAGGGTGCAAAATCAGTGAAGTAAAAAAAACAAGGTCCAAGCTATACTAAGACAGCAATTACCAAAAATTAAAATGCAACAGAAAAAGCAAGTAGGAGTCTCCACATCTTCAATGTACTTCTGCTTTACCGGTCACTTAAAAGGGGCCCCCCAATCCATGATTTCCCCCCCCAAGGAAAATCTAAATATTTTCCGAGATGACATTATGCCTTATTCTATGGAAGGGCACAGGAAAGACTTAAGCCCTGATCCTGCAGTGAGCACCATGCAGGCAGGTTCCTGCACCCTCACTGAGCTCCACTGGAGTGCAACAAACTATGAGATGGGAAATAAATAAAAGTCACTGGGCCTCTGTGCAGGGTGCATACCCACCCTTCTGGAGCAGATTTCAGACTGAGACCCAAGACCCCAAACCAATCCATCCTTCCTTCTTTTGTGGCTTCTGAAGCTTCCCAAGCAGATAAACCGGCATGCAAATTGGGCTGCTTAGCTCTGTGGTGCACTCTACATGGAAAAACACAGGGCAAGGGATGGGAGGGGAGGTACTCGATGAAATATTGTTCTTCGTAGGAACTAGAGCTGGTCAAAAAATGGAATTCCCAGCCCACAGAAAACACTGAGATTTCAAAAATTTATTTCATCCTGAATCAGAACAAAAAGTCAAAATCTTGGAAATTTTCACTAAATTAAATATTCTAAAATATTTTATTTCAACCTTATCAAAAGGTTCAAAGTTGAAAGATTTTGTTTTATTTTATGCTCTATTATTAAAATATCAAAATAATAAGTCATCATGAAGCACTGATAGTCTCCTGTAGAAAACTGACCAAGTTGATACGTTCCCACAAAGCATTTCAGTTTCATCAAATCAGCATTTTCTAAACATTCTGCCAGAAATTTTCTGACCAGCTCAAATAAGAACCTACATAGGTCCTTCATACGACATTTTTGTAAATTAGCACATGCACAAGTATTTAAAATATTAATAGACCCACAAATATGCATAAAACCTTTACTTTGACTAAGTCCAAAGATGAATATTTTATTTGTAGAATAATTGTTAAAGGAAGGTAAGTTTCCTGGTGCTACATATGCATCATCAAGATCTCTCAATTATAGTTCATGTAGTTTTTAATGCCAGGACTCAGGTGTTTGCCTTTGCTTCTTGCATATTACACCTAGCTCATTTTTAAGCATAACACTTCTGCACCAGTCCTGAGATTGTCTAATTAAGTTATGATATGTTTTGTGTCTTGCATTTATACAATACCCAAAATGCTTTACAAATTTAAACAAATACAAAATATATAATGCCATCACTTTACACATCTCTGAAATGCAGTCACCTCTGGGGTGAAATTCAGTACCTATTAATTGGCACCCAGTGACACCACACCATATCCAGCCGACTCTGAAAAAGCAACTGAACTACCGAGGCAGTTTCATCAAAATGCCATGGGTTAAAATCTAAAAACTTTTTAAAAAATGCTACCTATTTTCTTATTGGCTCACGTTGAGTTAATTTTATGCAATGCAGCAATGTTTCGTGTTTATGTGGATATAAAATTTGCACTCAAACAAAATTCATTCAAAAAATAGCACAACCAAAAATGATACAAGTTCTTAACTTCATCCTGGATGATGCCTATGCCTTGCTGTTGAGAGAGAGGAGGTTTTTTTTTTTTAAACTGTTTCTCTTTGCTTTGCAGTAGCGCAGGGAAACTCTCTTTTGGGGGGGTTCCTTGCAGGAAATTGCCTGGATGCATCACATGAAACAACCTTTCCTAGAGCACAGAGAGCATACAGAACACTGTCAGATCACTGCTGTGCCCTACCATCTGGAAGGTGCACCTGGGCACATAATATTCAGTCCAGCGTAACATTTGGGTATTTTTTTTAGGGTTTTCCCCTTGTTTTCCTTTTCCAGTTCCTTAGCTTTGCTGCTCCCCAGGAAGCCAGCTATGTGAAATCTTTAAAGGAGTAAGATCTCATGCCAGGTCAGTCTCTCTTTTCTTCCCCTTCATATACAAGACCCTTTTAAATGCTGTCTTCGCTGTAAATAAAGATTTGATGCAATGGGGAAGGATTTCCAGTAGGGTTGTGTTGTTTCTGTTTTCCACATAACACTGGGATTCTCAAACAGACCTGGTCGATTCAACTGGCCAAAAGTGCATAGGCTACCCCCAGTGTATGTAAAAAGGGGTGGACTGAGGCTGTCCTTATCTTTATTGTGGAGATGCAGCCAATGGAGACTAGGTCCCAGAATACAATGATCTGAAGATTCAAGCAGACGGACCGCTAACCTCTGGGATCTATTCCAAAATCCCCATGGGCTACACTTCCCATGTTAAAGAGGAGTTGCCCTGTCCTGCTCTTTCAGCTGCATTTGGACCTCATCGTACAATTTGGTCACCCCTGAATGTTGTATTGGGATCCTGACTCAAAACAGCAAATGGCTTTAGAGAGACAGTAAGGAAAAGCTAGAGCAAACTCCTTCGGAAGTAAAATCCTCACTAACCAAAGCCACACTCTTCTGTGGCCAGTACTGATGGGTAGCGGACTTGCCAGCAGGTAACAGAATACTTGTCCTTACCGCAGGTAAGGAGACAATGAAAAGTGGCTGGTGACTTCTTTGGAGCCACTGTCTTCCTCAGCTAACTCACCTCATATCCTGTGGTGGCTTCTGAAATAACCAGGTTCAGGAGCATCACATATGGGAAGGCTGCAGTGCACCCAGAGGAACTGCAGACGTTAGGAGTATGCTGACCACCAGTGTAAGTACTCAGAGCCCTAGGGGGCTTGGGTGAGGTAAGGAGATGGGGCAATGGACATCTTGGGTTGGTAGGGAGCAAGACGGTGGATTCTTCAAAGTTATGCACACAGGAGTGGGTGGGTGCATTTGGGATATGTTTGGGGGGGAACCCTCACTATTGTTCGGCCCTTGCTGGCCTCCAAATATTTCAAGTCTCTCTTGCTTTCTCTTCCCCCCGCCGTCCAACTCCACACACACACACTTTTAAAAAGCCAATGTTCATTGGAGCAAACTGCTTCGGCGCATGAACAAAATCCCCAACACTTGCCACATCCTATCACAACTGTAATAAAGATGTTTATAGTTTTAACCATCAAATAAAGTGCTTAATTCCACCGAGCTTGTCCCCTCTGCTCATTCACTCCACGGCTTCATTTAGCAGGCCAGCGGTAAAAAAAATTCATTAATTTTTATTAACAGGGAGAGCCATTTGTTCCCTGTGACAATATTTGACTTGTCGAAATGATTTTCACCTCTGCCATGAGGTGCGCGCTCCCCACATACATCACCCGATTACTCCAAGAGCAGCCAGAGTTGCAGTCATTAGCCAGTGAATTAACGACAATCCACAGCGCTATTAATCACGCTGACAAAAGCGTTAGCTTGCTGCTGACCCGAGCACGGCTCTGGGACACGAACAGAGGAAAGGAGAGCACAGCCACAGGGCTAGGAAAGAGAGGGTTTTTTTTTTTTTTTTGGTAAGCTGGCGAGGCAGAAAAAAAAAGAGAAATTAGATAGTCAGTAACAGTGGAGCAGAAGTGACCTATACATGGGGACTCGGGGAAGGGACAAAGGTTCCAGTAGAGGGTGTAAGGATAAACATCCAGTTGTTTCATTGTAACTAAGTTTCCACTAAGCACTTCGGGTAAATTTCTTTTTAAGCACCTAGGTGACTTAGGAGTACAGGTCCTTTCAGTGGGACTTAGATACTTTTGTAAATGGTACTCTGTGGATAGATGATGATGGTTGGTGAAGGCTAGGTATTATTTTCCAATTTACTGCTCCATCTCCAACATTTTGGCTTCCCTCCCCCAGAAAAAAAAATAGCCCAAAACCATTGCCTCTGTTCCTAGAGGTCTGGACAATTATGGCTGGAAATACGGTTTAAAAGAAACAATAGATGTAACTTATAGGTCACTATGGCCAAATTTTTGAAAAAGCAACTGCTGATTTTCAAATTTCAATTTCAGGCTGAACACCTCGGAAATCTGGGACACCCAAAAATATGAGGCACCCATATTCAGTGGCCAATTTTGAAAATACTGACTTAAATAAAACGTCAAAGAGATGATCACTCAAAAGTGTTTCAATACAACTGCCTAGGTATGGGTGACCCTATAAATAATAAATTCCTTATAATAATTAAATATAATAAAACCCACCAAACTGTTTGCACCTTAAAGGCCCCATGACATGGAGTAGGTTTGAAGGAATGTGGCTCCCATTTGAATGCATGGGAAAGCAAAGACTTACATAACTGTTGTAAGGGGGAAATCTTTGCAACAGCTTTGAATGTTCCTGCTTTCCCATGCATGGAATGGAAACGGAACCGCATTCTTTCGATCCTGCCCTGTACCATCCGTCTGTAACTCCCACTAGAAAAGACCAGTTTCAACAGAGAGGCTATTCACAGTTATGAAGATAATAAAACCCTGGTGGGAATGGCAAAAATTTGTTTAGAACATTTTTTTTAAATACAAATATTTTTACCTAATAAGCATTTAAGGCAGAATTTTCAGAAGCTCTCGCTATTTCCCAGGCTCAAGCCCACCTATGATGGGATAAGTTACAACATTTTGCTATGATGATCGTTCATATAAAGGCATTATAAAGAAGTTAACAGCAAACTAAAACCCTGCGTTATAATTATATGTACTCTGTCTGCATTGTAACCTCACACTTCTAATCCAGTTTTCAGTGCTCTCCATCCCGAGTTAGAGAGTCTCTCTCTCTCTGAAGTGGGATTGTTACAAAACAGATTGATAGTATTTTGTTTTTACCATACAAGAGAATTTTAGGACCTGTTTCTTGTTACTCACTTTCATCGGTTTAATTCTTCTCTGTTAGGGAGGAATGTTGTGAGGAAAGCTGGATTCGGAAATCCATGATTTCCTGTCATTTAATTCATTTCAGCCAAGCAGAAGGCAAGGCGGTATTCCAGTTTAATGCTGCTACTTAGATACAGTAATAACCAGGGGCTAAAAAGGATTTTGTCTGCTGCTTTTTACACTACCCTGCCAAGAACCCCAAATACCCACCTTGTGCCAACCCACAACAGCTATTTTGTTCTGTTTACATTCTACAATAACTTCAGCATCAAAGAAGAAACCAGAATGGGTGCAGGTGCAAATCACGAAACCTGTCTAGATACAAAATGAAGCTTTGCCCATCCCAAGGCTCTTGTAGGCGATATGAGTAACTGCTAACCGGTGCTGGAGTTACTAGCACTAGTCCCATGTTAGCATTATCCCAGGACACACATACAATATACGCCCCACTCTATCTGATTCCATTTTTTGATGGGAGATCTTCTACATTTCAGGCTTGATGCAATCACCACAGCCACCGACAATCCCCAGGCTGGAGCCAACTGTCCCCAGACCAGCTCAGTGGTGTCATCCAGTCAGGTTTAGGCGACAAATACAATATCAGGAACCTCCACAGCAGGCCAGAAAGTCCATCTCACTAATGCAGGCCCTCTCCCAAATCCCAATCATATAACCAGTGTCAGAAAAACATCTCCTACCCTCATTGCATCCTCTTTAACTACTCCATCTTGACAGTCTCCCACCCCATATAGTACTCGTCCCTCCTGATAACTCCCACACATCCAATGTTCAGTGTCTTTCACTCATACACAGGAGGAGAAGCTAGCAGAATCTCCCACAATAATCTAAGGTTCATTGGGTCTATCCAATTAAAAAAAAATAGTTTACCACAACACTTAAATTCATAGACTTTTAAGGGCAGAAGGGACCATTAGATCCTGTATACCACAGGCCAGAGAATTTTATCCAGTTACTCCTGTATTGATCCCACTCGTGGCAGAATTACCTTTGTTCAGTCACATGCCATGGCAAAAAGCTCCATATACCGGCCTATGCAACAAGAACACCAAAACTCTAGTTCCCCTCTTCCATACAAACTTTGATGATGCCATGCCATGGCACAGAACAGTCCGCTGTATTTGAGGAGGCAATTTATCAGCCTTCGAAATCATTATTAAGAAATACACTGAAGGCATAAAAGATTTTTTTTTAAAGTGTTGTTTCTGATGACTTGCAACAATCCCACATGGCTTGAAGTACTAACTAGTATTGGAAGTGACTTGCAGCTTCTCAATTTTAAGAGCAAAAATTCTTACTCTTTCAAGCAGCTGTCTGAATGCTGTTGCCTTTAATTGGTTATTCTTCAAGACCAAGGGGAAGGAAAGGAAGCTAGATGCACTGAAATTACCCCTGCCATGACTTATGAACCAATATTTGTTAATGGTCATTAATCATATTTTATTTTATTTTATTTTATTTTAAATTAGAAACAAGAAGTCCAAGTTATTAATATTGCAGAATTCATCATCTCAGATTGGGTGTTACAGTTTATCTGACCTGAGACAACATAATATTTTTTTAAATCACTTTTCAAACTTAGTAAAAAAAAAAAAAGTTCCTCTGGTTATTAAGTATTATATTGATGCTACTGGTAAGATAGGTAAGTGGAATATAACTCATAGGTTGATGTACAGAGACAGATGGGTTCATAAGAGAGGCACAGGAAGTATAGTAGCACCTATACATGTATGCACTGAAGTGGGTTCAAGGGTATATGTAAAAGGAGCAGAGTTTCTCTCTTACCTTTCCTCCTACTGTAGTTTGTAAACAAATACTTACATATACCTTAAAAAGTTAGATTTGTACCATAGTGTTAAATGATTCTGGAATGAGATTATGGACAATAATCAACGAAACTGAGTATTTACATTGCACATTCTTTGTGGGACTTGTTGTGTTATGTCTTTGCGCAGCACAGAGCATGCTGGGGACTTCCCATAATACAAGGATTAAATCATACTGACAGACCCAAAGATCTCACATTAATAATAAACCTTTACAAACATTTTCTAGTAACCACACAACTGCTGCAAAAATATAAACAATGTAGCTGGTAGGAAAAGCACTGTTCACAGCATGTGCCATATACCTCGCTTGGAAGTACTGGCATTCCACTGGAATTTTGAAGAAACACAACATTGAAAAGGTTAAATATCTATGTTAGTTGCTAAAAGAATAAAACTACAAAGCTAGAAATCTACCTTAAAGGCCCTGATTCAGCTAAACGTGCAGATGGTTAGCTTTAACTTTAAGCATGTGCTTAAGGGCCTGATCCAACTCCCACTGAAGTCAATAAGAGTCTTTCAGTTGGCTTCAACGGGAGTTGGATACGGATTGCAACTATGTGCTTAACTTTAAGCACATACGTAAATGCTGTGCTGAATGAGGACTAAGATAGCTCACTTATACGCTCATATCAATTGGTTATCTAATACATGAAAGGGATTTCTCCAACTAATCAATGAAAATGAATTGTCCCAAATCCATGGTCTTTATTGCCAGATATGTATGAGGATGCTATAGAATTCTTTTAAATGTACATTAATTATTTCATAACTTCTCTCTCTTTTTAAATGTTCAAATTCAGGTAGTGGCGCTTGCTTAATCCCAGCACTCAGTCTGGTGCTAGCGACCTTTCTCCTCCTGAACTCCTGCAACAGCCTTCCTGCCCTCCCAGACCATTCCATTTTATGTCTCCTCTGAAAACTTCTCCTTTCTCCCGTCTTTCTTCCTGGTTTCCTTCTCCCTTTAATGCTATATTTCATTTAACTCTCCAATTCTATTCTTTAACCCTGAAGTGGGTTTGGGATACAACTTGTATGAAAGGTGTTAAGTAAACTAAAGCTGTGCTATATTGTATTTAACATTTTATGATGAAATATATAATTAGGTTTTGAAGGATTAGATATTTATTGGTAAATGTTGATTTAACTGTGTACACACAAACTGATGCAAACATATTTCCATTGACAATCATTGAAATTTACGGATAGGCAAAATAAGAAAAACGCTGCTTGAGAACTTAGTAAAGTTTGATGTAAGGCTAAAATTTTGACATAGATGTTGAGAGTTTGTGTTTTGACTGTTATAAAGCTTTAACTTTTAGAATTTCGACATATGCTGTCATTAAATAATCATTGCCTGACCTTTACCATTGTCTAATCCCCCAGGATTTCCTGCAACTGTGAAAATTTAAATTGATGAAAATTAAAAAATGCTTAAAAATCACAATTATGCATAACAGTGAACATTTAAATAGATAAAAATCAGAAAAAATGCTTTAAAATACACATCAATATGATCCATCAAAAAAAATCCAATTGTGCCAAGCCTATATATAATTACGATAGTCAAAAATACAACTATTTAAATCAGTGATGGGTCTATTCTATAATTTATATTGCAGTCACATGTAGGGGCCCCAGTCAGGGACCAGGACCTCACTCTGCTAGCTGCATTACCAAACACGGACTAAAAAGATAGTCCCTTTTGACCATTAAAGCATGGAAAGCAGATTAGGCAGCATTAAAATGATTTTGTGATGTGCAACGTTTTCTGACTCAATTCAAAGGCTATCGGAGTGTTACAGAAGGACTTTGTTGTGGTGCAACCTCTCACACTAAAGGAAAAAATAGAGTGATGCTTTAAACTTTTCATTGTTCCAATTCTTTTTGTTCCCTGCCTTGGAGGATACCAGCACTGGACTTACTCACATGGCAGCAACTTAAAGTTCAACTCAACACATTTTTTCCCCTACCACTTTCTCTTCTTTTAAACTAACAAAAATAAAAACCAAATTCCACTTATTGTAAAGGGTTTGTGTTCCTGATTTTGATTTTTTTTTTTTTTGGCATATTGTTTAAATCCCCACACCCAGATGTCTGGCTTTCAAAGAAGAAAAATTAAAAAAGACCTTCCCTTATTTGCCAAGGGCCAAGTGTACTTCAGAGACCGTGGCTGCACGGGTTACTTCCTGTGCGAACACAGAGAGGAGAATTATCTGTAGAATCCCCTTTGGCTGGCCAAACGCTAGATATTCTGCATTTTCAGAAATCAGGATGATGATGAGATAATGACTATGGAAACAAGCTTCTTACTATTCATTTTTGCCAACTCCTGATCCATCTATGAAGAGTTTTTCAAATTTGACTCAGCTCATCTTTTTAACTGCTGTAGCCTGCTACCTCCGACCTCTGCCCTTCAGCCCACTCACTGGTTAGAAAAAAAAAAATCAAGGCACCAGTGTAGAGGAAATGGCAGAGGTGTGAAACTCCACTTTGGGGTTACACTGCAAACTCATCCTCTGTTTCGCCAAAATTTGCAAACTTTTTCAATCAAACCCCAAACTCAGTTTTTTGCAAACCTGGTCAAATACATGTGGTTTGAATGGAAAGTACCAGTAACTTTGACTGAGTTTCTGTTTGGATTCTGGCATTTGTCTATTTAATAATTTCTCATAGGCCCATCACAATGGTGTCTGGTCGGCAGATTTTCATTTGAACCTGAAACTAGAAGAGGAAGTATCAAATTCTACTTCGATCAGAACCAACTGAAAAAAGACTTGTGCCCCTCCAAAAACTAAGCCTTCGGGAATCTGAGAAAACAGAAAGAACTGTGTGACGGTGATGAGTAATTTGCATCATTTGTTTGCTAATTATCAGTTACCAGTCACTACACAACACTGAACATATGATTTCTACAGACCTTAATGTTGCCCTTCTCCCTTCTGCTTTTCCCTTTTCTAAGCCTAATTCTTTCATCGAATTTCCCTATTCTGACCTCTCTCTGCTTTCCAGAGTTCTGATCTGACATAAAAACCCTGCAGAATTCTCAGGCCACCTCTAAAACTGTGATTGATACTTGTTTTGAGAGCACGTGCAAAGTTCTGCATGTGAAAGCCCAGCTCAGGTGGGTAAGTGTATATACAGATGGACAGCCAGCTGCAAGTCATCCATTTTGCACACATATTTGCCTGTGTGCACATGCAAATGTAGATCTTTTTACACACTCAGATTTATGGGCCCCAATTTGAGGGCCACAGAAAATCTGGTCCTGTGTTGTTTTTTTCTTTCCACTTACTGGTTGCTTTATACTTTATCCTGAGATGCATGTAGAATGAAAACATTAAATGTTACACAGACTTTTTAACTTAGGGTCTTCATCCCCACATATTTTTCATATTACTCATATTCCCCTGCTTGACTTAAATTCAAACAGGCCTGGAACAACTTCATTAACATAAAACCACATGATAATAAGAAACAGAGCCTTTTAATGGTTTATTTTCTTATTATCTTATGATATATTTCATCCTCTCCCCCTTTTCGGAGTGCTACTACATTCTCTCCTGTTTTCACTCTGATTGCTGGTTCTAACACAGCTCCACTTGGCAGCAGGGAGAGACCAAGCAGAGTGCAGTGGATTCCATCTATGGAGACCACATACTGTTCAGATCACAAGGTGCCATGAGCAGTGTTACTGCCCTGGTGCTTACGTATGGGGCTCAAGTTTCTCATACTGAAGCAATTCTCCATTGCTTTCCGCTGGCTGCAATGCTATTGTCTCATTGTCATCCGATAATATTAGCAAAGACCGCAGAGTGTTCTCTGTTCAGAGAGACCACGGTGGTAAACAATGTTCCTGGCTTTTGTCAGATGAAAAGGAGAGCCTCCTATGGAGGGAAAATCTCCATTGACAATATGTCTGTCCAGAGGTTCCAGTTTAGATGCTAAGAATAAAGGAATTGCCATATCAGTTTAGATCAATGTTCCATCTAGCTCAGTATCCCGGCAGTACCAAATACTCCAGAGAAATGTGTAAAATCCTCAATATGATTTTGCAATAAGAGGGCCATAGTTTAAGTTCCTTCCTGACCCCAGCTGGTTAGCCTAGTCCTGGAACCTTCCTGAAAATAGTTTCCTGTCCCATCCCATTCCCCCTCTTCCCCCCGCCAAGATTTCTAGTAATTCCTGAGTTCATTTGGTCTGGGAATGTGGCAGTAAAAATTCTGTCTTGCAGTAAATTTGGCATTCTACTTCCAATTGGAGCTGAACCTCCGAATTTTAGAGCCACGACATTTTTCTTTAAAGTTAATGGTACTTTTTGACAAATTAGGTCAAAATTTTGTGTTGGCTCTTTTTTTGGTTCTATTTCAGTCATCTCTATTTTGAAATAATAAATAAAAGTTAATTTATTTATAATTTTTTTTTAGAATTTTAAATGATATAGATTTCATTTTTCCTTTACACATAATAAAAAATTCCACAGAGGTTTGTCTGCTGAAGAATTTCTGGCACTTTCCTTGGCTGTTCTGTACACGATATCCTGAATCCCCAATTAATAAAAAAATGAAAGATGCATGTAAACCACCCTAACTTAGAGTACTTTAACTGAGCACTCATGGCCAGTATGCAATCTGTTGCCTGGGAAGTCAGTAGCAGCCTCAAACGTGTCTTTAAAAAAGGAATGACAATTTCTAGGATTCACATTCTATCATAGCTCAAAGTAGGTTCTCTGAATAAATAGGAGAGGGAAATCAGTGAGATATATTAGCACTGGTGCATATTTTTCATTTCCTTCTGTCTTTCCTTCCCAAAGAATATTGGTGATGAATTTGCAAATGGTTCTGGATTATGACAGAATTTTCCCCCCTCCATTATTTATCCCCCAGCTGCACACCTCTATTAGAGACTACAGTGACAAATGCATGAATAAAAGGCAAAGACAATATTTTAGCATTGCGGTGTAAATCTCCTTTTACGCATTATTAATTTAAAGAAATCTATTACAGCATACAGCTCTGAGGAGGAAGACAAGGTTACATAAGAACGGTTATAGGAGCTTGGGGGTCAGGAGAAGATATGATCCCGGTTCCATCACTTTGTGCTGGTTAGTCTCCCTGGTCCTTTTTGTGCAAAATATTTTTTCCTTCACATTTTTCTCTTCTTATTTTTTTCCTTCATTTTAATTTAATGCTGATGGGAAATGATTGACAGCCTGAGAGTCTGAAGCACTGCTTATCCACAGATTGGGTACAGCATAGACAGGGACAATCTTCCTTGAGATACAGAACCCTACCAATGCTCCTCAACCCAGCCTTGGTAGGACCACATCTACGGGAGAGAGAGGACTTAACTCTCCATACACCAGTCAGGTGTCCTTGGCTTCTCTGCTGACAGTGCAAAAGGTGTATGTATGGGGCTAGTGGGTCTGATGGTAGCAGTTAGTGCTAAGTGTAAGGGTGGTTTCTGTGACGTGGCTCGTTGTCCACTTTGAACGGGACGGTGGCCCAAACTCATATGACAGAGGCCACTCAACAACTGTGAGATAGCACAAAGTGTGTCCTGCCAGTTGAGGCTAAGATACATTTGCTTACAAAACTCACATTTTTAAAAAGGGAAAGTCTCTGGCTCCCGTTTTGTAGAGTCTCCTAAGCATAGCTTTACGTAAGGCCTTTGGAATAAATAAATAAATAAACGAACCAACCCGCCAATTTCCTGAAGCTGCTGAGACTTGAATCTTGGGCTAAGATCTGCAACACAGAGCTAAATGGGGCTTTGCACAGCGCCTCCCTCCCTGTTCCTCCGGCAGAGTGAGAGGCGGAGGAAATGCTGCTCATATCAAGAGGAAGGAAAAAGGAAAACAGATGGAAAGTGCTCAGAATTGGAACAAGTGCATTTTAAACAATGCAACAGGTCCCTTTTACTCCCAAAAAACAGAACATGACTGTGAAAATCTATATACAATAATACCATCAACGACAAAGATAACAGGGAAATAATTCTGTGAACCTGAACTGAAAGTTCTTTTTGTAAGAGATGCTAATCACCAGACACAGTCTCTGCATAGCTCCCATGATGCAACACCAAGGCTTTGATTTTATTTTATTTATGTTTGTAAATCTTCCAACAAAAGATCTGCAAGGATTGAAATACCCAGTACTGACATCTACCAGTGCGTAACTAAAATGTGCCACACTTAATTTAATTAGTTATTCATGCTACAGCTGGTGGAATCACCGGTGAATCATTTACCCACAAATTTAGTCTTTTTTCAGTTCACCAACTATCTTCATGGAGATATTACACTGGACTGATTATGAATATTATTTTATTTACATAAGTCCCAATCCTGCAAACACTTGCACAGATGCCCAAGCATGCATGTAATCCCAATGATTTCAATAAGCCTACTCACTTGTTTAAAATCAAGCAAATATGTGAGCAAAGTTTTCACATTGCAGGGCATCCCCGGTCTTCAAGGTTAGATGTGGTTGTGAGATCAGCGAATTAGTGCTATTGGAGTGCACACCTTGGAGGTACAGAAACCAGTGCTTTTTCATGTGTGACTTACACAGAACGCTTTGCCGATACTTTAAATCAAAGTTCTTCAGATTTTAAAAGATATCCAATGCCAACTGTGCATCATTAATTTTTAAATGGAGAGGCTTCAAGAAACAGTTTGGCCAGAATTTTCAAACTTACTAGCCTAAAGTTATTTGCAGCATTGTGGTAGCCATGCTGATCCCAGGATATTAGACAGACAAGGTGGGTGAGGTAATATCTTTTATTGGTCCAACTTCTGTTGGTGAAAGACAAGCTTTCAAGCTACACAGAGCTCTTCTTCAGGTCTGGGAAAGATACTCAGCAGATACATCTACACTGCGATGGAAGATCCATGGCTGGTCTGGGTCAGCTGACTTGGGCTCATGGGGGGGTATATAGGAGGGAGTGATAGCTCAGTGGTTTGAGCATTGGCCTGTTAAACCCAGGGTTGTGAGTTCAATCCGGGGGGCACTTAGGGATCTGGGGCAAAATCAGTACTTGGTCCTGCTAGTGAAGGCAGGGGGCTGGACTGAATGACCTTTCAAGGTCCCTGCCAGTTCTAGGAGATAGGACATCTCCATTAATTTATTTATTTATTTTTATTTAAAATTGCAATTGCAATGTAGACAATTGGGTTCAGGCTGAAACCCAGGATCTGAGACCCCCCCAAAGTCCATGTAGCTCAAAAGCTTCTTTCTTTCACCAACAGAAGCTGGTCCAATAAAAGATATTACCTAACCCATCTTGTCTCTCTCATAACCTAAATAGACACTTAAATCCATACTGAGACACCTAAGTGAGTGGTCTGATTTTAAAAGATGCTTAGCACCTGTAGTGAGTCGGTGTGGCTCCCCTCCTGCCCAGAAGAGGGAGCCCACGTGCCGGCACCAGAGTGGGTGGGACCACCACCGCCTGTCCCCGCCCCCCGGAAGTCAAGGGGCGGGACAGGAAGTATAAAGGCCGGCCGCCAGAGCTCAGTTGGCGGCCAGCCACCACAGGGAGCAGACGTGCGGCCGGGAGCTCCCGGCCAGGAGACCGTCGAAGACCCTAGCTGGCCTGAGCTACCCCGGACCCGCTACGAGGAGGAGCCGCCGGAGCCCGTTCACGCCCGCCACTGGGAGAACCCCTGGGAACCGAACCCCGCTAACCCTGAGGGTGAGACTGGACCCGAACCCCTCAGCCCCTGCTGCTATCCAGAGGAGCCGCCTGAGGACCATTGGCCGGACTTCCCGGCAGAGCTACCAGACTTGCCGCCGAGCCCGGGCAGAGAGGAGCCCATGCAGGTGGACTGGCCCGATCCCGGCGCAACGACCGAGGTAGGCTGTGAGGGGGATCACGGAAGTAGCCCGGGGGTAGCCGACCCCGGTCCGGCTGCAACTGAGTGTGAGCCTATGTCAGTGTGTTGCGGTCTGGATACCCCACTGACCAGCAGCGGCAGCAACCGCTGCTAGGGCCCCGGGCTGGAACGCAGTGGAGTGGGTGGGCCTGCGTTCCCCCCTGCCACCCTCCGTACGGGTGGCAGGCTTCCCCCTCACCCAACGCTCGGCTACAGAAGCCTGGGCCTTGAACTATTTGCCTGCTCAGCCCCTGCAACAAGGGCCTGAGCCTAACTGTGTTTGCCCCGCCCTGATCCAGGGCCTGGCCTCTGAACTATTTGCTCGCTCAGCCCCTGCAACAAGGGCCTGAGCTAACTGTGTTTGCCCCGCCCTGATCCAGGGCCTGGGCTCTGAACTATTTGCTCGCTCAGCCCCCTGCAACAAGGGCCTGAGCTAACTGTGTTTGCCCCGCCCTGATCCAGGGCCTGGCCTCTGAACTATTTGCTCGCTCAGCCCCTGCAACAAGGGCCTGAGCTAACTGTGTTTGCCCCGCCCTGATCCAGGGCCTGGGCTCTGAACTATTTGCTCGCTCAGCTCCCTGCAACAAGGGCCTGAGCTTAACTGTGTTTGCCCCGCCCTGATCCAGGGCCTGGCCTCTGAACTATTTGCTCGCTCAGCTCCCTGCAACAAGGGCCTGAGCTAACTGTGTTTGCCCCGCCCTGATCCAGGGCCTGGGCTCTGAACTATTTGCTCGCTCAGCCCCTGCAACAAGGGCCTGAGCTAACTGTGTTTGCCCCGCCCTGATCCAGGGCCTGGGCTCTGAACTATTTGCTCGCTCAGCTCCCTGCAACAAGGGCCTGAGCTAACTGTGTTTGCCCCGCCCTGATCCAGGGCCTGGGCTTTGAACTGTTTGCTCGCTCAGCCCCTGCAACAAGGGCCTGAGCCTAACTGTGTTTGCCCCGCCCTGATCCAGGGCCTGGGCTTTGAACTATTTACCCGCTCAGCCCCTGCCATAAGGACCTGAGCCTAACTGTGTTTGCCCCGCCCTGATCCAGGGCCTGGGCTCTGAACTATTTGCCCGCTCAGCCCAGCAAGCAAGGGTCTGAGCTAACTGTGTTTGCCCCGCCCTGATCCAGGGCCTGGGCTCCTGAGCTTTAACTGTGGTTGCTCCGACTCTGCACCAAAGAGCCGGAGTTTCAGGACTAACTGACTGCTTATTCCCAGAGTAGTGAGTCGGTGTGGCTCCCCTCCTGCCCGGAAGGGTCGAGCCCCGGCTAGGACCTACTACAGCACCCAACAGCTCCCAAAGTCAATGGGAGCTGCAAGTTATCAATAGCGCTGGACATCAGATTATTTTGTTTTTGTGCTTAAATATGGATTTAGGTACCTAAGATTAGGCTCCGAAATTTGAAGATGTTGCGTTTAAGTACAAAGCTATTATAGTATTAGAACAATATAGATTAAGAGTTTGACCCTGCTACCATTGAAAGCAATGTTAAGCCCACAATCTTAATAGGAGCAGAATCAAACCCATAATGCGTATCTGGCACTTTTAAAGGATTACTAGCTAGTAATTCAAAACAGAAATGTTGGATCGAGATTCTTGATGGTAATAGACTATCATTGGAGCACAGTCCTTACTACTCAGTTAGGAGCCAATCCTACAAGATACTGAGCACCCAATAGAGGTGCTGAGTGCTCTCATCTCCCTCCAACCCAACAGATACTGAGGATGGGTGGCTCCTTGAAAGACTTTCCAGGCTTAAGCCTTTACACTCCGTTGACTGCAACTAACTGCAATGGGAGTTCTGGATAATTGGAGATTGCATGGGGAAAGCAGGACTGGATCTATTAGTAATGGGCTCTATTAGGGATGGACAGACCCCAGAGGACTGGAAGTTTAGATTCAAAGAAGTATTCAAAACATTCATGCAAATCTTTTCTGAACTATTTGAACTTCCTTGGACTTCTAAACTGGTCTGAACAGGATATCTGATGAGACATCCTTTTCTAAAATAATTCAGCACTTCTACTTCTTTTTCTGATAGACCCAGGCAGGTCAGAGGCAAAAAATAAAAATAAACAAACAAACAGAAACAAGAAGAAAACAAATAGTGAATCTTAAAAGAAAAAAGGTTGGTTCAGACTGAATTCTTATTGTATCTACTCATTTGCTTATCTCTGGTTATACCTAGAGATGGCTCTTAGCAAGGAAAGTTTGGATCTGGGTCCCCACTTTGCAAAGTTTGGGGGAAGGCAGCTGGATCTAGTGGTTTGTTCCAAGCCCGTTCCCCAGTTGTACAAAGAACAAACTGTATCTATCGTCAAGGTTGCCTAATGGGGATCGAGAGATCAAGTGCTTGTTGAACACACTGGTTTAAATGTTTGAAAGTGACAAATGGTTTTGAGTGCCCACCTTGAGTCACCTTAGAGGAGCCAGATTTGCTCAGGGTGGGTGCTCAGAACTTTTTGAAAATCAGCTCCTTTAAGGTTTTGGACACCCAACATCACTAATCACGTCGGAACATTTAGGCCATGGTTCACGGATTTCCTTTCAGCTGAACTGAGGTGTTGGATAGAGTGGGGATACTAAAAAGGAATATTGAACCTTTAACTTGCTTGCCATCCCTTTACCGCTTTAACAATAAATCCTTTGAAAAACTGGAAGTGTGTTCGTCAAAAGGCTGATGGGAAGCCTTAAAAAACCATCTTGCAAGCAACACAACGTTATCTCTGTTTGTTTAGGCAAAACATACTTCCTGTTCTTTTCCCTTCTGACTTAGTCAGAGTCTGCCTTAGAGCCCAGACTGCTGGGATTTCTGCAGATCAATAGATTAGAGTGGTCACTTATACTGGGTTTTTTATCTGGTGTACAACGCCTCCACTGTAGATACAGTGTAGCGTTATCTGTACTACCTTCCCTTGTGTAGACACAGCGTAGCTTCACTTGTACAACACCCCTCGTGTAGATGCAGTGAGTAGCACAAGCACAAGTTACAGCTTAACTTGGTGCACCAGATCTACACTAGGGTGGTTGCCCCAGGTCACCCACCTAGGTAAAGATACTCTACTGGCTGAGAGCTACATTGTAGACAAGGCCTCCATATTCGGTAGAGAGCCTGATTTGGCCCGTGGCTTGAACGTAGGAAGGAGTGAGACAGTAACTTGGGCGGTTTTCTTATTTCTGAGCCAACACAAACCTGGCATGAAGAATTTTTGTCTGTAGGAGCTTTTAGTTTTATAAGAATTTACAAAAAAAATTGAAAGACAACAACTGACAGCCAGTGGTGCTGCTTTACTCATAGCAAATGACTGAAAAACGGCTGTGAAAGCCACAGGGTTACACTGAATCTTAAGGCAAATCACTTAGGCACTTTCATACTGGCTCACTAAAGTTGATGAAAAGGATTATTACTGATTCTCAATGATGCTGTCCTAATAAAAAGGAAATTAGTCTGTTTAATAACAGTGCATAATGAAGACTGTAGAATAAAGCACTGGATAATTTGTCAGTGATTAGAAGGTCAGGGGGTCAATTATGAACAACTGATTCGCTTTACCTGAGGGTAGCCACTTATGTAACATGAGAAAGCCCCTCCTTTGTCTCGGTTATCTCGCCATTTGTACACTGACATCTAAATAAAGCTGTAATTTATCAGTCAAAAGGAAAACACAACTACGTTTAAACTAAAACGCCTGTCAAAGGAGCAAAAAAATTTTATGTTTTGTTAGAAATGCTTTGAAAACCAAGATTTTTTTTTTCCTGTGTGGAAATACTTCCCCCTGTTTTAGCAAAGGAAAATTGCTCATTTATAGTGATCTCAACATGGGATTTCATCAGTTGAGATTCAATACTTTGTCTTGTACATTTAGAATGTAAATTCTGAACAAATAAGATTGTTTGGTAGTTTGTTTTTCAATTCCCTCGTCATTCACCTCTTAGCCGCACCTTCTGAGCCAATTCTGAATTATTCGAGATCTATGAATGGGATGCTGGTGTGGTCCCATTGAGGAGTCATCCATTGTGGAAACTGTTTCTCTGAGGAACTTTAAAAGGTGAATTATAAAGCTTTTATAACTGCCAAACACTTAGTCCAGGATTCTCTATTTCCCCTGCAACATTTCCTGACATAACACACACCTAAAATAGAGCAGGAAGACATGTCTCTCACACAGGTCTGCTCATTGGCGCTAGCATCAGTTGTAGCAGTGGGGAAAACATACAATCCTGAACTCCAGCCTCGGTAGAAAGAAGAACTGATTTCCAGCTGTCCTGTTTCACATGTATCCCCTTGTAAATTTTAGGTGCCCACTCTTGTCCTCAGATACCCGCACATCCCCCCTATTGAATTCAGTGGGAAATAGTATTTGTTATTTGCCTTAAGATAGCGCTTAGAGGCTCTAGCGGTGATTGAGGCCCTATTGTACTGGCTGCCGCACAACACACAGTAAGAGACAGTCCCTGCTCAGAAAAGCTTTTCATTTAAATACAGGCAAAGGGGGGAGAAAGGAACTGTTTTCATCCTTATGTTACAGAGGGGTAGCAACCGAGGCATTGAGACATTAAGTGACTCGCCCAGTGTCATTCAGGGAATCGGTGGTAGAGCCGGGAATGAAACCTAGCTCTGCTAAGTCCCAAATACAGGGCCTCACACATACACTCTTTCTCCAATGGCAGCAGACGCAGGTCCTCCACCTCATTCATTTGCTAATTTGAAGTGGAAGGGGCCTCATCCTGCAGGATGCTGAGAGCTTCTCCTGGATTCCCCCTCTAGTCTCATAGCCCTTTCTGGCTGCTTTGCCAGTCAGACTTTAAAGATTATGGCTTTCCCACTGAACGCAGTGTGCTTAAATCTACGGCGTAATATAGCGCCTTCTTTTTATTTCTTTCTGTGAAGAATTTCCACTCACAGGCCGACCCCATAACAACAATGAGAAAGAAGAGATGAGACCCCTGGAAGTTTAACATGCAAGTAGCTTTTAAAGGGGAAGAATTTTCTTTTCTCTTTAAAAAGACCACTGGATTAATTTTAAACATAAATAAAACTTACATATTGAAGAAACAAGCCAGTTTTCAAACAAAAAGCTGAACCAAGGCTAAAAAGAAACCAGAAATAATTTTCAGGACAAAAAAAAAAAAAAAAAAAACCAGGCAGAGCACCTCTGTTTGAGAAGATCAGATTCCACCCAAGACAAGGGCTGGGTTGCAAAGGCTCATTGAATTCGAATTGATAATAATGCTGTGACTAGAGCCCCAAGGAATTCTCCACATTTTTTTTCATTGAAATGATTAAATTGGATGAGGCAAGATACCTGATCAGTTAACATTTCCACTCCTTCATTTCCAGTGAAATAAAATCTAGCAACAAGTTTTTGTATAAGATTGCATTCTGTGCCAACGGGTCAGTGGCCAATTTAACCATAATAAATAGTCTAGCCTTTCAAAGATGTTACAAAAAAGGGAGGGGAGGGAGAGAAGAAAAGAAAAAGAAATCTTGAGTGCTAGAAGACAGTTTGGATTTCCCGTGCATTTTTACACTGCCAAGTCGCTAGCACATTTTCCCTAGAGCTGGCTAAATCATCTTCCTAATAATCACAGGGAGAACAGGGGTTCAGACAGTCACAAAGTCACTGACATTAACTACAAAATTATGTAATTTCCTAAAAGCAACAGACTCGGGTCCAGTGAAACATTTTTGCCTTTACCTGCATAAGCTGCAATTTCAACTACCCTGGCATCGGAGGCGTTAAAATATTTCAGTTCTGATTTAAGGAATAGTAAAAGTTCTAGCCCAGAGACACTTTTTTTCTGATGACGATTGCCTCCCCCTTCCTCCTCTTTTGTTTTGAGAATTTCAGAGTATGGAGTCTTGCGTAATGCAGAGATGGTTTCCAATTGAATTTAGTTGTTTTGTCTTTTATCATAATGGAAACGAGTACAGGATCCTTCTTGGGCTTTTTGCCCTGTAAAAGGAAACAGACTTCACACTCCTGGTCCCCAGAATGGTGAAAAAAAGAGATGTATGTCAAGGGCAACATAGCTGCTGCTAGGAAGAATCAAAGATCTATCCTTGGGTCAGCGTGAATTCATATTCACTTTAGGGTTAGAATTAAGAGGTGGTCTAGACCCACTAGTTCAAGAGAAACTCCAGTACCCCAGTACTTAACAAGAGTCCTATACTGGAGCTACCCAGCCTCTGGTTACTGAAGGTCAGACTGAATGGAAGTACAGAATTAAGGGATCTATTCTGGCAGATATATTCTATAGCTGACATTTCTACAGCAGACCTTGGGTAGTATGAATTATCTGAGTTACAAAGTTAGCC
Organism: Malaclemys terrapin pileata; assembly: GCF_027887155.1. Lineage (NCBI taxonomy): Eukaryota > Metazoa > Chordata > Testudines > Emydidae > Malaclemys > Malaclemys terrapin. The sequence continues at coordinate 18,954,575 of NC_071523.1, read as the reverse complement.
CCTTTGTGTGTTAGCAGATTGATTTTTTTTCTCTGAATGTGTTTGTTATTTGTAAGTATTTGCTGAAATAGTTTGGACTAATCACATTCAGACCCTGGGTTGTTCATGAATAGCTCACTTCAACTACTCGCTGTTAGGACCTACTCCTGCTTAGAGGTGATGGCAAAAATCCTATTAACTTTCATGGCGCAGGATTGGACCTTCAGCTATTACCTATTTGCATTGTGTGGCCAGTCACCTACGTCATGATTTTATTTCTGCTTCTTGATTGGCCAACAAGCTTTTTAAAGAAGAGAATAACAAACAGTGACAGATACACTTTTCCAGTATAAATATTTGAACGAATAATCATTCAGGAGAAAATATGTGAAGCTTTCAGGATTTACAAACATTTCTGAGAATACCTGGCATTGGTCCACATACTTAAGAAATAATACGACCCCATGAAAAGCAAACCAAGTCCCATGCTTTTTGTGATGAAAAGATTCACAAATACTTAAAAAAAGATTTCCATCAGCTCAACTCTTAACAATTTTTGAGACCACAGGCTTCCCAGTTGGATCACAAATCAGGTGAAACGGCAGGTCATCTGCGTTTCTTGACACAGGTGCAGGAATTTCCTGCCAATGAGCAAGGACTAAAGCTTATACCAGCTCAGAGCAGCAGCTCGGGCCATTTTCCTGTCTTACCAGATGGAATGCTCCATGCAGTAACCCAATGAGTGGGCGAAAAGAGATTACACCGCCGCTCCCTAGGGATTTAAAGCTAAGGGCACCTAGAGCCACGTCTATACTATAAGCGCTACAGTGGCACAATGCAGATACGTCACTTTAATGCTGTAGTGTAGATGCTTCCTACATCGGCGGAAGGGGTTTTTCCATCCACCTTCCTGAGCCGCAGTAATTAGGTCGATGGAAGAATTTTTCCATCAAACTAGCTTCATCTATACTGGGAGTTAGGTCAGCTTAACTATGGTGCTCTGGTGCGTGAATTTTTCAGATCCCTGATTGATGTAGCTAGGTTGATCTAAATGTTAAGTGTAGACCAGGCCTCGCTGGCCTGTTTTTATTCTTTTGCACATATGGTAATATCACTGTGTCCTGGCACCAAAAGTAAAGGTATGAATTACTACCAAGGGGTTAGAAATGGATCTGATCTTGTTCAGGGCAAGATAGGTGCTTCTAGAGCAGTGGTTCCCAAACTTGTTCCACCACTTGTGCAGGGAAAGCCGCTTGCAGGCCAGGCCGGTCTGTTTACCTGCCGCATCCGCAGGTTCGGCCGATCGCGGCTCCCAGTGGCCGCGGTTCGCTGCTCCAGGCACAACAACGTCCACAAACCAGCTCTGTAAAGATTCAGTGGCAAACAGCACCCTGTAATTTAAGATCATGCACTGTGCCCTGCAAGAAACAGTGGTATGTGCCCCGCGTTGAGAACAGATCTGGGGACAGCACATTCGATGTCAAATGGAGTGCATGGCTAGCACTCTCTGAAGCTAAAGGAGTTCATATCTGGAATCCTTGGTTCAAATCTGAGGTCTAAAGTGGAAGAGGAAGCCTTGATCTCATTCCCAACTTCTGTAGACATTTATCATGAAACTGCTCTCTCTCTCTGGAGAGGCTCAGGAGTGAAGGGCCAAGAATATTACAGATCAGAATTTAGGTGCTCTGGCAAAGTAATGGAGAAATTTGCCAATCATTTCACAGCATGCTACACCCCTTTGGTTTCTGTTATTTACCCTCTCTTTCATGAGTGCCATATGTGGACAGAACAACATACATATTTATTTTAAAAGGAATCACAGAGGAGCTGCTCATTTTAAATCACCTTTTTATTGTCACAACAATCTCACTTATTTATTGGCTAATCCAGCAGTCTCAAGTTGTTGGCCTTTAAACAGATAAGCATCAGGTAAACATGATCCAAGTCTAAAAAAGGCCCCTATTTGAAGAAGACTTGAAATATTCATGAAAGAAAAGCAGTACTTTCCAAAACCTGAAACTCAGCATTTACAGGAGAAGAAGGAAAAAAGAAGAAGAAAGCCACTGGCGTGTTGGGTGCAATAATTGTGCACACTTAGCAACTGCCTCTACGCTTTGTTAATGGCTTCCAGGAAAACCGAAGCATAGTCTAAGCTAAGCCCTAAATATTAACGGCATGTGAGACCTGGAATTCGCCAGCGCAGCATGTCTCTGGTGGCACAACTGATGGGACTGTTCCTCTTACTAGTCTGAGGCTTTGGGGTGTGTGCCTGCTAGACATAGTGCAAGGAATCCCCCTATGGAGAGGAGACAATGCAACATCTCTGTTTTGACCCAACAAGAAAAAACGATCCTGGGAAAGCAAACGAAGAAAGTCATGTGGTCAACATGTATGCAGACCTTCCGTTAGCACTGGCAAGGTGACAGTCAGCTTGTTCCCCCTTTTCCATCCTTTTAAGAGTCCGTCCAAAAGCCTGGGGAAGGTAGGAATTGGTTTGGAAAGTTCTTGCTACATACTTGGTAATGGAAGCAATTCAAGAAATTACAACTTTAAAGCGCTCATGCATTCACATTCCTCCAGCCACTGAGGAGGCAGCATGTCTAGCAGTGAGAGCCCAGGAGTAGGTTCAATTCCCAACTCCACTGCTGGCTGTATGGCTTTGGGAAAGACACTTAACCTCTCTGGGTATCAGTTTCCATATCTGTAAAATGGGGGTAAGGCTTTTTAAAGGTGCTTTGACATGTCCGATGCAATGTGCCGTAAGTAGATTACTACTATTGTCATATAAAAAAAACCACAGGCAATGGGTTTTAGACATGGCAAGATAAAGAACCATCTGTATTTTTTAAAATGTCCATAGAAAGCTCAGAATCACCACATTCAGAAACATGCCAAAAAACCTGTGTCCTAGCCTGATTATAACAAGTGTCTGATCCGACAATCCCTATTCAACTGAGGCATCAGATTACTTGAAGTCACATCATACCATTATGTTGAATCACGACACTCTATAAACATGACACAACATGACTCAGTTACTAGATACAATACAATATCTCGCTTTCTCTTCTGCCAGGGGAAGCAAGCAAAATACTGTGGGGGAAAAGCCTGAACCTTATCTGCCCAGATGTTTTAAAAAGAACAAAAACTAGATCTCCCAATCCTGTAATGAGGTCTAAGTAGGCAGATTCCTGCACAGAAATCTGCTGATTTCAGAGGCATCAGTGCAGCGTTCATTGTGGGAACAGGGCCTCAGTTTGCTGCTAAAGAAGTTATGGAAAGCTTGCCTATCTCAAAAACAAAACAAAAAGACAAAGCCTTTGGCTCTGGCTTTAAGAAGGATCAGGGCTTGTCCAATGGCTTTAAGAGGCTCTGATGCATCTAGTCAGGTTGTGCCAATCACAATGCTGAAGCCTGTATTGATGGGTGACAGCAAAGGAAGTCGCTTTATGGGCATCTCTCTATAATATACCTTAGCAAAGTTTTGCTGAGCACAGGAAGTTTTGTGGAGGGCTTGTGATGGGCAGCTCTTGGCTTGGGACCACAGGGAGTCCATGACATGCTGGACACTCAAGCAGAAGTGAGTTTCTAATGAACTGTTAAACTCATTTCCAAACATGATTCAGCATGACAAAACACACACACACACACAAACGGTATGCACAGTACAGCAGTCTTGCTTTTTTTGGTGTGGGGAGGGAATCACACAGACAAACAAACAAAGCCAAACCCTTCTCAGGTATTTTTCCACCTGCTTGGCTTGCACAGGACTGTAGCAGAGCAAATAAAATATCCATGATATCAGCAGATAGCACAGTTCATGGTTAATTTCAAGCAACAAAGAACACACCTCTTCACAAACGGTGCCTGGCAGCTCAAACAAATTTAAAAAAAAAAAAAAACATCTTTGGAAGGGTGGATGTGCTAGGCATCCAAGCATCAGAAGAGCAAATTTAAGCAAGCTAATTGATGCAAAACATAAGTCTATACTTTGAGAAGAAGCTAAAACTCTCCACCCCCTACTAGAAGGATTTTCGTTTTATTTACTATTTTTATTACAGTAGCAGTTAGAGGCCTGAAATGAGATCTGTCTGGCCTATTGGGACTGTAAAGCTCTTAAAGGAAGGAACCATGTCTTACTCTGTGTTTGTACAGCACCTAGCACTATGGAGGCCTGATCTTGGCTGGGGCCTGCAGACACTATTGTAATACAAAAAATAAACACCAAGTCTGGCAGCAGGGCCAATAGAAGTAATAATATGAATTTGCCTTTCTATATCACTCATCATATTCCAAATGCTTTACAAACACGAATTAATCCTTGCAACACTCCATGGGAATTAAGAATAAACCTCCTTATAGATAGGAGAGTGCATAATTTTCAGTTACAAGGTTCCCCCCGGCCCTGCAACCTGCCTCTGAAGCATGTGTTATTGGGCACCATCAGAGACAGGAGGCTGGAATGCCCTGGAATGACAATTCCAAGTGTCAACAGTTCACTTTCACAGAGGGGTGAACTGAGACTCGGAGGGAATAGGGCCATAATTACTGACTACAGTAGGAGCTGAAGATGCTAAACAGAGGAATCATTTTGAATGAAGAACCCATTGATTTCACGCTTGTGAAGATGGGCAATTAGCGGCTCCAAGGCTTAGTTCTTTTCTTTTTAATGTTTTTAGTTATTTTTGAAAAATCAGGCCCTTCATTTAGGTGCCTAAACATGGAATCTGGTGTTTAAAGTTAGGCCTCCAAATGTGAAAATTTTGGCCTACAGGATTTGCCAAAGTTCATCCAACCAGTGAGTGAGAAAGCCCCAGAGTTCAGACCTCCACTCACCTGCTTCAACCCACGTGGTGTTTGTCAAGCAGATTTCTAGAAACCAGCTCCTAAAACTACTCGGTCAGAGAACTGAGCACTGCAGATAAGGAAGATGAATCCTGATTAATGGGGCATCTCTGGGTAAAATAATGTTAGAACAATAAGGAATCCAAGAGATCAAATTTTTGAGAAATGGACTAAACTAACTCATCCTTTAGCTACTAATTGGCCCATCCTCATAAGTATCAAGTTAATAGGTTATTCATTTAAAATTATTCCTCTGCTTCAGATGGGCATCTCATTGTAATCTGCTGCACCCTCACAGAACAGTCAGTGTTTACCAACCCGTACATCCTTCATTACCCAGGCAGGAAGGGTTAATGCTTGTATTTCAACCCCCTCTATTTAATAGGAGAGTTTATTTTGTGCTATTTGACCCTGTGCTGAGAAACATCCACATTCACCAACTTCTCTCCCTCGCTTTTTAAAAAATCTCGCGTTCTAAATGGAAGACTATAAAATATCTTTATTAAAGTTTGGTCTTAGATTAGCAAGAGGGCAATAGTGCCGTGACTCTAAATCTAGTGCACACCTTTCCCCCCTAACAATAAAGGAAGGGAGAGCAATGTGATGGCTCCTTCCACCTTCCTGATTTATAAGCGTCTAGGACTATAGGTCAAATGAATGAAAAGCACCAGGGGAGCGTGCTGCAGGAACCAGCGCTGGGTGCGATAGCAGAGGAGATAGCTAGCCCTACTCAGTCAGACAAATTAGATAATTAAATGGAAACAGGCTAGATGAATTGCACTTTCTTAATTGGGTTATCAGGAAACAATAGTGGCTATGAATGACCTCACTGTCTGTGTAGTCTAACACTTCTCTGTAGGAACTAGGAGGGAGTTACTTGTCTAGGCTCGGGTTATTGTTGGCCTAGAAAACGAATGCTTAAGAACAACATTTTGTATTTTTTCCCCCCACTAAAAGCCATGACAGATAAAAATCTAGATTGGCCGGGGTGGGGACGGGGGCAGGGAAAAGAAGGAATGAATGAACTTTGCATTAAAATAAATAGCTCTCTCACCAAAAGTTAACTGATGTCCAGTAGATCATCAGCTGTAAAGGCCGGGCTCACTCAAACATTCAGCTTTGTCACCACGTGTGGAATCATTCTTAGCAAACAGTTTGCGGGGGGAGGTCTGTGGATGGGGGAAAGGTGGGGGAGAGATTGACAGGCTATCACAGTGCTTGTAAGATGTTGCAGGGAATTCATTTTCTAGAGGCAAAAAGCCCTGGAGTAAGTTAGAGGCTGCCCCCAGCTGGGCCAAAGAGCCCATTGTCTTCTCCATATTTCGGGCCAAATTCTCTTGCCCTTCACAAAGCCATGCAACATGATTTGCCAAAGTCAGTCCTGTGGGGATGACCTTACCCTCTCCTCCCCCCAGTCCAAGAAGCCCCTGTGCTGTACCTGCGCCTCTCATGGCTACAGTAGCAGCTGCTCCTCCTCACCACCACGTGGATGGGACAGAGCAGACACTGCCTAGGCCCCAAAACTCTGTGCGGTGTGTGGCTCAACCTCTGCCTCCCACACACCACTGCTCGTAACTTACAGGCTATCTGGAGACTCCTGATTTATGCCGTCACTGGAAAGAAACAGTTCAACTTAGCAGGCTTGATCCACAACCCTTCTCATTCCCCATCCTTCCTCACTGATGCATCAAAGTTTGGACTCAGGTTCACAACACTCATAGTGACAAAGAATACCAAAAATGACAACCCTAGTGACAACAAAATAATGGATATTATGTTCTTCTGAATAGCGCTCTACATCTCCCCAGCTCTTTCGACTGGTGCCTGGTTGAGAAGCAGACTCCACCTCCACTCTCTCTAGCAAGTCACACCCATCCACCTGCCCTCTCTGGCTGAGTAGCTGCAATTCTCTTCCATACAGCACAGTGGAGGGCAGCTTAGCAGGTCTCGGATGCACACTTCTAAAAAAAAAAAATGTGAATTTGTTGGGACTAGCAACATTTGGACGCTTTGAGACATGCCGCCTGTTAAGCAAAAAGTTGATTATGATCACATCTTATCACCACGTCCTATCCCGGGGATAAAGGAGACTCATTTGAAGCCCCTGGAGTAAACAATTTATAAGAAAGGTTTATTTTAAAATACTCTCAAGGTTTTGTCCTTGGTGCCACTGTGTTGTCGTTCCCAGACGCACTGTAGAAAAGGTAATCGATCCTTCCCCAGGACTTCTTAGGAAAAGCCCACAAAACAATTGGCATGTGTAACTTTGCAAAAGACACACTAGCCAAATGCAGGGAGTGGGAAGAAACGTGCACACATAAAAATCATACTTAAAGGAGAGTACTGGCATATGGCTTACATTTAGAAACCTCTCTCGACTCAACAACCCCAAGGCAACAGGCTACATGGAAGTCTAAACTCAGCTTGGGCTTCAAGTTGTCGGGTTGCAATATACTGTTAAAATAGCCCATTTACCTTTGATTGAATTAATTATTGTTATGATCTGACTGATGCTCAGCTATTAATATCCTGCAATCGATTCTAATTCCGCACGGTTCCCATTTGCTTCCGTGTCCCGTTTACAAGACAGAAAGTGGTTGTGCCTGACAAATTAATGGCAACATTACATTGCAGGATGTTTGCAGCTTGTTGGCTTTAATTTTAAAACCCTTCCTTTAAGACAATGCTACCTAAAACTACTTTTAACTCAAGGTTCTTATTAAGATACCACTCTCTCTATTCTTATTTTTATTCAATATGACAGGAAACCAAAAACATCAAGTGCAGACTTTTTATTTAAGTCTCCATGAGATCTAATGAAAAACATAGCCAGGGGCTGCATCCAAGAAAATGTTTAGGATTCTGAAACTAGAAAACTGCTACTGACATTCGTCATCTAGTTAATGTGGATGAGACATTGGCAGGCTCTGGTATGATGTTACCCAGATGATAAATAGTTTAAGACATATAAAAAATTAAGTTCTTTCCCATTCTATAGCACCTTTTATCCAAGGATCTCAAAGCACTTTAGAAATGTTGACTCTCAGAGACCCCATGTAAGCAGCAGGGCATCATTGTCTTCATTTTTAGCAGAGACAGGCAACCAGAGACACAGAGAAAGCAGATCAAGATAATACAGTGAGTCGGTGATACAGCAGGAATTAAATCCAGGTGTCCTGCTTCCAGATCTCCTGCTCTTACTGTTGGATAATGCTGGCACACTGCACCTGTGCTTGCAAAGAAGCATGTGGAAGAATGAAAGTTGGATATTAACTGATTTATGCAGGGCAATCACACATTCCTTGGTGAGTAGTCCTGTGCAAAAAACTGAAATTGTTCCTAGTCTTCGTGGATTAAAATATCACCAAGGCCTGTGGGTAAATGCAACCATTCATAGGGAAAAGTAGCAGAATTTCACTTGTTCTTGACAAAATTTAAGAATTTGTCCCACCTAGAAACTTTGAAATTTTCAAAGCTACCTAAAGGGATTTGGATGCTCATTTCCTGGTAGTGAACCTACAGGAAATGTCTCTGGCCATAATGTATTGTGCTAACCAACAAAAAGCACAAAATTTACTAAATTTACTAAATAGTTTTCAAAGTTGGCTGCCTAGAATTAGGCATCCAAAGCCACACCTTCGTCCTCTAAATAATTATCCAGAATTTCAGTGCGCTGAATATCCAGAACTTGCACTGAAATCAAGCAGAGCAATTATTTAGTTTAATCTCAGTCACCAATGTTTAAAAACTGTTTAAGAAAAAAAATTCTATTTTATTTGGGTAATCAATTAATTTGTCCCTGAGATACCAGCCACAGGGCTAAAATTTGCTTTTGAATGCACTCATTCAGCACCCGCTAAAATCAGTGGTGCTGCAATGAATGTTTTCTCAAGACCTGTATTCTGCTCCCACTAAAGTAAAGGGGAAAATTTACCCTTATGTGTTAGACTAATGTGAATAGGTTCAGTCTCAAAAGATTAAGTTGATTTAAATGCATCTTCCCCAGCCCCACTTTAAAATCGAGCAGAGTTAATTATGTCATCAGAATTTCTCTTCTGAATGGATATTTGCTTGGTATATTATTTACACTACTTTGTAATGAACTCTGCACTTTCCTACTTTTCTCTCAGGGAGCAGCAATCGAAGACAAAAGCCTGCAAACGAGAGACAAGGGCAGAGGCCATGTCCAACTTTGATATCTTGTTGATAACATATTGTACAATTAGATCAATTTGACAATTTCCATTATGGCTGATAAAATATTTATTGAGCCTTGGAGATGATGTCTGATCCCTGTGCCATTTGTTTTACTAATGGGAGAGATACTTACCAACTCAGTAAAAAGCATTCAAATCTCCGATCCTCATAGCCTCCCTTTACATTAGATTTGCAAATTACTGGCTCAAGTCATAAATTACAGCACAGCACAGCCAGACTGATGCCAAGCTGACAAGGCAGGTAGATGGCTTGCGATGACATTGTTTCATAGAAGCATTAATCATAGCAAGAAAGAAAATATTCTCAAATTGGTCCATAAGTCTAAATATTAAGGAATGAGAAGCAGGTTGCTGGGAGAGAGCTTTAGCTGGAGCTGGAAATGAGGAAATGAAAAACTCTTTCTATTATTTAACAAATCATCTTAATAATATCTTAAAGCTCAAGTTCCAGGAAGCAAAGAAATTCAGACTCTTTTCCATTTACTCTTCATCCTCATTGCTCTTTAATAAGAATGTTAATATACTGGAGACTGGCTCAGAAGCAAATTGTGGTGTATTTTTATGTCATAGTTTAAATTAAAAAAAAGGGATAAATATTGAAAGGAAGGAACATTTTAATTCCCGTTTAAACTATTTGCTTTGTCAGCAGCGCCAACGGGAGCTATAGCCCCTCATCTGGTGTTATGTTCAAGGTCAAGTGTATGTTTACTTATGTGCGGGTCAGGCTTATTAAAATCAGATAAGGTGAAAAATCCAGTTTACTAAGAAACATTGAACCATAGGCTTGAAATCTTCAGGAAAAATGTACATATACTGTTGTTGATTAAATACAGGCCCTGCTGATTAATTTGGGGAAAAACGCCACCTTACAGAGATGATTATACAATATGTGACTTAATATGCTTCCCCACTAATGGCATTGTCAAAAATCAGAGCCTTACAGTACATTGACCAAGGGAGATTCATAGCATGGGTTGACTGAAGTAAATTGAAGGGGACGTATTTGTCTAGCAGACATAATTAAAGGTATAATACTGGTGCTAGAGGTCAGAGTTGTAGAGTCCTAAGGCAAAGGCAGTTTGAAAGAACAAGCTATGAAATAAAGGAATGAAGAATTATGTTGGTCAAGAGTCTCTGAGGCCTCTCTCACTAAAAATATGAACGCTTGTTTTGGCAGCCCTGATACTCAAGTTTTCCTAACTAGTATATATTAATATAAAGCCAGATTTTCAAGTATTCAGGATCCCCAATGGGAGTCAGTGCCCACTGTGACATTCATGGTCAGATTTCTCAAAAGAGCTTGGCACCCACCATGCAGCCAATGCGCTGAGCTCTTCTGAAAAATCTAGCGACTTATTTAAGTGTCTCAATGGGAGCGGAGCTCATCTGGGAATCTGGCCCAATGACTAAACTCTTCCCATTTGAAGACAAATACACTTAGAGGTTTTTTCTTCTTCACTGCACATGCAGCTCCCAGCAATGTTAACAGGAGCTCCTGGAATAGATAATAGATAATTCCAATAACAGAATAGATCTCCACAAACCAGATGGATTGAGGAAATAGCCAATAGGAAAAAGTTTGGTTCACTAATATTTTTTCCTAGTACTCAAATTCCCACGCTGCTTACCAAAGGCACTTAATTTCCCACCTGCAGCACACACTGCTATTTCCAGCCTGGTATCTCATTCAGTTCTGCCCATGTACCTCAGAGTCAGGACAGCAGCACCCCCCTTGCAATTACGCTCATTTGCTGTGACCACGGGAGAAGGCTGCTGCACCTTTAAGAGTGAAATCTCAGAGCAGTGCAGTCTGTTTTGTTTGAGATAGCAAAGTTATTGTCCTTTGCGGCAGTCTGGCAGCCCCTTATGTCCCCAGGATTTATCTCACACACATGATGCAGCTTTGCGGAAGGGATCGGGAGGGACTTTGCATTCCTCTAGTAGGATGATATGGGTTTGTATCTAAATCTGTTCCATATGACCCACCTCACATGGCTGCTGTCTGGCCGATGCACTTGGAAAGGTCAAGGAGTGTTTGAGCCGAGGCTTCAGAGTCAGAGGGTTGATTAATAAACACTCCTACTGATGGAATCAGGGCTTAGAAAAGAGGTTGTGAACATTCCCCACCCTTTGCAAAGAGATGGGAATGTTTGTGGGCAATAAGCAGCACAGGTGCGAGTTTGCTTTTCTCAGAGTGTCACAACCCTTCTTCCCTCCCTCCAATGTCTAAAGCAAGTAAACCTCAAAACTTTTAGACTCTGGGATAGGTTAGACCCTTCTGAGTCTGCCACAATTGGCTGGAAAACTCACATTTAAAAAAGATTTCTTGCCAAATCACTGGCAGAATCAGCATTTCTTAGGATAATTTTGTCTTTTTGTTGCTGGTGGTTGTTTGTTTGGGTTTGGGGTTTTGTGGGAAAGGGGGAATTGCTTTTTGCGCACTTCTGTCAGAAGCTGAAGGTGGAAAGTTGAGTGAAAAAAATTATCTGAACATTTCCAGAGATGAACCAGAATCTCCTTGCTAAACACCACAAACTTTGGCAAAGTCCGGATCCAGAGCCAAACTTCCCAGGTGGCAGATCTCTGTAGTGAGCGAAAGGAAGACTGGGACGTGGCAAACTTTGATCCAAACTTTGTTGCTCAGGCTCATCTCTGTTCCAGAATCTTACAAAGGATGTCCTGCTCAGTTTGCATCTAAAAATGACCAAAGATGTGCAGGCTGGGTTTACTTTATTTGAACCAGTTCATCTTTCCCTAAACACTACATCCTCATTACGTATCAAATAGTACAGGTGCACTCATAGAAATGAAGTTCTCAAAGGCTGTCTAGAAGTCACTGAATCAGATTTGCTGTATGTATACAAACCCAACATTTCAATAACACAGGATATTTCTTGGGAGGAGAGGCCTAGGAGCAGAGGGTAGCTACCACAGGGCTGATGATTTTCTCCTGTATGCATTGACTGGTGAATTGAGCAGAGATTTTACCTGGGGAAAGGGAGACAGATTGGAAAGTCTTTGGGGCAGCGACTGTCCTTTTGTTCTGTGTTTGTACAGCACCTGGCCCATAATTAGGGCTCCTAAGTGCTTTGTAATACAAATAAATAATAATAATAATTTGAAAGGAACCAACTAATCGGACCTTGGGATGCCTGCTATTCTTCAGCTGGAGAAGAATTTTTTCACCAGTTCTGCTGCACTTTCTGGCCATTTGGAGCCTGAGATCAGAGAGTCACGCTGGAATGTCTCTTGCTGGCTCATGCACTGCCACCAATAAAAGATTCTCCAAACATTCTGCCCTCTCTTAAATCTGTGCAACTCCAGTGTCTTCCAGTTATGACCTCACTTGCACCTGCCCTATTACCTTCAAACCATGCTCCCAGACACACCTGTAACTGCCTTATTGCTGTCAATAGACTGGCACAGCTCTAATTGAGGGCAGAATCTGGACTGGCTATTGGAACTTAGTAATACTCTTGAGGAATCTTGAATCAGAGGCTAAAAGGTGTAAAATAAATGCTGTCACTCTAGTCAGCAGACTGGACCGACAACGGGCCAGGTGCAGCTCTGTGAAGTGAAAGGGGCTGTTTTTTTATACAGACACATTTCATATTGTACTATCTATAGACTCAGATCTTCCCTTTTATACTACTTGCAATGCGTGACATGACACCAAGGGTGGTGGAGTCCCAAGTTCCACTGGAAGATGCCCTACTAATTGTTCACAGTCAGAAAAGCCATGTGCAACCTCTTCTCTCCTCACTATCCCAAAGCTCTTTACCCCCCGCTCTTCCTCCAACACAGCTGGCCACCTCTGGAGTGGAGAGCAGCTGACAGGTGAATAAAGACCCCACAGCATGCTACACAGGAGAGAAGGATGGGACCCTTTTAGTCTGAGACACCTAAGCAAACCCCTCCTCCGCTCACAGAAAATACAAAGAGATCTCTCGTATCTGCACCCAGACTCAAGGCCTCTGGGTGTTTTTTGTCTAATCGGAAAGAGACCCACCCAGTATAGCTTGTTGTTACTCCATTTATCTACCACGGAAGGATGACCAGCTCTAGTTTGCTATAACTTAGACTCACTGGGAGCAAAATGATTGTGTCATGCATGAACTTTGATTTAATGAAGAATAGAGTGGTTGGCATTTACCCTATATCTTAAGAGAGGGGATAGGTTAGTAGTCTTTCACCTTTGGATTGATACACTCAGAGAACCTTCAGCTAGCTTCCTAACAGGAGCCAATTGAATGTTTTTGCCCTAGTCCATTACAAAACCACAGCAATCATCTGGCTTGCAGCTGGCAGTCTGTATTCAGGAAGAATTTAGGCAGAGGGATGCTGGAGATCAGGATTGAGGTGTAATGTTCTTTCACTCAAGAAACAGAATAGCAGGGGATTGGCCCCCTCAGACTGGAAGAGGCATATAGGGGTCCTCGTTCTAGAACAGTTGAGGCTGAAGCTACTGAGCCTGAGCTCTAGATGGCAGGAGCTGCAGCTTAGGCTCTCTTGTGCAATTCCTGTCTGAAAAGGATGGTCGGATTTACCTAGGCCGATAGGGTGCTCCAGGACTAGCGTCTAAATAAACCCACGCATGTTTTCATGCCTCTTTATTTGTGGCAGAGACTGAATCTAGAAAAGCTATTGTAAATTTGGGCCTCTGGAACAATCTCAATCAAATCAGAAACTGAGCAGAAACGTCCAACAGACGAACCAACAGCCAATGTTTAACATTCTATGGGCGGAACCATTAATGAAATGATCCAGAACCAGAAGTCACAAAAGGGAAATATTTTGATTTAAATCCATTCCTTAGATTATTCCTGGTGATGGCCACCCGAGACAGAAGAGAAGCCGACAAAGAATAAAGGGAAGATGCTCAGAGGGTCTTTTAAGGTTCTAAATAGCTGGAGGAAGAAAAGAAAGATCATTTTAACCAAAAAATGATAGCAACATTTTGGGGAGTTCTTTTTAATATAAATCTTTCTGCTGCTGTCTTTGCAGCCCAAGAGTGCAAAGAACAGTAAAACTGAACTGAGCTGGGGATGCCACGTGCTCTGCCTTGTTGAAAGGTTTGTATGTAGCACTGAATACCTGCTTCTCTTCACGTAACATGACCCCCATAATTACCAATATCCACTCAAGTGGGGATGGCGTTCCCTGCTCACGGTGAGAATAATAAGGAAGCAGGTATCTGAAAAGACACAATGCTTAAAATAAATCCATACTGGTACATTACATCAGACTAGTTTCGATGATATTTTGTGCCTCTATTTAAGGTACGATGGCTTAACATGGTCATGTGACATAAGGATTTGTTTAGTGGTGGCAGGATTAGAGAGATTTGCTTGTTGCCATCAGCTCAGTTCGTGAAACCAATTCAAATGCATTGCAATTGGTTTGGGCACAACTCAGTCCATTCTCAGCCCAAGAATGGAACTGTGTTAAGTTGTCCCTTGTTCAAACTGCGACCAGAACACCTTGAACTGGATTTTTTTAACATCCTTTATAATCTGATAAAATAGAGACCATCACTTTACATCCATGTGCACAAAGGTGAAAGGGGCCAGACAGACAGTCTTTAGCAATGGAGTCTTGTATTTGTCTAAAATTCATGTAGAATAGGGACACGGCAGTGGAGTCTGTCCCACCTCCCCAATCTGCCAATAAACCTTAACACAGAATGGAAGGAGTCACCTTTAAAAGTGAAAGGAAAGTTTCTTTCCCATGGCCAGTTCAGTCACAGACCTCCAACCAGGCTGCTGCTTACTCTACATTAAGATGGTGGATTTGTTTGTTAGGAACAGACTCATTTCCCTCAGGCCACCAAACAGCCACCAGAGCAAAACTTTTTGGACCTTGACCTGGATTTGCACCTACAGGGCTGGATATTTAAGGTTCCCATTACCAATCCCCTGAGCCATCAAGTCCCCTTGATTTGGTCCCTCCTGTCTCTTCAATGAAATCTGAAAAGTTAACTCTTTAGAGAGTTAAATATTAGACCACATGCATGCACTATGATTACTGAGCAGACAAAGGATTAACTGGCACCTTTTGCAAAATTAGCATTTGTTCCCCAAATATGAACTTCAGGTTTAACAGCTTAAAACTCTTTCCAGAGTTTTCAGAGAGATTTTCAACGTCACCTGTTTTCAAACTGATTTGGGCACTTTGGAGCGTAAGTCTTCTTGAAAGGCAGTATCATTTAGATGATTTTGAAAATGTTATCCATAATGTATTGCTCATTCAATATGAATACCATTAACCCAGAACTCATTGAAATTAACTCTGGAAAGAAGAGGATTGCATGAAATTTTCTATCAGTTGCAGACACGTTTGCTAACTACTCACTCCAACACATCTTGTGGGTGGCCAGTGGTTTTACTACTGCACTAGCAACTCTAACTTTTAATCCCCCTGCTAATACCCCAACCTGATTCGCTTTACTGGCGATAGATAAGTCATGTTTCTGGGTCCCGCACACAGCGACCGGACACCACCTCACCGTGGCTTGCAGGCAAGCTCTATCGCTAAACAAAAGGCAGCCTGTTTGGTCACCCTTCCTTCAGAGAGGCTTAAGAACATTTTTGTCATTTTTGAACAGCTAATATCTTGTGGGGGGGGAAAAAGTTGTCTAATCTCTTTAAATTTAATCTTTACTTTTTGAAAACTCTGGGTACAGATGCTTAATACTGGAGTATGTTCCATTATACTAATTAGGTTCAGATTACCTGAAACAGTATGACTCTGCACCAGCTTGATTTAAATTCTTCCCCCTGCTCACCCCCTTCTTCTCTAAGGTCACACAGTTTGGAGTTTATTTATTTATTGCCTCTTTTCTTCTCTTCCCCCCCCCCCACCAGTTTTATCTGATGAGGTTCTTTTACTATCTATTTTATGGGACTATGGACCATATTCTTTGCTGGTATAAATTGGTGTACATAGATATCAACAGAGCTGTGCCAACATGCGCCAGCAGAATTTGGTCCTACTTATATTTTGCATGGCTTTAGTGATTTTTTTTAAACAGTCTTTCTTTATGAGAGATGATAGCTAATATTTTATTGATTTTTTTTTCTTTTGACGTTTTTAAAGACTCCTGTTAAACTCTAAGCACTTTACACCTATTAAAACAAATAATTAACATAAAATGAGAGGGGATACAAGATACTTGATGGGCACCCAAGGTGACTGACTTGGCGGGAGGGATAGCTCAGTGGTTTGAGCATTGGCCTCCTAAACCCAGGGTTGTGAGTTCAATCCTTGAGGGGGCCACTTAGGGGTCTGGGGCAAAATCAGTACTTGGTCCTGCTAGTGAAGGCAGGGGGCTGGACTCAATGACCTTTCAAGGTCCCTTCCAGTTCTAGGAGATGGGATATCTCCATTCATTTCATTAATAACTGCTATCCATCAATACACCCACCAGGTACCACACCATCAACCCCCACCCCATTCCAGAAATGCTCCTCGAAACAAGGCACATATGGGTTTCATTTTTTGATTTGTATTTACAGACTTACGGTTTCATCAATTCAAAATGGGTGGAAACACTTGAGACGACAATGGGTAACATTTATCAAAAGCTGCTAATTCACGTAGGCGCCTAAGTCCCATTGAAAGTCAATGACGGTTGAAAATGGGACTTCAGCATTTCAAAATTTTTATTTTGGGTCTTATGTCACTTGAGTCCTATAACTAGTTACCTACGGCGAATAAGTCCATTGAAAACAGAGAATATAAACAGAGTTATTTGTTTTTACTCAGACTCCTTTAAATAGGGCTGTTCATGGAGGTTTTAATCTCTCATTATGTTATTCCATGTACATGCATATATTTTACATAGACAAACATAATTTGTTTTTATTTCTCCTATTCCAAGTCTACACTTAATTTTTTAATAAGGACTTAAACTAAAATGAAAGAAAAACCCTGTTTCAAGCTGCCGTGTAGTAGATGACAGCTATAAGCAGAAGGCTTGCTCCTGAAGCCAACAGAAGCAGAGGGTCAAACTGTGAAAGTAAAAGGAGGCTAGAACAGGCCTAAACTCTGCTAATAAGCATGTGCATGTCTGAAAAAATTTTCACTTCACAAATACGGCCTCCTGAGATTCAGTGTAGAACAAGCCCGTGCTTCAGTTGCAGGAAGAAGAGTTGTGTGAAAGGGAAGTCAGTTAAGCAAAAATACGCTAACTACTTGAGAATTACCACCTAAAACCATAGAAAAAGTTTGAAGTGGGTGTTAATTAGTGCTATGTGAATCTCCAGGCATTTGGATTGGTGTGGGGTTCATAAAAGCTGAATGTTCCAGTGCTCACCCAAAGCATACAAACTTCCTGAGCTTGCAATGTCAGGACAACAGGCTCCTAGGAGATTTCTTCACTCCTGCTAGCACTCCAGGCGGAAAATACTACACCTGGTGCAGAGCATGGTGGAAATGGAAAAGAAAACACTGCCCAAATGTTCCCCTTAAAATTTTTTTTGTAGATTCAGAGGCTGGGGGGGAGGGGGCGTGTTATTGTCTCAGTCAGTTCACACAGGAACATGGCGAAAGAAGTGGCCTGCACATCCCTGGCAGAGCCTAGGGGGTCTTTTCCCCCATGTCTTGGTTTCAGTACCCATCCCCCACTGGAGTCCTTGCATCTTTGCTACCATTTTTCTAATTCCAAGACACAGAACACTAACTGTGCCACTCTCCATCAAGTGGAGGAGTCGCTGTTAAGCTGCAAGAGAGGGGATTTTCCCCTTCAACTCCAGGTTTGTTTATTTTTTTTACTCAGGGCTTCTCAGCTGAGCTAGTTTCCAGAAGTTTATAAGGGAGACTGGCTATTATGATAACATAGCTAAGAGTTCAAGCAGCCCCAATAAACATGGTGACCACCTTTCATCGTGACCTAAGAACCCAAGTACACTTTGTTTATGTGTCCTTCAATCCTTGACATTGTACAATGCTACCTTAACTACTTAAGGTGACCTGTTGGGCTCGTGCGTTGGAAACCCTAATGCATGGTTTAGTCTTAAAGGGGACATGGTCAAATCATCTAACCTCATGTTTGTATTTTGTTTTGCAAAGTTCCTTGCACTCTTTGTCCTTTATTTTGTCCCTCCCTAAGTCTCTGGGAGATTGTAAAGATCTCTTTCACTCTTTGTGAGAAGAGGGTTATATGCCCCTGGGCCCTGGTCTCATGGGCAATTCATTTGGCCTCTCTAAATTCTGCTGGCAATTCAATTATATTTGGCATTTGGTCACTTTCTGTCCTAAGTGGCTGCACACTATTGCTGGCATGGTTAAACCGTTTGCCACTCTTCACCTCTAGAGGCTGCATTTCAGCAAATGGACTTAACAGTACCAGTGTTTAGCTTGGAAAGAACTTGAGGAGCCTATTTGAATAAAACCCCTAGTATAAATGCAGGCTGGGATTTCCTACAGTAGCATAAAGGAATTAAAGAGTTGCCTTTGTACCTAAATACGTTTGAGGATCTGGGTCTAGGTGCCTAACTCCCCTAGACTCTTGAAAATCCCAGCCCTAAAGTATCAGTAATTATACAACTGAGCAAAACACATTTCAGATGTTATGAAAAATATTTCCAAAGTGCCCTTGTGAACTGTGAATTTTCTTGTTTTGTCGTCTGTTCAGGCTCTAAGCTTCTTTATGCACTGTAGTTTGTAGTGTGTCAATATTTACTTTCCTTTAGCGGTTAAATTCAGTTTGATGTTAATATGTAGGGGAGTTTTGCTATAGCTTTGGAGTGGAAGTATTTGTATTTATTAGAGTTTGAGGTTGTGAATGTGTTTACCTGGCAGCCCTTTAAACACTGCAGCACTAAATTAAACTAAACGAGCAGCATGGGGTTATACGGGGATAAAAAAAGCAGAATCTGGCCCCATAATCTATATTTCTTTTTCTTAATATACCTCCAAAGACTTCCTTTTTCCTGGGGACATCAACAGCATTCTGCAGTCTTCCATCACAGGATCTCAAAGCCTGGGTCAGAACGGGATAACTGAAGCACAAAGTCAGTCAGAGTGACTCAGACACGGAGAGCAATGGAACCTGGTCCCCAGTCCTACTCGCTAACCACTAGACTATTTGTGAATCAGTCTTTAGGCAATATCTGGAGGCAGTGGATGCAGGCAGCACACACTAACAAAGGCCCAACTTTCAGCAGATGAGCTCTAGTGTCCTGGCTCATCTGAAAAACTGCACTACTAAGTTGCAAAATTAAAATAATAATAATAATTATGGAGATATACCTATCTCATAGAACTGGAAGAGACCCTGAAAGGTCATCAAGTCCTACCCCTTGCCTTCACTAGCAGGACCAAGTACTGATTTTTGCCCCAGATCC
The DNA here is from genome assembly GCF_027887155.1 of Malaclemys terrapin pileata. Taxonomy (NCBI): domain Eukaryota; kingdom Metazoa; phylum Chordata; order Testudines; family Emydidae; genus Malaclemys; species Malaclemys terrapin. The sequence goes on along the minus strand of NC_071523.1, from coordinate 18,935,188 downwards.
CCCTCAAGGATTGAACTCACAACCCTAGTAGGCCAATGCTCAAACCACTGAGCTATCCCTCCCCCGCCTTAATTAATCAGAGGCTGTTGGTTTCACAACATTGTTTCATAGGAAACTATTTAGAGATTGTTTGAAGAGACTGCATTCAAAGTGCTAGTGAACCCATTTACACTAGCAAAGACATAGTGCACGCGTGCGCGCACACACACAGGGTTTCATGCTCCAGGCCGCTGAGGACCTGTGCTGTGGTCAGGGAAGAACCCACTCCCTCAGGCTCCAAGCTGCAGTTGCGTGTGTTGTAATGATTCACTGTAGACACTCACTACAGCAATGGGATGGGAGTGGATTTTTCACACTCCTGAGTGACCTAACTTTTTAGGATAGACTTGGCCTCAGGTTCATTGAGTGAGGCGGTTTTTCCATCTTCCTCTGAACCCCCCAGCACTTAACAGTGTCAAAAGTTGAAAAAATAGCAGTTCTTACGGTCCAATCAAAACTGTCCTTACTGATCACTAAAAGAATCTGACAAGGATCTTGGGATCTTCCTGCTTGTGGGATGCTCATTAATGGATGTTGTACATTGATTTGTAAATCTAAAACTGAGGTGTTACTGGGAAGGATGGTTCCCCACCACATCCATACATATGAGAGATGGTTCAGATACCGCGTCAATGATGCAGAATGCCAGGGGATCAGAAGAGAGATGGAGGACAACATAAATTCAGAGATTTCAGAGAAAACAAACTTGTTACTGTACTCAAGTCACTGATGATATAGTAAGAGTTAGCTAAAATAGAAGGGGATATGGATATTTCACCAGTCTACGAAAACCTCACTCCATTGTTAGTAAAATCAAAATGAAAAGTAAATATTATTCAGGGCTAGCTCATGACACACTTAAAATGTACACAGCACTAGAAAAGGTACTGCAAAGGACAATCCTGAATTGGCCTAAGGTGAAATGGACTAAATAGATCCTCTTTATCTACAACTTCTGTGATTATTTAATGCCATGCTGATTACTAGTTATCATGCACCTATGGTCAATACTAGGTGGCAATAATGTAATCTGTGCTATAGATGACAACACTAGTGGAAGACAATAAAATACAAATGGGGCAGGTTATCAGAGTGGCCTGACTCTTAGCCACACCTTCTTGTTATCAGCCTGTCCTTCAGCACAGAGCTGAGATTTCAGTTAATTATATCTATCAACATAGAGGATCAGAAGCACAACAGAAAAACTCCAGTCTTCATCACAACCCAGCTTCTGAAATTTCCTACACAGTAGCCTCAATCTTTGGACTAGAGTCATGCTAATCACATAATTACACCCACTAAACTCTAATGTTGTGGGAGGGAAATGACATCACATGATACTACCAACACTGGGATTACAGGTTGGTGCAGGAAACTAGCCAGAGTGAAGATGAAAATTGCTACTACAAGTTACAAACAGTCACTCGCATGATATGCCAAAATGCAGTCAATGGACAATCACTATTTCTGGCCTGTGACGAGCTTTATTTCTGTGAGGACTCCCAAGGTCTTCACAGATTACAGAACTTCTTATGAAAGTAAAGTTACTCGTGCATCACTGATTGCAGGATTGAATTGTAAACTAAAATGTTTCAAGGGCATGTACATACCATTGTGATGGGTACAATCTAAGTACTGATAGAAAAAATACAAAAATCAAATATTCCAAAAAATATTTTCGTGTTGCCATTAACACCTTTGATTATTAAACCTGAAAGAATTTTAAGTACTGGATATGCTTTTTTGCCAATTTGCCCAGATTTTTACCATTTGTGCTGATTTTCACCAGTTACATCTCACCCAATTTGCACAATGAAACTGGACTGGTGAGTTTCACTTCCTGTTTAGAGTCAGTGAATTTTCTGGTTTCCTATGCATTACAAATACGCAGTTGCATTTGAGTTTCCAACTCTACTGCAGATGGGTTTAATTAAAAAGAGCCATTTATTAATTAATCTTCATGACAACATTTTAATCTATATCAGATTTTCTAGAAAATCACCACAGATTTTGGATTCAAGCACTTCAAAGCAATCAATAATTTTCAAACGTGATAAACTAAAGCCTTCCCAGTTTGTGGTTTTTTTTAAACTTTACATGTAAATTAAGTAGCACCATGAGAAAAATCCCTTTTAAATAACAGTATGAGTAAAAATATAAGCAAAGAGAAAGGAAAAAAGAGATGGTTAGATAAGGTCGCTAGTCTGGGACTTGAGAGACCGGAGTTCAAGTCCCTATTCTACTGCAGACTTTCAGTGAGATCTTGGACAAGTCACTGAGCCACTCTGTGCCTCAGTTTCCCCTCTGGACAATGAGGATAACAGCACTGCCCTACCTGGCAGGTGTGCTGTGAGGATAAATACACTAAAGATTGGGCAGCATTCAGATACTATGGTAATGAGGGCCATATAAAAGTCTTACTAAAACAAAAAATCCAGTGTCTCATATCCTGGGACCAACATGGCTTACAACAACACTGCAAACAACTATGGAAGACATCTATTTTTGCTGTTTAAAATGGAAACTTCACAACACGAAGAAGGGAGCCAGACTAAACAGTGACATCTACTTCCTGAGCAAATGCAAGAAACAAAATATTATCCTTACCCCTTCTGCTTAACAATCTGTCCCAACTTGTATTTAGCTCAGATACTCAACTTCCTTCCCCAGACCTGAAGAGCTCTGTGTAGCTTGAAAGCTTGTACCTTCCACCCATACTTGTCTCTCTAATATCCTGGGAACAACAGCTACAACACCACTGCAAACAAAAATCCCATTGACTTTAAATAAGGTCTGTAGGATAAAGCCCTTGAATGCAGTCAAACTGTATATGAAACAGAGAGTTAATAGCAGGATAGTCTTAAACATGGTTTATTTTCAAACCTAGGCTCTGATTTTGCAAACAATTATACATGTACTTTATACACTTCATCACCCACTGATGTGTCAAATGCATGTTTGTTCTTATTTCATTTTCTTTAAAACCTATTTCATGATACATTTTAGTATGGAATTTATTTTAAAGACAGAACCAGTTATTAATGTGGTTTTCCAATTTTGGAAGAATATGAACATCTTCTTTCCCTAAACAGCCTAATAGTCCATCTCTCAATAAGTCAGTCTCAGGAGGAACAAGATTTTTATCTCAAAATACACTCCTACAGTTATTGGAAATGTTTCATTTTTTTCATTGGGATAGTAAATAAATTAAAATATGAAAATGAGGGAAATGCCAGCATGTGTGCCACAGGCTTTCTAATGGTAGCAAACTGAGGCCCTGATTTTGCAAAGAGAACCATAAAGGCAGATCCTTGCAGACAATTAGGCCCTATTTAAATGAGTTGGGCTCTGTGTTAAAGCAGAGAATTCTGCCTGTGTGGAATCAGTTTCTGGATCAGGACCTAGGACTTTTCTCTTTGAGATGGCCACACAACCCTACTATATTTTTAATATTACATGATGTACACACACACACAATCAGCTTGTCCAAGTGTGTGAGAGAAAGGATTAATTAGAGAGATTTATCTTCCACCAGCTACAGAGCAGCTGATTAGGGGAGATTGTTTTGGAAATATTCTATGGTATTTGTAGGGCATGAAATGTAACACACACACGCACACACACACGCAGGAACCCATACTGAAGGAATACCTTTTCCCCTACAGAACAATTTCCCCATAAGCAGAGATTTACTGTAACCTGAATTGCAATTTGCTCATTGCAATGTATTAAAAAGTATTTAGACTTTCATTAGATGTTAGGTCTAGAAGTTGGTTCCATAGCAGTATTGCCCACACATATGAAATAAGATCCAAAGTATGAAATTCATTAATATAATCTTAATTAACATAAAGATGCTATTTTCTGTTCTCTTTTCCAGCAGTTTGGAAGACAGAAAAAAAAATGAAAATAAGGAAAAATAAACAATGGTGACAATGGTGGCCTTTTACTGTCTGGTTGACTAAGAAGCAATGTTTCCAAAATAAAATCATCAAGAGGCAGACATTCAGTTCGGGCCAAAGAAAGATTCTGCAAGTAACGGTGGAAGCCACTCTTGATATAGTCAAAGTAACTCCCCTGTAGGGTTAAATTCCCTTTTTTCAATTACACAGATCATGCAAATAGTAATATAAAATACAGTGCCTGCATCAAAACACAAAAGTTAAAGAGTGTCTTTTAGGTAAGCTGATATCACGTGTAGCAGGAGGGGGAAAAAATATCCAAGGAACAAATCATGTCTATAATTTGTTCTATATATCAGCTTTTGGCAAGTAGAAACACTGCTGTTGGGTTTTTAAGTAACACTTTGCCAAACAGTAACAGTCACCTCTTGCCAAAAATCACAGCAAGGTCAAACAAGTATCCTATAGGCCAGATCATCTGGTCTGACCTTCACATAAAATGCCACCGGGTTTTACCCACATAAGGAAAGATTTTTTTTTTAATTAGTTGCAATTCATCTAATTTTAAATTTCACTAAAAACAAAAGGTCTGAACTTCTGCCCTTGCCTAATCTCCACTCCCCACCACCCCTGCTGACCTCTTCCAGAGATTCCATGATTATTATTTGATGAAGGAGAATGTCATAACACACTCAGAGCCAATCACAACTCCGAGGAAGGTAGACTAAATGGAAACAATATAGTAAGTGTGCATGTGCAGGAATCAATCACTCTGTGCTTCTTCTCTGGCTTTCAGTTGTGAGCCGTTGACTGGAAGCACAGAGTGGGGGAACTGGAAAAGGCAGAAAGCGGCATTATCCTGCATTCGACACACTATTTTCCCTCCGCAAATTAAGATTTTGCAGCCTGCTTCAAAGGCACTATTTTACATTCATCAACCAGTTCCCCAAATGCTGTACCTCTCGCGCAGCTGCAGCAGCTTGCAGTGGGTTATTTCCTCAAGCCCCCACCAAATCAGCCACCACCCACGCCTCCAATATTCACGACAGAACAAAATACAGCCACTGGGCAGTTAACACTATTCCGGTAACAGAGTTGTCAGTGCAGCATAATGTTCCGGCTAAAGGGCCAGAGGCCGCAAAACAACAGATGCCCCTTTTAAAAGGAAGAGGCCCGGGATGTGGCTCTGGAAGTGACCACACACTGTTTATTTCGCTTGAATAAATGTGGGGGTTTGTCACTTTGGGGTTTTCGTTTGTTTGTTTTTTAAAACGTTCACGCTGCCAAGGACCGTCATCCTCTTTAACCGGATACAGTAGGTCTGCAACCTGCCTCACGCTATCGTGCAGCATTGCTGGGCAGTGTTAAACAGCTGCTACCTTCTGTTGTAGGGGCTGCTGCTTCAGTGGTGAGGAAAGTGATCCCTGATAGAGACAAAGCTAATACAATATACTACCATGGAACACATTCCTTCCTTTAAATCCTTAACCCTGGAGGAACACAGGGATACATACAGTTGTGTATATGCATCTATACGTCTATTCCTCCAGGGTCATTACAATTTTCTTTTTTAAAAAGGTATGTGTTGAGGGCCTTTTACAGATTGCCCATGTGCTTTTAAAGATACCTTAACATTCGTTTCCTAGGCAGTTGCTGACAGTTTTTGAAAATGAATCCATAAAAGCTCCAATACCTGCTGCTCTGAGCTAAAAAACCTTTGAGTCAACAGCGGGAAAGAGCGGCGCTGTATACATCCCCCCTATAATGGCCAGCTTTTCTCCTCTTGTTTATTGAGACAGTTCAGAATATTTAAACAGTTGTATATTCAAAGATTACAATGGAAGGAAGAGAATTACCTAAGGACAGGGTTAGCCTGTTTGATCAATGCATAATCAGATAACTGCTCCAGCTTTTTTACAAGTCTTTAAGCAAAGATCAGCCACTCAAATTCTAATTCCTTTTGCTAATTAAGCAGCCTGTTAATTGCTCTCAGGGTCTCTAATGCCATGTCATTATGCTTTTTAACAGCCTGCTTGACATCAATAGGGCTGCAAGCTCCACACAAACAAAGCGGGCATCTAGTACTTAATGAATTAGGTTAATGCTGGTATTCTAACTGGTCACTGGCACATCGCCTTTAGCGTGCAGGATTTCATTATAATTTCATCATCTTTCATGGAAAAAAGCAAGTTACAAATGTTCAACACTTACCATAACAGGCAGCAAAAAGTACTGAACCTAATACGAAAGGACCTAAAAGATTTTTTTCCCCCCTTTTTCCGCTGGTCAATAGGACTCGCATAATTGCTTCCTAAAAAACACAACATCAGCGCCACCTTTTCAAAACACCAGCTAGTTCTCAAGTTCCTTTGACATTGTTGGTGTCAGTCAAACTATTTAATGTACCACGGAGGTTCTAAACTACTCATGTCTTGTGACGACGTGGAACCCGCAAAAAAAAAAAAAAAAAAAAAATCAGAAAAAAAAAAAAAAGGATTTCCCCTTTCACCCCTCCACCACTCCCTCTGACAGGAAAGCCCCACAGACCTGAATGTGAAATAGTACGGTGTCTACAGGATATTTCTTCTAATCAGCTTATAGAATTTATTCCAACGCTGCTTCAAAGGACCATAGGAAGGATGTGTTTCTTTATTAAATGCTATAGGTTTTTAGAAGATAGACCCATGAATTTCTATAGAACCCCAGTGCTTCCAACCCTTATTAACTTTTAGAAAAAAGTATTCAGCTTTTTTGCACAAGGGTCCAGCTAAAGCTAAATATGCACAGAGAGAGACAGACACACACACACACACACAACCAGGAATGGTTATTCATGCTTAAACCAAAAGAGCTGTATGACACACACAGTAAATGAAGAGCCATTAGCTCCTGTTCAGTGCCCCCATCCCCCTCCCTCATTCCAAGACTAAGCAAACCATGTGGCTCCAGCTGAGGTACTCCAGTTTCCGCACTCCATTATTCCAAAATAAATTCCATTGGTGAACTGATGAGTGAGAGGCCTTATCTGCCCGTCATAGATTAGTCTCTGAGAAGGGTGGTGGCAGGGATAGAGCCCAGTTTGCACACAGGAGGGGTTAACCAGGGCTTTTCTTTAAACAAATAGACACGCATCGATATATAGATACAAGAACCATACAATTTTTTAAAGCTTCTTGGAGGGAAAAGAAAGCAGTCCTGCGCCTAACAGCAGGATCCCCTCCTACAGAAATCTAGCTAGACAGGGGTGGAAAATTCTTCATGGGTGCAACATGGTGTCCCCACTCCACAGTAGTGGAGGGGGTCAGGGCCACGCAAAGAGGATGCGGAGAAGAGTTGCCTAACCGTACAGATACAACAAGATCTGCAGCTCTTGGGGCATCCACGGCATGGCTTTCTCACAGTGGCATCGCCTCACTGTAGAAGAAGGGTTACAAGCCATAGACATATGAGCCTGGTGTGAAGGGCAATCTGTCAGACACAGTATTTAGACCAGTAATTCTGACCTCTCCCACCCAGATCCCCTTGTGTGCAACATTCCGATGGAGGGCTGGCTGGGGAAACTTCTATTCTTTTTTCCCCCCTCTCTGATCTGTGCAGCAGATTGGATCAGAGGACCATGTTGTATATGTAATTTCAATTTGTGTCTTTGGGGCTCCTGTACTTTGAATTTACACAGGAAATAGAGTAGCATCTGAGAAACATGGCCTATTGCAACAGTTCTGGTGTGGACTCTGTTACTCATCTCTTCCCAAGTTTTTGCAACCAACCAGGCATTGTTAGCCAGACACCATGGGGAGCCCTTGAAGCCCAAAAGATAAGGTATACACTTCTACTACAGGCCCTGCAGGTGGAAAATAGGTCTTGTGAACTTTTTTTATAATCTTTTTGATGCAGAATGAATCTCAGAATATGCAGATCAGACATACTTCTGCCTAAAGGCAGTGATCAGCACTGCACAAGTTCACAAGAGCGTGTAAACATCCAGCAGAGCACAACTAAGGGCTGTCATGGACGTCGCAATGCCTGCGACGTCCCTCTAGAAAGAGGGTATCCTGTGTGGTTATGAGAGAGGAGTGTGGTTTATTAGTTAGAAGACAGTTGAGTCAGGACTTCTGGCACTTCCACTGCCTCAGTGACACACCCTATACTGACCCCAAATTTCCAGACCTGGGTGACTCAAGTTAGGAACTTAATCCAAACATTGGTACCTAATTAGAAATGCATTGATATTCACTGGTGCTGAGCACCCACTGCTCACATTAACATCCAATCAAGGCATACAAGTTTGAAAACATTAGCCTTGATTTCTCTGTTCCCTTGGTTTATCCACCTGTAAGGTGGGGATAACAATGCTTTACTTATTGCACAGAGATTTTGCCACTCTTAATATTAATAAAACTCTGAATGAAAGCTACCTGTTTATTATTGTACTATTGTAATATATGGAGATTCTTCTCAACTACACGAAGAAGAATTAAATTCAGTCACATTGTCTGACAAGATGAACTCAGATAAATCAAAACATCATTGGCAAAACTACGAGGAAATGAGAAGTCTGCTATAAGGCCAGATTCTGATCTCAGTTAAATTGGCATCAAACCAAAGTAATTAAAACTGAAGTCCAAATTCAACTGGTTTAACAGAGATCGAAATCTGCCCTTTATTTCAGGCCACGCTGTGACATCAATGTAAGAACTCTCCATTAACTTAAACGAGGAATTCTGCTCTTTTAAAAAAAAAAAAAAAAAATCAGGGGCACAATACTTGTGCTCACATACTACAATGATGGTCATCAGTGTAATCCCTCTCTTAGTTATTAGGGAGCCGAGGTCCCAATCCTGAAAAGACTTATACCCGTGTTTCTCTTTTCCCATGTCAGTGGCCCAGCTGACAGGACGTCAGTGGAGCTACTCATGTGCATAGAAAGTTAAGCGTGTGCTTAAGCATTTCCAATACTGGTGACTTACTCTCCAAGTGTCTAGCATTAAAGAATATGGCTTTAGGAATACAAATCTTAATTATTTAAGACAAAAATATGTAAGTTTATATTTATGCATTTCAGAACAACGTAAATCCATTGGGGGGTGAAGAGCGCTGCAGGGAGCTGGCGCATTGTGAAGAACTGACTTGTCAGTTATGTTTTCCTGAGGTGGCGTGGGGTAAGAGGAGACAACTTAATTGTCAGAAAATGCTCACTCCCAATGAGCAGAACACAATATAATGACTATCGAAAGCTAAACTTGGAATGACTCTTCCTCTTTTGAGCTCCATGTGCCGGTTCATTTGTTTCCCATGAGCAGCCCGTTAACTGGCTCCTGGTGTGGAAATCTGGCCTCTCGGACTCTACAAACCCACGCTCAGAGCTGCAGAAGAAGTCTCACCACTTCCACTTCCATCAAAAAGCGGCAGCAGCCCCCACCCCCCTTAGTCCCTTTCCCAGAGATTCACGCTTGCTTGGGATGCACTTACAAGCCCCCGCCCCCTCCAGGCTCACTCCTGTTTTAAATGAGGCTCAATTTTAAAATGCACCGAGTTAAGGGAATATCTTTAGCAAAGTCAACAGCCCCTTCCATGACTGCAGAGCCCGGAATTAGAGACACCTATGTTGTGAGACAATGGGCAACACAGGTTACACCAGACAGTCTGGGAGCTAGACAGCCACAGAGGACTATCTGGTCTGGTCTATGTCCCACAGCTGAAATACAGTAGCCTTGCTTCAGAGTAGCAGCCGTGTTAGTCTGTATCTGCAAAAAGAACAGAAGTACTTGTGGCACCTTAGAGACTAACAAATTTATTAGAGCATAAGCTTTCGTGGACTACAGCCCACTTCTTCGGATGCATACAGAGTGGAATAAATATTGAGGAGATATATATACACACATACAGAGAGCATAAGCAATCTAGCAACCAAATCGCATCTCTTCTATAAGGTGTGCTATAGCATCAGGGCTGTTCCTGGGGTCTCAGAGCTGAGGGCAGGAAATGGCAGAGGCCATCTTACAGAAAACGACAGAGCGTTGCAGGAGGGCCCCTCAGGTAGCCAGCTGGTATGCAGACAGGGCCTTGCCGCCCAGGATTACATACCAGCTGGGCAGTGACCTCATGCTGGCTGCTGAGATAACCAGTGATTCCTCTTATCGAGGTGCTGCTGCTGTTTCTGGCAATACTAATTTGACAGAGCAGGCACCTGTTAAAAGCTACTGGGCTTTTTAAAGCTCAGGGGACAATGAGGAAGTCTTGGGGCCCCTTATTCCCAGACGCTCTGCTTTCCCTGTTCTTGCTCTCTCACACACACCCTTCATTGTTTCCTCTTTGCTCCCATCCTCTTTTCCTCATTCCTCGCTCTGTCCATCTTCAAAGAGCAGCAACACTATCCTCACTAGTCATGACAGCTTCCATCTGGTTGTTATCTCCCCATACGAGCTGTAGCCTGGGAAACTCTCCATGTTGTCCTCTTCCCCTCACCACTCCCTTCGTAGCTCTGGCGGGAGTGGCTAGTGCTCTTAAAACAACTGGCTAAATAATGATGAGACCCTATTTCACAAGTATGTGCTACCCAGAGATGAACTTCAGCACAAGCCAGACAAGCAATACTCAGCCAAGCTGATCTGCACCCAAAGACCCTGAATATTGCTGTCCCAATGCCACCAACAGTATTCAGTTAAAACAGGCTAGATCTTGTTATCTTTGCATGAATCTTGCATTTTAGGCTGTGGCTCCCGTCAGCTATGCCTAACAAACATCAGTTCTTAGCCTAGTTACAGGGCATTTTAAAAACTCCATATCAAGGAAATGATCCAGCTTCAAATGCATTTATTTTTTGAAAATTTGGCACAGCAGAATGAGAAGAGACAAAACCGTTCAGCGTGGGGCCTAATGCATGTGGTTTTTAAAGGGAGGGGTGTCACTTAGTATTCAGCTGATGGCATGAAGAATTTTTATCAACCCTTGGGGAACTGAGGTCACGCAGTTTATTTATAAAGATAAGGGCAATTAAAACACATACAATTATGGTCACGGGAATATGTTACTGGCCTTTGAGCGGAATTAGCCAGAGATCCCTTTTATTATTTTATATTATATAGATACACACACAAAACACAGATTATTATATATATATATATATTATATATGTGTGTGTGTGTGTGTGTGTGTGCACGCGCACGCAGGCACTGAGGTATATGTATACACAACACACACACACACACACACACACACACACTATGTATCACATTTCGGTTGCAGCGTGGTAACAAAACTAAGTGACCATGACTGGGAAGATTACACATACAGTAAGTAAAATGAGATGGCCACAATGTGCTGAGGAGTTACTAAAAGTCTGGGAATAGAATACAGAAATTGTGTAGAGTCGTGCAGCTAATGAGCAATAAATACACACTGGCACACCCTCATCAATTTTAAAGCCTTGGTACGAAAAGAATGTAATTAATTAAGGTACGTTGATTTATCAGAGGTGGCATAACAAGATTGATAGAGAAATCTTTTTCCTCCAATCTGTCATGGTTTCTTTCCAGAAGACAGCCCAACATGTGAGAACGCCATCCTTGGGCATTCTTAAAAAAATGCATTCAAATTTTTGCTTTCTAAATAGTCTAGCCCTTTCTTAAACCCTGGTTTGAATTTAGTCTTATAGTGCTGGTATTAATCCAAAGAGAAACAGTATTCCTATAGGCTCACAGGAAGGATTCAACCTGTTCAAAGTAAACTAAAATACAAGAAAACCCTTTCCAGGTCTTTATTAAATTAAAAATTGTGTGCTTTAGGAATGATTCCCCTTTTCCCCCACCCCTCCCTAAATCCGATTTCCTTTCGTAGCTTGGCATAGAGCGAGTCTGGTAAAAGACAGGATTGTGGCATTCGTTGAGTCAAGATGTTTAATTTTTTTTTCACTCGCATAATGATCCTTTTTTTCCCTCCAGCCACTTGAGTTTTGTTTATGCTGCCTGAGCCCTAAACTAATAGATGAAGTCTCTTCACTGCCAAGAGGATGACTTTGGCACCAGACTTGATGAGCCAAAGAGGGCTATATTCATTTTTAAGGATGCAGGCTAGTTTAAAAGACCTCATTTTACAGTTGTGACAAATTGAATGCATTAAACGAAACAACTGCCGTTGCAAAGGCTACTCCTGGCCTTTTAGAAGAAATTCTCAGAGAGTTTTCTTTTCTTTCATAGCAGTTAACTTTTGTAGGGGGCCGTCTCACTTTCATGTCAATTCTGGTCTATATTTTATTACTTTTAGGACCCAAGTTAGCAATAATTACAATTGGGGAAATTATTCTTGAAGATAGAAAGTCATGAGACAAAGGCAAATTGGAGAGCATTAATTGATTATAAATGGTTAGCTTTTAGGAGAGGGGGAAAAAAATCCCCAAATACATTAGTTTTACCCTTTCAAGAAAAGACGAATGAGACGTGCAGCTACTTTCACTCAAGCTAGGCATGTAAACCTTGTACTTAATGACTGATGAGCAACATTTTTTCTCCTCCAAGTGCAGATGGGCAAATCTCCCCTAATTAGAAAACTTGAGCAAAATCTCATTTGAGCACTGCGCTGCCCAAACATTTCCCAACCCAGAACTTTAGGTGCTTGGTAAAAAAAAAAAAAAAATAAAAAAAAAAAGTTAAGCAACTTCATATAATGTGATCCATATTCTGCCACATGCACATTTAATAGAAAAGCCATGTTTGATATATACCGCCTTAGCGTTTTTCTATTTTAACTGAGAGCCTTTTGTTCTGTCGAGATTATACTAGGGTTTGCTTTCATTTTTCATGATGTTTCACTCAATACATCACTAACATTAGCAGCACTTAATAAGTACCCACCTTCTCCCCTGCCCTCCCCCAAATATCTTTTGATGCGTATTCTTCTAAAATCTTCGGAATCTATATGTTGTCTGAGAAGTGGTCTCTCTAACCCCAAATATCAAAGATAATGAAGAGTACATTTCTGTAAAACATTGCATGGTAATAGCGAAGTGTAGTAAGCAAAATGTCTTGCAGATTAAATTCTGCCCTTGGTACGGTCTCTGTAATGGGCTTCCCTTCCTCCTTTTCTCTGTTGCAGATTCACATCTGTTTCTCTGCATTTTGAAACTGTGTTCATTTTTCACTGCTGCCCTTTGTTCCACACTTACCAGCTCTCGCCAAGGGCTTCATTTCACTTATTCAATAAGCGGGAGGCACTGCAGACTGGAGAGAGCTTTCGGACAAAGCTCAAACTTCTATTAGGACTCAACAAAAATGTGTTTGTTCCCCATCAAGGAACTTTTTCTCTGTTACTTCTTGTTGTTGTTTTTTAATTAGGAACCATTTGTTTTTATTTTTTTAGCATAAGATTATTGAAATGGCGTGGGATTTCAAACGTAAGTCATTCTGATAACTTGAAAAAAAAACAATATAAATTACAAAGCTGCCGCTGAAAAACTATACGGGACTGAAGAAACTATCATTGGAAATGTCTTTTACTCTTCACTCTCTTGCTTAGAAATAGTTGATTGTGTCTACAGATCCCTTCATATTCTCACATCTTTTTTTTTTTTAAATGAGATTTAGACACCAACACCACATGCCTCTAGTTGTGCAACTATTTATTGGACTTTTTACCCTGTATTTTTCCTGTCTCACTTAGTACGCATTAAAATTAAGACCACACTGCACTGCAAAATTGGATTTATATTGGAAACCAGGCAGGACTTCCTGGTGAACACCTTGCTAGGCCATCCACTGTTATGTCTGGGTTATTCCTTCCAGCATGTTCTCCAGAGGCCAGGCACTAATTTCTGTGTTTTACTGCACAACAAAATTAAAGAGAGAGGGGAAAAACCCACCACCTATGTTTTCCCAACACAAGATTTTGACAAGTTAGCAAGTTTATTATATCCTGTTGCTAATCTAAACACAGAACAAGTTCTTTTTTGGAGAAGCAGAACATAAACTCCTAACAGTTAACTATTGTAGCAGCAACCTAATGTCTGAAAGTAAAATAAACAATTTAACTCTTGTGGCTATGTTCATTATGCCGCACGCACACTGAATCAAATGCAATTTATTTTTTGTTATTAAATCATCTCCTCTCTACGGTGCCAGTATCATAAATAACTGTAAAACTCTCAGGGTCAGGAAATATTTATACACATAGATTGCTCAGCCTGAGAATATTACTGTTCTTCATGTGCAACACTTCCTCATCTCCAAAAAAACCTCCACTTCTTTAAAAGTACTTACATTTCTGCCCTCTCCCCACTTTCCCTCTGGATCGGTGCTCATCTGAAGTCTGGAACACCGCTGGTACTTACATGTGTTTCATTAGTAATTATGTTCTATTTTACAATGTAAAGCTTAAAAGGCTTAGAACATAAAAGTCAACAAAACATTTTTATAACCGCTACATCTATGGAGAACGACACTAATTTTATGGGTTTGTTGGTTTAGAGAATCTGCCCAGCTGTATATTTTTTCAAGCAATATTCTTTGGGCCAATATAAAAGATCTTATAAAGGAGCCAACATGCTTCACACAGCTGGTGGGCTGCAACTGAGCTCTCCCTCCAGTAGTAGGGGGGGGAGAAATCCTTAGAAATAAAGATCAATCCCAAATTGTACTGACCTGACAGGGGCAGTGTGGTACAATGGCTAGATCACTGGAGGGGGGCTAAAGAAACCTGGGTTCTATTCCTGGCACTGCCACTGTCCTGCTGGGTGACCTTGGGCAAATCACCGCCCCTCTGTGTGCCTCAGTTTCTCCATGTGTAAAATGGGGATAGCAGTGCAACACCACCAGGTACCCCTCTGTATCTGTTGTTATTGCACTGGTCTTTCAAAGCTCTTGCATGTGGATTTAACCATCTTCTTTTCCTAATTATTCTACTTTCTTTACAATCAAATGAAAGTAAGTGAGGATCAAACAGTATCGTCTGTCCACCCATCATTTCTCAGGTGCTTATCACTGTATTACCTAAGTGTGTTCGGGTTTTTCTGTTCTTATTATATCATCGCTGCTGCCACCATCCTATTTGCTTTAAGTTCTGTCCACATAAGAGAGGGAAGATTTCTTGTTTCTGATTTGAGGACAGGCTCTATTTCAGACCCAAGAGCCCCGCACCCTTCTGACATCCAAAACAGGTGTTTGTTGTCTTCCGTCCATCCAAACTCCTGTTTGCTGCAGGCGGCTTTAAGTGCTATGGAATTTTAAAGAGCTGCCCAAGTTTATTTACATTTGGCCCATTTTCTGGCAATTAAATCCCATAAGTCAAAATGAACAACTGGTGACATTAACGAGGCTTCAGCAGAGTGAAATTGCTCTGTGGTAGTTGTCTCTCTTGGGGCGGGGAGGTGTTGATGATAGGGTGGGGAAACTTGATATATGTGAAATTAAATGATACTGGATAAGCAAGATGTCTAAGACAGATTGAAACCATCTCCTTAATGATTTAGCAGGACTTTTTTTTTTTTTTATTCCTAGAAGTGTATTTTCCCCTATACTCCTGTGGGACATTAGAAACCCTGATGCTAAAAGCCGTAGCCACTTCGGGACAGTTGATGGCAGAAGGGCGGTCACCTCTAGAGACCTGAATTCAAATCCTTGTTGGGTTACATGTGAAAATGGATGCCTTGGTCTTCAGTAGACATTTGCCACATGAGGAAAATTTAGCACCCGTAGGACAGCCTCTTTTCAAGAGACACCCAGGATTTGGAATTTTCATGGGTTATTGCTGGTCAGAACTGGGAAGTGTCACACAAAGCTTTGGGCAGAAGGCAGGTGGGGAGGAGGAGTGGGGAGGACAGGACTTGAAAAGCGGAAAATCAAATCCCTTTAAATTGGCTCAAGTTGCCAACCAAAAACAGAGATGTTCGAGTCACTCCTCAAATTCTGAAAATCGTGGCCTTAGGGCATTATAGACCTGGCTCTCCAGCTCAATGCAGCTGCTTTGAGATTCACTGCCACCGTAAATTAGCCCCAACGCCGCTGTTACTAGCCTGAGGAGGACCACACTAACGTACGGGGAGTGATCTCAATGGAGGGACTTCTATATCACATGCCCGATTGCCAGGCTATCAGAGAAAAGGTCAGGACACCCAAATGCCATGCTGATCCACTGCTGTAATGGCTGCAGTGACCCAGCTTGAAACAGAACAGACCTTAGCTGGGGAACCTGCCTTGCAGAGCGGCATCACGGGAGTGCAGAGGTGAGATTTAAGCTAATTCTCTGTGTATATATATATATATATATATATATATATATATATATATATATATATACACACACACACACTCTCTCTCTCTCTGCGGATTATCCAGACTCCAGAGATCAGGAAGGACTTTGGTTCTTTTAAAATACTAAAATATAGAAATAAATAATGAACAAAAAAATTGCCTTGATGCAAGCAATGGACATGGGACACATCAGTGTGTTCTCAGCTAGGAACAATCCTTGCATTAAACTGAATAAGTGAATCATCATCCAGGTCTGATTTTTGTATTCTTGGGCCCGATTTGAACCAGGACTCACTCAGTGCCAGGGCAAAACTTGGATCCTCAGGTAGCACTAGACCACCTGTGCTCCCTTTCCTCTTCATCTCTCCACTCATACTAAGCTAGACATAAGCCAAGGTGCTCAGAGACCAAGAACTTTCTGAGCAGTTGAGGACATTTTCAGATGTTGTATTGATATAGAAAGGTAAGAACAGCCTAACACTATTGCACTGAAAGAATTATACATAAGGAAATTGAGACGTACCAAAAGGTTTCTATTGTTTTATTTTCCCTCACTGCAATACAAAATTTTACTGAAAGCAATGGAAACCTTTCAATACATCTATATTACAAAATGATTCCACTTGTTGAACTTGGTCAGGGAATGCCTACACTTACACATTCCATTGTACACCAGGTTAATTAAAAATAGCCAAAGAATGAACAATTAAATCTCCAGCTATCTTTGAGAGCAGATGGCTTTTAGGTCTGTTCCATCCAGGGCCTTTCCATTAACACTTAAAGATTTTCAGTTTATTCACGCACACGCACGCACACACGCACATGCCCTCTGACCAAATTGGCACATGAATATTTACAGAAATACAGAAGAAGGTAATTGAGTCCTCCTAGTCCTCTTCAATTGAAATATCAGCTCAAGCTGAATGATGTTAAATGTAATTAAAAAGGATTCCGAAGGGACAAACTCATCCCCTGCTCACCCGTACAGCAGCACAATGGGCCAACCACTGAGCGAGTGGGCAGGCCTGATGGCACTTTATTTAACACGTCTATCTTGCCTTGATGAGCAGCTCACATTGTGAATCACAAGGAAAGACCTACTACCATATGAGTAAGGCTGACACCGTCTGCGACTGTTCATAAAAGGGAAACAGCGAGAGCTCTCTGCAGAGGAGGATACTGTCCCACTCCATCCCAGCATGGAATCAATAAGTTTCTAGATGAATTCACGAGGGAAGTTTGTTTGGAGAAAAAGCAATGTGCATTGATAAGAACTGCATCTAGAAGCAGCACAACTGCACAGCAAACTTCACCATGAGCAAAGATAAACCAGCCTATTAAATTATACTACCATGTCTCCCTTCATAAGGTATTTATACCAACATGCATTTTTTTCTTTTTAAAAACAGTGTCATACTACACCTTACGTCTCTATTAGTGCTTGCTTTCATTCCAATTAGGGCTCCAATAAAGACAAATGACTGTGGCAAATTCAACGCATTTTTACTTGTCAAATACAATGCACATACTTTCCTTCATGTGCCGCTGGCTGTTAAGGTAACTTGCTGCAGTGGCCTGATGCATTGCAGATAAGTGTTGTTATTATATACTTCAAGTTCCTTTTCAAGGGTTCTTCCTTGCAGGAGGTTTGTGAAAAGTTGGGAAATGGCCATTCTTTCCAATCCCCCATTCTCTCTGGACATCCTTCACCCAATGTTATAGATAATCAGGGAAACGAACATACAGATGTGCTGCACAGATCTGGGATCATTTGGGCCCTGGCTTAGGCCACAAAACTTTTGGCCTTGTAATTTTCTTAGGGAAACCCAAATTATATTCCTTTGGGATATGGAGTGGGGGATTGCTATGCAGGTATCATTTATTTTTGATTCGGTAGGTCCTAATCAATGCTTCAATAGAGCAATAGATTTGGTATTAAAGTTAGGCAGAAAAAAGACAGACATTTCTTGGTTTTTGTTATTCAGGAAAGCTCAGCTACACGACATGCAATTTCCACAGCCTAAGGAACACAAGTCAGGGGTGGACAGGCCAATGAGAATGGATGCAGTAGCCCCTAGAACAGTTAGCTTCCTCTAGCTAATGAACACGTTACGTGTACATTACAGAAAGGAGGGGGAGGGAAAGAAAGTTGAAACATTCTAAGAAATGCTGGTTTCCAAGGAAGTCCAGAAAAGGGGGAGCAGCATTTGAAACACTCCTTAAACTGTTTCACATCCTCCTGCTCATCACGTCACCTCTGTTATCTTAGGCCTGTTTGGCATCTAGGGTAAGCGACATTACAGGAGGTCAAACTAGATAATCACTGTGGTCCCATCTAGTCTTAGAATCTATGACATCATGTCACTAACCTAGGCTAGCCAGACAAGCCATTGTTGAAACTCTTTCCCCCCACCCCCACTACCATGAGCGCACCAAATTTGATTCTGATCCTACTTGACTCCCAAAGAGCAGTGGCAGAAGCATCCCCCTCCCCAACCCCCCCCCCCCCAAAAAAGTTAGCAACAGCAAGCTTGGAAGGTAGAAATTCTCTCTTCACTACCCTCCTTGTTTCAGGCTGGAGAAGGGAACATTTGAATCGATACATGAGTGGAAAGCAAAACTCGTTTTTTTTTTTTAAATAGTTGCTCCAATAGAACCATATTAGTAAATTCCAGGTTATTTTATTCATACCATCATGGAGCCTTGGCATTCCTTTTATACCTGACTTTTAAGGGTCTCAAAGTGCTTTACAAGTGTTAATGAATTAAGCTTCCAACACCCTGGGGAGGAAGGGAAGTATTGTTTTCAGGATGGGGGGGGGGGTTACTGAGGAACAGAGCATGACTTGCCCAAAGCTACACAGCAAGTCAGTGGTGGGGCTGGGAATGAAATCAGGGCCTTTGGGTCTCCATATTTTTAGCCATTCGATATTGCTCTAAACCTTAATCACTTTTCAGTGGGGAGGCAAGATGAAGAGGGAACAGAAAACTTTGCTACAGCAATGTTTAGTCCTGGATGATTTATAAGTATTGTATCATGGGTTGTATAGACGATGGCTAATATAAGACAGTCATACTGGATCTATACAGAAAAGCTATCTAGCAGGTTCAGCAATTTTAGCGAATGGAAGGGGAAGACCATATTAAGGACTGTACTAACAAATTATAATCAATACCTTTTACATTTGTGTATGGACATGTGTTCACAGAATATACCTACAGAGCTCTTATGATACCCATAGGACCGTGTTTTCCATATAAACTTTTCCCTGATCAGCTGTGTTTTCATTTGCATTCCGAAGTTTTTATGATTAGTGGGAAAAAATACACAGATCCTTTAGCAGGCCAAAATATATATTTAAGTATTTATTTTACAAAGGGTCCATATAGCTCCATGTAACTACTATAAAGTCTAATGCTTTTACATGTAAACTCAGTATACTTTATTTTAATTACGCATCGTACTTTTTTTTTTTTTTTTTTTTTTTTTACAAAATATGTGCATGTATAAATTGTTGCATGACAGTTAAACTTTCCACATTTTTTTATATTTCACTGTATACATTTTGTCTGGGTCTTAATTCACATGCTGTTTCTGATTAAAAGCCTTAATTATAAACCCTGTCTTGTTCCAGAATACCCTTATATATATACACCTAAAATACCAGCTTGTTAGACTCCAATCATAAATATTTGGAACTTTCCAAAAGAGTTGCTTTAGATGAGCTCATGCCTATTTATCTAAAGTATCAAATGGGTAGAGAGAAATATCAACAGAGAAATTGATAGGCGCACAAGCAGCTTCCCCCCCTCGTTCTGAGGAGACTTTAAAGCTGAATAAATACCTTGAAAAAGCACAAACAATATACATATCTCCTGGGTTTTGAACCTGACCTCCTGAAGTTAAAACTACACATTTTAGGGGCTGATCCAACAAATCCTTAATCATGTAAGCAGTGCTATTGATTTCGACCCTGTAAACCCGTTGGTATGGTTTGCAGGATCGGGATTTGAGGTCATAATAAACTTTGTCAATTCTTTTGTTCTCTATATAGAGAGCACAAAACAAGTTTTTTTACACTCACTCTCCCATAGCATCCCCTTAGCACTAATTATCTCTAGAGGTTCACGAGCTACTAGCTTAGAAAGTCAAAAGTTTTGGTTTATCAGAGGGTATTCCCCCCATATTCAGTGTCACATGTATTTTATTAAATCAAGTGAATTACGAACATCTATTAATGACTGCACAATTTAGCTGAGAGCAATTAACTGGGGCTACAATAGATCAATACAAATAAAGTTTTTGGAATACCTTTTAGTGGTAAAACATACTTTAACATCAAAACAAAACAAAAAACATTGTGTGGACAAAAGTTTTGGATCTAATTTAGTTTGGTAGCAGATGGAGGTTTTGACCTACGTATTGACTGAGAAGAGTACTGGAGCACTCAAAAGCAAGAGAGGCTCATCAGGGAAATTTCACTTCATGAAGCCTTTGGTGTTCTTAGGACTAAATCTTCATGCCGACGAAGGAATATACAAAATTACCACCAGCATGGATGCATCTGGGGTTTCAATACTACTTATTACCACTGGGCTGCTCCCCTCTGCCGGGGCTCGCAGCTGAAAGTTGAAAGGCCACCCTATTTGCCATGTGTTTGACGGCATGTTCTTTATCAGGTGCAGGGGAAGCGAGGCCAGCTTGGCAGTCTGTGAAAAAGGAAGGAAAGGAAGGGTGCAGCCGAGTGCGGTAATCGCAGCAGGACTCTGGACTGCCTAATCATGGGGGGAGGAGCATAATAGGACCTTATTTTTAAATAAATAAATATAATCAGTCCTCATAAGTCCCTGTGTCAGACAGACGGGGGTGGGGGAAGCGTTAAAAGCCCCACAGAGCTCTGCCAGGGAATTCTGGTCAGCAGGGTATTTCTATATCCAGTATCGCAAAATTTCTAACTAGGAGAAATCTACTTGATCTCTGGTTTTAGGAGGCTAAACTCCTCTGACTCCATGGCTGGGATTTTCAAAGGGATTTAGGAGCACAAGTCCTGCTGAAAGTCAATGGGTGGGATCCATGCTCCTAGGCCCCTACATCAATTTTGAAAGTCCCCCACTACATTTCTAATGGTGGCTCATCCGTGTGCATTGTTACACATGCTCTCTCCTAGACACCCCCTCCACACACACACACACACTTTCCAAGAGGTGCTCAGCTGCTGGGGAATACCTTACCCACCTCGGGCCCAGACCTGCAGCTGCTACTGAGATGCCTTGCCCCGAAGAGGGGTCAGCTGAATGACTAACTCCCATTCAGTGGGTGTTGAGGGTACTCAGCACACGTGTGTACGTGCTAGAAGTGAGACTCTGCTGCAGCCCCATCATTTACAGGAGATTCTTTTGGGTTCAAAAAAAGAATGAGAGAAGTTCCTGGAGGACTGGTCCATCAAGGGCTATTAGCCAAGATGGTCAGGGGTGCAACCCCATGCTCTAGATGTCCCTAAACCTCCAACTGCCAGTAACTGGACCTGGACAACAGTGGGTGGCTTATTCGCCCTGTTCTATTCATTCCCTTTGAAGAATTTGGCACCACTGTTGATACTGGGCTAGATGGACCAGTGGTCTGACCCAGTATGGCCGTTCTTAATGAAGAAACAAATGCAATACAAAAGCTCCCATGCCTCTTCTTGGACGACAGCACCAGGGGTTGGGGCTGGTGAAAACTGACTATTCCTGCACTCTGGTGATCCCTGGCTGCTTTGGGATGATGGTGGCGGGGGCAAACTAGAGCAGCCCCCAGGCAGCATGCAGCAGCCCCCCAGCTGAGAGAGAGA
Organism: Malaclemys terrapin pileata; assembly: GCF_027887155.1. Taxonomy (NCBI): domain Eukaryota; kingdom Metazoa; phylum Chordata; order Testudines; family Emydidae; genus Malaclemys; species Malaclemys terrapin. The sequence goes on along the minus strand of NC_071523.1, from coordinate 18,913,178 downwards.
GAGAGAGTGTGTGTGTGTGTGTAGGGGAAACATAAAAGTGGTTTAGTGCCACCACTGCAATGCCTTCCTTGCAACGCCTTCTGAGCCACTACTTTTAATCCATACACCCTGATGTTTGCATATACTGTCCTGTAATGAAACACACAGGGTAACATATGCCTATCCAAATCCACTTCTATATAATGGTGCAGCTTCTTTTATTGTTTTGATTTATATTTAAGGATAGGCAAGCTGCTTCTACATAACACAACTAAATATTATTGAAAATATCCCCCCCCATAAGCACCCGTGAATTCCATCCATTTCATGCCAGTCTGGATATTTCGGGGTGGGGGTGGGGGGAGAGAAGGAAATGGGAAAGATTGCATCTCTATCACACTGCACAGTCTGTCCTTTGGGAGGGAAAAAAATGACAAAAATATGGACTTTAAAATAAATAGATTCTCCCGCCTTGAAGGACAAAAATAAATAAAATAAAGCAAAAACACACACACAACCTTAAATGAGAGAGGGAAACAGCTAAGTGAGTTAAAGTCTTGTCGACCCCAAAAACAGATACAGGAGGCTTGCAAAAGCATGAAGTTTGCCACATTCCTGTTTGTACCATCAGAGGAAGAACCTTTAAAATACACTTACCTGTCAGTCTATGGAAATTTAATTCTATAGAAGTTATGGTTGTTTCCCCTCCCCTGCCAGTCCTCCCAACAAACCCCATTTTGTCTTAATTTAAAGTTTATTGTACGCAGGAGACGGGACTACGCTAGCAACAAATGCACAGACTATCAGCAAAGATCTCTCTTTTGTCCATACAAATGCTATTCACAAGGTCTCAAGCTCTCCTGCCTGATAGAGTATTGATCCCCTGGAGTGCAAAGTCCAGCGTGCCATTAGTCCAATCTGTTTTCAAGCTGACACAATCCCATCATTTGTCATCTTCTCCTGTCCTGCTGTGTTTGTTTAGGAGCAGGATATTTGCTTTATCTGTCACTTTCCAATCCTCACTGTATTCTTTACCCGACATGCAGTTTATTGGGTCCACAGTTTTCTCAGAGTCATTAATAAAGGAGATTATGATGTGCTGATGGGATCATTGAAAAACACTATTGCTTGGGAGGCGTTCACACATTCACTTCTAAATATGTTATAAAAAGAAGCCTATTTTGCCCTTTCAAAAATAAGAAATAGATTCGGGAGAAGGAACTTCTACAGAATGTTTCATTTTCTACCATCAACATCTGAAAAAGACGGCCCGAAAGAGGTCTTACAGATAACTGGACTCTATGAGAGCATTTGCTTATAAAAAAGTGAGCTCACTTAGCAACTTTCATTCTTTTTCAAGGGAAAATAAAAATTCAGGAGTGTGTCACTTGAAAGTGATAGGAGACCACACTTGAAAGGGTTCACTAATATAAAGCTAAAAAGCACCGTAGTCCTTGTGTGTTTGCTGTATTCTACAGACAGACATTTTAGACACAAAATCCTGAAAGATTCTCAGTGCAGCGGGAAAGCAGGACTGCTTACAACATTTTTAAGACATGAGCTGTATTTCTACGAATTCAGCTTATTAAGATCCATTCAAAATCTGAATGGCTATTCCACTTCACCATGTCCATGAACCTTATTCTTCACTATTCATGAGCATTGGTATCACCAGGGATTGGTTTGCACCAAGGGTTGGTGAATGGTTGATCTTTCTACAGGTAGCTATGCTGGCATGTAGTGCAAGGGCATTTTCTATTTGTTGTTCATCTGTCACTCTGAGGGGTTGCCTCTCTTGTTCAGTGTGCCATAGACCGTTCAAAGCTCAAACTGGCCTGATCACGTGTTCACAAACCCCAAACCAACGAGTGAGGTCATGGTCATCATAGAACCCGAAGGATGAACAACAACTCGTCAGTCACTATTTTCCATTTTAAAAGATTCAGTCAGCCAATCTGGGAGCAGCAATGACACCACATGTCAAGCGACCAATCACACATCATGAAGAGTAAGTAATCTATGAACAGCCCTGTTATACTGAAATTTGTTTTAATAAACTACAATCGTCTAAACTTTGGTGCATACTTGCAAACAGTGAACACATTTGCAGAATGTGCACAAGAGTGATTCACAATCAGAAAAAGACTATTTGTGAGCTCATTTGTTCACCTGGAAGAAATCATCAGGGTCTATTTGCTCCTGTTTTAAGTGGAATCTGTGCCTTTTAAAATTTGCAAATGAATCCACTTGAACATTAAATATTTAATGATTACAGAAACTTCTCTTATTTCTTGATAGCTTAATTGTATGAGTGAGTTTTTTAAAATACAGACAATTATCCCAGATCCAAATAAGGTTCAGTTTATTCTCCTCACTCAAACTCCCTAACCTCAGAACCCAACGTAACGATGCAGCCACACACCAAATCAAGGTGGTTAATTATAGAAAATGTGAAGCAATTAGACGACTGACGCTGTGGCTAATGGAGTTTCTAGGCAATGTGGTTCTAGGCAAAGGGAGCTTTTCCATTGACTTTAAAGGAGTTGGATCAGGCCATCAGTACTGCTACTATACCTGGTTAGCTGACACAGACACTACTGTAACCTACTGGTGAGTGTATATTACTGGTCCCCCCCGACCCACAAAAGAGCTAAGTTGCTGGCTCTTTAGCTAAAGCTGTAGAAGCTCATGGTTTTAGCTCTGGAGGTCCCCAGTTCAATCCTTGATGTCTTGGGCCATTGAAGACGACCATCACATTAAACCTTGCAGCATGGGCTAATTAATTTGCAACAACTTGCTGATATCTTTATTCTATGTAGAAAGGTCACAGCCATGCCAAATCCTGCCATCTGGTGCAATGCGTGCCAGTATGTCTAATAGAAGAATATGCTGCAGTGGTAGATTCTGGTTTTCTGTGTGGTGTTGTTGTATAATAACTTATTAAAAAGGTGGAGGAAAGAGGAAAGGTGACATCATTAGCTGATCTGCCTCACTCTCGTCTCTGAAATTTTCCATGACTCTCTTCTGTTCTACAAACAAACAAACATCACAAGTGGGCCTGAAATTTAAGGGACCCCAATGTTTCTTCCTATCTCTGACACACTCAAGACTTTCTCCCGTGAATCTAGGTAATAATAAAATACTTTAGGCTCTGCCAATCTACTTTTCTTTGTACCCTCACCTGCCTTCTTTTCTTGAGTGCTCAATTATATACAACGTATAAATATAACACCCAGTTCCTCAATTACCCAGTTTACACACACACACACACACACACACACACACACACACACAGGTGGGGAGGGTGTTAAAAGTAGAGAGGAGGAAGTAAATAAGAAACCTGGGTAATTTAGGAGCTGGCATTCTACGGTTTCTGGAAATCTCTAGCAGTTCAATATCCCTGAGAGATTTGGATTAGGTAGGTTATAGATCACAGGATACACTCTTCAATAAAATTTTAAACATTCTCATTAGCTAACAGAAGTCTCTACACAGAAAACAGCTGTACAGCTGTTAAGGATTGTCTGTGCTCATTCCGTGTTGTAAATGTAGTTCATACAGTAATATCAGCCAAGTGCAGCACAAGGGAGGAGAGGAGACTTGCTACGCCGTGATGGAAAATTCACACTGGGCTCCAGATCCCTGTCACTCAATCTCACAGATGTTAACTGAGTTTACTGCAGCTTTCTGCTATTGCTTGCAGGTTGCTGAAGTAATTGGTTACAAAAGAGGAAAAAAAGGAAAATATTTAAAAAATAAAAGCAAAATCTGCACAGCTCAATAAAAATATATAGAAGGCAGATTGTGTCTTCTGAGCGAGCAGCATGTGTATTTATGAACAAACAGGCCTCCGTGTTCTCTCCCCTACAGATAGGGGATAAGGTTACATTTTATTTGTAGAGAACTTTATGGCAGCAAAGCCCTTTCATTAAAAAAAAAAAGAAAAGAAAAAAAAAAAAAAGACCAGACAGGAAAAACAGATGATCGTTACCCAGGAATCCTCATCAATTCTTTCCTGATTGTCTGCCCTTTAACTTTTTAAAGAAATTTTTAGACAAAGATGCTTTCTCTCTCCACAGTGAAAAAGAAGGGAAAAGAAGAAGCATGGTTCCACCCAGGGGCTTTTTAAATCCCTTTAGGCAACACCCCGAATACAACATTCCTTTTAATGAAGACCTTTCTGGTATTCTCTTCTATATTCACTTTAAAAAAAAAATTAAAACTTCACAAGTTCATAAGCATGGATCCCCGGGTAGGACTTTTATTAAGTCTTTTCTATTTACTTCCTACCTAGATAAGATCTTAATCACAGCCCCCAAATTATCCGCAATGACATTTATCAACTCTAGTCATCTTTTCTTTAGCATGCTCCGCCTGACCAGTCGGCTTTTCTTCCACCCCTTCCTTTCAATGGAAGTTAATTTCGAGTACATGATTTATCTTGCTGGGCTAACAGCACTGAGGCAGCCCACCTTTTCAAAGGGCTGGCCAGGGAGTGAATTATAGCAGAGTTGTCCAGTGATTGCGTTCCATAGGGAAGGAGAATAGGCAGCCAGTATGTTGCCCCGATGTGGCGCTGGGACCTTTTCAGCGAGTGAAGAAAAAAAGATTAGGCCTCTGACCGTGGGGCTGACAGGCAAGCGTTATATCAGCAGACAAAGGCTCAAATACCTGAAAGGATCAGAACTCCATGTACTCCTAGATGTGATGTTGTTTACAACACCAGATGCTGACCCTATCCTGAATTTACATGATATCAGTGCAGCGGTCTTTAACCTTTACTCATTCTTCTGCCTGCATCTTCACAGAACTATTAGCATACTGAGAATTAGCAACGACTACATTAAATCCACCAACACTTTGAAATCCTTTGCATGCATTCTGCAGCAAGCGTTGCTGAAATGTATAATTTCCCTGCATGCCCTGTATATATCCAGGGGCTCTGTTTGGTTTGGCAATGGGTTTCATTCAGTATCTATTAACATTCAGCTTCTATTTGTAAAGGGCATGTACAACCCACTCAAGTACATATTTGGCACAAGCTACAGTCATTTAGTATTGGTCCAGGAGTACAGCTGGTGCCATCTGGGGAAGGATAATAAGAATCTTTCACAACAGCCTCAAAAGCTGCACTTACATATTTCTCGTTCTGTACAAATCTGGGAGGTGCATTAATGCAACCAGATTTAAAGTCTGGACCTACAAGTCAGGACTGGATTAGAGATGGGTGAATCTCAACAGCTGTGGAGGTTCTGTTCAGAAAAGCCCCTATAAAGTTTGGATGCTTATCAGAATACTGGGCCAATCTTCCTAAATCCTCTTTGGTCACCTGAGGACAGATTTCCAGCACTTCCAGGTTTGGGGACAGCAGCAAGTACCACAAAGATAACCTTTTGCACAGTAATTCCACTTCCCACACTAACGGGCGGCAGGAAGTTCAAAGGGGCAGGAAGGTCATGGTTACTTTACAAAAAAAAGCCAACTTCTTCAAACGTAATAAAAGGGTCAGTTTGAGTTTAGGGCAAAAGCCTGACCTGATTTTTACCATATCTGAATTAAATGGCTCATCCCAACTAATAACAGCTGCTCCATGGCAGATTTTCAGCAATTTTGGGGTGCCCAACTTGAGATACTTGAAAGGAGCAGAGGAGATTTGCATGGCACTTTCTGAATATCAGGCCTTTTTAATTGTATTTCAAGTTGGGCAATTAAAATCACTTGAAAAACTTTGCCGCAATGATTTATGCTTCAGCTTCTACTTATTTTATCTGCTTCTTCTTCCATTAAAACATATGCATTCATCTCTTGGTTTCACATGCAATAAATGCTAGATCACAAAAAATCCAAATTTCACTAATACTGAAATGGAAAAGAAAAATTCCTATTCAAATGACCACTTCCCCAATTCATCACATTCAGACCTTCCCCATCCAAACAGGCCTGGGTAAACTGGTCATTCTGTTACCTCCCCTTGAAGATCAACAGATCTGAAGGTCAGCCAGATTGGAGGATGAGTAAACTCCGGGGTCAAGGGTCCTTTACTGCAAATGCCATGCCTAAGCCCCATCTTGTTGAAATGAGAGGGCTGCCAGGTCAAGTTAGTCACCAGATCTCAGCTGGTATAGTACCACACCGATGGTGTCCCAGTTAGCCAGGACCCAGACCAACTACCATAGTTTAGACATGGAAATCAATATCAGTGCTAAATTTAAATTAAATTAATGGAGATATCCCATCTCCTAGAACTGGAAGGGACCTTGAAAGGTCATCGAGTCCAGCCCCCTGCCTTCACTAGCAGGACCAAGTACTGATTTTGCCCCAGATCCCTAAGTGGCCCCCTCAAGGATTGAACTCACAACCCTGTGTTTAGCAGGCCAATGCTCAAATCACTGAGCTATCCCTCCCCCCCAATAATTAATGGAGATATCCCATCTCCTAGAACTGGAAGGGACCTTGAAAGGTCATTGAGTCCAGCCCCCTGCCTTCACTAGCAGGACCAAGTACTGATTTTGCCCCAGATCCCTAAATGGCCCCCTCAAGGATTGAACTCACAACCCTGGGTTTAGCAGGCCAATGCTCAAACCACTGAGCTATCCCTCCCGCCAAGTCAGTCACCTTGGGTGCCCATCAAGTATCTTGTATCCCCTCTCATTTTATGTTAATTATTTGTTTTAATAGGTATAAAGTGCTAAGGGCTGGAGGAGTACAGTAGCCACAAGAAAGCCACTAACCAACTAAGGAAACAATTCTCAACTTCAAACCATGTCCTTCCAGGCAAGAGAGGCTGAAAAATAACTGTGTTCCTGTTGCCACCAGAACAATAGAGACTTTAATCTGGAGATGATGTTCATTCATTAACTTCAACATCACATAGACTTAAGATGACCGCTAAATATCTATGTCTCTCTCAACATGGAGTTACTGAGCCTACCTAAGGCCAGAGGAGGTACTTTATTACCTTCATTGGTTACCTCCTCTTCATCAACTGGATAATAGTTGTGTTTTCAGTAGTTCTTTTGCTGCTGGACCCAGCATTGCTGGAAATGATGTCTCAGAGATGCTGGTGTTTGATTTAGTGTGAGTTTTGAGTGAAGGGTCTTATCTTATCAGAACCAATTCACCAAAAATTAATACTTGGTAAGTTTCTGAGGGGACAAGGGGTTTCCGAAGATCAAATATTAATTGCATTTAATTTTAACTTTATTAACATTAACGCGTACTTAGCCCTCTGAAAGACCAATATTGCCCTTGTCCTAGTTGCCCACAATCTGGAAGACAGACAAGGAGGGAAGTGCATTGGGAGACCCATGTTTTTCTCTGGAATCGATCACAATTTTTATATGATCACCTATCACCCTGATATCCGAGCCTTTGTTATGGTCCAGCAATAAGGAGGGAATTCAATGAGAGATGTTTCCTCAAACACCAGCAACAGCGATCACAACTTTTGATAGACCTATAAATATTTAGTGCCAAATGAAGTTCCTCAGTTATTTTTGACCTAGAAACTTCGGTCAATGGTTAAATTAATACCTGTGTTATTCAAAATGTAATTTCAGTAAAAATATTATGCTTTTTACATGCATATTTTTAGATTTTTTCCCTGATTTATACCATAATATACAGCTGCTGCAATTCAAGTTGAAGAGACCATTCATAGCAAATAATTTATTCAACAAATTTAGCCTCTTTCTGTTCATGAATTATCTTCAAGCAGTTTACAATTTTCTTGAATCAATTTACCAAACAAGTTTCTCAGCTTATAGGCTGAATATGTACAACAACAAACTACTTGTGTCCAAGATCTGAATTTGAGCAGTGTTGGTCCATTTTGTTTGGATGGATAGTTCACTGAGTATCATTTCTCTCCCTGATTGGATGACAATTAGACTCTAGATTCAGGTACAAACCCTTGTATTTAAATGAGTTCAAAATCTGAAGTCTGCAAAGATATTTGTTTCCACAAGCCTAATAAATAAACTACAAATATAATTCCAAGAGGCTCATTTGTTTAATTATTAATGAAAAGTGAAAACTAAAAGGGATACAAACGCAGTCATATCAAATTCTTTGTGTGTGTTTGTTTTTTTAATTCCACTGAATATTAGTGAAAATGTTGAGGCATTCCCTTATCCTTAGTTAATATTTTCAGCCAAGCCAAGCAACAGATATATTTAACACGATAAAAATCAGACATTAAACCAAGAAAAAAAAAGATGGTTATTATAAACTATGTATTCATCATTTAATCACTCCTCAGTTAATTGTCTGGCACAGTCCCTGCACTAATATTTTGTCATTCATGAATAACCATTGCATATGGGAATACTGAGAACACGGAGCACTTACAAGGTTATTAAAAGATGTTTGACTTCTTGAAATGTTGCAAATCCTAACCATTTTAACATCTGTCTAGAGAACCATACAAGCCCTTTTGCAAATTCATCCTTACAAAGAAGGGCACGAATTAGCAATTGGGAAAAAAAAAAAAACTCGAGGATAAAAAAAAAAGCACTTTTAGCTTTTACTGACTTAAAGTCTGCCAATTTTTCAAGGAGCGCAAGCAAGCACAATATATTTTATTCTAACTACAGCATACAAATTTGTACCCTACCAACAAACAGATTAAAGGTAGGGCAAAGATTAGAAACAGGAGAAGAGAAATCCAGTTGTGAGCTATGGACTATGCAACCAGTCCTACTGCAGATCATAACATTCTCTCTCATTCAAGTTAAAGCTATACAGTGAGAGCCAAATGCATCTTCCATAAACTGTAAACACATCTCTGTCCTTTCAATGGCATTTTTGTAGTCAGTTGTGGCCTGTGCTTCTCAGTAAGCATTCACAAAGGGGAATGATGTATGCTATGCTGGAGACAAGATGCTTAGCCATCTTTTGCTATTAAATTTTATTTTTCAATTGTATAAGAATAAATCAGAAACATGCAGATGAGAAAAAATAATTAGGAGTAAAACAAATTAAAACAGCATTAGCCTTAGATTTTAAGGCGTTAGAAGGCAAGGAGGTGTGAAAACCAAAAATAAATATTATGTTTAATATATTAAAGTAACATTTTGATGTGCACTAACCAAATCAATATCTGAAATCACGGTAAGAGGACATGTATTTCCAGCTGGGTTAAGGAAATAAAAGATGAACAGTTGGCATTTGGAGAGAACTTTACCATTGCACAGCTTTGCAATATCACAAGTTTGCGTTAAGTGGCATGTAACTATACTTGCATTATTCCTCTGTTTACATTAGGGTTAGCTTTGCAGATTGACACCAAAGAACTGTAAAACGGGCTTTTAAACCCCTCACCTTTGTAATCTCTTATTAAAAACACACAAGCTACTGCCATCTAACCTGTGTGCTTAATAACGAGGCCCCAATCTTGCAGTCCTTATCTAGACAGAACTTCCATTGACTTTGGTCATATTTGGGAGTTCTGCGTGAGTAAGGATTGCAGGACTAGGCCCAATCTGTATGTTCCCAACTCTGGTTGAAAATATCCCAAACCCATAAAGTGAGTTTCCTGGTACACTCACTCCTTATGCTAACTACAAGGCCAAAAAAAAAGAAAAAAAACCTCATAGTGACCCAGCAGGAAATTTAACATTTTGTGAGCAAACAATGGGAGCAACAGCTAGTGAAGCACAAGGTGATGTTCACTTTGGCCCCTCTCTCCGAATACACAGACTGCACCAAGACAGAAAGGATGGAGAAAGGCATGTGTGAATATACTTAAATGACTTCCATGCTGGTGCACCATGTTAGCCTATTGAAACCCTGGGATGGTAGGCAGAGCCCACCAGAACAGCAAAAGACTACCACCTCAAATGTGGGAGGGCACACAGAACCCAGGGTTTAACTGATTGTGGGGGACAATGAATGAAAAACAGCAATGAGGGTGTAAGTGACAGGGTCAAAACAAGGGCTCTGGAGGGGGACACTGAACAGTAAATCCTGGAAAATGCCACCTGCCGTGAGAATGAGGCTGAGGTCTTCTGTCAAATCACAGGACAGAGATGGAACAGGCAGCAGCAATACAAGTGTCCTCCTAGTACTAATGTATCTGTCCTGATGAGGTGAGATGGAAGCTCAATTTCCTTGGCCTCTTTGGGGCTTGTCCTCTTGGCTAAGGCCTTGTCTACACACAAATTTGCACCTGTTTAGTTAAACTGGTTTAGTTACCCTGTTCTTATTAATGTCAACTACACCAAAATACGCCTGATTTAAATGGAAATAAGAGCATCTACCTGGCCTTGTGCACCGGTTTATTTAAACTGACTAAAAATCACCTCTTAAGTTAAACCATTAGACCTGTGTGCATAGACAAGCTGTACGGAAGAGCCATCATTAATGTCAATACTAAGCATGGTTATGTTTGTAAGAAACATATGCCCACCCTACACTGAGACCACCAGTTAGCCATCAGATGGTAATCACTGTGTTGGTATTGGCCTGGTCTGAGTCTGAACCAAAGTCCTAGAGTTTCTGAGACTCCGTTATCCTTTTGCCACAGTCCTCTCTGAGACCTCTTTGCTATTATTTAATCAAGTTATGCTAAAAGAAAGACCCCGCTTAAATAAAGCCAGTGATTGCCCTTGAAAAACCAACACTGAACTACAACTTGAGCACCTTCTCTTGATGATCAGTTCAAACCATTAAGAGGCCAAGAGCTCATGTATAACTAAGAACTAAAGGCCCAACAACCTCCTCCGTAGATTCCCCAGGGGTGGAGATGGATAGAGATCCCAGTTGTGGTTTAGTTGGGCTGAGAAAAGGAAGCACATCAACTACCTCTGGTTCAAGGATCAAGCCTATTGCAGAGGGTAATTAGCACCAACACACACCTGTCTCTGTAGTGAACCTTGAACAACCCCTGATAACTTACCTGTGGTTAGCCATCAAGCGAAGCAGATGCTAAACTAAAGCACTGGTGGACCTGATATAAACCAACTTTTATGAGATGAAATCACTGCTGTGTACCAGTGGATTAATTTGGGGTGGCATTGGCTTGCAAGAGGAGGAGCCCATAAAAGAGAAAGTCTAGTCACAGTGAAGGAACTCCATCCACATAGCAAACCTGATACATTTATTATTACTAGTATTTTTAAGTGAGCTTGGTCTCTCTCTGGGTCACTTTACTCAAACCTGCCCAGGCCCAGGAATAATGAGCTGAGGCTGGTTAAGCAGCTAATTAGCATGCTATTTGTTAGACGAGTTAAGAATGTAATTATTGTGAGTAGGCAGAGCTTGCCGATGGAATGCATTTTGAAGGTTACCATAGGAATCTTTCCTTAGTCTATTCATTCTGAGTGTAATACTAATCACTATCATAAGGAAAGGATTGCTTGGATATAGACTGTAGGTTAACATCTGATTAGATTTCCAGTGAACAAAGCAATTCAGGCAGTTTGTTTGTTAACCCTTTTGGGTCCAGCCAAAGTATCCTGACCTGAGGAAGGAACTCTGGGTTTTTCTTCCTACTTTGAAGTAAAAGTATCCAGTTGTATAACTCAGGGACTCTAATTGCAGAAGGTAGGCTGAATACTACACTGCAAATGAACTGAAATCAGCAGGGTATTTACCAAAACTGGCATGGCAAGCCATCTATTACCGCCTCTTTCATTTGTGCATTGGTTGAGTTTAAAGCGTTCTGGATAATTTAAAGATGTGATTAGGCTGGTCATTGGGGAAAGCTCTAGAACCAACACTTCAACATTATTATTATTATTTTTTAAAATACAGCTTTCTTTGCCATTTAATGCTGGAGGCTACAAAAAGTCTCCTAAGGCACAACTCAGCCGTTGTGTAACGACCCTGATTTCAAATCCATCACATTTACACCAGGATTGACTTTGCCCTTAAAAATTAAAGCCACAATAAGAGTGGGTTGCAGGGATGTATTGCATCAATGCTTGAAAATATGGGGCTTTCACATCGCCCAGCAATGGCACATGAACATCTAAGTACCTCTAATGTATCAAGGTCGAGGTGCAAACGTTACCAGACAGCTCTTTGGTGGCTGTTGTGATATACATTTGGTGGCCCCATCGCAGTTCCTAGACGATAGGCCCGTCACATCCCCATCACCACAATTGCCCTGTTCAGGTACAACCACACTGCAGCTGGGAGCGTGCTTTTCAGTGCAGGTAGACAGACACCTGCTAGCTCTGCTTATGCTACATGCTAAAAATAGCAGTGTAGCTGGGGGTAACCCAGGTATTACCCAGGGGGCCTGGGCAGGTTTGTACTCAGGTGGCTAGTCTGAGCCACCAGCTGTGCTACCCCCTGCAACACTGCTGTTTTTTGCCCGCTGGCTCGAGCAGAGCTAATGCGCCTTGCTTCCCAGCTCGGGTAGAGCACTCCCAGCTGCTGTGTAGATGTACCCAATTGATGTTGGCAACAGCAAAAGATTGGATTGCATGGAAACCAGACTATACTCTCACCTCTAGAGGGCCTCCTTCCAGATCAGGGTGGAGACACTTTGGTGGAACATGATGAGTGAAGCTTTGACAGCTACTACCTGTGCCACACCATTTCTGTGGCTAAACAGCAGCTCTCTGTTTAAACGGGACGCAAATCTGGCACCTTTTGTTAAAAAATTCCTCCCCAACCCATCTCCACACCCCCCCCCCCAAAAATCACAAATAGGGGCAGTCGCATTTACATTGATACAGTTTTAAAGAACTATGGATATTCATTAAACCGCCTCTGCATATTTTGCTCTCTTTTCTTGAAGCTGCCTACCAAAATTTCACAGTGGTGTTTCTTAGCTATTCTCCTAAAAATATAAATATATAAAACATGAAGTAGTGAACCCCACAATCGGAATGCATTCTGTGTCCCACACCATGCTGTTATCAACACAACTGCCAGGCCGAAACTCGGTGGGAATTTACAATTCATCGGCGACTAAACTATTTTAATGTTATCAACACATCTTTACCCTGGCATATGAGTGCGTGACTTATGAAGAGAGAAGCAATTTGTTTTGTGAATTTCATCCTTTGTTATTGAAAGCTGCTGGATTTGGATGTATGAAAACGTGTGCCATTAAGCCACAGGGCAGAAGCATCCTATGGGCTTACAAGTTTGTTTGCTTGTTATTATTTTTTTTTTAATATAAATGATTTTAAAGTAGCATTGTGTGAGCTGCAGAAAGTGCTTTTCTTAGATCCTGTTCTTCTTCCAAGGGGTTTCAGAATTAATACAAGGAAAAAAAATGAACTGAACAGAGCAAGATCTCAGCTAAACAGAAAAATATCTAAATTAATTTGTAATAATCCAGTTTTTTTTAACATCCATCTACTCCTATGTATCTATGCGTGCTTTCAAAAACCATTTGCATCCTCATCCAAGGAATTGTTGAATTTTCTCTGACATAGTTTGTTTCATATTGTATCAGCCAGTGAGTTAACCAGTTAATTCACATAGCCTAACGCTAAAAAACAGCTTCATAAAGTGAGCATTCTTGGTATCCATTCATTTTCAAAACACAAGTAGCTGCTGAAAACAACCACTTAAGTTTTCATTGATGAGGACAGTAACACTCCTCCAGATATTGGGAGGAGGAGCAGAGACACAGCTGATGAGATGGAGAGCAGGTCAGGAATTTTTTGATTAAATATTTTTTCATTGGGAAATGCTGATTCATCTAAACCAAAATTTTTTGAAGGAAAAGGTTAGTTTTGACAAATTTCCTGTTTCAAACTTTTTTTTGGAAAGGAAAAAAAAAAAGTTTCTAATTATTGAAAGATCCCGTTCTTATTTTATATATATAAAAACAAAATGGTGTGGGTTTGAGGGATCAAGAGAATGTTTCACTTATAAATTTAAGTTAATTTATAGTAAAAAAAAATTAAAATAAAATGAAGTCTAAATCAAAATGAAGGATTTTTATTGACTTGATTCAAGATTTTTAGTTTGTGAAAAATTTGAGATTTTGACTTTTTGTCCTGATATGGGAAGGGAAAAATTTTGGACTTCTCAAAAACGCTAGCAGAAGCAGGAACCAGTTTTCCGCTCAGCTCTAGTTAGATTAGGGTGACCAGATGCCCCGATTTTATAGGGACAGTCCTGATATTTGAGGCTTTGTACTTTATAGGTGCCTATTACCTCCCACCCCCATCCCGATTTTTCACACTTGCTATCTGGTCAACCTAAGTTAGATATGCCACGGAGTGTGTGCATTTATACTCAGACCACATACCATCTAGCTTCTAATATCTCATGGTAGGAAAGCAATAATTTTGCCCTCATTTTCCATTGCCCTGCACCCCGTGTGTGTAGTGGGTGTAAAATGCTACTAAATCAGAATTCTCAGCTGGCTAATACTGGTGACAAGCAACTATTTGACAGTAAACCAGTGTACTGACTATACAAGGTGAAAAGCAGGAGAAAATCGGCCCTTTGACTCTCCAAGTGCCTAATTCTTGCAGTTTTAGTCAGACTTTGCGAATATTGACAGCAAGTGAGTTTCGTCAACTTGAGGACTGCAGGGTTGGGTCCGGAATTTGTAAAAATCTGTATTATCAAAATGGTAGCAAAGAGTAGATCAAAACATTATTATTATTTTGTAGACAAAAGGCCCCTAAAACATTATTTCAACCCAACTTATTTTCTCAAACTGGTTTATAAAAACAAGAAGCCATAGACAGAAACCATTCAACTAAAAGGAATAATATTCCAAGCCAGTTTCCACAAGAACGCCAAATTCAACGGGGGGCGGGGGGGGAGGAGGGAGCGTGGAAGGTATTCTTTACAGGCTATTGTTTCTAAACCAGCTCTTTTACTCTATTTTTGGCTAATTAAATTAATCTGGCAAACAGGTGTAAACCCGTTTATTTAAGCAATGGTTTGGATTGCTAAAAGGAGAGATTGGAAGTATTTGCACCTTCAGAGATTTGCACAAGAGAGTATTAAACCCCATCAACAAGAGGAAACTTCACACAGGTTACAGAAAATCCTGTTTAGCACTTACCAAAATGTACCAGATCCTAAATGCAGTGTCTTTTTAATCCAATAGACTAAAACCAAGGAAAGTAATAATCAGCAGGTTTCTTAATGTGAATGTTTTGGCCAGCTGCTTTGCACAGAATAAGCCCTTTGCACCGTTTATATTTTCATAACTTAATATTGTAAATAGAGACACATAAATGCCTCTGTCCTTTGACATTTACACAGTATTCACAGTTGGTAACATTCTCAGTTTAATTCAAGAATACTTAATATCCAGCCTTTACTTTCAATGGAAGTTTTATTTACATGCACTCAACCTTACAGAAATTTATACCAACTCTACCAACAACAAAAATCAATAATATAGCATAACCTCCAATAGGTTAGTTGTTATCAAGGCCCTAATGTTAAATAAAATCAAAGGGCCTGATTCTCATCTGATTTATACAGGATGTACAGTGGAGTCACCCTTGATTTACACCAAGGTACATAAGATCAGACCCAATAGCACCAAAAGTTCAACACTAGTTTGCATCAGCTATGCTAATATAGAAGTAAATGGCAAGTGAACACAACTAACAAGTAAAATATATAGATATTTTTTAATTTCCTTGGAGCAATCTGACGGAAACGAACATCAGCCTGTATGAAAGCTACATTAGTGAGAGGGTAGCGTCTTCCAGCTAAACTGCAACAGGAACGCCTTTCAATATATCATTGATTACAGAGGTCACTGCTCAGTCTCCAAAACCCTACAGAGAGCAACTGAGGAAACAACCTCAAATGGATTTCTAATGCACCAGGTCCAGTTCTCAAAGGTGGGCACATAACTGGACACCCATGTCCTACATTTGCCATCTCAAGTGTGTACTTTGGAATCCAGTTCTTTGAACCATGGAAAATAGGAGGCAGAACCTGTTGCTTAGTGGGGCATATAATAGTAAGATTTTGCATTCTTTGGACCAGATGATGCCTAGTTCTTGCAAGGACATACAAAGGGAAGAGTTCCATGCCAAGAACTTCCCCCTTCACATACACATCCAAGAGCTAGACAGGGCCATAAAGGAGGGGAAAGGGTGGAAGAATAAGGATGAACCATAACTCTGCACCCCTCTCCTCTGCACACTGACCAGCAATGCCAGCTGGAGAGAAAGACAGGAGGACAGCATTCTCTGAGGGCTTCTGGGGGTTGTTATAACCTGCTGAAGCTCTCCTCCTCCTATGGCATCTGCAGGGGCTGTGCATCTCAGCACTGCCCCCAACACAGGGCTGTGCCAACTTTTGCCTTGTGTCGGCTGCAGCTGATACTCCTCCTTGGGCACACATTCAGCCATTAGAGTGAGCAGAACCTGTGACAAAGGCAAATACCAGGCCATTGTTGTTTGGCGTTCATCTCAGGATAAAGTGAGCAGGAAAGGTCCTCTATTAGAGAGCATCCAGTCCATGCATGAACACAAGATCACTTCCATTTTCCTTAAGCCATCCCTCCTCTGCTATAGCGCTCCCACGGCCTAGCAGAAACATTCTTTTGCCAGAGCTATTCTTGCATTTAGAGAGTCCCTCCTCCTTCCACCAAATACTTCACCGAATATTTATTTTAATGGTGACAAATCTGGACAGTCAAGCAAAAGGGCCATTTCATTTACCTCGTTGTGTAATAAAAATCTGCTACAACGACTGTCCTCCCTTCCCAAGTCCAGAGCACTTTCTTTCCCCCCTTCTCCTTCCAGATTTGCTCCTGTTTTTCGTCTATTTGTGAAGGTGCCCAAGACAGGAGCTCACTTAATACAGTCCCTTACGCTTGTGGCGCAACAGCCTATTCAGTGCAGATAAGCCCCTTTAGAAATGAAGGGGAATTTAATTCAGTGCTTGAGTGACAGCAGGAAGATTTATCCCCTCACTAGACAATACGGCTTTTGGGGCTTTAATCTTGCCCAGACAATGGGCTGTTTCTCGGCCCTCATCTTGTGCTTTTCCCACGATGTTCGGTGATTAACCAGGGCTCCATTGGATGGAAGCCACTATCTCTCGTTTAAGAGTGTTTGCGCCTCTGTCAAGGACTGAGGAGGGAGGGAGAGAGGTGGGAAGAAGAGAAAAAGGGGGGGAGAGAATAGTTTTACATCTAGAAATGTCTATTTGCAGATACAGCCTGCATGGCTGCAAGGCCCAGGCTTGGGCTTCATACGGACGCCAACATGACCTGAAGTAGGCAGGGCCAAACCAGGAAGCAGATGGACACCTGTTAGGATCTCCCTGTGAACACTGAAATCACCACCTTTGTGGATGAAACGTGGGCAATTTCTTTTAAACGAATGGAAACTCCTCCAATTATTTTACCATGGTCTCTATTCAAGAAAGCACTTAACATGAGCTTAAATCCCACTGGGATTTAAACACATGCTTAAAGTTAAGCACACGCTTAAGTGCGTTCCTGAATACGGATCGATTTAAGCAAGTACTTAAGTACTTCCTTGAATCAGGGCCTATATCATCCTTTATGGTCAGATGCTAGAATTCTATAGCTTCTCAGTCACATTCAGAGATGCTCAGAATCTATAGTGAAGGACAACTTAATAAAAACCTAGAACAAAAGACCTTCAAAAAAGTATCATGTGCAGTAGACAGTTTCCTACAGATGTATGCAGCATTGCTGTAGCGGTGTCAGTCCCAGGATATTAGAGACAAGGCGGGTGAGGACGTATCTTTTATTGGACCAACTTCCGTTGGTGAGAGAGACAAGCTTCCCAGCTACACAGAGCTCTTCTTCAAGTCTGCAAAGGTGATCAGAGTGTCACAGCTAAATACAGACCTGAAGAAGAGCTCTGTGTGGCTCAAATGCTTGTCTCTCTCTCCCCAACAGAAGTTGGTCCAGTAAAAGATATTACCTCACCCACCTATCTCTCTTGTTCCCTTTAGAGTCAAGAGAGGCCTTTAGAGACATATTGCTCGCCATCTATTAAGACACCAGCAGCTTTCAGGTAGTGTGTCTTTCATCACAGAATCTCTCAACACCCATCAGAGGGGGCATTACTTCCATTTTATAGATGGGGGAACTGAAAGGTTACAGACCCAATCCAGTGCTCATGGAAGTCAATACAAGGATTCCCATCAACCTCTCAATAGGCAACAGATCATGTCCTAAGTGACTTGTGCAAGCTCACGTGGTAAATCAGAATAAAAGACTCAAGCCTTCTTCTCTAACCTCTATACAACACCAGCAGATGCAATGTACTTTCTTGGCACACAAGTATGTGTTGCAGCAAACCAAGCTAAATAAAAGTGCGCAACTGTGCCTTTGATGAGGGATTGCCAAAGGAGAATTCTAATTTCTATTCCCAAGAATCTTCAACAACTGAGGAAAACAGAACAGGTTGTACAGTGATGCAGGACACGCCCATTGAATGCCTGTGCCCTGCCAGCCCAGGAACAAGAGATTGTTAGTTATTACCATTTATTACTTGTATTACTGTAGTGCCGAAGAGCCCTAGTGAGGGACCAGAGCACCATTGTGCTAGGCACTGTCCAAACACAGAACAAAAAGACGGTCCCAGCGCCAGTCAGCTTATAGGCATTGAATCCCGGTGTTGTGTGTCAGTACGGAGCTTAAGCCTACGGCCAGCTAGCTGGTTCAAAGATGCCTTGCTGTAGCTAATGGTCAAGACCTATAGTACATTTATCATTCTCTGATCCCAAAACTGCATATTTGGATGACTTAACCAGCTGGGGAAAAAATGCTGTTGAACTCTCTTTTGTTGATGAGACCACAACAGCAGCTGAGCCAAAAGGCAAAAATCACATGCTTCTCCCTGAGCTAAGAGCAGTGATGACTGTGTAATCCAAAAGACACAGCTGAGTCAAGGCCACCAACAGACCGATTGTCCCAATTGCTTAGATCATGCACTTGTACAATACAGAAGATGCCCAAACTGTGGCATACCCTCTTACTTTGACAGAACATTTGCATAATGAAAAACGTGGCTGCTCTGATGTCTAGGAATGCTCAAAATAAGAACAGGCGCTAACCTTTCCCCTGAATTGTTAACTTGTTTGAGTTTTATAACGTCATGGTGCGAGTCACTAGATGGTGCTATTCCACATTGTCTTAAAAGTTATTCTCTTAGCATGATGAGTAGTGAACAGTCAGAAATGCCGTTTTGTTGTTAGTTGTAAGATGTGGTTCCTTCCTGAGGAGCTCTATCAAACAGCGAGAGAGTTTGCGCTCTACTTTGATCTCTCTAATTAGAGTCAAGTCTTGGTTAAGAGTTGCTTCCTAGGATCCAGGCATTGGCGTTTAGGATGATATTCCTGACAGGGGGACTGACTACATGCTTATGCACCAGTGTGTAGTATAAATAATGAAGAAATGCTGAGGGTTTGTCTATATGATCATTTAGTCTGCAACAAGGTGGGGTGCGGCCCTACCCTGCAACTAGCCTACCTCAAACTAACTGTTCGTGTGTGCCCAATTTGACATGGAACTAGATCAAAGTGCGTTAACAAACCACCGAAGTGACAGCATTTGTCCTCCGGGGTAGCACCACCGTAATAGGAGTGACCAACCCACCCAAACACAGAGGATATAGCATTGATGATGTGAGGTGCCTACAGATGTCTCACAAGATTAAGAAGAACCCAACGGTAAGAATCAGTAGCTAATTGCTAACTATTGTACAACACAGTGACCCATGTCCAGCCCACAGAGCTCTACAATGGCATTGGAGCACCCTCTTTTAGGAGACATGTGTGCTGAGGAGACCAAAGTGCACCACAACCAATGTACAAGACTTCGTCCTCATGGATTGCACCTCCATTTTAGAGGGAAGGGTCACTGCCGTTCACTTAATTTTATTCAAATTATCTGTGGGCCACTGTCACCTGCCAAGTTGCCCAGGATGTCTTCAGCTGGGCAAAGTTTGGCCACCCCGTGGTATAGAATAAGAAAACAGTACCAGCATTGGGGCCATTATAGATTGGCAACCCGGGCTGGGCAGACTGAGTTTGCTCAATGTAGAACCAGCTCACTCGTGCTTGTAGGGTGCGAGTGGGAGCCCGCCAGTGAAGGGGGAAGAGAGAAATCATTCAAGGGCAGAAAAATAGGGATACAAACAACCATCACCAACCAGAGAAGGAACACAGAACAAAATAAATGCAAGGGACACAATTCTGATAATAGTTAGACCAGTGCAAATCCAGAGTCACTCCAATGAAGTCAATGGAATTACTCTGGAATGACACTTCTCACTGAGATCAGAATCCGGTTCATGCCCCATTGTGACAACCTCGTGTTTTCATGGAATGGGGAAGATAGAAGATGAGGTACGTTTATACCCAGTATGTACTTACGCTTCCTATAAGCCATGTTTGATTTTTGCAACTGTGGGAGGAAAGGGGAGAAGAAATCATAAAACCAACCTTATTTTGCACCTCCCAAAATCACGCTGGCTTTCTCCGCCCATGAGAGCCCAGCCCATACCTACCTCTATGTTTCCACTCTGGGAAGGGAGAGGTACGTGGCAATGATTAACAAAAGGGTAGAGGAGATTATTTACATTTCAGAGGCCTTTGTTTCTATTTGAGGGGTATCTTTGCTTTAATTCCTGAAATTGGAGGTGAGGACTCTCCTTCAAATGAAGCTATGTTGTTACCTCTTCCTTCGCCCCACCCCCATATAATCCCAATATGGCAGTCAACGCCAAACAGGTGGCAATCCATAAGTCCAACAGCATCAATATCAACAAACTTCTCAGCCAAAAAGAGAGGCAGTGTGAGAGTGGCAGGGCCTGCCAGGGCCTCATTGTATATCAGCGCCGGAGACAAGAATAACTGCCAAGGTCAGCGGCACCAGAAGTGAGCGGATTCTGTGCACAGCTCGTGAACGGAATGCAGACTTGGATGCTGCAAGGTGCTGAATGACTCAAGTGATAATCACCCCCAGCTTGTCATCCAGAGATCTCTAAACACGCTGCCCAGGGGAGCGGGGGCGGGGGGACAAATACTGTATCCCCATTTCACAGAGGTAGAATCTGAGGCACAGAGAGACTTGCCCAAGGTCATAGAGTGGGTGAATAGCAGAGCCAGGAACAGAACCCAGCTTTCTCGGCTCCCTGCCTAGAACTGTATCCACTGGACTATGCTGCTTCCTTGACTTCGCTCCCCCGCCATTGGAATCCACGTGGTGCTCGGCACCCAGTCGTGGATGATCCCTCAGAGGACTGGATTGGTGAGAGGGTAACAAGTGGTGCACCAGGTAATGACCACTGCTGGAGGTCAGGTGTTTGCCATGGGCTGACAGGCTGATCTCAGTCTGGCCAGACTCACAACAGGATAGTGGCGGGGGGGGGGGGCTGCGCTGGCCTCTATGCCTCCCAAAACATCCTGTGGTGGTTGGCTCCTTAATCAGTGCTCCAAACAAACTCACAGGGATGTTGAAGCTCATCTGCCCTGGCGCGAGGGCATTAAGGGAAGGAAGGAAGGTACGTTTTTTGTTTAGCCACAGCAATCTGCCTCCTTCCTTTTTTCCAGGTTTAATTTTTCATGGATACTTTCAGGCAGCTTGCTTTGTAAGGAGCTGCTGAAAGACAAGTCTGGGAACCCTTCAGACCCACCCTCTAGCTCATGCGTTAGTGTCCCTCCCTCATCCTGGTATTTCCCTTAATAGTTTGAGATTAATTTTATGACATACCCAATATTGTCAGAGGTCATGTTCCTCATCGTTCTCAAGGCTATCATCTGTGTGCTGACAAGGACCAGATCAGAGGTGTGGCTCAAAAGCTGTGCCAGCTAGTCAGGTGGCTACATTTTTTTTTCCTTTTAGATTAAGACCTTAACAAATATGGCTCTAACTTCTCACCGAGTATTTCTTCTGCATTTATTTTTATAGGCCTCTGATCAAATGCACCTCTTCCCAGCAGCAGGCAGGCAGATTAGGACATGTTATTCAAACATCGCTGGTTAAGATTATTACTCATTTTTTCATATTTTAGAAATGCCTCTAAGCCCCAGTTGGGACCCCATTGTGCCAGGCGCTATACAAACACAAAATAAGGGATCTTTCCTGCCTTAAAGAGTTGACAGTCTAAATAGACAACACGAAGAGTGAGACAGGAAAGAGAAGTAAAGTGACTTGGCCAAAGTCACAGAGCAGGGTGAAGACAGGGATGGGAATGCACCCCTCCTGAACCCCAGTCCAGTGCTCTATCCATCAGATCATGCTGCCTCCTCTTCTGAGCTATTCTAGGCAGGGGTGGAATATGCCAAAAAACGGTGCTAGTTTACCGTAAATGGAATAGGAATTGTTGGAAGAGCTTTTAAGTCATCTGGTTCACACACAAGCTCAATGCACTGGAATGACAAGGAGGGGTACAGAGCGTGATACCCACTGCTTTGAAAAAACAACTCTTAAAAGTACGGCTGTAAATCACAAACACTAAGAGAAGGGGGGGGCGGTTTGAGGAGTAGTATCAGTGTGGCCAGGAAAACACTGGGGTTGAAGAGAGGGCAGCTTGTGTCTATTTTCCATAGAGGCAGCATCCGATCAAGTTTCCCTGGATTGGAAAATGTGGAAGAGCAGCAGCTCTTTCAAACAGAGTGGTGGAGCGCAGCCAGCTGATGGGTAGCGTGTACTTCCACAGCAGTGACATGTGGTGGGCTTGGTGGTCAGGGAGAAAACGAGTAGCAGAAGGGCGTTCAAGTCCATGCTGCACTGGAAACAGTGCTAAAGTGACACTATTCAGAATCTGAAATCGTTTGCCATTTTTCCCCCCCTCAGTCTGAGGACTTAAAAACGGTAGCTCAGGAACTCACCTTGAGCATTCCCATCCCCCTCCCCTTTTAAAATTTATTTATTTATTTATTTTTAAACAGTGATGATACTAGGGCAAAAGTTATTGATAGCACCAAATAGGCCCAGGGGGGTATTTGACATACCACAGTGCCTCACGCTACATGTCCCGTAAGGGATATTTTTGGATATATATTTTAGAACCTAGCCAAACCCATGAAAGAGTCAGATGTATGCTCCTTTCTTAAAGGATACTGCACAACGGGCACACTCAGAATAATTTCTCAAGGCTAAGTAAACTCATCTGGCACAGACATTTGAAATAATTGATCAAAACATTTTCTGGGATAGATGAGCATCGTTTTCTTTGCATAATCTCACCCCCACTCACCAAGTAAAGAGACTAACCATTCAGAGCTTCACAACTGATGAAGGAAGTGGTGATAGAAAAAAAAACCTACCATACAGTATGCACCAAAAGTATCTTCCCCACTCCAGTAACTTCCCCTCCCTTCCTTTTTCCACCCAGCAGCAGAGGGAAGTGTGGGTATGACATGCCCATGTATAGTCACTTATTTGAAGCAATGTTTTCTTTATATATATGCTGTGGGATTGGGCAGAAGACATGGGCTACTAGTCTGAACGTAGGACTAAGAGTCAGCAACTCTTGAGTTCTAATCCTGGCACTGACACCAACTCCTTCTGTGGCCTTGGGAATGTTACTTAAGGCCAAATTTTCAAAAGTGACCTCTAGTTTTTAGATACATCAGGCCTGATCTTCAGGAACTGCTGAGCAGCTGCAGTTTTGATTGACTTCACTGGAAATCCAGGGGGTTTAGCACCTCTGAAAATGAGGCCCTTGCAATCTAAAATGAAATTCCCAGAATTAGAGGCCACTTTAAGGCCACTGGAAAGCCTGGGCCTTCAGCTGTCTGCCTCAGTTTCTCCATTTGCAAAATGGGAGTGACAAAAATGTATGTATCTCAGAGTGGTGGGTGGCTCTGAGAAAGTGTTCGGACATCCTCAGATAGAAGATAGATTGGTATGTCCCACTGTTGTTATATATTATTATTTCAAGTGTGCAAGAGCCAGTGGAAAGCTATACAGGCAACAACTGCTTGCACTGTATGTAACTTTTGGTATTAAACTGGTTTAATAGTTTGCTTGCTGCCCTGGAGTTTAGCAGCGAAAAGCGCAGAAATATAAAATTTGTTGCCCTTCACCAGTCTTTGCCCAAAGCTACTAAATGACATGATGGCTATTAGACACAGACACTCACCCTTGTTTCTCTAATGGGTTTTTGTTCCAAGCATCCTTAACTTCCCAAGCCCTCAGGTAGGGCTAGGATAGTCCCAGCTATTCGGGATGCATCTTTGCCTTAGAATTAGTATATTGTGGCAGTGAAATTAACTCTTTACTACATGCCCTCTTTTACTCAAATAATCTGTTGTAAAAGAAAATTAAAATAAAAGATCAACTCTTCCTAGACAGAGTCCAGTATTATATTAATACTTTTTTATATTTTAATTTAGCTCATGCAGCATTCTTGATTTGCTATTCGCCAGCACAGAGATGGGGGGATGGAGGGAAACGTTTTATACAAATTCCTTCCCAACCAGTTACACAATCTTACTCTCGCTCCATTTTGAAAATATATACAATGGCTAGGAGCTTTAAAGGAGTCTTCGAGTTAGAGTCAGGTGCCCTACTTCCTTAGGACTCTTTGACTTACATAAATGTATATGAGTAAATATAGATATATACACACAGAGAGACAAACGTATATCATCATGAACACACACACTCACACATCTCTCTTAGATCCTGAGTGGCTTAGCAAGGACCATTAATGGTCCAAACACTGAGGCCCAAATTCAGTTTTTCCTCAGTTGTATTCACCAAGGAGTTTGCCATGTAAGGCTTTCAGGATTGACAACACTGATTGCTGCCAGACGGCAACACTTTGAGGTGACACAAGTAATCAATTTGTTAAGAAAAATGTATTCAGATTCCCCCCAACCTAAAGCAAACTAGCACTCGTGAGAGGTGTCAGGCTTGGAGACCGAAGTCCTCTCTTTATCTACACGGGATTAGCAGCAGTGCAAGCTTTCCCATGTACTGCTCCTCTAACATGCCTGAACCTATGAAACAGCCGTCTGCAGGGCTACAACATGAATTAAGATGCACTGGCCCACTCAGTCTTTGGCCTGTATGCTGAGAAGGTAACATTGGTGCTTTGTGTTATGAAGCACAATTTTCCTTCCCCACAGTGGGCAAACTATTAATCTCAAAGCTTCTCCAGAACAGAGGAGCATGCAGAAAATTACTGTACAAGGTAGTCCTTCCAGTTACAGCCCTGGATAATGACTGGTAGGAGCAGACCTAGCAGAAAACACCACTGGAGTTGGGTGGTTGTTTTTTTTTTAAGTAACATTGGTTTAATGGTGAATGGCTCATTTTTTTTATAGAAATAATTAATTAGTTGGTGTGAAAAGACAGTGAAGATTCAGAATCTACTCTTAAAAAGAAAAAACCCTCCCCTTTATCTCCAAGATTGCTCCTCACCCAACTAGCTTTTCAGAGCTAGATGGCAAACAAGCCAGATAGACAGCAAAAGAATAAATCCAAACCAAAAGGTGTTTGGTCTGAAGACGGAGTTCGGTGATGTACAGCGAGCTATGGAAGTGACTAGCAGTGACATGTTTGTTAAATACAGAATATTCAAAGTGTGACCCTAACTATGAAGAGGGCTGTTCTTGGCACAATAGTTTCTGCAACCCTTCCAGCTCCCAACAGGAGGCGTTCTAAAGAAAACTGATCACAATTTTTGAATTTTGAAAATGTCAATGAAATTTTGTCAAAATATTACATTTTGGTGAAAAAAAGTTGAATTCTTTAAATATTTTTGGAAATCCCCACCCCCTATTTCTCAACCAACTTTATTCAAAAGCATGAAAAGAAGCAACAACTGTTATAAAGATCGAGAGCTGAACGGCCTGATGCTATCTACGGTACAACAAAAGACCATTCATAAACTATGACTATGGAAGGATTCCATGTGTTCCAAGCTGGTTTCCATTCTGGAAGAAAAAAAATGAGGGGCTTGAACAGTAGCTGAAGGCACAGAGAAAAAAAATGGAACCCAAAGGGAGTTATCATTAGAGGCACAGCAGGTTGGGATCCCACGTGAAACAAAGAAGGAAAATGAAGTAACACTAGAGGCTGTGGGAAGAGCAGAAAGCAAAGTTTAGAATCATTTAACACTGACAGCTGCAATAAGTAGTCTTCCCTTGGCAAGAGAGAAGTATTGGGTGCATCAGACACTAGCAGGATGTCAAAAGGTATCAACAGAGAAGAGCACTAAGATGGATAGCTCAGCTAGGGATCAACGGAGTAGCACTGAAAGGAAGCCGCAAGACATGTAGAAGAGGCAAATAAATCCTGACTGGTAATGCCACAGCGATGAGCGTGGCCTAATACATCCAGAAAACAGTTTAGGATGATTTTAAACAGACCTATGTGGGAAAGCATCCATCTACATTTCTGGACTGTATAAATCCACTTATTCAATCAAACAAAATGGAAACAGGCTTCAGCTACTTACCAGAATCCTGTTACCAGCCAGAATAGTCCAAATGTTCCTTAATTTCTTTAATGAACTGTGAACATGAAAATCTTTTAATTTTTAATTTTCAGTATTTGTCTGATAATGCAGAGAAATCTAGGTTTCTCCTCAGAAGCTAGATCCAGATTCCTTGGGCAAAAAGAACACTCAAGACGTGAAAGACTAGTGAAGTTAGCAAGTTTTGAATTACCAGGGGTGTCCAAGAAATGGAAATTGTGATGTGGTTTTGTTTGCAAGCAAGGCAAGACAACTCCTAGAGATAGAAAGAGGAAGGAAAGAGATGTAAGCACCGAGAAGGAAGTACTGGTTCCTTGACACCTTCGCAAACGGAGTACAGGTTTGCAAAGCAGAACATTCCCCTTCCCTTCTGCAAGTCTTCACTGTCTAATCTGATTTAGAAAAAAAAAATCTTTCAAATGAAACATCACCCTTTGCTATTTGAGTATGGTGGTGCAACAATAGTCACATGGATGAGTCTGAGGTGTTCACCTCAAAATTGTATGCCACACCCCCTTCCAAAGAACTGTATTGCATTTAGCTGCACTCTCCCAATCGATTTTCATTAGAGCAGTTGTGGCCATAAATCCCAGACAACTTTAGGCTGAAGGTGCTTAGAATACAGTCGAAAGGATGACTGAAGATGACAGCTGCCCTTCAGTTCACTGTATCTGAGATATGGTAGTATGGCCCCTGGAGACCAGTGATTCCTACACAGGCCGGAACCCAGATCTGCAGTCCCTCTCTGATCAGTATGTGAATGCCTTTTGTTGTCATTGCTGCTAGCAATTTGCCAGCAAACTCATCTTGTTAGCTGAGTTCAGTTTCCTTTCATTTATCAAAGAAAATATGAGGGCCTGGTTTAAATGAGGTGCTGAGAAACCACAGCCCCAGTTCACTCCAGCTGGAGGTGTGGGTGCTCCGCACCTCTGAAAATCAGGCCCCAAGAAAGTATGTTTATGTGCACGTACTCTATATTTAAAAAGAACATGCAAATTAGGTGTGCCTCTTTGGCTTCTGGAAAATTGCAAATGTGACCCTTAGTATCACAAAGTTAGAGCCTATTGTCTTATGGGCCCAGGAGTCAGCGCTGTCACACAGCTCTTTAATAATAACCTGTAAGGGAAAGAGTTTTAGCAAAAGTTTCTCCTTCTTGGTAAACAACTCTTCCCTGCCTTGTGTGTATAAATCAGCTGCCTGCTGTGAACTCTGGCTATAGGATAATGTGTCTTGATGACAAGGGGGAAAAGCAATCCAAGTAAAGACACCCAAAGCTAGAATGTGAACAACTGCTTTCAGACAGACGGTAAACGACAGTCCAAACTCGCCCTCTTCCTAGAGTTTAATTTTATTAACAAACAAGTTACCAGCATAACAAAGATTATCTCCAACCTTGTCTGCTCCTAGAGTTCCTCCCGTAAGGCTGCTCAACCAACATACTAGATCCTCCCCCACCACTCTCACCCTCCCTCTGTCTACACGAAATAAGCTACTTGCCCCAGTGAGTCAGCAGAACGGACGTAACTCTTTCCCAGCAGGGTCTATAATGCCTGAAACACCCTGTTAGTAAACCATTGCCAGACAATAAAGTAGAATGTATCTTGCAGTGTCATGTGGAAGAATAAAGTTAGAGTCCGACTCTTGGTCTCAAATCCCCAGTCAATGACATGTGCCTTAGTAACCCCCCTCAGTCCATTTAAGGTAGGTGGACTCATCTCCCCTTCTTCAGCCAAAGGGATGGGAGGTGAGCCTGGTGCATTGTGGTTTGTGACTGTTCTCCTCAGCCATTCAGAGGTTCTTGCACACAAACACACCACAACACTAACAAGACCCTGAAGTGCACTGAGAAAAATAAGCTGGCACGTCCATGCAGGTACACACAGAGAAGCCTACTGAGGTAGACAGAACTGTTTGGGATTGTGTGGGTAGTGAACCAAGCACAGCTCTTCTTAGAAGTGGCAGCAAGTTTGCCAGAAGGGAGTGTATGTGCATGTGTGTCTATCTGCCTCTGTTTCTCATGTACTTTCTTTAAGATACCGAGTGTCTGTAGTCAATTGGATCCCAGATCGCCAGCCTTAGGAATACACCCACAGGAATACACCCAACCCCTTTATTTCCCTGTCTTTGAGTTTCCCCATTGTCAGAAGCTTCTTCCTCTGCCCTGATCAGCTGGGGAACGCAACAAGTCAAAAACCTGGAAAGAGAGAGAGAGAGAGAATTCTGCCACTCCTGGTCTCTGAATTCCACTTGTGCTCTTCTGCGTCCCCTAAACTTCGGAACTGCCAGCGCCATCACTAATGGGGGGGAGGAGCCAAGATTACTCTGTATCTGTTGCTGCTTTCAAGGTCCCACAGTGCTTCTTTTTAGAATCAAGGGGTAATCCCTAGAGTGCTATTGTTAAATGGTGACCCCAGAAAAATCCTTCTAAAAGCAATCCTTCTTTCTGATTACGGTTTGTATTACAGTAGCCATTTAGAAGCTACAACCATAGTTGAGGCTGTATTATGCTAGGTGCTGTACATATATGTAATAACAACAGGCTGTGCTTTGGAGCTTACATTTAAATAGACACTCTATCTACATACCTATCATTTCTATCCAAAGTGCTTATATGGCCCCATCACCACACCATCTGAGCACCTCACTAGCTTTATCCTCACAACAACCTGGAGTAGGGCCATCCTATCATGCCTATTTTGTAGATGGGAAACTAAGTCACAGAGAGACTAAGTAAATTGCCCAGGATCATTCAGGTAGTCTGTGGCAGAACAGGGAATTGAACCCTGGACTCCCAAGCTAGTGCCCTAACCACTGGACTGTGCTTCTTCTCAAAGAGTCAGAGAAAGGAAGTATTATCTGAGGGACAGAGAAAGTAAGTGACGTTCTCAAGATCTCATAGGCAGTCTGTGGCAAAGCTGGGACTAGATTCTAGATCTCCTGAGGCTAAGCTCAGTTCCTTAACCATGACACCATCCTCCCTCCTCTACTTGTTTCCTTTGGAAACCGCAGGAATGATGAGTTTCACAGGTGTGTAGCCAAAGCCCTAACAGGCATGCAAGTGTCCCTCTGCACTGTGCATGTTATTTGATATTTTGAGGGCTGACAGGATAAACCTACAGATATTTCCATGTTCTGACTGATAAGGAGAAAAGAAGGAGGAGTTGATGGCTAAATCTAACAATTCCCCTTCTGTTCTGCTGCATTAGTCTGGACTGCCAGGAGAAGTAATATAGCAACTGCTCCTTCTTCTGGGAAGTAAGTCCTCTCTCACAATTTAGCTGACAACGGCCCCAGCTTTTTGATAAATCTCTTCACCATGGTCATACTTTTGCTTTTTGATGCATCTGTGGTTCTATAAGCCCACTCTATGCAGCATGGCCAATGCGCACAAAATCACATGGCTCTTTTTTTTGTTTTTTATACAAGGAGGCACACTGTATATTAATAGAGGAGATCATTTTTCCAGTATCAACATGCAGAAAGTTGCAAGAAGACCTGAACTGATTTGCAGTAAAATCAGACATGATGGTCACACTTTTTTCAGGACTTGTTCCTCATTTTTAATATTGTTTAGCAGAAGAAACGTGTAGCCTATGCAACTCTTAACATAACACATAAGGAGGCAGTGTGATCTAGCAAACAGGAAACTAAACTGCAACTCAAGAGGCCCAAGTTCTATTCCTATCTCTGCCATTGACCTTGCTGTGTTACCTTGGCCAAGTCACTTCCCTCCTCTGTGGGGCCTTGTTTCACTTCCCACCTTTTTTTCTGTTTAGATTTAAGTTCTTCATGGCAGTAGATGTCTCTCACTATGCATTTGTACAGTGTCGACAATTGGGCAGTGATCTTGGCTGAGGCTGTAGGAGCTAAATAAGTAATAAATAGCAACTTCATATCACTAAGAGATCATGTTTAAGGCAGAAGAAGTCATTTCAGTGGTTGGAGAATTTTTTTTTAAATATAGATTGGCTGACTTGGGGTATAAACCCAAATGAGAAACATTCAGAAACACCAATAATAAAGAATTCTTCTGAGCCACAATTTACATTTTAAAACGTTTTAAGTGTTTACTCTGGCAATGCTACAAATTTTTTCTCTGAAGTTTATAAGATTTGATCCCGAAATGGATTGACTTATACATTATCTGACATTTCCTCATTAGCTTCTTTCCTTTCTCCTTTTCCCTCTCTCTTTGCAAAAAGACCCTTGAGTCCAGCCATGTCAGAAGTCTCTGAAATTTGACAGATCTTACATTTCCAGCTCATTTTCTAATGAGTTTGTACATCAGGACCAATTAGTGTAATAAAGAATTCATGAAGCAAATAAATGTAACATGAAGACACCTTGAAGAGGGGAAAGAAAGAGCAAGTCAAATATGTTGAGAAAAGGTCTGGCCTTTTTAACCTTCATTTAATTGTTCTGACAAAGACACTTCATCAAAGAGACTTGGCACATATTTGGATTTTGCTTGCATAAAATACTGGGCTTTGAACTTTTCCTCACTTGCCTTAGCCAGCCAGAGATCCCATCATTAGCCTAATTCAAGCAACTTTTTAATCAAACAAAGATTTTGCTAACCACTTATTGACCCTCTAAGCATAACTTCTAATAACTGCAAAGTCTGGCTTGCCTTGTGGTGCACAATTCACATTAGACTGCACTCTCTGTAGCTGAAATACTGGCTTGCTCAGCCAACGTGGTGTAAATGCACCAATTGATTTCAGATCAGCTTGCAAACTTCGTGGAAGTGCCAATGATCATCCTGCAATGGGGGTTCATCCTTTCTCCTAATGTTGGGCTCTTGATAAGTGAGCATTGCCTTAATTACCGTATTGTTAAGTAGCATTGCTAAGAAAAAGGGCTACAATGTATCTTCCCTGGCTGGTATATCTCACTAGCCAAAAACAACAGACATGTGGTTCTCAACCTATTTGCTATTGTAGGCCACATATGCAGCTCTCTGTGTGTTATGTGGGCAGCATCCACACGATATATATATACTACTTGTAAGGCCCTGAGGATATCACATGGGCCGCAGCTGTGTGCTGATTGGGCTACAAGCTGCCCGCTGGCTGAGAACACTGCAATAGAGGAACAACAGGCTTACTTGTAAAACACACACCTACATTTGCATTTTCTTACTATTATTCATCACATCTCCCTCTTCGTTACTGATTGATTGTATGGAGATAGCACCCAAACAGGAGCGGCTCTATGTTTTGTGCCTCCCCAAGCACGGCAGGCAGGCGGCTTTCGGTGGTGCGCCTGCGGGAGGTCCGCTGGTAATGCGGATTCGGCGGCATGCCTGCAGGAGGTCCACCGATGCCACGCCATCGGCGTACCCGCCACTGAATTGCCGCCGAAGCCACGGGACCGGCGGACCTCCTGCAGGCATGCCGTCGAAAGCCACCTGCCTGCTGCCCTCACAGTGACCGGCAGGCCGCCCCCCACGGCTTGCCACCCCAGGCACACACTTGCTGCGCTGGTGCCTGGAGCCGCCCCTGCACCCAAAGCAAGCTTGGGATCCCACCATATTAGGCACCAAATAAATGACATGGTTCTTGCCAAAAAGAGTTTACATTCTAGCTAAAACAAGTGGTAGACAGGAAGGGGGAAGAAGGAAGAGTAATGGTAAGATCACAAGGCTACACCAGTAAGTGCAGCATCACTTGGTGGTTCCAGATTCCCAGAGAGATTTATCTATTTATTTATTTTAATTCACATAATCCCAAGTGTTGCCCCACTCAGCCCTCGCTGGCTGGCTGATTTTGTGTCTACATCACAGTCTGACTGGGGAATCTCGAGTCTAAAGACACTGTAATGGAGAGGTGCCCGATTTATTCATCGCTGCTAAAGCTGGTGGAAATTATCTGCTACAAATGCAACTGGTTTCTGTTTGCAAAGAAATACTGATTTTACTAATGTTTGTGCTTCATGATTATTTGAAGACTATTTCCCACACAAAAAGTTTCAGTCTATGGCTTACCAGGGATAGTCAAAAGGAACAGCTCATGGGACTTGACTAGTTATCTAAGTCATAAAGCTTTGGTTCTGCTCTCTGACTGGATGACACACTTTTCAAACCAGGAAACCAGGGCCGGCGCAACCCATTAGGCGACCTAGGCAGTTGCCTAAGGCGCTACAATTTGGGGGGCGGCGACTGCGGCGGTATTTTGGTGGCGGGACCTTCCGCTGCCTCTGTGGGGGGCGGCATTTCGGGGCAGGACCTTCCGCCGCCTAGGGTGGCAGAAAAGCTGGCGGAGCTCCTGCAGGAAACTCATGAGTCCCAAGAGCAGGATGGCTTTGTGACAAAGGCACAGGACTGGGACTCAGAAACTGGGTTCAAATCCTGTGTCTGCCATAGATTTCCTGTCTGACCTTGAACAAGTAACTTAAGCCGAGATCCCCAAAGGTATTTAGGTACCTACCTCTTGCTGAAGTTAGGTGCCTATATATCTTTGAAGCTCTGGACCTTAGTTCCATCTCTATAGAATGGGGACAATAATACTGCTTTCTTTCCATCATACTTTAAATATTTAGTAGACCTAGTCAAAATGTGTTCATCAAAACATTTTTTCAATGAAAAATAGCTTTTCAACCAATTTTTTTTTTAATATATTCATCTCAGTTCAAATTTTCTGGGGCGTTTTGACAAAAACAAAAAAACAGAGACTGGACATTCTTGGGGGTGGGGCCCCAGTATTTGAAAACTTAAATCAGTTTTTAGTTATATTTACTTTTAACAAAAAATAGATAGCAAAAAAAAAAATCACAACACAGTTTGGGTTTCATTTTGTTGTTTTGTGGTTGAAAAGCCAAACATTTCCAAACTTTCTATGAAAAACAAGTGGCATTTTTTGACCAGTTCTGGTATTTCTATAGTATGGTTCTATCAGGGAGCAGGTTTTAATATGCGTCAATACAGAGCTTTGCAGAACAGGCCTGGATTTCCGCTGGAGTGCTGAGGGTGTTACTGCAATACAAATAGCAACAACAATTAATAACGAGCTGTGATTGCAATAGGATTGTTTGGATGACTAATCATAGGTGAAACCTTCAGTATTCACAGCCATTTCACTGCTGGCTATCTGAATACTTCCCAACAATGAATAGGACCCCACAAATAGCAGCAGCAAACCAAACTCACCACTTTTATCCATGAATCCTTTTTTTGTATTATTCAGCCAGCTGTAATCATTGCTTTCCTCCTGAAATGGATGCTTCCAGCGTCCAAACCAACAACATTATCCTGTTGAGGTTCCTTAGGAAACTGTAAGAAGATTCTTTTGAATAAGTACTGTATGTAAAATAGTTCAAAAGAGTCCTTGTCTCGCAGAGACTGGGACTGCATTGGGAAGTTACTTTTTTGTTCTTAGGAAGAAAGAAAACCCCACAAGGAAAAAAAAAGAAGAAACTGAAGAAACCTCAAACAGTTCAAAGACTGTTTCATCAACACCTCAGCCTTCAAGACTAAAGGCCCTATTGTAATCTTCTGGTGATTGCTTGCCTAGTCTCATGAACTGACTGCGCTCAGGGCATCTGGTGTATATTTAGGGCAAAATTCTTCTCCCCATTCCACACTGAAGATCTGCTATCTATGGCGAGGATCTCTAATGCATATTCTGTACTCCCTCTGTGCATTGCTGTCAATGGGTGTTCTGTGCGCTGAACAAGTGCAGACTATGCAACAGGAATTCACGGGGTGGATATTGCCGAGAAAAAATTTGCCCTTGGTCTGTTCTTCCAATTGTTTTATTGAGGAAAATGTGTGCCTCTGGATCCTGCTTGTGCCCACATGCTCATCTCGGCTCACTCCCTGTTCATGCTTTCGAAGTAATAGGACTGTGGGACATGCCTATTTTTCCCTAAATCTGATTGTAGTTAAAGTTACTCAGCCCAGCTTCTGCATACCTCTCTCTGTGCTCCACTCATTGGCCCTCTTCTCTTTACCCCATTTACCTGAATCTTCAATTAACATAACCCAAGAGAAGCTACATCCCCCATGGACATTTTTCTCTACAAGTTTGTTCTGGCTTCAACTCTGCTCTTTGACAAGCTTGCTCTTGTCTCTATGTAATAAAGACCACGATTTCATAGTGGAGGAGGAAGGCAGTAGGATGATATGCTCAGGGTTTTTGCCGGTTTCAAGATGTATATCATTTTTGTTTTCTTGCAGGACTTGCTTTTGGAGCACACTT
Source organism: Malaclemys terrapin pileata (assembly GCF_027887155.1). Taxonomy (NCBI): domain Eukaryota; kingdom Metazoa; phylum Chordata; order Testudines; family Emydidae; genus Malaclemys; species Malaclemys terrapin. Next base: position 18,878,632 of record NC_071523.1, on the reverse strand, counting down.
ATAGAAATGGAAGCGTCACTGTAAGAATCTGAGGAAGAAAAGCCAATGTAAGAGATAGGAAAAGAACAGAACCCCATTTGGAATCAGTATACATTCTCACAAGAGCACGCTGTATTGCAGCAAACTCCCTGAGTAAAAGAAACTCTAATGACAAAGATAGAGGGGGGGGTAACAAACAAGGTAAAGTTTTCCAAACATCTACAAAGTATCCACACACACACACACAAATTAACGCAAGCAGAAAAAGCATTCAGAACTGGAGCGTCCTTAGTCAAGCTAGCATTCCTGACAAGTTGAAGAGAAAATGCTTCTTTGCAAAACACAAAGAACATTTGTAACTTCATTCTAATTTTTATATATAAAGTGCAGACTTGGCAGATTTTTAGTCTATTAAATTAAATAAATACTTCATCTGTTTTCTAGCATGGTGGCCTCTTGATATCATCTGTGAAAAACCCAGTGTGTAAATTCATTCATGGTATAATTCCACAGACTCCAGTGGGATGGAATTGTCCCTTCACCTTTGATCTAGACCTTTTTTAAGTATACACACTGAATAATATAGAAAGAATTCATTTGTTTCCCTCCATGAATACTTACATCCACAAAGGCCTGGACACCCCATAATAATCTCTGAACAGGCACAGGTACCCTCTTGGCTACAGCTCCTTGCAGGGCTGAAGACTGAGAGCTGGTCAATTGTGGGTTTTGTTTTGTTTTGTTTAAATACAAATTTTTGTTGAAAAAAAAAAAGTGGCCTTTCAAAATCTGAAATTTTCACAAAGAAAAAATGTTGCATTTTCAAGTTTTCCCTGTTTGTTTTTCAGTTTTCTCAAAAAAATTATTATTTGGCCATTTTTATTTCCCTTCTTTCTAGTAGCAAAAAGTGGGGGAACTGGATACAAGGAAAAATGGGAAGTTTTTAAAAGTATGTTTCTGAAACTGAAACTTCTCCATAGAAATATACATGAAAAATGTCAAATTAAAAAGTTATTTTCAAAGCCTGCAAAACAAATATTCAAAATTTTAGATGAATTTTCATTCCTCCCTCCACCCCATGTTCCTCCTGCTCTAGTGCACATTTGTGAGGAGATCTTTGTTTTCTGTATAAAAGTACTTTCCTCCCTCTTCCCCCTTTATACCCTGTGCCATGAATACAACTGCTTCAGCTCTGTCAGCCAATGCAGACCTCCTCCTGGCTTCTGTGATGCTAACCAAGGTAAACTTCCAGGTAATTCCACCACCTCACCACTTCTCTTAATAAACTTCTTGAAATGAACTAACCACATAAAACAGCTTTACCACAGCAACAGAAACACTCATTATCACCCTGGGAGTGGCTGGTTCAAGACGCCTTTTTCCCATTAAAGGATTTTTCTCTCTCATTCTTTGTGAGCGTTTGGTGGTTCCTCAGTTTTTGACCTCTTGTCCAGTAGGAGACGGCAATGGTTCAGAAATTATCTGAATGTTGTTTTGCACAAGGCTGCATTTAAACCTAATTGAAGAAGTAGCCCCTCGAGTCCAGTACTGAACCTACATATGGGATAACTAACCCATATTTTGGGATGCAAACTGCATCCACTGTAGGCCTTCTTTTATATTGACAGGTGATTACAACATTTTGCATTTAAATAAGCCCTTTGGGCCATATATCTATTAAGATTATTGTAGGTATTTTGTAGGGGGGTAGTGATGAGCTCAGGGATTGACGTACTGATAGCTCAGTTTTAGGCTCAGCAGTTCTTATTTTAGCTCCAATTTCAGACAGAGCTGACAGGCTCGAGCGGTTACTGCAAGACTGGTCATTTAAAGAAAACATTTACCAAAAAACCCTGTGAAGACAAAAGTTATCTGTTCTATAGGCATAAAAAAAAAATGCCGAAAGTCATGCAAATAGTGACACACACACCCTGCAGGTGAGCTAATGGCACAAACGATCATGGCACACCAGGATCAGATAATTATCATTGGAATTTTATCTGAAATGTCCTGTGCCCGGAGATTAAAGCCGGAGAGTGGGAATGAGAGCGCCTGGGTTCTACATCCAAATCTGCCACTGATGGGCAGTGGGTCACTGGATAAATGACTTAAATTAGACACAGGTTTGAACTAAACGCTCATCAGGTTTGGGTAGCTCGGATCCAAGTTCTGTGCCTCGGCCCACATTTCATAATAGCATGAACAGACACGGATATGGAGAATTTTACGTCTCTCTCGTTTAGTGGCGGCAAAAGGCACCAGATTGAGCCTTGAGGGCTGAAATCTTCAGTTAATCCAAAGGACAGGAATAGCACAGCAGCATCAATATATCTCAGCCTTGTGTAGGTAGGATCAAAGGTGCTGGACCTAGGGGTGCTACAGCACCCCTGGCTTGAAGTGGATTCCATTGTAAACAGGGTTTATGGTTTGGGTCAATGGCTCAGAGCACCCCCACTATAAAAGTTGTTCCCGCTCCCCTGGGTAGGACCACTTCTATGAGTAAGCTGGTTAAGTCTCTATGGCTCACTCAGTCCTTGGCCTCCGTGCTGAGACTGTCAGCAAGGTGGCTCTTTCGGTAACATAGGTGCCCATGAGGAAACTGACTAGGACCAAGGGCAGTTCGTTATATAAAGCTGTTTATTTCTGGCTTGTAACCGCCTGGCTTTGTTCAAATTTCTGCATCATGGCTTTTCATGCTGCAGAGAAACAATGTTTTTTAGTTTTTACCCCCTCTAAAATCAAGTTAATGTCTCGATCACTGGCCAAGAATAGTAAAGCAAGATGTATTTTAATCCTCTTTCTGAATGTTTTAAGGCAATTGAATTTGGAGATACTACAGTAGGAGCCTGTCCTTTCGGCTCAGCTGGAAGGGGAAAGAAATGAACCGGCTTTAAAATGAAACAGGTTTTTCTTCTAACTGACCGAAAAGCTACAGGATGTTGATCGTGAACCAATTAAAACACATCTTAATATGATAAATACAAACCAAATGTACATGATCAGAATGTTCAGCCTTGTGTTTCCCAGTTCTGTTTGGTATCTGCTTATTGCTATCGTATGTGTTTTGAAGGGTGGGGGGGAAGAAATCAAATTATTTTAGGAAACAATAAATAAAGAAGCCAGCCAAGGTAACAAAAGAAGACTGCATTTACCCAGTCATAAAATGAACCATGCCTTCATAAGGTATGTAAAAGAGAAGCTACAATGTATGTGGACTGATTGAGCTAAGAAATATATAGGCAATGGGAGAAAAGCAATTCCCTCCGTATATTTAAGACAATGTGGCTTCTACTGAATATTTGAGGAGCTGTAAGGAGTCTGCTTTAGTACTTGCTGCACAAATAAATCTTCAGTGAAAACAGTCCAGTCTCAGTCTATGAGCAGCGGTCACATTGCAGACTAATCGTTCACTCTTTCATTTCAACTCAAAGGGGCTTCACCAGAGATATGTGAACTGGTCCAAATGAGATCTGGCGCCCCCCAACTCCAAATTACAGTCTCCGGGCTCAGCTCCTCATCTTGAGCCCAGAGGAGCTCCCCTATTTCCCACCCCCCCACACATACACACACACACTCTGCTTGCCAGCTCAGACTTCCTCTGCAGCATTATAAGAGACCATTTTTTTTCTCCTTCCCACGTGGGTGACTAGTGAGGGTGAGAGATGGGGAGGGAACTTGTGTCCCTCACTTCCAGCCACGTATCGTATTATCAATCACCTGAACTACATTCAGCCTTTCTGCTATGTGCATAAACTGTTCTCCCAGTGGCCAGTTGTATTATCCAAGAAACCTCCATAATCCACCAAGCAGTATCCCGGAAATGACTAATGTGCACGTCACTAGTGTACATGTGCAAACTCTGGCCCTTGCACACGCATTTGCAAATGAGCTCCTGAATGAAACTGCCATTTCTGCCTGGTAACAGAGCATTTTGTAGCTGGGGAGAAGGGAGGTGGGGGTGCGCGCACACATCTGTCTGGGTAAAATTGCTCCAGCTGTGGAAATTCACCATTGTCTGAGTAAAACTGAGTTCTAGTAGACTCTTTTACAAACCCCAGGAAAACAGGATTTTCACTTCCTTTTTCCTCCATAGTTTCGCTGGCACTTAAAACCTTCTCCTATGTTTTAACAGCAAAGTGGGGGGATTTTTTGCCTGCTGTCCCTAGAACAATATGCACAGTCCCAGATCCAGAATGGTTAAGTCTTACTGGGAAATTGTGGAATGCTTGAATAATTATTTCATAATTTGGGGCTTCAGGTAAGTAGCTGCCTATACTGTCCACTGCTTAGTGGAAGGAAGTATTGAAAATCTCCTCTGCTATTCCCTGTTTCACGGTTTATAATGTGATACTTATAAATACTTTGGTAGCAGCTTAAGATGCAGAGAAATGAAAACGTTAAAAAAAAATAGCACAAAGCCTGCAAGTGTCCAAACGAGGGACCAGAAACTGTGCTCTAAGCTCCAGGAGGGGGTTTATGGGTTGAAGTGCCATGTGCCATACAATACAAGATAAACATCTGTTGTTATTTCAGCAAACCGAAATCAGATGTTAAGCTTTTTCTTCAGGAGGATAGTGGCACAAAGAAAGACCTTTTTTTTTTTTTTTTTTTTTATCAGGGTGGCTGCATCCAGTGCACGGAAGGCCAGAGAGGATTCTAGAGGTGATTTAAACAAATACTATTTAAGCAAAACAATGGCACAAAAGTGACCTGTTTTGACCCTAAGTATATCACAGGCCTCTAATGTAAATTCTCAGCCAACAAGGGTTATTAATAAGCAGGTTAATATAGCCAGGGCTGGGGATGAGTTACTATCCTACGCACTTGAGGTCTGATCCAAAGCTGAGTGTGGTCAATGGAAAGACTTCCATTAAGTGCTTAACTTGTGCCAGGGCTGAGCACTGGTTTCAATAGGCTTCAGATCAAGCCCTTGAGGAACTCGAAAGGAGACCCTCCTACATTACCCTCCTCTACGTAAAAGAATTAATGGACACAAATCTGACATCAGGAATCAAAATACTCAGAAACCAGTGGGAGAACACTTTAACCTGTCTGGTCATTCAGTGACAGACCTGCGGGTGGCTATATTACAACAGAAAAACTTCAAAAACAGACTCCAAAGAGAGACTGCAGAGCTAGAATTGATATGCAAACTAGACACAATCAACTCCGGTTTGAATAAGGACTGGGAATGGCTGAGCCATTACAAACGTTGACTATCTCCCCTTGTAAGTACTCTCACACTTCTTATCACACTGTCTGTACTCGGCTAGCTTGATTATCACTTCAAAAGTTTTTTTTTTTTTTTTTTTTTTTTTTTTTTTCTCTTAATTAATTGGCCTCTCAGAGTTGGTAAGACAACTCCCACCTGTTTATGCTCTCTGTATGTGTGTATATATATCTCCTCATTATATGTTCCATTCTATATGCATCCGAAGAAGTGGGCTGTAGTCCACGAAAGCTTATGCTCTAATAAATTTGTTAGTCTCTAAGGTGCCACAAGTACTCCTGTTCTTCTTTTTGCGGATACAGACTAACACGGCCGTTACTCTGAAACTCCTCCTACATTAGCAAATCACTGTCCAGTTCAGCTAACCTGAATACATGAAGATAATTCGTCGTGTTTAACCTGGTATGGCATTGTTGGGTCATGAGGGGACAGTGTCATCACTCAAGCCCCAATTCCGGTTGCTCGAACGTGGGACTAACTGGTAAATCTCAGTAGGATTCTCTTGACGAAAGGGACCCAAGTCTGTGACGTGTAACAGAATTGATTTCAATGGACACCTTTACAAGACCCATATTTATAACAAATCAGAAATGAATCCCGAAGTTTGGATGAATAGCTCACGCTGGAGAATTGCTGTTGCAAAGGGATTTTTTGGCCCTACTTTCCCTGCTTCTTATAAGAGGCAGAGATACGATTTTTGGCCATGTGGCTAATTTACGGATGTCAATGAGCATGATGCTGTAAGGCCAGCTGTGAGCAGAGTAGATTGCTGCTACAAAGGGATCCAAGCTTTAGTGCCAAGCAACTGCGCCAGGCATGCTGGATACATGATGGACGCAGCGCACTCAGCGCTAGAGAAATGGAACACCTCTGTTGCTCTTCAGTGACACCATCTGTTAGAAGCAGGGACTTCCTTCTTTGATTGCACAGAGAGCTAGATCCTCTTTGGTTTTTTGAGGACATACAAACTGGGGAGGTTGTATTGGTTCCAGACGAGGATTGGAGGGAACACATACTGTCATGCAGAAGATTAAGAAGAAGAAGAAAAAGTTATTCCAATGCGGTTTTGCCATCATTAACATGCTTGGATTAGAACACTTCAAATAGTTCAATTTAATTTGCAGCATTCCACATTTAAAATGTAAAGAATCAGTCTTAATTGCTAACTCTGACAGCTTGTCTACTTTTCTCATTACATGCTGTAAGCAGCAAGGTACAGCCAAGTTAATATTCCAAGCGGTTTCTGTTTTTGACATATTAAAGGGGATCTTATAGCCAAAGCACCGAACGGCACATGGAGTTCAGATCTCCAAGCCGTAGGGTAACACTTTTTGGGGTTATGCTGGCCCACTGGAGATGCTGTAAAAAAGGAAACTTTGCACGGTATGGTTCCAGGAGCTGTGCTTGCTTGTGTTTCTCTGCACAGTGGTTACCAGCAGCACAAATGAACCATAGACCAAATGCAGAACTCTGGGTAAGGGAATAGTAATCTGCGTTTGTGTCCCATTCCAGATGTATTTCTGCTCAGTTTTTAATTAGGAAATTTTGTGGCCTAGACTGATTTAACAATGCACTTTTAATGACCTGGTATATATGCCTTTTGTTTCATTTGTATTTACCTTACCAGCATACTAAAATATAACTAGCATACTTTAGTTTTTTACATTATATTTTAATTAGTATTTTTATATATAAAAGACAAAGCCACTACTCAGTACAAACACCCCTCTACTGTGCTGTGCTGCATTTCCCATGGCATATGCATTAACACCAATGGCACACACTCACTTTTTATGATTGTTTATGCATTCTTAAGGTCTAAGGCCCTGATCCTGCAATGAGATGCTTATAGACTGACTTCAGCACCCATGCAGAGAGCTATTGATTTCATAATCCATCTGATTGCAGGATAACAGGGCTGTTTTTTTAAAAAGGGGCCTTATGTTTTGTGGACTTAATTGTGCATAGAAATGCTAGCATTTATGCATGTACTTCATCTGAAAGCATACTCAGACAGTCTGATGTCCCAATGGTAGCATTTGCACACATGGCTAATTGCATCTGCAAAACTGAAAGCCATTTAAAAAAATATCATGCCCAGGACATCCTCCATACATTTTTAGTATACAATAAGCACCACTTATACTTGGCTATATTTTTTAAAATATAGCCTTCTATTCAAGAGGATCTAGAAAGAACAAATGAGAACTTTCACCTAAGCCTTTTCTGGGGTTCCACATAGCTCTGTTAACAATTTTTGTACATTTCCACACACCCCAGCACTTCCTGGGATCAGAAGCAGAAAGCCCAGCATGCAATGGAGTAGACATTCTGGCAGTAATTCTGATCCACTCGGCAGCACCTCGTGTCTGTTTCTCAAGAGATTTCCAGATTGATTTCCAGACAAGGGGAGGGAAAGTATTAAGTAGGGAAGTTTTAGACAAATTTTTGAATATTTGTCCAGACTGAACCTCTGGAAGTTCACTCATATCTGACCTGGAAGTGTGCTATAAAGCAACTTTGTCCACTCTATCCTCCCTACCTTTTCTTTGCCGCTTGAATCAATTCTATGAGCACATTAACCCTAAATCCCCACTGTTACCGCTGACAGGATAATTTTTAACTGCACCAGCAGAGCACAGAGTAGGCAATGGAAACAATATCTGAGTCTCAAAAGAAAGGTTTGGTTCATCGTTCCTTTGAGTCTGGGGCTAGGGTTCAGGGTAGGGGGCCTAGTAGAAGGGGTTTTGTTTTCTATCTGAACCGGTTTGGCACCCCCAATTTTAATCCTGTGGAAGATTTATGGAGCATTCCTTTCCTCCTCCTCAAAAGCAAGTGCAAATACAATTTGGCAAAGTGAAATTACCCACAAGGAAAGAGTTCCTCAGTGCAGTGGCACTAGAACTTGAACTAACCACAACAGAGCACGACTGAATAATAGTGTGAAGAATATATAAAATATGTTACAGTGTTACAAGTTTAAACATCATAAATCTTCAGTGTGCTATTTACTAGGTTATGAAGGTGATAGAAACAACATCATGAAATGAGAAAAGAAAAGAAAAGAAAATGTAGTATGAAGGCCAGAGTGCATTGAAATCACCAGGGATTTGGCTAAACTGCAACTTTAAAAGAAATGTTAGTCTAGTCTTTGCACAACCAGAACTGGCAGAATTTGCTCCTGTGCTGTAAACAGGGATGCACTTCATTTCACAGCAAACTGCTTCGTCAATAATCTGTAAAATGGTTTTAAAGAAACATACCAAGATTGATCAAAATAAAAAACTATTTTGCTTTTCCCCACTAATTCTGGACTAACAACAACAACAAAATAAAGCAGTACTCAGGCTATTATAAATGCAATTTTCATTATAGCAGCCCTCTTGTCTTTGTTCTAGTTAAGGATTTAAAAGCATTTCTGTTACAAATTCCCATTTTGGGGAGAGCAGTTTACACAAAAAAAGGGTTCATTTTAAATAATCCAGCTACACAATTTGCCCCTAGGTTTGCCAAAATTTCAATACAAATCCAACCTTCAAGATATATGTTCCCACTTTCAAAGTAGTCCTTTGCAAATACATAAAGGAAGATAGTTATAGGTGATTTTCTACATATCTCCATAATTAGAGATGCCTTGTTGTTTTCAGACTGCATTGCATTTCAGCAAAGAGAAGATTTAAATTGTCAGCATGTGAAAATATTGAATGAGCAATTGCAGCACACACAGAATATATTTTGCAAGCTATTAATCCAAAGGAAGGACTAATCATTTCTGAAAAAAATTACCATTATGAATTTTAAAAACTGATAATTGTGCAGGGTTTTTTTATGAATTTAATAGTTAATAAGAATGTTAGCTGCATACGCTAATTGAGAATTCCTAAAAACCTTCAGAATCTATTCTCAAAAATTCTTATTTTTAATCACTCCCGAACTGAATATTATTTACCAGACCAGGGAATAATAATAATTATTTTTATTACAGTAGCACCTGGGGGCTTCAGTCATGGATCAGGGCCCCATTATGCAAGACACATAACAAAGACTGTCCCAACGGCCTTAGTTATTCATGCATTTACCAGGTCGTCAAGTTTGAAATATTGTACATGCAGAAAGGAAATTCAGAGCTATAGTTGGAAGTACAGGTCACTTCTCACAGAGCCTTATTTCAGCTGTAGTTTATTCTAAACTGGATTTTCAGCTGGAATGGTGAAGTTTTCTTGCTTCTGCGGCTTTAAGTCAGCTCATTAAGATTACTTAGCCATCATTTTTATAGTTGAATTATACCATGTTTATACTGCAGAATTCCATTACTTAATTGCTTCACTACTGGAAATTTCAGTGGGATTCTCATTTTTCGCATAAATCTTGTGCATAAATATGTTTCTGTATTTTTTACCTAATTAAGTGCATATTTCATCAAAACAGTCAACACAGACAAATTAAGATGAGAATAAATTTGTTTAATCAAATGGGAAACTTGCGCCACATGCAAATGGGAAAACTTCAAAAGCTTTGGCATTTGCTTCAGGTAAGTGCCCAAAGGCTGGGGACTTCTCCAAAATACCCAACCATTTTTGGCCTACAAAGATTGGCCAAACCTCAAACCGTAAACCTCAAAGCAGGTGGTCTCTCTGTACAGCCATCCCCAAGAGTTCGAAAATCATGAGTCATGACCCCTGAAAGTCATGAAGTTGGCGTAAAAATCATGAGATTAAAAAAAATGGGGCTTCTTTTTATTTGCCTTCTTCCTTCAGAGCCTTTCGAGTGCAGTCAGTTCATGTTTCAACATTTTCTCTGCAACCATGAGGTCCAGAAACTTCCTTACAAAAACAACCCTGAGATCATCATGTAAATCAGATAACTCCAGGAGCGGGGCTCTAAGAAAAACACCAAATCTTACTGCAAGAGTTGACAACACAGTAGTACTTTCTTCTCTCACTTGGAGTAGAAATACACAAGAATGAAAATTTATCATAGCCTAAAAAAGAAGAGGTGATTAGACATGAAAAATAATGGCAACAAATGTTTGAGTTTTGGGTCAAAGTTCAAAAGTGGGAACATATTTTTTTCATTTTAACTCCCTCCCTCCCCTCCATAGAGAAGTTCTTCAAAACTTTGTGAGCTTGTCCTGAAGACCAGTAGGAGGTTCTGCAGAATAAATATATAGCTAATAGATCACATTGTAAAACGCCTGGATCCAGGAGGAAGAATTTAAGCAAGGATAAAGTTGTAAATGCGAAGGGATATCGTCTTATTTATATTCCCGCCTACAATTTCAGATGTTGACAGTATTCTTCTACCCTTCATTTCCAAAATGATTGTGGAGTGTTTATGTGCAAAGTTAAATATCTGCCACCTTCCATGCCAGCGGTGGTGCATTTTAGTGGTGGGTAAAATGATTCCTAGATATTTAATATTTGAAAAGCAGTTTTGAATGAAATGCTCTAAATACATAAGACCTTGATGATAGTTATATTTGTTCCCAGCAAAGCTAGTATAGAGAGGGGGGTAAATCTCATTCTCTCTTCTTCCTCTGCATTTATTATACTTTTGTGTTAATGCTAATTCTTTCTATATCTTTATAAGGGAAAATCTTCAAGATTCTAGTAGATCAGGGATATGAGATTCAATAGGAGTTTGAGTTTATCCTGTCACTATCAGATAAATTCCATAATTAATTTCCCTTCTCCTGGAAGGCCCATGCCTTTTAAAGCTGGCATCAGGAGCTATTTCAGGTTTCCCCTACAGCCAAGCCCATCAGGTACTGGCCATTTAAGGCATTTCATGAACCAGTTTCGTGTTCAGAGAGTCCTCGTCTAAGGTATTCTAGCCCTCTTGAAGGATTCATTCAATGTGGCCTTCAAAATGAAAATGCTCTCACTAGAATAGTAAGTGTTGAACAGAGATTTTTAAATTACCATACACGAGTGTCATTATCCCTGATGGAACTGCCCTGTCTTCAGTGGAGTTACACCAGGGATAAATATGGTCCTGGTAAAGATAAAGCTATCAATAGGTTTACAGAAAAGATCTTGTTTTGAGCAACCTTTTACTCAAGCAACAGAACAACTTAGCAGTTATCACCTATTCTGGCAGAGAAGCTCGTATTGTTTAGCTGTTGCATCTGGATTTTAACGTTTGTGTCAGCCTAATTCAACGGCATTGGATTCTTTGCTTCACCCACCACTTTCTGAAATGCAGCCAGATTTTAGCTTCCCAAATAGGATCCGTCTGGGCGCTGGCATTAAAATAGTTTCCCTTGAACCCCAGAGGAATCCGGTGATTTATAGAAAGCAGTTGCTCGCACTTTAAACATGGACTAAATAATAATCAATAACCAATCAATATATTTAATATGACATTATGCTCTCTTCTGACTTTTTTTTACCACCAAGATGTTTATGGAACTATAAATAACTTCCTACTGAAGCAAAGAAAAGGATGACTTCCCTACCTAAATGCAAGCCCAGTTTTGGTATGTGCTGTAAGTTTTTGGAGGACTACGGATGACTTTGGTTACTTACAGTAGACCAGTGTAAAGATTAAGGAGGAATACTCTTGTTAGATATAATTAGGTATGAGCAAAGTGGTACGGATGACACGAGCACACTTCAACCTTCCTTCATGTATAGAACTGGAACTTTTTTGGATGTGGCAAAAGGTCTGGATAACATTGATTTTTTAATCACTTTTGCATTTCCCAAGAGTGGAAGCTAGAAGTGCTGGATCTGGTACGTGGGGATATTTATTCCAAATTACTTTTGTCTACTAAAAAAAATGTTTTGTTGAGGATGGCACCAGTCACATTTTCCTACCAATCACTTCACTCTATGCTCTTTGAAGTGTCAATGTACTTCTGCTTCTCTATGGTTATGACCACTTCCATCATACACCACCAGAAACCTGGTTTGTGTGAGATCTCGCCTAGCTTTGCAAACTCAAGAAGTTCATATGAGCTTTGAAACTACATGCCATTGACCTATTCTGCCCCCATTCCTAATCATTCCTTTTTTTTGACAGTTTATGGCTGACGTGAATCTTTCTCAACAACAAAAGCAATGGCAGGGGTATCTCTCTCCTGCAGCAGCACAAAGGGAAGGTATGGCACAACATTCCTTACCCATTGGGAACTGGCACAGATTGCGATATGCAAAGCTGGTATTCTGTGCCCAAGTAGGTTGATCAATTGTGAATTAGTGCAGTGCTTTGAAAGTTTATTTTATTTTCGTTTTAGTTTTTTGAGATTAAGGGCAAAATTATCAAAGGCAACTAGAGTAATTTAGGAGCCTAAATCCCATTTTTAAAAAATTACTTAGGCACTGAAGTTCCTTTTGAAAATAGGATTTAAACACTTTTGAATATTTTGCCATAAGGTTTCAAATGGAAAATGAAGGGTATAAAAGACAAGAAATATTGATATATTTATAGACCCATATATGCACAACTGTTATGTGCACAACTCTCCTTAGGGCAGAAGTCTGCTTGGAGACTTTCATCTTGTGATAGAAATGGGCCTATCTCCAGCTGTGGCCAGAGGTGCTAATGAACCCTATTTGAGAACCTAGGCTGAGCACTATGTTTTCCAGATGCCATGGCCAGATACTGTGTATTAGCAGAAGAAATCTGTAGCTCCAAAGGAACAATGGGGTTAGTAGAGATTTGATCCTACAGTGTAGTACCTCAATTGTATCACTGGTTTTACCTCTTAGTATTGTACCTAGCTGATATTGGTCTGGTGGCGAAAGACTTAGATATTTTTTATCTTTGAGGTGTCACATATTTCCCTGAGATTTTTATAATCTCATCTAAAGTTCAGGGTTCCAAAGGGCAAAAATGAAAGGAAGTGTTGCCCACAAAGCTGAAATTTATGGCTTGACAAAAATCTGAAATGAGTGTGTATGCAAACACACACACACCCTCCTGATTTCTCCCCCGCTTCTACATGCAAGCAGAAAAGTTCCTCCCATTGGGAATTCACGGCCCAGTGGCAGCATTAACTTTGAGATCACTGCGTATCTTTACCATGTGTTTCAGCATGTAAACTTTGTTCTGACAACTGAAATTACTGTATTTAAAAAAAAAAAGACTAGAAATGAAAATATCGTTTATGTAGGCCAGGAAAATGGATTCACTTTGATCCGAGTGACCTAGCAAAAGCATTTCAAAATCAGGTCTGATTTTAGATCGATCTTAATTTAGGCTTAAGGCTGCAACTACCATTGACAACACACACATTCCTAAATCTTTCAGGCCTGACCACTGAAAGTTCTCACTGACTTTGGTTGCAAATGAATGCTCGGCACTTCCAAAGATCAACCCTTATACTGTTTAAAAGTGACACATTCTACACTGAACTTAATTTTTCCCAAGTGCCAAGATACTTCTAGAACAGTAGAATTTAAAAACCAGAAGGATGGAGAAAGGTTGGCAACAAAAATTTTGATTAAATAAGGACTGAGATTTGGCCCAGAAAGCAGAGATGATAACATAATACACTATTGTACCAACATCTTTCAAACAGTATGAAATGAAACATTAGCATGGAGTACTGTACTACATAAATGCCAATATGCCAGCTCTCATATTATACCTCCGCTAATAACAACTGACTGTGCTAGTCCTGTATTATGACTTCTTTTTCTTGCACTAGCCTTGTTTAGAGATATATTTTCTCCAACAGTTTCTCAGTCTTCTTTAAATCTATTTAACTTTTAGAATCTCTGTGCCTTAAGAATAAAAATGAACAAGCTATCTCCTATGCACACACGGAAAATGTCCCATTGCTTCATATTTTTCTAGAGTACACAGAGCTATTGATCTGTACAGTATATTTAAAGACAGCCTCTCTAGAACATACAGGAGTTCCCTTTAAATATGTGCCAATTTTCCATAGATATGGGTATGTCAGTATTTGAAGTATTCCCTAACTTCCCTTTACTTACCAAAGGGAAACTCCAGTTACTGAGAGAACCTTATCTATTTCTATAGGGCAAAGCTGGCACATTTGAAAGGTGACCACTGTATGCAACAAAATCGTATTCCCAATTGAGAATGTCACTTACTATGCATTTGTATACTGCCCAACACAACGGGGCCTCAATCCTGCTTGGGCCTCTCGTCAATACTGTAATACAAATAATAAATAAAAAAGACTCATATTACTAACAATCCACAATTTATTTATGGGGTTATATTGGCAAGGAGATGCCTTTATATACATCTCATTTCACATTTAAGTCCCATTCCCTCCTCACACAAAAGCCCCCCCCCACCATTGCATTTTGCACAGACAAAAATGTCTGAAATACCCAGCAGTAAATGACTTCTATAGCAGCCCGAGAAATATTATTCCATTTTCTGCTGAATACAAGTCTCGAGGATTCTTTGTCAGAGAAAAGTGGGACTGGATTCCTTTATCCTCCTGCTCGTTTCCTTCACAATGCAATACTCTGTTTGGTGGGCCAAGGAGGGGCATTTCCCATGAGATCCCAACAGAAATCAGTCCTCTGGTAATGGACTCCTAATACTAACTATAACCATCAGCCTCCTCCCCATTTCTCTTTGAACGAGGGTAGTCTGTCAGGATTGGAAAGCAATTTAAAACCCTGGGTAAAGGGAGAGGAAAGAATGATCCCTTATCAAAGCTGCCAATAGAGAAGACCCAGGTGGTAAGGCAGAGATGGATCCTGACCACCTCGCCTACCTCATAATTAGCAGATGAGATTCAATAACAAACTGTGGCTTTTAGCAGCTCAGCCTAACCTTCTGAGGGTGAAGATTAACACCTCTGTGGGGGGGAAAGTCCGAACTTAGAGGCTCTTTGGGCTTTGCAGTTCTGGAATGTCCATCTCTCAACGAGAGAGTCTCAGTTTAGTTGCATTATCCGCACCTAACATTTCAGAACCAGGAGCAGGTTAGACCTTTTACACATAAAAAGACTTTCCAGATCATGCAGCCGTAAAAATATTTAGAGTGCTTGGAGTTTTCAGGCTGTCATTAAACAGAGGTGCATAGCTCTCAGTGGGGGTTACTTGCAGTTGGAGGGGGTACAGCAGGCCTTTGCTATAAAGAAATATTTTAAAGCATTCCTTGTGATCCGCGTTACTCAGCCAGACCTTCAGCTGGCTCATCTCAGAAATGGGCCGATTTACACCAGCTGAGATCTGGCCCACTGTGTGCAATTACCCCTGTATGCCTGAACTGGACACAGGGCCGGCTCTAGGTTTTTTGCCACCCCAAGCAACAACAACAAAAAAAAAAAAAACAACCTCCGAGAGCACAACTGCCAAAGAAAATAAATAAATAAAGGGTGGACAGAATGCCCCAAGCACGTACTTGGTTTGCTGGTGCCTAGAGCTGGTCCTGACTGGACACCTATTTTTCCTGCATTGTTCCTATTTTCTCTCAGTGGGAAAAGCAAGCAATGTAAGACATGAGCAAAGTGTTTGCAAATAAATCATGATATCAGGGAAGTTATCAAGGAGCCAGTTGGCATCGAGCAATTACAGTGTTAAAACAATGGTGTGCAAAGAAGGCATTTTAAAGCATTATCTTTGGACAGGAAATATCCCAGATTTTAATAGATATAATTTTGAGATCTTCTCATTCTTTTAAGAGGGACAAAATGTAATTGTTTTTTATAACTCTTGACACGAAATAGTGATGAATAATTAAATATGTTTAACTGTTTCATTAACAAAAGATGGATCGAGAGACCGAGCAGGATAGATAGAATATAGATCAAAAAGATGGAGACTGGCTGCAAATTCCCCTGATGTTTTATGACACCATTTGTATTCTGTCACTCACTAGCTTTATGTATAGTCCAAGCTGTGAACTGAATACCCCATTCAGAAAGGCACTCACTCTGCATGTTATTGCAATTTAATATTTTCACACACAGACACATCATTATCTTGGAACCTGACACTGCAAGGATAATTCTGTAATTTTTCAAGAAAGCCTAATTTTTTTGAAAATGTGAACACTGAGACACAAGACTGATCTAAATGGCTGCACTTTCTTTTCCCGTGTTTAATCTTTTATACATACATATACACACACAGACGTGTACAAACAAGTGTGTGTGTGTGTGTTCATTCTTGGATTCTTCAAACTTGTACAGATTTAAATTTCACTAACAGGAGTGAACGAAAGAAAAGGGGGATTGAGAACCTATCCTCATTCACATGGCAAAGCACCCCCATACAGCTCTATAAACTGATGCTGTCTGAGAGATCCAAAGAGCTAGATATAACCCCGAAAGCTGAAAGATCCTGGAAGCTCTTTATTTGTCTCCAGTTAATGAAATGTGTTGAATAGAATAAGCAAGTTTTGTTCAATTTGTCTGTGCTGGGAATCTGAAATTGTGACAAAACATATTACTCCATTGTGTTTGTTTTGAGAAGATTTGGACACATTAATAGCTCTTTTAGAATTACAGATACAATCATGTTTGTTTATGAATATTTTAAAAGCTATGCCACTTTACAAAGTGAGTTTAGAAGAGGAGACAAAGACATCATCTTCTTCCATGAAAACAGATATATTACATACAAACCCATGCTTGGTAATATTTAACTAGCATTACATGCAGAGGAACCTGTTTACGGTGGATTCAGACACGAGTTAAATTCTTTACAGTGAAACAGAACTGGTCAGTGCCTTGAGGGCCTGCTCCAAAATCCAGTGAAGTAAATGGAAAGACTTTTATTCAACAGGGTTCAGATCAAATGGAGTGTGTCGGTTGCTGTGCTAGTTATAAACGAAGCTCAGGCTAGAGAGAAGATCCACTGTATAAAGTAATCCTCTGTAGGTGATGTGAACTCACCCCAGACACAGCAACAGCTTCTAAAGAGAAGCTGAGATGGAGGGTTCTCTCCTGCTGGAAGCCTGGCTTTGGCTCTCAAAGATATCTGTGTTCCATTCCCATCTGTGCCTAACTCTTGCTGACTTTGGGCAAGTTATTAATCTATCTGTACCTCAGTTTCCCCATCTATAAACTGGGTTTAATGCTAATTTCCCTACATCACAGAGGTGTTGAGAAGTGAAATTCACTAATGTTTTGAGGCACCCAAACACTACGGTGACAGACTCCACAGACAAGCCGCTTGAAAAGAAATACAAAATAAGTCATTGGGAATTTTTTTTTAATATTTCTGAAACAATAATTTCCTGGACCTGATAAACGCCAATGCCTCTAAAGAGGCAGTTAAAGACCATTGGGTAAATATGGATTTATAAGTATTTTAAAAACATGCATGCTCCTTTTCCCGAACCACAGGACTAGAAAGAGTTATTATGTAAATCAATATATATGTATCATATTGGCTGCTAGATCACGTGACTGCACATGTGCTTATGAAAATATGTCATGAGAAAGTTTCTGAACACAGGCTGGGGATATTTGTTAGAATACTTCCACCCAACCACTCAACACTTATTTCAAATACAAAGAGATTTAGCTCAGCATTAGGGGCTAAAGAGCTACAAAAATTTCAAACACACACACTCTTACAAGGAAAAAAAAGAAACATATGCATTGAAGTGGAAATAATCCCCTTCACGCCACACCTTTTACTTTTGTAGGTTGAAGGGTACCATATATATCCTTCATTCTGCATAGACATTGATATATGGATTAGTGGGGGCACAGAATCCAGAATTAAATTTTCTGTTATGTTAGATATAGATAACATATCTGTGTGTGTGTGCGCACACACACACACACACACGTACGTTTCATTTCAGAGTAATTTTTTTTACAATGATCTAAAACCCCAGAAGTAGGGTATTGAATGAAAGCATTGAAATAATCTTAAAGGGCTAAAATGGACATATCAAATATTCTATTTAGTGACAATTCATCTTAAACATCACATGATTTGCAATTGCTGAGAAAGTAGCAGCATTCCCTCAGTTTTGTTATTAAGGACACATATGTAAAGAGGTCATGGGTTTCCTAGCAGCTCATATTCAGCTGCTAGTCCTAACATACCTGTTAAATGTTAAAATCATCTCATCACATTAATAAACTAAACTACGATGTCACAAACAGACTGTGGACAAATTCTGCTCTGAATTCTGCCGGTGTAAATCTGAATCAAATCCATTTAAATTTTCTTCAAGGAAGAAAAACAGCAAGAGTTTAAGAACTGCCACAAAAAACAAAGATCTGGTTTTCATTCGCTGTATATGGGATATATGAGCAGAATTGTTTCTGAGTAAAAGGCTTTTCAAAGTTTTCCATGCGGCATTAACTGCTATTTAAATATAGTTGTTATGCCACATAGGGATTTAAAATTGATTTTATTTCTATTTGATAATTCTAAAATAAATATGTACATATATGAATATTTGCTGGTTGTGCATGTTCTTTATTTCATGACTCTGTTATAAAATATAAAATGAAACCAGTGCTTTTCTATACACAGAAAAATATTTTTTTGTAATGCCGTTTTATGACAAACCATTTGTGAACCTTAACTACAGCAATTTCTTAAAACTTATATTTTAATTTACATGAGTGATCCCTGCAGGCCCTCTCCTCAGGGAGCACAAACAATAGCAAAATTATAGTGAAAGGCTTAAAAAAAAAAAAAAAAGAACAAGGCGCAAAAACTGCATGAAAGCAAAACATTCCTTAGAAGACATTTTAGAAGAAAGAAAAAAAAAGCGTAACCTGAAATCGTTACAATAGAACACAGGGTCTGATCCTAATGAAGTCAGTGGAAACGCTTCCATTGACTTTGATGGAAGCTGTATCAGGCTGATAAATCATTAATAATAATTAACTTGTATAGCACTTTTCATCGTTGGATCTTAATGTGGTTGAAAGACAGGTGAGCACTGTCACCTTCTTGTACAGATGGAGGAACAGGGAGGCTAAACGATTTGCCCAGAGTCCCACAGCAGATCAAAAGTAGAACCAGGAACAGAAGCCAGGTTCCCAAATCTCACTCCTGTGCCCTTAACCCACTGACCATACTCTTTGGGTATTTTCAGGACTCTTTTTTTAAAATGCATAGAACACACCCACAAGTCCCAGCTTTGCAGAATGGGATACGTTTTCCACCCTCCCTAAACAACTCTTCATCCAAGTTTCCGCACTTCTGCTCAGCCAAAAAGACCGGGCCTCAAGAAAAATAACTGGGGAGGGGGGAAAAGAGACACTTATGTTCTAACTTGCAAAGCATAGACTCAGAGAGTTGATCCATGAAGTCAGAGGGCAGCTCTGGCTTGTGTGAGGACAGGCCAATCCCAGCCTTTTGCATAAGGCCAGAGTAAACAGACTTTGCATACGAGGATCTCCGTAGCATTCAGGAGAAAGTATCTTCTCTCCACCCTCACTGAACCTGAACATAAAACAGGCTGTTTCTCTGGTCTCAGTCCTCCCAACCTTGCATCAGAGAACCTCCCCACAGCAGTGCTGTGCAGAGTCCCTGTTTCTCTATGCAACCTAGGTCCCTTCCTCCCTCCCTCCCACACACACTTTGCCCCCACAAATTACAGCAGTTCAAGACCATGTTCACCCTCGTAGAGGATAAAGGCACAGTCCTACAAGGAGACACACATATGTAAATGCTAACTCCCATCAGGAACGCAAAACCACCCGTTTTTAGGGTTCAGTTGCTCATCTGGGCCATCAGCTAGAGACCAGTTTTTAGCTTCTTTTGGCAACTTGTTGTTATTTTATACCAAGCAGGAAACAAGACAAACCTTTTCCCCTGGAGACTAACAACCCAATACCTGAGTATCAATGCCACCAAAGTACCAATCCTAGCAAAATCAGCAAGAAAACGACGATAAGTAGGACCCTGGATGTGCCAACAAATCTGAGCATTCTGGAATTTGATGCAACCAGACTGATAGACTCCCTATGCTGGCAATGGGACATTCCATCCCCCACCCACCGCATTCACTCAAGTGAGAACAAACTTAGCCAAACCACATTTCAGTGGTCGTTAACTACCATTGCATGAAGAGAGGGCAAGCCTTAGCATTTTTCCAAATGCTAATAAGCACCAACCTCCCAGCTGACAACCCACACTTTGGCAAGCAGGTATCACAGAGGTAGTGGCAAGCCTAGAGATCATTTCACACCACATGTTTGTGTCTAGTCGAAACAAACACAGTTTAAGCGATAAGGAAAAGAAGATGTGCACCTATTTTAAGGCAGCAGGAGGAGAGAAAATGGTGGGTCCAAGAGAACAGCTGAATTGTGTCCAAGATGTCACTTCCTCTGTACACCAGTACTTTATTTCTTGCCTTTAAAAGGAAGCTAAGGCAACTCCAGAGATTAGGGATCCATGTAAGTTCTGCTGAGATCATATGACTGATCATTCTATAAATAAAAAAGGACATTTCTCTATTGCTATATTGATTTCCAGATGCGAACAGAAAATTCCCTGAAAGCATCCATACTCCAATATTTCTATATTTTATACTCAGTCTCATGGGCCAGATTCCTGTCTAGTTTAAATCAGCTCCATCAATGCTGACACACGGGGCTGATGGATCAGCCCCACTTTTCTTTTTCTTTTCTTTTGCATCATAAGATGTTTATCAGTTCAACTTCAGTGAAATGCCCATGCCCAATTCATACTAAACACACGTTAAAACGGAGTGTTATTCACCAGCACATGACAATGACACCATGGAAGCTTAAGCTGTGTTCATATAAAATATGCACATGTAGTAAATAAGGGGGAGGATAGTGTTGTGGCTAAATAACTGTATCTGAAAAATACCAAGACCAGATAAATTAGGTATGGAAAATTCAGCAAACAAGACATGAAGTTCCAAATCCTGATTGTCCTACAAACATTAGAAGTTCCACTGAAGCCCAGGGAACACCATATCAGTTAAGATAAGGAAGATTAGGCCCAAAAATACATCTTCATGGATTCTCAAGAAAAGTATTTCATTAAACGACATGCCAGTACCATGTTCAATGCAGCAATGCATACTGCGTAGAACGTTATCAGCTACCTGGGGAGAAAGGGGCATTTGGGACAATAGCTTAACTTGCTTCACCTTCTGACTGATGTTGTTGGGGAAATATACCCTGATCCTCTCACTCCCCAAAGCTGGAATTGCAATCCTGCAGTTACATATATTCAGTTAAAAAAAAGAACCACACACACAGGAAGAATCACATTTGAGTGCTAAAAGCCATCTTCAGTTTTGGGATCTTTAGAAAGAGAAACGTGGATTTTCTACACTGGAAACAACGTAGGAATCAGTTCATAAAATGCGCATGTGATAATGAATAGCCAGCCTTCTTTGGGGGTGATAAAATATTCTCACTAAAAGCACCAGTCCAGGTTTAAAAAATGATTACAAATTATTTTAACAGTATACTTGCAAAGGGTTATGAAAACAGCTATAATATTTTTGTCCTGGATTCTAGAATTACCAGTGTGACAGCTAATGCAATAATGATTTGTTTCAAATGCCAGTGTTTAAGCTGTATAAAGCTGATTTTATACATTTTTCCAGTAGGCCGCATTGTAGTTAATGAAATTAAACACACCAATCGCATTTGTCCCTAGGGGCTGAGGAACTGAACACACCACTGGTTTATTTTTTTATTAAAATAAATTGCAACCAGCAAGATGGACTAATTGCATACAGAATTGAAAAAAAAACATTCCATTGATATAATTAAGCCAATTTTCATGGACAGAAATAGTTATAGTGGATATAAAATAAGCAGAGCATTCACTGGAGTCTGACTTTCCCCCCCTCCACCCACACCCCCTTTTTTGGTACAGAATGTTAACTATTAAGCAAATAGATATCTCAAATGGGCTAGTTGTGTTATCTAGTAATGATGGCTAAATTGTCCCTAATATCTGATGCCAGGGCATTGTGTCTTGGTGGAAAACTTGACAGGCAAACAAACCTCCACCATAATAATACCTTAAAAGCAAAACACCTGAAATATTTAAATCAGCCAGGAGGAAAATACATCACCCTCCAGCTTATTTTGGTCTGACATTTTACATAGAGTAGCTGTACATACACTTCTCTTTGGAGAGTCTATATCCATCCTTCCTGCTTCTTCCTTGTAATAATACAGAAACTGGGTGGCTGATGGAACGCAGAGTCTTTCCACATACCGGCCAAGAGAAACCAAAACTTAACCACTCTTCTGTGGCTTATGGGATGGTATCAGAAGTGCTTTGGCCAGCTCAGTCCAGTTTCTAATTGATAACAGGTCCACAAGAGAATTGTCATCACGACCTGTTGACCTTATTGGCAGCTCAGCAGAGAGATCATGGGTTCAGCGGACAAAGAGACTACATGGCCAGCTCACCCTCAGAGGCCACATTGAGGCACACTGTCATGGCAGCCCGAAAGGTGTGAACAAACAGAGGCTTCCACCCAGTCCAGTTTCCTACCCAACGATGAATGTTTTGAACAGCTCCATGAAAACGTCAAGTGGTATCTAAACTTACCGGATGACGTTCTGACCCCCTTGCTCAAACGGAGACATACTTTACTCCAGGAGAACTCCTTGCCGAAAAAGGTACTAATCAACATGAGCCAAGGGTCCCAAATCTGCCCCTAATTAATAATGATTTTAAACCCACATAACGCACCGTATTGTGGGAAACTTCCTCCTGATCGCAAAGATGGTGATCAACCTGTTTTGAGTCACATGACTCTGAATTCAAAACCATGGAGAAGGATGCTCATTTTGAAGGGGAAATTCACATGTCATTTTTATTAGGGAAGAGGGCCACATCACCCAGTGAAGGACGAGCCGCAAAAAAGCTTTTCAGAACAGGAATTGTCTCTATGATACATTTGAGCACTGCCTAGCCCAACTGCACTGGCCGCTCGGCACTACCATAACACAAACAACACTAAAAAAAATCCATGAAAGTGCACCATGGCAATTCAACAGTTTCAGACAAGAGATGATGAGATCACAGGTAAAGATGGAAAAGACCTATCTGATCATGCAATTCTTCCAGAAGAGCACACATTAAAGATTAAATGATTCTGTGAAGCACTGACATATTTACAGGAATAGACATGTATAGGGATTGCTGATTGCCCAGAATAGGAACAATTTTGTTAGTCCATACCCTTCAGATGGCTTTATTCTACTTAACCGTAGGTGAAAATAATTACACTGATGTGCTGGTTACTCACCAATAATGGGTTATATGATTTAAATATGTAGTCTGGAAATTCAAAGGAGAAAACCTATTGTTCATTAGAGGTTTTGACCTTTGCAAATATGCATTGGGATTCTGATTTGCTGGTCACAAAAATATTTTATGAAAGCAGATGCACATCTCAAGGATGGAAGGATGAAATAGCCTCATTTTGCAGAAGTGAAGGTCTTCAGCCCACAGGCTTCCCCTGGCCTCTAGACATAGCACATATTTTGTCATTTGTTGTTGCCCACGCACAATAGGGGAATCTTATAGTGAAGTCACTTCATTTTTCTGCAGAAGAATTTCATTTATCAGAAGTTCACCATGACTGGAAAAATAGAATAGTAACACTGAAGAATCATCAAAAGGAAAGTCTCGTGGTTAAAGCACAGAACTGGACCTGGAGAGATTTCAATTCCCTTCCTCGCTCAGCCACCAACCGTGTGCGAGAAATCTTGGACAAGTCATTTCACCCCTCTCTGCCTCAGTTTCCCCTCCTGGAAAATGAAATTAATAATTACAATCCCCATGTCATAGGCAGGCTGCTGAGGCTTCAACTCCTTAATGTTTGCAAACTTCTTGAGGCCTTTGGATTTAAAGCACTATATGAAGCATTACACGGCTTTTATAAAATATGTAAGCCATAATAATAATAGTCATAATAACAATAATAATGCGTTTTGCTCAATAGGGTCTTTACTTCTGAGGATCTCAGAGTGCTTTACCAACATTACAGAGCCATGTCATAGAGGGATATTTCCCTCTCAAACAGAAGATTCCCTTGTCATATGCTTAAGGGATTTCACTTAACAATTGAGCTTATTTATGCAGCCAGCAGTGCAGCCCATGCAGGCAGGTGTAACCTCTATGCAGCAGGCGAACTAGAGCATTCCTTTATCACCAGTCACGGAATGGTTACGTCCAACTAAAGAGCTGGGATATTATTACAGTGAGCGACAGCTATGAATTACACTGCTTCTGTGTGGTGAAAGCCTAGCTTCTGCATTGCATTTTGCCCAGGCATGAGTGGAGAGTTTACGTATTTCAGGTATGCCTGGTTTGCTCCAGTTTAATGCTTTGAAAACTTATTTGTTTTCAAGTTTTTTTTTCGTTATATTTTTTATCATCATCATTCCTGCTCAGGGGAGGAAAACACATAAGAGGGGGAAAAATGAGTGACTTTTTGTTCATCCCTGCGTCCTAACGGAGGCTGTTCCATTGGACGTTTGTCCACAGAAACCTGTAGTTACAATTGTATTATTTCTTGTTTCTTTTTATAACCTAATTAAATGGTCCCACTTTCCCTTTGTAGGTTCGCTTGGCGTTTTACACTACAGGTTCAACACAAAACCTAAACACAGTGAAGCTTCTCTCTTTTTTAAAAAGAGTGGTCATGTTTTTGCAGATAGGATACACATAGGTAGTGATGTGTGCATAGCACACATGTAAATTAATACTCATGTATACATGATGTACACATCCATATGTGTACACGAACATTGCCTATATAGATACAAACATAAAACATGTTACATCACGTGTTCTGTTTTTACCCCCCCCCATACACACACAGGTGATACAGTTAATGTACATAGCTATGTAGTGATAAGGACATAATGTGTTACTTTATGTGTGTGTTTCATATATTTGCATTATACCCATATATTCACACACACCCGATAATGTATACAGATTACAGGGATGTGTGCATAATACATGTTCTACACACAAACTACATATAATGGTATACTGAGCTCCATGCACCAGGTATGTTGTTATACAGCGACATTAAATCTTTATTTGCAATGTCTTTTTCAGCTCCAGAAAAATACTTTGTCACCTTAAATCTTGTTAGTTAGTCTATGGACAAGTTCAGCAACATAAAAAAAAACCTCACAGGTCAAATAACCAAGGCTTTAGTTACTTGGCAAAGTTTCTTTCTGGGCCCGCAGAGAGAAGACCAGTTGGGTGTATTTGTTCCCTTTGCAGCTTCCACACTTATCTAGCAAACGGGATTAAAACAAAAATCCTGATCAATTTTATTTAACGCTGTTTGGGATTTTAAAAACCCCAACCACCTAAATTCGTCAAAAAGATTTTTAATCCTGGATAATTTTTGTTGAAACACTAATTATCCATCACCTTAATTACCAGAGCAGAACCCCCCCAAGGGCTCCTAATTGCCTAATTGAATAAAACTGGGGAGCAGCCGCCAGCTGGGAACAGTAAAGAGAAACTATTGGCGAGGTTTCCCTGACTCCTGAGGACGAAGGAAAAAAAACACGAGTGGGTTTAGTTCCACAGCCCAGTGACACATTTTAACCCCCCCACCCCTGTCATTTAGCGTCCTGCACCAACAGCGTCAGGTTCTTTCCCAGTTGGACCAAGCCAGGCGGGGAGAGCTGGGTGGCTGCTCTGAGCTGTCATTGAGAGCAAAGAACTGGGCTCGCTTTTCGCCCCTCTCCAGCTCTGGAGCTGCCCAGGGGGCGTGGGGGACAGGGCAGCGGACGAGGCGTTTGCAGAGTTGGGACAGGGCCAGCCCGGGACTGGCTCGGCCAGGCCCTGCAGACACAAGCGGGCTCCCAGCGCTGTGTGGCCCAAGAGCATCTGCTTTCCATACCTCTGAGCTGGGGGCAGGGAGACAGGTCACGCTGCACGCTTCCGGCACCGAGAGAAAGGTGTTTCGCCTACCCGGCGTTTTCTTCCTCCGGAGTGGCTACACCTGCTTGTATTTACATGCCAAAGAGCCTCGGCAAAGTGGGGACACAAAAAGCCCTTTATGCAGCGACCATGCCCACAGTGAGCTAAGAAAGCGAAGAGACACTTTCTAGCTAGGGGGAGACTCCGGGCTCGCTCCGGTTTGCTTCCCTTCCTCTCAGGTTTACATTCCCCCCTCCCCAAAGCCCACCAGCAATGCTGGAGCGAGCTGCCAGCTGCCCCGTGGGCGCGGCGCTCGCAGGGAGGGAATCGTTCCCCTCGGGCCCGGCCCCCCTTGTGGATCGCCCCGGGCGCCGGTCTCCAGGGGGCCCGGGCGGTGGGAACCCGGTTGGCCGCGCCGCCTCCCCGCCCCGCCCGCATGACGTGCGAGCCCCTAATCGAGGTGACAACGAATTGTTTAATGGGGAGTGTTGGCATCTTGTCCGGAACTGTTTACATCTGCGACCGGCTTGAGCCAAACAGTCCGTGTGACATCCTTTGCCACATGCTTCCTCTGCCCCCCCGTGTGAATGTGCTTTAAATCCCCGACTTTCTCCCCAGCAACCCACGCGGACACGCCGCCCCATGGCCACTCGGCAGAGACACGCTCCTGGTTTGGGCGGCGCACGGGGCGGCGCGGGGAGGAGAGAGACTTTGCGGGAAGAGGAAATTTTTCGGTGCAACTCCCAGCCTGGGACCCGGGCTTGCTAGGGCACTTGTGGGGGTGACTGGAGAGAAGTGAGCTGGCCACCTATTGAACTAGAAATCGCTACATTTAAATAGAGGAGGGAGCGGACGAGTGGGGGACGAATATATAAATATATATCAGAACAGCCTCCCTGGGCATGCCCTGTTCAGATCGGCCTTCATTACTCCAACAACATAGGGCATTGTTTGCTTTTGAAATAAAACCCTTCCGAAAGAGAGAGACAGCAAGAGGAGTGTTGGCCTCTCGCATCCCCTGTGCCCCATCAGAAGCGCTGTAGGCAGGCTCTCGCTCGCCAGAGAAGTGTAACACGCGTGGGGGTAATGTGCACACGCGTGCCTTTATACACGCGCGCACCTCCAGGCACATCCCTCACACCTAGGCGTTTCTGCTGAATAAAGTCCACCCACGTCTACCCCACACCGTCCCCCCGGCTGCCTGCTCCCTGACCCCATTGCCATGGCAGCTGGTTGGGAAGTGAACACTGGAAGTGCTCCGAGATTGAAGAGTGAGATTAGTGTAAAGCAAGGACTTGGAGGGGGCACACACAAAGAGCCAGCCCCAAACCAAACGGGAGGGAGGGAGACCCAGACTTAACCAAAGCCATGCACCGCAAACATTTTTCCTAAAACTGCCTCCACAAAACCCCTCTGACAGATAGCGCAGGCAAGCCGGGCTGGGACCCAAAGAGGAGAAACAGCAGCACAGTAGATCTCCCTGGGTGTCTTTGCGTTGCTAGGCCTGGGAATCTGATCTGCGCCCAAACCGGGCCAAGGAGGTTGCAAGCTTCAGGTCTCTTTTAAGACATGAAGATGAACCAACATCGCTTTGGGGTTTTGTTTTGTTTTGTCGCTGCGATATTAGAACCTTCTGTTAAAAAACAAGTGACGAGGATACTTTGAGTTGCTTGGTTTTTTTCAGCATTTTAGTTCGTTTCCTTCTCTCTGTCCCATGGTAGTAGCATCATTGGCGCATTTTTATAGTCAATTAAAAAATAATAAAAGGAAAAGCCAAATCTGTCCTCTTAAAGAGCGACGTTTGAAGCCCCCTATACGTAATAAGAAACACTATAAAACCTTTGACGAACTAGCAAGGGGGAGTTTGGACTCGCAACCCGTTCTCTAAGAAATACATCAGCACAGCTCAGCTCTGAAGACTGTTACATCCTCGCCTAAAACTCAAACCTCAGACTTTAACTTTGTCATGTTCCTAATAATGAAAAGCAAATGTGAACGCAAAAGGGTTGGCCATCGTTTCCCAACATGGATGTTCATTTAGAATAGGGCCTTTAAAAAAAATCAAATCAGTGGGAACCCTCCAAAAGTAATCTAATGATCTCGAAATGGAGCGAGTCGAAATCGGGTGTATTACAATCGGATTTAAATGTGTTAACATCTGAATAGCTGATGTCCTGTCCCATCACATTTTCATTTATGGAAGAGATATTCTCAGTCCTAGGGAAAGGGTCTCCCTTATTATTTACAGTTTGTTTTCTTTTTAAACTATTAGGTCTATTAAAATATTATACACATACGCATATATGTATACACACACACGCACACACACACTAGATAGATACACACATTATTATACACACACACACACACACACACACACGCACATATTGAAAAAACAATTAAGAGGCACATTCGACATTGTTTTTTTATACCTGATGATCTAGCTGAAATGTCCTTCAGGGTTAACAGATCGCCGAGTACCAGAGGGGTTTAGAACAGAAGATATCTTAATTAAAAACCCTAATCAAGCAACATTAATTGAAAATACTTTGCAAAACACAGAAAGCATTGCAAGCGGCTGATTCTGAAGGCGCTTAACATATGCACTTGTGTCTGTGCATATACGCAGACACTGTGCGTACACACACAATATATATATATATATATATATATATTATAATACGCAAAGATTAATATTATACCGTAAGGCAGTATGTTTCACTTCTTGCTGTGGAATTCCGTAGTTTGGCCCTTACTCACCTTATTATAAAGCCTAATCTTTTGATTTACAGCTATTAAAGCCGAGAGGCTCCTGTCCCAATAGATAAATTATAGTCTGAAGGGATCCAAAATAATTTGCAGCTCTAGCTAGGAACTGCTTTAGCTTTTTAGACTTGCCTTTCGCCTTGTGAGCCAGAGTAAAATTACAAAGAGTTTCTCTCTAACCTGCCCCCACTCCCCCAGCCCCTTTCGAAATCAGGTAATAGAGTCAAACTCCCAGGAGAGCTTCACATCTGCTTAAAATATTGTCCAATGAAATGAAATTCTACAACAGATTGTGTTTTTAATATACTGTACACCACTAGCCTGCATACCAAGTCCGCAGAAGGTTTGTGTATCGCTTTACCACAGGATATAGGGGCGTATTAAGAACTACAAACACACATTAATCGGATCGAGGCTTAACGAGTGCGGATCCAGAGGTGTGTTGGGGAAGGTGTGTGCTGGAGCTGTGTGTGACGTGTGGGAACATCAATAGCCGACTGTATTAGATACACAGAGAGATACACATTGTCCTGTAGGTGCATAATCTGTTTTGCAAATAAATACTCCTGGGAGATGGAAACCGTAGCTTTGGGCTACTGTTTTGAACTGTGATCCCTAAAAATCCTAGGCTGAAACCCCATAAACCGCCGGCCCGTGTATTGTATGAAACACCTGATTTTAACCAGAGCTCAGCCTTCCGAATAGACACTTCCAGTTCGCATTAGTGCTCGTGCAAAAGAGCCGTGTTGGAGCAGCAGCGCCTAGTGCAGAAGCGAAGTGTCTTGTTCCAGGCAGAGAAGTCCCAACTAGCGCTTCAGACAGCCCGGCACTGAAAACCCATTAGCGCTTCAGCTGCAGAAACTCACTTCCCGAACTCCCACCATGGGCGACTCGAGGGTGGGAGCAGCAGGATAGGTGCTGCAGACATACAATTCTAGTTAAAGGCAAGTTGGGGGCATTCTGTAGAACGGGGTGTGTAGAATGAGATGCTCACATCTGCATCACACACACCCCCATTTGAGCTGCTAAACTACAAAATAAAAACGACTCCGTGCTCCTCAGCCTTCTGCATCAAGGAAAAAAAGAAAGCCCGTTCAAAAATGTTCAGCTCCTTAAATAAAAGGCAATAAATAAGCTTCGGTATTTTACGGGGTATTTTTTTAATGCGGGCCTGTAATCCATAGGTGGAAAAATCACAGTATTAATTGCAAGACAACTTCCCTAATAATGCACTCAAAAGTTGCCCATGTACATTGTAAGACGCACGCCTTTGTGTGTACATAGCCACATTTCTAACTGTGAGAAAGGTGTGTGTGTGTGTGTGTGTATTACACATATGCACACAGCTATGTGGGCCGGTTGGGTGTCCTAATGGAGCATATTGAAAAAATACAACCTCAGAGGTAAGTTACTGGGCCTTGCCCTGGCGCTGCGGGTGTGAGTTGTGTCCTTTTAGAAATAAAAGTGTTTAGACGTGTCAGTTTTCAGAGACTGTGGTAAAAGAACTCTCACTCCACTTTGCAATGATTCAAAGGGAAGCAAACTATGCGACAAATGCAATTTGCTTTATTATTTATTAAGCCCGTATGTAGAGTCGTACTCTTACTCCGGACAGTACTGTTGAAAATTTGGAAGAGCAATTCCAACCGAAAGAAGGGGGAAAGCCACTGTCTGGGTGGAGGTAGGACCTGGACACGGTAAACCATGAAAAAATATCCCCTGGCCGTGGAAAAAAAAAGGTAAAGATGCTACATAATAATACACCTGAATTACAAAATAAACCCTTGAAATAGTAGGGGATTTGTGTGTATCTTTCATCTACCTGCCCCTTTGGAAAATTAAAAGTTTATACTACAAAATAAAATAAAATAAAATAAACCTAAAATACGAGTTAGTTTTCTTCCCCTTCCTATCGCATGGTCGTTTAAGAATCTAATTCCTCGTTCCCAGCATTGGGATACAAACTTCACTCTTCTTACCTGAAATAGCTCTCACCTCGGCACTGCCATGACCTATGTTAACAATGTATTTACATGCAAAGGGGCAGCTCTCGGATCCCACATATTCTTGTAACGTCCAAGGATTAATCAGTCCTGAAAGACTCAGTGTGAAAGTGCCCCCCATTTAAACAAACTAGACATCACTATTGTAAAAGTATTCAAATACAAATGTAAGTAGTACAGAGAATGAGTTGGAACTTACAGTCTCCAGATATTTTGCACAAAGCCAGAGTGAAACAGAAACTAAAAAATAAAAATAAAATACAAACTAAAAGAGCGCAGCTTTTGACAGATTCAATAGGCACCTAAATTCCCCACTGCACCAAAACCTTAATATCGACCCCGCTAGGAAACACAGCAGGTAGTTCAAGCTGGGCTCTACAAGCGGTGGGGGTCGGAATAAACCCACCCTTTTCCTACAGCAACCCAACTCCTCGTGTGAAAATTCAGCTTTTCAAAAAAGAAAGGAAGGAAGGAAGAACGAGTCCAGGCGACGGGGGAAAAAAAAATCTGCCGCAAAACTTAGTTGAAATTCCAAAATCACAACCTATAGAAAGACACCCCCTTGTCGTGCCCCCCCCATACCTTCTTAAACCCCCTCCCCCCAGCTGAGAGAGTCTAAATCTTTCCGTTTCAGCGTAGGAATCTGCGAATCCAAACCCTTAGTGAGAAAGGATCCATTTTGATACAAATTCTCTTCCCTTCTCTCTCTCTCCTAAATAATTGTCCCTTAGACTAGTGGGGTTTTTCCCTCTCTCTCTCTCTCTCTCTCTCAAACGTTAAGTCTCTTTGGAACCTGAAGACTAGTGCCAAACGCAGATCTCTAGCGCCCACTATTTCAAAAGCCAGGAATATTATTTCACAAGACTTGGAACGACTCAATAAAAAAAAAAAAAAAAAAAAAAAAAGTTGCTATCCCCTTTCGTCAACTTTGCAGCTAACTTTCGCTTCTCCCCCCCCCCCCCTTTATTGGCCATCTCTGCTCTCCTCCAGCTCCTCCGGGGTGAACCCCACCAAAGCGCTTCTGGGGTGCAAGAGAGACCCCCAGCCCGCAGGAAACTGCGAGCCGCCGCTCTGCTGAGCCCAGCGCGTCTCCGTGCTGAGCCGCTCACACACAAAAAAGGGGTGGACAGCAGGGCTCTCGCATCTATTTCGCTCCAGGAATGAGAAAGGGCACGAAAAGGGGGCTCCTGCCCCGCAGCAGCACCCACCGCCCAGCCCTCCGGCGGCACAGATCCTGCGGGACCCTGGAGGGGACCCTGGAAGCGGAAGAAGGGAAAGAAAGGACCTACTTTTGGGCAGTTTTCTCGCCCTCGCCTTGGATCTCATCTTGTCGGCTTGTGGATTCTTCTCCTCCTCCTTGAGCCCAGAAGCAGCTACACACTATCTTCATCTCCCAAGCATTGTCAGTTTGGACACCTTCGCACATGCGCACAGAGCATTCAATCTGACACCCTCGCCAGGGCCAAAAAAACTTTCCAATGTATTCATCACCATCAGGGGTTTTTTTTTGGTCCTATCCTCTTCTTCAGATCACTTATCTCCCCCCCCCCCCCCCCCCAGCACCATCATAGCCTTTCCCTGATCTGCCCCTTTAAGAAAAATCAACCCACTCTAAGCCTAACCCTTTGTACACTGACCTTACACACTGGACAATATTTAAGGATCAAGGTACCATCCTATAAAGAGGTGATTATTTATTATTAATTATTACTATTATTTAATAGCAATGTTGTAGCACGGAGATTGTTAGAGGGTGTCATTCTGTAATTGCGAATATTTTAAACAGGCTTGTTTGGGGTTTTTTTTAATTAACTTTTTTTAATTTACTGTAACTTTTCCTTTGACAGCCAGGTTTTTGGGGTTTTTTTTTTTACTTTGATTCGGAGGTTTGCGTGGCTATTTAAAATCATTATCTGGGATTTGCCACATGCTATCATGTAATGGTTTTCACAAGGATATTCCTTTTTTTGAATGCCGTAACGAGAATGTCTGCTGACATTTTTGTGTGTGAACATTTTAATTAAAAATTAAAACACCGGTTTTACACTTTTTCAGGCTTGGGGTGTGTGTGTGTGGCACTTTTGCTATCAGAGTCCTTTCTTTATTACGCCGTGCACATTTGCATATGGCCAATATTGCTAAATATATTTGTAACCTTGATCGTGCTAGTAGGGGAGTCGGAATTCTGTTTGGGTTATTAGCCAAGAGCGGCTGCATGTAGCACAAGATGCAGTCACACTTAATCTGTACGATTTGGCGTGGCGTGTGTGTTTCTGCACTTCTTTTTTCGACAATTAATTAAGACAAAATAATATGTTAAAAGGTTAAAAAAATAGCTCGCCGGTGTTTTTAAAAGAGACTGAGAATTAGGATGCTGGGTTAAAGAGAAACATATGATCCAGTCTACATTTGTGCCTTTGATTCAAAGCTCTGGCAGGTACCTGAGTTTGGATTTCAGAAGGATCCCATATCATTTCTATATGTTTCTCCCCCGCCTCCCCTCTCAAACAAATCTAGCTCGACCTCCTGTCTGGACTGGGCCATCCAGTTCTGAGGCTGTCCCTTCCTGGATGGGAGAGATGTTCTGCCTTACCCATCCCCTACCCACTGAAGGGGCTCTGAGGAGTAGAAAAGACCCTGGTTTGGAGAGAGCAAAGATGAGTCTCATGCTTTTGCATTTTAGGTACCAAGGCAGAGCCATTTTCTGGACGCCAGATATAATAGTGATCGCCTCCTTGGGAATATTAAAAATACTGCTACTCCTAAGTGATCCCTGCCTAGACATTGGAGTTGTCCGTGATCCCCGGAAGTGGAGGCACAGACAGATCAGACAGACCCTCTTTGAAGAAAGGAGTGAAGTGTAAATAGCTGGGTGATTGATGTGCTGTCTTTGACTGCGGAGAAAGCACTATTTTAATTCAAGTGGCCAGGTCAGATGGTCACGGAGGAAGGTTGAAAGGTAGGATTTAATGAGATTAATATGGAGGGAGAGCGACTTCATAAACTTTCAGGAACAGAAGCGGGCTGGGGAAAGTACTCCGGTTTGCAGTGAAGGTGCAGAAACATACTGGGGACTCGGCGAGCAGAGGCGTCTCACTCTAGGGCATTCCAAAAACAAAGGGAAAGTTAGATGGGTGGTTGGGCTCTCTCCTGCCAGCTGAACTTTTGCACTGCAGGTGGGAGGGGGGGTGGAATTATCCTTGCTAATTACTGGGTTTCCCTTCCTCATTGCCCTCTTTAATTGCAGATGGAAGCAGGGCCCTTTTAGATGCTACTTATTTAGTAATAGTGGGGAGGGGAAGAAGCCCAATTTTTTTTAATATACAGATAGTGAAACTTCCAACCACGTGTAGCGAAAAGCGCTGAAATGCGGATTGCAGATTTCTTTCTTGAAAATGTAATAATATTCAGAGAGTCGTTTCACTTCATTGTGCGGACCCGCAGGTTGGAAACTCAAATTGTTTGTAGCTTAAATGTGGAAACAGCAGAGCTGACGTTTAAAATCAGTTGAAATATTTCCTACAAAGACCGTAGGTATCTTCCACACCCCTAAAATGAGCTGGTAATGAAAGACCCAGGTTTGGGTTAAACTAAATGTTCTTTTCTTTTCGACATTATTGTCCATTCACAGTTTTTGCAGAACAGACATGAAAACAAAATCTTGGTGTTTTTTTTCCCAAATGGCATTTAAAAAACTCGATTTAACAAATGACAACGGGGCTGGAAGACTATAGTAACAGGAGTCAGGGTTCGAGTCCAAACAGCAGATTGGTTTGAAGTTAAGGATCTAAAAGCATGCTATTGCTAATTGCACACGGCTTTACCTTTTTTTAAAAAGAATTCTGCATACAAATAATTCTTTGCTGGAGTCCGAATCTACAAGGGTGGATCTTGCATTAACTATTAGCAAGAAGAGCATTTCTCGCACAAGACATATACATATTAGAACTCCATCGCCTTATATCTAGGAAGCAATGAACTGCAGACAGTGCTTCTGCTAGATGATCTGTTTAACTCTAGTGCTAGAATCCAGCTGTTTGGCTGAGTGAAGGTGCACTCAGGTGCGTATGAAGAGCTTGCACTATACCAGAAGGTCAAATCACCTTCACCTGTGAAGAGAGCACAGCGGAATCTCGGGGATTTTTATATACCCCCAACCACCCCAGCACAGCTGTCCCTTTTCCCCTGTACAGCAGGCGAACGTGTAAAAACGGCTATTAATACGGATTACACAAAGGTATAATTGAAAGTAATGTTCCCTGGCTGTGCAGAGACATCTCTCTTATGCAACTCTTCTTAATCATAAGCCTGCCTTTCGATTGCCAAATATCCAGCATCCCGATGACATATATGTCTATATTTCCTTCCAGAAATAATGCAGCAACAGCGTTCCACTAACTGCGGCGTCCGACTTGTGTTAGCAGGACTTTCTCCTTACAGATTCCTAGACAGTGTCGGGGACAAGATGGACTCTCTGGTCTATTTTTTTTTAAAGGAATAATTTTATTTTTTCATTACAAATTAAACAGAGGAAATGAAATGCAAAACAAAGCAAACGAGCTCCCAACTAAGGCAAGGCAAAGCGATTGGGAGCAGCCCTTAGTTTTACTTTGAAATGATTTTCACGTCTTGTATTAACAACGGTGATGTAGTAAATATGTGCACAGTTTAAATGTTGCAACAAAGATCGAACGGATTTCTCTTCGGTCCCCCATCCCTTCCTCCTCCCCCTACCATCTTTCCTACAATAATTTACAAAGAAGGAAATATACCATATGGGGGGGGGGGGGGCAGTTTTCCCTCCCTCTCCCCGCCATCTCCCTTGCAAAAAACAGGTACAAAACTGACATCGGATTTACCCTAGATTATTCGGGGGTGGGGGGGTGGAACTAAAAAGCCAAGAACCACTCTCTCTCACACACACACACACACACAAATTATTGAAAGTGTGCTTTCCTAATTCGGACAGAGTGGAGTATCTATAATTGAACAAGAATCCCCGCTGTTTTCCCAGGGTCCCCTTTTACAAAATTGGTTTTAGATCAAAAACATTTTTTGATTGTCTTGTTCTTTAAAAAAAAATCCAAACAAATCGAGGAGTGATCTCCGTTTACATTGCGCTCCTGCTAGGTTCTAATGAACATGGTTCGATTCGATGCGCAGAGAAGACAGCCGGCTATCACCCTGGTTTTACATGCCTTTCCCCCAGCCCCACGTCCCTGGTTTATACTCCCGCACAGCGCAAAGGCTGTTTTGCTATATTTCAGACTTGACCTCCCAGGGGGAAGAAACGGGACTGAAGACCAAATGTTGGTGCTCAGCAAATCCCAAACACCCAAGATGAAACCTCTGGCCATCCTTAGATACCCATTCTGCGGCTTGTTGTCAAAAGCCCGACGTCCCTAGCCGGAGCAGACGTGCGACCTGCTCGCCGGGTATTTGATTTTGCAAAGAAATCCGTATGATCCTCTTTTGCACCTGTTTGCATACGTATCGCTTGCATGGATAAGTAGAGGGATTCCTTGCTGCTCTACTTGCTTGGGCTGGGGAAGGGTCACTTGTGAACGCCTGGCCTGGCGAGTGGAGCCACATAACCTTGTATTCTATCCCCACAGCGCCACCGCTCCTCCACCTCGCTCTGTAGCCCTGTACAATGATTTCAGAGGACGCAGACAATACGGGTGAGTGGCTGAGCAAGGCCCAGGGAATACCTGCCTACCTCTGGGGGATTTAACGGTAGCTCGCCAAGATCCCCAAACGCATGCTGGGTGCATTCCTGCAGCTGGTTTCAGGCTATACCCCCCGGAGGAGGTCAGTTGGAGGCAGGATCTTAATCGTTTTCCTGCCCCATGAAAATGCTCAGGCCTTTACATTTTAAAACAAAAACCACTGGCCAGGAGAGACGAGTGCAGAGCCACTTCTGCATTGGGGTCATGACAGGGGAATTGCAGTTAGCCCAGGCACACAATCTGGGGCTGGAGAGGGTGGGTCTGTCAGCCGGGCACACGCACAAACCAGTCCTGGGGAGATCGCCATTTTAAGAGGCTATAGGATCTGCCTCTGCCCCTATTTCCACCTTCATTTCTGGTTTCTCATCCAGCCAGGGCACACACACACACCCACACACACACCGGCGTGCGGGTTATATTTTAACGGGGCTCTAAGGTGGATGCTGGAGTGGTTCTAATTTAAGAGGTCGCCTGGCTGGCATTTTCATTGCAAAGTCCTGGGCTTTCTGGACGTTGTGAACTTGGCTTTGAAAGTACTGTACGCACCAGGCGAAACTTTGCGTGCCAGGATCCTCGTTTAAAACAACAGTTAGCCCCAGGTGGTCATCTTCCCCATCAGCCACGAAGCAGGCAGGGTAGCCCTGTCTGGGAGCGGCCATGTCCACAGAAGCACCTGAGAGGCGGCTTTCAGGTTGTTTTCCACTGCTTGGAAAACATGGGTTTACACTTGGCAAGCTGGTGTGCACAAGTGCTTTTTAAGTAGTAAAGCAGATTAAAATGGCTGAGATGTTGTGGCTCGAGCAGGAGCTGGGGCACCTGCTTTCTCTTCCCGAGGATTTTAGCACAAATGCCGATTGTTCCTGCCCAGCGTTGGAGGGAGATTATACAGAGAATTATTTTTAAAAAATACGCAAACTCCCCTGGGCACATGAAGGCGCCGCTCTGCTCTAGTGTGAGCGAGGCGCAGATTAGCCGGTAAGAATGTCACACGCTTACCTAGAGGGTTTTTCCTTTTTAATCTGCCATCAATAAACGAAGGGAAACAACACACACAACCCCCACATTCTAACCCACGCAAATTCCCTTTCATCCCCGATTATGCCCAGAAATTTCAGCATCTTTCATCCCGGCTTCAAAGCCCCGTTTCGCTGCAGGCACAAGGGGGCAGTTAAGGGTAGACTGGAAACATTTGCAACCAGGGAGGGTGGCTGCGAGGTCAGCAGCAATTGGCCAGGGGGGGAAGCCAGAACCCCGAACTCAGCACTGGGCCAGTCAATGAAGGAGGAGCTGCTGTGCAAAGCTCCTGGTTGTCGCTGCCTGTGTTAGTTTCTTTCACTTCGCTGCGTCGAGCCTGTCAATGGGAAAGTTTGTGTTTGTTTAAATAACAGATGTTTACTGCTGCCCTGGAAAAGATCTGTGTGTGCGTGTGTGATTAATTCAAAGGATTCACTACTTGCAAAAGCTCCTGGTCTAAAACACTGAAATGGGGCCGCAGCACCCGCCCTGAGCAAAGCCAGATTTGCACTTCTGAACGCGGAGTTATTCCCCTTTACCAGAGGATTCTGCTGGGAAACCCGACGTTGGCCATTCTTTGCCCTGAGCCTGTAGCATTCTCTTTATATTTGTAAGGGTGGGGTTAATAAAACGAGTGTGTGCAAGGGGCGATGTCGGGTGAAAGTGGAGAGAAGCTGAAATACCTCCTAAAGGCGCTGTTCCGATGAAATGGTCTTTAGAATCAGGTCAACACTTGTGCTACTTTTTTTAAAGGCATGTTATTTACCCAATAAACTGTAATAGCGCCTTCCCTAGGTAAAGATCGTGCATTTGCATACGCCTTTGGAAAAAACATTTACCCAAACGCCCCTAAACAGCTGCTTAAGAAACATCATTCCTTATTGAAGGAGAGGGAGAGGGAATTCTGCTGGTCTTCTGCACAGAAAAAAACCCCCAAACCAACAAGAATTCTTAAGGCATTTTTACTGAGAAAATTGGAAATAAAATAGGACGAAAAATACCGATTCTATCAGGCTAATATAATCTAAATATATATATCTTACTGCACGTGTCTTCCTAAAGCACAGTATTTTCTGGCTAGTTTTTTTTAAATGTTAAAATATATTTTGATCCAAAAACTAATTTCAATGCAGTTTACTAATTTCCAGGAATAAAAATACTGGTCCCGTTGGGGCCCTGAAAAAATAAGCTTCTTTTTTAAAAAATACATGATAAATTTAAGAATTCCTTCAAATTCGTTGCCGTCCATTGTGTAAATCTACAGTTAGCTGATCCGAAGTAGAGTACCAGCCCACACGTTAAAACAAGGGGCTGCGAAAGGGATCATTCAAACCTCAAATATCCGAGGGTTTAAAATAACATTTTGGATAATTATTAGCTGTATAATTATTAGCCATTAATTGAGGATGATGCACCAGTGTCTTAAAATGCCATCCTGGGAGTTTAATTAGTTTTTGCATGATGCCAGCCCAAATTCAATTAACCCCGACCGTCTTGCATGAAAAATTTAAAATAAATGCTAAATTATTTGTTACATTTGATTTAAATGTTTTGTTGTGAGGAGAAGACTTGCTAAATTACATCAAGAAGCAACTGACAGGTAATAAACCATTAAACCGTTTTATAATGGAAAGGGCGAAGTGTCCTGATGTAACAGGACAGACTGGGAGATTTGGAATTCTTTTCTGAGAGGCCTGTGCATTATAATAATTTAGCCGCTCTGCCGCAAACGAAAACCATTTTGGGGGGAGAAACATTTTTTCCTACCGAGATACATAATTTCTAAAATACCCAAACGCTCTATTCAACGTCCCTGTTTACTTAAAATTAGCTCAACTCTCCACCTATTTCAAAGGCGGATGCTGTAGCGTTCAGTGAAGTGTGTTGATTTGCAGGGGTTACAGGACCGAGAGGGACCCAGAAAAATCTACATCCGTACAAAAATTAATCCCCAAAGGAGCTCGACACCTTATCCCTCCTCCATTCGCCTGAAACAAAAATGTAGATCCATTTTTTAATAGCCAGCAAACCGGGCACCAGGGGGGTTGTAACTCAAGAGGGGAGTTTCTTTAATTAAGGGGGGGGGGAGGGAGAGAGAACGGGAGGTTTAAACTGAACTGCGTGCAGATTTAATTTACTATCCTGCAAAAGATCTGATGCCTTCCCAGATAGTGTTATGTTCGTAACAATTATTAAAGGAAGATCCGTTTAGATCTTTACCCCTGAAAAGTCAAACCCCTCCTCCCCTCATTTTTCTCCACACAGATCAAAGCTGCACCAGGGCCAGTTTCTCTGAAGACACGTGGAAAAGAGAAGAAATCGCCGGCATTGTGTTGAGTTTCACGCATTGTTTGCCTGTGGAGAACAAGGGAGCGAATTCCCCCGAGAAGGCAAAGCACCGAACCTGGAGGGTGTGTGGGGAGAGGGGCGGGGGCGAAGGTGGGGTTCGCTCTATTGTTCCTAATTAATTCTGATTAACAACGATTCCTAATCAAAAAATGTTGGCTTCAAAGTCGGAGAGCCAGGAAGACGTAATGAGGAGTCCGCGCCACGGATCGTGTGTAAACTGTCCCCTTCCTTTCTTCTCAGTATAAATAAAACGGGGCCAATGGACGAAGACAGAACAGGGCAACCTTCTTTCGCCCTATATTGAGACTCGGCTACCGCAATTAACATTGCTGCATATGGAGTGAGTCCCCTCCGTGTACATGCCTTCGCCCCCATGCTAATGATGGCTGCAGCGGAGTTAGCTGTATAATTATTAGCCATTAATTGAGTTCAGGACCTTTTATGGCTGTGGGAAATGAGCAGTCTGACCACTCATTCCAATAAGGGTCTGCACACAGCCAAGAGCTATGAAAAGTCATCCCGGGCTGGCTGGGCCCAGCCCGACACAATCCCCCAGAGGGGGAGAAAGACATTAACGGGGGGAGGGGGAGAAGATCGGTAGGTGAAAATGACAGACACTTTAACCGGATGGATTTATTTCAGAACTTTGACGCGGAGTCGCCACGCGAGTGCCCTGGAAGCCGGGAGAGGCAGTTGACTAGAACAGCTTGTCTTGAGGCAAGAAAAGAAACACAAGAAAGTTAAATAAAATAAAGTGCACATTAAGGGAAAGGCTATGCAGGCGCACAGACTCCCCCTGAGCTGGGGGGGGGGGGTTGTTTTCCAGTTACTGGGCTGAGGAATGTAGATCTGACTAGGAGAGAGCCCATATTTCTGGGGACACCCCCCCTTCTATTCATTTGAAGATACAGATAACCCCAGGGCTGGCCCAATCACTGGGGAAAGTGAAAGGCAAAGGGATAATGTTCAGGTTGGAATCTCACTTTGCAAAAATTGCATCGATGATTACCCCGACCCCCGCGCTCCGGGAAACCTGTTCCACATTTAAACTAACTTGCAAGTTTCAGATTTGCGCCAGGATCTGCAAAAAATAAAATACCCCCCCCCCCCGCCCCGAAGTCACTCAAAATCAGCCCATGCGCCCATTGCAAGAATCAATCCGAATTATATTGTTACATAAACCGCGGCTGCCTTCGCTCCGGGAAGAGCAGTTGCCTTCTGGAGCGGGGTACGGAGCCTGGCTCCCAGAGCGCGGTTGTATTAGCCTGTAGGGCACAGAGCAGCCCCCAGAACAGTGGCATTATTGGGGAGACCCTCCGAGGGGAAGCGGTGGAGTGGGGAGCAAGAAACGGATGAAAGTCCGTTTCGGCTCCAGGGACAGCAGGGCAGGCTAAAGGAAGCAGAGCTCCACGTCCCAGCCTAGCACAGGGTGTAGCAAAGAACAGCCCCCCCAAACCAGCAACCCTCCCCCCAGGAAAGCAGCTGGCGGGGTGATTCCAGCTCAGATGCGGGAGGGCGCAAGAGGTTCTGCCTTTTGGTTTCCTACCTAAAGAAACCGACACTGGCTCTGAAAAGGTGACAGATGCTGCTGTTCCCCCCTGTCTTTCTACAGCGCTGGCATGTGGCAGGCAGGAGTGGCCCGTCTCGCCCAGGAAGGGTAAGGCCAGCACATGTAACTGCCTGTGTCATTCGACTCCCTATAGAGGGTCCGGGGCTGAGCATTTACAGGTGGACGGGTCCGGTCTCTGACGGTCAGGGGGGTCCGCACTTTATCCCTGGAATCGGAGAAGTGGGCTACAGGGGATGAAGACAAGATCCGCATTGCTCCAAACGTTCTGATTTGCGTGGTTGAATGGGGAAAGGGGAGACCGAGAACACCCCCCCCCCCAGCACGAACCCATATTGCAGAACGTGGGAGCGGCGACTCTAGATTCACTTTGTTACGTATCCTTAACTTCACGTTTCCACCTTCCAATTAAAGTTGCCCAAAATTGCCCACAGCCTTATTTGCATGCAAGGGACTCAGTTCAAAGATGCTAACGTATTGTCTCCTCTTAGAACTTAACATTTCCCTCTTCAGTTCTCACTTGAAAGAAGTTTCAGAACAGTATTCACAGACTGTCCAAACGAACAAAACCTTCCCCTTTGCTAGGAAGAGAAATCCGGTGTATTCAATCAAGGGGGGGGGGGTAGAAGAAGAGAAGCATATTCTCAGAAGTCTGCAGATTTTTTAAAAGACTGCATTGTTCTTGCCTTTTCCTGAAAACTGATTTTTAAAGCACAAACTCGCACGCCTGAAAACAAAAAGATTAAAATAAAACATCACCAATTTCTTTTTGCACAGTTTAGACTCTTAGAATTACTTTTCTGCAAGAGCTTTCCAAGCACAGCCTTTCCGAAGGCATAATTATCAACTTAAAAAAAACACAAGCAAACAAGGGGGAAAAAAGACCCAGGACTTTCCCCAATGCTCCTTTCTTTGATTTTCATTATTTCAACTCAAGACGATAGCTTAGGACTGTCGAAAGAACCTGACTTCTTCCAAGTCCCACCTGAAAAACGTTTGGGTGCCAATTACGTACTGATCATCTGCAGGCAAAGAGAGGTTGGATATTGATTATTTATATGCCCAGGGAGATTCCAACCGCATCTCTGTAGAAAAAAATGCACACACCCGCAATCCTTTCTGTGCACTCTACATTTGTTTAAAAGGCAAAGGGGCCTCTCCTCTTTTTTTTTTTTTGGGGGGGGGGGGGGCGTTCCTAAAAGGAAGATCCAAGCCAAGCAAACTGGGGAAGTTGAACCACTTTTTGGCTGCCTCTTGGGAAGGCGATAAGTGCAAAATGCCCGTGGCAACCCATTTATGATTAACTCCTTTTCTTAGAAAGGTGCATAATGGGAGCAAACAGGGAGCTGATGGGACATGAACATATTTTATTCATTTAGGACACAAAGCAGCTTTTTGATATATATATAAAACTCCCTTTCAAATTGAAGGTAGTGAAGGGCATAATTCAATGGAGTAGGCGGGAGGGGGAAACGTATGGAGTGCGAGGTGATTTTGCAGTGATCTTTCATTCACCGGTGGGGGTGCCTGATATACCC
Organism: Malaclemys terrapin pileata; assembly: GCF_027887155.1. NCBI lineage: Eukaryota > Metazoa > Chordata > Testudines > Emydidae > Malaclemys > Malaclemys terrapin. The sequence continues at coordinate 18,835,641 of NC_071523.1, read as the reverse complement.
AGGCGCGACAGGGAGAGAAATGCGGACCGCGGGCTAAGCATATGCGACAAACGGGGTCTTTGGCTTGGAAAACACCTCCCAGGAACCCCGATCACATGCCCGGAGAGGCTATGCCACCAGAGCTTGGCCCCATCCAGATAGCCCTGTGTGCCCACAACACCATGGCCCACGGGCAAAGACGGGGTACCCAGCTACTGAGCTCTGACCGGGGCTGGCTCCCTTCTCCTGCTTCGCTGAACCCAAACCTCTAGGCAAGGGTTCCTGCATTGACATGGCGGCGTCTAGCTCCGCCTGGCCCTACGGGAAAACGCTCTGCAAAAGGCCACAGTAGAGACGAAGCCTAACCACGACCCGCTATTCATCACGCCTGGGATTCTGTCTACACAGGCCAGCGCATAGATAGACTTCTCCGCTGGGAAGGTTATTTTCGACTCCAACCCACGGTAGTTTTCCTCCAAGGCTCGTGGTCGTTTCCACGGCTCCGGGTCTGGAGGAGGGAAGGGCTGTAGATGACCCCAGTGACTGACTAGCTTTTACAAAGACCGTTGTCAATAACGTTCAAATCAGGAGATTCATGATTCTTGACCCCCGCCACCCTGTGTCCGCTGCCCCTTGTCCCCCTTATGTTGGGTGGAGGGGGGGTTTCCTCTCCAGCCAGTTTTTCTTGACGATTTCTGTCCAGGTCTTGGTTGCTACCCCCCCCCCCCCCCGGAAAGGAGTCCAAGAACCGAAGGGCGCACGAACCTGACATGGGGGGGGGGCGCCTGCTGCCCTTCCCCCCTCCCCCTCCACCAGGGCAAAGGCAGGCGTGGCACGAAGCCCGGCGCGCCTCGGTTCTGGCTCTAGCGCGTCTCGGTTGCGTTGACACGGAAGATGGCAGCAGAATTCTGCGAGAACAGAGGCTAGAGCGCGCCGAGGGGGCAGCGCCCGTCTGCCCTGAACCCAGCTCCCTTCTGCCCTCCTGGTCTGAGCCCAAAGCACGACTCCCCCTCCCCCCGTCGCTTTCCTCAGAGCTTGGGCTGGACCCCCCTCCCCCCTCACGGCGAGCAAGGTGCGTTTAGACGTCGAGCTAGCTAACTCGAGTTAACGCACGCCCCTGGCTCCTTTCGCCGTGAAGACGCAGGGGTGGCAGCGTGCCGAGTGGGTCAGGTGTTCTGCCTGGAAACTTCCCTCCAACTGTGTAAGCGGGGGTTGATTCTTGCCGCTCCTCAGCGCTTTCTTCGTGGTCACAAAGTTACTAACACACGACTAGATTTAAACCAAAACTACAACCCCGCTCCGCGTCCCACCTGTACTGACTACACAGGCCCCTTGGGAGACGGATCCGGGCCAATTGCTCCTGCACCCAGCCCGCTCTGTCCCCCGTCCCAACCAACACTCTCCCGCTGTTAAAACCAGGCCCGGAGACGCGCTTTACTGGCCCACAACGAGCTAATCCCATAGGAAGGAAACAATAAGAGCCCTGCTCTGCCAAGCCAGCTACAAAAGTGCAGAAACCAGGAAAGCCCTGGAGCAAAACCACTCTGGATGTGACCTTAAGAAGACGCAATCAATCCTGCTCTGCTAGGGGGACACCTCGGCGAGACCTGCCCTGCTCACGGAAACCCAGGCAGGGACGGGAGCCTTTTAACCCTTTTTGGGCCCTAGCCAAGTTCAGTAAACTCCCTCCTCCCCATCAGACAATTAGCCACAAAGATGATGAGAAAGGGCTGGGGTGAGCAATGTCCTCTGTGCATTTAAGAAGTTAGGTAGCAGCTTTACATGCAAGAGGGTTTGGCTTGGCTAGGGGTAGGACTACAGGTAAGGCAGACACTGCATGTCCAGGTAGCTTGGTATAAACAGCCATGTAGACAGGAGGCATTGCTTAGCAGAGAACACCACAGACATGCTGGAGCCCTAGAGTATATGTCCTACAGCTGTTTTAGGTGGTGGGGACCCGCACCCCTGGAATAGAGAAGGATTCATTGGAAAAGGGAGCCGGTTTATGCACCCCTAAGAATTGGTGGTGGTTCGGTCCCATCGCATCACCCTAAATCTGCACCCCTTTTGACTCCTGCCCTACAGCCAACTTGTGTCCCTGCACGGACAAAGGGCAGCCAGGCCAGCCACTCAGAGGAAGCTGATGCTACAAACATAGTTGCCCAGTGCTACAAAGGCAGGAGGCAGAGGGTGGAAGCTGCAGGTTTTTCTCCCAGGCCACTTCCTGCTGAGCTCAAGACACTAGTAATAGTAAACATTTAGAACAGAATGAAAGCCAGAAGCCCCAGTTGGGTCAGGTCCTCTCCCACAGTGAAACGCAGGGTCTGTCTACAGTGGAACTGCTACGCTGTTTGGAGGAGTTCGTCTGTGGGGCACAGGAAATCCACCTCCCTCGGAGGCAGTACTAGATCAACAGAATAATTCTTCCCTCTATCTAGCACTATCTATGCTGGGTTTAGGTTGGCAGAGCTCAGGGGTGTGGATTTCCACACCCTGAGAGATGTAGCTAGGCCAATGTAAGTTCCCAGTGTACACCAGGCCACAGGCCCCACCTCAGAGAGATTACAATTTAAATAGATAAGAGACTGGGCAGGAAGGGAATGACTTGCCCAAGTACACCCAGCAGAGCCAGGACTAGAACCCATGTCTCCTGATTTACAGTGCCCTATCCCATGGGACCATGGTGCCTCCTAAGCCAGACCTGCTGGAGGGAGTTCATCCCTCCCCCCCAACAACAGCCTATGTCTATTATTTTTCCAATAATCACCCCTTGAAAGCAGAGCCTAAAGGAGCAGGACAACAGCAAGACTCTACTCTGAGTTTCCCTTTGTGTTCAGATCCAAAATCCCGTCCAATGCACTTACCTGGCAGAGTCATTCATAATTACCCACCTGACTGGGAACCATCTCTGAACATTCTTGTGCCCTACTCCTCTCTGTACGGGTTACCTCTGCAGCCTGGTAAGGGACAGACACCCCCTTAGCACACTACAGCCCCAAACCAGCCTGATGTTTAATTTCATAGATTCATAGATTCTAGTACTGGAAGGGACCTCAAGAGGTCATCGAGTCCAGTCCCCTGCCCGCATGGCAGGACCAAATATCAGACCATCCCTGATAGACATTTATCTAACCTACTCTTAAATATCTCCAGAGATGGAGATTCCACAACCTCCCTAGGCAATTTATTCCAGTGTTTAGCCACCCTGACAGTTAGGAACTTTTTCCTGATGTCCAACCTAAACCTCCCTTGCTGCAGTTTAAGCCCATTGCTTCTTGTTCTATCCTTAGAAACTAAGGTGAACAAGTTTTCTCCCTCCTCCTTATGACACCCTTTTAGATACCTGAAAACTGCTATCATGTCCCCTCTCAGTCTTCTCTTTTTCAAACTAAACAAACCCAATTCTTTCAGCCTTTCTTCATAGGTCATGTTCTCAAGACCTTTAATCATTCTTGTTGCTCTTCTCTAGACCTTCTCCAATTTCTCCACATCTTTCTTGAAATGCGGTGCCCAGAACTGAACACAATACTCCAGTTGAGGCCTAACCAGCGCAGAGTAGAGCGGAAGAATGACTTCTCGTGTCTTGCTCACAACACACCTGTTAATACATCCCAGAATCATGTTTGCTTTTTTTGCAACAGCATCACACTGTTGACTCATATTTAGCTTATGGTCAACTATAACCCCTAGATCCCTTTCTGCCATACTCCTTCCTAGACAGTCTCTTCCCATTCTGTATGTGTGAAACTGATTTTTCCTTCTTAAGTGGAGCACTTTGCATTTGTCTTTATTAAACTTCATCCTGTTTACCTCAGACCATTTCTCCAATTTGTCCAGATCATTTTGAATTATGACCCTGTCCTCCAAAGCAGTTGCAATCCCTCCCAGTTTGGTATCATCCGCAAACTTAATAAACGTACTTTCTATGCCAATATCTAAGTCGTTAATGAAGCTATTGAACAGAGCTGGTCCCAAAACAGACCCCTGTGGAACTCCACTAGTTATACCTTTCCAGCAGGATTGGGAACCATTAATAACAACTCTCTGAGTATGGTTATCCAGCCAGTTATGCACCCACCTTATAGTAGCTTCATCTAAATTGTATTTGCCTAGTTTATCAAAAAGAATATCATGCAAGACCATATCAAATGCCTTACTAAAGTCTAGGTATACCACATCCACAGCTTCTCCCTTATCCACAAGACTCGTTATCCTATCAAAGAAAGCTATCAGATTGGTATTTCCTAAGGAACAGCAATGGAGAGAGATTTATTGCAAATCTCACCTATTTTCTTCCACCTCTGAAGGAACCTCTCTGGCTCACAACAGCACTGCCAGCAACATTTCACATCCATCCCTAAAACCGGGAAAAACCTTCAAATAAAAACACCACACACACACTCCTGTCCTGGAGCAGACAGAGAATAGCTGTAGCTGGGAAAGTACTTAGAAGCATTTCTGAAGTGGCCGGCGCAGTTTGCATCTCGCCCAAGTCCAGGAAAAACCATCAGAACCCAACAGAACTCTTCCAACCATGGGAAATCCTAATTCATTTAGATGCAGGAATGCATGAAAAACTGTCCTAGCAAATAATATTAAGAACACACATTACTATAGACTTGACTTCTCTGAGAGGTAAACTGCATCCAGGAAGAATACGCCAAGTTCATACCTACTGTAAGAAAACCCAAAGTCAGTGGGGTTACACCAATGATGAATTTGGATTGCTCCATTTCCCACGTCCAATACGTTGCCATCCAGTGTACTCCAATTCCATTTGTGGGCTGCATGGAGGAGTTGGCAGTTTCAGAGAAAAAAGGATACATTTTCCTAAGTGAAAGTGTTTTGTACAATTAATTGATAAGAAAATCTCCCCCTCCACCACCACAAAAAATAATTCTGGCCTTGCTATCTCGATTTTTTGTAAAGGCTGAGTGATCATTCATTCATTATTTTAGATTTTGTGATTTGGGTAGTTTGAAATCTCAGCACATAGTGATCAGTGTAACAGAGATAGGAGCCCTAATCCATTGCTAGGAGAACCCCAGGCTGTGTATCCAAAAATCAAGCCTCATACATCCCTTCTCCCCCTCAATATACGGGCACACAGATTGGCAATTAAAGCACTGGTTTTCAACCAAGGGTACACGTACCCATGGGGGTACACAGAGGTCTTCCAGGGGGTACATCAATTTGTCTAGATATTTGCCTAGTTTTACAACAGGCTATATAAAAAGCATGAGCAAAGTCAGTAAATACTAAAATTTCATACAGACAATGACTTGTTCATACGGCTCTATATAGTATACATGGAAATGTAAGTACAATATTTATATTCTAATTGATTTATTTTATAATTATATGGTAAAAATTAGAAAGTCAGCAATTTTTTCAGTAATTGTGTGCTGTGACACTTTTGTATTTTTACATCTGAGTTTGTAAGCAAGTCATTTTTAAGTGAGGTAGAACTTGGGGTACGCAAGACAAATCAGACTCCTGAAAGGGGTAGAGTGTTCTGGAAAGGTTGAGAGCCACTGAATTAGAGAACCTTTCCAGATTTCCCCTTCTGCTGAAAGCATATCAACCGTTTAAAAATAAGATCACCAGACTGTTTTATTTGACTAAGGGTTTGCTTCACAAATTATCTACCCTGAAAGCTAATGGTAACTCCCCCAGGGGAAAATATCATGGAGCAGTTTTGTTAGCAGAGCAGAGGGTCACAGTCAGTGAGAAGCTTACTCTGAGGCAGTTACAATAAAACTCCACTTAGAAAAATGGTTACAACATTAATTGCAAAAAAATTGCAGTACACCCTGGGTGTGGAAAATTTTGGGGAAAAAATTCAAAAAGTTAAAAAAAACCAAAACAACCACCCCAACCTATTACCTTTTTCCAACCTGCTCATTCCAGTAGTAATGTCTCTGCACTTCCTTATCCAGGATCTGCTCCATTTATAAGCTATTGGCCAATCTTGCACACACTTTCTCCCTGGCTTCACCTTCCCTCCACATTGAAGTTAAGGGAAGAGACCAGGCTCTTTGGGGGTAGTGTCTGTAGGTATGTCTACACTGTAATAGAACACCTGCTGCGGGCCCATGACAGCTGACTCAGGCTTGCAGGGCAATAAAACTGCAATGTAGATGTCTGGGCTTGGGCTAGAACTGCGCTCTGGGATCCTCCCACCTCACAGGATCTCAGAGGCCAGGCTCCAGCCTGAGCCAGACCAGCCTGTCAGTTGACAGAGGCCAGCCCCGGGTGTTTGTTGCAGTGTAGACATATCCTGTGTGTTTTGTGAAGGGTTGGGTAGGCTTGGGAGGATTAGATTTTTGTCAGTAAACGTCAATTTCACTGTATACCCACAAACCTACCAAAAATAATTTCCACTGATAATCATCTAAATTTGCAGATGGGCAAAGAAAGACAAATGCTGCTTGAGGACTACTTTGAGTGACATTTACTTGGTATATTTGGTCATGTGATGTTGACAATTTGTGGTTTAATGGTTATAAAGATTTAAAGTGTTGAATCTCAATGTCTACGGCCGTTGCCTGATCCCGCCCCCATTGCATAATTTCACAACTCTGAAAACTTTAATAGGTTTTTAAAAAAAGCATAAAAATCCCATAATTTTGCACCACTGTGAACATTAAAATTGATAAAATGCTTAAAAATAAACAGTGATCTGTCCATCAAAAGTTATAAAACAAATATTGAATCCTCCAAGCCAATCTATACATCATAAAAGCACCTTCCGTTCCTTCAGATCTTGTGTAGGAAACAAATGATTTTACAACCAATATGTTACTGAAAGTAAAAATGAACCCAATATCTAAATGAAAACACAATCTCACTGAACAATAGTGTTTACTAGACTTTTTTTAAAGAAGAAACTTGCTCGATTAATATACTTAAGCATGAAGCAAACCCCAATAAATTGCTATCCAGTGAAGGGGTATTAAATTAACTTTATCCTCATGCTATTGATTGGAAGCCACTCCAATCAAACTTCCCTGAACAAGAGTACTGTGCATTCCTGGCAGCCTTTGCTGAATTCAGGAAGGAATTAAGTACCCATCAGCCTACCTCAAAGGGATACTTTTGGGTAATATACTGCATGCATAATGACTGTAGGGAAAAAAAGGTTCCAGGTGTACCTGCCCAGGGTCCATGGAGCATTTTTCTCCTTAGCTATACATCAAAAATAAATAACCAATTTTGTTGACCTAGGGATAAAACCCACTTTTCTTGCATACTCAACATGACCACTGAAGTTCTAGATGCACATGGAACACAGGATCAGACCCCTATTTTATAGAGGGCTGTATGTACATTTATGTCAGTTCCAGCATATATCACTAAACCACTACAAAGCAATGACTTACTATAGAGCACCACAAAGGTAGATACACACATGTGCAAGCAGGCCCTTCAGAAATCCATTATCTTCAGGGGGTTTATTTTTGCACTTATAGAATCAGCATTTTTGTACCCCTCTCTCTTCCCCCACCCCACATATTTAAGCAACAAGAACATAAAGGAAGGACATTTGCTGAGCACTAACGATTGGTTGAGAGGAGCTGGTGTAAGTGGCCGCTCAAGGACCCCAGATGGCATTATTCCCCAGGAAATGCTCTGAGGCCATGGCATCGTTTCTATGCACTGTAAAATAGAAAGAAGCCCATAAGTACACGTGTTTTTGTTTTGTTTTATTAAAAGCGTGTGATGTACTTTCTAGTCAGTGTGCACATTTCTAGACAACTGACACCCTGTACATTAGCCAGGTTGCTTGAGCCATCTGCTGCAATTCCTGCTCTTGATTTTTATAATGTCACCTGTTCTATCAGAACACTTTCCACAAGAAGCCAACACAAAAAGCTCTCTCTTGTTCAGCCCTGCTGGCAGAAACATGCTTAAGGCTGCAGTTGGGATTTGGTTTTGAAATCCGCATACAAAGTCTGATGGTGATGGTCTGCTAGAGAGGGCAATCGCAGGAAAGCTAAGTCAGAGAAACAGGTGTTGCAGTGAGCTCTGAAGATACTGAGGTTTATGGTCATTCTTATTTCACTTGCCACTGAGTTCTACAATCTCTGTCCTGCTTCTATGGAAGTCTTGCATCCCCTATTTGTTGGCAGCTTCATTTTTCCAGTGGAGAGAAGCTCTCATGTGAGGTTATTGTCATAGAAGGAGGGGACTCTCTCAGGTAGCAAGACCCAATGCCATGCAAATCTTTGGAAATCAGTACAGTGACTTGGAACTCAACTTTGTTCAATGGGGAACCAGTGCAGGGAGTGGCCAATTTAAATTAATTCAACGAACAGTCGGTACATCCAATTTTTGCAAGTCCTGCTATGTTAAGTTCATTTACCGTATTCGGCTGAAATATCAGCTTTGAGATCTACTGATTAAAAGGGCTATATAAGAGCTAGGTATTATTGCTACCTAGAACCTCAATGTAACAAAAACAAAACAATACATAGTGCCTATAAACAACTTTCCATTTTCAAAGCAAATTACCTACCTAGATGGTTAACATTCACAAGTATTATGCCCCTTTTAAAGATAGGCCAACAGTAGCAGAACCGTTAAGTGACTTGCCAAAGGACAGAGGCAGGGTAGGATCAGATCCAAGGGTTCCTGTTGCTTGGGCCATGCTAACTGTAGATTAAGTGGTGAATATTAGAAATATGTTGTCACATGTAAAAGGCCCCTTCAAATTCCTTGTCCATGGTGTTGAACACTCCTTTGGCTATCGGATTAAAAAATAATGCTTACATAAAATGTTCCAAGATTCAGCGACATGCAGCTTTTAAGAGAACAGTGCCAATAGTACTGTTTCCTCATACATACTCCCGATCCTTCCCTTACCTTTGGTCCAGGTTCAATACCCCAGAATGGATACACCTTCAGTAGCTCATCTACCACTGAGTTGCAGTTCTGCTCATTGATTATGAAATGAGATGGGACAATAGTTTCATTCCTCAAAAGTATAAAATTAAATAGAGTGACCTGAGAACTTTCTTTACAAATAATTGAATGAAGTCACCCATACAGTGATTTTAAATGTCTTACATCAGAGTGGCTGTCTTCTCTCTTTAGGAAATAAGTTCCTGTGAATGAGAGGCTTACTCACTTTCAGTCATTTGGGTGCATTACAGCAAGTGGGACAGTGCTCAGTCATTGGGGGAAATGTATTTTCTATAACGTGATTACTAGCTGCTTTTTAACTCTGCTCTTAAGCAACCTAGAATGTGAACCAATTAAAGATCACAAAAGGGCTTGACGTTTTCAAGGGAATCGGAACCTTAATCAATTTTTTTGTCATAAAGCTCAGCAGAATGAGCGGTTCTGGCAGTGAAGTATGTTATTCTGCAAGCATATTGACCACCAGATGCTGTCTGGCAGGGCACAATTAAGGTGTAAAGAATGACTGCAAAATAATAAACCTAAATCAGGTCACAACAGGGGAAAAAATGACCAGTATCTGCTATTTCTTTAAAAAAAAATCATTCAGAATGGCTGCTCCATTTGTGACACTTTGTATAATAGTTACCTTAGTGAGAGTCCTGGTAGAAAAGTGCTCTGCATTTCTGTGTTATAATCATCTGGGCTTCACCTCGGCCTTTAATTTTTACAGCTGGACCAGTTTATCACAGCCTACCTTTCACTAAAAAGGGAAAACTATCACTTTAAGCAAAACCATTCAAGACTCCGCATCTGAACATAAATAAATCTAACAAAACAAGATTTATGTTCCCAGTGATGTCATTCCCTCAAGCTCTGCCTGTTCCCCAAGCAAACCAACACTCAATATTTTCCCTCTTCCACTTATGCCTACACAAACCAATGCTAAAATTGCATAGTTTCTCATCACACAGGTCACTACACATTCATATTTCTCACCATCCTTTTCTAGATACTCCCCCCCCCCCCGCCCACACACACACACACACACACACACAAAAGCCAGGAACACACATCCCCCCTACAATAAAATCCCAAACCCTTGTGTGTTGGTGATGATCAAAAATTGTCAGCGCTTAGGACCTGATACTGCAGACACACGTGAGCAACTCCAAGCATGCGAACTGTCTGATTGACTCAATGAAATTACTCATGTAAGCGTTTGCTCCTTAAAAAGCTCCTGTTCTGCAAGCTGAATCAAGCATATGCGATGACTGCCCTTTTAGCCGACACACCCAGGATTGAACAGGACCTCCAGAGCTAACATGAGCCACGACCGACTGAGCTAAAGAAGTATAGCAGAGGGCTGCAACAACTCATATCCTCTGTGGATTGGCACAGAGGGGGACCTGCAACACAAATTCCCCAGTGCGTTCTACGTACATCGTGCTACGTCGTGAGATTGCCACTTGAATGGACAAAATCAGTATTTTAGAACTCACCCTTAAACGGCGAGTGAAAAAAACAGGTCACATACATTTGAAATAATACTGTTTCTGAAAGTTGGGGGGAAATGTTAAGCATTTTTTATGAGAGGAACAAAATTACAAAGCTAGCTTTAAATCTTTAAATCTCTCATGCCCCGATCAATAAATAAATGTTATTGGGATTTTCTTTTGTGCTAAATTTAAAGAGAAGTCTCTTTTCCAAGGAGAGTTTTCTTTAAAACAAGCAAGAGCCCAGAAGGAATTTAATGATGGCATTTCCAACAAGCAACATGAATGAATTAAACAATAAATGCAATGAGAAAGCAGCTGTATTTTTAATAGGAGCAGATGCATTTGTAGTCAGCTGTATATTATTCCCAAAGAAGAACACAATTCCCTAGCAATATTCAGTCAGATTTCAGTGATGGTTTCCTTCCACTTTTGTACTTTAAGATCATGGCTTCTGCTAGGTAATGGAATTGGTCCTCAAGTGAAGCACTGAAACACTGGTAAGGACCGAGCAGAAATTCTAAAGATGTCTCTCCTTTCCTGGTTCATGCTAAACCCACTCTCCGGGATTTTCCCTCATGTGGCATAAAGAAAACACATAATGAAAACACTTGTCAACTGTTTGATTAAATCAAATTGAATCTAACATCAGGACATAGCAGTCTGAGCTCAGCTGTTTGCGTTAATTCAACTATGCTAGTTTGCAAAACAGCAAACTCTTATGTGACTCCTATATCCGGAAATCAGCCAGGATCTTTCCCCTCCTCCACTCTCAAAATATACTCAGCAATCTGGCAAGACCTAGAAATGGCCAAGCCTCAAAATAATTCAGATCAACATAAAGTGTCTGGAAGTTTATCCGCACAAACAGCTTTGTTTGGGAAATTTTATAACACGCTCATGGGTTTAGCAGGGTTTATAGCCTAGCCCATGACACTTTTCAGGAGAAGTGGGGATAGCCCTGGTGCTTTGGCCAAACAGCAGTTTGGATAATTATGTTCTTTGAAGTTGTCCTCTTAACTTCCTGTCAAACTGTTACATAGTTGCATGCTTGCCACATTCCACCCCAGAGTTGGCTGCATTTCAGTTGTAGCAGCTGACAGTGGTACCTACTAAAAGATAAGGTTTCCTAAACTACTTTCTACATTAGCTCTCTATTTTCATATGCTTACACTTCAGGGGCTTAAACTTTCTGTCCTTTATCTCCTCCCAGAGCTGAACTTTTCTGGAGAAAATCTGAGTGAAAACAAATCAGTTATTGAGTTATGGGAGAGGGGAGGAAAAATTCCACACTTCCCCCCCAGGGCACAGAGAAGGGGTACTGAAAAGTTAGGGTATTTGTATACACTGCAGTGATTTTAGTGGTCAAGCACTCTCATCATATACAAGGGGAGTGTATCCCTCTCAGAGATAGGTATGAACCTATGATATTTTGATCCACAGGAGATGGTTAAAGCATGGTGGAAGGTTTTTTAATTTAGGGCAAGTTTGCCAGTCTGCTTTGTGGCAAGAAAACAGCTACTGAGGGAATAAATTATTCTGTCTCTATAAACCCTTTAATCTGCAGTTATTACCCAATCTAACTAGTCATCAATGGTTCAGAGGTTCAACACACCCCATCAGGTGGGGCTGACAGCAAATTAGGTCACAGTAAGAAGGGATAAGGGAACACAGAGAGTAAATCAGAAAGTACTTTATGGCAATACAACATTCCTGAGTCCATCTACAAAGCCTCTACCCTGCCCTGTTAAAGCTCTTCTTGAACGCTCATTTTTGCTGTGCTGCTTACACTGAATTTCACTGACTTGCATCAAAATTTATCCTTCCTTTCCCCTCCCCTCTGTCTGCTTATCCCCCTGTTGGGAGATTGTGAGCTCTTCGGGGTAGGGAATACCTCTCTTCCTGGCACACTGTGGGAGCTACTCTAAATAAATGGAAGCATAATCAGGATAACATTTAAAAAGCCCAGACAGCTTTAACAGATCAGATGAAATAACCTGGCAATGAAACATGAACAGATTGGCACTCACATACAAACATATGGGGGCCTAGCAAGGTTGGATAGAAGTGCTCTACATTGTCCAGTGCTCTGAAAAAAAAAAGGTAGATTTGTTACTCACAGCCACTGTCTTCATCAGCTCTTTTGGTCATCCATGCTGGCATGTGGACATTTCCCTGGAGGAATGGAGTTGCTGCACTAGCTTTCCCAATGACAACTTCAAGGATGGGGCGAGACCAAAGGCCCTCAAATCCACGAGAGATATTGCCGCGTGAAGCTTTTTGAACGGTTTCACCACCAGTCCCACAGCAGGGAGCACCCTTTCTGGTAGAATGGTAATGGCACCACAGCGGAAGGTTGCAGCAGGGTTTTCATTTGAATACACGGTCACTTGCTGACAACAGTTACTAAAGGAAGCATAGCCCTAGAACTGTGTGTGATCCACTCCTCTGGAGCTGCGTATACTGATGCACCACCATTTTGGTTTAGATTTTAGTTCCACACACACACAGGGCAGATGCATTTAAAAAGAATGTATTTTGAGCTTTGTCTGAGGAGGGCACAGCCTGCTCCCATTATTGCCAAGAAGCCCCAAGGTCATTGCTTCAAAATAGTTAAAGAAGGCACAATAAACATGTTAACAAGTCTACCAGGCTTGTGATTCAACACAGATAGATCAGAGTCAACCTCCTCAAACAAAAGCAAACTGCTTCCGTTTGGTGCTGCTCAACGCATGCCTATATCATTGGTTAATTGAAAGAGGTGCTCTCATTTATTAAGCTGAGCATAGCCAGGTGGGCCTAATTTATCTGGCTGCACCAGGCTATTCCCCCTTTAGATATTGTAACACTACTGCACATAGTGTAAATGGAAAGCGATGTCTACAGCAGAAAGGTTGATGCAATTAGATTCTAGCACCCTGCAACTGAGTGAATTCTCAGTGAGCCATAGACTGTATATGCAACAGGCACAGGTGACTGGGAAGGCTGTGATGGCAGTTTTGTGTCTATAATGAGTTCCCTTAGGGGAGTATCAATAATCGCACAGGGGTGAGAGAAAATTGCCACCACAAATGTCTTTTCTAAGCACATTTTTCTGACCAAACGTATTTCTAATCCACAATATATGACTAGCCTGGACGTATTAATTGGGAAATGTGCATTCTGTAAGGCAAATTAAATACAACACATTTCAAAGAAGTATGCAAAAAAATATGGCAAGAAAATTAGAACCACATTAGCTCTACCCTTGTAGCCTAAGGTGAGCAGAGAAATCCCTAGTATCAGGTATGTTCTCAGCAGTCGAGATGGGGTTTAGCCCCAGAAAAAATTCCCGTTTGGAATCCTGAATTCACAAAGTAGTTTCAAATGCGTTTGTTCTTCTTCTTCTTCACGTCCTTTCAAAGCTGTTGTGCAATTCTGCTGTGTGCTGTGAAATAGCTACCACATTCCACCACAGAGCTGGCTGCATTTCAGTGGAGGGAGAAATGATTCCTTTATGTACAGTAGAGCTGATTGAAAATTGCTTTGTTGAAACATATTTTTGATGAAGCGTGACTTTTTGACCCAAACATTTTTTTCCAAAAAATTCCACTTTTTCAATCCAAAACCGAAAGATTTTTGATGTTTGGTAAAAATGATCAGTTTTCAAAAAACAAAAAAATTGCTAGTTTTTAATTTTCAGTGAAAAAACTGATGTTGAGGGGGTGGTTTAGGAACTCCCTTCCCCCCCCCCCCGCAAAAAAAAATTCCTGTGGAAAGAAATATTGGCATTGTTCAATCAGTTCTGATATTTAGGTCCTGTTCCTGCAATAGACTGTGGGAGGTGCTTTCTCTAACATAAACAGAGAGCAATATGGATATAGAAAATAAATAAAACTACTAAAACAAGACACTCCACTGCACATGCTTCTCCCTCTGAGGACAGGATGAAAGAACGATCAACACATGATAGATATTAGTAATGTTGTTTGAAGCGCTGCTGGAAGATGCCCAGATATGATGGTGATGAGAGCTGTACAAGAAACTATAGAATAGAATAGAATAGAATAGAATAGAATAGAATAGAATAGGGTGCATCCGATATGAAATCAATGGGTCCTGCAGACCCTTCATGATGAAAGGCTCTTAATGTAAATGATTATTCTACAGAGCAAATCCTATGACAATTCCAGGCAAGGTGCTCAGCTACCCCCTAATGCCATGTGACTCCCACACTGTAGCTGCTGTATGTTTCACTATCCAGGGGGCTGCTCAGGAAATGGCACTTCTGATAGTCAGAGATATTGGTAAATGTGGCTCAGATAGGACAATCTTTATTACACTACTGAGTGAACAGATGGATGTCCCAGAGGTATATTCTCCTTCACGGAATACAGGTGACATGTCTAATTTATGGATTCCCTTATTTCCTCCACCCTGCTAACATTATTTTTATATCTCCTCACACGAGCACTGGAAATATGTAAAAGACAAATAATAAATTTACTTTGGGCTGTTGGCAGCTCTGATTCCAGAGCAGAGAGGATATTTTAAAATCCACTGCAAAGCCAAAACCAAACCAAACCACCTTCCTCCAAAAATGTGATGTATAGGATGTGACATAACTGCAAAAACTTCTGACAAAGGCAGGTATTATACCTTGTTCTGCTGCACTTTGCGGCGGTGGGTATTTTAATGCGGTGTACTCTGCTTAGAACAGACCTGGGGAGTACAGACAATCACACATAGGGGATTAGAAAGAACAAAACCATTTTCTAAACAAAAAACATATTAAGTTCAGTAGATTTTTAGCTAGACAGAAACCGAAACCTTTGTGATAACGGATGCTTTCTGGGCACTTGTGAGCCTTTCTAGTGCTCTGATGCAGGAGAGGAGGAGCACCAGTGAAGAATGGGCAGGTATGTACTATAGAGGGATGAAAGGCTACAGAGAATTGTTTGTCTTCCACAAAACAATTTTACAGGTTCTGTGTGTTTCATTGGGCCTTGGCACAGCTGAGCAGATAAACATTTCTGATGTAAATGAGGTTTTTTCCCCTTCTACTTTTCCGCAGGCTCACGAGCATACACTTGCAGTACTTTGCTATAATTTTGTTCATTTCTGATTGCACCAGTTCCTTTTTATCCCATGCAAATAGACACTGGTTACAATAGCTCAAGGGTGAGCTCCTATGGTTGTGGCTTCTTGCCCAAACCTGAAGGCTAGGGACAATGAAAGAAATTTACCCAGTGTGGAGGGCCAGTACAAAGCCAATCCACCACTTCAGTCTCATTTAAACTTTATAGTGAGGGTTTAAGTGGGACTTGAGTGCAAAGTCCTTGTGCAGGGCTGAATTCCCTTCACTGTGCACATCTGAACGCACTCTTCTTATTAGGGCCAACTAGGGTGACCAGATGTCCCAATTTTACAGGGACAGTCCCGATTTTTGGGTCTTTTTTTTATATAGGCTCCTATTACCCCCATCCCCTATCCCGATTTTTCACACTTGCTGTCTGGTCACCCTCGGGCCCACTGGAAATTTTCCATCCAAGATGGGGTTTTTTTGGTTTTGAGAAAATTGGGTTTTGGAAGCAACAATTTTTTCACAAAAAGTGTCCACTTCCTGCAGAAAATTTTAATTGAAAAACTGAAAACCCAAAGCCCTTTTCTTTATTTTCAGCTGAGCATTTTTGGTTCTTTGACAATTTTTTTTTTTTCCATTTTCATCAACATTTTCTGTGGAAGAAGTCTCCATTTCCTGACCAACTCTAGTCCTGACCCACGGACAATTTTTTTCCTGCCACTGCCCCTAAAGTAAGTTCCCATTTGCTTGACTTTCCCATTGGATTTTCCTTTTCTATACATGCACACAGCCTCAACAAACAATGGGCGGAGGGACAAAAACTCACTTTCCACCATTTGCTGGTGGAGAAAGAGCAGCTTTAGAATCTAACTAGGGCTCCAGAATCTGCACATCTCTTGGCCAGGCTGCTCTGCCCCTTCTCCAGCCAGTCCTCCCGATTTGTGGGCTACATTAGCTGGTGTTAGACTCCCTGCTCCAACAGAGTGGGGGTTGTGGGCAGCTGCTCCTAATCCTTGCTAGCCGGGCAGACTTTCCATCATGCAGGGGCCAGAGCCTGGTTCCTGCTGGTGCCTATAAAATTAATCTTGCCTTTTACCTTCAATGGAAGTTTCCAGTAAGAGGCAGAAGGATGGCTTTGGGATTAAGGCACTGGCCTGGGACTCAGGAGATCTGGGGTCAATTCTGCATTCTGCCATATGCTCCCTGTGAGACTTTGATCTCTCTGTGCACCAGTTCCCCATTCTTTGTCTGTCTTGTTCATGTAAACTTTAGGCTTTTTGAAGGAGAGACTGTCTCCTGCTGGGTGTTTGCGCACTGCCTAGAACAGGGTGACGTTGATTTCAGCTGGAGCCGTAAGTGCTGCCATAATACAAAATAATAATTATTAATAATGGGGCATCCAGCACCCCACCAAATTAGCTCTAATTAACAGGGCTATTGTGAATATTGGTCACCTTCTTTCGCAGATGGAGAAACTGATGTACAGACAGGTTAAGTGGCTTTCCAAAGGCCAAATAATGACTCATTGGGACAGCAGGGGAAAGAACCCAGGACAGAATTCTAGCCCCTCGTCCTATATTTGAACTACAATCACCTTTGTGTCCTGATGCCACTCATCTAATGGCCCATTGCAGACCATGCAGCATGGCACAGAACGTGTCCTGTGGCTGAAATATTAATGGAGTTTGTTTGCCCACAAATAAATACATAAACAAATCAATGATTAAATACAGTAAAATCGATCTGTGTGCACTTCATTTCATTTTTATATCAGGAGTTGCACATCATTTGATTACTGTATACTGGCACCTCCAGAAGTCAGACCTTTGGGGGAAAGCATACAGAAAAGCGGGTTAGGAAGTTACTTCCTTTGCAATTAATTGGAGCAGATCCTATCTGAGCAATGATCGTCATGGCACCTTCCTTCCAAAGAATTCACATCACTTTACAAACAAGAGTTCATTAAGTCTCCACTCCCTTTGGAGGTCTGTTAGCATTTTTATCCCCATTTTACACACCAGGAAACTGAGGCATGAAGGGGTGAGCAGCTTGGAAGCCACAACAAGTGAAGTGAAGTGAAGTGAGTGATCAATGGGTGACTGTGAAAAGTGCCTTGCAAACAGAAAGTGCAACAGGTTTGCAAAGTACTATTAGCCTTGCTGACAATCACAGGATCAGAGCAGTGAGAGATGGCAAAGACTGATTAGGTCAGAACCTGTCCCAGTACCAGAGCCAGCTAATCCTCCAACAGAGGACATGTCAGATATAAACACCCAGTCCTGTAAATTACCAAATGCTCTCAAGTCCATGGGAATTGAGGCCAATCAATGCATGAAGGGCCCAATCCTGCACACGTTAGTTGCACATGTAATCCTTCCTCTCACAACTAGCCCCACTGAGGCCAATAGGACGGCTGGTGTGAAGAGGAGTTTGGATGATAGGCCCTATGGCTGATCTCAGGCAAAAGGCTTAGCGGAAAAGAAGAAATAACAGAATTGAGTCAGCATCCTGCTACAGCCCTTTGCAAAAGCCAAGCGGATGGAAAGGGGTTGTAGGGTGGGTGTAAGTGCACACTTGATTTATGCCCCCGCTTCAGATGCCAGGCACCTCTGTGCCATCTCTGCAGGCGCTGTGGGCATAGTGGGGACTCAGGCATGGAACATGGAGGGGACAAATTGGGGACAGAAATGGGCCAGAGTGGACCTGCCCCATAGAAATTCTGCACCCTAAAGTAGCTTATAATGGCTATTAAAATAGGGGCACAATGCAGGGCTACACTAGCCTGTCTGGGGGCTGCACTGAACTCTGCAGTCACTAAAAGACACACACACACACACACACACACCAGTCCCTGCACTGACACCTGCACAAGGGTGAGAATGAACCAGGCCCAACAAATTCTGCCACAATGAAACTATTTAGAAAACTCCACTTATCTGGGCTCAGGGCACAGGAAACCAGCCTTGGCACGACTGGTTAAAAATTCCAGTTGCCCCACATTAGAAAGTTCTGACTTTTTTTTTCTTTTTGAGAAGTGGAATTTTCAGTGCTGGGGCAGCCAGGCCTCGGAATAACTCATTCTGTAAGTTAGCCTGCTGCAGAATTCCGGTGTGGAGTGATACTGACAGTACTTTCTTTTTTCTTTTCTGTTCTTAATGAAATCTTTCCATATTATTAATGGCCAGGGTGCTTCTATATAGTGTGTTCCTTCCAGAATTTTCTTGTTTGCTGTAGTCTTCAAATTTTCCAGTTCATTTCCTATTTTCCTGCTCTAAAACCATTGCCAAAAAATCCCCGAAGCACTCTTTGGTACTTGAACAGAAGAAAAAAAATCCAAGCAGCAGACGTTTGGTCCAGATTTTGAAGATCATTAGCAATATAACTATCCAGAAGAAGCGCGTCACTTTAATTATCCACAGCCAGTTCTCTATGATGGATATTTATTTGACTACTTAGGGAATATCTCAAAATGCATTCCAGTCACTAGAAATATTTAAGGAGATTTGTGCAACTGTATTGGAGGGTCCATCTGCAATTAATTGTCTGGGAACACGCAGTCAGAATAGGAAGTTTGATACTCCATTTAGGGAATCAAGTTCCTTTAGAAATGAAATGCTGGGTTGATGCCTATGTATTGTAAATAGTGGTAGATAATACAGCCAATGAAAAAACAGATACCCAAGAAAGGGTTTCTAATCCAGGAGGCAGAATATTAGAAATAAAAGTGGCAGTGAAATCCTCCATGGAAAGAATTATTTTGGTTTCATGTAATTTCTCATCAGAAAAACTGGAAACTTTACAAACTCCACTGATATTAGAGCTCAGATGTGAGCTGGTGCCAACTGGAGCAGGTTAGAAATTAGGGAATTCCTCATGACATTCTAGTGAAAAAAAAAATGATGGGGCAATTTCATGAAATATTGGTGTTTTTAATCTACATATGTGGCTTCTGGAAAAAAAAAATCCCACCCGTCTGGTTGCTTATGACATGTACACAGTTCTTCAAGTATAAACTGAAAATAAAACTAACATGCATAAATCAAACCAGTGGCACTAGCTCCAATGCTGAACATTTCAGAGCATGTTTTTATGGGAGGCTCTTTAAGTAACATTATTTAATTTGGGGAGTTCTTTAAGTAATAGTTATAGAATTAATAGTTCTTTAAGTAACATTATTTAATTTGGGGAGAGCTAATTACATATATAGGTCGGATCCCGTGCTCCTTATTCAGATTAAAACTCTCACTGATTTCAATGGCCTTCAGGCCCCAATCTTGAAATTGACTCTGTGCGGGGGCTGATCCCTGCATCTGCATGGAGCCTTGTTGGCTTCCGTGGGACTCCAGGCAATGTACGTGGCTGCCTGAAAATAAAGAGTTGCAGGACCGGGGACTCCGTGCGGAGTGGATGATTAGGGCCAAAAGCCAGAAGTATATTAGCAGCTGAATTGGAATGGTCTCAGCCAGGCATGCTGGGACATACTGTCACTGTTTTAGGCAACTCCCTGCACTCAGTGCTATTTGGGTTCCTGATCTGTACAATCACAGGGGGCAAGACTGCTAACTCCTTCCTCCCACCAGTGGGCAAGTAGTCCCATCAACTCATGGGGCACCATTTGTCCTCATCCCTGTGAGCAAGGTGTTCACAATCTGGCCCTGGCAACATGAAACTTGAACCAAAGTCTCCAGCTAGTCGCCAACCACTGGACCATCCTCCTCTAGTTTTGACATCACAGTTCATCCATCCCAGAATACAGCTATCGTCTCATCAGCTGGAACCATCTGTTGAGAGCTGATATAAGAGCTGCACAACAACAAGTTTTATGGGGTCTACACTACAAAATCCAGGAACTATGCTCCATATTCCTGAGTGCCATTTACTGACACTTTATCCATTAATTAACTATTTACCTACATACAGATATAGAGCACTCCTGTAACAGATTCTGATCTCAGTTACACCAGTGTAAATCTAGTATAATCCAAAGAATAGCATGGATTTGCACTGGTGTAACTGAGATCAGAATCTGACCTACTATCTGTGGATAAAAAAAAAAAATCACACCTGTAACTGACATTACTGTATCAGCAAAAGTTTCTAGAGCAAGACCTGGCCTGAGACACTGTTATTAGTCAGAGTCATGTTTGATCTAAAATGTTTCGAGAACCAGAGCGAGAGAAAAGTTTGAACACCATAGATTTCCCCCTTACTCTTGGTGAGGGAGATTCATTGCAAAAACAAGCAGTAAATTCTCAAGTTCTGCAAGAGTGCAGTACTGAGGGCCAGACAAATTAAGACAGATGTTCTGAACTTTTGGAATAGCAAGGAAGTGGTTTCATGTAGCAAGCCATGTCAAGGCTTCAGGACATCCTCCCTTCTCAGACACAGGAATAAAGCAGATAGCAAAATGAGACAAAATGCCGAATCCAAGCTGATTCTGATGGGTGGGGAGAAAACCTGCTGGAGTTCCTGCGGCTCATAGATGGACACGCCCTGGTCGGCTGACTTCCCAAGTCAGATTCGTGCTGCTCAGCACATTCCCATTATGTGAGCCTTAAAAAATATGAAATAAAGAAAGTGCGGCCAAGTGTTACAAAGACAGGGAAAGGATTTATCAGGGAGCCTTGCAAAAGGGAGAGACATGTCCCCACGTTACGGTTTGCATCTGCAGTAACCACAGCCACAGAAATATCAGGCATCAAAAATCAGGAGCCTTTTAGGAAGGTTTAGATAGCGTCTAATCTCAATTCAGCAACCGCATCATTCTACATCCTCAGACAATTCCATTGCTCCCGCAGGCAGGAACCCGCTCTCCTTGTTGCTAAAACCCTCCACAGACTCTCTCCAGCTGACCTTACTAACCTCCCGTCTCTATAGCCCCTTATCTACTCACCTAGCAATGATCTCTTCTCTCCCACTCTATTCAGTCTTGCCACTCCCACTCATAGCACAAGAGACTTCTCCTTTGCAGTTTCTGTCATCTGGATCCTCTGCCTCCTCCCTATTCTAACACAGCTAAGTGCCCCCATGATGTACAGTTCTTTGGCATGTAGGAGTGTGCAAAAGCCATGCGTGAGAGCTGCCTCTTTGCACAGCAGAACCATACCAGTTCCTCTCTGTCTTTTTACCCTGTTCTCCTTCGGAAAGGAGTCTGGGCCCCAGTGGGTTGATTGTTACTGCAGCGAGCTAATTCTGTTTCCTATACATGAACTAAGCTGGGGATCAAAAGCGTAATTCAGGAAGAAAAACACCCTGTGTCCAATAACAGTGAATATGGTGGGAGCAAAAGCCAAGTGTGGATTTTTGCTCCAAAATCAGAGGAGATACTTAATTCACCCCATTTCCCTTTATAGAAAGTCCCAGGGCTAATATTTGGCATTCCCCAGAGGCTGTATTTAACAAAGTCTGCACAGGGAATGCACAGTTATGTTGCTTCCCTCACTACCCCCGCCCCTAACACAACTTCCCAGAGGTGACAGACAGCTGTCACAACACATTTCTTGTTTTCAAACTGTCACTCGAGCTCACAATTTTTCCACCATCAATGTTTTCTGCAGTGCTTTTTTAAAAAAATTCTTTTCCTTGTATATAGCCACTAAACCAAGGGCATAGAACAAAGCAGTTTGGTCAGAGCAATCATTAAAGACTTAGGTAATATGTACGCTTATTGTCTCACATACTTTTCCAGTTAAAATATTTGGTCTAAAAATGTGGGAGGTAAAGAACTTATATTTTGAGGTCTTTATAAAACAACTTACATCCCCTGATTTATGTTCCCTGGGACTTGTTCTATGTGAAACATTTAGCCAGCTATATTTTAGATAAAAGAAACATCTCAAGCATTGGTTGTTTTGGAGTTTCTCATTCTTTACTCCCATATATCTTCATAATATTTCACTGTCAGGCACAATAATTTTAAATTCAGAACCTTTCTGCTTGCGCCTTAGTTCTCTTTTCTTGGGCAATATTTATAGCATTGCCTTAACATTCTCCACTGCTGCTGGGTTCTCAGGACCTGATCCTACAAACTCTTACACATGCAAGTTATCCCAGCTCACATGAGGCAGCAGATAGGATCTGAGGTGCATTCCCAGGTCTGCCATAGACTAGGGATCTCTGGCAAAGCTTACTGAAATCCATGGAAAGATTTAAAACTCGGACATCAATGTGCTTTGGGTCAGGCCACGGCAGTGTGACCTGGCGCAAGTCACGTAACCTCTTGGTACCTCAGATTTCTCATCTGTAAAGCAGGGGTAATAATACTACACAACTTTCTGAAGCACTAAAAGAAGCACTACAGATGCAGGCCTCACCCCTGCTTGATCTTTACACTGGGTAAAAGCACAAGAGGGGCATAAAGGAACCCGAAAAGCCCTGTGGGAGAGGATTCCCCCAATGCAGGCAGAACAAGGTTGCACAGTAAGATTGCTTTCTGAAGGCCCTCCCCGCCACCTACCGTGAAGATTTTGGGTAGCACCTGCAGCTCAGAGGGCAGCCTTGGGAGGTTACTGTAACTTACGCCCTTTGGACTGTCAAAGTTGCGTTACAGGTTTTGTCAGTCCCCAGAACACCCCATGATCTAAGGGGTACTAAGGGGCCTTGTGGCCCCCCCTCTTCCAGTGCTATGAATTCTATGTTGAGTCTTGTAGGGGCTCACCCAGAATTCCACCCTAAGGATTTACAGTATTGTTATTGTATTAGTGAGACAATTTGTGTGAGAAAGTATTCATGGCACTGGGCCTTCAGGCCTTCAAGACGATCTCTCACTTTCCCAGGCCGTGACTGT
Organism: Malaclemys terrapin pileata; assembly: GCF_027887155.1. Lineage (NCBI taxonomy): Eukaryota > Metazoa > Chordata > Testudines > Emydidae > Malaclemys > Malaclemys terrapin. The sequence goes on along the minus strand of NC_071523.1, from coordinate 18,812,417 downwards.
GGTGTCATCTCAACTTCCTCTGATCCCTCCCATGCTCTCATTCTCCACTTCCCCTAGCCCACGCATTGTCCTGTCTCTCTCCATTTTCCTTTAATCGTCTGCAATGGTTCTATACACACATACGCAGAGGAAGGATGATCGGGTGGTTAGGGCATGGGATGGGGAGGCAGGAAATCCAGGTTCATCTCCTGGCACTACCACAGACTTCACATAAGCCTTGAGCAAGTCTCTTAGTTCCTTCTGTACTTCTGCCCTTTGTTTAGACTGAAAGCGCTTTGAGACAGGGGCAGTCTTGCTGTGTGTACGTCCCGCGTGTACGTCCTGATCTCAGTTGGAATATGTAAGTGCTGTTAAAATAAAAATAATAAGGAACTAAAATGAACAAACAAAAACTCTTATAGGCCTTTGCTTTGGAGGGTCTGAGCACCTGGTGCAGGTCCCACTGAGTTAAATCCGAGTCACAGGTGCGCTGCCCTTAGGGAAATCAGGCTCACGTTGAGTACCTAAAATCTGAGGCCACTTCTAAAAATCTGGGCCTTTGCAAATGAATTGTTCTGCATTAACGGAGTGGAAAAAAACATTCAAACCCCAAGTAACATTGTGGCCTGGAAGCTGCTGCTGCTACAGCCCTGGGAACCGAGTGACAATGCCTATTTTCCTTTATGAATTGTTTATTAAGTTTTTTTATTATTATTATTGAATATGAATATTTTACACGTCTGAGCACAGAACAATGCTTTTTTTGGCTGCCTCTGCTGCTTTTCATAGTTGTGCACCTCGAAGTTGCATAACTGAGAGGTATCCATTTACACACTGGGGAAAAGGAGGCTAATGAATCTCAGCAAAGCTAACTTTAGTGTGTGTGAAAAAAGGGCACTCTGAAGTTTTCCAAATAAAAAAAATATATAATACTTGTGTGGAACAGCTTAATAAAAATCAGGTTGTGTATATGTAATGAATACAGAACTTCTCTCAACAAGAGGAAAATAGTACTTAACTTAGCAACACCTCTACAGGGCAAAACACAGGAACAGTCTTAACCCTTTACCGTCAAATTCATCACCGCCAAATGCACCCCCAGCAGCACAAAGGTCAAAAATGAAGGCAGCTGGGCCAAACTCTCTACTGGAGTAAATGAAGTTGGTGGAACTATATCCATTTAGAGGAGGAGGAAATTGAGGCCAGATATTTTTCTGCCTCTACTGGCAATATTCCCCCTCTCTCCTACACTATGTAAGGCAGGGGTTCTCAAACTGGGGGTCAGGACCCCTCAGGGGGGCACCAGGTTATTACATAGGGGGCGCGAGCTGTCAGCCTCCACCCCAAACCTCGCTTTGCCTCCAGCATTTATAATGGTGTTAACTATATAAAAAAGTGTTTTTAATTTATAAGGGGAGGAGGGGTTGCACTCATAGGCTTATTTGAAAGGGGTCACCAGTACAGAAGTTTGAGAACCACTGATAAGGGATCACTTTCAGATCTGGGTCGTGAGGGCATCTCTGAAGATCTCTCTGCCTAGTGAGGGATTCTTACACCTTCTTCTGACATTTCTGGTAAGGCCACTGTCAGAGACAGGACACTCGGCTAGGTGGCCCACAGGAACTGCTCCAGGTATCAGACCCATGTGCCTAAGAACAATTCTTTTTTCCTGCTAGCATGTACCAGAGTGTGCATGGACCTGTTCTCTCTCTCTCTCTGCCCTGGTTCCCTCCACTCAAATTTTTCCCCCCAACTCCTTCTGAAATAGACTCAGCTGGAAAGCAACCTGCCTGGCTTAAGATCCTTCACTTCCTGCTTTACGCGCAAGCTGCCTGCTGGCACCTCTTAAAGTCTCACTACCTGTAAGAGGGATAGGAGTGTGGTCACCTCTTTTTTTACATCAGAGTTTTCACGCTGCTGAAAAGGGGAAAGGGGAAGGAACCAGGCTACTGGAATAACAGAGAAAATTATGATGTGTCTAGTGTAGGTTTGAGCCCAACCCTTTTGCTGTGCATGTGATAAGGGGGTGGGGGCTGGGGGGAAGAGTTCTCCTACATTTCTCAAGAGCTTGAAGCCAGCAGTAGGCAGGGTGACAATAACCACATTGTTTTGGGTACTCAGTTTGCATCGTCCCAGCCTGACATGATCGGATGCACATGGGCAATAAAACCTGTAGATTTGTTCAGCCCGGGGAATGTACATTTAAAAGAAAGTGAGGCACTGTTGCTAGGTTGGAAGCTAAGCTAGATGTGGGGGGATGTGGGGGACAGAATTTCCAGTAGTAAGTAGATATGTTTATACAGCCTGGTGTCATCTTCTCAAATGATGGTGGTTATTTCTTGAAGGCCCAGGGGCCTGGGAATGTGGGCACAGATTCTCCCACACAGCCACATCTCTAGTTTAAAGTCAATTTTTGTGCTGGTGAAAGATTTATTATGGCAGAACCTAGTGGCCCCATCCAAACTCAGGACCGCATTGCACTAGGGGTTGTACATAATACGAGATGGTCCTTGCCCCAAAGCATTTACAAGCTAATTTGACAAATGAGTCAAAGGAAATATTATGATCCCCATTTTACAGGTGAGGCACTGAGGCACACAGAGATTAAGTAGCTTGCTCAAAGGTGAACAAGGCAGCTGGGGCAGAGCCAGAAATTACACCCAGCTCTCCTGAGTCCCAATGCAGAGTATAAACCACAAGACCATCCTTCCTCTCTTGATGCTGGGAAGACTAATGGCCTTGGTGAATGACGATCTCTAGCTATCCCGAGGTGAGGGTCAGCACAGGCAGGACTGGATTAAGGTAGGGGGTCATGGCTTCACAGTTGCAGTCTCAGGGCTGGGAGGAGGGTGCGACTTCAAAACGTTTAAGGTAAAAGACCCAAGGCTTTCTTAAAGTAAAACTGAAATAAGAGTAGGGCAGGAATTCCAGGTGAGCACTACAGAGTGGAAACGCGGTCCCTTTGAAGATCAGTGCAGGCCAGCGGTTAAAGAAACTGATTAGGAGTCTAGACTCCTGGGTCCGATATGCAGCTCTGCTACAGTTTTGCTGTGTGAGCAAGTCATTTGCCAGTAAAATGGAATCAGCAAAGCCCACTTCACAGGGTGGAAGTCATGTGACTTTAATAAGGGCTTGAGAGCCTCATATAAAAGGCACTAGATACTGTGGGACAGATCCTCAACTGTTGTAAACGGCCATCGCACCCACTGGTTTACACCAGCTAACTCTCTGGCCCGCTAGGTGTGAAACGTTATTAAAGGAGTGTATTGATGTCGGTGAGTTCTTCACTTTCTCTGCTAATGGCATGTGATTGTGTTTCTCTCTGGCTCTGTGTTGGCAAGGAAATAGTTCTCTTTGTTTTTCCCATGCCGACAACAACCGTGAGGTGCTCCATTCTGTCAAATTTCCCATGCTTTCCAGGGCGATGTGTTTTGCATTTTTATCTGCATTGGATTATTGGCGCAGGAGTCTGAACACTTAAGTTACTGTAAATCCCTTCTCATATGGAAGTCAGTGAGCTGTAAAATATTTAAACTGTCTACAGTTGTACCTCGTTTGTTTACACATTTCCAGTGGGCTGCTAAAAGGTAACATACTGTAATAGAACAAAGATTTAAGATCGCTGAATCAGATTTCATAACAGCTCTGTAAGCACTCTGAGCATGTACATTAACGTAATGGAGTAACGTATATCTCAACAATCTCAGCCCTAAGGGGCTAGGTGATGCTGCGAATTAAACCACTAAACTTTTACCTCGTGAGTTCTTTGGTTCAATTCTTTAGCTGCGTTCACAGGTGAAAATGCCTTTAGGTGGGTGTCATCCCAGGCCCTGTGGTCAGCTATCCAATGTGATGAAACCATCGCAGCATTCAGCACAACAGGCAGTGCTGGCTGAAGATAGGCTGGAGTCTAGGGTGACCAGATGTCCCAATTTTATAGGGACAGTCCCGATTTTGGGGTCTTTTTCGTATATAGGCTCCTATTACCCCCCAACCCCTGTCCCGATTTTTCAAAATTGCTGTCTGGTCACCCTACTGGAGTCAGAACTGTGGGAGGAACAGCACAGCAGAGCCACAGCTTGTGGAAAGGAAAGTCATCTTGAGGTGAGCAGAAGAGCCTTCCCTTCTGTATAACTGAATCATCTAGATCAGTCTCTGCAAGGCCTTTCTCCAAAGAGTCTAGTAGTTGCACATTAGGGGAGCAGGGCTGCTGGGGTAGGAGGCACAGCTGCTAACACTGACACCTACTTTGGACAGTCACCCCTCACCTTCAGCTAACACAACTCACACCAGTTGAAGATCTGCTGCAGTAGTTATTATGGGCAGTTAGCAGTTGGAAGTAGGACTTGAATATAGAGGTGGGTTCTATGTAGTGGTTCTCCTGTTTAGACAGGCACCTAAAAGTGTGGATATTTGAACTTCATCCAAGCTCCTAACTCTGCAAAACTTGTCAGGAGATCTCATGAAAAAAACCACAATAACCAGAAATCAACACCTTTCACCCAAGGATCTCAGATTACTTTACATATTTTAATTAAGCATCACATCGTCTTGGTGCTGTAGGAAGTTATCTGAATAGAGGGGTAAACGATAGAAAAGGAAACTGAGGTACAGTGGGGGTGAAGTGATTAACCTGGTGTTGTGCGGCTAATCAATGGCATAGCTTGGAATAGAACATAGGAACCTTAATTCCCAGGCCCTTCTTTTAACAACACCAACTTCTTTTCATTTCATATAGAAAAACAAACTTAAAAGCTCAACTCTTTCTGGACTTCTTCCAGGCTTACCATGGCTACCACAAGAGACTTCCAGTGCCACAGCAAAGGGTCAGCAGTACACCAGAGCCCTCTATTTTTTCATCAGCAGTCCCTTTCCTACCTTTTGGTAGCTTACGGTGAAGGGCAGTGAGCCTGCCCTCCCAGACATACAATGGAGGTGGCTTGTTGTCTAGAGTTTAAAAGTCTGACAAACTATTTGCAGTTCCAGCAAGGATCAACACATTTATAGAATTAAAACCAGCATGCTGGATAGCAAAAAAAAAAGGCACAGAACAAGGGCTCTTTCTTTACCAAGCCATAAAATCACTTACTACAAATCAATTATTTTTGCGATGATTTATTAGCTGCTCTCCAGCTGTTCAGGTTGGTGTTGTGTTTTTCTGGATGGTTGGCCTTCTCAGAAGCATTTTCTCTGAAGCACAGATGGTCCAGTTTTCTTGTAGTCTTCACTCGTGACCCACATGTCCCTAAATGATGTTAAGCTGGTGAGGACGGAAGCCCCAATCCACACAGAGTAAATCCTATCTCGGGGTGCTAGGAGCTTTACAGGGATTGTGCTGGGGCTCTGAGTTTGCAGCTCCTTTAGAAGTCTCTCGTTGAGACCTCGGAAAAGGGTCGACCCGCCTGACAATACCACATTCCTCATGATATCAGGGTGGATATTTCCATCGCATTTCATAACGCTTTGAAGGATCATTTTGTCAATCCCTGGTGCCTCGATGCCAGCATTAGCTGGCACAAAAAGGGTTTCAGGAGCTCTGAACAGCTGGTCAGTAATCTTGATGGCATTGCCATCTGGGAGAATATACTCCCGTCCAAGCCTGTTGGGCTTTTCCTGATTTTTTTGGCTGGGTTCTACGGCCACAAAGCACAGCTTCTCCTTGATGTCCTTCACGATTTCCTTCTCTGCCGTGCTCACAAAGGAACATCCAGTCTCCAAGAGCAGCTGAGCAAGGTATTTAGTAATATCTCTGCCTGCAAAATCCAGCCTGGAAACACCATGGAGCAAGCAGTGGCCTTTGTAGACAGGGACCGTCAGGGTCACGCCATCGCCACTGTCCAGCACTAATCCCGTCGTGCGGGCTGAAGCGTAAAGGGCCATCAGAGCTTGCAGAGCCACAAATACGGCAGGCACTTGGAAACCTTCAAACATGATCTCGGCCATTTTTTCTCGGTTCGACACTGTGTTCAGTGGCGCCTCGGTCAGTAACACTGGCCTCTCGCTGGGCTTCATCTTGAGTTCATGCTTAAACAAATGCCACCAGATCTTCTCCATGTCCTCCCACGAGGTAACAATGCCATGTTCCATTGGGTACTTAAAAGACAGGATGCCCCTCTTGGACTGGGCTTCTTCTCCGACATAATACTCCCTATGACCAGCTCCAAACATGATCGCTTTGGATTTGGGGTAGCCGACGACAGTCGCGATGACTGACCTTGGTGCCTGCTCTCCCGACAGGCCGGCTTTGCACAGCCCAGATCCATTGTCAAAAATCACAGCGGGGAGATCTAAGATCTTGGATTCAGACATTCTCTGGCAAGACGGAAGCAGTCTCCAGGCAGCCCTCTCTCTGGCTCTGTGCTTCTGCTTGGGTGACATAGAATGTCTAGTTAAATATTCTAGATTCTTGAGAGTCACAAATGGGAACATTCCTCTGAGTCCCCCTGAGCTAACAGCTTGTCATGGCCACCTAATGAATATTGCTCCCTTCCCAAAGGCCTGAGAGAATGCCTTGAAAGTCACCAGTATGAAGAGTTTTGCTTCTCTCCCTATGACTGAGCCATTCTTATTCTCCCAGATTAATTATAACAGAGGCACAACACATAGTCCCAGACCATCACATACAGTGGGGACAGGTTCTAGTGCTTGCATTTGCTTATACTATATTTTTGTTTTAACTCCGTTGTTAATGCCTAATTAACATGGTATTTGGTCTTCTCGTGACTATCCAGTTCCTTGATGATGGAAACATCCTGAGAAGACTTAATCCCATGTTCTGAGTCCATAAATAACTCCAGGAGGTAAAGAAAGCTGTGGAAAAACAGACACCCAGTTGCTTAGCTCCTATGTAACTAGAGTCCAAAATATGCTAGAAAAGTGGCCCATGTGGGTATACAGACCTTAAATTAATTTTAAATATTGTACTGCTTATATGGGTTTCATCTTGATGGCTTTTAAAGTAACGTCTCAAGATGAGGATTCCAGAAGATAAAGTGTTTGACTTGCAGCCCAGTTCCCAGATATGAAAGATTACTGTAAAGGTTATTGTTTGCAATAATGGCCAGCTCCAAAATATAAAGGTTACCATAAATTGTCTTGTTTGTGAGAATGACATGGATCATAAGTTGTTCAAACTTATTTTTTCGTTTGCAGTTGGATGAAAGTTGAGTGACTGGTTGTTGAAAAAGAACCCAGCCCATCACTGTTTTTAACAGGATTTTTGTGTTGAATTTTCCATAAAATGGTGACCCAAGGTCATCTCAAATCCTTTTCACCAGGATAAGTCCATGCTAATTTCCCCAAATGTGTCCATTTTGGGGAGCGGGGAGGCTTGGGTTCAGTGTCTCTGTGGTATTTAAAACACTGAATATTTTAAAAATGGCTGACTGAAGCACAACTCTTCCAAACTGATGCTTGCTAAGGCTGACCTAGTTTGAACCTGATTGGACCAAGTTGCAGGGCTCCACTGTCTTGTCCAAAGACCATAGAGGGAGGCGCTACAAGGTAGATGGAGTATGCAAGTGTGCAAGTTGTAAGAATCAAGGGTAAGACCAATTTGTTGAGACTGACTTACTGATTACTTGATCTAATAGTTGTATTGCTTCAGTCTACATTTATTATTATTAACAGTAGCTTAACTTTGGTGTTAAGTTTTTTCAATTTTATTTGTGTTTGTGTAAGTGTTTTAAGAACATATATAAGAGGATAGTGGGTCATATTTCTTTCAATAATCAACATTAGTCTAGACCTTTTGACGACTCAGCCGGTCAACCCAAAATCCTGACCCGCTCCCCCTAATTAATCTTTGGTTCTCACAAACATGGCGGGCTAATTCCAATCTCAGTTACTCTGGAACTCGGGTAAATCTACTGACGGGAGTGGAATTGTGCCTACTTAAAATCCATGTAAGTGAGCTCAGAGCCAGGTCTGGAACATTTATAACACTGTGCAAGTGTCCATGGCAGGCTTGTAAAAGTGAGTATATACATATTTTTAATCATTATTCAGCCCTTTGATGGCGAACATCAGAAAAGAGCAGTGATGTAAAAATATGAAGCTAAAAATGCCTCTGTGTCTCTTCTGACATGACATCATTTTAAAATTCAGGTTGTTAAATGGGGATGGGTTGTGGTGAGGGAGAGAGAAACAGATGCTTGGCAGGAGGAATTGATGCTTTGAGATCTTCAAAGGAAAGGGGCTATACAGGGGCAACCCATTATTGTAGTCATAATTTTCCATGATCTGCAAATAAAACTTAGTAATTAGCAGCAAACACACTCCTCTCTAAGGTCACCCATCTCCACTGGAACAGAACTTTATTACAATTGAATTTATACTGAAAGCTCTTTGAGGCGGTGACAGTGTCTCATGATGTGTCTGTACAGCACCGACCACAAAAGGGTCCTGATCTCAGCTGGGGCTTCTGAGCCCTTGTTCGTTGGCCTGAAGAATTGTTCTCGCAGTTTAGGAAGGATTCTCCAAATGGATCAAAACTGGGAATGTTGAACACTGATACGTTTAAATGAAAATTGTTCATCTGGAAAGTTACATTCACCAGCAAAATAAATTCTTGCTAAGCCACTTTTAAATATGACAATAAAGCCAAGAACTTTCCCACGGTCTAGACTGTAGGCTATAGCCTCAGGCCCTCCGAGAGGTCAGTGCAGCACCATCCTGCCACCCCAAGAGTAATATAGAGAGGGGTGGATGGACTGTGTCTCTGCTGGGAGTGCAAGCGAGTGTGGTTAGTCTGCTAGCCATTTCCACAGACTAGTGTGGAAAAATAACATTAAGGAGTGGCAAACCAGTTTGGATACTATAAAAACCAACTTCAGCCAAGCCATATTGCAGAGCCAACATCGGTTAGTCAGCCTGGGTTATGCACCTCTACAGTCCCTAGCCTCAGCAGAGATGTTGACATTTTAGAGTTGATTGAAACCATGAATTATTAGAAATGTTTGGATCTCCCCTTTGAGATTTCCAGTCCCTTTTCTTAGCTACCGGGTTATCAGAAAAGCACCAGAAGTTTTGGACCTTCCAGTCTTTGGATCTATCAGAAATGAGTTTCCAAGCTCCCCAGGGCTTCCTGAGTCACCATGTAGCACCCCAACATGCCAGAACCGCAGCTGGCTTGGGACAAGCTTTGTACTGTACATATTTATTATACCCTCACTTCTCTTCCTCCTCTGGCCAGATGTGGCTCTGAGACACAAAAAACAGACAGACACGGGGCCTGATGCAAAGGCCTAAACGGAAGGACTCTCATTGACTCCAGGAGGCTTTGGATCAAGCCCACAAACGATGACTATATCAATAAAGACCTGCGGGGAGATGCTCACCCCTCCTCCGGTGTTTTACCCTGGGCGTTTAAAGTTCTGGTCACGGAGCATTCCCCTGGAGCAGGCAGCTGTCAGGCTGACCTCTGAGGGCCCCCTCATAAATTGACATGGAGGCACATCAGGAACCAAGCTACTACATACAGCCCTACAGGGATCCCCAGCTGTCTAAATTATGCCGGGGCCTCTCCAGTCCACAGAGCAGCATGTGGTCAGGAAGGTGCTAAGGGGGCTCCATAACTGCCTTTGCCTGGGCTAGGAGCTGCATGCGGTGTCTCTTAATGTACCCTTCGTATTTATTGTTATTAAGTCAACGGGACCGTCTGACACAGCATTTGTGCGAGGGGGAGACAAGGGTGGATCATTTCAAAATTGCCCTGTTCGGTACACGCTGCCTGAATCTCTGGTACCGGCCTCTGTCAGAAGCAGGTACTGAACTAGATAGACCATTGGGCTGACACAGAATGGCAGCTGTTATGACTGGGCCCTCCTGCCCTTCAGTATGATCTCAGCTTCCCAGACCCTTCTGGGGTCATCTCAATGTCCCCTGATCTCTCTAACGCTCTATCTTTCTCATATCCATTGTGCTCTCTTGCTCAGTTTTCTTTGCTGTAGGTGATGATCTCACACTCACCCACACCAACCAATCTCAGGGTTAAGGCACAGAATGGAGATGCAGGAGAGCTAGGTCCAATGCCTGGCACTGTCACAGACTTCATCTAAATCTTGGGCAAGTCACTTACTTGTAATCCCTTTGTGCCTCAGTTTCCCAGCAGTAGACTCTCACCCTGCTTTATTTTAAACGCTTTAAAATTAACACCAGTAAGAATCATTTTAGCAGATTATTTTGTATTACTGAAGATAAGGTCTTTAATCAAGGGAACAGTGCTGCAAAGGCCATGGAATTGAACAGACCAGAGGTCTCCATCTCTAATTTCCATGACTCTGAAGCCAAGTATACAATTAGAAAAAGCCAAACTTCTGTCCAAGGACTTTATTATTTCATTTTAACTAGCAAATGCAAGAACTGCCACTGTCCTGAATGGATGCTGGCTAGTTTTACCTAAGTCCTCTTAAAAACATCTTCTTTGGACAATGTTTGGTCCAAAATCCTTGTAATCAGCTGCAGTGATCCACATTTGCTTGAAGCTGGTCAAGGAAGTAATTACAGAAGCCCCGATCCATGCAGAAAACCACCTGTCTGTGGGTGCTATGATCTTTATAGGAACCCCTTTGGGGACCTGGTGTTCTAGTCCCTTAAAAATCCTCTCATCCAGCCCATGAAAGAGGGACGAACCACCCGACAGCACCATGTTCCCATAGAGAGTGTTGTGAATATTGACGTCACACTTTGAAATACTGTGAGCAATCATCCTATTAAGGCCTGGTGCTTCGTTACCAGTGCTATCTGGCGCAAAGAGGATCTCTGGTGCTTGAAAGAGTGGGCTGCCAATACTGACTAGAGTCCCATCAGGCAGTTTATATTCTTTCAGGACCTCTTCTGGCCTCTTGGCTAATTCTTTGTGTGGATCTGGAGCCACGTAGCACAACTTCTCCTTGATGTCCTCTATGATACTCTTCTTCTTCGCCAGGCTCTCAAAGCGTTGCCCACTTTCCACCAGGAGCTTCGCGAGGAACTCTGTGATCTCTCTGCCTGCGACCTCCAGCCTGCAGACAGCATGGGGTAAGTAGTACCCTTCGTAGACTGGTACTGTCTGGGTAACACCAAATCCACTGTCTATGACCAGTCCTGTGATGCGTGCTGAGGCATAGAGCGACAATATGGCATGGACAGACAGGTAGAAAGCAGGCACCTTAAACCGTTCAAACATCAGCTGAGTCATTTTTTTTCGATTCTCCATTGGGTTCAAAGAGGTCTCAGTCATTAGCACAGGCCTCTCAGAGGCTTTCAGTCCCAATTCATGCTCATAGATATGCTTCCAGATCTTCTCCATATCATCGTAAGATGTAACTATACCCTGTTCAATGGGATACTTCAAAGACAACACATCCTGTTTGTGCTGGGCTTCTTCTCCCACACAGCAGTCCTTCTGAGCTGCTCCTGACAGTGACATATTTGTTTTGGGGCAGCCAATAACTGTAGGAATGATGTGTCTTGGACCAATTTCTCCTGACAGGCCAGCTTTACATAGCCCTGATCCATTGTCAAAAATCGCAGCTGGAATATCTAAAGTTTGGGGATTAAACATCACTTCAGCTTTCCCCCTAGACCTTAAATAGTTTCTAAAAAAGCTGCCTCTGGGAAGCTTAGTTGTGAAGGTTTAAGGATGTATCTTCCAACTATATCTTCTCAGTTTTACAAGATGACAAGCTCTACTAGTCAACAAAGTCAAGGACTGATGCTCCTAACTTTGACCAGGATTCAGGATTTTTATCCCCACTCATGTGGTGGCAAGCAAGGCATTTCCAGTGCTTCATCCTGTAACACACAACAATGGATGAGCTAGGTAATGATTGTTTGGTGGCCATTACAACTGAAGCAGATATATCCAAGGCTTTCAATGTATTAACTCACCTAGTCATAGGTATCAGGGAAATGATTAAGAAATGTAAAATATAGAATTTTCTGCAAGCAGATCATTAAGGATTTGAAATGCTCTTTGAATCAGAGAGCAATGCACCGTTTGCTTTTATAAGGCTCTGAGCATTTTTAACATTGAGACATTTAGGTACGTCGGTGCTTGTTTTTAAATCCTGTTCTGATCACTTATGCCAAACAGCACATGCGTCTCTCATGGGGATTATACCAGCTCCAGTGCCACTCCACTCACCTACACAGTTTTGTTGAGTTCTGAAGTTAGCCAAGAATGTGGCAGTAGCTTATCATTTTGCTTTACCTAAGGGTGACTATATTCAGTAGGTTTATATACATTACAGTGAAGTACAGTCATCGTCCTTGAAGAAATTCTCTCTCTCTTCCAGCTGCTGCTCTGGTGCCCCCTAGTGAAACGTGTGCTACCCAGTCTGGGGCACTGATGCACGAGATCCTTCCTTTAGAAGATGGGCCCAGCTGTGAGTTAAGCAGTGTACTGAGTGGTACACAGAATAGGAAGATCAGCAAATGTGATGTGATTTTATCTTCTCTGGGAGAAGGCTCTAAGGGTAGGTCTACACTAAACAAACAAAAAAACCCCACGGCAGCAAGTCTCCGAGCCTGGCCCTGCAGACATGGGCTCACCCGACAGTGCTCAAAATAGCTGTGTAGATATTTGGGCTCAGGCTGGAACTCGGGCTTTAACGCCTGGGGAGGTTTTCGGAGCCCGAGCTCCAACCGCAACATCTACATCGTTATGTTTAGAGTGTGAGCCCAAGGCTGAAGACCCAGGCTCTGAGACTCGTTTTTGGGGATGGGGGGTTTGTTGTGTAGACACACTCTAAATGTCTATGTGCCAACAAGCAAAACCCCACCTCTTGGGCTCAGGCCCTTAAACCCAGAAAGTCAATAACTCTCTGAAATGACCTAGAACAGGGGTAGTCAATTATTTTTGTCAAGGTCCAAATTTCTTGGTCAAGGTATAGTCAAGGTCCAGACTCCAGAGAAAATAATAAAAAACCCAAAATGATAATAGTAATAATTAAATAAAAATATTTAGGGGTCTGTTCAAAAGCATCTGGCGGTCTGGATATGGCCCATGGTCCACCTACTGACTATCCTTGACCTAGGGGCTTTTAGTACAATTATGAACCATGACACTGGAAAGGAAAATGCCTTTTTATGTGCTGAAAAGATAGGCTTCTCTTGGTATTAATTAGTTAAATAAAACATTAATTAATATTATTCATTTGTATTACCTCAGCACTTAGGAGCCTTACACAGACCGAGGACACCTTTGTGCTAGGCGCTGTACAAACACAGAACAGAAAGAAGGCGCCTGTCCAAAAGAGCTTCCAATCTAAGTTTGAGACAGGAGACAACAGATGGATACAGACAGGCGGCCAATGGAGGGGTGGGGTACAAGGAAACAATGGAACAATATTGATCAACACAAGAGGCAGCAGTCTCCATCGTCAAGATTTTTGTAGGCAATATGGCAAAGGAGAGTTTTAAGGAAGACGGATAATGAGGTGGCTTTACAGATAAATATTACAGGAAGCTCCACCCAGGACGGCGGGACAGCATAGGACAAAGCACACGTCTTGTTCTCTCTGGAGCAGCTAAAGACCTCATTCTCATTATGCGCCTGAGTAATGTCAGTAAAGGGGGTCGCCCCATCAAGGTCAACATTTGCAGGAGCAAGCTGCAGTCCAGTAAAGATTTGGAGAGCAGAACTTTCGTTTTAATGTTCCTTTAGGGTCATCGCATTTGTTTACCATAAACTGGATCACTACAGCAAAGATAACAAAACATAAGCTATCCACACGGCCCCCATGACTCTCCAGCCCTGCTTTGTGTTGCTACATTAGGAGAGAAAAGTTCAGTCAGACCTGACTCCAATTCTGGTTTTGATTTTTTTTAACACCTGGTGGTAGGAGGAAGAGCATGCTGGGGCTACAGTATTCAGCCAGTGGTGAAAAAGAATGGCTCTGACTGCTTTAGGGTGACCCCTCTGGCCTGCTAAGGAACAACATCCATGCCTCCGAAGGGAGTCCCAGCCAATACTGAGTAGAGACCAGAAGGATGACAAGTGCAAATGAAGATGTGAAGACGTGGAAGCAAGACACTGAGCACCCTTTGAGGGTGATAGGAAAATAAGACACCTAACAGCCATTCTGAACAAGATGGTCTGTTTCTAATGTTTTATTTTCTGTAATGTTTGGTCATCCAATAAATACACAAACCGCTGTAGCATCTTCTGGTTCACATCTTGGGAGCATTTCTTGAGCACTGTTTATTCGAATGAGACCATGGTTCAGTTGCGTAGTCTCTCCTTAAAAGCATTTTCTGTGTACTACAGCAGCACCAAACTCTTTGTAATCACTGACGGTGACCCACATTTCTTTAAAAGCTGACAAGCAAGTGAGGATGGAGGCCCCGATCCACACACAGTACTTCCTCTCGGGCGGTGCTATGACCCGTACGGCCATCCCGATGGGCACTTGCCGCTGCATCTCCCTCAGGATCCGTTCATCCAGTCCAGGAAATAGGGTGGACCCACCGGAAAGAAGCACATTGTCGTAAAGATCCCTGCGAACATCAATGTCACATTTCATCACACTGTTGAAGATCATTTTGTGCACCCCAGGGGCTTCGATACCAATGTTAGCGGGCATAAAAAGGGTCTCCGGGGCTCGAAAGAGCTGATTGCCTATCTTAATGATATTTCCATCAGGCAGTTTGTATTCTTTGAGGATTTCTTCTGGCTTTGCTTTCGTTTCTTTGACGGGATCTAAAGCCACATAGCACAGCTTCTCCTTGATATCTTTCACGATCTCCCTCTCAGCTGTGCTCACGAAGGAGTGGCCACTTTCCAAAAGGAGTCTCATGAAGTATTCAGTGATATCCCTGCCTGCGATATCCAGCCTGGAAACTGCATGGGGTAAACAGTATCCTTCGTAGATGGGTACGGTGTGGGTAACTCCATCTCCACTGTCCATTACTATCCCTGTGGTGCGTGCTGAGGCATAGAGTGCCAGCGTTGCCTGCACTGCCACATACATGGCAGGCACCTTAAAGCCTTCAAACATGATCTCAGTCATTTTTTCCCGGTTCTGTAGGGGATTGAGTGGGGCCTCCGTCAGTAGCACCGGCCTGTCGCTAGCTTTGATTCTCAGCTCACACTCGTAGACATGTCTCCAGATCCTCTCCATGTCATCCCAGGATGTAACTATGCCGTGGTCGATTGGATAATTCAAACTTAAGACACCCCTTTTGGACTGGGCTTCTTCTCCAACATAAAATTCCTTCTGTCCTGCTCCTAGCATCGTTGCTTTGGCTTTCGAGCGACCAACAATTGCTGTAATAACTGACCTTGGCGCACTGTCCCCTGCAATACCAGCCTTGCATAATCCAGATCCGTTGTCAAATATCACAGCTGGGATATCTAAAAGTTTAGAGTCAAACATTCTTTGAACTATTTGCTGCCCACCTGAAAGCTGCTTTGGGGAGATTTAATGCAAGCAGAACGTTTGATACTAAATGTTCTAGATTGCTGATGTCATATATGGCAGAGTCCTCTCATTCGCCCATGTTATCAACAAGGCAGTTATGCTACTGACGAACGCCAAGGCAGTTTTTTGAGGAATTTGCAGTTTGCCATTTCTGCTCTCAAGTACCTAACAATGGACCAATGAAGTAATAATGGTTTTGCTGAAGAGTCAGCTGTCAGGGCCTTACAGACTTGATTGCTGATCTCAGATAAATCCCTGAAAAAAGGCTTGCTTAGATTCCTAGATTCAGAGTATCAGGCCAGAAGGGACCATTATATAACACAGGCCAGCACATTTCAGCCATTTACTGAACCCAATAATTTGTGTTTGACTTAAGCGTCTCTTACAGAAAGGCACGTCTTGATTTGACCTGATCCTGGCTGGAGCCTCTTGGTGCTACCAAATACAAATAAAAATAATCAACTGTTTACAGCAAAGCACAAATGTTCGTAATGCCTCACCAACAACTAACACCCAATGCTTTTTTTCCCCACCTGTATTATTCCTACCAGGTTTTCTCCAGTGGCTGGTGACACTGTAAGAACTATTCTGTTATGAATATACAGTTTACTAGCTTTTTTTCACAAGTTCCATATGGACTCATTTATGGACTGTGAGCTATTTAAGAATCTCTTTGGAACCTGCTTGCAAAGTGCCTGCTTGAAAATAATTAAACTTCTCACGTGCACCCACACCTTAACTAATAATCTGCAAATATTGCTGACAGCTGTTGAAGATGGGAACAACTTCGCTTTCGTGGGGGATCGAACTGCATTTGCCTGTTTGATTTCTGAACAGTGCCCGAACCAAAAACAGAACCTTTCATTTAATTCTTTTCAATCCTACATGCAGAACTCTTAAAAAATATAATTTTTAAATGGAATGGGGCTACATTTGGTACTGGTTATGGCATTCTGTTTCTCGTCAGTCTTTGCTGTTACTTACTTTCAAAGCTCTACCTTACCTGCAAAAAAACATGGAAGTGAAAAACAAACAGGTCATTGTTGCAGATTTTGCTGTTTTCAGGAGACTAGCTTTCTTTAAATGAAGTTTCTAACACTCTCCATTGAAAAAAAGCACCTTTCCTAAATGAACCTACCTATTGTGCTGCGGGCATATATGCCTGCTTGCAAACAAACATCCTTCTTCCCTTCTTAGCCTTTATAATTATAGCACATTCCAGGGGAGAATCAATGCTCCAAAAGTTTTGAAATATTCTCTCTGTGACATTTGACCTCAGTTTTACACCTATTTTTTTCTTTTTGCTTTCTTTTTAAATTGTATTTTTGATTCAAGAAAAGGTTTCCAGAGGAAGATTTCTATCATTAATTTTGGAATATACTTCTGAACACAATCAGGTCTGACAACCCAATCCCAGTTACAGTGAAAATTTCCGTTAACAAAAATTACCATATAACTTAGTTTCGAATCCATGGCTGTTGCAATTTAATTGCTTCTCTCCATGGCTTTAAATCTAGGGCAGCTTCAAAGCGAAGGTGGCTTCTATTAAATTTAATTACTTTCTTTTGCAGCTTGCCCGGCAAAGGTGCCAGCTATTAAATGAAGGTGGTTATGAATCAGAGGCAGATTCCAAAGAGATATATTTAAAATCTCTACTTAATATATAAATCCATGACTGTTAGTGCAGGGACTTTTCTGCCCCAAGTGAACTTAAAAAAACTCACCAAAACCAAAAAAGTAACATCTGATAAGTGATCAACTCCATGCATGTTCTTTCCATTTCAGCCTAGATTCCACACATGTTCGTGTTAAATGCTGCTCTATCCATTTTCGCAATTTCTCTAATCCTCTAAATATTTGTGTACATATATTTCAATGTGCGGCACATTTATTTCCATGTGCACTTCTATATTAATGTCAACAGGTGTCCTAATCATTTAAGAGGTTGTTATATTCATCGCAATAGAAGCCCTATTTAGTTCAGCATGTTCTGTGTGCAGTTTACAGTGAAGTATTCAGTATAGAACATAATGTTTATTATTTAAACAAGGGAATTTTGACTGCAATTATAAAACAGTAGTTAGGCTGAGAGGTTGGAACGCCCATCTGGACCCAACATTGGCTCTCCCTTGTAAATCACCATAACAAGGTCATGCATGAATTACCCTTAACTTTCTTACTATTGTGTTTGTAACAATGTGTGTGAATTTGCTGCTCCTGTCAATTGGAAGTATTGGAGACTGAAGACCTCTACTCAGAACAGGTACAACATTGGGCAACAAAAGTTTCCTTATACCCCCTTGACAATGTGTTCAAACCTGACCTGGCAGGACCATATTTAGGAGTGAAAAGTTAGTTCTTTCTTCATGGTCCTGCAAGTCTGCCAACTGCTGTCAATTGTCGGGGAAATATTTGCCCACCAGAAATAGGTGAGATCACCAGTTTCCTTTCACACAGGCCACTGAAGAACAAGCAACTGGTAATGAAGAAGTGGGCTGTAGTCCACGAAAGCTTATGCTCTAATAAATTTGTTAGTCTCTAAGGTGCCACAAGTACGCCTGTTCTTCTTTTTGGTAATGAACTGGCACCCAAGACAAAAAATCATTGGAAATATTTTAATATGTGTATTCTACAAAATTTCTGCAGATACCTCATAAATGGCGCCAAACTCATATCAACAGACGCTGGATTTTATAAGTGAAAGGGCACAATTCACAAAAAACATGCTACTTGTTGGGCATTCTTGCTTATTTTATTTGAGAAGTGCTGAGCATACGGTTTCAACTGAAAACACCGTACACAGCTTTGTGCTTTGACCATTTCACCCGCCCAGAAATGCTTTCTCCCCGCCCCCAGCTAGCTAAACATCTCTCTGGTGGGAAACCCAGAATTCAGGCCGGATTCTGAGTTTGGAAGCCATACAAAACTTATGGAGTGAGTTTCACTTGAAAATTTGGCATTTCAAGGTAAAACAGTGGGGTGTGTGAAGGAAGTCCTGTGCTGACTTAAACCTAGTGAACCCTCATGACATCACTGGGTGCCCACGATGTAGATTGTGCAGTACCATGGACAATAAGGCCCTTGATCTAGAGCCTCTCGCTGCTACCAAATAGAGAGGAAGGATCCACTGGTTAGAGCCCTAGAGTAAGACTTGGAAGACAAGGATTCAATTTCTTGCTGTGTGACCTTGGGAAAGACACTTAACCTATCTGTGCCTCAGTTCTCCAGCTATAAAATGGGGTTAATAGCATTTCCCTACATCACAGGGGTGTTATGGGGATAAATACATTAAAGATTGGGATGCACTCAGATACTATAGTGATGGGGGCCATCTAAGTACCTAAGAAAGAGAATTTATATACATGATGTATTGTTTAGCAACTGGCCCAGCATTCAAGTCATTATGGAACTGGGCTGCAGGGATGTGAGCCCTTGTTAGGGGAAAAGAAAGTGGAACAAACTCTTATGATCTGGAATTGCTAGGGACTCTTAGCAGAATTTGCACAGCTCTAATGATCAGCTGATAGCCTGAAGCATGAGGAGTAAATGTCCTTTTAATACTGTTTAAGACAGGGTAGCTACCAACATGGTAGACGATAATTAAATTACCCATACTTTAGTAGAATAAAATCCAGACAGACTGTTTTTATGCTGGATTCCTGCAGCAGTGAGTTCCACAGGTTAAGCATGCAGCACTGTTTCATTTTTGTCAGTTCCCCTTTCGATTTATACCTGAGGTTAAAACCTGGTGTTCAGTTTTATTCCATCAGACATTTAAATACATTATCAATTCTCCCAACTCTTCTCCGTGTTATTATCCCACTGTCTACTCATTTTCTTTAAGCTTATGTGGATCTCTTTGTTCTCATCTGAATCTTCCTTGAAGATAATCCAGACTGAGCAAAATATTGGAAGGCTGGAAGAGGAAGCTAGACAAATTCAACCTAGAAATAAGGTGCAAATTGTTACCAGCAAGGGTAATTAACCACTGAAACATTTTACCAAGAGTTGTGATAGATCCTCTATCACTGGGAATTAGGATGTTTTTTTCCCTAAAAAGATGGGCTCTAATTCAAACAGAAATTAGTTCAAGGAAGTCCTATGGCCCATGTCATACAGGAGGTCAGACTAGATGATGATGGTCCGTTTTGCTCAGGGCACATTATTGTTAGTCACAAGACTGCCAGCAGCATACCCTAGGTTAAATCCTGGTCCTGCGGAAGTCACCGGCAAAGCTCCCTGGGATTTCATTGAAAGAGGACTGGGACAAGGAATTTTGTCACTAACCAAACCCATTCCAACTCTGGTACTTCCTCAAATTTCTACAAGCAATCACATTTTACAGTCTAACACAGTGCTTACAAAAAATCTCAGACACGTTGCTCCAAGCAAGAAGTGACAGATCCATCATCAACTTGACAAGTGGCTTGATGAATTGGTGTTAATTTCTCTCCCAAATAACAAATGAGCTTTGTCGGGCAAGACACAAGTGCCAGTGTGTCAGGGTCCCTTTCCCTCCCTTTCTTCTCATGAATACCCTATTAAATGTTTATTATTTGTGTGAATTATAGTTTCCATGTTTGCTTTTATGGATGGGGAGAATGGGCCCTGCGTTCACTGGCTGGGCTAGCTCGTTTTTATATTTCACATCTGTGATAGTGTGTTGCACGACAGGATGATTGATACAGCTTTCAAAATGGATTAAGCTGCAACTTTTAGATTTCAGTGAAGCTTCAAAGAAAACATATTTCGGTGCCTTTTTTTCATGATGGACCTTCCTTGTTAACCATTGCATGCTCCTAGAGCACCGAGTCAATTGCCAGGGCAAATATGCTTTGCTCTTCTTTAGAAGGATGTAACCATAGACATGAAGACACCATGCCAAGGGAGCAGAGTACATTCTGTGCCTGTGTCTCAAACGAGGATTTTGCAGCATCCCTTTGATATTTGGACAGAAAATTCGTAGCTGACGTCTGGAGTTGCAATTTGAGAGAATGCTTCCAGACATTAACGCCATTCAATGAATTAAAAAGGAGAAAATAAAAGAAATAATGAGCAAGAGGCACACAATGATGGAGAAGATATAGCTTAAGGCAGACAGAGCAGTCATGTTGTGTATGAAATCATGTTGCTCTCTAGTGGCTATCCCAGATAATATAAAGGACCTATTACTACTGCTGGCAAAGGGAGATCTCTTTTAGGTCAAGTGCTAGAGGCCTGTGGTTTATGCAGTTGAAAGACCAGAATTCTAGTCCCACCTCCCCAGTGCGAGCATGGGACCTGTGCACACCGTGCCTGTGTGGAGTCTATGGATTTGCATGTCCTAGGGCAGCTGAAGTGAGCGTTTCCGGGGAGATGAACAGACAGACATGGGTGTTTTCTCACAGAGTGAGGGCGTCTCCACTAGGAGAAACTGGATGTGAGAGAGCGGAGCAAAGGGGGAAGCAACACAATGCACGGTGGGCAAGCGGGTGAGGAAAGCTGGTCGCCAGCAGCCTTCCCTCAGACAGCGTAATGAAAATA
This sequence comes from Malaclemys terrapin pileata, assembly GCF_027887155.1. Lineage (NCBI taxonomy): Eukaryota > Metazoa > Chordata > Testudines > Emydidae > Malaclemys > Malaclemys terrapin. The sequence continues at coordinate 18,791,511 of NC_071523.1, read as the reverse complement.
ACAGGATTGAACAAGTCTTAGCCAATCAGAAGCAGTGATCACAATCACAGATTCTTCGCTCTAACAACCCTGCAAGATCCCTTTCCTCTCTGAGGGGAGGTGTTTGATTGCTTCCATACTTGTTTCAATGTAAATCCCTATTGTGCAATGTCTTCAGCACACTCCAGACACCCACAACATTCTTTGAAGTTAAATTTTAATGTGTTTATTGACACCAGTTATGATATTTCAAAACACATCAGCTACAAATTGTTACCATGCACCCCTAACATTTCCAATAACCCCTGTGTAAAAACAAACACTGCCTTCCCTGATGATTTTACATCTTCGTGCTGACTCATTTGATTGTGTTTGTTTAAAATCCTGGGGGTTTGGTTTTTAGGGTTTTTTTAAAAAACGTAAAACATTCAGTGCATGATTTTCTGCATACCCAGATTTCAGACACTTTGGCAGCATTTTGAACTCATTTTTGTGAGCACCAGATGGACAAAGTCCTCCTCTCCAATTTTCACTGCACACCTTTGATCTAAAATATTGGTCTCTACTACAAAATCTGCCACTATTCCAAGCATGGAGCACCTATTAACGCTGTAAGGATTGCCACAGTGGTCCAACCAATATAGTGACCCCCGTCTGACAATGGCCAGATGTTTCAGAGGAAGGTGCATGGAACCCTGCTGTGGCAATTAGGAGAACCTTTCCCTGGGTCAGCTCTTGGCCTCACTGATATCTTGTGGCAATGAGTTCCACAGGGTAACTTTGTAGCAGAGATGCATTGAAGAATTTGAAATAGAGATCCAAGGTGTGGAAGAGAGAAGAATTTTAGTTAAAATGGGCCTGACCTTACATTCTTTGTGCCCCCAACTCTCCATGAAACCCATCAGAGACTGGGGTTGCGCATGCCAGAAATGCAGGGTTCAGTCCTCGTTGCAGGCTAAGCATTGGATATTTTTTAAATAGGCAAAGTAAGATGAATGTTTCAAGACCAACTCTGTTATTCTGGAGAGGTGAAGTTCCCCCCTGTGCAGAAGGACAGCACAAAACAGAATTCAAGTGGGGCACAACTCCGGCATTGCCCTGTACACAGAAATGGAATTCCCCCTAAATTTGTTCACAATCTCTAGTAAATCCTCTAGATTTTAGCTCTATAAAATGAAACAGATTTACAAAACCCGGCTCCAAAACCATGACCAGTGCTCACTGCTGCAAAACACTTGCTACCAAGGGTAGTGCTTCCTATAACACGTAGTCCTGTTGAAATGGCGTAGTAGCAAGACGTGTGATCGGCAGCTTTTGTAGGATCACACCTTTTTTATGCGGAAGCCACAAAACTGCATTGTGCTCCCTCTGCTGACCCTGCAGATGTGTTTCAGTAACAAACTTCCTTCACTGAGCTTTGTGTGGCAGCAACGATTGATGCCGGCAAAGACAGGGGACAGCTCTGAGCCTGATCCAACTTCTATGGTAGTCACTGGCTCAGGCCCTGTGCAAATTGAAGTTGCTGCTAAACGAAAAGAGGTGTGTTAATTTCAGCTGCATACAAAACACTGGGGAGGAAAATAAAATCAATGTTTGCTAAATAGAAAAGAAGATCTAAATCAACAGGGAAAGTGTTTATGTTCCAGCTCCTAAAAGGTATTCTGGAAAGTGGAAACAAATTATAAACTATACCACAAAAATAAATACATCTCACTGTCCTTGTAAGGGCAACTTACATTACCATGTTGGTAAATTGGAATGTCTTTAGGGATACAGATCTGGTCTTCTACTCTTTACATTAAGTATCGGGGGGGCGGGGGGGGGAAGGGTCTGGAATTAATAGTATCATCTGAAATGTAACAAACCCTGCTAGTGACAAACAATCAGGAAGGTTCAAGCCCCAGCAGAATTCAGATTTAATTCAAACAGCTTGGAATCCAGCATCACAAAAGCCACTTAGAGTTGCATATTTTCCATTTTGGGAAAATAGATTTAAGAAAAGAAAAGAAAAGAAAAGAAAAGATGGGAGAATGAACCACACACCTCAACCCTGTATAAACAAATGTACAAATAAAAGCTTGGCTGAAAATCCACATATTTAAAATGATAGATTTGATTTTCTGCTTTTTCTCAATTTTCAGATAAAGACTTATTTACTTCCTCCATGGACAGTATCAAGAAAGGGTAAAGGAATTTCACCCAAGTGTGTTCCTTCTGCTCAGCCATGAATTAACCCTTTCTGTTGCTACGGGCAAAGGGTAAAAGTGATGCCTCCTCGGGTGCTCACTGAAAGGCAGTAAAAATACTGGCTCCCGTCTTCTATCGAGTGCCTAAAAAACTGGTGCCAAGAAGGGATGGGTTTATGATTAAGCCACTGGATTGGGAGCCAAGAGATTGGTCAGTTCCCAGCTCTGCCAGACTCCTTCTGTGACCTTAGTCAAGTCACTCAGTCTCCGTGCCTCAGTTTCCGTCTGCAAAATGGTGACAATAATCCCACTCTGAGTCTGTCTAATCAGTTTGGATTGTAAATTTCTAGGGCCAAGACTGTCTAACTATGTTTATGTACAGTTCCAGCGTATGTACAGTATCAAATCTCAACTGGGGCACTTAGGCTTGACAGCAATACAAGTAATAAAATAATATTCAGCAGAGATAAAATGTTGAACATCTGTTTAAAAAAAGAAAGGCAGAGAGCCTGTTGCAAAAATCCTCACACCTGCTTGCAGCCATATTTGTGCAAGTAAAGTATGCAACTGTGTACCCAAGTGGATATTTAGGCACCTAGACACTCATCTGAGCATGCAACTGCCCATTAGTCACTTTCTCCCAGCTGTTGTCCCTTGTTGTATGTATCACTTCATGTATGCTTAATTAACATTGCTGGTATGTGTGTCACTGACGTTAATGGGAGCTTTACTATTGATTTCAGTGGGTATAGGATCAGGTCCTGAGTGAAAAGTAGATTAAGAGCCATAGAAAGGAAACTTGAACTCCTCTTACCCATGAAGAATAACTATTCATTTAGGATTAAATTTGCAATTAACCATTTTGGAGTCTCATTGTTACAAGTTAGCCCTATATAACCAAGTGCCACCAGGCTGTGTTTTAGACACAAATGATTAAAAGTTGTGTATGAGGTGTGAAAGCAACCAGTGCAGAGATTTTGTAATCCAAAATGCAGGGCATTCACATTAACTAGCATTCAAGTGTAATATCACTGGAGCTTGGCCAGTGATATAGGTCAAAACTCAGTCACATGTCTTGTTACTCGGTCCTGAATATCCTTCAAATCCAGCTAAGCAAACAGCTCTGAAAATCCTTTGCCAAGTGCCAACTCCAGCTGGCATCCTCGTGGATTTTACTGTACAGCTTATTACAGTCTGAGGTTATGAAAAGTTTACTAATGAAAAACATTTCAGGATACTGTGCCAGCAGTTTAGGCCAGGGGAAGAGCTGTAATGACGCGAGCATATATAACTTTGGTGGAAAGTCTGAAACATCCGTTCCACACCCTGAGAGCAGCATCTGTTTATAAATCCCAACAATTCTGGACAAGAGCAATCACATGGATTTCTTCTAAGATGTTTATGTTTTGCTTTCTAAATATTTAAAACCATTGATAAAATTAAAGACAAAACTTTCATAATACTTTGCTCATTGGTTATTTGGTTCATTTTTAGTTTGCAGGGAAAGTGTGTGTTATGTAAACACGAACTCGATATAGCTAACAGGGTGTGAGAGCACTGAGGAACAGGGCATGTCAGCAAAATGTTTGGATAACTAAGAAAACCTCTTTAAGTGATCCTTCTGAAGGCCTGTTGTGAAATAACACTTGATTCCTAAGAAAGAACCATTTCAACTGAGTAACAGAGGGTCCTGTGGCACCTTTAAGACTAACAGAAGTATTGGGAGCATAAGCTTTCATGGGTAAGAACCTCACTTCTTCAGATGTAAGTTTACAGAAGTATTGGGAGCATAAGCTTTCGTGGGTAAGAACCTCACTTCTTCAGATGTAAGTTTACTTGCATCTGAAGAAGTGAGGTTCTTACCCACGAAAGCTTATGCTCCCAATACTTCTGTTAGTCTTAAAGGTGCCACAGGACCCTCTGTTGCTTTTTACAGATTCAGACTAACACGGCGACCCCTCTGATACTTTAAACTGAGTGTTATTTTTCACAAGTCAAAAGGGCCAATCGTGCTTTCTCTAATAAAGCTACAAGAACTACTGATCTAATTTTCATGAAGAGAAAAGCATATTCCTTTTGAGCTATTACATTTCCCACACGCAATTTCGCCAATAGTTGGCACCTCATAAGAATTGTGTATAAAACTTTTATCTACCTGATTGATCAGCGCAATATTTAAATGATATTTTAAGGTGCACCCTTTACAGGTGTCCACACAGCAGTAAGCAGCATGGGCAGTTAATCTGGTTTGTTATTGCGGCATTTCTGTCTTCCTTACCTTTCCTATGGTTCAGTTACATTTGAAAACTCAAAATTTGCCCTCGGACACAACCAGACAGCTTCCACTGAAGTCAGCAGAAGTGGAGCAGGCATATCTGAAGACAGAACCGGGTCTTACATGGTTTCATTCTTCCACTGACATGCAAAGGAGTTGAGGGTAACTCCTATTAATACTAACAGGAATCTCCTGGCCAGTAGTCGGAGATTGTTCCACATCTGCTCCCTTCTGCAGGGTAACAGTAAATCAGGTGCTTTGACTTCAGTGGAGCCTGATTTACACTAGCTGATGATGTGGCCCCCAGAAACATCAAGTGCTGCCACTATGCTTCTTGCTGCCTCCAAGGTTGAGGACTTTTTAAACCAGGAGCCGGTTTATGATCTGACATCAGTGAACGAAATGATCAGAAAACAGGCAAAGAGGGGCTAAAGACGGGGGATGGTAGACTGGTAACTGACATTGGGAGACAGGCAACGTTTACACACACAGACAGAGACTCAGTTCAACTATTGTCAACATTAGGGAGAGGGAAAAGGAGAAAAATACACTGGGTTCTTGCACTAGGGAGTTTAAAAAACCTTCCCAACCACTCTGTTTTTTTTTTCTTCCTTTCATTTGCTAAGTCCTTCTTTGTTTGTTTCCTCCCCTGGCATCCAACCGGACATTACAAAAGGATATCTTGTTGCCATCCCATGGGATTTCTGGCAGAATATTCAATATTAAAATTGAACAAGAGGTCAGAGGTCCTCCTAATGCAAGCAAGCCCTCTGCTGTCATTCAACCAGGACCCGATTTGGATGCAGTGTGAGTGCAGAGGGGTGTCTGCCTATCCACCAATGCTATCCATCACTTGATAGACCTTAGTCTTCCAAAACTCTTGGCTTCCCTCACGTCTGAGTGTTTTTAAACTAGCCTTAATGTCATAAATCAAAGTTGTCAGCACTGGAAGAAAATTAATGTGAGAAGTTGTTCAAAAGGCCACCAGCCATGTATACTCTGCACATACAGTATGAAGCCAGACTTCCTAAGTGACTTGGCTTTCCCCTTTTATTATGTTTCCCTGTGTGAGTATTTGCTAAGTAATGTGTGTTGGACGAGCTGCCTGTTCTCTACAGGACAGATCATGGCCTAGAACTTCTATTGAAGGAGCTGCTTTGGACCTTCTCATGCAATCCACTGAATTCCCTTGATTTCAGAAGGTGTTGAGGATACTCTGTATCTGGCAGGCTCTGATTCTTACACAGCTGGGTCCAAGCTACAAAATCTAAATCTGGATCCAGATTTGGAATAACCTAAAGTCTGGACCCGGGATTTTGGTTTGGACCCATTACAGAGCGAGGGGCCAACCCAGTCCAAACAATCCTTTTCCTATGCCCTGTAGCAGGGGAGCTTGTTGAATTATTCATTGTGAGTGATTTATCCAAAGAAGGTTGTTGGCATTTGTGATGACTAAATAACAAAATATATTTTTCCCTGTTACTTGACCAGCTCTACAACAGCACAGGACTTCAGGGCACTTATTTTCTGAAAGCTTCTCTCCCAAGGTTGAGAAAAGAACACTTAGGAAATAACTTGGTGCCAATCTGCTAAGACCAGTGGCTTCAGGGTGAAAGAACAGTCCATGGGTTAAGATGCTAGCATGGAACTCCAAAGCCCATTGTTCAATCTCCGGGTCTGTCATGAGCTTCCTATGTGATCCTAGGCAAGTCCTTTAGTCTCTGTGCCTCATTTTCCTGTCTGTAAGGTGGTGGTAATAGCACTGCCCTACCTCACAGGGGTGTTGTGAGGATACCTACATTGAGGACTATGAGGTGCTCAGACACTGTGGTGATGGGGCCTATATAATCACCTAAAATAGAATAGTTTCAAAAAGAGCCTCGCTGGTTGACAAATAATCATCCAAGCAATTGGGAACCTTGTTGGGTACAATACATAGTGCCATATTAAGTGGTGATATGTAAAGGATTCCACTGCATCCTTTGGGACAAAAACTCCCCTCCTGAACTGGAGAGATCATGATAAGCAAAGGAAATATGTTGCGTGACTATCTTCAGACCATTTTATTTCTATTGCTTTAGTTATTTAGATTGGCTTCCAAAAGTCTTTCTCCAGTAGCTCTAGGCACTTGGGAATCAACTTAGAATTTAATACAAATCCAGAAGATATTCTCCAAGAACAAAAATGTAAAAGAAATAGCCTAAAGGTCAACAGACTGGGGACATCTTGGGCTAGAAGTTTAATTTCAAAGTTGAAGATCCTCCTGACCTCAGCCTCCACCCATATAAACCAAAGGACCTCTGCGGACTGCTACGGTAGCCGCCTCCTCTCCTTCCTTGGCATTCCCATCCCGCAGAACCTTGCCGACCGGCATCACTCTCCACCTCAGCTGTCAGGTGCTCAAGCCCTATGCCTAGAACTGACCCAACTGGAGCAAGAATTGAGTAGGGCTGTCAGAACATAGCCCCCTGCTGAAGAGCCAATGGAAGGCAGACAAAAGCACAGGTCATTGTTCTTTGGCCTACATCCTAAATAAACACAGGCTTTGCTTTCTAATCTCTAAAGGGTTTGTCTACACAGCATTTTGGATGGAGCAGGAGCACGTCTCAGCCTGGATCAACAGAGGGGCTCACGCTAGGTAGTGCTCTAGAAATAGCTGGAGCTTGGGTTCTGACGCTTAGGGTGGGGAAAAAGAGCAGGTAGGTTTCAGAACCTGATGTCCAGCCTTACCTGCAGCTACAAAGCACTGGCTAGACAGCTCCTTTTGTGAGCCACGCTAACCCAGGGCTGTCTGTGCAGGCGGTGAGGCGTGCTCCAAAACGCTATGTAGACGTTCCCTAAGAGACCAAGTAATTTTATTTAAGGGTATTTTAAATATGGCAGTTCTGCCCCCCCCACACACACACACACACTCAATTATGATAATTTTAAGATATTTCAAAATGTTAGACCTAAGCGACTCCCCCTTGTCCCTTTAAATGATCCAAATCTTTGCCACGAACAGTCATTATCTGCGAAGTATCCTGGTCGTGTCGCTTAGTGAAGTGAGGCTGTTCAGGTTTGGGTGTTTAAAAATGGATTTGCCCTTCCCAATGGCTCCTACGGCTCCAGTCACGTCTCGGTAGGGTAAAGCACTCAAGGCTTTCAAGTGCAGCAGGCCCTGCTGATTCAGGGACTGAAAGCTGAGGAATTGCTGGCAAAGGAAATGCTAATAATTAAAGCAGTAATCGTGACTCCAAGGCAAGAAATACATGCCTAGTGGGTGATGAAAGATTTAATAAACAAAGCAAATACGTGCCTCATGCTGCACAATGCCACAGAGCAGCGATTACAGCTGGCAGCGTATCCCTCCTGTCTTATGTGCCAGCACAACAGGTACGCTAGGTACGGCTCACAGAAACACAGAGCCAGCCTCCTGAAGGAACAGCAGTCGGTTTGCTAGATTGGAGAGGCTCATTCAAGCAAACCGTGCAGCGCAACGCTGCTCTCAATGCATTCCCACTTTGCACTGATGAAAGGCTCTTCCCCAAGCTGCTGGAAAACCCGCTCACAGGGATTTGATCAGGCACTGGTCAGACTTACGCCCATTTGGGGATATACGGCCCCTATTTTCTATAAAATGGGGCTATTCGCTCTCAAAGCCCACAGCTAATGCTGACGGGAGTGACGAGCGCACACTGAGGAAAAGATGAAGACCACTGTACATAGCATTCCATGCTCTCCCTTATTGCTGAGGGTGGGCCTCATTTCAGATCCAAATTTCCCCTCCCAAACCTGCCATTTGCAGCAACGTCGTTATTTAATTCAGAAATGCTGCACCATGAAACCTCAGCAGCGGTGGAAAGCCATACCGACGATACTTGACACTTACACTGCATCTTTCACCCAAGAATCTCAAAGCACTGTGCAAACAGCTAACTCGGCCTCACAGTCCTGCTTGGAGAGCATTCTCTGGCCTGTTTCAAGCTGCTCAATCACAAACCAACCACACCAAATATCTCGCTAATATCACTTTCCTATGAAAGCAACAGGAGTAGATGTATTGGGGACATTACGTGACCACACATCGGAAACAAGGGGGCCCAGATCATTGTGAATGGGCAGCAAGATGGTCCAGGCAATCAGGAATGAGAGGAGAGATGGCCACGGGATGATCTGTCTATTAAGATGCGGTCTATACTATGAAAGTGTCTGAGAACCCAGGCCACATGCTGAGGAATGCTCCTGAGTTCTTTAGGGAGAGGGATAGTTCAGTGGTTTGAGCATTGGCCTGCTAAGCCCAATGTTGTGAGTTCAATCCTTGAGGGGGAATTTAGGGATCTGGGGCAAAAATCTGTCTGGGGATTGGTCCTACTCTGAGCAGAGGGTTAGACTAGATGACCTCCTGAGGTTCCTTCCAACCTTGATAGTCTATGATTTGGGATACAGTTTGTATAAAATGTACTATAGAAAATCAAGATGTCTAGTACTATTCATTACTCAAATAGCACCACAGGTGTACAGGCAATGTGGTCCAGTGTGTAGGGTACTGGATTGTGACCAGGTTGTATTCTGAGCTCTGCCACTCAGCTGCAGGGTGATCTTGGGCAAGTCATTTCACCTCTGTTAACTCTCTCTTTGCCAATTTAGAGTGTAATCTCTTGCCCCTTGCTTTGTGTTTGCACAGCACCTAGTAAAGTGGGGACACTAGACAGTCCGGTCAGACAGACTCCATTGTCCTAAAGAGCTTACAATCTACCAGCTATGATTGCTCTCTCAAACTGTCTTGGGGGAGAGCTGACTGGAAATACCTCCAGTAGACGAGATAAGAGTGCTCAGCACTTTGCAGACTTGGGCAATTGGTGCTTAGCTGGAATCTATTTATGGAGCACTGAACAAAGTCCAGCAGATATGTACCCCGGCCCTTTGTGACTGTCAAATGACTACATTTGCTGTCATGCAGGTGTCAGGTTGCCTGCCCTTGTTTACCACGTGTAATAATACCCCACAGTATCTGCCTTACACACTGACCTAAGTGAGGTAATTTGACAGGAAAAAACAAACAAATGAAAGGAGTCTTTGAACACATCAAAGAGAAAGTGTGCGGCTATCTGCAGGACAATCATCACAGGCCCAGCTGCCTGAATCCCAGCTCCAAGACAGAGCTGAACTTCCTTGAGTGGTGGCCCTAGAGGCAGTAGCATGAACACCTTAATCCTATTCATTTGTTTTTTTGAGGCTTCTTCTGCCCATAAATAATTGCTGATTCTGGCAGCGGTAGGCACTCCGCTGTGTGAAATCAGCACTGCCCCGTCTGGGATGTGAAGGGCCTTTCCCAAGACAAAGCCCAATTATTTATTTACATTTTGAAAGCCCTAGCTCCCAGCAAAAAGAGGTGAGGCTCCCCTCTGTTCTCCTCCACCCACCCCCACAACCTCAGAAGAAATTTAAAGAGCCGGTCAGAATCACTAGAGGTTGGATTTCAAGTGACATAAAATGGGCACAGAAGCATAGACACAATGCTGGTGCAGCCCCTCCTGGCAAGGCATGGCATAGCAGGTTCCTCTTGCCTAAGGCCCCCTGCCCAGGGTTTCTCTAGTCCTGTGGTGGTCCTTCTCCTCTCACAATTCAGCCCTTCAGCCAGATCATGATTTAGTGTCTCCCCCCATCCCTGCTTTCTGGGGTAACAACATAGAAGTCCAAAAGGCCTTCTCCACATAACCTCTCTAGGTCCACCCTTCTTTCAGGGCTCGGACCAACAGGGTTTTCCCTGGAATTCCCTAGCAAGATCCCGAACTAAAGAGTACAAACAAACTCACTTCTGTCCTCCTCAGGCAGAACCTTCCGTCCTTCTCTGGGCCTCGACTGAATGCCCCTACAAGTTCAAATCCTGCCTTTTTTTCAGGACTCACCACCAAAGCTTGCCCCACCTCATTAGTTGCTCTGTCTCTGCTGGTCTCTTGCTGAACTTCTCTACCTAGGAGAGAATCCTAGATCCAACTCTCTCTTTGCACTTCCTCCTACTCACACCGCTGCAAATAGAGGAACTACAGAGCTCCTACCCACTACTCCTGAAGTCTCCATCTGCTCCAGACTTCCTTCCTTTATAGTGGTCCCCCAACTTCTTCCCCAGCTGGGCTTCATCTTTATTAAGCCTGGCCCAGCCTTCAGGTGCAGGCAAGTCACATAACTGGCCTCTCAGGCTAACCTTAACCCTTTTGTTGTCTGTGTGGGTTACACACACCATCACAGTGGAGGAAAAAAACACCCAAATCTTTTTCAATCAGTACAAAGTTGCTTCTCCAACAAATGCAGTATTGTCAGCCCCACACATTCAAATATCATGGGGCAAGTCTCAAAAAATGAGTCTGGCTTAAAATTCACCAATTTTTTTGTAATGAGGAGGGAGGGTCTTTTTATTTCCTTTCTGGTTTCTGAGCCTTTCGAGGGCACTCAGATCACATCCCTCAGCTTTTCCCTGCAACCACTGGAGCTAGAGACATACTTTGAGAAAAATGAAAGCTGAGACTCCTGACTCCTGGAGCTGGGGCTTCAAAGACTTCACCAAATATCCCGAAATCTATGTTAAAATGGTGAGAGTTGACAAGACTGGAAATAGAACTATCAGCTGGATGGCAACTGGGTTTACAAAGGCTGTAATAAAGATTCAGGAAAAGACAAAAAAGGATGTGCTTAATAATGGTTAATAATGCTCAGCAAGACTAGGGCATTTTTAAAAGCTCTGAACCTGGTAAATGTTCTCCTTGGATACGGAGCAGTACACATAGCATTATACAATCATTTACCACTCTCTTAGCAATGGTGTAAATTACTATAGATAGTGCTGGGCAATGGACAATCCATCTGTAAGCAAATGACCTCTCTGTGCAGATGTCTTAAACCCCACTTGCGACATCCACAAATTCAGGCGATTGAACCCGTGGGAGTACAAACTTTATTACCCTGACACAACCATTGAGATGCAACTCCTTTACCTGAAATTCATTGAGTCTGCTGTCCCATAGCTGGGGGGTTTTCTTCATAAGGGACAAGTTAATCTTTTATCCTAGGGATAGACACACTGGGGAACTAAGTTTGGCCAAGGAAATCTTCATCAGGATGTAGCTCTATCTCAGGGATAAAGACATGGGGTGAGGATATTGTTATTGAAAAGCAAAAATCTCCTGTTACACCATCAATAAGATACAGTTTTGCAAGAAAACTTGACATGGAAAGAACCAACAGAACCCTCTTTCAAATGATGCTAAGAAAGAAAGAAAGAAAGAAATGGTCTATTTATTTTTTTAAACAAAATTGACCTAATAATGGAAGTAATTAAATTATAATGCCTACACTCTTGTTTGAATAAGGCAAACTCCTCCACATGCCATTAATGGGCTATTGCAAGCAGCAGACCCAGAGTAGCCTCAACAATAGAGAGGATTTTGCTGCTCACTATGTGATTTGATCTCTGTAAACCTCCCATAATATATACTATACAGCAGTAAATCATTTATAACTTTATTATCCACCCATCTGGGATCTGAGTGCAACCACCAAGACAACATAAGAAATCTGGGTTTCTTTCAGCGCTGTGTGAAATGAACTTAACTGGTGGGATTTCATTAATTGTGCAAATAGATCACGCTTTCTGCAAGAGTGACCATACTTTCCATTGGCTAAATTCCTAGCATTTTCCCTGGCTCTGGTATTTTTCCCCAGTATTTTTGATGTTTTCATTAGTGTTTTGAAATGGTTATTACATGAGTTTGGTTGGTTGGTCACAGTGAAGTTCAGAGTAGACAGAAGAGTTGTGGGAGGCATTCTCAATGAAAGCCAAAATCCACCCAAAGTTCAGCTGTTTTCAGGTTTAGCTGCAGACTTGAGTCATGACCCACGACCCAGGTTAGCTGAACTTTCCTAGCGAACTTCAGCCCAGCTTTGACTGAACCTGGGAGTGACATGAGGTTGTATGTCAAAGACATAGAAAATTCATTGGGTTATGTTGACATATGTTCAAACCAGGGGGCTACCAGCTTCAACTGACTGCTTGTGGGGTTGGGGTTAGTTCGAGCCTAAAACTCACAGCAAAACTCAGGAGGGTAAGGAACTGCACAGACCTAAACCAAGGAAAATGTTTGCATGACTCTCTGTGAACATAATGTGCCAAGTTGTGCACAGGAATCCAAATTGCTAAAAAGAAATACCACCGCTTGAGTTGTTACCTGGGACCTGACCCAAACCACTGAAATCAAAGCCCGTCTTTCCCTTGCACTTTAAGTATTATTTTTTGTTGGCTAAGGAGGCTAAGGAGAGAGGTCAATAATGAAGAATCTTTGTTTTTGCCCTTAGAAGTGGTCCCTCCTATGTAGGATCGAGGCAAATCAGTGGGGACGCTTGGGTCATTGACCATGGTGTATGGAGTCTTTTCACTATAGAACGCCAGTCTCTGGTGGTGTTTCACCAGCACAAAATTCACTGAATAAAAAGTTAGCTCAGGGATGGGGTGGGCATCAGTGTGTTTCTCTCTTTAAGGTGTTATACAGCTTCCATCAGTGTAGTATCTGAGCATCTCACAGCCTTTAATATAGGTACCCTCACAACACCCGGTGAAGCAGGGCAGTTACAATCCCTATTTTACAGCTCTGGGACTGAGGCCCCGAGAAGCTAAGTGACTTGTTCACAGTCCGTGTGCGGAGGAGAAGGGGCTTGAACACAGTTCTCCTAAAATCTTAGGCTAGCGCTCTTATCACTGGCTCAGCCAACAAGTTGTTTGGGATCAACATCCCTAATGTTAGCCCTGACCCTGCAATCAGCTCCGAGACCTCCTGAAACTGTAGGGAACTCCATCATAGAGCCAGGGACACTGTGAGCAATGGTAAAGTTCACTACACCTTTCAAAAAGTATCACTTATTTCAGAGCCTTGGAATAATGTTATTTAGGCCTGGTCTACCCACATATAATTTGCACCCATTGAATTATATCAGTTTCCTAAAACCAGCTTAGTACTTTGGGTGCCCGTCTGCATGTGGACACTCTTATTTTGGAATAACAGTGATAAGAATGTTTTAGCTAAAATTCATAACAATTGCTAACTTCAGCCTTTTTATTCCAAAATGCGAGTGTCAAGACAGAGACTGGCACCCGAATAACTAAATCAGTTTCTGTCACCAGACGGGCCACCTCCCATGTGCCTCTGCATTGCCCAGGTCACAAAGCAGACAACCTGCCTCAGTTTCCCCCTCAAGGGGTTTCTTGAAAAAACTCAGTGTGATAAGTATGGCAATTTCCTGCAAACTCCTGGATAAACCTTATTGAATTAAATTTAATACCTTTGGGTCCATTATATTAAAATGCAATTGTTTATGGGTTCTTAAAGGATTTTATGTATTTCCACAGGAAGAGTAAAAATACAGCTTCTCCAAGAACTGAGAGCAGAGGGGTGTGATTAGTCAAAGTCAAACTCCAGTCCCCCACACCTGCACCAAGAGGTCCAGATCAACTAGTTCAAAGTGGATTCTCCAGGGACCAACCGACAAAGAAAGGATCTTTGGACAAATAGCTTGTTGGCAAACTGACCCCATGGCCTACTTTCTGATCCTGCAAACTGCTGGTCCATGGAGGGCCCCAGTCCTTAGGGAAGAACTGGAAGGATTTTGCCCTACTGAGGCTGTGTGCTTGTTCTGAGAAAAGGGTGTTATGAATTGGAAACCGTTTGAAGGACTGCTCACCTGCCAGAGCCTTTTGGAGTGATTTCTGGTAAGCTTATTAGCATATGCATAGATTCTTCCATTGTTTTTAATATGTTTTCTCTGTAGTGCTTTTGCCTTAAGAATAAAATGTGCTTCCTTAGAGAGAGCAACATGGTAGATCAACTCTGGCCATCACACTGTTCACCACCTCTGAAGAGAAGGCAAAAGAAGCCTGCTTAGGCAGCGTGCCCTGTGCTGCGGAGGTCGCAGAGCGGGGAGAGAACTGTCCAGCCTGGAAATATCTTGGTCAGAAGGGAGAGAGACGTGTGTTTCCATTGAAGGGAGGCAACAGCTGGGGAGCTGGAAGCCTAGGGTGGGTGCCCTGGCTGGGGAATACACTGTGACATCCCACAACACCCAGTCTGAAGGTTGTTTAAAACAGTCCCCTCCTGGGGTCCAATTTTAGTCCTTACACAGTCTGGCCCTCCAGGCCCCAGCCCCAAGTCAGTGTCTTTCTCTCCCTTGAGGTACGGAGTTGTCCACACCCCCACTCCTTCCCAGATCTAGGTCCCAACTCAATCACCGCTCCCAGGCTCTACCTGGCTGGAGCTCAGCCTTTTATCTCCGGCTTCCAAACAGTCCTGGTGCCAGGAGCTCTCCCTGCGGAAGCCTTTCCTCACTCCTGAGCATCCTGCTGCATTTAGAGTGGACTCACCTGCTCTCTCTCAGGAGTGCCTCAGTAACGAGGGTTGGCTGGTCCCGGGGCCTCTAGCTTTAAGGCACAGGCCATCCTGTTACCATTTCCATTCACACCTTTTATTATTTTGCTACAGGTTTGTGTCTAGATCAGCCCGGACTCACAACATTTTCTCAGAATCCAGAGCTCTGGCCTTAAAAAAGAAAATGAAAATGTACCCCCAAAATTTGAAGGATTAACCCCCCGCCACCCTCCAAATAATCCCAGCCTTCCTGTCTGTCCACTGACAACAGCTGACACAAACTGCACCCTCTCTCCCTTTGTGGGGAAATAAAAATGCCAGACTAACTACAGTGCAAGAGAACTGTCCAGCCCATGCCGAGTGGTTAAATTGCAAATGCCTGACTCACCCTATTTGCATTGCGCTCCGCGTCCCTGCGTGTTTCATTGGCCAAGCACAATACTTTTGGTTTCTTTACAAAGCTCAGGATGATTGACAGGCCCTTCTTTCCCCTTCCCTGAGGAGACCAAATTCAATCCGGCCCCCTATTGGGGCAGCCCTCCTGAAGCCATCCAGACCCTGCCTTTCCAATCCTGTCTCCGACCTGTCTCCTACTGCGGTAGGTAGCGAGCAAAGCCTTTTTTCCAGCGAGTCAATCCCCAGGCCTCCTCAAATGTCGTCTCTTTTCAACAGACCCAAAGGGACAAACTAAAACTTGGCTCCCTTTCCGCTACAGCTGAGCCCTTGAAAAGCCTTTGCTGGTAGCCTAACAATAGCTGTGGAGAGGAAAGATTTGTTCTGTTTTGGGAGACCCGCAAGCACACCTGGGCAGAGGAGCTTCCTGCTGGCTCTGTGAGGGGCCATTGTTTGTCATGTCAGCAGCCTGAAATCATAATGGTCTGTACATCATCATGCCGATGAGCAGAGCTGAATGCAGCAGGCTCCTTGCAGGGTCACATAACGTGGCCCTCAATCCCCATCGGCTGAAACCCTAGCACTTCACCCACAGCACAGGCTCTGTGTGCCAGCTCTTGCTAATGGACTCCTTGCTCCTGTGCACACTGACCTTATTGTATGCTGATTCTATCGCCTGCGTGTGCGGGAGAGTTGGTGGGGGGAGTGTGTGGGAGAGGTAGGCTGGGGAGGGGCTCCACCAGGACTCAAAAGAATTGTCTCTAACGGTGCTGAAAAAGGTTGTGCTCCATCTACACTAGCAGTGGAGCCCTTTAAACGCTGGCAATGGGTGGACAATCATTGTCAGCATTTTCCTAGTGTTGACAAGTGCCACAGAGAGGCAGAGAGACTCAGAAGATAATGATCCATTTTACAGTTTCATCTAGACACCTAGTACCCCCTCCCCCAGCCAACCTCCTCCTTCCTTTCACTTGTCTTCCTGCACTAATGCCCTAGCTGATGCTTTCTGTTCTCATTCCAGCATCTGATCCTTTATCGGGTCAGTCAGGAGCCCCGTCACGGGGGTGTGCACTGGGGGGCTCTGGCCACCTCCCCTCTGTGGGCAGCATTCGATAGAAGCCCCCATCAGCGGGGACTCTAATTACATCCCCTTTCTGGCCAGATGTGGACTCAATGGAGTGGGGCTGTGGGTGACTTGTGGCATCTCCCCTTCTATTCCTCTCACGAAGATCTCAGTCCTGGGTTATGCCAGTAAGAGCCTGCTTGACACAGCAATGAACTGAGTGCTATGAGCGTGCTATGAGTCCCACTGACTATTGCACATTCACTAGGAAAGCTAAGTGGGGCAAGACCAAGTTCCCCATGCGTGGGAGCAGCACGAATTGGGGTGTAACCGTTACAACCGGCATTACGGTCATACCAGACCTTCCCGTCTTCTTTCACTCACATCTTCTCCTGTTGCTTTGATTGAAATCAGTGTCTGATCCTGTTATCCATATGGCCACCAGAGTGCACACTGCTGAGTGCGGGCCACGTGGCAGGGCTCAGAATGTCAATAACAGTGCCCGATTAGCACATTTCACTGGGTTTGTCTTTTATTATCAAGGCTCTTCTTCTGGCCTTTTCTTCATCTGTCCCAGGCAGACCCCTGTCTGAAGAACAAACAGCATTCTGGAGTTAGGGACTGAATTAGCCAGTAATAAATGTGGAAAGTGAGCACCACTGATGGAAATAAAAGGGGGAAACGGCGTTATTTTGTTCCCTGAGTTTTTAAGCAGGAGGCCCTGTAGATGGTTACACAGGTTTTTTGTTTAGCACTCTGTGAAATTAACACTGTTGGTTGTAATTTCACTAGGCAATTTCTGGTGATTCATTTTGTTCTATTTTACCTCACCAAAAAAAAATCACTTGGTGGAAAATGTACAGGAAAATGCTTGATTTTTAAGTGGAGAACATACTAAATGGAACATTTCTCTCTTTTATTTTAAATGCACATCCACCTGCACTCAAAAAATGGGACCATTTCACTTGAAAATTGGCATTTGCAGAAGCATTTCTCATAGAAATCGGCTTAATTTTGAATGCGTAACAAAACAAAAACCACCTGAAATTGGAGTAGTTTTGCATTTGATTTATCAGTATTTCAGAGTCATGTAGGGTGAGATTCCAAACGTAGAGCCCACAGGGGTCGGGTTTTAAGCTACCTTTGCACCCTCCCCATCCTGGGCTGGCATAACTTAGACACCCCTGGATGCCTGTCTGTTACAGCAGCTTCCTGGGGCTGCAACGCTGTCTGGAGTTTCCAGGGTGCTGTGTGCTGCCGCCAGGCACTCAACCCCAGCAGGTCTCCTAGCCCAGGGGGTCCTCAGAAGGTGGCTGAGGGCTGTATTCCACAGTGCCTGTGCAGAGAGAATCCTTCCCCAGCTACATCTGAGGCATTTCGGGCTCCTTTATGCCTCTTGGGCCCTTCCACCTGGTACAGAGCTGGGGTTAGGATCTCACCCCTGGTTTCTGCCTTTTTCCTTTCTGCTGGGAGATTGGAAGGGAGATCGGATGGGATCGTACGTTCTCCAATTCTAAACAGTCCCTACTTTTTTGGCAGTTAGGGGAATCAAAATATTTGCCTTCACAGAGGCATAGAGGAAGTACTTCTGGATAATGGATACAACCCGCCTCTCTTTGGCTTCAAATGGCTTATGATAGTTTTGCTGCTTGAAAAGCCTACAGAGGAGGGCTCATACATCCACATGGAATACCCAAACATACCCATTTGTTTCAGAAGGTCAGATAACAATTGTGCTGGTAAGCTTAGTAGATGTAAGCTGGAAAACCTTTGAGCTCTGAGTTGTCTGCATCAGAACCCTCTCCGCCCCGTCCAGGTCTGGCATTGCCACAACAGAAAAGATGCACTGGAACTGAATGGGTAGGCAACTATGGATGCATGTTTTGTCTTGCTATAGAGCTCACCAGCCGCAAGCACAGAGCAAGCTAGCCAAGTGGAGACAATACTAGAGTACATGGTATGATCAGGACTGGGAATACATTTAGCATAATCTGACCTGTACCCCCATTTGTAATGTAAATGAATATTTAAACTGCTTTTGAACTATAATGTCAGCAGCTAGTTACTGAAATCACGATTATTTGAATTCCAGAAGAAAAAACAGAAGATAATTTCCGTAATATAATATGAAACAAAGTGTGCTAAGTAGGATCGAATTCCTTACAGCACCTTACCAGAAACAATGCATGGCAGAGTCTGTTTCAAACAAGGTGATTTTCCAAAGTATTGTTACTGACTTTTTGTATTGTGTTAGTGAATTTTGTATACACTAATAAAAAATGAAAGCCGCTATTAAGAACAAATCAATGGACTGTACCTGGTTTTGATCACACATGAGCTGGCCATTTGCATTGGTATTTGCAGCATCTGTTCCAATTAAGACTTGTTTTCTAGTTTAAAGATATTAGTCCAATCACTAGTGTTCTGTTCAGAACATGAATAGAGCATTGTTCTGGCAGTATGTAGTTAAACAGACTCCACAGACTCTATTAAATAGCTTTGCTGCCCAATTAGAATAAGAAGGAGTCAGGCAGACATGACTGTACTATATACCCTCTGTCCCACATGTATTTTTATAGATTCATAGTCAATGAAAACAGTTAACATGGAACATGTGTTAAGAAAACACAGCCTGTACACTGTTGCAGAGTATGACAAATGGAGCATCGAGCAATTTATCAGGATTTAAAGAACACAGAATTTAATTACGATAACGACTGCATGTGAAATAATGCACAGGAACAGCAAAATAAGCAACTTGCATGTGGTTAAATTAAGCATTTGAAACCTGGTAACACAGAATCCTGAAAGTATAAAAAATGAAACCCAATTCACTGAGAAAAACCCACACCTCTTTATATGGGGGTGTTGCGTGAGTTTATTCTGGATGTTTCACTGGTGAATTGGGTGGATTGGTATGTGTTGCGGGGTAGGGGTGGGGTTCTGCTCACAAGCTAGTGTGTAGCTTATTGCAGAAAACTTGAGGACTGCTGTAGACATAGGACAACGTGTTGTGGAGGTGAATTAGAGGCCATATCACATACTGTAGTTAAGCAGGAAAATTAAAGTAACACATTTCCCCCAATGGAATGAATAAGGATTTTAAAAAGGCTATTTAAAGAGTACATAATATCTTATGGAAACCTTGTCCACTAAGAAACTGTACTGCCTGGAGAGCAAAGATTTTCTGGCATTTATTTTGCTGTATTGCTGAGGGATATTTGCATAAAGGCTGGGTCTTCGTTTCATATCTACTTCTCAAGTGTATTCCCCTCACCTGACGTTTAACCAGCATATGCTCTTCCCTATTGTTTTGTGACTAGGGTCATCTATATCAAGGGACAAGTTCTGCTCCTTGATAGCTCTTATTCGACTCAGTCGGAGCCATACGCACAGAGGCAGACACATGGAATGAGGGGACTAGTAGTTTGGTTGCTAACCTGGGACTCCAGAGGCCTCAGGTCTCTGCCCTGCCACCTACTGGATCCACGTGTGACCTTGGGCTGGTCACTTAGTCTCTCTATGCCTCAGTTGCAAATCAGCAAACCTGGGGGGTGGGGGGGGTGTTGCTATTAATAGCCCTTTCTTACCGCCCAGGAGCTGTGAGGCTCAATAACTCAGAGATGGGGACCATATAAGTACCTGAGACAGAAGGTGACCTGAAGGCAGGATTAGGCGGAAAGCCTCTGTTTGTAGCATTGTTTCTACAGCATCTACCTGCAGTGCCACAGTGGGCTGCAACTTCAGTACTTCACTTTGAAAGAGCAAGTTTCCAGGCTGCCGCGTATGTGCCCGTGCAGCTCTCAGTGCGCGGGAGCCAGCCACTTCACAGCCAGGAACAGAATCTGGCCTTTAACCTGGACACCCTGAGTTATGAAGCCTGGGAGAAGGTAAACATGCAAAGTGAAGTCAATGGGCCAGACTGCGCTTGGTTACACATGGTCCGCTCGTTATCTACACAGCACCATGGATACACATGGCCCTTTTCAGCCAAGGGGGAGGCATACGCCTGTCCCAGGCAGCGAACAGTCCAATCTACAGGGGTGCATGTGTGTAAAGACGACCAGGCCCCGGCTTAATATTTAATTATTTATTTTGATCTCAGATTCTCACAAAGACACCTAACCTCAGGCAGACAAAACATTAAAAGTACAATCCATAGAAACAATGGCAAATCCCCTCCTCCTAGAGGTGCAGCAGCGGGAACTAGAAAATACAGCCCTTTGGCAGCAAAGTGTTCAAACAGCGCAATGATGGGTATTAAAGACATTAAGGTAACAAGGATCCCCAATGTCAATCCGTTTGTCCCAGAAGGGTTTCCAAAATGTTCTAGGATGCATCAGTGCCAGGTTATTTTTTAAACCCAGGTTACATCTAGAATTAAAAGTCAGGGTTGCTTTATCAATTGTTATTTATTTGTATTACCCCAGGAGCTCACTGGTGGACCAGGACCCCGCTGTGCTAGGCGCTGTACAAACACAGAACAAAAGGACAGTCCCTGCCCGAGGAGCTCACAGTCTAAGTATAAAACAACGTACAAGTCACCAGATGGATACAGGCAGACAGGCTTTTGTGCAAGGAATCAAGGAGACAATACTGACCAGCTGTGGTCTCCGCAGCAGCGGCCTGACTATTGTCAAGCATTTTGAAGGCATCATGGCAAAGGAGAGTTTGAAGGTGGAATTTGGAGGAGGATAAGGAAGTGGCTTTGTGCGTTTATGGGGTGCTCCTCCCAAGCGTGAGGGGCAGCACGGGAGAACGCGATAAGGGGCTTGTTTGAAAATGTAACAAGTGGGCGATGGAGGCTGGCATCCTGGGCTGATCAGAGGCAGGAGTCGAAAGTGAATGAGAAATTAAAGGTCGGGTCATTGGTTACCTATCACCATAGTTACAGATCAGCAAACAGGTTTACAAAAAAGCAAGGCTGAGGTTCCAGTTCATGCTTTGATCCCCGATTGGCTAAAAGCGCTTGATGTGATCTAGTTCAGGGGTTCTCAACCTTTTTCTTTCTGAGCCTCCCCCACTCCCTCAACAGGCTATAAAAACGCCAGAGCCCACCTGTGCCACAACAACTGTTTTTCTGCCTATAAAAGCCAGGGCTGGTGTTAAGGGACAGCAAGCAGGGCAATTGCCTGGGGGCCCACACCACAGGGGGGCATAGCAAAGCGAAGTTGCTCAGGCTTCAGCTTCAGGTGGGGCTCGGAGCCCCGAGCTGCAGTCCTGCATGGCAGGACTTTGGCTTTCTGCCCTGGGCCCTAGCGAGTCTAACATCAGCCATGCTTAGTGGCCTCCCTGAAACCTGCTTGCGGCCCCCCATGGGGCTCCGGACCCCTGGTTGAGAACCACAGATCTATTTATCCATCAGCAGCTTTTCTGCCTGACTCCCAACAACCTCCCCACATCAGTAATGGCTTGCCACATCAGTAGAACATCCAGCAGTCTTCATACTGTACCTTGCTATCCTCTGTCCAGCAGTAATGGGGCATTCAACAGACAAGCAGCGTCAACAAACATACCCAGGAAATAAACATCTTGGCCTGGCTATTCTTTCAATGGCATTTAACCTTCTGCCACCATGATTTCAGTGCTCACGTTTGATGTCCCTACATGTGAACCCTACAGAGTTAGTTAAAAAGCACACGGATGCAGGTGTAGCACCATGGAAAGTCCGAGCAGTGGCAGGAGAGGAGAGGGAGTGACAGGGAGTGACTTGTACAATAAAAGTCTCAGTTTTCAGATGTGAGAACCAGGCTTCCAATAGCATTGCCCTAGGAAGTACCCCTTCCCATTTGATATAACTGGCAATAGGCCAACCCCGCTGAGCTGAAGTGTTTTGAGGGACAGGAGATGACATATGGGGCTCAGTCTTGGGGTCCTTAATCCAACCTTTCTTAGGCAAATATTTTGCAATACATCAGCCAAGTGTGTCTTTGTCCCCCCATAGTAGCTGGAACATATGAAGAGGTTTGAGTTTGCTTGTGCCATCTTGGTACTTTAGTTCATGGAGCAGACCCTGGTGCTTTTTAGTTCCAGAGGTCTTGGGTTCAGTCCTCTCCAGAGCGCTCATGGGAAACGATCCCTCTGTACAAAGTGCCAACACTGAGGGAGAAAGGCACGTGAGGAAAGCTATTCCCAAGCCCCCACCATGACAGCAAACTCCCACAGGTGACAGGAAACCTGCCTGCACTGACTAAAATAACCTCTCTTAAGGGTCTCATTCTGTAGAGAGATTTCAGCGCAACCTAGTGCTGAAGGACCTGCCCATGGCTCACAGCTCTAGAACTGCAGTGCTCCAAGCCAGCAGAGGATGGGCAGGAGAATGAAGTCTTCTCTGTGCATCTCCCTTCCATGTGCACTGCCCACTTCAGCAGGTTTATTCCTAAGGATTAAGGCCCTGGATCCTACAAAGCGCTTAAGCAGGTATTATTCGTGTGCTGAAAGTTAGACACGCCCTTAAGTGCTTTATTGGGTTGGAGTCTAAGGCCATAGAGGAGAAAAAATGTGTATGTAAGGGGGCAGTTGTGAAACTGTTAGTAATGTTGGTGGGCGATTACTCTCATATGTAGTCATAAGAACGGCCATACTGAGTCAGACCAAAGGTCCATCTAGCCCAGTACTCTGTCTTCTGGCAATGGCCAATGCCAGGTGCCCCAAAGGGAATGAACGGAACAGGGAATCATCAAGTGATCCATCCCCTGTCACCCATTCCCAGCTTCTGGCAAACAGAGGCTAGGGACACCATCCCTGCCCCTCCTGGCTAATAGCCATTGATGGGTTTAGCCTCCAGGAACTCATCTAGTTCTTTTTTGAACCCTGTTATAGCCTTGGCCTTCACCACATCCTCTGGCAAGGAGTTCCACCGGTTGTCTGTGTGTTGTGTGAAAAAATACTTCCTTTTGTTTGTTTTAAACCTGCAGCCTATTAATTTAATTTGGTGACCCCTAGTTCTTGTGTTATGAGAAGGAGTAAATAACACTTCCTTATTTATTTTCTCCACACCAGTCATGATTTTATACACCTCTATTATATCCTGCTTTAGTGATCTCTTTTCCAAGCTGAAGTCTTATTAATCTCTCCTCATATGGCAGCTGTTCCATTCCCCTAATCATTTTTGTTGCCCTTTTCTGAACCTTTTCCAATTCCAATATATCTTCTTTGAGATGGGGCAACCTCATCTATATGCAGTATTCAAGATGTGGGCATACCATGGATTTATATACAGGCAATATAATATTTTCTGCCTTATTATCTATCCCTTTCTTAATGATTCCCAACATTCTGTTCACTTTTTTGACTGCCGCTGCACATTGAGTGGATGTTTTCAGAGAACTATCCAAAATGACTCCAAGATCTCTTTCTTGAGTAGTAATAGCTAATTTAGACGCCATCATTTGATATGTATAGTTGGGATTATGTTTTCCAATGTGCATTACTTTGTATTTATCAACACTGAATTTCATCTGCCATTTTGTTGCCCAGTCACCTAGTTTTGTGAGATCCTTTTGTAGCGCTTCGCACTCTGCTTGGGATTTAACTATCTTGAGTCATTTTGTTTCATCTACAAATTTTGCCACCTCACTGTTTACCCCTTTTTCCAGATCATTTATGAATATGTTGAATAGGACTGGGCCCAGTACAGACCCCTGGGGGACACCACTATTTACCTCTCTCCCTTCTGAAAACTGACCATTTATTCCTACCCTTTGTTTCCTATCTTCTAACCAGTTACCAATCCATGAGAGAACCTTCTCTCTTATCCCATGACAGCTTACTTTGCTTAAGAGCCTTTGGTGAGGGACTTCATCAAAGGCTTTCTGAAAATCTGAGTACATTATATCCACTGGATCCCGCTTATCCACCTGCTTGTTGACACCCTCAAAGAATTCTAGTAGATTGGTGAGGCATGATTTCCCTTTACAAAAAACATGTTGACTCTTCCCCAACAAATGATGTTCATTTATGGATCTGACAATTTTGTTCTTTATTATAGTTTCAACCTGTTTGCCCAGTACTGAAATCAGGCTTACCAGCCTGCAATTACCGGGGTCATCTCTGGAGCCCTTTTTAAAAATTGGCGTCACATTACATATCCTCCGGTCATTTGGTACAGAAGCTGATTTAAATGATGGGTTATAAACTACATTTAGTAGTTCTGCAATTTCACCTTTGAGTTCCTTCATAACTCTTGGGTGAATATTATCTGGTCCTGGTGACTTATTATTGTTTAGGTTGTCAATTTGTTCCAAAACCTCCTCTAATGACATCTCAATCTGTGACAGTTCCTCAGATTTGTCAGCTAAAAAGAATGGCTCAGGGTTGGGAACCTCCCTCACATCCTCAACTGTGAAGACCGATACAAAGAATTAATTTAGTTTCTCAGCAATGGCCTTATCGTCCTTGAATGCTCCTTTAGCATCTTGATCCCACTGGTTGTTTAGCAGTCTTCTTGCTTCTGATGTACTTAGAATTTTTTTGCTATTATTTTTTGAGTCTTTGGCTAGCTGTTCTTCAAATTCTATTTTGGCCTTCCTAATTATATTTTCACACTTCATTTGGCAGAGTTTATGCTCCTTTCTATTTTCCTCAATAGGATTTAACTTCCACTTTTTAAAGGATGCCTTTTTTGGCTCTCGCTGCTTCTTTTACTTTGTTGTTTAGCCATGGTGGCACTTTTTTTGGTTTTCTTACTATGTTTTTTAATTTGGGGTATACATTTAAGTTGAGCCTCTATTATGGTGTCTTAAAAAAGTTTCCATGCAGCTTGCAGGGATTTCATTTTTTGGCACTGTACCTTTTAACTTTTGTTTAACTAACTTCCTCATTTTTGTGAAGTCCCCCTTTTGGAAATTAAAAGCTACAGTGTTGGGCTGATATGGTGTTTTCCTCACCACTGGGATGTTAATTTAAATATATTACCAAATGGTCCAGCTATATTCACCTCTTGGACCAGATCCTAAGCTCCACTTAGGACTAAATCAAGAATTGCCTCTCCTCTTGTGGGTTTCAGGACTAGCTGCTCCAAGAAGTAGTCATTTAAGGTCTCAAGAAACTTTATCTCTGCATACTGTCCTAAGGTGACATGTACCCAGTCAATATGGGGATATTTGAAATCCCCCATTATTATAGAGTTTTTTATTTTAATAGCCTCTCTAATCTCCCTGAGCATTTCACAGTCACTATCATCATCCTGGTCAGGTGGTCGGTAATATATCTCTATTGCTATATTCTTATTATTAGAGCATGGAATTACTATCCATAGAGAATCTATGGTACAGTTTGGTTCATTTAAGATTTTTACTTCATTTGTTTCTATGCTTTCTTTCACATATAGTGCCACTCTCTCACCAACACGATCTGTTCTGTCCTTCTGATATATTTTGTACCCTGGTATTACTGTGTCCCATTGATTATCCTCATTTCACCAAGTTTCTATGATGCCTATTATATCAACGTCCTCATTTAATTCAAGGCACACTAGTTCATCCATCTTGTTATTTAGACTTCTAGCATTGGTATATAGGCACTTTAAAAACTTGTCACTTTTTAGTTGTCTGCCATTACATGATGTAATGGAATGGGACTCTTTTTCATTTGACTGTTTCCTGTTGACATCAGTGGGTAACATATGAGTAAACCCTCCCCAGCATGAGCAAGGATTCCATCACTGGGCCCATAAGCCACCTTCAGCCACATGTAGTGAAATCTGTCCTGCATTCCATGCTTCAATTTTAACAGATATTATTCCCCGCTGCGTATTGGAGGTGGTGTAACTTTGACCCCAGCTAATTAGGTTTTGTAGTTTTGATGGATGGATTGATTCAGCAGTTAAACAGAGATAAATTAACTGTCTGTCTAAACATGGCTTAAACGAGAAGGGAATTCTGATTAGAATGTTATCTCATGCACTATCGCGCTTCTTTCTCGAGCAAATATTGAAAAACGCAATTCTCCCTTATAGAGGAGACATCCTGACGAACTTAACCAAGGTTAAACCTATAGGGCTTTAGAGAAACTTAAATGGCTCCTATAGAAATTACTTTAAGAACATCTAAAGGCCAAACTCTCCACTGGTACAAATTAATAGAACTACACTGATTTACACCAGCTGAGGATATGGCCCGTGGAATTCAATGAATTACATCCTTTTGGCTCATTTGAAATGAATTTTCTATTGAATTCAGTTAGAATGGCCAACAAAACCGGATAAAAGTTATTTTCCATTACATGCTATAAGCCTTTTCCATTGGACTATTTCCCCTAAACTTGATGGGTGAGGTCATATGACCCAGATCCTGGGACTAACATGGCTTCAATCACTCTCCTAAACCTGATAATTCTTATATTATTTTTAAAGAAGCTAGTTAAGAGACAAAGCCAGTAGTGTCTGCTCACACAAGTAGCCATTGCGGGAGGTCAGAATCCCAGCCAGGATTCAGAGCTGAACTTTGCACTTTTATAATGAGATGAACCAAACCCCCTGAACTTTGGGGTGTTCAGAATTTGGATCCAGATCTAAAACCTGTGTTATTAATTTATCTTTATTGCAAACCCGTCTTTTCCCAAATCCTACAAAATAAGGACTTGATTCTCCTCTGACACTCCGGTTACTTAGGCCAATTTGACTCCTTTCACCTTAGTTCTCATTTACACCAACATAAGTGAGAGCAGAATCAAACAGAAAATTCTGAATGTAAAATATATTAAATAATCCAAATAAAAATGCATAGGGTACCCACAATATTTTCTCAGTTCTCTTTTAAAGGACTAGCCATATTTTATTTACAACTCTCCAGCTGAATATTTTCTTAATTACCATTTCAAAAAGTATTAACAGTTACTACAGGATGGTTATTATTAATTATTATTATTATTTGCAAGAACCGAAGTCTAATTCCATCTTGGCAGATTTTGTAGGTCTGAAACATAAAATATGATATACAATTATAAAACAAATACAAATAAATATCCAAAAAGAGATTTCTCATCTGTTGCGGAGCTGCAATCAAAAGGGTTTATAGAAAGATATGTTTTGTAAAAACTGCATGCAGCCCTACAGTACCTTAGCGTGTAGGTATCCTAAAAAATAAACACAGCGCTCAGCTAACTTTAAATATGTTAAATAAACATGCGTCAAGCAAGATGAATATTAGATCATTTCACATAAATATTAACTTTTAAAGCTTTCCAACTGGCAAAATTAAGGCAACAAAGAATGCCACTTTATTTGCAACCTCATATACTCAAGGGTCTTGGAATGGAACCAAAGTAAAAAAACAAACAAGCAAATGCAGTCTTAAAAAATAGCACTCGAAATATTTGTAGATGCTGCAAATGAAAGCTGGCACAACGATGAACTTCTCTGGATGCATTGGCCTGCCAGTGTAAGTAATGTGCTAGCACTAGGAAGGGCGGCCAAGTCAAGGCTTGCACCGAGCCAGCTTCGACGTCTATTCACTCCAGAGCTAGAACACATGTCCAATATTCAGTCCGAAGTGTATAGAAAAGCCTTGTTTTCTGTTAAATAAGTGAAATAAAGAGGAGCACAGAGGAACAGAGAGGTAAATCTGCATCTATGCACACAAAAATAAATGGTCTGCCACTCACTTTATAAAATGATCCTGCTGCATATTTTTGAAGAGTGGATACCCTTTGACTTTAAGCACCCCCTTGGCCCAACTTTGACTCCCAGTTTCACTTGCAACAGGCTCTGTGAGATGTTCTGTTCTTCTGTGGTGAGGAAGCACCTTGGAGTCTTCCACCTTTGCCAATGCCAAGCCCACTCCATTAACTCGATGAAGAATCTCATGTTGGCTGCTCAGAATGAGCTATGCCTGCTGCACTGGCTCTGTTCCCTTACACAATACCAGACCGACCATCTTCAGGGAAAGCTTCTCAGCTCCCTCAGGCATGTCAGATGGCTTGGTTTTGGCCACGCAGCACTTGCTCTGCTGGGAACACAAAAGGGCTAAGCTTTGAACATCTTCTGCTTCCTGTGGACTCCTGGGAGGCTCTTGTCTCTTTGCAGGTTGGGCTCTCAGTTTCATTTGTTGTTGCATTCGCTCCGCTCTGTACACTGGACGTCCCACCTTCTCCTATGCTGCTGCTGCTGCTCTGAAGGAAATGTGTTCGCAGGAGAATCTGCCCAAAACAAGATAAGCAGGGGGGGGGGAGGAGGAATTAATTTTACACAAAGCATCTTCCTTTATTTTATTTTTTGAACGTCAGTAATCTTAATAGGTTTCAGAGTGGTAGCCATGTTAGTCTGTATCAGCAAAAAGAACGAGGAGTACTTGTGGCACCTTAGAGATTAAGAAATTTATTTGGGCATAAGCTTTCGTGGGCTAAAACCCACTTCATCAGATGCATGCAGTGGAAAATACAGTAGGTATACACACACACACACCGAGAACATGAAAAAATGGGGATTGCCATACCAACTCTAACAAGACTAATCAATTAAGGTGGGCTATTATCAGCAGGAGAGAACAAACTAGACTGTGGCATCTTGGCCGTGATTTACCTCCACTGGTGTCTGTCCTGACTACCCTCAGCAAAATCGAATGCCCCCTTTAATAAGAAGCCATGGATCCAATAGGCATGGGGCTGCCCTTCAGTTCCTGGCAGAAGGGCACTGATGGGCAGCGTATTGTGGTAGTGGGAAGCTTCCCTTGGTGCTATTCCTGCTGGTCCTGTTCTGTTACTAAATAGAGGAATTCAGGCTCTAGGAGTTGCCAAGCCAATCTGGCAACTTTCACCAGTGCTACATGCTCTTAAAATAAATGTGATTAAAAATCATTATTTAACTAAAGCTGTCAACATAATTGTGAGAGACACAGCAGATGAGATCACATCTTTTACTGGACCAACTTCTGTTGGTGAGAGAGACAAGCTTTCAAGCTTACACAGAGCTTACATAACTGTGAGATAGTTGTGCTGAGGATTATTTTCCCCTCTGAGATCACAAGTTTTTGGGCTTAATACAAGAAGCACTAGGTGAAATTCTATGGTGTTATGCAGGAGGTCAGACCAGATGATCACAGTGGTCCTTAAAAATCTATGAACATTTTTCATGTTAAAAATTCAAGTCCATTTTCTACATGTAGAAAACAAGATACTGATGATAGTCTTTATTGCAGAAGATGGACCTTTAATAAATACACCAAAACTGGGGTAAAATGCAGACAAGCATCTTACAGTTCAGATATAAGACTTGTGTGTCCCTGGCTCGAACATTTTGGGGACAATCTCATATATATTTTGTACCCTGGAAAACTTTATGCATCTTTTCTTCGCTTCACTAATATAGCAAGGAATGTCATGAGTTCTGACAAACAAAAGCGACAGAATCTTATCCCAAAGCCCCTGCAAAACAACATAAAAGATTAATTGTAAATCAATACTGTATTCAGACTGCCACTGATAAGGCAAAAAAGACAGCAAGACACTCTTGTTTAGCCAGAAGGCAGAGGCAGAATCTATAGAACCAGTGCCCCATGTTGGTGGAAAGCGAGCACAGCAATTTGGTAGGCAGAAAATATTTATAGCTATTTGTGGCTCTAATAAAAAGCTTCACGTTGTTTGCCTCAGCCAGCAATTTAGGAAATTTTAAATGCAACGAATGCTCCCAAAATGCAATATCCTTTCCTGCAATATACACCTCTCTGCACTGGGGGCATTTTAAAAGAGAAGTAGTCTTGTGCTTGATGTTTCTCTGGTTTGGGGAAATATATCTGCATGGTGTTGGTCATTTTGATAACTGATTGGACTATAGTACTAACAAAGGTTGTCCTAGGAAAACATTAGGGAAAGATAGGTAATCCTATATTCCATTTCTATAATGCCATATATACACGTATTAATAAATATATTAGCTAGAGTATTGAGTCCAGTATTGAGCGCCACACTTTAAGAAAGATGTGGAAAATTGGAGGGAGTCCAGGGGAGAGAACAAAAATGATCAAAGTTTCCAAGAACCTGACCTATGAGGAAAGGTTACACAAACTGGGCATGGTTAGTCTAGAGAAAAGAAGACTGAAACGGGGCCTGATAACAGTTTTCAAATATGTTAAGGGCTGTTATAAAGAGGACAATGATCAAATGTACACCGTGTCCACTGAAAATAGGGCAAGAAGTATTCAGCTTAATCTGCACCAAGGGAGATTCTAATTATAAAGACAGTTATGTCAGTTATCAAGGCTGGTTGTGGAATGCCCATCATTGAAGGTTTTGAGAACAGGTTAGACAGAACCTGTCAGGGACGGTCTAGGTATACTTGGTCCTGTCTCAGTGCAGGGGGGTGGACTAGAGGACCTCTCAAGGTCCCTTTCCAGCCCTATCTTTTTATGATTCGATGATAACATAATCCCAGACTCACATTCAATTGCTATTGACTCTCTTTGATTGTAGGCACATCTCTGCTTCAGTTCCCAATCTGTACAAGGGGGATCATAATACTTTCTTATCTCAGAGGGTGTTGAGAGTTTGTAAAACACTTTGCCCTTTATATTTAGTACCATTCACCCAAGGAGCTCCAAAGTGTTTAGACAGTTTTTATTATTAATTAATAGTAATAGAATATTCAGGACCAGTAGGGTGAACTAAATAGCAGCGGCGTTATCATGAGTTTGTGTCTCAAGTTTAATATTATATTTCACCCCCTTGTATTTATTGTAAATAGATAACTATTTCTTTATACCATCTCTGACTTTTTGCTGGACAAGGGTTGTTGGTTTTATTATTATTTTAACTATTTATTCCTTTAATGGCTTATTATTTTCAATGGGTTCCGTATCTCATTATACATGGTTTAGTTTGGTGAGGAGGAAATTTGCCCTCTAAGCAGGTTTGTTCATAATTTAGGGGTTTCTGCTCTGATTACTGTGAGCATTATTCTGAGCATTTCATGAGGATCCAGCGGAACAAAATATCTTACTTTCTTTAGGTTCCCTGGACAGAATCACTCAAGCGTTTCCAGAAAATATTCTTCCCATTTTTCCTTTAGCACACATGCAAGAATTTCGGTAAGACTGCTCTGGAAAAACTTCCTTGTATCACTCCCATCAGTGGAGATAAGCCCAGAGTCATTACATTACGAGATGCCTCTTCAAAGGAGATTGCCCAACTGACTGATCTCACCTACTCTCCAGTTTGGGCTGCAGGAGTTACTAGGACTGCTACCCTGCATTATCCAAGTGGCCCCCTTTGCTTTTGTTTATTCTTGCCCCTCTCTCGTCTTACGTGAAAAGTTCCCAAAAGTCAGTGGCAATCGGTGCACGTTGTTGATTAAAATAAAATGGCTCAATCAATTCAACCTTTGGTTAAAAAGAAAAACAGTAGTCCAAGGATTTGAGAAGCCAATTTTCAGCCCAAAATAAATTCGAGGGCGGAGGGAAGAGCCAGACTCAGGACCACTGAATTACTCTTAACTCCAGAAGCCCAGCCAAGGCAACATTCGAATGATTGTGCAGCCAGTTCCAAAGATGACACATATCACCCCCTAAGACACCCCCTGCCCCTGGCTAATTCATGGCAAACTCTCAGCCGAGCGCTTTACTCTTTTTTAAAAAATTGTAATGCCCCCGAATCCCAAAGACAGCAGAGAAAGGAGCCAAAGTGAGAGGAGCCAGTGTGGATCAAATGCTGCTGTATGTTGTACATTTTGCAAGCCCGTCAATTGCCAAATGTCACCCAGCTTCACAAAGCCCATGGCCCCATGGCCCTTTTCAAAAAATGTCAGAGCCCAGAAAAGGTCTGCAACCGTCAGTCCTGTTAGCTGGGGTTTTACTGAACTCTAACGTACCATTTCAGATATTCGGCCCTTTTACAAAGGAGGTAAGTCTCTCCCCAGCGTTTTTTGGAAGGAAAATGTGGCATGCACCTATTTTGTTTCATTCTGTGCCAGGGCCTATAAAGTTACTGTGGGTTTCAATTCTTGCCAAGTTCTAAAGGTGACAGGGCAATGGGCACCCAAAGGACACTTTTATCAATGCCCTTTTATTTCTCTCTCTTTCCCCTTCCACCAACCATTTTTTTCCTAATAGAATTACTCTTATCTGCAAGTGATTTAAACTCTAAGGTTTACAGAAGATTTAAAGAGTGCGAACACAGTTGGAATGTTTTAAACTAACAGTACAAGTTGCATTTTAAGAAAATAATTAACTCCCAGGGGAGGTGCGGTTCTTGGAGTAATGACAGATTCAAGGCTGGCTCTCCCTATATGGAGTTTCCAAATAATAAAATATCTTCGGTTCCCTACTGGTGTCAGATGAGAACCTGTTAGTGTGCGAGTTGCTAGTGGACTGTCATGTATTTTTTTAGTGGGCCCATTAGTGTTTTAAAGACACAGTACACAGTAGGTAATCTTACATGCAAAGCTTTAGCACAAAACACTGTAAATGCATTTATTTTATGTGCTTACAAACTTTTTTTTTTTAAAGCTTTCCTCTTGTTTTGCACTTTTGGCTTCTTAATACTAATGGTTTTTCTGAGGACTTAGCAATACCGCAGTGGAGAGCTGGACTCTGGTTTTAACCATAGCAAGTAAGATAGACAAAATGTAACATACACGCCAACTCCCTCTCTCTCTGGCATGTCTGACTGTGGGAGAGGGTTATTCTAGGTAATTTGCAGCCACCTGGCTGGGTGCAGGAACACATGCCAAATCTACCAGCTAACAAGGATGCTGTGATCAGAATTGAGATGCCATTTAACCATTATCATTATAGACTTTGGGGGAAAGAATGGAGTCACTGGATTCCCTTGAACTGTCGCTAGAAGTCTTGCGGCCAAATCCTTAGGTTTTTAGCTCAGACAAACCTCCCATGCCTTTGGCCTGTAGGATAAAACACAAGTATCACGCTGTGAATGCCTAATAATATTCTTTGCTGAAATATAATAATGTGCTTTAATCCTTTGACCATCCAAGACTTGGTGTTTTGATTGGCTGCTTGTTGCAGTCCTTTGCTTCATCCCTGGGGCTTTAAAAGAGGGAGTGGACTGGCCAGTTAATGAAAACTTAGTGCATTATAAGGGTTATAATTCACCAGGCAGGCACCAGGAAGACATTAACTTCTCTGATACATAAGTTTCTCAACACCATTTATGTCACATCACTGGAAGAGCCTACAGAAGATGGGGCACATCACAGCTTGCCCTTCCAAAAACAATGCCTTTTTAATGGCAGAATGCACTTGGCTTATTGGGAAAGGGTGAAGTTAGGAACATTGCATCTTGTTCTCTTCAGGCCATAAGGCACGTGAGGTAGGGATCCTCTCTTCTCTGTGTGTGTACAGTGCCTCGCACTATTTACTGCTCTCACTACTACTGCTATCGATCATGAAAACCAATGTTTAGAAGGGACAGCTGGTGACATCTCGTTATTACTGAACACAAAGTGTCAGTGGACAGCAGGGTACTCATGACTTCAATTGAGTTATTCCTGATTTACGTTGGTGTAGGCAAGAGCAAAATCAGCCCCCTGGAATCAAATTCTCTGGGCCGCCCTTCGCTGTCACTGGGCCGTGACTTTTAAATGCGAGTTGGTTTTCCAAGCCTGTTTATACTTACCATCAGATCCTGTAACTTCTCCTTAACACTAGTTGTATCGCTATTTAAAAAACGGTTTCCCTCTATTTAGAGTAGCTACGTAGGCCTGACTTTGTGAAGAAGAAGGGGCTGAAAAAACGCTACATATTACCACTGTTCACCAGCAGAGTTCACAGGCAGCTTTGCCGGTTCTCATGATCTTATTGTGAGTGTCACCATATTTAGGGTTTATTTAAGTTCCAGCTCCTGGCGAATCCCAGCATTCATTGAAAAAGAAAGCAAGTTTCTAGCCCCGATTGCTGCAGAGAAAAGCTGGGAGAGGGGGCTGAGTGTGCCCTGCAGGGGCAGAAACCAGAAAGAGGAAGAAGTCAGCATTTATTTTTTAAGATGCCCTGATTCTTAAGCCAATCTCATGATTCTTTGGGACCTAAACACGTTATTTTGTGAACTGTTGGGGGTTGGCAATACTCTACAGGCCTTAGGGGTTATAGCTGCATGCTGGTGCCTCCTCCATGCATCTGTTAACAAGACCCAGGACCACGACTCACCCAGCCTCTGCGGGATTTTCCTACCTCCTGCACCCATGACAGCCTGTATCTTCTAGCTGTTAGCCTCTGGGACCATCCTCCCTTCTTCCCCACTATGATTTGAGCTAATGTAGAGATAGGTCCTTTGGCTCCAGTGGCAATGTTCAGTTGCCTAGGTGGGTGGTGCAACCATCAGTGCTTCCCCTGGGAAGTAATCTATTCCCTGAAGTATGTTTCTGTGAATAACATTTACTGTGTGTTTGGCCTGAGCTCAGCAACCCTGCATGCCACTGCCCGGCCCCGCGGCAGCTCTACCTGGTACAGGGTCTGCTTTAGTGAGTAATCAGTAGGACCTGATGGAAAATGACCCAAATGAAATTCTGATTTTAAAAAGAGAGGGAAAGGATGATTCCCTCCCCAATCCTCAGTGCTGACAACCAGCCATATTCACTCGCCCTTCCCTTTCAGTCAATACTGAATACATGCCAGAGCATGGTACAAAGGCATACTACATTCTGGAGGGGCCATCCCACGGGTGAGACTTCAAACGGAGAGTCTGCCCGCTTGGGGACGCTGATGATCACACTGAGTATCTCTAATGGCTAGGCAGGAATAGACCCAGTGTTCTGTCACTTCCCAATTAGGGTGATTGCATTCTGCCTACCCACCTTCCCCCTGCAGTTCCAGCCGGGAACGGTATTCAGCTTTACTTTGGCTCCTAACGTTTTGCCGTGCACTCTCAAACAGCTGCTGTGTTTCACCCCAGAGGTGGCAACATTTTGAAATGTGTGTAGATTGTAAAGCACTTGGGGATAAAATGCCATGTGCAAACATGAGCCATTATTCACCAGCCTCAGCCACAGAGAGGAAATCCAGCACCATAGCAGGTGCACAGCCTGAGAAACACCTAAACCAGGAAAGTGGTGCCCACCTCACAAGGGAAACCTGCCGTGTAGGGAGTTTAATGAGGTGGGGCCACAGAGGTGTCTCACTGCTGACTTAGGCAGGGTGGGGAACATGATGGAGTCAGAGTGCAAAGGAAGAGTATTCACCGAAGGGTCGGCTGTCAACACAAACTGCCCTGGCCGGGGTTTGGGGTTTTCACCTGGCTATTTTCCTTCCATGCGGCTTTATAGGTAGTAAACTCCAAACCGTATAACCCAGACTGGGCAGCTCTTCCATTTCCCCAGAGCACCCATTCCTAGTAGCAAAACACCCTCTCTGTCTCCCCTATGGGAGTAGCCTAGCTCTCTTTTAAGGTGCTCAGCCTAAACCAGTTTAGCTGCACCTAATTAGCTCCCAGCTGGAATTGCCTCCTTGAATGAAATCTAGATGGGAATTAACCCACTAAACCCCAGGCTGCTGTCTGGCTTGTCTTGGTGGGCAACCACTGGAATGTCTTCTTCCCCTTCTTCCTAATCCAGGTGTAATAATTTCAACACAACTACTCAACAGGAGTAAGGTGGCAGAATGGGCCCCACAGATTTTAACTCACATATAAAAGAGCTTAAAAAACACCAGTCAGGATTGATGAATAATGCATGATCTTAATAAAAGCACCAACATAATAAAATAAAATAAAATATATCTGATCTTCTCGTGCCTAAGAACCATCAGAAGAACTGGCCTTGTGAGCTTTCTAATGAATTCTTGCTCTCTTTCCATCCAGAAATATCACAAAAACAGCCTTTGTTTGGCTGGAACAAAGGTGTGCCCCGAAGCATGGGAATGAAATATAGGCAAGGCTTTCCTAACCTCAAAAATGTTTTGATTTGAGATTTGGGAGAAAGTTTAGGTGCTTCTTATTCTACCTGAGCCAGATCACACATCTATTATTTAGGTCTGGTTGGTATAGACACAATAGCTTGGTTGAAACTTGGAGATGTAATGGGTCACTGGATCAGAGAGATACAGTGGCTTAGGTGAAGATGG
This sequence comes from Malaclemys terrapin pileata, assembly GCF_027887155.1. Taxonomy (NCBI): domain Eukaryota; kingdom Metazoa; phylum Chordata; order Testudines; family Emydidae; genus Malaclemys; species Malaclemys terrapin. The sequence goes on along the minus strand of NC_071523.1, from coordinate 18,755,221 downwards.
CAATGACTTTATAAGACACAAATAGAATATCTGAAGCTAACAAGGAACATCAATATTGATTTGTGTATGGATTTGCAACTCATTATGACCACTTTATTAGGCCCTGTTCCAGGAGTACACTGACATACAAGATTTAGTCCATCTCTATGCAGGACAGCACTTGAGCACATGCTTAGCATTAAATATGTGCTGACCTGTACGGGGACATTTTGTGAATTGGAGTCTTAGAGTCTTTATATACATACTATATAAATATTACATTACAGTATCAAAATTTTATATATATATGTGTGTGTGTGTGTGTATATATATATACACACACACTGTATCTTGCCATTTAGATATATTTTCAGTCCTATGACATGAAAAATACATTTTCATTTTATATGCATTCAAGTGTCCCAATAATAGGTTTGTAATTAAGTTATTAACTATATAAGAAAAAAAAACTATATTAATCCAGCTCAGATATTTAAGGTAAAACATGTTCTCCCAGATGAGTGACTGTTAGCTTCTTACAAGCTATGAACAATATACCATATGTTTAGGAACACAGCAATGCATAGACGCGTGCCTGTTCTCAAATGCCCTCTTCTGCTTCTCTGCCTCTCAGGTATAGGGCTTTCCGCTAATTTAATTACTTGCAAAACCTTTGGTCATTAACACCCAACCTAAAGTCTGTTGCAGGTCACAGACTATTAAAAAAATAAACAGTCTCTGCTCCCTAAACAAAGCTGTATTTAGCAGCAGATTCGATCAAACCCACAACATCACTGGGGGAAGCCTATTGGCATTGGGTTCACTCTGTATCAATTTCTAGTGGCTACAGCATTCTTCATTCATTCTTTGCCCTTTAACTCTGTATGGGGTTTCTAGATACAATGAAACACCCCAGAGGTAGCTGCATTTCGATGCTGGTTAGAGAAACATTTGGGTGCATGTGAGGCCAAGATGTCTAGTCGTGAAGGTGAAATTCACCCTTGTGCAGAGGACTAAGCCTATGCACCACAAAACTCCTATGGAAACCCTCCGAATAGGGAGACTTAAGTGCAGAGCAGATTTTGTATTGGCGTTTTGCACAGGGGTGGATTTCACACTAATCAAGGCTAACTCCCATTGACTGCTAAGCACTTTGGGGTGTACAAATGTAAAAGCCATATGATTATTATTAATTATCATTATCATCAGGAACCTTAACAAGGCACCTGCATTTGCTCAAAGTCCGTCTAAAAGTTTTTGCATCTGTCTTTTATGGGACTCTCTCTAGGAGGGGGTAGCTACAGATGTACTACAGAAATCCAAGGATTGAGATATATTTTCGTTACCTTCCTTTTACCATGATCTGGAATGGGTTCCATTAGGGACATAATGCAGCAGCTGCTCCACCTCCTTTGCACAGTCCACCCCAAGACAACATAAATAAGCCACAATCTGCTTTGCAAATTTTGCCTCTTGGAGCAGGGCTAGTTAGAGGATGGTACATAACTAAACCTGAATGCATGTGTTCACACCGAGATAGCCCTCTCGGGCTGCCTGGAGTAGGGATATTTTATGGCTTTCATAATATTTTCTGGGTTTTGAAATGCAAAGCATATGTTTAATATTCTCCAAATTTACACATTGCACTTGCTGGAAGTTTTGCTCATTCTGGCCCCAGCAAGCATAAACCTCCCTTTTAAATACAGAGCCGGGCAGAGAAAGAGAAACACACCGAGCCCTGCCATCACAGCTTGCTGGCAGCCCTGCTACTGAAATCCAAAATTGCTGGGTGTGCTCCTCGCCTGCTTTGATTTTATGAGGCAATAAAAGTTAATGATTTCCTTGATGACTAGATAATCCAAATTAACATCCAAACAAAGGATAGAAACTTGACAGCCTGCAGATCATGGAAGAGGAGAATGTAAACAGTTGGAAATGCTCCATATTCTAAACCAAATTAATCCAGGGAGTAAAACCATTGAAGTAGATTGGATGAGTTTGACCCTGGGGGAGAGCATGGTTTGTGAGTAACAGATTATAAAAATACAGAAGCAAAGCAGGTTTCTTTGGTCTTTGCAACCAACATGCAGCAACCTATCAAAACCAAGTCACCCGTTTGGTTCAGATACTGCATGCCTATTGTACTCCAATGCACGGTGCTCAATCCTGCATCTCTTGTCCATGTAAATAGTCCCCTCCACATCAATGAGCCAACTCACCTTTGCAAGGGGTGCAAGATCAGGCACTTTATTATGGTTTGACATTTATGGAAAACCTGTTGCAGCCTGTCTGATGTGTAGATTGTGAGCTTTCTAGGGCAGGAGCTAACTACTTTGTTCCTTGTCTGTATAGCACCTCGCACAATAGGGCCCTGAACCTCTGGTCAGGCTCTAGGTGCTGCAATGATACAAACCATCAATAATAGTAAAATTAAACCAATAAGCGTTTGCGGTTTTGGCAATTGGGGAGTTTTGCGGAGGTTTCGTTGTGATACAGAAAGAGCATGACATGTTCCACACAGGCATTTCATTAACAACCTTGGGAAAGATGGATTGTAGAGATACAGGAGAATGAAAAAGACAAGTAGATGACTAAGAACTGGATATAGAGTGGTGCTGAGCTCCTGCAAATGCAGCTAAATGTCAATGGACCTGATTTTCTTCTACTGGAAATCCAAATTCCATTTAAGTCAGCAGAGCTAAACTAGTGTCAAACGGGCATCGTATGAGATCAGAATCAATCCCATTGGGAGTTTCAGGATCAGGTCCTAAAGGAGCCAGTCAAATAAGTTCAGGCACATTGAAAAGACCTGTATTGCCATCCTAATCCTAATATATTGAATAATAGTTTCCCCAGTCTACAGGCAGGCTGGCTTCTTTCAATACTATAGTTTTCTAAGGACAGTGCGGAACTGAAGAGAATCTCAAGAAAAGTGTCTATGTATGTCAACACACAGCCCAGGACGTTTTCTTCAATAGGACAAAATGACAGATGGTGATCAGAACCACCACTGGGCTTAAGATTGCTTAGAGATGCTGCCATTTTGGAGGAAGACATAGGTGCACTGCAGATGAACGTAGGCTAGGAAGAGTGACCAAGATACCCAACTTACCCATGGCAAGCAGTCACCTCCAGGCTCATCAGTTCATTTCAATAAAGTGTTGAGCATTGCAGGGGTATAGAGAGAGAGAATAAGGATGGAGACCCTTGCTGAAGAAGAGCAAGATTTCATGTCTCATATTCAGAAGAAAGGACTTCGCTTCAGTGAATGCTTGCTTTTTTCTGCGATTGGTGGTGAGGTATATCACTGTCAAATCATACACCAAGAATCCATTTGGTCCTGTAGAAATCAGGTTATGTGCTTAGATGTGGGTATTGGAGCTGATCGGCAGGTGGGTAGCTAGCATTTAACTCAAGCCCATCTTTAGCTTCTTAAAACTAATAATGAGCCAGTTGGTTTGTTTGCCTGCTCGCTTCTGTCCTTGCCTTTCCCCCGCCAGTGGGTCTGTCCCTCTCTCTGTTTACTCTAAACCATAAAAAATTACCAATTCCCTTTAGGACTTTCCAACGTGCCATTCTCTTGTGCATCCTATTTCATTTCATCATTCTCATGGAATGCACCTGGGTGAGAGAGGGTTGGGTTGTTTTTACTTTTTTACACGCGTACCCAGGGCCTTGCCTACTCCAGTTACTAAGCTGTTAATTATTCCATGATGTAAGGGTCTTAAGTTTCTGATCAGATTAGCCAATATGTGTGAGTGGCCGATGCCCTTCCTGGTCACCACCAACCTTCTAGTTTGCAGTGTGAAATTGTTAGACTGCAGAAGGGGATCATGCTGCCTTATGGAGGGTTCTTTGCTCCTAAAACAGGCCTTTTGCCGTCCCTCTCCCTGCAAAAATAACCAACATGTTGGCACACAACTTTGAAAATTCATACAATAATTTCATTAAATTACCATAAAGCTCTGATGGTTAATTACTGGCTGCCATGACCAAACAAAACTGCACTTGGCAGCCATTTCATGCTATACAAATCTTTAAAAGGGACATTTTCACAAAAGGTGAAATAACCTCAGAAGTAGGTTTCCAAAATGTCACAGTCATTTCCATCCTGTGTTCAAACACAATTAAGCTGAGGTTCATTTCAAAATCAAACGGCAGTTTTTGGTGAAAATACAATAAAATGTAATCAGCACATAAAGGCTTCCATATTGCTTCCAGGTGATGGAAACAAATATGAGCAAAGAGATAGTGCTGAGTTTTAGGTTAGCTGGAGTTCATAATCAACAGTACGTGTGTTTGTGCGTATATGGTCTGTATCTTTGGTTTTACTTTAACTACATTCATATTTTTAGAGCTGGCTGAAATATGGACCAATATTTTTCAAAAAATTCATGACTTTTTGAGATGAAATTCAAATATAGACAAAAATATTTCATCAACATTTCGAATTTCAAGGTTTTGTAACCAGATCTAGTGTTTGTATCAGCAAGGGGAACTGGGGAGGTTTCAAACAGGCAGGTATTCTGTTTCTCACTCCCCACAGCAGATGCTTCTCTGAAACTGATTCCCTGCACACTGCAGCCTGAATTCTTTCCCCAGTAGCACGTTCCCTGCCTAAGTCTCCCAAGTCCACCCCACTATGCTTCCCTCAGTCACTCCTCTCCTCTCATCAGATCTGTGCTGTATACTACAGTTCTTTGCACAGGAGTGATCTGGCCAGTAGGCTCCTAAAGCCCTAATCCTGCAAAGACTTTTGCATGTGCTTAACTTCAGGCACGAGTAGTCCCAGTGAAGTAACTGGGGTTTTGTTTCCTGTTCTGTATAACTTCTCCCTGTGCTATAGACAATGTGAAGGATGAGGTCAAGAACTTAGTTAAAAAGTGAAAACTTGCTTCTTGCAAAATATTTTAAGGCTTTACAACTTAGCCTTGTTTTAAAGGGCTGAAAAGTTCAGAAAGGTTGTAGTGTGAAGTAGACCCGCCACCCCAGCTTTTAAATTCCAGGCTCACACCAAAATACTAGAGCTGGGCCTGACCCAGCTGGACATGTTCAGACTTTGTGGGAAGTTTGGATCCAGATGCAAACATCGTGTCTCATGCCCATATCTGCAGAATACCACAGGAAAGGCTGCTCTTGTGAGACTCCTACCCAGTACTGGCCATTACAGTGTTGGAAATCACACCAGGACACCTGTTCACGGGAGGCTCCCAGGTCAGCTTTGCAGACTCAGGCAGCTGGA